>NC_141146.1:22519771-23769771 GCF_053477565.2 Lygodium microphyllum | reverse complement strand
CAGAGCCAGAGACAGAGACAGAGACAGAAGAGGAAGGAGATGATATGGAAGAAGAAGGTTATGAAAGCGAGATGGAAGAATCTATCCCACCCAAAGAGGTTATATATGAAGAAGAAGTTCCAGAAGCATCAGAAGCAGAAGAGCTCATGTTGTGGGACAGAATGGTGATGGTACCATTTGGTCTGGTAAATGGATCTTCTCATATGCAAAATCTTTATAAGAAATGGTTGAAGAAGACCAAGCCGTCTTTCAACAGTGGCTCTTGCCGTCCTCACCTACCTTTGCCAAGAAAAGATGATGATGATGCATCGTGCCAACAAGCACCAGTCTCACGATTCCAACAGGCATCATAGGGTCCTTATTATGTGACATTCCTGGACGTGTCATCAGAAGATGAGTCTTCAAGCCAAGAGGTAACTAATTTTGAAACCAAACCCGAAACGGCTCTAATCCCATTTCAACATCTCAAGAAGAAACCTAAGTCTCTACTAAAAGAAGAAGTTGGTTCTAGTGGAACATCAGAAGAGGACACCACTCCCTTGAAGGAGTCGGATCTGTATCCAGAAGCAGTCCGCGGGACCTTCATCCGTGAAGTAGAAGGTGAAAGGTAGTTAACTTTTGTGGATGCAGATGGCACTGAACACCATTTGAAGGTGGGTAGTAGCCTACCAGAAGAGGAGTTGTCAACTTTGTACAACTTGTTGAAAGAGAATTTGGACGTGTTTGCTTGGTCCTACAAAGACCTAAAGGGGATTGATCCCACAATATGTCAGCATATTATTGATTTGGAGCCTGATGCTAAGCCAGTACGGCAACGACAGAGGCAAATGAACTCAAATTATTCCACATTGGTGAAAGCAGAGCTGCTGAAGCTTCTGGAAGCCGAGTTCATCTATCCAATGGCAAATAGTGAATGGGTTTTACCCATTGTGGTTGTACCCAAGAAGAATGGCAAGCTTCGTATATGTGTGGATTTCCGCAAGTTGAATTCCAAGACGAAGAAGGATCACTTTCCTATTCCTTTCACAGACCAACTGTTGGACACAATGGCAGGACATGTGCTTTATTCCCTTCTGGATGGATTCAGTGGATACAACCAAGTGCATATAGCAGAAGAAGACCAATCCAAAACAACCTTCACCACAAAATGGGGGACTTACGCTTACCAAGTGATGCCGTTTGGGCTCTGCAATGCCCCTGCTACCTTTCAGCGAGTCATGATGGACACATTCCAAAATCATCTGCACGACTTTATTGAGGTATATTTGGATGACTTCTGTGTCTATAGTTTGATATGTGAACACTGGGGACACCTGGAATAATGCTTTGACCGATGCCGGGAGTATGGGATTTCCCTCAACCCCGACAAATGCATCTTTGGGGTCTCTTCTGGAGTTCTGTTGGACCACATCGTCTCTACACAAGGGATATCAACAGACCCTGCAAAGATCAAAAAGATCGCAGCTCTGACAGCACCCACCAACCTCAAACAATTGAGGGGATTCCTAGGCCATGTGGATTACTACAGAAGGTTCATAGCTCATTTTGCAACAAAGGAAACCTCCTTGCACAAGCTTCTAAGGAAAGATGCAGAGTTTGTTTGGACGGAAGAATGTGACAAAGCCTTCAACACTCTGAAGTAGTGTCTGATTGAGGCACCCATTCTTCAACCTCCTGATTGGATGAAAGAGTTCCATGTACACACTGATGCATCAATTGAAGGCTTAGGCGCTGTCCTATGTCAGAAGGGCTCCTCAAAGCTGGATCAACCCATCTACTACACAAGTCGAAAAGTCGCTGATAGGGAATGGAACTACACAGTGACAGAGCTGGAGTGCTTGGCAATGGTGTTTGCCCTAGAGAAGTTTCGCCACTATCTGCTGTCCACCCACTTTAAATTTTATGTGGATCATGAGGCCCTATCCTTCCTGATGAACAAAGCAGATGTGAAAGGACGAATGATGAGATGGATCCTTCTATTTCAGGAGTTTGACTTTGAGGTAATTACCAAACTTGGTCGTTTCCATGTTCTGGCTGATCATTTGTCACGTATCCCACAGACTGCAGACGAGGAGTAGGATGATCCAGGCCTCCCTAATGCTTCCCTATTCCTAGTAGAAACTGTAACTATTGGGGGTAAAGGCGCCTCCGCCGTGCCGCCCCGTGTATTACTACACTGACAGTACCCGCCACTGCACACTGCAGGTGGCGGGCGCCCGTCACATCACTTTATTCTTTATTCTTTTAGTGACAGTTTGAATAAAGGAAGGCCCGGTCACACATTGTGATTGTTGGAGTTCCCATTTCTTGTCTCTCTCTTTCTTGCTCTTGCTCTCCCGCCATAGCTCGCGTGCAAGCTTCGATCCTTCTCACCTTTCAATTGGTATCGGAGCTTGGCATTCTCTTGCTCGAGCTCGACTCGGTGCTTCCCGACCTTTGCATCGACTCACTTCACGCATTGGGTCTCCATCCTGACAGCCATATCCGATCTCCCCGAGCTCCCGTCACTCCCCGGCTTCCCGAGCACCTTCCCAGCCTATTAAGGCACCTTCAAGGCATTGATACTGAGGTATTTGATCATTCTTTCAGGGTTTTATTTCAGTCTATAGGTTGCAAACAGCAAGGGCAGCCATGGCTTCAAACCCTTGAAGCTTATTCCCCTTATATTGTGCCTTACACCTATCAAGGCTCAAAGAGGCTTGTCATAGGCCTTTGATAGGCCCTTCTTGAGCCCCCCATTACCCCCTTTTCAGCCCATGTGGAGCAGCAGCAAGTTCAGCACCAACAGGGCAGATTGCATCATTTTTTTCCAGGCTGTGAGCACTCATCTACTTCAGCTCCACACTTGGCCATTGCTTCTTGCTCTCTACCTTGATCAAGAGGGCTATAGACTTCATGTTTGATGTCATTCAAGCTTTGGGCATTGGTCTTGATCATTCGGGGCTGATCTCTTCAGATTTGGGACTGTCATAAACTGTCATAACAGGTTGAAAACAGGGTAGCACCATTGGCATTAGCATTTGCTTCTTATACTCCATTCCGGTTGTGCTATTTGATGCCCGTATGCGGTCTACATGATGCCTAGTGCCTTGGGAATGTATGCATTTGGTTTGACCATGATTTTGGCTTGAATTCGCGGCTGAAATCTACTGTTTAGAACAGTAAATACATGCTGAAATAACAGTGGGCTGAAGGTACTTTACAGGCTTTGGCACTTACCTACCGATACCGGATGTATGCTTTGAGCTTTGGCATGATGTCTCTGACATTTGGGGACGGCTTGAGCATATGTATGAGATTATGGGATGCTTTTGAGCTTCGCATTAGCTCCATCTTCACTGGCATTTGGACCGACTTGGCATGCTCGTGGACCGCCTATGCCTCATGTCTCTGCTTGACAGTTAGGCTTTTGCATTACATGCTTTGGTTCGTGACATAAGCTATTTGGTTCGTGTATGCCATACCGACATTTGGAGCTTGGATTTGGATGTATTTGAGCATTCCCGGCTTACTTGATCACTGATATTGGTTGCTATTTGGATGTCATTGAGTTGACCGAGAGCTTATTTGGGCTTATGTATTGCTTCATGGTTAATACGACCGGTGCTTCATGTATGTCATGCTCTTTTGGATGTGCTTGATGCATTGACAGGGTCACTTATCACTGGTGCTTTCTCTTGGGTTTTTTGAGCTTCTGAGCTCACTTTGTACGCCTTTTGTGCCAGTGGGAGCATTTTACATGCTTGCTTGACCTTTGACAGTTGCATGCTATTGGAGCACTTACATGTATTTGGAGCAGTTTATGTCTTGAGCAGCTACATACGCATTGAGACTTTGGGATCGTACTCCGATCTTTATGGATATGCATTGATGTACTCTTGGTTCACAGGATGCTTATGAGGTAAGTCTCATATTTGGATCTTTCTTTTTGAGTAGACACCTATTTGTGTCAGGTTTTGGCAGTTACAGGAACACTTTGCCTAGAGTGTCTGGGGGTGTGCCTTTCACTGGCAGATGTTATTTTGACATGCTTCGGTGTTGAGCTCATGTTCTTTTCACAGTCATTGGCCTTGCTTATGTCTGTTTCATGCCGGCTTTGGACCTAGCATTGTTTGCTTGACATTGGATCCTATTTTGGGACAGTTTGCTCTCTAGACTGCATACCAACAATTTATTACAGCAAGCAGTTATTGGTGGACTGAGGTGTACTTTTCATGCTGAAATATCCTGATTCGGTGTACTGCACCTAGTACTAAGTGGGCAGCAACTTTTGGCACACTCTGCTCGCCCTTTGGACCCCGTTTTGGTCATTTTTGGGCAGTTTCTGCAGTAAAACAACAAGCAGTTTTGGACTGTTTGGGCATTTCCAGCCTGCATAATGGCGTCATCTTCACATGATAGTGCCATCTTTAACATTACAAAGTTGGATGGTACCAACTACTCTTACTGGAAGAGTCAAATATGGCAGGTTTTGGTGCAGAAATATCAGATTAAGCCACTTCGGTTGAGTGGGGAGCAGCCTGAAACTATGGACAATGATGACTGGCTTGAACTTGATGAGCTATGCAAGTCCACGATTGTATTGTCTCTCACTGAACATGTACATTATAATGTATTTGAGGAAGCACAGAGTGCATGGGATCTATGGAATAAGATCAAGAATCTTTATGATAAGAAAAGTCCGGCGAGTCAAATGTACTGGTTGAAGCAGCTTATGGATCTGTGCATGAAGGATAATGCGACTATATTTGCTCACTTGAGCCAGTTCCATGCTATTTTGAAGAACCTAACTTCGCAGGATATCACCTTTGGAGAGGAAGTAACTCCTCTTTTCTTGCTTGGGACTCTGAATGAGTCATGGGATGTATTCCGCACTGCTCTTTGTGCCTCTAGTGCTACTCTAAAATTGACAGATGTTGAGAGTGCTCTTCTTCAGGAAGAGGTGAATCGCAAAAACTTGGATGCCTCTCGTGGTAGTCATGCTTTGACAGTTAGAGGCAGGAATGACAGGTATGACCGTGGTAATGGCCGAGGCCGTGACTCGCAGAAGGGTCGGTCTAAATCTCGTGGCAAGTCGCGTAGTAAGTCGCGTGGGCGCAATGCAAATGTCACTTGTCATCATTGTGGGAAAAAGGGCCATATCAGACCACAGTGTCATGAGTTGCGCAATGAGAAGCGCAAGGATAAGGGCAAAGATAAAGTGCAAGAGAAGTCCTCTGATCGCAGCATAGTACCTGCGAAGTCCAGCGTCAAGATTGAAGAAATTAATGTTATGCAGACCAAGGATTCCGATGGTAGTGATGAGTTCATACTTGCAGCTAGTTCTTCTGATGCTTCACACTTGACTGAGACACCTAGTATGTATGCACAGTGCTGGTTATTGGATTCAGGTGCGTCCTTCCATGTGACGCCTTACCGTGAGTGGTTTCACTCTTACTGTACTGTATCTGGATCAGTCAGACTTGGAGATGATAGATCTCTTGATATTGTGGGCTGTGGAGATATTCAGTTGCAGTTTTCCACTGACAGTTCCTTTTTGCTCAGGGATGTACGTCATGTACCTGCGCTTACGCGCAGGCTTATGTCTGCAGGACAGTTGGATGATGCAGGGTTTCATGTCTATTTTGGGGATTCTGCCTGGAAGATCACCAAAGGCAGACTTGTGCTTGCTAGAGGCACCAAGGCTGGCAGCCTCTATCCTCTTGTTATATCTGGGTCTTCTGTAGACCATGTTTTGGCAGTGGGCTCTATACCACATGTATCACTTTGGCATGCCCGTTTGGGGCATATGTCTTTAAAGGGAATGAAAATGTTATCTGGTTTGCAGTATCTTCCGCCTTTGGATTATGCATGTTTTGACTCGTGTGATCATTGTCTTTATGGTAAGCAGAATAGGTCTACGCATAAGAAATTGGGTAGGCCACGCATGAGTGAGCCCTTGGCATTGGTGCATTCCGATGTTTGTGGGCCTATGCCTTGCATGTCTATGGGTTGCGCGAAGTACTTCGTTACCTTCATTGATGATTTTTCTAGGAAAGTGTGGGCTTATCCCATAAAGCAGAAGTCCGATGTCTTGGCAGTTTTTCAGAGATGGCTTGCTCTTGTTGAGAACCAGACTGGGTATAGGCTGAAATGCCTTAGGACAGATAATGGGGGAGAATATGTCTCGCATGCTTTTGAGCAGTTTTGTGATGACAGGGGTATTAAGCGTCAGTTGACCGCACCTTACACCCCACCCCAGAATGGTTTGGCTGAGCGCATGAACAGGACTATTCAGGAGCGTGTGCGCTCTATGCTTAGCCATGCAGGCCTACCCCAGAGTTTTTGGGCTGAGGCAGTTAGTACGGCAGTGCATGTCATAAACCGATCGCCTTCCAGTGGATTGGATTTCCAGGTTGCAGAGGAAGTTTGGGCTGGTAAGCCACCCTCTTATGCGCATCTCCTTGTCTTTGGATGTGAGGCATTCTGCCATGTGCCCAAGGACAAGAGGAGTAAATTGGATCCAAAGAGCATTAAATGCATATTCCTTGGCTATGGTGAGTCAGGAGAGATGGGCTATCGCCTATGGGATCCGTAGGCGCGGAAAATAGTACGCAGCCATGATGTCGTCTTCCATGAAGACAAGATGCATAGGCAGCCTGAGAAGGTGGTTGAGATCCGCAGAGTGATCTTTCAGGAGGAGCCTAAAGCTCCAACACAGCCAGTAGTACAGCCTGCAGCAGTTCCTCCACAGGGCCAGGATGTTGGACAGGCAATTAGACAGGCAGCAGAGCCTGTGGTGAGACGGTCTGCTAGAGATAGACGTCCACCTGACAGATTTCAGCCCTCTATACATTATGTTTTGGTTACAGATGCAGGAGAGCCTTTCACTTATGATGAGGCTATGCGCATGGGTGACAGTCACTCCTGGGAGAGGGCTATGCAGTTTGAGATAGACTCCCTGCATAAGAATGAGACTTGGGATTTGGTTGCCTTGCCTAAGGGCAAGAAGGCTTTGCCATGCAAGTGGGTGTACAAGCTGAAAAGTACCCCTGGACATCTTAAGCCGGCATGCAAGGCTAGATTGGTAGCAAAGGGGTTTAAGCAGGAACATGGTGTGGACTTTGATGAGGTCTTCTCTCCTGTGGTTAAGATGACCACCCTACGCTTGGTCTTGGCTTTGGTTGCACAGCTTGACTTAGATCTATATCAAATGGATGTCAAGACAGATTTTCTACATGGGGACTTGCATGATGAGATCTATATGGATTAGTCTAAGGGCTTTGCAGAACCTGGCAGGGAGCACCTAGTGTGCAAGTTGAAGAAAAGTCTTTATGGATTGAAGCAGGCACCTAGGGAATGGTATCATAAGTTTGATGCCTTTATGCAGTCACAGGGCTACAGCAGGAGTGCTATGGATCCGTGTCTTTACACGAAGAAAGCCCGTGATGGCAGTTTGCTTATCTTGGTACTCTATGTTGATGATATGCTGATAGCAGGGAAAGCTCATGATGAGCTAGATGCTCTTAAATCTCAGCTGAAGAAGAGCTTTGAGATGAAGGATTTGGGACAGGCCTCACATATACTTGGGATGCGCATTAAGTGGGATAGGCATCAGGGGCTTTTGTATCTCTCACAGCGGGAGTACATTCATAAAGTCCTTGAGCGGTTCCGCATGCAGGACGTAAAGCCTATTGGCTGTCCATTACCTTCTTATGTGAAGGTATCACAGGCCGATTGTCCGCAGACAGATGAGCAGAGGGCCGAGATGGCCAAGATCCCTTATGCTTCAGCTGTGGGCAGTTTGATGTATGCCATGATAGCCACTCATCCAGATATTGCCTTTGCAGTTGGTGTTGTGGCACGCTATATGGCTACACTTGGTAGGAAACATTGGGATGCCGTGAAGGGTATCATGAGGTACCTGAAGGGCACAGCAGATATGTGTATTTGCTATGGTAGCCAGGATACAGGGGTCGTGGGGTACACTGACTCCGATTATGCAGGACATGCAGATAGTAGGAAGTCCACTTCTGGCTATGTATTCACCTATGCTGGAGGGGCTGTCTCTTGGATGTCCAGGGTTCAGAAGTGTACGGCTTTGTCTACCACTGAGGCCGAGTATGTTGCAGCCACTGAGGCTTGCAAGGAGGCCATATGGTTAGGCCGTCTAGTTGCTGACCTTGGGATTGATGCTACACCTACACTGCATTCGGATTCTATGAGTGCAATTCAGTTGGCTAAGAATCGGTCTTCCATGCGAAGACGAAACACATTGAGGTGAGGTATCACTTCATAAGTGGTGTCGTGGAGGACAGGTCTGTTGACCTTGTTAAGATCTCCACTGACGAGAATCCTGTAGATCTGCTCACGAAGAGCCTCACTACTGAGCGCTTTGGCTTCCTCAGGAGGTTGATGGGCGTTGGATGAGATGTCGCCTTTCCTCATCCCTTGTACCTATGCACATTTGTACTGTCTTTTCTTTTTTTCTTTTCTCTCTCACTAGGGAAGATTCGCCTTTAAGTGGGAGGTTGTTGGGGGTAAAGGCGCCTCCGCCGTGCCGCCCCATGTATTACTACACTGACAGTACCCGCCACTGCACACTGCAGGTGGCGGGCGCCCGTCACGTCACTTTATTCTTTATTCTTTTAGTGACAGTTTGAATAAAGGAAGGCCCGGTCACACATTGTGACTGTTGGAGTTCCCATTTCTTGTCTCTCTCTTTCTTGCTCTTGCTCTCCCGCCATAGCTCGCGTGCAAGCTTCGATCCTTCTCACCTTTCAGTAACTCCCTGGTATGCAGACATTGCCAATCTGTGCAACCCAACAGTACCCTCCTGGCATTTCTAGTCGGGAAAAGAAGAAGCTTATGTTAGAATCAGCCCCCTACACCCTGTTAGGCGGTGCACTGTACAAGAAAGGCAAAGATGAAGTGCTTAGAAGATGTGTTGTAGGAGATGAGATTGGGATTGTTCTGAAGGCTTGCCATGATGAGCCATGTGGAGGCCACTTTGCAGGAGAAGCCACAGCCAGGAAGGCTCTGCTAGCAGGATTCTGGTGGCCTACCATCCACAAGGATGCCTATGATTACTGTAAGCGATGTAATGCTTGTCAGAGAATAGGAAAACCTACCAAGACAAGTGCCATACCACTGCAACCTATCCTTCCTTTGAAGCCTTTTGAGAAGTGGGGCATCGACTTCGTAGGTCTGATTCATCCTCCTACCAGAAGGAAACAGAATAGATACATCCTCGTATGTACGGATTATGTCACAAAGTGGTGTGAAGCTAAAGCCCTAAAGCGGGATGATGGTAACAGCGTGGCCCTGTTCATGTATGAGAATATCATCACCCGTTTTGGCAGTCCCTTAGAGCTGGTAAGTGACCGAGGCACTCATTTCATTAATAAAGTCATGGAAGAGTTGACAGAGCTGTATAAGATCCGTCATCGCAAGTCCACTCCTTACTACCCCAGAGCCAACGGCCAAGTTGAAGTCACGAATCGCATCCTCTGCTCGATTCTGACAAGAATGATTGCCGCACATCGTCGTGATTGGGACGATCGACTTACAGAGGCCCTTTGGGCGTACAGAACCTCCCATAAAACATCAACATGATAGACACCCTTTCAGCTAACATTCGATCTGATGGCTACCTCCCTGGGTACGCCTCTTCAACAACTAACGACGCGATCTTCATCGACAAACAATCGAGTGACGCGAGCTTTCATCCTAACCGGATGAGGAAGTGAGTATGGTTGCCCTCTGTAATTATCAACAGAGAGTGAGACAGAGGGTGGTACGAGTGACCAGTCTTTTCTCTTCAAATCCAATGAGAGGTGAGAAGTGTGAATGAAGTGTTGCACGCACGGGATGGGCCTCTCAATGGACAAAGCACGATTTGTTTTTGTGCACTGCACCATAAGGCTCCCTGGCCTTCCTTCTCACACCGTATGCCGGCACAGGGCAGGATGCACAGTTGCACCATCAAATGCGCACAAGGCATACAACCTTTGCACAAGTGACCGTGAGGATTACATTAATGGGTTTCAGGAAATGGTTGCCCTCCTGTATCTATCAGCAGAGAGTGAGACAGAGGGTGAGCTGAGTGTGACTGGAGTTTCTTCAATCAATTACCAAGAGGTGAGATTGAGGGACGTTATGACACTTGGAATCAGGTATGTTTCCGTTTCCCTATGCACCCCCGGGATGGGTTTCTACCATCATCACAGGACACATCACCCTGTTCTGTACACTGCACTGTAAGGCTCCCTTGCCTTCCTCCTTGCACCTATGCCAGTCGGGTTGAACGCACTAATGCACCATCAACTGTGCACCCTAGCATATTTTCTCTGCACCATTCCCCTGTCGATTCCTAAACCGGGTACGAGATATGGGTTTCAATCATTATTCCTCGAGTGATATTAGTCATGCGGCGAGTGACAATTCTTTCATTCCATTTGAGTGATTGTGAGTTGAGTGTAATATCCCTCGACATCGACTCGATGCGATTCCTTCAACCAGCTACCTCCCTGGGTGCTGCCGCGTGGTCCCTGCCATGAAGGATGTGTGCTGGAGTGAACCTTGGTACCTCTTGCAGCCGACAATAACACCGGACGTGCCATCGACAATCAACTTTGATCCTCAACAATATTGGCCAAGTTTTTCTAACCCTACAACTTTTGTTTCTCTGTGATGTTCATTTTTTAAGTGTGGGGACGTTAGTGGATGGTCTGTTATGTGGTCCTAGGTCCCTGTTGCTCGGTTAACCCTATCTGTTAAGGTTTTAAGTGTGGGGACGCGTCCCTGCGCATCTATATTACATCTCCTTTTGCATATGCCTCAACCTGCTAATGCCTCTATGACATGCCTTGCTTTTACCCTACTGGGGTCCCTTCCCACCCACTCGTTCATTTTCCACCCACCCTTGGGGCTGTTCCCTTGCAGTTTTCCTTCATTCCCTTATTTTGCTGTGTTTTTATGTGAATGTACCCTACGTTCAGCGGACTTCCAATCTGACATTACAACCCTGTTCCTCCCTTTGAACTGACCATTTTTCCTTTTTACCTACCCCTGTTTTGGTGCACAGTTTTCCAGTTATTAATTTTTGAAGCATTTTGCGCACATTAGCCAGTTTCCCATGTGAACGTGCTTTGCTTGCTTCGGAACTGTGATCTGACATCATAGCCCTGACAATGACTTTCTCCCTGATATTTTTCCTTTTTATTCCGTGTCATTTTGATGCACGGTTTGTCCAATACTAATTTTGCGGTTTTTCGAGACTTTTTCATGCATCTTTTTGACATTTTTCCATGTGAATTTGCCCTGTTTCCATCGGAATTCCAGTTTGATTTGATAGCCGTGTCTGCCACGCCTTCCCCCACCTTTTTCCTTTTTCCTCCACCCTCTTTCAACTTCTGGATTTATTATTATTATTAATTTTTCAATGTGTTTTCGGGTGTATTTTTGGTGTTTTTCGCATGTGAACCCCTCCTACTTCAACCGGAACTGCGTTTTCACATGACAACCCTATGCCCCCTTCTTGCAGACATTTTTCCTGTTTATTACTGCATGTCATTCCGGCGAGCGGTTCGTCCAATATTAATTTGCGATTCCATTTTCGGGTTTTTTTTGGGTTTTTCCCACGTGAACGCGTCTTATCTCAGTCGAAACTATGTTTTGATGTGATAGGATTGTCGGGCACGTCTTTCTGCACATTTTTCCTTTTTCCTGAACCTCGTTCTGATGCACAAATCTTCCGATATTAATTTTCATTTGCGTTTTTGGATTCATTTTTTACATTTTTTACATATGAACGCCTTGTTTTTCCCCCGGAACCTCCGTTGCACATTTTCCCTGTCTTCCCCCTATCGTCTTGCCCACTTTTTATTTTTACGACATTTTGTTTTGATGACCGGATTGGGAGCTATTAAATTTTCTTTATTTTTACGTATTTTCGCGCGACTCGTCCCGCGCGTGAACGCGCCTGTTTTCGATTTTATGCGCCTCCACGCGCCCCGGTCGCATCCGCGTGACCCGTACCGCCATCCTGACGCTATTTCAATCCCGTCACGGTAAATTTTTTTACCCTGCCCCGCGCACGCACGCAGGACGGGGGTACGCCTTTCTCTCGTGGGCCACGCCCGTTCCCTCCCATGGGTCCCCCCTATGGGCACCCCCCATCCCATGGGCTCCCCTACCCCTACCCTTTCTCCCGAGCACCCCCCATCCCATGGGCCCTCCTACCCTTTCCACCCCCCCCACAACCTTCCCTATCCCCCCCCCCCCCCCCCCCCCCCCCCCCCCCCAACTGCCTCCCTACCTCTCTCCTTCTCCCCTCCCTGCGTGCTTCCCCCCTCCACCTCCATCTCCTTCACCCTCCCCTCCTCCTCCTCTGCTCCTTCCTTCTCTCTCTCCTTCTCTTCTCCTCCCTCCCTCCTCTTCCGCCTGCCCTCCTCCTCTCCTCCCTCACTCCTCTCCTCCACGCCATCCGCCCCCTCCTTCTCTTCAGCAGCGCCCTGCACATCCCCTTCTTCTGCGGCGCCCTGCCCCCGCTGCCGAGCGCCTGTGCCGTCGCCCTCTTGCACGCTGACGCCGTGTGCCCGCTGGCCGTCGGTTGCTAACACCTCCGCCGTTGACGCCCTGTACCCGCCCTCCTCGCCGATGCCCTGTACTCGCCCTCCTCGCTGACGCCTGCGCGCCCGTCTCCTCCTCTCCGCCGAGCGTCACCCCCCTCCTCGTGGGCCATGCGCTACAAGTTGCCCTGTGGCCTTGAGTAGCGCCGGGTGCTACCTTGTTGCCGCCGACGCTTCTGGCAACGCCGCCGACGTTTCTCGCTACAACCCGCGCCATCTTCGTCTCCACCTCTGCTGCTGCCACGTGGTGCGCTAACGTCGTGCCGTGCTGCACGCCGTGCCCGTCCGTTGGTCCTCCTCCACGTGTCCGTGCAAGCTCCCCTTTCCCCCACCATCACACCAAACCCCCCCCATTACCCCATCTAAGCCCCCCTTCCCCCCACTGTAACACACACCCCACCCTTCCCCCCCCAAGGCACACACCACCAAAACACACACTGAACCCCCCATCTAAGCCCCTCTTCCCCCACCACTGTAACACAAACCCACCAAACCCCACCCTACCCCCACCCAAGCATACCAAATCAAACCCCCTACCCTCTGCAGGCCCCCCTTCCCCCCACAGGCACACCCGCAGATCACCCCACCAAACCCCTCCCGCACTGTTCCCACCCGCAGAACCCCACACCCGCAGAACCGCAGAAAACTCCCTGTAAGCCCCCTGTTCCCTCGTAGAAACCCCACCACCGACACTCTCTATAAGCCCCTATTCTCCCGCAGAAACCCCACCACCGAAACCCCCTCCATAAACCCCCGTCCCACCCGCAGACATCCACCTAAACCCCTGTTCTCCCTCCAGACGCAGACACACGCGCGGGTGTGTACGTGCGTGTGGGTGATTGTGATTGCTCGTGTGCATGTGCGGGAGACTGCTAGTGGATGTTCACGGGCAGGGACGCGCGTTAGCTGGTCTGTGAGGTGGTGTGTAGCCGGCTGTTCACACGCAGCTGAAATGCAGCCTATTTCTGGGTATATTCCCGGATTTTTAATTCCAAATACTCGAAAACCTTTAAAAAACATTGAAAATTAAAAAAATATTAAAAAACACTTAAAATTCACAAAAAAACGAAAAAATCTTGAAAATTTCCCAATCTTCTGCAGTAAACTGCCATATTTTTCTAAACTGAAATTTCAAAGAAAACAATTCAAAACATTTTAAAATTAAAAATTCTTTTAAAAATACCCAAAAAATGAAAAACATTAATTAAAAATGGTAAAAAATTCCAAATTAATTGCAAAAAAATTCCTTAAAATTCCAATTACATTTTTACTTATTTTTGGCATATTTTCTAAGCTGTCAAAATCCTTCATTAAACACCTAAATTCATCAAAAATTAAAAAAAATCCTTTTTAATTCAAATCACACACTGGAAAATCTTGAAAAAAATCCAGATACCTTTTTGGGATTGAGAAGTGCGCATTCATTGCATTCACATACACCCACTACTAGGTATTTTCCCTTTTTTATTTTTTTTTCGCTACCCAAAACTCACGATTAATTTTTTAAAATGAACCCTAAACACCACCGTGGTACGCACGTTCGCGCTAAACACACCATTTTTTAAAAGAAAAATAAACCCATCGTTCACTTAGCACGCACTAAGTGTGCTTAAGAGGCACTTTAACATTTTTAATTAAAATGAACCAGTCGTCACAAGAGCACGCGCTGGCAAAAAAGCGCTTCACATCACCTTAATTTTTAATAAATGAATTTGCATTTAGAGACCCAGTCTGGGTATCGAAGTCCGGGATTCGGATTTAAGCACTGCTTTAACCTAATAATTGGTAATTAAAATTTTAAGAAGGAACCGCCGTTTTCTTGATAAGGTTTATCACTTAATAAAAATTCACCCATTTTTAAATAATTTATTGAAATGAACCTTTCATTAAATTAATTCCCCCTCACTGCACTTATTTTCCCTTTTTAATGAACTCGTTTCGTGGGATGGGTACGCGAAGTCTTCGGAGTTGTCTCCATGGTCAAACCTGATTATCAAAGTTGTGGTCATGATATGTGTGGGTTGTGGTTATGTTTTGGTTCAGTTTCTTTGTTACGGTTAAGGGTACGGTGTGTAGTTTTTTTCTTTATTGCCTGATACGGGGATTTGGGTGTTTGCATGTTGCATAGCATGAAGCTTTTGGTCACATATGTCTAGAGGTTATGTCAAATTTTTTCTAGGCTGTGGTTTGCTTGTCGAGTCACGTTTTATCGTTTTGGTTGATATCTTATCCTTGGTTTTTTTTTGTTGCTTTGCAGGCATTCTCCTTGTTTGTCTGTGTTTGTCGTGTGTGTGTAACCATCTAAATGGCGCCTTCTCGCGCTCCTCCTCCTATCCAGTATGTCCCACTAGTCAGTAGGGATTACTCTTTCCTACTTACTTTTGAGCCTCTCACGAAGGCGGGACTCGCCACTTTTGTGGCTGCCTCCTTTCCATTGCTTCCAGAGGATCCATCGATGTGTGACGAGTTTCTGGCCTCCTACAGCAAGAAGTCGGGACTGGTCCAGGGTACTTCCATGACTTTGACACCTTGAGGCCTTGGGAAGGCTCTGTCTCTTCCCTCCAAAGGTGAACCCTTTGTTACAACTCGCCAGCTTTTCTCTAACGAAGAGATTTTGAAGCTGTTACAAAACAAACCAGGGAAATTCTGGATGTTAAGAAGGTGATCAACTCTTCAGGAGTTTCCTTTTCCATGATCACTGATCCTGTGTGGAAGTTAGTCTGTCAGTTTCTCCAAGACATGTTTATGCCTGCAAAAACGCCATCCCATTACTTGTCCAAAGAGCTCTTTATAGCTTCAAGGATGGTGTTAAAAGGAGTAGCTATTGATTGGAGCACTTACCTACTCACTAAGATGGATCAACATTTCGTCAAAGTCACCAGGGGCAATGTTACCAATGTCACCTAGGGATCGTACTTGTATGCCTTCTTGACCTACTCAGGTTTACAGAAGAGTGTGCCTCCACCTCCTCCATCTGATCCAGTACCTCCTCCTCCACCTTCAGATGAATCAGAACCAATTGATATAGAGGATTTGGATTCTCCGCCTCCCCTGGTCATACAGCACAAACGCTTGAAGCGGGTAGCAGATAAAGCTCCTTCAGTTCTTCCTTCAATGCCTATTCCTGCTACCTCTGGCAGTGATATCCCTGGTTATCTCACATGTAATAACCTATTCAGAGCATATTGAGAAGGTTCGTTGGACATATCAGTCCTGTCACTGAACAGTCTAGTCTTGGGAGATGCCATTCCTTTCCTATGTAAAGACATTCAGAGTTCCATTGAACTATCAGTGATGACAGCCTGTGTTCAACAGCTGTACGCTTCCTTTTATGAAGAACTGATGCAGTCTAAGGACCAATTGCATAAGGCAACATCCGAGTTAGCCTCTGCTAAGGATACCCTAGCAGATTTGTTCAAGCAAATGGAGCAACAAACCCACCTGATTCAAACCCAAAGAGATGAGATATCTTCTTTGAAGATTCAGTTAATAGAGGCTCAATCAGAGGTTACTAGCCTTTCATAGGAGAATGAGAGGATGTCCAAAGAAGCGCAAGAGTTCCAAACTCTTTTAGATGTCAAACTTTCAGCCTTATAGACTGCTAATGACACAGTGGAATCACAAACTTCCCAAATCAAGCAGTTGCAAGATCAACTGGCAAAGTCACGGTCTGTTCCTCCAAGCCCTCATGTTCCCTTGATCCCTTCTCTCTCACAGCAGGACTTGGCAGCTCTTCAAAGACAGGCTACCTTGTGTCCTCTCTTCCAAGATAAAGTGGAAAGATTGCAATCCAGAATGGATTTGCTATGGTCTACATTTGAGCAATTCCAGGAATATGTTCCTCCGGACCATTCTTTCTTTGTCCACTATCAATTACAGAAGTTGGCCTTCTACATGAAGCTTTCCACGATGGATCTTCCTCTTCTAGAGGATGGTTGGAGTGGGGCTTGGTCTCCTGAGTTGCTGACAGAGGTGGTCCGTATGGTGTTTGAAGATTCTGTCACGACCGATACCATGTTGATGTCATATATGTATTTGAGAGGAGACTTGTTGATTCCAGATGAAGTGGATATGGCCTAGTATGTGGGAGACGTGGTTTTACAAGCTGTTTTGTATGTCAACCATTTGGAGTTGTGAATAGATGACATGTTTTAGAGTTACTCCTCTAAAGTGGCTACTTGCCCTAATAATTCCTGGCATACCATGATTGATTCTGTGGTCCTGAATCAAAGACAGAACACAGCCCCTACCTATGTCCAGAGCACTAACCAACTTAGGGTGGATCTCTTAGCTTATCTTTCAAAACATAATCCATTTGATTCTACCTTTTTTGGTGCCTATCAAAGACGATCTATCTTAGGTCCTTCTGTTCCTACCCTACTGTATTACCAACAAATGGCTCACCGTTATGATATATATCTTTCCCTCTATCAAACCAATTCCACAACCATCTTACCCCTTCTTTTCCAACCTCAATCTTTTTCTCAAATTCCCATATTTACATACTGTTCTTTTATCGAGGATAGAGTATTTTTCCCTTCTCCACCATGTCCTTCTCCATCCATTTATGTACCTTCTACCTTTCCTATTTATCAGTTAACACCCTTCTTAAGTGATTCCCTAAAATTTTCAGCCACTCCTTTAAATTATTCTTCCTTTTATGATTTTTCCTACCCATCTCTTCATCCACTTTTCCTTATTCCACTTCCATCTCCTGCCACTTCTATATCTCAACCACCTCAGTTGGTTAGTGACTATGACGGGTTTGATCATCAGATTTCCAAAAGACGGGGATGGAGCTCGAATGATTCTCTTGCAGGACCTCAGATAAACTGGCCGATAATTCCAAGAGAATGGACAGCTGCCAGTCAAGCATACCAGGACTATATTCATTTTGCTCAACAATATTCACAGTCTCTGGATCCTTCGGTGGGCTTGACAGCTCATTTTGCTTGGTATCTGGCGTATATGCATAGGCATTCTCATAATGATTCAAAGCCTATTCCAAAGTTGTGCATGAATGTCAATGTGAGCACTAATTCCCAGCAATTGGATGTATTGTACTTTCATGCCCTTTGTTTGCCTAGCAGATACCTTGTTCTGTTGAAAAGGATGTGCTACCTTCAGTTTTTTCAGAATCCTCCCAAGACATTTGTAGATGAATCCTTGTCTATGGATCGTTTCCGAAATCACCAATCTTTCAAGAGGGATCATCTTCATTGATACCTTTGCCATGTATGATGGATGATTTTTAATGATAAAATCTCTCTTTATGGAGGAGTCATTCAGATGGTTGTGTTGTGTGTAGTGTTTGTGTTGTGGGTTAATTTATGTAATACGATCGTGGTGGTTGCCTATTCGATTTACTTTCATGCGAGCTACATTTTTGAAGAATTGTGGTGATGGGGTCGTGGTTGGATAGTTGAAGATGCTGATGCGGAAGAAGAAGAAACCTCTTATATCCTTTACAAGTTTGTTGTGATTTCCAGTTTGATAAGAAGTGTTAATGTATAAAGGGTTTTCCTTTCGTTGTATTTTTATATCAGATACAGGTGATAAGTTGGGGTCATGGTTGGATGGACTATTTTTGAAGATTTATTGAAGATCAAAGTTGAGCTTTTAAATGAACTTGTATTCCCTTTTTCCTGGGTCGCGAGGACGCTTCCTTATTAAGTGTGGGGATATGTTGAGTGTTGAAATGACTTGTTTTTTGGCTGATTTTTGTTGTTTTTGAGAGCTGAATGGTTGATTTTATGAGATGATTGATTGGTTTGGAAGTGGTTTGAGAGTGTTTTGGATGATATTGATTATGTTTTGGAAGTTCATGATGATTTTTAGTGGAGATATGAAGTTCTGTGATGTTCTGATAGGTTCTGATTGGTTATGTATACCTTCTGTATAGCTTCTGTTTTGTTTAGATTGTCTTCTGTATGAAGCATGGATTGATGATTGATGAAGATTGAGATCTTGTGAAAGCTTATTGAATAGTTTTTGAGAGTTTGGAATGGTTTGAGTATGAGTTATGAGGTTTGTAACCTTCTATAGATCTTCTATAGAGCTTCTGTCTCTGTACTGTAACTGTTCTGTAGCTGTTCTGATACTGTATTGTAACTGTTCTGTAGCTGTTCTGGTACTGTATTGTGACTGTTCTGTAGACCTTCTGTATGCTTCTGTATATGTCCTTTTGGATGAGAGTGTAGCTTGGGAAAGTTTTCTAGCCTTGGAAAGAGGTGAATACAAGTGAAAAAGAGCTAAAAGAAGTGAAAGAAGTAGCTACTGAAGACTCAAGTAAAGACTGAAGTGAAGTGACAGTGGTGAGCTGTGAAAAGACACTGTAGTGGCTCTGGTGACTCTTCATATCAGACATACCTCTTGGGAGGTGTATCCATGACCTAAGAAGGATTATTGTGAGTGATTATGAGAGATTGTATCGAGGATATGATGTATTATTGATGGAGAGAGAGAGAGAGAGAGAGAGAGTGAGAGATAGTCAATTCTACTAAAACAGAGTGATTGTATGTGAGAGATTGAGAGAGAAGACTATGAAGATATTGAAGATGAATACTATGTGATGTATTTCCATTCGAAGATGGTGTATTCCTTTGCTTTGTTTGTTCTATTGTTGGATTTTGTGAAGATATTGAAGAATTTGGTTGATTCTATCAAATCCGTGGGAGATCTACATGATGCTGCATGAAGATTTGTTGTGCCTGGTGTTCTTTTCTTCATTGTGATCATATAAAACCTAATAAAAAAGCTTGTTGATGTTACAAGATAGATTTTCTTGCAAGAGAATTCCCTTTTCCTTGGTGTTCCTCTTGGGGCTCCATTTATTTTTGCTCCAACCTTCTTTTCTTTTCTTCTTTTATGGCAAGATGTCACCCCAAGGAAGGGCAAGGCATCAGCCCCGGATCTTGTCTCATCCCCAGGAACCTACCAGGCCTTCGCAAGGCAATAAAAAACAACTCAAGGATTTTTCTTTCTTTCCTTTTCTATTTTTATAGGGGTCAAACCCCTTTTTACACACCTTCGTATATATATACTTTCTTTTAGATCGTTAGGGTTTTGTCTCTTTCCATCATTATTTTAGTAGGCTTCTCTAAATGCCTCACAACTAACAGGAACTCCTAGAATAGCCGCCTAGCAGGTTCGTGGAACAGGGTCACTAGAATTCCCATCTAAAATAGGTCTTTCAATGCCTGACAATGCCTTGCAGGAGGCAAGGACTACTCAGACCTCCCCCAGACATACCTAACCTAAACCTGGGACTTCATGCCTCAAGTGCCGATCCCCAACAAGAAAGAAAATCCTCACCCGCACATATATCACTAATTGCTTAAGGGAGAAAACTAACCTAAACCTGGGACTTCATGCCTCAAGTGCCGATCCCCAACAAGAAAGAAAATCCTCACCCGCACATATATCACTAATTGCTTAAGGGAAAAAACTAGAAAAGGGGACAAAACCACCTGGAATGGCCACAAGAAGCTTCTTCGCAGCAAAGGCTCCCTCCAGTGACTTCGTCAACCTGTATGGCACAATCACTAAAACAACAAAGCATTAAACGTACCTATATCAAACAAAAATAGGGCCCTCTTGGCCTAAAGAAATAGCACTTTTCACTGCAAACTAACTGGCCCTCTTGGCCTAAAGAGATAGATTATTAAAACCTGAAAACAACTAGCCCTCTTGGCCTAAAGAAATCAAACAAAATAGCTCATTAAGATCCCTCCTTGGAAGAAGGCAGATATATGCAGATACGCCCCACTCCAAGGGAAAAAATAGGGCTCTCAGCCCTCAACTAAATGCATCAAATTATGGCCCTTACCTCTTGCATATATAGCAAGAGGCGTACGTATAACATGTCATCGGATCAACCTATGGGTCCAAGATAATAACGGTAGATGGGTCTCAGCCACTCTTTGCATTACCCATTTCAAACATCGCCTGCCATATAACGCGTGGTCTGATAACATCCCCCCACAAGCGACCAGGTCCTATCTCATTATCAATAGCAACATCCAGACTAGGACCACAATTGAAAAAGAGGCCCTCTTCATAAGCAAAATTAGCTAAGGAATTCGCAAACTGATTCCAATAACATGAATCAGCTGAAGAGATATGCTCTCAAATTCATCAAGTAGGGTTATAGCAGTTCGATGATACATACGAAGGAGAGGATTCATGACTATATATGTCCCATTGAGTTGATTAAGATCAGCTGGGAATCCCCTTTTATTAACAACCGCATAATGCCACCTTTCTTAGCAATATTCAGTCCCATAAGAGCTTTATACTAGGCCATGTTGTTAGTAAATCCTACCCCAAGTTAGGCAGCTAATTTCATTGTAACTCTACGTCGGGGATCTCGGATAACTACTCCAACACTTCCCTTTCTATTAGGGCCCCTCGATGCTCCATCAAAGTATAATGTGTACGTCCATAATGGATTTACATAGCAAGCCATTAAGAACTCCCCTATTCGTAATTATGATGGTCAAAGTTCAACATATTTAGAGGATGAACTGACGGCTCCATCGCACCTTCTTCATTAAACTCAACAGGGACGCTTGTCAAGATTTGTAAGCAGTGATGGCAGAAAACTTTAATCTCCCACACAAAGGTACCGTCTTCTTGCTCAATCACTTTATATCCCTTGCTCCACCAAATAAGCCTCCCCTGATGATATCTTTGCTCGAGATATGGGTGCTCCAAATAAGGAATTAACCGCCCCATCAACCAATTTAAGCTCTCCTGCAGGTCTCCAATTAGCCCCAGCATGGACCTGCAGTGCATTTTTTCGTGTTAGCATACTTAGAAATAATAAGGTTTAATCTTATTAAGATTAATCTTATTCTTAAATTCCACCCTTGTAGATCAGCTAATAGAATTGTGGACTTAGTTTTACCTATCCAAACTATCTTGTAAGGGCCATCCCATCGAGGTTCCAACTTTCCTGGAAATAGCTCCCTATGCGCATCGTAATATAGAACTAACTGCCCCTTTTTAAAAGTATATTTCTTTGCTTTCAGATCATGCAACCATTTCATCCACCGTTTAGCTACCTCCTTGGTGCAACAAACTCTGCAATTTGAGCTCGTCTAAGTGGGCTATAGTCGTAAACCGCTCAAATAGGCCATCTTCATCACCCAGAGAATGATTGATTGCGAATCTAATAGTCGGTGACTCAATTTCTAAGGGTAAAACACACTCCTCCCTGTAAACTAATTTGAATGGTCTGTGGCTAGTGGCTCGTTTAAACGTCGTATTATATGCCCAAATCGCCACATATAATTTTGTATCCCAATCTCGCTTCTTTTCGGAGACTATCTTGGATAGGATACCCACAAGCTGCTTATTGGTACTTTCGACTTGTCCATTTGCTTGCGGATTATAGGGGGTCGTCTTGTTATGCTTGATTTTCCAAGATTTAGTCAGACTTTTAATCACTTTATTTAAAAAGTGGGTTCCACGGTCCGATACTATTTTCTTTGGTGGACCAAATCGGCACATGATTTGCTCAAGTAGGAAACTAACAGTCTCTTTTGCATTGTCCTGCCTTGTCACCCGTGCTTCTGACCATTTTGTAAAATAATCAGTTGCTACTATAATGTACCTCTTCTAAGTAGTAGACGACAGGGTAATAGGACCCACAAAGTCAATGCCTCACTTCTCAAATGGAAGGATAGCCATGATAGGCGTAAGTGGACGCTTCCTATTCTCTCGACTATCATGTCTTTGACATGTATCACATCTCTTAACATAGTCAAATGAATCCTAGAAGATGGACAGCCACCAATATCCAGCTCGTAAGGCCTTCTATGCCGTTAACTACCCAACGAAGTGCCCTCCACAAGTGAAGTCATGGCACTCTTCCAAAATAAAGGGAACCTTGTCAGGCATCACACATCGGTGATAAATATCATCAACACCCTGCTGATATAATGTGCCTGCTGCGATCAGGAAATTTTCAATGCCTACTATTTAATTTTCCTCTTCTCGGATTTTGATAAAGTAGCTCTAGTCTCTCCCATAGAAAGATAGTGCGTTATAGCAGTATACCATGAGGGAATAGATGCCGTATCAATCTTGAACAAGGTCTCCATGTCACTTCCTTCAGCCAAGACCTCTTTTGGCTCTCCGAAATCCACAAAACACTCTACAATGCCCTAAAGCTTCGGCGGCTTGCTCTTAATCTCATAATCAAATTCTTGCAAAGTGATTAATCACTTTGCTAAATGGTTAGGCGGCTATAACTTATTCAACAAAAATCGAAGCCCTTTCGCCTTCGTATAAAAAACCACCCTCTCATAAAGAATGTAGTGCTTGAATTTTTTGGTCACAAATACCATCGCAAGGCACAACTTCTCCATATAGGTGTAGTTAATTTCCGATATACCCAACTTTCGACTAGCAAAAGCTATCGGATGGTACCACATTTCCTCCCAAATTTGGGTCAAACAACAGCTGATACTATACATGGTTACTGCTAAAAATATATAGAACATTTCGCCCCTTTTTGATGCTTTAAAAACAAGTGCTTTGGCAAGCTCTTGCTCCACATAATCAAAAGACACTTTGCAAGCATCACTCCATGTAAACTGACAGTTAAAGGACAATAGGTTCATCAGCGGCAACGTTCTTTCTGCCAAGGCATTGATAAATCTTCGATAATACCTTACTGATGACAGAAAGCTATGTACTTCCTTTGGAGTATGTGGCGGACTCATGGCGACTATGACCTTGATCTTTTCAAGATCAGTCGCAATCCCTACGGAACTGACCACATGGCCTAACAAGAGCCCATAAGGGACTCTGAAGATGCACTTCCATGGGTTAAGAGCTATGCAAAATTATCTGCAATGCTCAAAACACTTCTACAAAATGATCAACTGTCTATCCCTTACGGTGGCTGCCCCCAGATCATCAATGAATACTTTCAGCTCCTCTGGAGAGATGTCACTAAAAGTCTTGTTGGCTATTCTTTGCCATGAACCATGTGCATTACACAATCCAAATGCCATCACATGGTATGCAAAGGTACCGAAGACTGTAATAAACAACGTTTCACCACTATTTAGTGAGGCCGCCCGGCTAGCCATAGGCATATTCATACTAGGAGGAGCTAGTAACATAGGCATATTCGACATAATAGTCCCTCTGCCACTCGTATTTAACATGGGGTTCCCTTGACTCCCATTGATCAAGGCCAAATTATTACCATTCCAATTTATCCTTGCTGCATAAGCTGCTTGCAAGCGTGACTCTACTCCTTCTTGGATAATGGCAATGTCAATATCGGCCAAAGCAACACTACTCAGCTGCACCTGGATATTAAAATCCAATTCATGTAGGAAATATTGCAACTGTGGAGCCGCTAGAATGGGAATATAAGTGTTGCATTAGTTTCTTGGCATATGCCTGGACATTCTCATTTGGCTCTTGGCGTATTACGTTTAGAACATGCAACCAATATTGTCCACCCTTCTCAATGGCAAACTCCCTACAGAAAGTCATAAATAATTGGGCACTGCTAGCTATGGTTCCGGCTTCTAGATCGTGATACCACATTGCCACTCTTCCTTTTAACATCATGTTAAAGAACATCATTAGATGTCCTTCGTCTTGGATTCGATAATTGAACATGAGTATTTGAAACTCCTTAATGTGGAGTTCTCCATCTTCTTCTGCTAACCCATGGAAAATGGGCAACGGTGCTCCTAATGCCGGTAAATCCGGTGTACCTACTCGAATTGCGATAGGCTGTGCCATGGCTACTACAACCGGATTGACAATAGGAGTTTGTGTAGGCAATACTACACCCCCACTTGTTGCGGGTTGATTAACTGGAAATAGGGAAGTACTAAGACTTCCACTTGCACTCGAAGAGCTACTCGTAACACCTAGGTTACTAGAACCACTACCACTTATGTGTAATGGGCTGCTCCTTTGAGGAGAATAGCATCTTACAATCTCCAACCACCGTCTAGCCCTCTCAGCATGTTCTACTTTTTGTATTTTGGCTTAACGGTCCATGTCAGAGGACATAAACCAACTATTTGGTCCCTAAAAACCCTAGATTTGAGAACCACCACTTGTTGGCGGCTCCAGGCAGACGCACCACTGATGGGACCTAAAATGAGCCAGCACTGGCTGTGGCACTAGCCGAACCTCATGCATATGACAGACAACCCCACCACACGGCCTTGCGGGCCAGGAGCGTCTAAAACTCACTTTGCACTAAATGCTTATGACGATTTTGTGTTTGTATCCAATATGTAGTCCAAAGTTCACATTCCCTTCTCCTCAGAGGGAGATCCCATAACATATAGGCATAATGCCTCGTAATACACACATAGGGAAGCACCTCTCGGTTGATTGCCACGGCTCCATTGCAACTCTGCTACACCTCGGGGATTGGCCCCAAGATGCGTCTCTAACACATATAACATTCGCACAAACTCCACTCTTTCATAATTCAACGTTCTAGGAGATTTTGATTTGCCTCACAAAACGTTCCCCAACGGAAGCACCTATGTAAACCTACATCTTAGGTTTCCTGTTCTCTCAGTGTTGGTCAAAGTTTATCAATCAATTGCAATGCATTCCAGGAGATACCACGTGGCATGCTTGATGCAAGGTGTATGACAATTGTGCACAGCCATTTTTATGATTTAAAAAAAACAGCCATGTGAGGTGCGGAAAACAGCCCTTTCATGAATTTTAACTCAGTGTTACATGCTACGTTGCTTCAGGGACTAGCACCGGAACTTCCGTGCTACTAGTCACCTATATTTAATTATGAAACAATCCCTAAATGCTATGCACAAAGAGAAAAATCAAAATTTGTATCTTTTCAGCAATTAGATCGTTGCACAAACTTCATTCCCCCCTCACTGATAAGGTACTGCTGCGGTGCATAGGTGTAAATGATTGTTTTGTATCATTTTTGTATGTAAAAAGCAATAAGCATAGACTATAACACAAAGGACAAGGCAAAAATGAGGCTTAACCTCATTCTTTAACCTCCCCAAACATTCACGCACATAAATATTATTTTTTTATATTTTTTGAGCGTGAAAACCCCAATTTTCTTAAATTTTTACTATTTTTTCTATTTATTATTCATGAAAAATAGGTATTTTTTGATTTATTTGTATTGGATTTTTATTTTTATTGAAACTTAACATTTTCTTTGAGTTTGTCCCATTTCCACTCATTTTTACCAACTCAAAATCGAAAAAACCACTAATTTCCATTAAAAATGACATTTTACGGGTTTTAAATAATTAATAATGACTCTAAATCATTACGGGTTTTACATTTCTATAGTTATAGCCCTCAAACATGATGCAAACAAGGTTCAAATAAAAATTCATCGCATATGAACAACATTTGGACCATGAAACAAAAAAGACAAGCCTATTTCTTCATAAAATTGGAGCATACCGCGTGTCTTGCATTTTGCGGGTTTTTTAATAACTATTCTGGGTAGCCCACAAATCAACTAGCAACCATTCTTCAGTGCTAAACCTCTTTCCTTAGCCTCCTCTTCATCTTGAAGCAATTCGATCACAACCAGATAAGCATTCTTCAGCCCCTCTTCTTCTTGATTTCTTGCACATGAATTGCCTCTATGAAAGAGAGAGAGGGAGGAGAGCAAAAGACTGAATTTTGATCTCTTGACTCAGTGCATCATTCCTCGATCCATTTGCGGCAATGGAGGGCGAATGATAGAATAATCTCAGGGCCAAGAGGGCTCCTCTCCGTTCTCTTGATTAGAAAATCACGATAAAGGGGAAAAAATGGAGCGCAAAAAACTGACGCCCCCCCCCCCCCCCCCCCCCCCCCCCCCCCCCCCCCACCCCCCCGCACCCCCCCCAATCATTTCATTTCGTGAGCATTTTGGCTCTTTAATTAGATCTTTAAGGCTTAATCCCCAATTATCTAGTTCATGCATTTTTCTTTCACACTTCTAGCAAGTGGCTTTAGGGGCAAATGACATCGGATTTGAGATCCGTTTGGACAGGTAGTTCCGTGACATCGAAATCTACAAAGCTCAGGCCCATCACGCTCTCTTCCAGATCTAGTAGCTGCTTCACAACCCCGAACCTTGCGGGGATTAAATGGGGGATCAAACGACCTCGGAATGGAGATCTGAGACTTGCGTTGGATTCCTAACACCATTTTGCATGTAGAAAAACTCCAGCTCGACCATCCGCCCCACTGTTTGATTTCCATGAAAATAAGCACTAGCACTTTAGGGCCTTGCCACTTAAAATCGTACTGATTGTCACTGCCGCCTTCGACGAAGTCTATTTTTTCTCTTATATTCGTAAATTTTGGTTATTTTTAAGCACTTCTCAACATAAAAAATCATATATCATCCATTATAGAGATGTAATGGAAGCTACCAATGCTGCTAGAACAACTTTTCAAACAAGGTTTAGCCTTATTGATGAGGAATTCAAGAAATGGAAAGCAGATTACCCTTTTCATCAGAATCAGCATCAATGTCTTATTGTACAGAAGGATGTTGGATTTCTTGTATATCTTCAATATATGGATAGTTGTTATTTAGATACAATATAAGAGAAGAAGATAGAGGATATTGCATATGCAAAGACAAAGAAGTTGAAGAGAAGAGGGAAATATTTCTTCAGGAGGATATTGAGAACCAGTTAGTGCACGGATCTGATGTTGCTTTGTTTAAAAGTGAGAAAATTATAAAAGTGAAAAAAAAGGAGATAGAGTTGAGTGCAGAGATTGAATCAGATCCTCTTGAATGTGTCCCAACATTAGTTATCTCATCAACAAAAAGAGATATGTATTACTAAATGATATTCAACACCTTTTTGATCTTAGAGAATATTACTGCTTGGCAATGTAATTAGAAGATTGAATTGAAAAACTATGCGAATTAGAAACAAGCAGGAAAACAAAGAAGAAACTAGTAAGGATGGGAAAGAAAGAAGATAGTGAGAATGGAGGGAAGTAATCAAACATCGAATAAAATTCAAATTGATTATTAGTTTTCACTTTAATGAGGATGAGTAAGATCTTCATTATGACAATCTTTGTCACCTTTATGGTGGCCTAGATTTCTAGGTTTGATGTGACCATGAGAATATCGTAACAACGAATTATTAACAATTTTTGATATATTTACTTACCAAAATATAAAAATTTTAAACTTTTTTAAAAATATTTTATTTCTTAAAATATTTTCTCACTCTAAGATCGCTTACAGGGCATTTCGAGACCTCAAAACTTCCCTAATGTAGCTAGTGGCTCGACTGATAGTACTATCTTTAATATTAATAAGTTGGATGGCACCAATCATAGCTACTGGAAGGCCCAAACTTGGTAAGTTTTAGTGCAAAAATGTAGATTAGGCCCTTGAAACATAAGGGTGCCAAGCCCGAACTTATTGATGCAAATGCTTGGGTTGAATTAGATGAGCTATGTAAGTCTACCATCATATTATCCCTCTCTAAGCAGGTGTTTTATAATGTTGTCTCTGATGGTAGTCCGCATGGGAATTATGGAAAAAGATTCATAATATCTATGATAAGCAAAGCCCCGCTTCTCAGATGTAGTGGCTAAAGCAATTGATGGACCTTCGCATGAAGGAGGGTACTTCTGTGTCAGTCCACTTAAATGAGTTCCATTCCATTATTAGTCATTTGTCTTCACTGGGGATTGAATTCAAAGGCACTCTTCTTCCCTTGTTTCTCTTAGTTACACTGCTTGAATTATGTGATATATTTTGTATTGCTATGTGTGCCAACACATCTACTAATGATGGGTTACCATTGCAAGATGTAGAGGGTACACTTTTGACTGAATAGGTTAACAAGAAGAATGGAGATGCTTCCCACACCTCTCATGCTTTGACAGTTAGAGGCAATAATGGTAGGGGTGGTAATGATCACCATGGAAAAGACTCTCAACACTCTCGCTCTTAGTCGTGGATAGCCGTGCAGTAAGTCCGTGGCCGTAAGTTCTCATTGACTTATCAAAAGTGTGGAAAAGCAAGGCATATTTAATTGTAGTGCCATAAAATATGCGAAGACAAGCATAAAGAAAAGGGAAAGGATAAAGCACACGATAAAAATGATGATCGCAGCATCATCCCTAGCAAGTCCACTGTTAAGATTGAAGAGATTAATGTTGTGCAAATTGATTTTGATGATGATTTCATACTTGCAACTTCTTCTCTTGATACTTGACAAAACTTACTAATGCTTTGTATACTCAATGTTGTTTTTTAGATTAAAGGACTTTTTTCATGTGACCCCTCATAGAGAGTGGTTTCACTCCTATCATAGTTTGATTAGATATGTCTGTTTGGGTAATGACTTGGCATTAGAGATAGTTGGTATTGGTGATGTCCAATTGCAGTTGGTTAATGTTGCATGTTTACTCTTCGTGATGTACATCACATACTAGCTCTCACGAAGAGCCTTATCTCTGCTAGCACTTTGGATAATGCAAGTTATCTAGTTTCTTTTGGTGATTCCTTATGGAAGATTATATGTGGAAATCTTGTTATTACACGTGGTGCTAAGTCCAATACTCTCTATCCCTTGCTCATATCTAAGTCAATTGACCATATTTTGACAGTGAATGTAGTTCCACATGTATCTTTGTGGCATCGTCGCCTTGGGTACATGTCCTTGAAAGAAATGCAAATGTTTACTCATTTGCAATATCTTTCATCCCTTGACTATAAGTGCTTTGAGTCTTGTAATCATTATTTATATGGCAAGTTGGCACGTAATACACTACAAGGATATCAGGCCATAGCAACGTCGATTAGCGACGATAAATAGCGGCGTCGCATTTGCGACGGTACCCAGAGAAAAAAAATGCGGGCCGAAACCCGAGCGCATTTCATTTTGTGCATTCACGAAAGTTTTCAAGAGGGAGAACGAGAGAGAGAGCGATTGTTTTGCTTAGAGGGAGAGAAAGAAAGAAGGCTTCTCACCACCGTGCCGCCACCACCGTCATTCGCGAAGAAGAGGAGGAGGTGTACGGAGGGCGAAGAGAAGCCGCCGTCGCTCGCGAAGAGGAGCCGCCAAACCCTTATTCGAGTCTTTACGGTGAGTGCATTCTCTCTCTCTTTTACTTGTTTAGGGTTTAATTTGTGTATATTGAGAGAGGGAGAGGAAATGAGAGAGAAAGAGAGGGAGAGGGAGAGGGAGGAAATGGGAGAGGGAGGGGGAGGGGGAGGAAATGAGAGAGGGAGAGGGAGGGAGAGTGCATTCTCTCTCTCTTTTACTTGTTTTTTGTATAATTTGTGTATATTGAGAGAGGGAGAGGAAAGAGAGGGAGAGGAGAGGAAATGAGAGAGAAAGAGAGGGAGAGGGAGAGGGAGAGGGAGGGAGAGAGAGAGAGAGAGGGAGGGAGGGGGAGGGGGAGGGAGGGGGAGGGGGAGGGAGAGGGAGGGAGACATTAAAAATAATAGGGACATGAGAGAGGGAGAGGGAGGGAGAAGAAACGAGAGAGGGAGAGGAGGGAAAAGAAATGAGAGAGTGAGAGGAGAGAGAAAAAGAGTGAAAAGATGTTAAACATAATAGGAAAATAAAGAAAGAGAGGGTGAGGGTGAGGGAGGGAGAGGAAATGAAAGAGGGAGAGGAAGAGAGAAAAGGAAATGAGAGAGAGAGAGAGAGAGAGAGAGAGAGAGAGAGAGAGAGAGAGAGAGAGGAGAGAGAAAAAGAGAGAAAAATCATTAAACCTAATAGGGAAAGAGAGAAAGAGAGGGCCAGGGAGGAAATGAGAGAGGGAGAGGAGAGAGAAAAAGAGAAAAAAATCATTAAACCTAATAGAGAAAGAGAGGGTGAGGGTGAGGGAGGGAGACGAAATGAGAGAGGAGAGAGAAAAAGAGAAAAAAATCATTAAACCTAATAGAGAAAGAGAGAAAGAGAGGGTGAGGGTGAGGGAGGGAGAGGAAATGAGAGAGGGAGAGAAAGAGAGAAAAGGAAACGAGAGAGGGAGAGGAGAGAGAAAAAGAGAGAAAAATCATTAAACCTAATAGGGAAAGAGAGAAAGAGAGGGTGAGGGTGAGGGAGGGAGAGGAAATGAGAGAGGGAGAGAAAGAGAGAAAATGAAATAAGACCTTACAATAAGCTCATCCTAGGCTCATAAGGGTTAGGCCAATCCTCAACAAACCTAAGGGACATATGGCTAGAGAACCCTAGCACACTTGTGCCTCCTAGCATAATGTTCTTCTTGCAAAGAGACCTCTCATACATGGGGCTTGTCCTAGCCTCCACCACGCAAGTATACAATGAAGACAATTAGCCTATCAGTTAGAAAAACATTCATTTTTCATAACGTAAACCCAAAAATAACTTTGGACATTCCATAAAAATCAATCTCTTCTTAAAAAGACAAATACAAAAAACTAAAATAGCACCATTCATATGCTTCGCAAAACTAAAACATCATCACCACAAGATTTCTTAAGAAACTGATCCTCAACTATCAATTTTAATTAAAAAATACAATATAAAATCACTTGCAAGAAATGACACTCTTTTATCATTAACCCTCTTTCTTCCTTAGAATAGTCTTAGGAACAAATTTCTACTCTAACAAGCATATATTTGAGCATAATAACTATTTTAAGGTTTATTCCATGAGTAGTAGTAGTATATATGCAACCATTAAGCTAGAGATCATGCTTTGGTATCTGTGGAGATCCCAATCTCATGCCCTCATAGAGATTATAGTGTACAATAGTGTGGAGAGAAGGTGGGTGAGTTGTAAATGGTAAAGGAGAATTCTATTAATGATGGAGAGAAGATGAGGTGAATCGCCAATTCTATTATTAGTGAGTGCAACCTACCCATAGTATGGCATCCATGACCGATTGAAATCAGTAAGACTTTGAAATCCTATCTCGAGTATTATAACTATTGTTTTGTGGTGGATTTTCTTACCATAATTCAATGTCAATTTGTGCTTGTGTTTTCCATGGTGTGTTGACTATGGGTATCAAATGCTCTAGTCGAACTCTCTCTCTTTCTCCTCTCTCTTCTCTCAACCCTTCTCTCTTCCTCAATCTTTCCTTTTTCTCTCTTCCTATACTCTCCCTAAATCCTTCTATCTCCCCCTATCTCTTTTCTCTCTCTATCTTTCTTTCTATTTCTACCTCTCTCACTTCTCTCCTCTTCTTCTCTAACTTTACTCTCTCCCTAATTCTTGTCTCTCTCTTTATCTCTATATAAGTAGTCATATTTGTAGTCGTGGTCGTGGTCGTGGTTGTGGTCGTTGTAGTCGTGGTCGTAGTCATAGTCGTGGTCATGGTCGTGGTCGTGGTCGTCATAGTCGTGGTTGTGGTCGTGGTCGTGGTCGTGGTCATAGTCGTAGTCATGGTCGTGGTGGTCGTGGTCCTGGTCGTGGTGGTGGCCGTGGTGGTGGTCGTGGTTGTGGTCATGGTCATGGTCGTAGTCGTGGTCGTGGTCATTGTAGTCGTGGTCGTGGTCGTGGTCATCGTAGCCGTAGTCGTAGTCATGGTCGTGGTCGTGGCAGTGGTCCTAGTCGTAGTTGTAATCGTGGTCGTGGTCATAGTCGTAGTCATAGTCATAGTCGTAGTCGTGGTTTTCGTGGTCGTGGTGGTCGTGGTTGTGGTCGCAGTAGTGGTCGTGGTCGTGGTCGTAGTCATGGTCGTGGTTGTGGTCATGGTCGTGGTTGTGGTCATGGTCGTGGTGGTCGTGGTTGTAGTCGTGGCCGTGGTCGTGGTCATAGTCGTAACGTAGAAAAAGAGAGAGAGATGGAAGGAGAGGATAACAATTTTAAGAAAGAAAAAAAAAGAGAGAGATGGTAGGAGAGGGGAACAATTTAAGAAAGAAAAAAAGAATGATAACAAAAACAAATTGTTTGTCGTAACGTAGACAAAATAGAAAATGATAAAGATCCTGTTGTTAAAGATTGCGAGGCGTATCTTAATCAATGTGTCCCATGTTCTTGCTCTCAATGTAAGCTAGCAATTAGACGAAAACGTCGATTGTCTATAGAACACGTACGACGATTTGGTGAGTTTCAATCTAAGATCATTGATTAAGCGATTGTAGATTTTCAACAAATGGTAAGAAAAGTTAATATCAATCATGCATTGTACTTGCAAGCTAATTGAATATCATATACAATAAGATTGGGTCCAGTTGGCAAATTTTCTATCCAAGGAGATGACGTCTCGTCCCAAGGAGGAGTGCACCCTTTGCAGCCAATTAGAAGAGTTCGTGGGCGTGCGATGGATGGAGTGCATGAGCCAATCCACCACTTGCAAGGCCAATCTATACCGTCAATGCCAAAGGAGACAGGCAGCCTTCCAGACCTACCTACAATCTTGGAGCCTGAAATTCGGGAGCTCTGTTTGTATTGCTAATACGGCGCGAGGGCGGCTGTTTGCCTTCTTTGCTTTTCTCTCTTCGCGTCGTTTTGGAGGTTCTGCAGAGTCTTCTTTCGGCTCTCCTCTCAAGGTCATTCTGCCCAAGCTCGTGTGACCACCGTTGTGGCGTTCGCGCTTCTTACTGGAATCACCGATACGGCGCGAGGGGGCCTATCCGTCTGATTCATTTCTCTCTTATCGCGCCGTATCGGCAGAAGTTGCAAACATGTCTGAACCCATAGAATTCCTAGGATCCAAGGTTTCTCCAGGAATTGGTAAAAGAAGAAGGCTTTCAAAAGGCTCAAGGGCATCAACATGTGATTCTTTTTCCTCTCCATCCTCTGCCACCAGTGTGAGAAGGCCAAGTACATCTCCAGGGAAGCGAACGTCGGTAGTGAGAGGTCAAGGAGTATCAGAGCTCACTAATATCACTCCATCAGAGAGGCTACTTGATTTTATGCTTCAGAATGGAATGGATCTCTCATTCTATGGAGTTGTGAAAAATGTGTTTAATCCTGATTGGGAACTTGACAAAGTTCTGAAATCTTGTGAAAAATATATTGTGGAGAACTTTTTGGAGTTTGAAAATCTTGCAGGTCCTTCTGTTGAAGTTGGCACAATTGAATATGTCCATGTTCCCATTGGGTCAACAGGAAATGAAAAGTCAGTATTTACTAAAAAGTGCAGGGCCCACTCTTTGGAGAGGTTTTATTCAAGAGACATATTTTGCTGCACTCATTTCAAAAACTGCAAGATGATGAGAAAATCTGCTGCTTTTATTGTTTTCAGCCTTGTCAAATACCCTGTGAAAGCTGAGGAGCAACAGTTCGAAGGAGCAAAGTCTGCCAACTTTTGCATGTTAGATGATCTGGTAGATGAAAAGGAAACAGAGGAGGTTGTAGATACAGATTTTGAGGCTTCTATTGCTGAGAATTTGGATGTTGCTCACTTCAAAGCTGAGACTATCATTGAGGAGAGCCAAGGAGATACAAACCCTCAACCTGATGAGAGTTCTCACCATATTGTTCCTTCCCTACCATGTATACCTTTCAAGGACAAGGAGTACATTTTACTGTCAGATATTCAAAAACTTTTTAATCTCAGGGAAGATTATTGTCTTGCAATTATTGCAGAGGCTTCTGAAGCTGCAAATGGGATAATCGACACAGAAAATGAATCAAAGGAAGAGATTCTGAAACTTGATAAAGAAACTGTAGATGATAAGTTTATTGATGCTGGTGAGGCCCTCTCTCTTTGTTTTGAAAAGGTCAAAGAAGCTGAGAAAGAGTTGAGTATTACTGATGAGGACTTCGATCGCATTCAAAGCGAACTCGGGATTTCCAATTTTGGAAGAGAGGAGCCTGAATATGTTAAAAATTGACTAACACCAATGAGACAGCATCATCAATTAATTTATGGAATCCATTTAAATTGGAGTACGATGAAAATCAAGTGGTAAGATAATTTTGAATTTGCTTTTACACATTGGTAGGTTTACATTTCATGCTCATTCAGTATGGGTTTTATTTGCAGTTGGAGATTGCTGATACAGATAACTTCTTGGGGCGTGGCAAAGGATCGAGAGCTGCTAGTAACACCACCAAAGACATTGCACTCGGCCACTACTTGGCTAGGATTGACCCTGATTCCTTTTTTGTACTTCATAGTAGTTTCTCAGAGGATGCAGCATGGCCGATACTTTGTATTAAAGCTATTACAAGGCTTCTAGGTTTCTCAGGATTACAATATAATGCCCACAAAGTAATGTTTTTGAAAAAGACTACAGCAATTAGGATTTTTGGCTACGGTCCAGGTTACTCTGCTTCTAGAGCAGGATACTTTTTGGCGTTTTCATCCTACGCCTTAGCTGCAGACCGAACTGATGCAAAATCTATAGCTGGCTACAAGAGAAAAAAATTTCTACGATATAGAGGAAAGATTCCTGAGGAGGAAGAGAATGTGAGAGTTTTGGAAAACTAGCTTTGTATATATTCTTTCTTATATATAAAAGTGCGATTGCTCATGTGTCATTGTCGTCTTTTATTTGCATTCTTTGAAGTTGTCATCGAAAAAACCAGTTGAATAGCTCCTCCAAAGCAGTGCTTTTTGTAACTCCTCCCCCCATGCCTTGTGCTTTGAAAATAACTTGTGCGTGCTTGATAGTGGGATTTTTCCATGCCTTGGTTGCTATAAGTTGCTAAGGGGCCATGCTCCTCCACAAAGAAAGGTCCATGAATATGAAGAATATGCTGCAATACAAAGTAACACAAATTTTATACCAATTGAAAAACCTATCAAAATAAGCCCATATTAAATAATTATTACTTTACCAGATAAAAAGTGATATCTTTTTCTCCCCATGCCTCTTTTATCGCGTGAACAAGCTTTGTGATTGATCTTTTGAACTCTTCCGCATATGTATATGTTGTCTTATGTTGCCTGAGGAGTTTCAGAAAAACATCAAGGTGTATCCAGACCTCCATTCTAAGAAACGCAAGCCTCGGCGTGCTTGCAACATTTGTTGTGATCTCACATAGCTCTCTCCAACACTCCCAAGCCGCATTCACCTGCCTTCCTGAATGGTTTCCTAAGAATCGTCTAGCTTTTGAGCCTCCCATAGAGACATTGGCCAAGATATCTCTTGTTTTTCCTGAAAGTATTGGATCCTTTCTCAAGTGAACTTGGCCCCCATGAAATCCCATTTTCGATAGCAATGCCTCGGATTTATCAATACACTCATCTGATAAAGATAATGGCTTAATGGAATATGCGTAGTCAAGATGCAACCTGAGAAGCTTATCGATTATTCTAATCTTTGCATGCAAAGTACAAATATGAACATTCTTAAGAGAGATGGAAAGAATGGGATCCCAGATGTCTTCTATGTTTTTAAATTTACTCAAATGTATAGAGTCTCTATTTGGGGCTCTTCTTACTGGTCGCAAACTACTCCAATCTTTGGATCCAATACTTTCCATGCAATAAATGCAAGGATATTTTGCATTTGCACCATTACATATTCCAAGCATACATTTGATAGTTTTCAAATCAGCACTCATATGCCATTCCACATTAAATTTACCAACCCCATCAACTACCAACATTTCGCCTTCACTTTGAGACTTAATGATATTTGGAATACCTGTATGGTTGAACAACCATTTCAGGGCTGCACCAATCCACCAAATCTCCATCTCGGATTGAATCTTATGCAATGGAGCTTTGCCCTCGCCATTGCCATGGTCCAATGGCATGTTCATGAGGCAAATGCTAATTCTTTCCATCTTCTGTCCCTTTTGAATCTGTGCTTCATCCAACTTCAAGGCAAACTTTAGAACACCATAACTTTCTTCTACTGTGATTTTATACATGTGAACCATTGCAATTTGCACCTTTTTTAGATCAACCCATATATTGTTAAACTCATTGTAATAAAAAATTGCCTGTTTTTTTTATTTTTCATAGGACATAGACCTTTCGATGTGAATGTAATCTCCAAAAACATGTGGAATCTTGCGATTCATGGAAATTCTTGCAGTTGAAACTGCAAGGGCTCTGGGCAATCCAAATATAGTTACCCTATTGCATTTAAGATTTTTAAACCATAATCCAGAGATAGCACGATAACCTTTTCGACTTATACCCACAGTATCACATGTCTCTACGATTTCATTTGCTTTCACTGTGCCTTTTAAATCCTTCACTAACTCTCTTAGAGTTGGACCTCTCAAATCCACATTTTCTGGTGACTTAAGAATCCTCAAAATGTCTTTCTTATTCATGGTTTCCTTCAAAAGTTTGATTCTTTCCTCATTCTCTTGGATATTTATGCCTAGTATGTTAGAGACATATTTCTTTGTAAGATTTAGTCTCCTTTTCTTTGCTCTCTCACACAAGCTGGTTATATTTTTTAATGGTCTCTTCCTCTCTCTAAATCCTACTGGAGTTTCTCTCAAGCGTGTTAGTTTATCCTGCAATGAATTGTTAACATTTTTCAAAATATCAATTTGACTTGTCAACTCTAAAATATTTGTTTGTGTAGTTTCTAGTGCTTTTTTCATTTCGTGCACTTGAGCTATATATGTGTAAGATGCAGAGTATAACCTCATACAGTAGCCAAGCATTCCATTGTAACGTTCTCCAGCATATCTTATATAGTCATGGACATTCAAAAAAGGAGGTGGTTTACCTGTAGAAGGATCCCTGGGATAGATATTTCCATCCACCCACAAATCTATATGCTTCATTCCTTGTGTTCGCAACCTGTTGGCTTCAATCTCATCTATTAATACTCGATGATGTATACTTCTCCAAGATGTGTAAGTCGGATCTAGCTGAATAGATAGCTTGTATTTACGTGTGCTTGCGCCTGTGTTATTTGAAGTAGTATTGCTAGACATTCTAGCAAATGAACCGAGCAAGAATCTCACAGTGGTAGGAAGCAAGTGCAACAAAAGGAATGGTAAAAGAGAATAGTGTATAGAAAGAAAACGCGGGAGCAAACAAATGCAAAGTTCGTACGAAAATCTCGAAAATACAAAATCTCTCGAGTTCCAAGACAATAAACGGCCGAAAAGGTGACCCCTGACCTGGATTAAAAGATGAGGGCAATTAATAGCCGACCTCTTCAATGAACCAAATATTCTCTCATTAATCACATCTGGACAACCAATTTTAGAGGTTTTATTCTTCCTAAACCTCAACTAATTAGCAACTTAATCACTTTCTTACAAGTGCCATTTTTGAAGCGTTTTTGGCCCTAATGATAGGCATGATTTTTGTAGCTTAGTCGTTCATGTGACTATTTATTTTGTTGTTTTGTAGTTGGATTTTTTTGTGTTTGTTTAGATCAGGAATTGTTTTTGATATTTTATTTGGAGTTTTTAAGGTTGAAAACTTAATAGCCTTAGTCGAGATTGGTGTTTTTCTGGACAAATCGGAGTAGGACTTTGATGGTAGCTGCTAAATATCTTGAAATAGATATATTTTTTGTCGAAATCTTTGCACATCAAGGGGATTATGGGTTCATGAGAACTTCATGATGCAGTTGTCAAATACATTGTACTTAGGGATCGTCTCCTAATTTTATCAATTACTTCCATGCCATGGGTTGGACTGATACACTCTTTGCACCATCATTGTTGTGCATGAGCACGATATGATGCCCATTGCAACTATATATAGTAAATCTTAGATGCACACACACTTGAGAGAGCACCTTCATTGTGCACGCATTGTTCCTTCTTGCACGCACGAGTGTTGAGATATTCATCATTGAATTAGGATCCTAGGATGAGTGGCAAAGGTGGTTGGGTGAGTTTGAGGGCCATGAAGGACGCCTACATTTGTGAGGTGGGTTGTTTACTGGGTCAACATCATGAGGACCATATTTTTGTTGAGTGATTGTGAGTTTTTTGGGAGGGTGGAGAGGAGTACAACATTTCTTCTTGGTTGAGTGACGAGAGGTGAGCTTAAGGATTGTAAAATAATCAAGGAACTGTGTTTGCATTTTGCATAACACATGGGTGCATGTAGATAGACTAGGCACCAATTCTTTAGTGTATCCATATCTTTGTGTGTGGCATTGTTTGTATGATTGCATGGCATGGTTTGGACTTTGCACTACTTCTCACATCATGTGTGATGGAGCACAAAGTTCATCCTCAAAGCATATCTTCAGTTTAGGGCACAATGCATTGAGACAAAGGCATGTACATCTTTAAACTATCTCTTTGGAAGACATAAATAACATTTGGGAGATTAATGAAGGGAGACATAAATTTCCTATTGTTTGAAGAAGAGTTTTCTTAAGGAATATGATTGTAGCATAGCAATGCAAAAACTTCCACAAGTGATGTACAGGGGGTAGAAGCAAAAAAATTGCTTATCTTAATCCAACTGTTAAGGATTGTGATCAATAATTTCCATTTCGAGAATGTGTTACGGAATTGGAATGGTGTACAAAAGGGAGTTGGATAATGACACCCGAAATCACAATGAACAATATGGAAACTTTTGTTGTAGCAATAAAGGACTCAATAAGTTTTAATTAGAGATTTCTATGCTAATTAAGGTTCAACCAATGTGTCTCCTCTCAATTCTAATGCAATACTATCTACTTGGAAAGTTGAAGGGCAACTAATGAAGTCTTGGTCATTATTGTGAATCTAACGCATGGGATACTAATCAAGGAGAGTACTCCATGAGAGCAATCGTGGTCATATAATCTCTTTGGGCTTCTTGTTGGAGGATAGAATGACATCAAATGTAGTGGATACTGAGATAGGGGATAGGAGGAGATCATGAACCACGGGTGTGTGTAGAAGGCAGATGTATCATGCATTTTGGATCATTGTTTCCTATGGGTTTTTTTGCAAAGATTGCTCATGATCAACAGGGTGGAAATAATTGGGACCTTTTGGTTAGGATTGTAGAATTGATGCGTATATCGCTGAGCTGATGCCATGACTTGGGAGACAAGAAGAGATTTAGTAGCCTTCGAGGCTTTTTTCCCACTTTGAATTACAACAAGACGACCATACTTGCAATAGGCACCCTCATGCAAACAATGCTAGGTGGAAGAAAACAAATAAACTACTACAATTACTAGGGAAATAGAAGGGTGACAACTTATTTGCAAAAAATGAAAAATAGAAAAGCTTCAAGGATTTTTACCAAAAGCAAAACGAAAAGGAAAAAGTAATAAAGCTTTTGAAAGAACACATGTTGTGTATGGAGGAGTTGGAAACTATATAAGCAGGGAAGAATGAGTAGGAAGGGGCCTTTCTCTTTTTTTTGGAAAATAGTTTATTGAGAGAAGAGGAGGGCCACATCCAAGCTATTGGAGCATCTTGTGTGTTTTTTTCAAAACTACTACAAGCTTGATGTTAAAGGCTTAAGAGTGTCATCACAACCAAAAATGAGGTATGAAGATATTGAGTGAGAAGTTCTTCAAAAAGCTTTGCATTTTACTTTTGACGTTGTAAAGGCTATACATTTTGTGTATTTTCAAAGTGTTTGTGGTAATAAAAGGCTTCATTGTTAGATTGTGGATTGAATGTGCTGGTATTTTGGCTGAAAATTGACAAAGTTTCTTGTCAAATTTAGTTTTTCAAACAAAGTCAATTATGTTGTCGACACTCCTTGATGTCTCGTTTTTTGAATGTGTGTGAGGATTGTTTTTGAACACCGCTTGTGAAACAATGTGTGGATTGTTTGAGTATTGCAAAGTCTCCATGGGGTGACTTCCATCTTTTATCACTCATAGCAATATCTCAAGAGCTTGTTGTAATAGAAGTTGCTACTATAATGTTCAATCAAGTTTTTTAACTATTATCAAATATTTTCATGACCAATGGTCTAAAGAAATACATGTACACACATATGGACTAAAGGAATACATTGCACAGTAAAACGGGATACAACTTGAGACAAAAAACATCAAATATTTCAAACTATTAATCTTAGTAGGGTATGCATCGATTGGATAATAGTAGGGGATAGAACTTGAGAGAAAGAACATCTAATAATACAAATTGTTTTTCTTAGTGGACTAAGCATAGATTCTTATTAAACAATGTACTTCATTTTCTTGATTGAGATTGAGGGTTTTTAAAGGGCCTTGCACAATGCCTACATAGATGCATTGTTGGTATTAGGAGCTTATGCTATTGTTGGGCTAAACCATAACAATCAGAATATTAGACAAACTTTTATTATTTTAGAATGCACTGATAAAGCTTTCGTAATATTGATGCACCAAACAAGTGAATATAATTGAGAACTACCATCCTTATATAGACCAAAATGAGACCAAAATTAGGATAAGGGTTAGGTCCCCTCTCTCTCATGGTGAATAGGGTATGGTGCACACATTATATGAGTGTAGGTGCTTACATAGGCTAATACTTAGAAAGATTGCTCCTTAGGGTCTTCTGTTAAAGCTGGTTGATAAAGCAAGGAACCTTGAATTGATAAAAATGGAAGAAGTGTCATTAGTGAAGGAAAAGGGAGTCACTTGAAGAAAATACCTAAAAGGTATGGTAGAAAAAAATTGGATTTCAACCTAAGTAACTCTAGACATATGACCCTTAAATGCAATTGTGTGTGTGTGTGTGTGTGTGTGTGTGTGTGTGTGTGTGTGCGCGCGCGCGCGCGCACGCGCGCTTTTTTTCCCTTTATTTTCCTTCACATTTTTTCTATTTTTTTTCCTTTGAAGTATCGCTCTTTTTTCTTTTTTTTCTCTGTTTTTCTCCCTCTTATTGTGAATAATAACATTGCCATAAAACTAGAAATACAACCTTACAAAGATAAATGAATCTATGAAAGATTTGAAGGCTAACTACAAATAGTAAGTTTGCTTCATAAAATATCTAGATTTATTTTTGACAATATTCTTAGAAGAAGGTTGTCAATCATTTGATTATTTCTTGATTCTTCCTTGTGGATACTTTTTCTTCAATTAACTACATGAGGCTACTATTATTGAATTTTCTATTTTAACTGAGGTGACAAATGTTCTTTGTTTCTGGGAGATTTTGGATGTTTGAAATGGTAACGAGCGGGATACATAGGCACTGAGGGTTAGACACCCAGTTACACTGATTGGAGTATAAAAGGTGTAAGAGTCCTAGATTAGGGAAACTAGTTATTATAAAGAACATACGCTTCATCTTCATCTCTAGCTTCCATTGCTTCCTCCTCCTTTCTCCCCTCTTTTCTATCTCTCTCTCTCCTCTGGTCTTTCTTTCTCTCTTTCTCTCTCTCTCTCTCATCAGCTCATTCTCCTCTCTTCTCACAGCTTCATTCATTACAAGTGGCATCAGAGCCTTTGGTCCTTTTCTTCTTTCCTCTCTCCCTTTTCAAATCTCAAACCCTAGTTACTCAGGTTACATGTATAGGAGCAAGAGGAAGGACCACAGTTAGTCTAAGCTTTTTGGAGTAAGCAGAAGCTATGGCTAGAGACTCAGACATATCTGGAGGTAAAATGGCTAACTTAGCAAGTCATGACTCCTTTTTGTGTAAAATTTAGGGGTTCTACGCCAAGTTTAGAGACTTAGGAGTTAGAAGAGGGCAAAAAAAAAACTCAATACTTTTTGGTTTAGCCCTTTCTCCCTCTTCCCAACCAAGAGCTGCCATGGCCACCCAAGGGAGAAAAATTCTCTTCCCCCTCAAAGTAGCCATGAATGTGCCCAGATAAGACCATAGGAGTCTTCCCCACCCTCCCAGGACAAAGTGCAATACCCTTGTGAAGGGTTGTTGCTAGGTAGCTGCCCCAAGGAACAACATGCAAATTGTAGTGCATTTTGTGATGTTGTTCCTTGCCCTGGCTGCTGCTGCTCCTAGATTTTCCTAGTCCTCATGTGCCTCCCCATGGCATTGGTAGCCCTCTTGCACCTCCTTGATCAGATCTTGGCCCTCATTCTTTAACATTTAAGCTACCACCTCTAGCAAGGTTCAATTTACTACTGTGCCCTACCTTGAACTTCCATTAAAGCTCAGACCAAGCTCTTAATTCAATCCACAACCTTTGGAAGCTCAACCCTCAGGGGATCCTTCACTCCTTTTTTGTCCCTTTTACTCAAATTGAAGACATGGAGCTCAGCATGCATGGGATTTTTCTGGGTAGCCATGAAAGCTCTCTTTGAAGCTTTCCATCATTGAAGGTTAAGCTTGGAACAAGCTTGGGATCCCCATCATTAGTAGAAGCGTTCGAATGCTTGAAGGCTTCATCCATTGGAGTGCTCCAACCAATTGGGCTTGCTTGATGTGGAGAATTTGGCATCATGGTGGCTTGTGCTTCAACTATCTTTCCTTAACATTGAAGAGGTATGCCAATCTGATCTCTAATCTCTCATCTTAATCCACTTGTTGAGCTTAAATCCTTTTGTTGGAGAGATTAAGATTGCATAGGCTTCACTAGTTCAATCCATTCTTGTATGCATGTGACACTGAAATTAGTATCTTGTTTTCCTCTAATGCATCATGACTAATCCTAAATTAATTGCATTTGCTGACATTTAACTCCTTGTTCTTGGGTGCTTTGGATTAATCCCAAGTGAGTAATAAGCCTTTGTAAACGGGTAAGTAGCAACCAGAGTCAGCCATTGGACTACCAAAGTAATCCATATCCAAGCTCTTGTTCATCCTTGCATCTCATGAAATGACCCAATGTTTCCTTTCCAATTCATCTCATGTTGATTGCTTAATAAAAATGCTTGCCATGTATACTTCGATCGAGGAAAAAGGCCGATGCCAAACAAGGTGGTAAGCTAGAAGAGAGGTGACCCTCCCATACCACTTAAGACCTTGAAGGGGTGCACAACCCGACCGGCCTGGGGGGAACTTTGTCCACCTCATAGTGATTCAAAGCTCGATACTTGTATACAGATGCACGTACTATCATAGAAATTACAGCATGGGGTAATGGGGTTGAAAACTCTCAATATCAGCTCAAGCATGGCCTTATTTGGCCCATGGCAAGATTGTCATCCCCTACACTTATCCTTTCTCACACAAAAGATCATGGAAGAGGTGCATTCTTGCCCCACCTACTGGTCACTTGGGTGTTTTCAAAACATATGATAGGATTGCCAAGAGCTTTCATTGAAATGGCCTATGGAAGGATGTCAAGGATTTTATGACCAAATGTGTTCCATGCCAACACAACAGGGACAACACGCTTAGGCCCATTAGCCTCTTGCAAGCCCTTCCTATTCCTGAAGGGAAATGGACACATACCACCATGGACTTCATCACAGGCCTCCCTATTACCAAGAAGGATGGAACAATATATACATGGTAGTTGATTGCCTCACCAAAGCTGTCCACTTTATCCCCACTAAGACATAATACATTGCCTCTCAGTTGGCCACTCAATTTATGGAGTATGTCTTCAAGTTGCATGGCTTGCCACAAGTCATAGTGCACAATCAGGATGCTAAGTTTATGAACAACTTTGGCAAATATTTTTTGCATCACTATCCACTGCATACCACCCCCAGACAAATGGCCAGACTAAAAGAGTAAATAAATGGCTTGGAGATGACGTACTTACAAAACTTTTTCCATGATGTACAACATATTTGGGATACGTTGCTCCACTTGGCTGAGTTTTCCTATAACAACTCCACCTACTCTAGCATTGGGGTTTCCCCATTTGAGGCACTATACAGGGGGTATAAGGTTCCCCTCCCTATAGTCTTATTCGATGATAAGATCAACCCTTAGAGCAAAGCTGAGTTGGATCGCATGCCGACATTGCTTCAGCAATGCAAAGTGAATCTTCAAAAGACACAAATTCGCATGAGACTCTATGCTGATGAGAAAAGAAGGCATTTGGAATTCTAAGAAGGGGAGCTGGTCCTCTTGAAAGTACCCAAGTCCCGTTACTCCTCTCAAAGAGGGCAGCAGTAACAAGTTGGCCCATCCTTTCTATGGCCCCTATCAGATCCTTAAGAGACTTGGTGAATTGGCCTATCGATTAGAGCTCCCCCCTACCACCAAGATTCACAATGTGTTTCATGTCAGCTATCTAAAGCCCTTCATTGGCACCTCAATGGACTATGTGGAAGAACTCCCCCCCCATAGATGACAAATGTATCATTCAGTATATCCCTGAGGGCATCATTAGGCAACAAGATAAGCACTCAATATCTTGATCCATCGAGGAGTACCTCATCAAATGACAAGGCCTACCCTTGGAAGAAGCCTCATGATTCTTAGCCACTATTGTCAATGAATTTCCTCACCTTCAAGATTCCCAATGGGCTGAAGACTAGCCCGTTTGACTGCATCTTGCCTATATATTGCACACTATTTTTGAATAGTCTTATACCAACCCAAATCTCAACAATGTGCTTCCTACATGGGCTAAAAGGACATGTCATAAGCTCCGTTTTGTGGCCCACCCTATTTGGAGAAGCCCATCAAAATTTATGACAAATTTACCTCAGCAATCATGGACAACATGTTGTCCCTAGTCTTTACCCACCTATTTTCATTGTAATGTGGCTCAGAATAGTCTTATACCAACCCAAATCTCAACAATGTGCTTCCTACATGGGCTAAAAGGACATGTCATAAGCTCCGTTTTGCGGCCCACCCTATTTGGAGAAGCCCATCAAAATTTATGACAAATTTACCTCAGCAATCATGGACAACATGTTGTCCCTAGTCTTTACCCACCTATTTTCATTGTAATGTGGCTCAGAGTAGTACTCTGCACCCCACTCCTTATGCCCATCTATCACTCCCCTCCAGTTCTTTGTTTTTGAGGGCCTAAACTTTCATAGTGGGGATGGATTGTAACAAGCGGGATACATAAGCACTAGGGGTTAGACACCCAATCACACTGACTAGGGTATATAAGTTGTAAGAGTCCCAGTTTAGGGCAACAAGTTATTATCAAGAACATACTCTTCACCTTCATCTCCAGCTTCCATTGCCTTTCTTCTTTCTCCCCTCTTTTGTGTCCTTCTCTCTCCTCTTTTAGTCTTCTTCTTCTCTCTCTCTCTCTCTGTTTAGCTCATTCTCCTCTCTCCTCTCATCTTCATTCATTATAGAATGGACCAAAAACTATCTCAAATGATTGCTTGTCAATACTTGAGGGCTTTATCACATCCTTCCTTGGACTTTCTTAATACTTCTTTAGTCTTTAAGACTAGCTTAACGGTCTTGGGCCCCTAGGGAGGGGAGTCACAAAAATATATGTATGTATCATGTGGTTCAATGTATGGGATTTTTAAAATAACATTTTTACTTCTTTTTTTACATAAAAAAGGGTTCCATATAAAGGGGTTACTTACAAATTGAATAGAAAAGGATTATTTTTTATTAAGGAAAATTTCACAAGCCTTGAACACACGTGATATAGAGGGTATACATATAATGAATTACTTGAGCTTAGGCCCCTATCTCAATGGAGGTGTTTGTGCATGGGGTTTAAACAACAAAACCCATCAATTTCCTTGTAAAACACTTGGAGCACGTAGTAATGCTTTGGGAATGTATCATCACTTTGTGCCAACTTTTCATTGATACTGAGTATACACCTTGGGTCTCCTCTTCCTTCTAGATGTAGTCCTTTACCTACTAGCTTTTAACTCTTCCTTCTAGATGTAGTCCTTTACCTACTAGCTTTAAAAGCTATTGCATGGTTTCTTGTAGCTTGGGTGTTTGCTTTGGATCTAGGAGGATATATTGAGAGATTCTCTCTTGTCCTTTTGTGCCTTGAGTAGTCAATTTGAGACTAGCCATCCTCCTAGGCTCCTAGTTGAGTTTGAGACCCATTGCTTACATTTCCTCGGAGAAGAGACAAGGTTTTCCTTACAAAAGGAATGATTAACTTGATGCTTGGCAAGCTCAAGTATATCAAAAGTGCCATGTAGTCCACTTTGCATTGACTTGCACGTTCGAAAGGTCTTCCAAGCATGACTTCCATTCCCACATCTTCAATTTTGGAGCATATAGAACACTCGAGCCATAACAAAGTGATAAACCCACTTTAGCTTAAAGATGCCTTGTGAAATGATGCTACATCCTCAACACTAGGAAGGCATGAAGCTCAATTTACAATGTCTCCTCGAGATGGAGTTAGACACAAAGCAACATCTTGTGTATTTTTTTGCTAGTGCCAAGGAGACAAATAATGTGTGCGCAAAAAGAAAAGGAGGATGGTAAGAGTGTGGAACTCCAATGCGCATGCACACTAGGAATTAGAAGAAAAAAGGAGCATGTTAGTAGGGAGAACACTCTTAGAGCTCTATTCAACCCTTTCGAGATGTCACATCATCCATCCCCATTATTTGGCATGGAGGGGATGCCACATGATTTGTGCCATGTTGCATCATGTGCCATGTTGCATGATCAAAAGGCCATATTTTGGCTTGTAGGGTTATGAATCTTCAATAATAAAACTTAATAGCATGGGTTTGTGTCTTGTCATGTAGGACTTTGGCCCCTGGTCTTTCATATGTCTTTTATGAAAGATGTTTTATTTGGCCCTTGGCCTTTTTCTCTCCCTCTCCCTCTCCCCCCCTCCCTCCCTCTCTTTTTCTCTCCCTCTCTCTCTCTCTCTCTCTCTCTCTCTCTCTCTCTCTCTCCCTCCCTCCCTCCCTCCCTCCCTCCCTCCCTCCCTCCCTCCCTCCCTCCCTCCCTCCCTCCCTCCCTCCCTCCCTCCCTCCTATGGAAGGAGAATTCGTTTGCATAAAAAGCAAACAAGAAGATCGTTAGTAGAACTACCCAATGGAATTGAAGTATTACTAGCTCACACAAAAGGACATAGTTCTCTCTCCCCTATGGAAGGAGAATTCGTTTACATAGAAGATTGTTAATAGAACTACCCAATGGAATTGAAGTATTATTAGCTCATACAAAAGGACATAGGGAATTCGTTTGCATAAAAAGCAAACAAGAAGATCGTTAGTAGAACTACCCAATGGAATTGAAGTATTACTAGCTCATACAAAAGGACATAGTTCTCTCTCCCCTATGGAAGGAGAATTCGTTTACATAAAAAGCAAGCAAGAAGATCGTTAGTAGAACTACCCAATGGAATTGGCGTATTATTAGCTCATACAAAAGGACATAGGGAACTAATGTACATGTTTGAAATATACAATCTTCTCCTAGAGGCCAAGGATCATGAAGTTCCAAATAATTAAAGGAGTCATGGAACTTTTTCTTCTAGTGCTTGGGTATCAAACCTTTAAAATTAAAATTATGAGGCAACATGCAAATGTGGTGAAGTGTGTAATTAGGGGCATGTAATCAAGTACAACTCCGTATTATCACTATCTAACTTTTGCAAAGAAAAAAAACGGTCAAATTACATTTATGAATGCCATTTCCAATGAAGGAAGTCTAGTGCCTAGAACATCCTATGGCACCGATTGTTTTGGCATAGATAATCAAGCAAGGCATCGTTAGTCTTCTAAGGTTACCCTTCACTAAGAAATATAAAGCACCTCAATTAAGTTGGGCAAAAGAGGTCCATCGTCCATATTGATTCCAAAATCAAAGCCGATGCTATGGACTACTCCATAACATGCAACTATTAGTTTTGTGAAAACCTATTGGTTGGCCCATATAGAATTGGCAAGTTCGCTTTAACCTTCCAAAGGGCCTCTCCACATGGATGCTACATGAGCTAACTTGAAATTGAAGTCTTTTCTTCATGGATCCTTAGAAGGAAACAATGTGACTAACCATGGAAGGTAGATGCAATCCTTCTTGGTGTGACGAACCGAGACTAACCATGGAAGGTAGATACAATCCTTCTCGGTGTGACCAACCCACAGAAGGTAGATGTTGGAGTAATTTTGCAAAATGCAAAGATCTGCATTGTTTCTAGTCCATCCAAAATAATCAAGAATCATATGTTTGTCAATGATACCGTGAACACACGGAGTGTTAGTATCTACAATAATATACTCTAGGATTCCAAATAATTTATTGGGATTATGGGTGGTGGACCATTTATAATTTCCCCATTTTACTAGCATTTTATTAGCTCAGGCTTTCTCAAAATGCAAAGATCTGCATTGTTTCTAGTCCATTCAAAATAATAAAGAATCATAGGTTTGTGTCAATGATGCTGTGAACACATGCGTATTTGTCATTCCTCCCCCCCCTAGAAATTTGAGAGTTATTGATAGGTAGCTCTATTTTAATGTGACAATTATCCAAAGCACCACACAATAGCTAGGGAACCCTTGAAGAGCTTCAAAGCCGGATTTCGTGGAGTTTTATTGTGCGAGGCCAACAAATAAAATGGTGCATGAGTGACTAATACATTGCATATGAGTAACTAATGCATTCATAAATTGATGTACAACTTTAAAAATGTTGAGCAACACCATACAATTTGGAGATATCCAACCATTACGGGTGACTAAATGCATTCACAAATTGATTCACTCTTTTAGAAATGCTAGGAGCAACATCATACAATTTATAAGAGATCTGAAGCCTCACATTTGAGTTGAGGCACTAAAGAGAGATTGCCACCTCCATATCAAGGGGAACTACATGTGTGGGCAAGGTGTTAAAGCCTCTTGGTATGGGCTAGAGTAGTGGGCAGTGGTCACAGAGGTATAGATCTCAAGGTATTCTAATGTTTACCCTCAAACGTGAGGCCGTCATCCTCCACATAATGTGAGGAGGTGCACCACTAATGCAAGGAGTTGGGTTTGATGTAGCATTTTCCAATAGCCCAATAGCAGATGGCTTGTGCAATGCTATGTCTTTTAGGGTAGACAAAATAAGCATAAGATGGCAATTCTCCATGTCCTCATCCACCGTGGTGTGGGGGAGTCATGTGAGGCATATAATGGTGGATGGGGAAATTGAAGTGCTCAGAAAGCAAAAAGGAGAATAGTTGATCACCTAGCTCCTTTGTCCGATAGGAATTTCCATATTCCTTTAGAAATAGCAATATGGCAATGGCAATAGCTATATCATAGCTTATATTAGGTTCAACAAATATATGTTGGATATTAGGGTATCTTGCATTTCCATGTTCGTGATTGACACGAGAGCAACACAAAGAATGAGCAAATTAGTTCTTTTTGAAACTATCAATGAAAGAAATTGCTATTAAAAGCATTGATAACTTTAAACTGTTGAACTAGCTTTCATTAATTGCTATTAGAAGCATTGATAACTTTATTGACTTCTTTAACCTATTGAACATTAATTGCTATTAGAAGCATTGATAACTTTAAACTATTGACTTCTTTAACCTATTGAACTATCATATGTAGTACACTAATGAAAGAATTTGATATTGAAAGCATTGATGACATCAAACTATTGAACTGTCATATGCACTATAGCAACTAGCAAACTATTAGCTTACAATTTGCTATTTCATTTTACTGCAAACACTTACATTCAACCTACTAAAGATACTAAGAACTCAAAACTACCTTAGGTTTTCAATTTAAAGAAGGGTGAAGACATTGCAATTGAATGATTTGCAAGGGAGATTAAAAACCTTCTGAAGCGGCGATTCGGAAGGATGCAGGCAGGCCCGCGACAGGGAGAGTATGGTCTCGATGGATGCAGCGTCAGCAAAGAACTGTGGATTGGAGGGGCTTCAGGTCTGAAGAGAAGCGCCTTGTTACCTCACCAGCCCTGGCAGGTGAGAGCCAGTAAGAGCTGGTAATGCCCTTTCTCCGCCATGGAACATGGGAAGCTGAAGTCCCACGTTCCATGACGTTTTTTTAAAAACTTCTAAGTGCTATATACTGATTATATGCTAAAATCAGAGCTAAAAGTATTGCAAGATCAGAGCTCAAATCTCTGTACAATTATCAAATACTCCAAGATCAGAGCTGAAAATCTCTGTACAATTAACAATATAAGAACCACTCGTCTGCAAGTCTCATGACAATATGGCCAGCCCGGGGTAAATTCGACAATATCCTTTATTTACAAAGCTACAACAATCGAAGAAACCATAATTCTAATAATTCCGCATCGGCAGCACGATTCGTAGAAGCCGCCGTGCTCACGCTCACGCTCCCGGCGCTGCCTCCTGCACTTTGGTCTGCAACTGCTCGCCGATGTCCCTTGCCTTGTGCCTCACCTGCTGCATGGCATGCTCTACCTGCTCCGCGCCTGGGGGATGGCCCTCTTTGAAGTACCTATACAGCCACGAGATCACCGACACCGTAACAATGCCCGCCCCAATGGCCGTGAGCAGACCTGCCGTGCACAGGAAAAGGAAGATCCCGACAGGCACGAGGATGGGGCTGAAGAGAAGAAACACAGGCGTGAGGACGATGAGGGTGATGACGGTGACGGTGGCAAGGATGCCACCACCGATGAGCAGGCCGAGCCAGCCAAGGGGGCCAGGGCTGTGCTGCTTGAGCTTCTGGAAGAGGGTCTGGGCCTGCTCACGGGTCTCGCGAGCCTGTTCACGGGCCATGTCACGGGAGCGGGCAGCAGTCTCGCGGGCCTGGGAGGCTTGGTTACGGGCTTGGGGGGAGGCCATGGGAGCTGCCGGGAAAGGTGGTGGAAGGAGCGACTACGCAGCACTGGGGATGGAGATGGGTGATTGAGGAGACAGGCTGATCGGTCAAACTCTCACTCTCTCTCTCAACAAACAGACGAGCTGTGATCGCAGGCACACCGCAAGAGAGGAGATAGATATATGATACTGATGCAGAGAGGTGGCTTCACTCTAGTGTTGTCATCATCATTGTCACTATCGCAGTATAGTATCCAGCGCCTGTCCCGGCATGGGGGTCTCGCGCCTTACTAAAACTCTCTCGTCTTGCATGGCATCCCTGATCAGAATCCCTACCCCACGTGTGCCCGCCTCCACCCACACGTGCCAGCATCTCTTCCCACATTTTTAAAAATAAACCTGCATTAATCTAGATCATAATCATTATGGTTTGCTGATTTAATGTTAGGTGAGCATATCCCGTAACCCGTTGTCTCGGTAACTTCTTTAAAAAAATAATAATAGGAATGCTTGACTCAACGCTCTTGCAGTGGGTTCTAACTTCTCAGTGGCAATTTGCAAATGAAAATTTTCCACATGGATTTGGCTTTGAGAGATGTCAAGCAAGATAGAAGGTTGACGCGTGACATGTAGCGAGGAGCCCTCCACAAGGAAAAGAAGAGTGGGGGGTAACCAAGGAGCACCCATGAGGGGAAAATCACCTCTTTACACAAAAGAAGATGCACAAGTTGTTAGCCTAAAGTGGAGATCAAAGAAGACACTTCTGTTAAAAGTTGAGAAAAATCTCACCTGAAATATTTGATGATAAGAAAAGCTCCCCAAAGCAAGCTTGCCAAAAAAAAAAACCTTTTAATTGGCTTTGATCAATATTTAATCTATAATAACAAGCTTCGTATTTGTATTGTAGGAATTTGGTCCTCTTAAAATCTTTACAACGAAGCCACAAATGTCTTTAGCTTCAGATAAAGACAATGCATGATAATTGCAGCTAAGATTATGAAAAGTAGATCATTTGTACTTCTCAGATTTAGGCTTGTTGTTGAAAAAGGAAAAAAACAATGCCTTGAATTATTAAGCAAGTTTGACGTAATATGCCATTTATTACCTTTTTCTTAATTTATGTCACGGCTAAATTGACTTCAGTCATGGGTGTGCTAGGAATAATAGCTAATTGTTATCATTTGACAACAATAACAAGTGTGTAGAGATGTGGACACATGTAGTTCGACATGTGTGTCATAGATGTTAACCTATTTATTACATGTGGATGGAGTAAATATAGTCTCTAGATTTGCAGTACTAGTTGTTTTTCTTTTTAAAAGGCCAAGACTTCTCGTTGGATCAGTCTTCAGTTTCCTCTTATCATATCCATGATTATAGTTGTTAGAGATTGATATTTTAAAAAATATTTTTTATAGTAGTATTGCTATTACAAGTTTCTTGAAAATATTGTGTTGTACGTTTTCTTAAATATATATGGCTCTTTTTAAGGAAGGCAATTATTTAATAAAATGCCCACATAGACACATAGACACACACATGCATGAGATAATTGGAAGAATTGTGCTCTTACAAATGTGAGTATTGGCATGTCTAGTATATCAGATTTTATGAGATGTACATTCCATTCAAACAATGGAATTTTGTATATTATTTTGATGTTTGGATGACTTGCTTGCGTTGATGAAGAAAGATATGCATTGCGTGTTAGACACTTGTGTAGATACTATTATCATTTGGACAATCCAATGAACTTTTTTGGTGGCCTTAGTTAAGGAACACGTGCTTGGTACACTCATATCATGGACAAGATTTGGAAACTCCTAGAAGATTCAAGAAAGTAGTAGAGAATTCTAAGCTGAAGATTCTAGAAGAGCAGTTGCATCAATGCTTAGATGAGCATTGTTGATGTCGTCACTTATGCTAGTGATGCTTATGTCATCAATGATGTTATTATCTAAAAGCTTTCCCTTAACCTTCTCAACTCTAGTATAAATAGGGGTCTTCGACGGCGGCAAGTCTACATCAAGAAAGCCTTTTAACATCTTAGAGCCATCCTCCTAATTACTAGAAGGAGCCAAAGTTTGGCCTACTTGAAAAGTTTGATAAAACAAAATCAAAGCTTAAAGGTTTTTCGCAATAGGTGTGGTTGCTCATCCACATATAACTGGTCCAGCACTATCTTAATGATGCTTTTTAAGTGGGAGCTTATTAGTACACTCCTCTTAGGTGCATTCCTCTCTTGGTTTGTACCCTTACTTGAGGAGTCATCTCCTCTTTACAATTTCAAAGCTATTAGTCAAGAATTCTCAGCTGAAATAAAAAATCCATATCAAGGATCTAGATTGCATCTGAATTCCAACAACTCACTTATGATTTGACTTGGCATGATGATTATTCTATCAGCCAATTTTGTTGGGAATTGAACGATGATGTGAAATATATCTTATTGACAATGCCAAAGGTTTATATATTAAGTGATTTCATTTCTCAAGCAATAGGAGGTGATAATTGGCTATTTGAGGGACATCAAGCAAAGCACCATCATGGGGCTTCATTAAGTTTAGATACCACAAAAACAATATCCTCCCAAGGAAAATAGGAAACCAATATTGATCCTATGTAAATCGATCCGGCCTGATTCAAGCTATTGTTAGCTAAAGAAAGGCAAAAACAATGCTTGCAACGATTATATTCATATTTAGAGGACATGGAAATATTCCTCAATGTTATCCTAACAAGAGACTACAAGTACAAAGCTCTATTGTGCCTCATTTCTAGGAAACATGGATACCTATCCATAGTAGGGATCATGCAACTAGATGAAATCAAAGCCTATGGATCCCATAGTCGAAAGCACATCTTACATGCATCCCCATAACCAAGAAAGATGCATTTCCTAGACTTAGGATCCAACTTATTGCGCTTGTCCTTGGATACATGGCAGAAAGCCTCACGACTAAAGACATGCAAATGAGCATATGAAGGAGGTTTTCCAAACCATACTTGCTTGATAGTCAAGAGTAGTACATGGGGATCGATTTATCAAGTGTATGATAGTAGTAACTACCTCGGTCCAAAAATGCTATGAGGATAAGCATGCTTGGCTAAACATACTACGAACTTACTCCTGAGTTGTCCTATTCATGTGCTTAGCCATACCATTCTAGGGTGGGGTGTATAATAGGGCAGTCAATTGATGCTTAATACCCCTCTCATTACAAAACTTCTCAAATTCTTTAGAGACATACTCGCCTCCATTATCTGACCTTAGGCATTTTAGCCTAGATCTAGACTAATTCTCAACCAAAGCAATGCTAAAATGTAGCCAAGACTTTCGACCTTTGCTTAATAGGATATGCTTAAACCTGATGCAGATAGTCATCAATGAAATTAATAAAATACTTTGCATCACCTAACGACTTACAGGGCATGGGACCACATATAGTTGAATGAACGAGAGCCAATGGTTCACCCATGCATGTTATACTAGACTTTTTATGCCTATCACTACAAGATATAGGCCTTATACCGACGTTAAAAGCAACGAAAATGTAAATAACAAAATTTATTCCCATCGTCGCAAAAAGCGTCGTTATTGGCGACGCCATAGAACAGTCGGTATCAGCATCGGTATCAGCGTCGTTATTGACATCGGACGCCAATAGCGACGGTGATATCGATGCTCAGCGATGCTAATAATGACACGAGCAGTAAATTTGCAACGCTAATAGCGACGATAACAGAAAAAAAAAATTTGTGGCAGGGCAGGTACTATGTGCTTTATTTGGGCCATACAAAATAGTTTTTGCACTGTGTACAATGCTCGTGTAAATAAAAACAAAGTATATTGAAATCATAACACTGATACATGAAATAAATACATGATGACATAATGAAAGCGACTAGTACAATCATGACAAGATATCACTACTACATAGAAAATATCTACACATATTAGGCGACCAAAAAAGAAAGGTGTATGAGCTCCAGGGATCCAAGGGCGAGCTACATATCCTTGCCATCCGAAAGCTTGTCCCGCCGCAAAGGAGTATCGAACGGACTCTGCAAAAAAAGAAACAACAGCACATCAGTCCACTATACAATAGTGCATTCTAATTAAACATGGTAACTACGGACAAGAAAGATGAGTGACTTACAGGGCCGCCACGTCTATACAATCGATCGATCAATGCAGTGAGACCGTCAGATTGCGATTTGTAATGGAGTGCTACAAAGAAAACAAAATACTAACTGCTAGAAACATGATTGTCAGTACAAAGAATATTGCAAAAAAATAAACAAGCAAAACAAAAGAAAAACTTACAAAGTCCTCCAAATATGTCTTGTGGCTGCCACTCCCAAGATGATGGACCACTCTGGCCTCTAGTCGTGCCCTCGCTGCCTCGCGCTGCTGACTCCAACATCTTGGAGAATCTATATCCTTCTCTCTCAGTTGGTGCTAGTCGTCTGCGTCTAGCCACTCAGGCTTTGCAAACCCACTCTTGAGTGCCTTGCATGCGTCCGATCGTCTGTGTGATATATATGCACGCATGCAGTCCATCATCCAGCCCATAGAAAATCTATCTACTCAAGCTGGAACCGGAAACTCCTCATGAAAGGATGCTACTATGTATTCCTTGCTCCCCTCCGGTATGTTCTTCCAATTATCTAAGACGTTGTGTCAAAAAACTTGTTGGCACAACTCTCTCATGCGAGCCATCACCCTCCTTCCCTCATCATTCATGATGATGGCTCTTGACCTATCATCGACTAGATAGGCATATCCCTATGGGGTATGCCTAAGATGGGTCCTCTCCCACCTGCATCCACGCTCCTGGGTATATTCAGGAGACCCCTGTGCATCCGATGTACCGACCGGGGTAATATATGTTGGAGTGGCACCCATAGGGGTGCCATCTGCAGACGACTGTGGAGTAACTGGAGTAGACGTTCCCATAGGTGTGACAAATCCTGGAGGTGACGCAACTCCAGCAGAACGACGAGACGGAGACATCGCGTCCGGGTCTCCATAATATCCACCTGAGCCTGAGCCACACTCCCTGGAACTGCCATGCGAGCGAGGAGTCACACCTGTATCCCGTGCCGATCATGGGCTCACTGCCTCCGTATCTCTACAGCATCCCCTTGACCTTGAAGCACTCTCTCCCTCTAGCCCAAAGTCTGGAGTGTCGACCTCGTCTGCTGCTCGAAGCCGAAGCATCTGATCGTGCCGAAGTAGATCTGGTCTGCCATGTCCAAGACAGCTCCTAGTCTGCCATGTCTCTGAATCTCACGATCTGGTCTGGAGACATGCGCGTGAAGATATCTTGCAACTCCTCATCGCTCATCCCTCGACTCATCCTGAAAATGTCACCTACATAGACAAAAAATGATGTTAGTATAATCAATTTAAATCATACAAAGCACGGTAATATAAATCCTTAAAAAATGATCTCACTTAAAATGCATATCTTATGTACCCTTATAAGCGATTGGTCAACGAATTGAGTAAGTGGATGCTCCAAGTATGAAGTATCATTTGGTCCCATATCAATCTCCTGATACAACTCCGCATACACTGGAAGGTCGATAGACATGTCACCACAAAAGGATGAGTCCACCTCGTTCTCAAAGAATGGTGCGCAGATCAGATATTGTACGCTCGCGTAGTGAATGTCGGAAGGTCCCCAAGAACAATAGAACTCTACTTTTTGCACAAAATTCAATGTAAAAAGCATGAACGACATGAACAAGAGACCAATTGGGTGCAATCTCCCCCCATGCCTTATGTGAGCGCTCCACAAAGCATGTATTTTCTGTATTAATCATCTTCAAGCTCAAATAATAGCCCAAATTACAAAATCGAAAGCTTTTAGCTTTTGAGTTTGCTTTAACATAAAATAGGAATAAAGCTAATGGACGGTGCCCAAAGAGTCTGGCATGCCCAATACAATGTCCAAGTATAAATAACATAATCGTGCGCCCATGCGCATACAAAATAATAATAAGTATCCAACGCCTCAATAAATAGGCGTGACAAAATATAGGCGTGGCGCCCATCAAAATATAAATGATAAATCGAATACTCGCTATCCTCCAATGCTTTCCTCCGCCACTGCTGCTATCTCTACACATCAACTAAAGCATTCACAATCGTTAGTAAAATAATACAATTAAACCGACAAAAGTGAATACCTAGCAGTCTTCAGCTACATAAATAAATCAACTGGTTAGAAATAAATCCTAACCTTAATTTATTACGAGTGCGCACTCTAAACTCATAAACGTTTATTAATTTAATATGCATTTTGCGGAATCACCCGCTATGGAATCACCCATGTACACACTAAATTAATGAAACGCCCGAAAAGGATAGGCGTTCCCATCAACTTCTCGCACAAAGAATCCACTTTGTGTATGAGCCCCGGTCATCAAAGTTTACGGAATCCACCGTGAAATATGCCTCCTGGCATCAAAGAATTCTTGGACTTCTGTATTTTCATCATTGTTAGCCAATGCTGGCTCCAAGCTTTCAGTGGTCTCCACCCCTTGCAATATCGACCCCTCTATTTATATATTTTCTTCATCTATGCTCGGAGCATCGCTTTGATCATATACTCTTGCACTTCGGGGAGATGAAGGTATAACATACCACCGTCGAGGTTGTCGAGGGTTTGGATAGAAGATTACATGTTCATAACCACGTACAAGAGAGTTTAAACTATTGTGACATGTACCATGTCATAATACAATTAACAAACAAATGAGTTTATGTACCTGTTAACAATGGACCGGCAACACAAAGGTGTTGCACAAATTTGTCTTTTTTTTTTTAACCTATTGCGAGAAATCCAAATGGACCTCATCGAACTGTTGCTCCAGCTCCTTCAAGTACCACTTTGAACCACTGCACATCAAATAGTATCATGGAGAAGCTATGGTAATCCACCGTAACAATACTTTGCAAGTTCCCAAAATACTCCATCTCATCTATAACCGTGCTTGGATCCATTGCTCGTCGCCGACTCTCCTGCTCGAACCTTGCCATGATACCACAGTCCATTGTGAAGCGCATTTTGTCAATACACTCCACACGAAAATGCCGTTCGCGCGACCATGCTACACTTTATATTTTGTACTGTACATTGAAACACTCAAATTAGATGTCGCATATAAAAAATATAGATATGACAAATCCTAAATACCTCATCACCGTTGGACTACATCCCCTCGAGAATTCCCACTCCTCCATTGAGACCTCTGTCCCTTCGCGAGACGCTGTGGTCAAAGCTCCATGCAACCATCACGTTGACATGAACCGCGGCATCTCCTCCATGCCCTCGGAATATCGAATTGATCGATGATGCGTACTACGTCGAAATTTAGATCACACTTCCTCTTGATCTTGCCTAGCAATCTAGTACTTGGCGAGCCACGTCTCCATAGAGGCATGGTGCAACATACAAAATCGATTCACCTTCTCCTCCATTGTAGCATCCATTCTTTTTTTTACCCCATTTCATACCACCACATCTCCAGTCATTCTATCATCATCCTTTAGCGGAACCATAGCATTTTGTTGTCTGGATCCACCGTTGGTAGCCATTGTGAAATATGCACTAGCGCCTTAGACACCAACCAACCTTCAGCCATGCTATCTTCTGGCCTAGCTCGTTGTTGCACAAAGCCTTTCAGGGTTTTCATGAAGCGCTCCAAGAAGAACATTCATCGTGTATTGACAGGTCCAGCAATCTCCACTTCATCTACAAGATGCACAAGAAGGTGGATTTGTATCGTGAGCATGCTGGTAGGTAGGTATTTCTCAAAGAGACAAACCGTCTCCACTGCTCCCCGCCTCGCGGATTCAATAAAGGACATCTTAATCTCCTTCTGTGAGATCCATTGCACCAAAATTGACAACCTATAAATGGCCTAACGTATTTCTGGAGTAAGACATCCTGCGATCGCGATCGGTAGTACAAACTGCCACAAATGAGACAGCATTATGAACAATGGCTACACTCTAAATAGCAAAATGTGCACGCCAATTACAATCCATTCATAGTACAAACCTGACATATCTTATGCAAGTCATGGGATTTTAGCCCTAATAATTGGTCGTCTTTAGAAAATGCAGACCTAAGAGAATGCATCATACCCATCGGAGTGCTGATAGACTTGACTACTTGCTTCACAATGAGCTCTTCTTTAGTGGATGAAACCCAAGGAACGCGAGGTAGCTGCACGTGACCATTGGTACTCGACTGCGGCCAAAGCGTCTCCATCTTTCCTACCTCCTTCAAATCCATTCGTGCCTCTATAGTGTCTCTCTTTCCTATGATGTGGTCCCATAGCAAGCTGCCCACATTCTTGAAAATATGCATGGGATCCAACAAGTGGTTGACCTGTAAGTGGGTCCAATATGGCAACTCGTAGAAAACTGAGAACCACTGCATTCAATTTGGATGTGACTTCGCCGTGGACCATTTTCAGCTCGTACCAGTTTGTGCATTCATACGTGTTGGAGGTCATCCAAGAAAACCTTCCCTGAGTTCATGACCCTCTGGCAAGAAAGCGGCGTGTCCTTGATATACCGTTTTCTTCATGGTTCGTGACCTTTGGGAGTCTAATTGTGGCCTGCACAATGGACATGCATGATAATCTGAGGTAACCAGACCTATTCCAACACAAGGACCCAGTGAATACAAGCTTGAATGAGATAAAATATAGATATTACCAACGAGAATGAAAGCCTATTTACCTAAGCACTCTCTGAATCTCGAAAAGTCATGCATCGCCCACATGAGAATGGCTCGAATATTGGCAGACCGTTGACCATCATGCTTGCTCATATCTTGCACGGTGACCCCCTCCTCCCACAAAATCTTAAGCTCATCGACTAATGGACGAAGATACACGTCCATATTTTTGACTTTGTAGCGGTCGGGGACGAGTAAGCTAAGGATGAGATGTCCTTTCTTCGTAGAAAGCCATGGAGGGATATTGTAGTTGACAAGGACTATAGGCCACACACTATAAGAATTTGAGCGTAGACCGAATGGGTTCACGCAATCTATTGCAAGACCAAGCCAAAGATTCCTTGGCTCTCGGACAAAGCCTGGGAAGGTAGAGTCAATGTGGCTCCATGCGTGTGAATCCATTGATATTCATTAAACTCCATCCGTGGACCTATTCTGCACATGCCACGTTGTCAAGCTCGCCATGCCGGATGTATGAAACATGTGGTTTATATGGGGGATAAGCAGAAAGTGTCTGAGAACTTTTTGAGGGATGGTTTGCCCTTGCAAGTCCTGTCGATACCTATAAGCACCACACTTTGGACATGTCTCCATAGTCTCGTATTCTCCTCAAAACAGTATGCAATCATTGATACATGCATGGATGTTGTTGTAGTCCATGCCAAGCTTTCATAAAACATAACGTGCATCATCATGAGACTCAGGTATGGTATTTACTGGTGGTAATATATGACATTTCAATAACCTGAAAAAAATCATAAAACACCTTGAAAAAGCACAATTTTTTTTAATAATAGTGTCGAAAAAAAATCAACGAAGCGTATGTACAAGGTACCTGAACAACTCGGTCACACTCGCATTGCTCCACCCGTATTTTGCTTGCATACTTAAGAGTGCAAGCAGTGTCTTCAGGTGAGATACTCAGTACCCATCATATAATGGTATGGATGCTTCCTCTCTAGCCGGATCAGAAGTCTCGACATCCATGGGAATCAATGCATCGATCATTGCCTCCATCACCAAAAAGAAACGTACGGATAAGGAACACACCCTTATGTAGGCGCGGAATTATGCCACCTGGCAGTATCCGTTGGTTTCTGACACGTGGCAGTAGCCGTTGGCCAACACGTGGCCGATAACCACGTGGCAAAGAAGTGGACCGGTCGTTACTTGACACGTAGCACACGGACCATAAATGCAGATACGTGGCACAATCAGCGTCGGACATGTGTCTGACACGTATCATGATTGACGTGGGTATATAAGTGGTGATCTTTCCTACGTGTACACTTTTCATTTCTCGAGCTCTTCCCGCCTTAACTCTCGCGTCTTCTCCGTTCCTTAACTCTCACGTTGTATCGGTGGTCTTTCGACTCCGTTCCTTATTCGCTTTTAAAAAAGAGGTGTGCCAATACGGAGCGAGGGCGTCCGAATGCCATTCTCGTTTATTGCATATCGCGCCGTATCAGCAGTTTCGTCTCACGAATATGGACCAGGCCAATACGAAGCGAGGGCGTCCATCCGCTGGGTTCGTTTGCTCCATATCGCGCCGTATCAACATTTCGGTCTCTTCCTTGTGGCATTGCCAATACGGAGCGAGGGCGTCCATACGCAGTCTTGGTTTCCTCCATATCGCGCCGTATCGGCATTCTGGTGTCCAATACGGAGCGAGGGCGCTGTTCCGTTGTGCTCGTTTTGTTCATATTGCGCCGTATCGGAATTGCTCATTTCGTCCCTTTTCGCGCCATTTAGCCTGTTTGATTTACTATTTCTGGAATTGTCCTTCTGGTTGTTATTTTTGCATTTCTGGATGGCAAGGACAAAGCAAACTGCAAGAAGAGTATATCTGGATGGGAAGGATAGTGGGGGAAAAAGAAAGTTAAAATTTGATGAATCTGAGGAGGAGCCCTCTGCCAAGTTTACTGTAGCTGGTCCATCACAGGCTCCAGAGCATTTTACAACAGAAATCCCCCCTACACCTGGTGTTGGCCTTACATCTTCTATAAATGTTTCTTCTCCTGAAGTTGAGGAAGCAAAGGGTGATTCTTGCCCTGTGAAAGACTCATTCCCTACAATGGCACCTGAGGCTACATTTGCTGAAGCCACTGAACCTCCCAAGCCACAAAAGAGAAAGAGGAAGTCCAGGTTCTTCTATATGCAGAGATGTTTCAGTGAGATAAGGAAAGCCCAGAGGGCTACACAGCATGTCATTCCAAAAGCTGCTTTTATAAGGGTCGTTAAAGAGATCTCTGATAGATTGTCTCAAGTGGCAACTGTCTCTGGTCTAAATAAGAAGTGGCAACTCTCAGCCATTCTTGCCCTGCAAGAGGCCGCATAAGATTTTGTTATTGATTTCATGAACGACGCTTACATTGCTGCCGCCCATGCTCATAGGATCACCCTTATGAATAAAGATTTCAGCATCATCAGCAGAGTCAGGTATAGGTTTGACAAAGTACTGAGGCCCTTGCCTTCCAATGATCAAAAAGCCTTTGAAATCCTTAACATTCCCCCAAAATTTTCCAGGAAAGAGAAAAAGCTAAATGTTGAGGATGTTACTCACCTTTATCCTACAAGGGGTGCCACCTAGCAGGAGGCTTTCTTGAGTGAAAAAAATCAGGAGGTGCTTGAAACTGAAGACGATGTTTACAAGAGGAAAGCCGCATTACTTGCTCCTGTCAACAGCGAGAGGATGGGCAAAGTGTATGGGCAGATTCTTGTGAATGTCTCTGCGGAACCTGAGGAGGAATATCTTAGTATATCTCCTGAGGACAAGCCCATGTTGGAAAAAAGGGATGTCCAACTATCTGACTCCGTGGTTTTTTGTTGCATAAGGTAAGGTTTATATATATATATTTTTTGCGTAAGTTAAGTCTTTTAGGTTCAAGTATATTTTGGATGAAATTTGTATTGAATAGCTTTTTCTATTGTCTACAGGGCATTGGTCTCCTCGCTCACTCTCGATATCCGAAGAACCATATACATTGTTGATCCACTTCTCTCTGTGGAACTTTTTGCAAAATCTGGTTCTAATATTTCACCATTTTTTCGTAGCTTCGATAGTGTGACAAATTACCATATCTTTTTCCCTTATGTAGAAAGGTATTTTTCTTTTTCTGTAGAGGAAAATTTATATTCATTTGCTTTCACCCTTCTACTCACCTCTTTTATGAATTTGTAGAGGGCATTGGAGTCTCATCTACATTAATTGTCTTTCAAGGGAAATTATATTTATGAATTCTCTCAGCGGTGTTCATGGTCAAGCACGAATGTATGTTGAAAGAAAATTACTTACTTTGATTTTATTTATAAAGAATATTTTGAACTTACAAAGCTTCCTTTTGCAGTGCTGGTAGACTCGTTTCTACATTTTTGGATACAACATACGAGGATCTTGCTGATCCTCAAAGGCCCTATACTTTTCTTCTACAAGAAGTTCCATTGCAAAGCGATGCGCATTCTTGTGGATGGAGAGTTATCTCAAACATTTGCAGAACAGTGGATTCAAAGTTGTTACAAATAGGAGTGAATGTAAGTTAATTTCATTTGATGTTTGTGCAACCCTTATCATCATTTCTTTTCACTAACTTTTAATATTTGTTCTTACAGTGTAAGGACTATCCCGAATCATATGTTTGGTGGATAAGGGAGAGATGCATCGAGCTAATTCTGGACAAGGCAATCACACCGTATGATCCTAACTCCCCTCTTCCTCCCAAAACTTCAATGGCCAAGGGCACAAGCAAGGGAAAGATCAAGGGAAAGGGTAAGGACAATGGCAATGGTAAAGGCAAGGGCAAAGGCAATGGGACCACTACTGCAGAGTCTAAGAAAAAAGGAATGCCAATGCTCTCTCCTCTTAAATTCGATCCATCCCCTCTTAAGCCCCAAGAAAAGAGACTACCTGTAAAGGTGAAATTTTTTCAACAATCAAAGAAAGGCCTTGTGAGAAAAAATATCTTTGAAGAAATCGATAAAGAATGAAAATAGCAAACATAAGCATACACGATCCTTATTATTTTGGCTTTGTACATTTTTATGCAATTTTTGTACCTCATTGTGTAATGAAAATTTTCACTTGTAAATCGAATGTAATGTACATTTTATTTATACACATTCGAAATGCATCTTGCTTCCTTATGAGTTCCCATTAAAAAATATCTTAAGGACAGTCTATTAAGATAAATTCCTGCCAAGTTTTCATTCTCAAGGCTCAAAACTCACAATTGTGGGAGACAAACAACTCGTACAAAAGAAAGAGCGCTCGGCTCTTTTACCAATTGTTACACCATTCACTTTGAACTTATATCTAGGGGATGTATTGTCTAGCAATTCCAAGGTATCCCGCACATCTTTCAGACTCCAATTGGAAGTAACATTCACCTTCTTTACTTCTTCATGCGGCAAAACGTGCACCGCAAGTTTATATGGTGTGTAATCTGTATCGGAATCCAAGGGAACCCAAATACCCAATCTTAGTTTCTATCTCCTGTAATCAAAGCCCAAAGCAAGAGTTTGGCGAGGGATACTGTAAGCCAAAGCCAAGGATTGAGGGCATGCACTGCACCTCAAGATATCACCCTTATGATTGCACTCTTTAGATTTCCAATGCGTCCCTATAACGTTGTCCAAATCCTCTTCCGAAAAGTTTCTACTTAGCCAGGATACCTTCGTTCTTTGTAAATTTGTTGTTTTGAAGCAAGCCACGAAGATATGGAGGGGTATAAACCATGATAAACGTATTCTTCTTGAGATCCTTCCAGCTGTCATGGACTTTTTAATATCCTGAGATATTTTGAATTTGAAACTCTGCACCGTTACCTTGTCAGGAATCTCCCAGTTTAGAGATGAAAGACTTGGCAATGGCAAATCTTCGATATTCCCATACCTATCCGCTTTAGAGGGAACCACATACTGTGCATAATATATAAAAACCTTGCATTCACTATAAAAAGACACAGTTTGATCGGCATAAATAATGTCTGCCAATACCTTATGAATGGCATGGGAAGTCCCACTTAGGCTTTCCACAGGTTGACATTCAATACTTGTTGACGGAAAGATATCTACAATGACGAACCGTTTGTTAGAACTTGCATAAATGGAAAATAATTATATACGTTATTTAACTTATAACTTACAATGTGTTTGTTGGGGAACACGTTCGTTTGGAGGCAAGTGCATATCCTTGGCCATGTAAACATGTTGCACCTTGACAAACCAGCCTTTGGGCATAATTTTGAAGGCAATGATACACCCTTTCCAGTGATGTTTTATATCTTCTCGTTTTCTTCTTTTCACCTTATGAGAGCCCTTGCAAGATGGCAGCATGGTAACCCAATCGTTTACAGCAAAGGTTTTGGGCTCAAAATTTCCATCTGCTCCCTGGCTATAGACTGTGCAAGAGTGTATTAAACGAGAAGGGCGCCTGGAGGAAGCCATGAAAAGAATGAAAGCGCAGAGAAAGAAGCTCAAAGAGGAGTGAATGAACTAAAAAGTAGTGCCAAGAACACAAATGAGTATGTATTGGGCACCAAAAACAATATTGAAAGATCTCCCGACTTTCAAAAAACTCATTCTTAATTTCATCACATCTCTGTCACGTATTTTGTCAGATTTGTAAGTAAATAACGTCTTTGGGACTCCAAAACATGTCAGACTTTAGGGGTTTTGGCTAAAAAAGAAGAGAGAATCACGAAATGGACTCCACTATCTCTAAAAAAGAGGAGACAAGAATACCATATTCTTGCACACGTGGCGAACTCTCTTTGGCTCTTTCCTTAATCCCGTGATTAACAAAAGTGCATTTTTTGAAGCGTTTTTGGCACTAATGCTAAATGTTTCTCTAGGGATTTTCAATTTACCTGAAAGCGCTTGACAATGTATAATATGAAAATACAATAAACACATTTCAAAAAAATCTTAATATGTTCTTATTTGTAAACTAAAGTTTCATTAGAATGTAAATGTGTGCATTATTAGGAAGAAAGTATAGTGTCAGTTGGAAACTGGGTGGGGGGACCCTTGTACCCCCTTTCCTGGGAGATCACACATTCCAATATTATTCATGTTGAGGGTTTTGGAAATCACACACATTTGTATGCATCTTTGTATGGAGTAGTGGGCAAGGGAAATGTAAGCAATCTAGGAGAAGAGACTGAATCCCATAAGCACAGTGGTGGAAAGTGCTACCTACCCAGAAGACTATAAAGCATTGTACTTGCCTATCATTTGAATGAAATATCATAGTACTTTTGTCCTTGCGGTCAAGAATCATTGTCCACTCACACAAGATTGTATTTATGAGTCCAAGCTTCAATCTTGGAACCTAATTCACTTGTGTAACAGTTAGTTGCCATATCTATGTCTTCATGAGTCTTGTATTTATCTTCCATCCTACATAGCCATGGTCTAGATCCATGCTTTTCAACATGGTATCAGAGCCATGGTGAGTATGGCTCAGGTCAACAAACTTCTCTCTCAGCTCCTCTTCACCTCTACTCAGCTCAGTCTCAACTCATGAGCTCATTTCTCACTTCATCTCCACTCTATGCTTCATGTTTGCCATAGCCAACCTGCACCTTGTCTCCTTTGAGCTCTTGAATCTCTTCATAAAAACTATATCTCATCACAAATCCTCCTAGATATTTCTTCCTCAGCTAGAGGAGCTTCCTTTTGGCATATCATAGTTTGACATTGATCAACATATGCTCTAGGATTACACCTGTATCAGCCTGCTATCCAAATCTATGCCATTATAGTTCATACACTTTGCACAATCATCATAGGCTGCAATATTGACAACTTACATGGGGCTTTTGAAGACCACACCTAAGCTCTCTTGCACCCAAAGGGTTTCCCAAATGATCACCTCTATGAGCTGCAATCAAGATAAAACCAAACCCTTGTCTGTAAAACCCTAAAGGCAAGTCATAGCCATTTCAACATTAAGCTCATTTTTCCTACATTTCCTCTCTTCTACCACTTAAACCAAGCCAAGGCCACTCTAATCTAAAGTTCTCAGTAAGTATTCAACCATCAAATCTAAGGAGGGAAAGATGTGAAGATTTCTTATAGATCATCAAGTCAAACTCAAGCAATAACATTAAATTTCAAACTAGTATCTTTTGATACTGCACTGCCATTACTTGTGTCTCTTGACACATCCAAAGTCAGCTCATTTTTGAGAATTTTTGTGTTGATTTGCTGCTATTTCAGTCATCTAGCATGGGCAAAGAATCTTCAACATGTCACTTCAAAGAAGTTGGGTTTCATACTTGGCAAACACGCATAAAGCTTATCATGATGAAGAAGGGCCTATGTACTATTACTAATGGAAAAGAGAAGAAGCCCCGAGATGCAACTCTTGTAGTTGTCTGGCAAAAAAGTGATGACAAGGTTCAAGCCATCATAAATCTTGAGTTGGAATGATATATACATCCACCATGTGGATACATGTGACACATCCCATGACACTTGGAAATTACATGGAAAGTCTCTTAACCCAGCTTGCAAGGATCAACATTAAAATGGATGGAGATGTATGCATTGGTGTTTTGTTAAAACTTTTGCCTCCAAATTATGATAATGTCTCCACTACTTTAATCAACATACCAAATCCTAAACTTGTTGACATCCATGCCTCTTTGTTAGAATAAGAAAATAAGATCAAAAATAAAGAAGAGCCAAGTACTTCTAAGGATGAACAAGTATTGTATGTCAATAACAAGTACAAAGGCAAAAAGGACGAGCTAGTTTGTGACTTCTGCAAAAAGACCGGACATGCTGCTATGAAGTGAAAGGTGAGAAGGATCGAAGCTTGCTTGGAAGAGCTATAGTGGGAGATCAAGAGCAAGAAAGAGAGAGAGACCAAATGGGAACTGCAACAGTCACAATGTGTGACCAGGCCTTCCTTTATTCAAACTGTCACTAAAAGAATAAAGAATAAAGTGGCGATAACAAGTGCCTACCACCTGCAGTGTGCAGTGGTGGGTACTATTAGTGTAGTAATACACAGGCGGCTAGGCAGAGGCGCCTTTACCCCCAACAACCAATATCTGGACGAATGGCTATCATGGCATACATCAAACTTCCCATGGCTGATGCATAAGGGATCTTGGCCATCTCAACCCTCTGCTCATCTGTCCGCAGCCTATGAGACCTTCACATAAGAAGGTAATGGATAGCCAATAGGCTTCACATCTTGTATGCGGAAATGGTCAAGGACTTTATGAATGTACTCCCTCTATGAGAGGTAGAGTATTCCTTGATGCATGTCACGCTTAATGCGTATACCAAGAATGTGAGAGGCCTATCCCAAATCCGTTATCTCAAATCTCTTCTTCAATTGAGATTTAAGAGCATCCAACTCATCATGACCTTTCCCTACTGTCAGCATATCATCCACATAAAGTACCAATATAAGCAATGAGCCATCGCGGGCTTTCTTCATGTAAAGACACGGATCCATAGCACTCCTATTGTAGCCATGTGACTGCATAAATGCATCAAACTTATGATACCACTCCCTTTGGTGCCTGCTTCAAGCCATAAAGATTTTTCTTCAACTTGCACACTAGGTGCTCTCTCCCAAGTTCTTCAAAGCCCTTACGTTGCTCGATGTAAATCTCGTCATGCAAATCCCCATGCAAGAATGCAGTCTTGACATCCATCTGATACATGTCCAAGTCAAGCTGCGCGACTAAGGCCAAAACCAAGCATAGGGTGGTCATCTTGACCACATGAGAAAAGACTTCATCAAAGTCAACTCCATGCTCTTGTTTAAAACCCTTAGCAACAAGTCTTGCCTTATAAGCCGGCTTGGGGTGCCCAGGGATGCTTTTCAGCTTGTACACCCAAGTCTTCTTCCAGTAAGCAAGGAAACCAAATCCCAAGTCATATTTTTATGCAATACATAGCCCTCTCCCAAGAGTGATTGTCACCCCTGTGCATAGCCTCATCATAGGTGCGAGGCTCTCATGCATCTATAACCAAGACATAATGCATCGAGGGCTCAGATCGATCAGGTGGATGTCTAGCTCTAGTAGAATGTCTCACTGCAAGCTTTGTTGCATGTCTAGTATCATGTCCAACACCCTGGCCATGTGTACCAACTATTGTTGCATGCTGTCCAACTGGCTGTGTAGGAGCACGTGGCTCCTCCTAGAATATAACCCTGCATATCTCTACCACCTTCTCATGCTACCTATGCATATTGTCTTCATGGAAAACTACATCATGGTTACGGATGACTTTCCGCGCCTGTGGATGCCAAAGGCGGTAATCCATCTCCCATGCATCTCCATAGCCAAGGAAAATGCATTTGACACTCTTAGGATCCAACTTAGTCCCCTTGTCCTTGGGCGCATGGCAGAATGCCTCACATCGAAAGGCACGTAGATGCGCATAAGATGGAGGTTTCCCAATCCATACCTCATCTCTACAACCTGAAAATCCAAACCACTCGAAGGTGATCTATTGATGACATGCACAATTGTATTGAATTCCTCAATACAAAAGCTCTGTGGTAGGTCTACATGGCTAAGCATACTCTGCACATGCTCCTGGATGGTTCTATTCATTCGCTCAGCCAAACTATTTTGGGGTGGGGTATAGAGGGCGGTCAACTGATGCTTAATACCCCTCTCATCACATAGTTGCTCAAAGGCGTGTGGCACATATTCTCCCCTATTGTCTGTCCTAAGGCATTCCAGCATATGCCGAGTCTGGTTCTCAATCAATGCAAGCCATCTCTGAAACACAACCAAGACATCTAACTTGAGCTTAATGGGGTAGGCCCAAACTTTATGCAAAAAATCATCAATGAACATCACAAAATACTTTGCACCACCCATAGACTAATAGGGCATGGGCCCACAGACATCCAAATGTACCAATGTCAGGGGCTCACTCATGCATGTCCTATTAGACTTCTTATGCGTATTCCTAGTCTATTTGCCACAAAGACAATGCTCACATGAATCAAAATATGCATAGTTAAGGAGCGGCAATAAGTACTGCAAAAACTAAAAAACATTTTCATTCCCTTCAAGGACATATGGCCCAAACGGGCATGCCAAAGCAATACATGTGGGATGGAACTCACTAACAAAACATGGTCAACAGAGGACCCTAGCAACTACAAGAGGATAGAGGCTGCCAACCTTGGCACCTCTAGCAAGCACAAGTTTGCCATGGGTGATCTTCCAGGTAGAATCCCCAAATGAAACATGAAATCCAGCATCATCACGTTTGTGGGAGCTTTTGCTCAACCACCAAGACCCACGAACCGCTTATTGTTTCAAGCATTTCAAGCGAGCTCTAATGGCTATCTCTCACCTAGCCAACGTTCCGTCGATCCTACGAGTGTAGTGAGCTTACCTTAGTGCCAATATGAGTTGCCTCCTCTCTCACACACGCTGGTAGCTCCATGATCCTAGATGCAAGATCAGGCATCCTCAAGCCTCCTCCACCTCCAAGCTCCATCCTCCATAGCCGCGCGCGCAAGAAGAGAGAAGAGAAGAGAAGAAGAGAAGAGGAGATGGTGAAGAGCTTCACCCTCTTGATCCCTCACTCTCACACACTCACTCCCTCACACTCTCACACTCCCTCTCTCAAGAGCACACACAAGCAAGAAGATGAGAAGGAGAGAAGAAGAAGAAGACTCTTGTTTGTCACACACCAAAGAATGATCTCTTATTCACTTTTTGAACTTTATATATACAAACCTTAAAATCCCATGGGTACCCATCCCTTTTTTACATGACCGGCCATTGTGGCAAGGTCCTTTTTCCATTTCCCTCTTCTAGCCTTAGGCCTCTAGCCTACACCCATCTAATATTTTACAATCAGCACAGGAGGGAGCCTCGCGCTCTTTTACAAGAGTTTTCCGAGTTTTTTGAGGCGCCTTTTTATTTAAAGTTTCGCTTTTTGCCCCGGTTCATCTTTAGAGACCACCTGTGTGTCTTTGCTCTTTTTCCATCTTCCTTTTACTTTTTCCTTCATTTTTCCGCCATCTCGACCTGGGATTAACATTATCTCCCTCCTAGACGGGTACCAGTCCCATGGCACTTCGGTGTTGGGTTGGTGTAAGGGTGAGGGCCACATGTAAACTCAAGTGCTTGTGGAAGCTTAAGAATGATGTTTGTCGGAGCAGGCAACTGGATGTCATGGGTTGACGAGGGCCTCCGAAGTTGGTGGTTTGGTGCTTTTGGGATGCCTGAAGGAGAAGGTGCAGTCTCTACCTAAGGGAGGGTGCGTCCTCAGCGTGTTGGTGCATTGTGCTCGTGCTAGTGGAATGGGGAGGTGGGTTTAACCACAGGCAAGCCTAGGTGATGTCCCACACTTGAGGACCCCATTTGTGCCAAGGGGGATGCGGTGCTAGTGGCTTAGGGTGACAGGTCTAACCCGAGGCGAGTGTTACCTCCTTGGGTGTGTCCTGCCCTTGATGGGCCCTAAGCGTGAAGTGGGGGAGCAAAAAGGGCTAGGGGGTTGGGAGTGGAGCTGGCCAATCGAAGCCACCAGACACGCCTAACTTAAGAACCCCTAGGTATAGTGATTGTGATTTTTGAAGTGCTTCTACAAGTGGGTGATGTTGATCAGTCAGGTTTTTTTTTTTTTGGAATAAATGACAGCTAGGCCTAATCCTCTTCGTCTCAATGAGGGGGGGAAGGAGGGCGGATGGATTTGCGCAAAAATTGGTGGCTTTGCATGTACCCTTTCAGGTTCATGCGGATGTGGAGAGAGGTGGTGGAAAGGAAGGGGTGATTACATCTAGTGAATTGGATGTCACTCATATCCTCTAGGAGAGCTAGGGAAAAGGAAGGTAGTAGGCTAGCTCTCATCATTAAGCAGGCCATAGCGCAGCTATCAATAGCATTGGGATCAAAAAAGAGGGGAGGCAAGCCATTTTCCTGCGGTGCCGTATCTTGCTTGAGTAGGAGCTGAAGAAGCCTAAGGTAATTATACATAGTTATGAAAGCGGGATCGAGACAGGAGGAGAATTCCGTGAGGAAGTGCATCATGGAGTCGGTTAGGCTTCCCAAATCAAAAAGTAGAGCATCCTCGAAGGAGGTGGTGTTGGAATTGTAGATCATGGGGAAGTCATACCTCCCATGGAGGGTGGCGGCAAAATCCACACCTACCCTACGAGGATACGCCATGAATGTGGAGTCATTCCTCTTGTAGGGTAGGGTGTTGCAAAATTCCATCCAGGCGAGCATGTTAATATTGCATATTCGCCTTCTCCACAGGGGTTGGTAGTTGTAGCCCCTTACGGTGTGTGGCACTTCATACACTTTGTCTTGCCAAAATTCTACTTCCTCCGTGCCCCATAGAGTGGGGGTCTTTGCCCTGTTGTCCAGTCATTTTTGGCCCAGTCGGCTGCCAGCCGCGATCACCTCCTCCATTACTTTGATCGGCATGATCCTTCTCAGGCTATTAGGCATAAGGAAACTGAACGAAAAAGGGTCCTTTTCAATTTCCTGCCGTTCCCAGACCACTAGCTCCTCGTGGAATTGCATTGGGAGGTCATCGAGGCATGGTGGGAGGAATGCGGATGGCCGCATGACTGGCTTGGCCTGTAGCCGCCTTCTAGCTTCTTCCACCAACTTTTTACATCGTTCCTTGAGCGTGGCTTGTCTGTCCAGGGGCAGGTCAAGTGGTTGTTGTTCCTGATTGTGCGGCGAGGGGGGTTGTGGGATTACATCTTCTCTGAATCTGTTCATGTCGACTTCAAGTTCGGCTTCCTCCCCCTGTTGGATTCCTTGTGGTGCTCTGTCTTCAAATCATAGGGCATCCACTTCCTGGGGGGTTAGGCTGGCCCCAGCAATAGGTATTTCCGTTGCTCGTCCAGGCTCAGTCTAACCTCCGTAGGTTGGGGTGGCAATTGTAGTTCTGCGTATAGGGCTCTGCGTGCAATGTTGAGCTTCCTTTGTGCCACCTCCAATGACTCTCCCTCCTCTAGGCGGGTAGTGTCCATGATGGTTTCGAGGAAGGCTTTTTGTTGGGCATTGAAGGCCACTTGGGCGGCTTCTGTCTTACTCTCTGCAATGATATTTTCCTTTTCTACCAGAGCAAGGCGTCGTGCTAGTGTCTTCACCCTCTTTTCATTATGCACCGCCCACTCCTCTGCCTTCTTGTTCATGTCCTCCATGCTCTCCCCTTTCTTCAAGGTCAGTATCATGAGCCTTTGCTCTTGGTCCTCCAATTCCCTGATCAGCCTCTCCTTTTCTTCTCTTTCAGAGTTCAACTGACCGGTTAGGTGCTCAATCTCTTCTTGCTACTCCTCCATGTCCTACTTTCTTTTCTCATCCTTGGCGTTGAACTCAGCCATGAGCTCTTCAACTTTAGCAGTTTTTGTAATGAGCTCCTGGTATTGCATTATCAAGATATTATGTTCTCTTTGCATCTTCACCAACTCCTGTGTTTCATTCTCGAGCTGCTACCTCCAGTGCTCTTCTTTGTCATCCTTAGCCTTTATTCCTGCTTGAGATCTGCGATCTCCCTTTGTTGCATGGCTATCATCCTTGTTTTGTCAAGCTGGAAGGTGGCTATCGATTCCTTCTCAACTGCCAACTCAACCACCGCTATTTTTCGTTCCTCCTTATCTCTCTCCAACTGCGAGAGTAGCTCGGCAATGTATTCATCGTATATCAGCTCGCGGCGTCATCATTGTTTGGATGGGTGTTATTGAGGCCTCCACCTTTTGTCGTTTAGGATCTTGCCTAGACTCTGCGTCTGTGGCCGGCCGCTTTTGCCCTGTAGCCGTAGTTTCAGTGCTCGTCCCCTGGGCTATCTCCTTGTTAATGAAATACTGCATCCATGCCACAAGATTTGATACGTCTATACTGGTGGGGATGCTGGGAGTGATGGTGGTCGGCTCGGTGGGAGGCACCAATAGAGTAGGAATTGGGTGGATTGGGGCCTTGCCCTTGCTCTCAGAGACGGCGAGCGGCACAATCTCCGACACCTGTGTGCTTGACCCAGGCCTTTCTTCTCTATGTGGGCTCAAACTCCCCAGTTCATCAGCTCTGCATTGATGTTCTATGGACCGGCGTGTGGCTTTAGCCATGTCCTCTTCCTCCTTCCTTCTTAGTTCTTCCTCTTCTTCATCAGCCTTTATTCGCCTTTCCTCTTCTGTTTTTCTCTGCTCTTCCTTCTTTTTCTCTTTTTCTTCCTTTTCCCTTCTTTTTTTCTCCTCTGCCTCCTGCTTTGAGGCCTTCTTAGCCTTCTGTAATTGCTCCTTTTCTTTTTCTTCTTCCTATTTTTTCTTCTTCTCCCTCTCCTTGGCCTCCCTAAGGGACTCTCTCTTGGCCTTCTCTAAGTCCTCTTTCTCTTTCCTGTGGACCTCGTCATCCTTTTTCTCTCTCTTGGCCTTCTCTAAGTCCTCTTTTTCTTTCCTGCGGCCCTCGTCATCCTTTTTGTTTTTCTTTTATGCTGCCTTCTTCTCGGTCTCCTTGACCTGTTTTTTGCTTTTCTGTTCTTCCCCTTCTTCCTCAATCTCAGCCCTATCACATGGACCTCTCCTGGTGTTGATGAGGAGGTGACTTGTCGGGTGTTTCCCCCTCCCCCTCTTCTGCCTGTTGTGCCTCCTTCACGGCCTCTTGGATAAGCGCCGTTAAGACACCTCCATACCCGATGTAAGAGGCCTTGGATGAAGATTTCTTCCTCTCTGTAGCCTTGGAGGCTAGAGACCCTCCACTTACTGGCACACTTCCTAAATCCAATGCTCTAGCTACCTGGTCGATAATCTTTCATACATACCCGTTCCAATCAACTTCGTCCAGAGTGTGGGCCGCTATGTTCTCCAGCACAGGCACGCTGATTCGATGCATCAGGGAGTTGTAGCGTTGGCTGGAGAAGAGGACATGTACTAGCTTTGCTTGCAGCCTAGCTTCTGCATCGGGGATGTCTAGGATGTTGATGCCGTCATTGGTAAGTACCTCCTCCTTTTTCATTTTCAGCATCACATAGACATCCCTCTTCTATTTTCTCTCCGTCTTTGGCTCCAATCCCAATGCCTTCTCCACCAAGGCTGGGTCTAGACAGACCTGCACCTGCTTGGCACTTTCTCCTCTACCCATCGTCAATGTGCTGCATTCTTGGTCTGGGTCATATGATCTGAGGAACTCTACACACTTTAGGTGGTCCGGCTCCTGTGAGAATTTTTCAAGGTACTTGATGAGGTTACATTACTCGACCACCCTCCTAGCTGCTTCCTCCCTAGCCACCACAACTTCTATGTTGCGGACGGTTCAAAACTTAAGCTGGCCGAAGGCGTGGTTTTCTAGGTGGATGCGATATTGCTCTCTTTCCTCGTCTGTGAACGGGAGTTAGTGGGCGCGGTCTTGCTGTGACATCTTTTGTTCCTGTCATAAACTGTAATTTTCATTAGTGCTTGCAGCATAATAATTTGCTGAAAAAGAAAAACTCTATGCTTTTGAATGAATTCATTAAGATCCAATGTAGATTCTCCTTTTCAGACTTTAACTTTTTGCCCTTTACTTCAAAATTTTCATGTCCTTTTCCTACCCCATCCGTTTTTCATAATATATGTCTATGTGTTTCACTGACTTTGATTTGATTTACTGATTCTGATTTGATTCACCTTACCCCCTCCCCTTTTAGCTTGAGAAGAATCCTTTCTTGGATTTAGGGTCAGAAGGTTAAGGGCTTTCGGCATGGGGGTGTAGGGGTTACTTGTGAAGGAGCCAAGTATAGAAATTGGGATTGTATTCCAAATGAGCTTCGCGGTCCAGGTCAGAGGGTTTAGTCCCCACTTGGGTGATGTATGTGAGAACATCTATTAGGAAGTCACCTGAGTTGACTCGGCTAGCAATGTGTAACTCCTCCTTGGTCAACAAGCGTTCGAGGTAGGGGTGTCCTTTGATGTGTTCTTCTATAGGACGGCCCTGCAGAGTGGTTAACACTCGATATGAGGTTGGCGCGACATATGTGCGGTCGTACTCTACTGTTTTGATAGCGCGGCACTGCTCAGCGTTGGTCATTATTCGGCTTCCTTCAACTTCCCATTGCAACCTAAGAGTGTACCAATGCCTTAAGAACTGGGATTCCATCTCAGCAAGTCTTGACAGCTCTGCAACTTCTTGGTCAGTGATGGCAGAAGTGGTTCACTGATCATAGGACATGATGAGGCGTTATTTGATTGCTTGCTCTTTGGAGATATCACTGCTGAGCAATTAAGCAGCAGAGGTAGCGGCTTTTGCAAATGCGAATTCAAGTGTTTCCCAAGAACAAGTCATCGTTTGAACTTTGGTTGTGAAGGATTCGTCCAATAGGCCTAAGTCGTGGCGATCGTAGCTTAGAGCTAGCGACACAAAAGTGGCTCCAGTCGCTTAATGCAATCTACCACATCATCCCTTGTTTCTTTAGCTAAATCAACTGCTAGTGTGAGAAAGGATTTCCTCTCGTAAGAGGTCCTAAAGCCTACGGGTTGTTGAGGTTTGGTAAGACTTGAGCCTTTGGCAATGAAAAGTTGTGGTGGTGAGTGTTCTTGAGCTTGCGATTGGGTCGCTGGGACTATGGCTGGGTTAGCAGCAGCCTCTAGTGATGGCCTGTTGCTTTTAGGATGGATTTGGGGAGTCGGATCTGGCGGGTGATGACTCCTGTGACGGTAGCTATCGCTTGGGTCGATAGGCTTGGGCGACTCTCTTGGGTTCACGCGTGGATGAATTTGATGGTTGCGGGTCAGGGGAGCTCTGCGGCTTGTGGTTTTGAGGTTTTACGGTTTTTGGGATGATTAAGCTTGAGGCTGGCATACGAGTGGTGCCTTTGGCCGTGTGGGCCTTAGGTATCCATAGCCAAGCATTGCTCTCATAGTAGCCTTGTGCATGTAAGAGGGCTTTGGGGACCCATCTTTGACTGATTACGCGTCTATACCTGTAATTGCATTTAGGCCTCCTAGGTTTAGGGTTTCTCATCTTATGAGAGTAGGAGCGTCGACTCTGAGGTGGCTGTTGCGGCTGTTTACGCATCCATTGAAGACGAGGCTATGGGGCCTTAGCTTTGGCTGCTATGGGTTGCGGTCTATGAAATTCGAGGAATGGCGGCTGCGTACTACCCCCCTCCTTAGACTTGACTACATATGTTTCTATCAGTGGCTTTGTGACCCGGGATGAGATCGCGCAGCCCTTGCTGAAAGCTGTAACAATGCAAACGTTGCCTATTGCGAGGTGGATGTGTTGCGACACGTAATCAACATTGCAGTGGGTCTGCTTTTTGAAAGTTTGCCCCAGCAGTGACTCTGTGCCTTCGTTTTTAGCATTTGGAAACACGTAAAAAATCATTGGAACAGTCTCAAACTCGATAGAAACGACTGCTTTGCACTTGCCGAGTAGTGCGTAGGAATGGGCCCTATATGGGCTTAATTTGGCAGTGGTAGGTTGAAGTTGTGGTTTGCCAAGTTGAGTCCAATGATCGTGGGTTAAGACATTGAAGTCTGCTCCCTCGTCGATCAAGGCATTGAAAGCACATGTTTGTTTTGCCGTGACCATAATACGGAGGTATGCGGGTTCTACGGCTTTCTCATCCTCGTCGTCGATTTCAGTGATTGTGGCTACTCATACTTTGACATGCGGTTCTAACATTGGTGGCTTATGCAAAGGATGCGTAGGAGGGTAGTACTTCTTGACACGACTGCCATTGAAGAAGCCTATTCCTTCACTGTTTAGGGTCTCCAGTTCGACATTGCTTGTTCAGCTGATTGCACGAACTTTGAAGGGTCAAGGACCTCTAAATTTCATTTTTTGCTTATGCCCCTTAACTGAGTAGAGGAGCACTAAGTCACCCTGTTTGAACTCGCGCTGCTTGATGTGCTGGTCAAACCAGCTCTTGCGTTGGGCTTTCTCACAAATCAACGTATGGATGGCTAGAAGACGAGTCTTCGAGAGGCGTTCGAGTTCAACTAGGCGTTGTGTCCATGCACCCTTCCCTTCCCATCGTTCTTGAAGCGCTATTCTCAAGCTAGGAATGAAGAATTCTAATGGTAGAATTGCTTCAGTTCCATATGTCAGCCTAAAGGGGTTTGACCGACAGCCGTTTTATAAGCTGTGCGGTAAGCCCACAAAGCTACCATCAGCTTGTTGTCCCAGTCTCTGCGTGAAGTAGAGACAACCTTGGTTAGGACATTGATAAGAATCTTATTCGTCGATTTGGCCTGGCCGTTTGCTTGAGGGTAGTATGGCGAGGATTTGCAATGGATGATGAGGAAGGTGGACAGAAGATGCGCGATCACTTCATTGATGAAGTGCGTGCCTTGGTCACTGACCAGTTCAATGGGACAACCGAATCGTGAAATCACTTGCTCCCATAAGAACTTAACAGTCGTTCTAGCGTCGTTTTTTTTTCGTGTTACTCTCGCTTGTGCCCATTTAGTGAGGTAATCCGTAGCCACAATGATGTACTTGGCCTGCGAATATTGTGCCGCGGGACTAATGGGTCCAATGAAATCAAATTTCCATTTTTCGAAGGGTTTTCGAGCAATAACTGGGGTTAATTCCATTTGATCCTTGCAAATCGGAACCTTCATCCGCTGGCACTCGTCACAGTGCTTGACAAATCGCGCTACGTCGCGGAAAAGCGTGGGCCACCACAGTTGAGACTGCAGCACCTTTTGTGCTGTCGTATCCCCACTAAAGTGCCCTCCAGCAATGCCGTTGTGTGCCTCTAAGAGCACATCATGCATCTCATACTCGCACACACATCTACGCAACAATCCATCTTTCCCCAGCCTATAGAGTTGGCCTGCAATCAGCTGATAGGGCTAGATCTTAAGGATTAATCGCCTAAGTCGGGCTTTTTCTATCGCTCGGTCAAGCAGTCCGTGTTCAAGCACCTGGATTATGTCATCTGCCCAATATGGTGTTAGATCAGTCTTAAATAGATCTCTCTCATTGGAAATGTTAAACAGATGGGCGTCGGGTAATTCATCAATAATACCTTATCCAACGGCTTCTCCAGTAGGAATGCGCTACATGTGATCAGCCATGTAATGTTGTTTTCCCTTCCATACCACCACAGACAAGTTGAACTCTAAAAGCAGTGGCCAAAAGATAATGCCGGAATTTCTTCACAGCGAATACCATGGCTAATCCCTCTCTTTCCGTCGTCGAGTAGTTCATTTCCGTCTCAGTGAGTTGTCTGCTAGCAAAGCTCACTGGATAGTCTAAATTGTGTTCACTAGGTTGGCACAACACTGCCCCCATGGCAAACTTAGAAGCATCGATATGCATGTGGAAGGTAATGGTCCAATCTGGGGCTTGTAGGATTGGTGTTGTGGTTAGAGCCTTCTTCAACTCTTCGTATGCCCGTTGGCATTCTTCAATCCATTCGAATACAATAAGCAGCTTGTACAAGGGTTTGGCGATCAACGCATAATTCAGTACAAACCGCCAATAGTATCCAGTATGACCTAGGAAGCATTGAACTCCCTTGTAGTTGTTTGGGGGTGGAAGGTCACCAATGACCCTGACCTTCGACAAGTCAGTGGCAATGCCGTTCTTCGACACCACATGCCCTAGGATGCATCCATGCTTCACCCAAAACTGGCACTTTAAGGGATTCAAGGAGAGACGATATAAGCGACACCGCTCGAAGACTGCTCGGAGTTTGTCTAAGTGTTCGATCCAGGTCGAGTAGACACAGAGGTTGTCGACAAAGACTTCTAACTCCTTGTGAAGCATGTCCTTAAAGATGGTGCACATGAGGCATTGGAAAGTGATAGGGGCATTAGTCAACCCGAAGGGCATGACTATGTAAGCAAAGACGCCTCACTCAATGGCGAAGGAAGTCTTATGCATGTCTGCAGGATGCACTTGCACCTGGTTGTACCCTGAGAAGCCGTCCAAAAAATTGTAGGCTTCCTTGCCTGCCACTCTCTCAAGCATGTGCTCAGTGTACGGAAACAAATAGTTGTCCCTCTTAGTAGCAGCGTTTACCTTCTTGTAATTGACGCATACTCAGATTTTTCCATTCTTCTTCATCACGATGACTATGGGCGATACCCAGTCTGTGTGCTCAATTTCATAAATGAATCCCGCTCTCATCAGCTTATCAATCTCTTCCTTGACAGCATGAGCATGTTTTGGATTCATAGGGTACGGTCTCGCTGCTTGACCGGCGTTGCGTCTAGCATCATGGGTATGTTGTGAGTCACGACACTCGGATCTACCCCCTTAAGCTCTTCTAAGGACTAGGTGAACACATCTATGTACTCTTGCAAGAGAGCGACAAGACTCTTTTCTTCTTCATCAGTCAAGTAATCGCCAATGAAGACTGGTCAGGGTGTTTTCCCTTCATGGCTAGGTCCACTTCCTTAACCCTGGCTGGTCCCTCGATTGGTTCGCTCGTCTGCGCTTGACGTTTGGTACCTAATAGAACTACCACCCTATCCCCCTTTTTGAATTTCATAAATCATTTAGGGAGGTCCTGCGGTTTTCGATGTTCTTCCGCTCACATATTATCAAGTATCGCATGGTGGGGAGACTTGCTCGAGATGATGCGCGGAACACACACAGAATGCACAAGGAGAAGCTCACTCAAGAGACAAGAAGAGAGATGGAGGCCAAAACGTTTTCTTGCTAATTTCATCTTCTTCTTCCACACACATTACAATATGTACAAAGTATAGATAAGATACAACATAAAGAAAAGTGGCCTACTAAGTCAAACAATGCATAATCGACTACACTAGTCAACTGGCACTATAATTATGCCAGTTGTAAATAGGTGTAACAACCTGAATATAATAAGTAATGAGTGAGTGGCCATGTGAGAATCATAATGACCACCGACGTGCTAAGTGTAGACTTGTGGACTCATCTAACCAGGCGTTCCATCATCAATGTCCGCATGTGTTGAGCTTGTCATCTTAACACTCCTCCTCAAGCTCAACTGTATCTCTGCGACTCCAAGTAAGCTTCGAAACTTTTGAAGCTTCTCTGTACCCAATGCCTTTGTGAAGATATCAGCTATCTGATCTTGTGTGCTAACATACACCAAGTCAATCTCACCTGCTAGTACCTTCTCTCTCACAAAGTGGTAGTGTACCTCAATATGTTTTGTCCTGGCATGGAACACAGGGTTCCTAGCCAACTGTATACTGCTCATGTTGTCACAATAAATGACAATTGGACCTTCCACCTCCACATCCAAATCAGCTAATAACTTTTGTAGCCATACTACCTCACACGCTACAACAGCAGCACCTCTATACTCAGCCTCTGTACTCGACAAAGCAACTGTAGATTGCTTTTTGTTGCTCCAAGCAACTCCTGCACTACCAAGAGAGAACATGTATCCACTGGTAGATCTTCTATCAGACATACTACCAGCCCAATCTGCATCTCTATATCCAAATACCTGTACATTTGTACCTGCCTCATAGAAAATTCCATAATGTAATGTGAACTTTACATATCTCAATATGCGTCTGATTGCATCCAAATGTGGCTTTCTAGGTACTTGCATAAACTGACTCACAAGACTAACAACGTAGCTCAAGTCTGGCCTTGTAATGGTCATGTAGATCAAACTCCCCGCTATCCTCCTGAACATAGTAGGGTCTTCTATCTCATCCCCAACATCAGCACTCAACTTTACATTCTGCTCCAATGGGACTGAAAGTGGTTTGCATGCTGTCATACCATACTTGGACAACATATCCAAGCCATACTGTCTTTGGGACAGCCATATACCATCATCACATCTGATCACCTCAATGCCAAGGAAGTACCTTAGCTCACCTAAATTCTTCATCTCAAACTTCTTCTTCAAAAAGTCCTTGACTTCAGCAATCCCACTATCACTATCACCTGTAATAATCAAGTCATCCACATAGATAACTATGATGACCAAACCTGCATATCCCTTTCTCACATAAAGTGACTGATCAGCATTAGAAACATAAAAGCCAATGTTGACAAGATACTCTCTGATCTTGTCAAACCATGCTCTAGGTGCTTGCTTGAGCCCATAGAGCGCCTTCTTCAACCTGCACACATACGTGGGATGCTCTAAATCTTCATAACCTACTGGGGCTGATCCATATACACTTCTTCCTGCAAATCACCATGCAAGAAGGCATTCTTCACATCCATTTGCTGCAACCTCCAACCTTTGGCTGCCAAAGCAATCACACATTTGACAGTTGCCATTCTAGCAACTAGACTGAAGGTTTCATCATAATCTATGCCATATGTCTGGGCATAGCCTTTTGCAACCAGTCTAGCTTTGTACCTACTAATAGAACCATTTTCATTGTGCTTAATCTTATAAACTCACTTACATCCAATGGCTTTCTTTCCCTTCGCAATGATACTAGATCCCAAGTCTTATTGGCCTCTAATGCAGCCATCTCCTCATCCATTGCTGCATCCCAATGAGCATGACCAACAGCCTCCTCAAAACATGTGGGCTCAACATCCTCAACTAGTTTCACCATATAAGCATAATGGTGAGTTGCATAACCTTCAAAACCAAATCTTTTAACAGGGTATCTCACTCTGCTAGACCTGCGTACCACTGGATCACTCAATGGAGTCTTTGCATTAACATGTGCTCTCTGCACACCTAGAGTCCTCACTAAAGGAATGCCAAGCTCATCATCCAAGCTCTCTGAGCCACTGGAGTCTCCATCAAGAATTGCATCAATGCCTTCTGACACTTTATTCTTTCCTTTTTCTTTACCTGTAGTGCTACTAGATGCACCTAAAGATGTAGAGTTACTCCTTAGTCTCCCAGACCAAGGACTACCAGATGACGTCTCTGGTCCACTAAGAGTCCGTGATTCTTGCTTTTCAGCTTGCACATGAGTGTCATGATCATCATCATCATCCAATGCATCACCACTAGATGCATACCAACTACTCATTTCATCAAAGATGACATCCCTGCTCACTCTGAACTTACATGTGACAGGGTTATAACAACGATACCCTTTTTGCTCTAAAGAGTATCCAATAAAGACATACTTTTTAGCCTTTGGATCCAGTTTCTTCCGCAACTCATCTGGCACATGAACATACGCAATGCAACCGAACACTTTCAAGTATGAGACATCAAGCTTCTTACCTGTAAAACATTCTTCGGGGGTCATACCATGAACTGCAGCTGTGGAAGTTCTGTTCATAATATAAACAGCTGTATGAACAGCCTCAGACCAAAAATGCTTAGGCATATTCTTTTCAGCCATCAAGGCACGTGCAACTTCTGCAATATGCCTGTTTTTCCTTTCTGCAACCCCATTTTGCTGTGGGGTATACCTGCATGTGAACTGTCTCTTTATCCCATGAGACCTCAGAAAATCACTGAACTCATTCGAGAGGTACTCTCCCCCTCCATCTTACCTCAAGCACTTTACTTTCAAGCATGTTTCTCTTTCAACTGCAGCCTTGAAAGTTCTAAAGTGCTCAAACGCTTCACTCTTTTCCTTCATAAAATATACCCACAGCTTTCTAGAACAATCATCAATAAATGTGACAAAGTATGAACTGCCTCCAAGAGATACATTATGTGTAGGCCCCCAAATGTCTGTATGCACAACATCAAGGATATTTCTTCTTACATCTCTGTCATGTGAAAAGGGTTGTCTTGCCTGCTTACCAAACTGACATGCTTCGCATACCTTATGAAATTCTACAACTCTAAATGTAGGCATAACCAACCCTTTGGACTGCATTAATTTCAGCCTTTATATATTTGCATGTCCAATGCGTTTATTCCAATTTTCAATATTTGCAACAGCACCTTTCCCTTTGGCATACATAGCAGCATTCATAGTAGGAATTCCAGCATCTAGAGTAAACATACGTCCAACTCTACTTCCCTTTACTATTAACCTGCACTTGTCATTGAAGTCTTCTACAAAGCAGCCCTTTGCATTAAATTTGACTTACAACCCTTGCTCTACCATCTGACCCACTAACACCAAGTTCTTTGTAATAGATGGAACATGTAATACATCTGAAAGACTCTTTGTCTTACCATCATGCAAGGATAAGGGAACTTTTCCAATGTGTGAAATTGGGTGGCATGAATTATCACCCGTCTGTACATAACCTGCATTTTGCAAATCCTGCATCTCTCCAAACCATTCTGCATGGCTGGTCATATGATTGGATGCACCTGAATCAACATACCAAACATCTTCATGTGTTTCCTTTCCTGTAACAGCATTCAACATATGCTGCATAACAAACAAATGTTCATTTTTGTCTTCATTCTGTCGTGAAGATGATGTATAGTTTCCTTGCTGCAACTTACCACTGCGAATATCATATTTCTTAGCATAACATTCGGCTGCAATATGACATGTTTTGCCACAGTAGTGACACACAATACCAGAGTTGTTAGAACCTCTATTCTGCCATCCACCTCTTCCTCTAAAGCTCCCCCTGCCTCTAAAGTTACCACGACCTCCTGAAACCTGCATATCGCCAAATTGCTGATTCAACCTGTTTTGCTGGTGGTCACTATCATGTCCTGTACCAGGGCCTCTTGAAGAGAACCTGCCACGTCCCCTTCCTGAACTGGAGTAGAAAGCTTGGACCTGTTCACCACTTTTTTCAGATGTCTCACTCTGCATGTTGATCTCTTCAGTGATCATAAGGAGACCAACTCATCGAAATCTGGAAATGGCTTTCTAACACATACGAAAGTTACAAAAGACTTCCAAGCCTTTTCATTGTTAAGTCCACCCAAGGTAGACGACACCAAATCATCATCATCGGGCATTGCATCAATCGCTGCCAAGGCATCTGCAATGCTCCTTACCTTCAGTGCATACTCATTGATAGACATCTTCCCTTACTTCAATGTATTCAACTCTTGCTTGAGTTGAATCTTTCATGTCTTTGTATTTACAGAAAACTTACTTTTAAGTATGGTCCAAGCTGCATATGAATTCTCTGCATTTCTAATGTGTCCCAGCATATTATTGTCAATTACTACAGACAGCCAATACATGACCTTTTTATCTTTTGCATTCCATTCCTTCCGTGCCTTTGTCTCTTTTGCAGTTGGAGGATCACTCACCTCCGGCTCCTTTTCTTCACCTGAAACAAACTCATAGAGGCCTTTTCCAATAAGGAAATTCATGACATGGAACTTCCATGAAGGGTAGTTGTTCTTGTTGAGCTTCTCAATGATGGGGCTTCCACTGTTCTCTGCCATTATCACAAAATTAATACCAACAGCAAGCAAATCTTCTGCAACCCTCGACCTGTAGTGCACAGCAATACACCAGACAGCCTTTTTCACTGTCTGCTCAATAATACATGCAATATGTAACCAGTTTGCAGATAAACCTTGTGTTTACTTGCTAATAAACACCTTTGAATTTACAGATCTGAAATCTGTAACCTGTGCACCGACTTTCGGTCAATACAGTCGAAGTCATAGTGTACCCTGAAACTGTTGTCCGCAATCTTGCGGCTCTAAAACGGGGCCTGAAACGGCCTCAGATGCCCAAAATAACTGTGGGCAAGTCTTTAAGGGATTATTTGCAGAATACACAGCACTCTTTGTGCACACCAAATCTCACTACAATCTGAGATTTTTGTTATGCCCTGCTTCTGGTGCCTCCACAGGCACTATCTAAGAGAAAGAATGGAAGGATGGGAGAGCTTCTTACCCGTGGCTTGCTTGCTCAAACCTTGCTTCTTCTCCTTCACTTAGGCCTTTGAAATCAGTCTCTCTCAGTGGCACGTCTCTGATACCATGTCAAGAATCGTGTGGTGGGGGGACTTGCTCAAGATGATGCGTCGAACACACACAGAATGCACAAGGAGAAGCTCACTCAAGAGACAAGAAGAGAGATGGAGGCCAAAACGTTTTCTTGCTGATTTCATCTTCTTCTTCCACACACATTATAATATATACAAAGTATAGATAAGATACAACATAAAGGAAAGTGGCCTACTAAGTCAAACAATGCATAATCGACTACACTAGTAGACTGGCGCTATAACTATGCCAGCTGTAAATAGGTGTAACAACCTGAATATAATAAGTAATGAGTCAGTGGCCATGTGAGAATCATAGTGACCACCGACGTACTAAGTGTAGATGTGTGGACTCATCTAACCAGGCGGTCCATCATCAATGTCCGCATGTGTTGAGCTTGTCATCTCAACACGTATCCCTGGGTTATTTTGCATTTTCTTGCCTTAATCGTCTGCACCTCAGGTGGACGGGTAGGTCCTCCTTGGTGCGTCTAGTTATGGGCAGCCTAAGGATTTTTGGATCACTATACGAACTAACCTACGATTCAAAGTCGAACCCTCCGTCTTCGCTAGAAGAGGTGGTCTCCCGTGGTGGGCGCAGTTCAGATGGTAATTCAGTCATAAGCACTGATGTCGTTCCTGGCTGGGCTAGGCCTGCTTGCTCAAGGTCTATGGCTCCTACGTGTTTCAACCAGGCGCGATCACATTCCATGCACATGACTCCTCGCTCCATCCTGAAGATACTCTTTTTCTGTGGCTTGGAGTCTGCGCGTATTTTCTTGATTTCTTGTCCTTCAGTGTCGTATTCCACGGTATCTACCTCACCCTTGCTTTCATCACTGAAGGATTGGCAGTCTTCGTATTCGTTATTAGAATTCTCTTCATCAGACTGCTCGTTGTCTCCTAGGGCTTGGTATATCTCTAGTCGTTGGTCAGGAACCAGGGCCCAATTATACATGAGGTTTAAGTCATGCACTCTAGTCCATTGCCACTTGGATTTATCTAAGAGATCCTGTAGTGGTTTGAAATTTGCACCTGGATTGCCAGCTAGCTTGTCCGTTAGGTATTCCAGCATCTCTTGGAGTTCCCTTTAGTTGGTTGGGACTTGGAAGTTGACTGGCTTTGGTTTCCCACGAAGGCTTCCTGCCATCATGCAGATTGGTACGGAGGGTGCATCATTAGCCTTGCCAATTGTTTTGACGGCTTGCTCATACACCTCATGATCAGAGAACGGTAGGTCGATTGTAGCAAGGACATGCATCCAATCCCGCTTGTCCTCTGGGCATGGGATATACTTGGTCAAGGGCCCATAGGACTTCTTGACCTAAGCATTACCCTTGAGCATAGCAGAGATGGCATCTAAGTCTACTGGTGAGGTCTTCCAGGTGTCCATCTCTACTCTCACGGCGTCCATTCTATTGCCAAGGAAGATCAAGCTGTTACCCCAATCTTCGATGACTCTAGCGTTGCGCATCCAGGGTCGGCCTAATAGGATGTCGTAGTCCACTCCCTTCATGACTATAAAGTCAACGGAGAACTGGACACCTACGATCTTCACTGGCCAATTCTTAAGCACCCCGAATGGCTTGACTCTCATACCATTTGCTAGTGTGACATTAAACCTAGCAGTCTCAACGAGTGGGTTTTCCCAAGTCTGAAGCACTACGTGGCTAAGCACACTAACCCCAGCCCCCTGTATCCATGATTCCCTTTCTCGTGGTATCGCCTAGGGCTAAAACCGGTAAGACCGCATGCGTCTTGGAACCTTCCCAGAAGGCATTGACATGCAAGGATTTAGGCATAGAGTGCAACGTCAAACTCAGTATTTGCGTCTCTGCGTCATGGTCATGAGGGTCTGCCGTGACCTACTCTTGTGTACCTTCAACCCACTGCTTAAGATCTTGCCATAGGGTGGGGTGCTGCCTAAGCAGATTTCCCAGGCTATGTGTTATAGGGGTAGTCACCAACGTGGTCAAGAGATCGTTGGGTGTTCATCTCTCTCCTAACCTAGATTGTCCTGACCAGTGGGCTGTGACTGAACCGCGGCCCTGTAGCATCGAGGCTTGGCCTTAGTGGCACTACTTGTGGTGTAGTTGCTTCTCCCAACTTTGGTTGTGGAGGTGAGGTTGGATTCCTTATGCTAGAGATGTCATCAATTTCATCCTCTAGGATGGGCTCAGTGTCTTGTAGATGCTCTTGGGCTTCCTTCACTCATTCCTTCACCTTTTCTATGGCCTCTAACTGTCGCTTCGGATGCGGGTATTCCCCTACCTTAGCACTTCCCTTTGCGGCCATCTTAGGGGCTGAAGTCTCTGCCTCTGCGTCAGAGACCTTCTTTCTAGCACAGGCAGAGTTGTAGCACTCTCCATTTTTAGTGTGATTTTAGCTTCTGACCTCTTCCTCCTTCGTCTACGGCTCTTCTTTCCTATCAAGGCTACATCGAGATTGCTAGGTCCTGGCAGAGAGATGCCGGTCTGCTTTATTTGGGCACTGGTCATGACCTGCAATGGGATAGGCGTGGCCTCCCCATCAAGGTTCTTGACACCAAACAATCCCAAATGGGACAGATAGCACGTTGGCTGAGCTAGAAGACGGCTTTTGCTTTGGGCAATCGACGAAGAGATGGGTGATTCTGCACTCAACACACCTTTGGTCAGTCTTGTCTCTGTTTTGCTATTCCCTTTTAGGGCAGTGTGACGAGACATGACCTGGGTGACCACAAGTCCAACAGGTGATTGGATCCTGCACCTACTCTCCTAGGCCTTTACCTCATGCTCTTCCTAATGCCATCACCGGTACGGGGCGATAATCCATGAGGACAGTGTTACCCTCATCGTCATGCGAGATGTAAGGGCATATGTAAGCTTCTTCCTTGTTCGGTTCTTCCACATAGTGGACAAGACCGTCACTCGGTGGATGGGTTATATAAGGACCAGGCGATCTAGGGATGCCTGTAGGATTTATTTCCATCCTAGGAACAGCCGGCTTAATGTCATTAGGCGCAGGGAGGGCTAGTGGGGCTCCCCTTCCGAAAAATGGATGCGGCCTGTTCGCTAGGTAAGGCTGGCCATATGGTTGTGAGTATGGGAGTCTTCTTGGTAATCTACAATGCGCGACGTCATGATCGAACCTACCGCAATTAGCGCAAGGTCTTGACCTAGGGTCTTGACACTCAGCTAGCAAGTGGTTTTCGCCACAATACACGCACTGGACGTGTGGGCGTGTTGGTCGTCTCAGCATGTCTTGCAACTTGGCTAGTTCCATCTTAACTTTAGCCAAGTCTTGGTTCTGTCTCAGTGGTTTTCCCCTTATCCTGGGATGATGGGGCTGATTGCTCACTCAAGGTGGACGCTCTCTCTGAATTTTGCGAGTTGGTTTGCTCAGAGTTCGAGCTCCTAGAGCTTTGTTCCTTCAGAGCTGATCATCAACTCAGATGGCTTCCTCAAATACTCTAGCTAGCGCGTCTCGCTACAAGCTCGAGTTGCCTGCCAAAGCCTTATATAGTTCCTTGTTCTGAATCCCGCTGAGAAATACAGTTTTATACTGCTCTTTTAGTCGGTCACTCTCCAGTAGGGATTCTCTTGAAGAGACTCCACACATGGGTCACATAATCGTGAATGTCCTCCTTCTCTTTCTGCTTGACGTTCATCAAGCGTACTAGTAGATTATCGGAGTATCCGGGCTTGGCAAATCTCTTAATGAAGAGATCCTTGAGGCCATCAAAGTTAGCTTGCTCTGCGGTATCTAAGCTTGTATACCACATCCTACCCTTGTCGCCCAAGCTAAGCCCAAACACTTGAGAGCGTTGAGTTAGGTCGTTGAGGCTGTTGGCTTTGCAGACTTTCTCGTACTGCTCAACAAAGTTGTATGGAGCGTCATGGGGTTGGTACTTATCGAGTTGCTTGGCAACAATAGGGATTTTAGACTGGCTCTTTGAGCCCTGGTTTGCTCCTAATCCTGTGAGCAGCGATGTCACTAAAGCCGTGGCACTTTGCTCTAGCCGTGTTATCGAGCAGCCGCTTCATGAGAAGCTCACTCAGCGTTAAGTCTCCTTTTAGTGCTCTCTCATGGTCCGTTCAATTTCTGCCAGCTAGATTCAGCACCCATTGCACCTCTCGTAACTCCATGCTTTGCCTTTGGCTCCTATCCTATTGATCCCTATTGTATTCAGCCATGCTTTGCAATGCTTTGCGGGCCAGCTTTCTCTCCTCTTCTAGATCTGCAATGATAGCCTCTGTTGTCCTACCGCGATGCTTATACCAGGCATGAGCATCGTAACTGCTGACCAGCTGAATAGCATCTCGAAAGACTCCTAAGTCGAATTCCTCGTTAAATCTGCGGTCTAAACTTTCTTCTGCCATTGTCGAGTTATCGTGCTCCACCAAGCTATCAATCAGGTTCAATAGACTTGTCAAATCCACTTCGTCGACGCCCCTTGCTTGGTCCTACTTTTGCGTGTTGATGGTTTGTCTACGTCTTGGGTCCTCTCCTACTGGTGGGTTCCTTGAGTGGTTTATTTGGGTGAGTTCCTTCAATTATTGAATACAAACCTCAATTTATGGCCACTCAATGTGTGTCTTTTCCTGTGCACTTATGCTCAATCAGGCTTTCAGTTTCCTTAAGTGTTCTTCAAGTGCAGAAATTTAGGGTGAGTGCAGCAACCAATTTCTAGGTGTCTTACGCACTCTCGCATTGTTTCAGGCCTAATAGGCTTTGTTGGTCAATTTTCTGGCTGTCTTGGCAGGGTTTAGGGTTTCCCTAATATGTTGCCTCGTTCGTTTTTTGTCTAATCAGGCTTTACAACTCAGCGATTTTTGTCTAGGTCTCTAGGTCTAGCAACTGCCTACTTCTAGCTTGCTAAGCAGCTGCGCCCTACAATTTTGCCTATTCCGTGTGCCAGAATCAAGTTCTGAGCATCCTAAGGGCTTTTGACAATTTGCGCTGCTAAGTTCTAGCCGGGTCAGGTCAAATTTCTAAAAATTTAATAAAAATCTACACTTAGCCCAACTAGTCCGAATTTTAGGGTCCGTGTGTGTCACTCGGACGGACAGAGGCGCATGGGCCGAGGGCCAAATTAGGGACTTGGGCAGGGTGGGCTTGGATGGGCCGAGGAGCAGACTCGGACGAAGTCACTCGGACAGATTGGCTTTGACGGGCCAAGTGGTCCATTCGGACGAGGTTGCTCGGACGGACCGAGGCAACTAGGCCGAGGAAAGTGGGTCGAGGGTCGAATTTGACACATGGCAGAGGGCCAAATTGGTCCACGGTCCAAATGGTAGACTTGGACAGGCCGATTAGGGTTTGGGCCAAGTGGGCCGAATGGTAAGGGACCGAGGGTCGATTCTAGGACTCGGCCCAGAAGTGACCATTCAGACGGGCCGAGCGTGGCACACGTCAACAGTGCAAGTTTGATTTCGATCGTTTCTTGTGATTTACTCAATCGTATCAGGTACAAACCTCTAGATCCTACCTAAGGGGGTAAGGGAAGGGATTCATATACCTAGATAGAGTGGTGGGCTTGTCATTGGTGCGATCGAATCGAATCGGGCAATAGCTCTCTCTCTCTCTCTCTCTCTCTCTCTCTCTCTGAAATGGCTGCAAATGAGTCCTCCCTTGGCCTCTTGGCTCTTATACCCCTTCGTGGGTATGGTGTTAATGCCTTGAATCACTCACTTGCCGATCTTAGGCATCACAAGCGATCTTTTTGCCATTTTTTGCACGATTTTTACCCTATTTTTCCATGTTTTGCAACAATAAACCCTACCCTTCTCCGGTGCGATTTCCTAATCCTAACCTACTCTAAATGCAACAAGAATCGAAAGCAAAACACTGAAATGATTTCTCCATGTTTACCAATCATCAAACAAACAAAATAACCCAAAATACTTACTTGTTTTGAAGATCAAAAACACCCAAACTTCTTACCTATCTCAAGCTCTATTTCGGGGATAAATCCCTTACTTCGATGCTTGATATGAGGCGCACAAGTGCTCAATCTTGAATCCGTTGGTCCCGACACGGAACCAAAATGTGGGATATTTCGCTCAACCACCCCCAAGACCCACGGACTGCTTATTGTTTCAAGCCTTTCAAGCGAGCTCTAATGGCTATCTCTCACCTAGCCGACGCACTGTCGATCCTATGAGTGTAGTGAGCTTACCTTAGTGTTGATATGAGTTGCCTCCTCTCTCACACATGCCGATAGCTCCACGATCCTAGATGCAAGCTCAAGCATCCTCAAGCCTCATCCACCTCCAAGCTCCATCCTCCATAGCCGCGCACGCAAGAAGAGAAAAGAGAAGAGAAGAAGAGAAGAGGAGATGGTGAAGAGCTTCACCCTCTTGATCCCTCACTCTCACACACTCACTCCCTCACACTCTCACACTCCCTCTCTCAAGAGCACACACAAGCAAGAAGATGAGAAGGAGAGAAGAAGAAGAAGACTCTTATTGCCACATACCAAAGAATGATCTCTTATTCACTTTTTGAACTTTATATATACAAACCCTAAAATCCCATGGGTAACATCCCTTTTTTACATGAGCGGCCATTTTGGCAAGGTCCTTTTTCCATTTCCCTATTCTAGCCTTATGCCTCTAGCCTACGCCCATCTAATATTTTACAATCGGCACAAGAGGGAGCTTGGCGCTCTTTTACAAGAGTTTTCTGAGTTTTTTGAGGTGCCTTTTTATTTAAAGTTGCGCTTTTTGCCCCGGTTCATCTTTAGAGGTCGCATGCGTGTCTTTGCTCTTTTTCCATCTTCCTTTTGCTTTTTCCTTCATTTTTCCACCATCTCGACCTGGGGTTAACATTACAAAATGTGGGAGCTTTCGCTAAATCGCCAAGACCCACACACCGCTTATTGTTTCGAGCGTTTCAAGCGAGCTCTAATGGCTATCTCTCACCTAGCCGATGCACTGTCGATCCTACGAGTGTAGTGAGCTTACCTCCATGTCGTTCGAGTTACCTCCTCTCCCGCACACTCCGGCTGCTCCACGATCCAAGTGCAAGCTTCAGGCAAGCTCCATCCTCAAGCTCCATGCTCCAAGCTCCATAGCCGCGAGCAAGAGAAGAGAAAAGAATAGAAGAGAAGAAGAGAGGAGAAGATGGAGAGCTTCTCCACCCCACAGTCCCTCACCCTCACACACTCACTCCCTCACACTCTCACACTCCCTCTCTCAAGCACAAGATCAAACAAGCAAGAAGAAGAAGAAGAAGAAGAAGAAGAAGAGGAGAGCCACTTTTTGCCACACACAAGAATGATCTCTTATTCACTTTTTGAACTTTATACATACAAACCCTAAAATCCCATGGGTACCCATCCCTTTTTTACATGACTGGCCATTGTGGCAAGGTCCTTTTTCCATTTCCCTCTTCTAGCCTTATGCCTCTAGCCTACGCCCATCGAATATTTTACAATCGGCACAGGAGGGAGCCTGGCGCTCTTTTACAAGAGTTTTTTGAGTTTTTTGAGACACGTTTTTATTTAAAGTTGCGCTTTTTGCCCAGGTTCATCTTTAGAGGTTGCCTACGTGTCTTTGCTCTTTTTCCATCTTCCTTTTTCTTTTTCCTTCATTTTTTCGCCATCTCGACCTGGGGTTAACAACGTTACCTTGCAGACATGAGACTACGTGTAAGTGAAGGTACATGATGTACATCTTGTAACAAAAAAGTACTGCGAGTAGAGAAGATAGGAATAGAACCACTCACGGCATGGTGTAACATGAAATGAAGCACCATTATCCAAAAGCCAACATTGCGCATACATAGAGTGAACCTTGGTCAACGGCGTAGCATCACAAGAGCTAGTTGCAAGTATGTACTCCCCATCAAAGTTATTAGTTTGCATGAAATTTATCTCCTCGATTTTCACACTGATTTTTGCAAGCATAATGCTGCGATCATAGGACTTTTCCTATACTTTGTTTTTCCCCTTCTCTTTGCACTTCTCATTGCACAACTCATGACATTGTGGGCGTATGTGACCTTCTTACCGCAATGATGACATGTCACATTAGCATTTCTTCCAAAGACTTGTTGCACGACTTACCACATGACTTAGACCTAGACTTTTGCGAGTCTCTGCCACATCCATACCCACGGCCATTCTTTCCATTACCATCTCTGCCTCGAACAGTCAAAGCATGCGACACATGAGAGGCATCCAAGTTCTTACGGTTGATCTCTTCTTGCAGAAGAGCACTCTCTACATCACTCAAGTTAAAAATAGTAGCATGAGGACATAAGGCAGTGTGGAATACATCCCATGACTCACTCACAGTCCCAAGAAAAAACAATGGAGGTAATGCCTTGTGAAGTTAAGTTCTTGAGAATAGCATGGAACTGGCTCAAATGAGTAGACATTATCACATTCTTCTTCATGCGCAGGTTCATAAGTTGCTTCAGCCAATACATCTGACTTGCTGGAATTTTATGATCATAGAGGTTCTTAATTTTATCCCAAAGCTGCCAAGCACTCTGCGCTTCCTCCACCACATTGTAATGCACATGCTCAGTGAGAGAAGATGAGGGTGGACTTGCATAACTCATCAAGCTCATCCCATTCATCATCAATCATAGTTTCAGGCTGCTCACCATGCATCCTTAGTGGCTTTATCTACAATTTTTGCACCAATACCTGCCAAACTTGGCTCTTCTAGTAGGCCTAATTTGTACCATCAAGCTTAATGATGTTGAAGTTAGCACTATCAGTAGAAGAAGATGTCATATTGTAGTCCAAAACTGTACAGACAGTTCAAAACTCCTTGCTATTAGCTACTGTAAACAACCAAAATACCACCAAAACCAAGGCAAAATGACCACGAATTGATAGCTAATGATGCTACCACCAAGTACCATCAAAAGTACATAAAATCAAGATGATTCAGCATGAAAATTCCATGTCAGTCCATAATAACTACTTGCTATAATAAATTACAGCCAAGTACAATGAGAGAAACAATAGAAAAGACGAGAAATTCTACCTAGTATCAAAAGAAATATAAAAAGCCATACCTTTGAACTTTTGTAGAGATTCAATGATTATGATTCTTCTTCTCACTCTTCGTACCAAAGCATAGAAATTCAATTGTGGCCCCAAACCCTAAACCCAAAATAAAATTACACGTGCATCAAAAATCTTGAAAGAAAATACAAAATCTTACTTCACAATAGAACAGAATAACATTGACCATGATTGAACATTTGAGTACATTCGTGTTTCTAGTATAAACACGATGCATATAAATATGTATGTAAAGGCACATTCAAACTGTAGAATTCTCCCACATTCACATGTAATATGGTGGTGATCAGTGTTTCAATCTACCATTCAATGACCAAAATAGTTGGAAGAAACAAAAAAATAGACAACAAGAGAAGATCCATATGTTTGATTCATTGAACTAATTTTTTAATAGTAATTAAGTATCATAATTGAATTCATGCTACAAAGGTCAAAGGAAAGCACTAGAAATAAACATAATGATCATTATCTCTTGACATTTCTAAGCATGGAAAAATCATAGTTAATCATTAACTATAAATCAAGAATGTTGAACCATCTCCTAGCACTTTTAAAATTCATAGAGTGACACAATTACAAAAATAATAATAATTTAAGTCAATAATGACCCTGGTTACTCTAGATTGTGGCAAACTAATATAATATTTCCCCATGCATGTACCATCTATGTGCATGTGTGAACCTTAAACAACATTGTCCTAGGTAATGACTTATCGAAGACTTATCGATGCTTGATACTTTAGAATCTTATATGCTACTTATGCTATGCATAGATTTTAATGCATAGCAACGTAAAGCAATCTACTTCTCTTGATACATGCACTTCTCAAACTCCATCTTCGAATACTTGAGATGAAATTTATCCCTTTCAGTGTCCTATTCTCGTGCGACATAGTACGGCCCTAGCGTATCTCATGCAAAAATCAAGCAAGCATCCATCAATTTGGAAATACATTACTTACGACCAGTACTGCAATTAGATTGGCAGTGATGCCCTTGCCCCAGGCTTCGTTGCTTGTTGAGGGATTGCCATCTGTGCATGATAATTTTCACTTGGGGGCCATTCTCGATCTTCATCTCATTTAGATGCGATTTGCATAAGACTTCAGCGCCTTTGACTCTATTAACGGGCCCAATTTGGGGAGAGAATTCTTCCCTCTCCACTTGTTCGGTGGTGGCAAGGGGGTGGGATTAAAAAAATTAACTAATTTTATTAAAATTTTAGGGGGGGTTCATATGCGGTGACATTACACATGCCATGTTAATCACTAGGTGACATTAACTATTTTGTGACTTTCATTGATGATTATTTGCACTAGGTTTAGGTAGATGTATTAGCTATCTTTCAACATTGTTGACTTGCTCTTATTGAGAACTAGTTAGGGTATAGGATGAAAAGCCTAAGGTCAGATACTAGGGGTGAATATATCTCTAAAGTGTTTGAGAAATTTTGTGATGAGTGAGGTATTAATTATTAATTGACCACCCCTTACACCCCACCCTAGAATAGTGTTACAGGGTACATGAATATGATGATTTGGGAGAGAATCCATAGTATGCTTAGCTAGGCATGCTTATTGTAACATTTTTGGACAAAGGTAGTTACTATGGCTATATAGTTTATAAATAGATCCCCATGCATTGCTATTGGTTATCAAGTTGCAGAGGAGGTATGGTCTAGAAACCTTCATCATATTCTCATTTATCTATCTTTAGATGTGAGGTTTCTTACCATGGTCCTATGGACAAATGCAATAAGCTAGATCTTAAATCAACAAAATACATTTTTCTTAGATATAGGAGCATAGGTGGGATGGGCTATCACCTATGGGATCCATAGGCTCAGAAGGTTATTTGTAACCATAATATTGTTTTCCATTAGGAGAAGATGCATAAGCAAGTAGTTGAGGTATGCAGGGTGATCTTTCAAGAGAAGCCTCCTATTACTTTACAATTAGCTAGACAACCTACAACTCATGTTCTAATGGCCCATGATCATGATGTTGGATAGGATATATATGCCCTAGAACTTATTTTGAGATAGTTTATTAGATATAAATGTCAACCTGATTGATTTGAGTCCTCCATGGACTATATTACGGTGACAAATTTTGGTGAGCCCCTTACTTATGAGGAGGCCATGCACAAAGGTGATAGTCACTCTTGGGAGAGGGCCATACAATTAGAGTATGACTCATTGTAGAAAAACCATACATAGGATTTGGTTCCTTTGTCCAATGGAAAACATACATTGCCATGAAAATGGGTGTTCAAGTTGAAGAGTACCTCTAGCCCCAAGCCAATATAGAAGGTTAGATTGGTTGCTAAGGATTTTGAGTAGGAACATGGGGTTGATTCTGATGAGTTATTTTCTCTTATAGTCAAGATGACTATCCTACACTTCGTGTTGGCCTTGGTTGCTTAGTTAGATTTGAATATCTATCAGATGGATACTAAGATAACTTTCTTACATAGGGACTTAAATGATGAGATTTATATACAGCATCTTAAGGGCTTTTATATTGAGATGGCAAGCTCAACACGTGCAGACATTGATGATGGACCGCCTGGCTAGATGAGTGCATACGTCTACACTTAGCATGTTGGTGGTCATTATGATACTCACATGGCCACTGACTTATCACTTATTATATTTAGTTTGTTACACCTACCTACAGCTGGCAAAGATATAACACCAGTCGATTAGTGTAGTCGGTTATGCACTGTTTGACTTAAAAGGCCACTTTCCTTTATATTGCATATTATCTATACTTTGTGTACATTGTATAGTGTGTGGAAGAAGAAGAAAAAACCAACAAGAAAACGTTTTGGCCTCCATCTCTCTTCTTGTGTTCTTGAGTGAGCTTCCTCTTGTGTATACAGTGTGTATTAAGCGCAGCAACTCAAGCAAGTCTCTCCACCATGCGATTCTTGACATGATATCAGAGCTGCGCCATTAATAGAGGGTGATTTTGAAGGCTGAAGTGAAGGAGAAGAAACAAGGTTTGAGCAACCAAGCAACGGGTAAGAAGCTCTCCAATTCTTCCACTCTCTCTCTTGGATAGTACCTGTGGAGGCACCGAAATTTTGGTCGAGCAAAAATCTCAAATTGCTATGAGATTTGGTGTGCAAGTAGATCACTATATATTCTGCAAAACATCCCTTTAGGGCTTACCCACAGTTATTTTGGGCATCTGAGACCATTTCAGGCCTTGTTTTAGAGCCGCAAGGTTGCAGACAACAGTTTTAGGGTACACTGTGATTTCGGCGGTATTGATCGAAAGTGGGTGCACAGGTTACAGATTGCGAATCTATAATTTTTGAGGTGTTTGCAGGAAGCAAACATAAGGTTTATCTACAAACAGGTTGCAGATTACATGTACTATTGAGCAATCAGTGAAAAAGATTGCTTGGTATCTTGTTGTGCGCGTGTTGTGAAAGATTGTAGAAGACTAGCTTGCTATGTTGTATCCTTGTTTGTGATAATGACAGATAACAGTGGAAATCCCATTATTGAGAAGCTCGACAAGAACAACTACCCTTGATGGAAGTTTCGTGTGACGAACTTCCTCATTAGAAATGGCCTTTATGAGTTTGTTTCAGGTGAAGAAAAGGAGCCAGAGTTGGGTATCCCTCTGAGTGCAGATGAGTTAAAAGCATGGAAAGAGTGGAATGCAAAAGACAAAAAGGTGATGTACTGGCTATCTGCAATCATTGATAATACTATGCTGGGACATATCAGGAATGCAGAAACTTCACATGCAGCTTGGACAGTTTTTGAGAGCATGTTTTCAATAAATACAAAGGCACGAAAGATTCAACTCAAGCAAGAGTTGAATGCCTTGAAGAAAGGAAAAATGTCTGTCAATGAGTATGTGTTGAAGGTGAGGAGCATTGTAGATCCTTTAGCAGCAATTGATGCAATGTCGAATGATGATGATTTATTTTCATCCACTCTAAGTGGCCTTAACAATGAGAAGGCATGAAAATCATTTGTTACTTCAATATATGTACAGAAGCCATTTCCAAATTTTGATGAGCTGATCTCTCTCATGATTACTGAAGAGATCAATATGCAGGGTGATTTGTCTGAAAGAAATGGTGAACAGGTCCAAGCATTTTACTCGAGTTCAGGAAGGGGGACGTGGTAGATCCTCTTCAAGAGGCCATGGTATGGGACGTGCTGGCGATAACCAGCAAAACAGGTTCAATCAACCCACTTTTGTGAAATGCAGGTTTTTGGAGGCAGAGGAAACTTTAGAGGCAGGGGGAGCTCTAAAGGAAGAGGTGGATGGCAGAACAGAGGCTCTGGAAATTCTTCTATTATTTGCCATTATTGTGGCAAAATAGTCATATTGCAGCCCATTCATATGCAAAGAAGGATGATATTTGCAGTGATAAATTGCAGCAAGGAAACTATGTATCTTCTTCACGACAGAATGAATACAAAAATGAGCATCTGTTTGTTATGTAACATATGATGAATGCAGTTACAGGAAAGGGGACACATGATGATGTATGGTATGTCAATTCAGGTGCATCTAATCATATGACCAGTCATGTTGAATGGTTTGGAGAGATGCAAGACTTACAAAATCCAAGTTATGTGCAGATGGGTGATGATTTATGCCACCCAATTTCACACATTGGAAAGGTTCCCTTGTCCTTGTATGATGGCCAGACAAAGACTTTAATGATAAGTGTAGGTTGGTCGCAAAAGGAAGTAGAGTTGGCCGAATGTTCACTTTAGATGCTGGAATTCCTGCAATGGATGCTGCTATGTATACTAAAGGAAAAGGAGTAGTTGCAGATATTAAAATATGGCATAAACGTATTGGACATGAAAATGTGCAAAGGCTGAAATTAATACAGTCCAGAGGATTGGTTACAGGGTTGCCTTTTTTTAGAGTTGCAGAATTGCATAAAGTTTGTGAAGCATGCCAGTTTGGTAAGCACGCAAGACAACCCTTCTTGCATGATAAAGAAGTGAGTAGAAAAATACTTGATTGAGAGCGGAATTTAGGTGACGGGAAGTGCTTAAAAATAGCAAAAAATCATGAATATCAAGGGAAAAATATTCAATGTCAAAGGCGGCGGCCTGATCTAGGACGATTTTAAGCGCCAAAGTGCTTTAAAGGCGCCCGAGCGACACTTGTTGATTTTTCATAATTTTTCAGACAGTCGTGCGGATTGACATGAGCTACTGGCCAATGCGGGATGCTAAGCCGGATGCCCAAGATTTTTCAGAGCTCGATTCCGAGTCCGGACGGGGAAATGGCCAAGAAACCCGTCAAGATGCGAAGGGGTGGACAAAATTTGGTCAAATGGGCAAGTGACCCTTGGGAGCCCAATTTTTAATGTAGCATGAAAGTTTCATGCATGTAGGAGGAAAAAAAAACGTGGAGAAGAAGGCGCCATACTGCGCCCGAAATTTGCGCTTCAATCATGGAGGAGCCATCTCCTGCCTGTGAGCAACCCCCCCAATCGACATTGGGCATTGATTCCCTTCTGAACCCTGACTCTATCGCCGCCCTTCACTCACGCAATGAGGCCCTCTTTGAAGATCTCTGATTTCAGTCTTTCTCTCTCCTCCCTCTCTCTCTCTTCTAAAGGCAAGTTCATGTGGGAAGAAGAAGGAAAAGGAAAGAATGATGGAGGCTTGTCCGGCATGGATCGGATTGCTCCGCGGGCTGGAAATGGTGATTCGTGATTGTGCTGGACATGAAGTGCTAGTGATTTCCAAATTTACAGCCATGGACATGAAACCCGAAACACGCAAATAAGCGGTAATTTAAAATTTTCAAAGGAAATTTGAGCTTTTATGGCTTTTGATTGATGAAATGTTGTTCATGTGGGATAAAAATTGTTCATGTTATTGTTTTCTATGAGTTCTTGCCGGTCATAATCAAAAAATCAGAAAAATATGCATCTTGTGGTTCAAAATAATATACTAAAACACGTAAAACATGAAAAATCAAGGGAAAATGATGGTTTTTTGGCATAAAAATGGGAAAGTAAATAGGAACATCAACTAAACTTTCATTTTTCTGCAAGAAGGAACTAAAGGCCACAGCCCATAACCTGTTTTGAATTTTTAGTAATTAAATAATACAGGAAAATAAGGGAAAATACAAGAAAAGGGTGGAAAAACCCTAAAAATAGGGAAAATATATATTTTGGGCTTCGAAAAATAAGGATAAATAAGAGCAATGTTTGTGAATGTTTGTGGGGACTGAAGCATGAGGATTTGCCTCAGTTCAACCCCACCTTCTTGTTTTAGTGTGTGTTTTTCCGGTTTTTCACATAAAATGATGGTAAAATGCCCATAAACCTATGCCACGACGCAATATTTAAACGGGGAAGGGTAGAGAAGTTGAAATATGTCTAAATGCCATGTGAAATGATGGAAAAGTTGCTGGTTTCTATGCATAGCATTTAGGACGGATGATAATTAAAATTAAGAGCTTAGTAGTACGAGGATTACCTCGGTGCTAGGCCCATGCAACGAAGCACGAACAGTAGTTGGAAACCATTAAAAGAATGGTTTTGCACTTGTGCACGATACTGTTTTGCTAAATGTTTGAGCACTAGGCATCCACCAAATGCATGGAGCATGAAAAAGAATTTAAAACTCGTGGACATGCATTGCAATTGGTTTATTAGAACATGACCTACGATGAGAGGCAGTGAGGTACCCATGCTGTAGGTAGACGTGGGTCCCAAAGGGGAAAGAAAAGTAAGGACAATGGTACATTCCTGGACACGCTTATTTGGTACCTTCAGCGACTTTTGTGCGATGTGTCTATTTGTTGAGCGACGCACTGAGGGGCCAATCCCCGAGGTGTAGGAGAGTCGCAGAGGGTTGACGGCATTCGGCCGTAGGAGAACCCCATGTGTATGTGATTCGAGCCTTTTGGCTATGTGAAAGGGACTCCCTCTGAGGAGTAATATTGGGTTAGGATCAGTTGGACTACGACGTATTACAAATGTAATGTTTAGGAAGGCAGAGATTTTGATAGACGCTCCTGGCCGCGAGGCCGAGGGGTTGTCTTGTGCGTCATGACGAGGCCCGGCTAGTGCATGAGCCAGTGCCAGCCCGTTTTTAGGTCCATCAGTGGTGCGTCTGCCGGGAGCCGCTTAAAAGTGGCGGTTCTCGAATCTTGGTTGTTTAGGGACCAACTAGCAGTTTATGCCAAAGGATACTGAGATCGATTCCCCTCTGAACCCTGACTCTATCGCCGCCCTTCGCTTGCGCAATGATGCCCTCTTTGAAGATCTCTGATTTCAGTCTTTCTCTCTCCTCCCTCTCTCTCTCTTCTAAAGGCAAGTTCATGTGGGAAGAAGAACGAAGAGGAAAGAATGATGGAGGCTTGTCCGGCATGGATCGGATTGCTCCGCGGGCTGGAAATGGTGATTGGTGATTGTGCTGGACATGAAGTGCTGGTGATTTCCAAATTTACAGCCATGGACATGAAACCCGAAACATGCAAATAAGCGGTAATTTAAAATTTTCAAAGGAAATTTGAGCTTTTATGGCTTTTGATTGATGAAATGTTGTTCATGTGGGATAAAAATTGTTCATGTTACTGTTTTCTATGAGTTCTTGCTGGTCATAATCAAAAAATCAGAAAAATATGCATCTTGTGGTTCAAAATAATATACTAAAACATGAAAAATCAAGGGAAAATGATGGTTTTTTGGCATAAAAATGGGAAAGTAAATAGGAACATCAACTAAACTTTCATTTTTCTGCAAGAAGGAACTAAGGGCCACAGCCCATAACCTGTTTTGAATTTTCAGTAATTAAATAATACAGGAAAATAAGGGAAAATACAAGAAAAGGGTGGAAAAACCCTTAAAAATAGGGGAAAAATATGTTTTGGGCTTCGAAAAATAAGGATAAATAAGAGAAATGTTTGTGAATGTTTGTGGGGACTGAAGCATGAGGATTTGCCTCAGTTCAACCCCACCTTCTTGTTTTAGTGTGTGTTTTTCTGGTTTTTCACATAAAATGATGGTAAAATGCCCATAAACCTATGCCACGACGCAACATTTAAACGGGGAAGGGTAGAGAAGTTGAAATATGTCTAAATGCCGTGTGAAATGATGGAAAAGTTACTGGTTTCTATGCATAGCATTTAGGACGGATGATAATTAAAATTAAGAGCTTAGTAGCACGAGGATTACCTCGGTGCTAGGCCCATGCAACGAAGCACAAACGGTAGTTGGAAACCATTAAAAGAATGGTTTTGCACTTGTGCACGATACTGTTTTGCTAAATGTTTGAGCACTAGGCATCCACCAAATGCATGGAGCATGAAAAAGAACTTAAAAGTATCAGTGATCAGCTCCTGGACATGCATTGCAATTGGTTTATTAGAACATGACCTACGATGAGAGGCAGTGCGGTACCCATGCTGTAGGTAGACGTGGGTCCCAAAGGGGAAAGTGAAGTAAGGACAATGGTACATTCCTGGACACGCTTATTTGGTACCTTGAGCGACTTTTGTGCGATGTGTCTATTTGTTGAGCGGCGCACTGAGGGGCCAATCCCCGAGGTGTAGGAGAGTCGCAGAGGGTTGACGGCATTCGGCCGTAGGAGGACCCCATGTGTATGTGATTCGACCCTTTTGGCTATGTGAAAGGGACTCCCTCTGAGGAGTAATATTGGATTAGGATCAGTTGGACTAAGACGTATTACAAACGCAATGTTTAGGAAGGCAGAGATTTTGATAGACGCTCCTGGCCGCGAGGCCGAGGGGTTGTCTTGTGCGTAGTGACGAGGCCCCGCTAGTGCATGAGCCAGTGCCGGCCCATTTTTAGGTCCATCAGTGGTGCGTCTTCCGGGAGCCGCTTAAAAGTGGCGGTTCTCGAATCCTGGTTGTTTAGGTACCAACTAGCAATTTATGCCAAAGGATACTGAGATTGATTCCCCTCTGAACCCTGACTCTATCGCCGCCCTTCGCTCACGCAATGATGCCCTCTTTGAAGATCTCTGATTTCAGTCTTTCTCTCTCCTCCCTCTCTCTCTCTCTTCTAAAGGCAAGTTCATGTGGGAAGAAGAAGGAAGAGGAAAGAATGATGGAGGCTTGTCCGGCATGGATCGGATTGCTCCGCGGGCTGGAAATGGTGATTGGTGATTGTGATGGACATGAAGTGCTGGTGATTTCCAAATTTACAGCCATGGACATGAAACCCGAAACACGCAAATAAGCGGTAATTTAAAATTTTCAAAGGAAATTTGAGCTTTTATGGCTTTTGATTGATGAAATGTTGTTCATGTGGAATAAAAATTGTTCATGTTACTGTTTTCTATGAGTTCTTGCTGGTCATAATCAAAAAATCAGAAAAATATGCATCTTGTGGTTCAAAATAATATACTAAAACATGAAAAATCAAGGGAAAATGATGGTTTTTTGGCATAAAAATGGGAAAGTAAATAGGAACATCAACTAAACTTTCATTTTTTTGCAAGAAGGAACTAAGGGCCATAGCCCATAACCTATTTTGAATTTTTAGTAATTAAATAATACAGGAAAATAAGGAAAAATACAAGAAAAGGGTGGAAAAATCCTTAAAAATAGGGGAAAAATATGTTTTGGGCTTCGAAAAATAAGGATAAATAAGAGCAATGTTTGTGGGGACTGAAGCATGAGGATTTTCCTCAGTTCAACCCCACCTTCTTGTTTTAGTGTGTGTTTTTCCGGTTTTTCACATAAAATGATGGTAAAATGCCCATAAACCTATGCCACGACGCAATATTTAAACGGGGAAGGGTAGAGAAGTTGAAATATGTCTAAATGCCGTGTGAAATGATGGAAAAGTTACTGGTTTCTATGCATAGCATTTAGGACGGATGATAATTAAAATTAAGAGCTTAGTAGCACGAGGATTACCTCGGTGCTAGGCCCATGCAACGAAGCACAAACGGTAGTTGGAAACCATTAAAAGAATGGTTTTGCACTTATGCACGATACTGTTTTGCTAAATGTTTGAACACTAGGAATCCACCAAATGCATGGAGCATGAAAAAGAACTTAAAAGTATCAGTGATCAGCTCCTGGACATGCATTGCAATTGGTTTATTAGAACATGAGCTACGATGAGAGGTAGTGAGGTACCCATGCTGTAGGTAGACGTGGGTCCCAAAGGGGAAAGAGAAGTAAGGACAATGGTACATTCCTGGACATGCTTATTTGGTACCTTGAGCGACTTTTGTACGATGTGTCTATTTGTTGAGCGACGCACTGAGGGGCCAATCCCCGAGGTGTAGGAGAGTCGCAGAGGGTTGACGGCATTCGGCCGTAGAAGGACCCCATGTGTATGTGATTCGAGCCTTTTGGCTATGTGAAAGGGACTCCCTCTGAGGAGTAATATTGGGTTAGGATCAGTTGGACTACGACGTATTACAAACGCAATGTTTAGGAAGGCAGAGATTTTGATAGACGCTCCTGGCCGTGAGGCCGAGGGGTTGTCTTGTGCGTAGTGACGAGGCCCGGCTAGTGCATGAGCCAGTGCCGGCCCGTTTTTAGGTCCATCATTGATGTAGTGCATACAGATGTTTGGGGGCCTACACAGAATGTATCTCTTGGTGGCAGCAAATACTTTGTCACATTTATTGATGACTATTCAAGGAAGTTATGGGTATACTTCATTAAGGAAAAAAGTGATGTGTTTGAGCACTTTAAATCTTTTAAGGTAGCTATTGAAACAGAAACAAGCTTAAAAGTGAAGTGCTTGAGATCAAATGGAGGGGGAGAGTACCTCTCTAATGAGTTCAGTGGCTTCTTGAGGACTCATGGGATAAAGAGGCAATTTACTTGCAGGTATACCCCATAGCAAAATGGTGTTGCAGAAAGAAAAAACAGGCATATTGTAGAAGTTGCATGGGCATTAATGGCTAAAAAGAATATGCCCAAACATTTTTTGTCTAAGGCTGTCCATACTATTGTCTACATTATGAACAGAACTCCCACAGCTGCAATTCATGGAATGACTCCTAAAGAGAGCTTTACTGGCAAGAAACCCGATGTATCACACTTGAAGGTATTTGGATGTGTTGCATATGTTTATGTGCCAAATGAGCTATGGAAGAAGCTTGATCCAAAGGCTGAAAAATGTATTTTTATTGGGTAATCTTTAGAGCAGAAAGGGTATCATTGTTATAATCCTATCTCAAGTGAGTTCAGAGTGAGCAAGGATGTTATCTTTGATGAGATGGACAGCTGGTATGCACCTAATGGTGATGTATTAGATGATGATAATGATCAGGACAGCTATGTGCAAAAAGAAAAACAAGAATCACAGAGTCTTAGTGGACCACAAACATCATCTGGTACTACACCTATAGTAGTGAGCCCTTGGTCTGGGAGACTAAGGAGTATCCCCACATCTTCAGGTGGATCTATAAGTGTTGCAAGGAAGGACAAAGGAAAGAAGAAAGTGCTGGATGGTAATGATGCATCTACCAGTCATTTGGGATTTGATGGAGATTCTATTGGTTTGGAGAGTTTGGATGATGAGCTTGGCATTCCTTCAGTCAAGGACACCAGGTGTACAGAGAGCTCATAGTAATGTAAAGGCTCCATTGAGTGATCCGGTGGTACGCAGATCTATCAGGGTCAGATACCCTGTTAAAATATTTGGTTTTGAAGGTTATGCAGCTCACCATTATGCTTATATGGTGAAACTAGTTGAGGATGTTGAGCCCACTTGTTTTGAGGAGGCTATTGGTCATGCTCATTGGGATGCAGCAATGGATGAGGAGATGGCTGCATTAGAAGCCAATAAGACTTGGGATTTGGTAGCCTTACCTAAGGGTAAGAAAGCTATTGGCTGTAAGTGGGTTTACAAAGTCAAGCATAATGCAGATGGTTCAATTAGCAGGTATAAGGCTAGGCTGGTTGCAAAAGGCTATGCTCAAACATATGGCATAGATTATGAAGAGACATTCAGTCCAATTGCTAGGATGGCAATTGTTAGGTGTGTGATTGCCTTGGCAGCCAAAGGTTGGATTTTGCAGCAAATGGATGTTAAGAATGCCTTTTTGCATGGTGAATTGCAAGAAGAAGTGTATATGGAGTAGCCAGCAGGTTATGAGGATTTGGAGCATCCCACATATGTGTGCAGGTTAAAGAAGGTGCTCTATGGGCTGAAGCAAGCACCTAGAGCATGGTCTGGCAAGATTGGAGAGTATCTTGTCAATATTGGATTTTGTATTTTTTATGCTGGTCACTCACTTTATGTGAGAAAGGGAGATGCAGGTTTGGTCATCATAGTCATCTATGTGGATGACTTGATTATTACAGGTGACAGTGACAATGGGATTGCTGAAGTTAAGGACTTCTTGAAGAAGAAGTTTGAGATGAAAGATTTGGGTGAGTCGAGATGCTTTCTTGGTATTGAGGTGATCAGATGTGATGATGGTATATGGCTGTCCCGAAGGCATTATGGCTTGGATATGTTATCCAAGTATGGTATGACAGCATGTAAGCCTCTTTCAGTACGATTGGAGCAAAATGTGAAGTTGAGTGCTGACGTTGGGGATGAGATAGAAGACCCTACTATGTTCAGGAGGATAGTAAGTAGTTTGATTTACATAACTATCACAAGGCCAAACTTGAGCTATGTTGTTGGCCTTATCAGCCAGTTTATGTAGATGCCTAGAAAGCTCCATTTGGATGCAGTCAGATGTATATTGAGGTATGTGAAGTCCACTTAACATTATGGACTTTTTTATGAGGTAGGTAAGGACGTACATGTCTTTGGATACACATATGCAAATTGGACTGGTAGCATGTTAGACAGAAGATCTACAAGTGGATTCATGTTTTCCCTTGGTAGTGCAGCAGTTAGATGGAGTAGCAAAAAGCAACCTACAGTTGCTTTATCGAGTACAAAGACTCAGTATAGAGGTGCTGCTATAGCAGCATGTGAGGTGGTATGGCTGCAAAAGTTATTAGGTGATTTGGACATGTAGGGAGATGGTCCAGTTGTTATTCATTGTGACAACATGAGCAACATACAGCTAGCTAGGAATCCAGTGTTCCATGCTAGGACAAAACACATTGAGGTGCACTACCACTTTGTGAGAGAGAAGGTACTTGCAGGAGAGATTGACTTGGTATATGTCAGCACACAAGATCAAATAGGTGACATTTTCACAAGGGCATTGGGTGCAAAGAAGCTTCGAAGGTTTCGAAGCTTACTTGGAGTTGCAGAGACAGATTTGAGCTTGAGGGGGAGTGTTGAGATGGCAAGCTCAACACGTGCGGACATTGATGATGGACCGCCTAGCTAGATGAGTCCGCACGTCTACACTTAGCACGTTGGTGGTCATTATGATACTCACATGGCCACTGACTTATCACTTATTATATTTAGTTTATTATACCTACCTATAGCTGGCAAAGATATAATGCCAGTTGATTAGTGTAGTCGGTTATGCACTGTTTGACTTAGAAGGCCACTTTCCTTTATGTTGTATCTTATCTATACTTCATGTACATTGTATAGTGTGTGGAAGAAGAAGAAAAAACCAACAAGAGAATGTTTTGGCCTCCCTCCATCTCTCTTCTTGTGTTCTTGAGTGAGCTTCCTCTTGTGTATACAGAGTGTGTTTGGCACAGCAGCTCAAGCAAGTCCCCCCACCACCCAATTCTTGACATTTTAGGAAAAGGATAGGGAATACCTAGTGTGTAAGCTAAGAAAGAGCCTTTATGGTCTTAAGCAAGTACCTAGGCAATGGTATTGAAGTTTGGGGATTTTATGCAGTCATAGTTTTACTCCCGTAGTGATATGGATTCTTGTATCTATAGAAGAAGGCTCATGATGGTAACCTTATTAACTTGATACTTTATGTGGATGATATATTGATGTTTCTAAGGGAGCTCATGATGAGCTAGATACTTTGAAGACTCACCTTAAGAAGAGGTTGAGATCAAGGACATGGGACAACCTCACATGTTTTTGGTATGTGCATCATATACAATTACTCTAAAAGGGGCTCCTTTACCTATCACAATATGTGTACATATAAAAGGTCCTTGAGCACTTCCACAGTAGGATGTTTATGGTATTTTTATTCTTTATTGTCTTCACTTACATATAACTACACAGTGTGTACATATACAAGGGGTGCCCGCTCAACTTATTGGCCATTAGCCTTTTATCCAATAACCTTCCACTTAAAGGTCAATGTGTCTTTATGGGATAATAAGAAGAAAGTTAAGGTACTATCCAATGCCCATTAGCACTTTGTAGTGTGCAAAGCACTTAGAGGATAAAATCTTTATGTGGGCAAGGTTCTTCATTTGTACGGATCTTAACAAGCTTAATGCACTTGACCTCAACAAGCAACTCCCAAATAAAGTGATACTTCACCTCAATGTGCTTTGTCTTTGCATGAAAGACAAGTAAGCCATATAGCTTCCATGCAAGCCTCAATGAATGCAATATACTATATCTCAATGGTAGATAAAGTTGTACATGCTGGCGATTGAGAGATCCAAGAGATTTCATAACTTGTGAAGGTGAAGACAAAACCTATAGTAGACCTCTTAGAGCTTGCACTCCCTAGAAAATTAGCAGCTATATATCTAAGAATATATACATTCTTCATTCTGAAGCATATGCATATAGATCTAGTGCCATTCAAGTATCTCATGATACTCTTTAAAATAGAGTGTCTTTTTGCCTCAATCTCACATGATGTGCATACCAAGAATGTGACTAACATTTTCCAAATCCTTTATGTCAAAGGTATTGTGCAACCTTTTCTTTAAAAAGCATTCACATCCATAACTAGGTTTCTAACAATCAGCATGCCATCCATATAAAGAATCAAGATCATAAGGCTACCATCCCTTATCCATTTCTTTTTAGTATTGTGGGAGCTCATGCTTAATTGCCAAGACCCACGGACCGCTTATTGTTTCAAGTATTTCAAGCCAAGTGCAATGGCTACCTCTCACATAGCCATGCGTACTCTCATACTTGCGAGTGTAGTGAGCTTATCTTCATGCTCGATCGAGTTGCCTCCTCCCATGAGCTCTCTAATAGCTCCATGATTCAAGGTGTAAGCTTAAGCAAGCTCAATCCTCAAGCTCCAAGCTCCAAGCTCCAAGCTTCATTTCCGTGAGCGAGACAAAAGAAGAAGAAGAAGAAGAAGAAGAAGAAGAAGAAGAAGAGAGGAGAAGATGGAGAGCTTCTCTGTCACTAAATTTATTGCTTATTACGCATTCTCTATTTAGGAAATTTATGTCAATAAACTAATGACTCACTTTTCGTTAAGTGTTGATGATAATCTAGCATGGCCATGAGACCATTTAGAGACCAGTACTCCTAGTGTATCACTTAATGGGGTGATCAAAGCACTATGACGTGGATATCTAGTACAAGCAGTACAAGTTATGAAGTGGAAGGAAGTGTCTGCCAAGTATAAGAGTGTACATAAGAACCAAGGAGTTACACATAAATGAAGATGGATTGAGTTCTAAGAAGAGGAGGTATATTAGCATTGTGTATATGTATTTATGTGTGCATCTGAGGATGCCTGGGAACATTTACTTGTGTGTGATGAGCATTTCATTCATTTGGGGTCATCTCTCCCTTACAAGTCAAGGTTTAAGGTCTTTTATTTTATTAAGAAAGATGAGAGAGGTAATTCTCTCACTAAGAAAGACGATAGGCATGATCCTCTAGAAGTGAGGAGAGAAGTGAATTTTCCTTTTTCTAAGGTCTACAATGACACAAGCTTTTGTGTGGAAGTCAATCTAAGCAATCTAATGAACTCTCCTTATATATGGCTCAAGGTGGTTGCATGGACCATAAGTTAAGACTATAGTTTAAAAAGCTATTTTTCTTAAAATAGACATAGTGAATCCATTTTTAAAATATCTCACGATAGAAAGATGATCTCTAGAAACTACCCTCGAAGATTATTGAAAACGCCGAGATCTCCAACTTTTGTGTTGGATATTTTTCCATTCGAGCAATGCATAGAGAGAGATTTTGAAATTGGTGTTGCAGAGTAGGTCCTAGAATAGCCACATCTTGCATGAAGATCAACCTTTCCAATCTTGGCACTCAAGTCTCTCTCCTAGAAGAGAAACTCTTGAAGCCTATAAAAGAGGAGGCTCTCCTTGGGTGTGGAAGAGGTGAAGGAAGCATCACTTTGCATGCATCCAAGAGGAGGAAAGAAGGTGCAAGTGCTGCGAAAGCCCTGTTGAAATCAAGTTCCAAGAGAAGGAGAGAAGGTGCGACTGCTGTGAAAGCCCTGCTGAAATCAAGTTCCAAGAGGAGGAGAGAAGGTGCAAGTGCTGTGGAAGCCCTACTGAAATCAAGTTCTAGGAGGAGGAGAGAAGGTGCAAGTGATGTGGAAGCTCTGCTCAAATCAAGCTCCTCTTACTGAAATCAAGCTCCAAGAGGAGATCCCTACGCATATCATGTAGGAGAGAAGGAGAGACTCCAAAAGGATCAAAAGGTTCCAATTTCCAAGTTGTGCAAGTGTTAGTTGGTTGTATACCATGCAAGGGACCGTGATCTTGTTCCCAAGTGTTGAGATATCGAGCTCCACTCGTGATACGCTAGGGTGACCGTTGTGTATTTATGTCACCGACTTGTCAGTTTTGTAGACGCGGTTGGTACACCGCCCATGAATAATAGCTACATGATAGCTATCCTTATCTACTCTAGTTCGTGGCTCAGTTAGTATGCCACCTTAGTTAGTTGAGTTTGGTTTGAGACCCATATATAGGGTTCTTCTATTTCTTTGTATGAGAGTTCTTTTTGGCTTACACAACTAAGAAGAGGAAAACTGTTTTTAGCCTCCACCCTTGTGTGTATTCCCCCATTGTGCAAGCAAGAAAGCTACAAGTGAGACTCCTTCCTTCTCTCCCACAATCTTGACATGGTATCAGAGCCTTGTTCGTGGTAAGGAGCTCAAGAAAGCAAGCCAAGCTCGCGGTGTTCTGGTAAGAGGAGCAGTGTTGCTTTCATTTTCTGTTTTGGGAGCAGATCTCTGCAAGTAGCACAGCCGGAAAGTGCAGGAGTGCATTGTCTCAGGTTGAGACGCCCTTCGCGGTGAAGCAAGAGGGCAGTATATGCTGCGGGCAAGGGCTTTAGCCCTTGGCGACCCTGTTTTTTTTATTTGAGGCCATTTTGGGGCCTGTTTTTGGAGGCAAAAGTTTCTGCACGCACTCAGGAAAAGGCCCAGTTTTATGCTGTGCAGCCACTGTTCTACAGGTCGGTGAAAAGTTTCTGTAGAAATTGCATCGTATGCTTGTGCACAGAGACATTGGGAGTTACAGAATCATCCTTGGTTCCTGTTTATGCAAAATCGTCACTAGGAAGTGACTGTGTGGTCAAATACCACTTTCGCCAGTTTTGCAGATTTGCCCTTGTGAGGGTGAAGCTGAGTTTTTGCAGTGACTGAATTTTTCGCAGTGTTCTGTAATGGCGTCTGATTCTCTCTCACAGATTGTCACTGAAAAGCTTGACAAGAACAACTTCCAAGCATGGAAGTTTAGAATGATGAATTTCCTTATGGGAAAAGGATTTGGGAATTTGTTGCAGGAAATGAAGAAGAACCAGTTCTTCCTGATGTTCCCAATCAATAGCAAATGCAGGCATTCAAAGCATGGCATGAGAGAGCCAGGAAAGTTATGTACTGGCTGTCTATCAGCATTTCAGACTCTATGATTATGCATATTCAGGATGCAAGTACGCCAAAGGAGGCATGGGATGCTCTGTCAAAGATGTATAGCACAAATACGCAAGCCAGGAAAATGCAGCTCAAGCAAGAGTTGCACAATGTGCAAAGAGAAAATATGAGCATCAATGACTACCACATGAAGGTGAAGAAGATTGCAGATGCACTTGCTTCAATTGGGTCGCCAGTGGAAGATGATGATTTAGTTTCTGTGACCTTGAATGGTCTAGGAAAGGATTATGCGCAGTTTTGGACTTCCATTTCCGTCCGTGAAAGATTTCCTGATTTTGAGGAGTTGATTGCTCTTCTAATTTCTGAGGAGCAGAGAAATGGTGGTGCATCTTCTTCAGGAGGAACTTCAAAAGAAACTGTCTTCTACTCAAATGCTGGAAGAGGTAGAGGCAGAGGTAGAGGAGGCCGATTTGGAGGCCGGGGTAGAAATCAGAATATGTAGCAAACTCAAGAAAACCAGTCCTATGGAGGAGGACGTGGTAACTCTAGAGGCAGGGGGAGCCAAAGAGGTCGTGGTGGATGGCAAAGAGGCAAAAATGCAAACAGTAATGTTGAATGCTACTATTGTGGTAAAATGGGTCATATGGCTAAAGACTGCTATAAAAAGCAGAATGACATCATGAATGGAAAACTGCAACAAGGAAATTATGCATCTTCTAGTAGACAGGGTGATGACAAAAATGAGCATTTATTTATGGTGCAGCACATGAACAATTCTGTGACAAGTGCAGAAGAAAGCAACGATGTGTGGTATGTTGACTCAGGTGCATCAAACCACATGACAGGTCATGCAGAATGGATGGAGGATGCAAGGAAAATGGAAAAACCAGGATTTGTGGAGACATTATAAGATGGCCATAGGGCAAACACCATTCAAATTGACCTATAGGGCTAAAGCAATCTTGCCAATGGAGTTCTTCATTCCAAGCTTGAGAGTGGCAGTCCAAGAGAGATACGATGGAAAGGAAACATGGATGGAATGCTTGGTAGAGTTAGAATGCCTATCTAAGACCCGACTCCTAGCGACCCATGCATTGATCTGTAAGAAGGCAAGATGCAAGAGCTGGTTTGAAAAACATGTCAAACAATGCGACTTTGAGTAGGGTGACCTAGTGCCAATGTACTTTGTAAAGGCCCCTAAGCAGAAGATGAAGTTTAGAGGATTGGGACCTTTCAAAGTTCACAACATTAGTCGAATCGGCAATGTAGAGCTCAAGACTCTAGAGGGAGAGGGCATAGGATTCTTTAATGGTAGTCGCCTCAAGAAGTACTACCTTCCAATGCATCCGTTGCACGATCCTCTAATGCTAGAACCACTAGTGAATGTAAGAGTCGCTACCATCATTGAGATAGAGGATGAGGATAAGGAAGGAATAACACCTGCTGACTTGCACATATTGGTCATTGCCCAAAAGACACATGCCTTTGGTTGATGTACTCATTGATGAGAGAGCTTACTTTAATATTCTTACACAAAAATTAGGCCCTCATTGGTTAGCCCTAGTTGTAGCCTACTAACACTAAACTTAGCTTGTTTGGGGGGCAATTTTACTCACTGTTGGGAAAGCGCAAGGTAGTAGACTCTATCAAGACTGAAAGTCTACCAATGATCTTCCATATGTTGGCTAACACTAAGTCTATCGATCAGGAAACATTGCTAGGATCCACATTCAAAAAACAAGTATGCTACAATGTTGATTATGACTCACATCATATTCACCTTACCGTTGGCTCCATCTAAGCATGTAGTGCCACCGGTAGAGAAACCTAGTGCCAAGACTAAGGAGAGGGGTCATAACTTGTTCCACCCCACCAAAGAAAATCGGTCACAACCCCCAGTAGACACACCTAAGACCATTGAGAAACAATGCAAATGGGTGCCCAAATGAAAATCGCCACTATCCAAGAGCCAACTTGCATGAATTCATAATCCCAAAACCTCACACCTTAGGCCTAGGAGACAAAGTTGGTGCTATAGAAGTAGATGAATATCCAAGCTACAACGATGGGTTCCCAAAGCCCTATTGTGTGCTCAAGGCTACTATATGAAGGTAGCAAATGGATTTGTTTGCCCAAGGCTATGAGTGGCATGCGTGTTCCTCAAACACCACCTTCCAACCCATCTCCACAAGATAGTAAGCTACCTAGGAATGAGAAACCAATTAACCCAAAAGGTACCAAACCCATAGGACCACAGTAGGTTTATCAACCAAAATGGAAGCCCTCTACACCAAAATAGACTCAATTTGACACTTCTAGGATCCCAACTATCCCACAAGTAGAAAGCAGTGTACCAAAACTAAGCTGTAAGCACAAGTGGCTAACAGACACCCTGTCAAACCCCAATCTCTCGCAGGCCTTAGACCCTCCTATGAGTGAAGATCTATCCTTACTTTGGCCTCAGACCTAGCCACAAATATGGGGGATGACTTGATCACCTACATTAGATTCTTGGATACCACCTTCACCATGTTTGCTAAAAGCTATGAATGGTTGGATTTAGGTCTCCTAGATGAGCCATTAGAAACAATGGATATATGCTCCTTGCCATGCACTTGGGAAGAATGTGAGTTCATGTTTATCAAGATTTTCATGGTAGCCAAGGAATTGATCGCCAATAAGATTTTTCGAGAGCAAGCTCTCAAATAGTAGTGTCTAATCACCTCCAATAGTACGAGCAAAGTCTCTACAACAAATCAAGTGCTAGAAGAGCTAAAAAAGCTAGCTGACTCTCACTCTTCCTTCCTAAAAAAATGGTATGCTCTCCGTCTCCAAAGGGAACAAGAGGACTGCCAAATTAAGACCAACATCAGATAGAGACACACAATCAAAACCTATGAGTATGACCCAACCTATGTAGTTTCTATCTTGTTTTCAGGATCCTGGCTATTTGGACCAAATCCTAACCAAGGAAGAGCTGCACATTGTTGTAGCAGGATTAACTCTGGACTTCCTAACTGATGTCTTGACCTACATTACACACATAGGCATTAGACTATATAGCATGGACCATCATGCCCACTTAGAGTATAACCCATAGTTCTATGATTGGCTCATGAAGAAATAAAGGCCAACTAGCCGGTGCTTGATGCCCTTAACCCTTTATCCTCCAATCCTAGGAAGGATCTTCATCATTCTTGGGGAAGGGGTTAAGGTGGACAAAAAAACATGACTTGAACCTCAAACCGGATTTCAAAAGCAAAAAATGGTTAAAGTAAAGTTGTGCTTGAGGAAAATTTTCATTAAATTCTTGTTGGAATGTGTGGACTACTTGAAAGCAAAAAATTTCATTCTATACTTGAAAATTTCATCATTCCATAACATACATTTGGAATCCTCTTATCTTTTTGCAAAAAGTCATTTCAAGTTAGCTAATAGTGAGTTGTTGCATCATGACAGGAACCCAAGATGGCAGGGCACCATGGCAAAGGCAGCAAGCTTCCATTCTCGAAAGAGGAGCATGCCAAATATGGCCTAACTCTATTGCTGAAACGAGAGCCTTTAACTAACTCAAATACAGAAGTATTCAGAACCTAGAAGACATGGTGATAGAGGAGCAAGATGTGAAATAGATCATCAACTAGTGCAACCTCAACAAGTATCTAGAGAAGGTTAGCAAAGCCATTGATTATAGTAAGTGTGCATAGTTCCTGTGATCCTTTTATGCCAACAAGAATTGCGGCACAGTGACGGTGAGGTAGGGAGAGGAGACCCGAAGAGTAGAAGTTGAGCTGAGTCTTGAACTGGTGGAAAGGGCTCTAGGACTTGTCAACAAGCCCAGGAACCAAGCCAAAGAGAGACATCTATGGCATGTTGGGGATGGAAAAGGGCCACGTGTTCAAAAATGATGGGATCAATTTAGTTGACCTCCCCAACCAACATTAGACTACTGCAAGAAAAAATGATCCATGCATTGTTCTCCAGCCAGAGGTACAATGCTTTGATGAGCACGATTGGAGTACTACTGCTCGAGAGCCTTGTAGATAGATCCTTGGATGAAATCAACTGGAATGCCTACGTGTGTAAGACCATCGAGTCTTTAGCAAAAGTGCTAGTCATAAGCCTTAGAGTAGTAGGTGGGGAGTCTCTGGCTTCCACAATGAAGACAATAAGAAAGGAACTAGTGGCCAAAGCAACCAACATAGGGTTCAGGGGCATGCTAACTGCCATAATCTAGGAAGTTGTGGGAGATGTAGAGAGGGAAGAAGTGGTGGAAGAAACACCTGAGTGCTCACCAGCCCATGGGTCATCAATGCATTCACCCATTAAGGTGAGCATCCCAGTTTCATTATGTACTAGAAACTTGGGGGATGAAGAAATTGCAAGAGTACAGAAGGGAGAAGCAGAGAGAGATACAAAGAAGAAGGAAGCTCACCTCCAAGCTCAGCAACAATAAGAGGTTTTGAGCGAAAAAATTGTTAATGAGTGAGGTGAGAGGGCTCCGTCCCATTGAGATAGGGAGAAAAGAGAAATATTATATTGAGAATTCCAGGCAAAAATAAGGGAACTACAGTAAAAGGGGACAATGACTAAAGAATTAAGGAAGCTAGAGGACAAACGAAAGAAGAAGCAAGAGGAAGAGGATGAACACCTGCAAAAGGCTGAAGAAGAGTCTAAAAGGGTTGAAGAAGAATGAAGGAGGAAGAAAAAAGAGGAGGAGGAAAGTATAAAAAGAGAAGATGTCAAGTAGATGGCTCTCATCCTTAGATTGTCATTTGAACAAACCTCCTAGTCAGATGAGTTGGCAAGGATGAGCCTACAAGATGCACTAGGCATTAGTGCCACAACAACATAAGCAACTCAAGGACTTATAGTGGCAGGCAATGGGAAAGCTCCATTATACCCACCATTGCTTTTCATGGTTTCCACGCCTAGCACCACACATAGGAAACTGCAAAAGCTATAGTGAACCAAAGCAATGTGATGGCTTGGGTGCAATACCCAATCAGCAAAGTGCATCATCTTGGCCCATGCCAAGTGGAGAAGCCCTAGTGCTAGGGACAAAGAGGCCAGTTGCTATAGATTCAGAGTCAAGAAAAGACCCAAAGAATCCCAGAATAGAAGCCTCAATAACATCCATACTCTTGACTATGCCACTACCAAATGAATTATGATGAATACGTAAAAGAGCTACTGGCTCAACTAGAAAAGGTGAAGGAAGAGAGGAAGATAGTGTTGGCAGAGCTAGAGACGGAAAGAGATGCATGCTCAGCTTATCAACTTGAAAAGACACGACAAATAGCCACGTAGCAGAGACATATAAATAACTTGAAGAACGAGTTGGAAGCAAAGAAGGAAGTGGAGGCAAAGAAGGAAGAAGAGAGCACAAAAGAGCCCCACGATGCAAAGGCATGGGAGGAGATAGGGATGGAGATGGATTTCTTAGTCCTCTTACAACAAAGTAGGAACATGGAGGAGCACTTGAGCAACTAAAGAAAATTGGAGATGAGCTCATCGAGGAGCTAGAAAGAATGAAGACTGAGGCCTATGTCTAGTTCTGTAAGGAGAAACAACAAAAGGGGTGGCTGATCAAAGAATTGCATGATGCCAGTGCACAGAAAGATAAGGTGTTAGCTGAAAGACTAGCAGAGGTGCAAAACTAATTCCATGTAACCCTCCAAGAGCAAGAATGACTAGAAAAGCAATTGAATCACTATAGACAGTATAAGGAGAAGATGCTCGATACTTGGAAGGAGCAGGAATAGATGGTAATGATGCTATCTCAATACTAGACTCAAGGCATAGAAAAGATGGAATAGAATGCTAGGGCTTGGGAAGAAAAGAGTGTTCGAAGGCTCAAGTACCTTTATGAATCCCTTGCCTTGCCAAAAAGTGAATGAATCATGGCACTAGCAAGGGCGAAAGAAGTGGATGCAGGTATAGAAGTCCAACATCAAGCCTTTCTTAATACTGTATTGCAAATGACCTAGGCTGAAAGCAAGGACACAGTAGATGGGCTAAAAAGGAAGCTAGAAAATTACAAGAAGAGTCATAAGGTAAGGTCTCTAGGAGCACACCCCCGCAACGAGCACTAGCCTAAGTGTAGAGCAACAACGATAGTACTTGAGGTAGGTTGGCAAAGCAACTGTGGCAAAGTTAGGGTTTGGAGAGTAGGAATAGCAGATGCAACACCCTATTGAAAAGCCAAGAGAGCTAGTCTAGAAAGAGGGGCCAGACTTTGAGGAAGACCAAGATGTGAAAGAGCAACCATGTGAACCTAGCCCACCACAACACAGGTGATGCCACCTGAAGATCCTGAGGCAAGTGCAGTTCTAGAAAAGGTGATGGAAGAAAAAAGAAAGAGAAGAGAGATGAAGGAGCAAGAATAGATGAGGATAAGTGTAAAGATCTTGTAAAGAGAAAAATGCTATCCTGTAAATTGGGCCCCGAAACTAGCTGTCTAGGAGCAGTGGGAGAACAAATGTTGACCTTTTGAGCTCTCATTCCACTAACCTCACTCATCAGATAGGGTCTTGTCTCTAAGAGTGGTGGAGTAGGTGATCAGGATCGCATAATGACTAGGAAAACAATGGACAGATGAAAGAGAAAAATACTCTACAAGATGGCAAAAAGAGCCTATGGACTACTAGCAAGACAAGGTTTGGGAGATCCCAAAGACTGTCAAGGAATACAAAGCCCAACCAAAATAGTAGTAACATGTCTAGGGATCCAACCTTGATGCTTGGATGGACTTCTATAACAACATATTGGAGAGGAGGGCAATGATCCCACCTACATGCCATATCCATAGAGAATAGGGTATACTATAACCTAGATGTGCATGGCAGGTATGATTTTCCCAAGATGTATAATGTGAATGTAGGGAGTCCAAAGGAGTGCTTAACCTTCAATGAGCAAGACATCCACCCATCCATCACGCACCTCCCCGATGAGTTTTCATCTTGCTCTGACCCTCCATTCATCACTACCTGTAATTATCTCAAGGTACTTAGGATTTTGCTCGAGGCAAAAGCCCGTAACGGAAGAGGCCTGACTATCACCACTCTTTTTTTTAATCTCAATGCAGGAATTTATAGTTGTGCAATGGCCCACCTCATGATGAGGACCACACTCCTACTTTCCTTTTGTATGGAAATCCTTGAAGATATGAATGATAGCCACTTCACCAAGTGTAGTCACCCCTTCCTATCAATGACACCCCTAAACGTACATATTAACTTAACATGCTACTTGCATAGTAGACCCTTCCTTACCAAGCTCTTGAAGAGATCTGGATGATGTCTAGCATGCTCCCTTCTAATGTATTAAATATTTAAAAAAATTTAAGAAGGGAGAGAAAGAAAAAAAGCAAAGAAAAGACAAAGACAAAACACAAGAAAAAAAAGAAATGGAATTCTCATGTACCATTAGAGTGCCACAGATGTTGCACCTAGGGATAATTATATCCCTAGCCCCTTCCCCCAACTCACACTGAGGGCACATCAAGGACACGTCATGTCCAGGGAATTTACACTCACCTGTGGTTAGACCTATCTCCCTATGTCACACCCACATCAACTCCCCTTGCATGATCTAGGTCATCAAGTTTGGGACAGTGGCACAAGCCTACCAAAGGTATTGTTTGAGGTTCTTGGCCCAACTCCTAGTTCCATTGGCACATATACCATACACTGCATGGTGAGGTAGCCACGCCCCCAAGTAGTGTACTTCCTTTTCCTTTTCAAGTACATTCGATCACCCACGACCAACCACTAACCTCAAAGGTGACTGGATCTCTTCTTAGCCTCCACAATCTCACATCCATTCTACTATAATTTTTCTCCACAGTGAATCTTCCCAAAGCCCCATTATCGGCCCACACAACAAACCTTCAACCACCCGAGCCCTCACCAACAAGTGCCATGGGACTGGCACTCGGATAGGAGGGGGCTAATGTTAACCCCAGTACAAAAAAAGTGAAAAAAAATCAAAAGATGCAAGGTAAAGCAAAAAAAGGTGGTCCAATAAGAGAATAAAAGAAAAAAGGCCAAAAGTGCAGGAGTAACTTCAAAAGTCTAGGGCGAGTGCAAAAAGAAAAATGTACATTTTAAATATAAAAGTGCATCCTAAATTTTTATAGAAGAGTGCTAGGCTTCCTCGTATGCAATTTGTAAATATAGATGGGTATGATTGAAGGAATAATATAAATAGGAAGGGAATAGGGAAAGAGGACCTAGGCTAAAATGGCTTGATATGTAAAAAAGAAATGGGTGCCCAAGGAGGAGGTAGGGCATGTATAAAAGGCAAAAAGTGAATGAAGAAGCTCATTCTTGTATGTGTCCAAAACTAGATCTCTTATTATTATTATTCTTCTTCTTCTTCTTCTTGCTTATGCTTTTGCTTATGGGAAGGAGTGAGGGAATGAGTGTGTGAGGATGAGGGACTGTGGTGGAGAAGCTCTCCATATTCTCCTCAAAGAAAGCAAAAGAAAATCAAAACATGCAAGACAAAGCAGAAAAATATAGCCCAACGAAGAAATAGAGAGAAGAAGGCCGAAAGTGTAGGAGTAACTTTAAAAGTTTAGGGCGAGTGTAAAAAGGAGAATGTAATGTGCCTGCCTAATAGCTATCCAAGCACATCTTTAGCGGTCCATCGAGAAATGAAACTAAGTGTTGTTGCTCGGCACTCCCATGGAATGTTCCGGGGTTTGTCACCTAGGGTTTCCTGAGTCCACCTCGCAACAAAACATTCACGGTCAACCCACTAGGATTGAACTAAAATTTGGGTTCCTAGTGGCCAAGGTCTCCTGACAGTATTCTAGCATTGGATCTTGGACATCCTACTTTATGTAGAGATACCTAAGCTGAAGCAGACCCATGCCACACTTAGTTCAAAGAGAATGGGAAACGAGAGGGATGCACCGCTCAACCTCTCTGCCCATAGGGCATAGTCCCATTCCAATGATCCCCTAAAATGGCATGAATTGGGTTCTAACCTAACAATACCTAAAGGTCGTACAGCTGTATAACCTTGTGAGAAGCCATACAGTTCTCTGGGACCACCCTACCATAGGACAGACTTGTCGGGGTTCTGCACACCTGCTTTCCTCAATAGGCATTTTTTAGTTATCTAATTAGCTCCTATCACATTTATGCGTAACATTTAAAATCAGCTTCCTTAATTAAGCCTTTTAGAAAATAGGGTTCATTTGCGTAACTTATGGAACTAACAAAAAAACAATTCAGGCAGGTTCCTTGAAAGTATACTTTATATTAGCATTTTAACTGAGATACAAGTCTTGTCCAAAAAGGACGATTCCCACAATCCGTGAGGATGCATCTTATTTCCTCCAAGTTTCCGCCCTTGCACTAGTAACACGGCCTTGAGAAATCCATATTGAGTCACATAGATCATTTGAGTATGACTCAAAGGCAAGGAATTTACAGCCAGAGCCCTTCTAGCATCCAAGTGTCCTCTTATGTACAAACTAATCCACAGAGAGACCTCTCATGGCGGGTTTGGTCCACGTTCTCATCACGGTTATTTGGAATCCCCTTGCCTAGGGTTGGCAGCCAACTGGGGGTAGCTTGGCACGCCCTCCATGAATTCAACCTGATTCATTATTCAAATTCCTTTTGTGAGCTTGGGTCATACATTCCTTTCACAGATAGTGATTCTAGATTTACAAGTACAAACAATAATGAAGGTGAGTGCTTAGGACATCTGCTAAGGTGGAGTTCCCATCTTTAGACACTTAGCGATGCCCTTCTTGGGTCTTTCTTGCCTTGGCATCAATTTCCATTATCTTCTGAGAGATAGAGAATACCCTCTTTCTAACCTCACTCCTATGTAATAGGAGCGAGCAATTACGCTATTGGATTTATATCCGATAGTTTTTGAATGGTAGCTTCCCTAGGTTGCTAACCCTTGGTTCTTACCTTAAGGTCCAGGTCTTACATGATTCAAACTAGGATTTCAATTGGTCAGTTGGTAACCATTTTTCCACCTTAGAATTTTATCGAGGTTCTAAGTTTATCCTAGGGTTTCCTTCCCTCTAGATAGCAGGAACTTGTGTTCACTCCTCTCACAAGTCAAGCGTAAACTAAGTCTATTTACCATCTTGAAATAGTTGCAAGCATCGAATGTAACTTGGCGAATAGTCATTCTTCTTGTGGATACAACATTAGAGCTTTCTTGTGTTAGATTCAAGATTTATCATATTTTGAAAATGATATAGCCAAGAGTGTTTTGGACCCATTGTAGCTGGCTATTGGGATAGAGACCAAAGAGCATGTTGAATCTTAGTCAAAATAAGGTCATAAGGACAACTTGACCTATTTGCGATTAGAGTCCTACTTGAGTCGAATTAAATCTTAGCTTCACTTATCATGTAGGATTTCATTTACCAAGCTGGCCCTTGCAATTAAGCTTAGCATTTCACATGCACATCTTAAAATCTACCTTTTTAGATACATCCCTATTATGTAGTGCAACTGAGGCTATCTATGATACCATGCAAATCTAGATGCAAGTATTTCCTGAGTTGATGATATGATGTGGATCCCCATTCATGAAAGTTTTTTCTAGTGCATTTATGCAATTCATAAGGCATGACCTAAGTATTTAAGTGTGAGTGTGCATGAGTTCATTGTAAATGTGAGTTAAATTGCTCCAATGGTCTACAGGATGCAATTGACCTATATGGAATATTTATGTATACCAGCAATCTATGATGCATTTGCAAAAGTTTGAATCTAATACTTGGCTTAATTACTGCAACAACCCATAGATGATTAATCTATTCGCCACAATTCATGGTTGTTAAGCCTTTTCAACTACCTTTTGAGTTATGCAAGTTACGGGATGCGAAGTATGACTTCTTCCTAATGATGTCCATGCTTAAATGTTCGGTTTTAAGTATTGGACACAATAGCGGTACCTGGTTTTGAAGTGTCAAATTAGTGTTCATGCCACCTGATAGCCCATTCGTATCGATGGTGGCATCTTTGCCCATCCTCCTTCCAAAGTTGCAGATTTTCCAGTTACTTGGGAGAGTTTATGCTTTGGGGCCATTTTGGAGCTTGGAATGCATCCTTCACTCCTCTCAGAAGACTCCTTGGTGCCAAAGTTCCCTATGCCTTGTCTTGACTTTCGCAATTTCCTTGTCCACTTAAAGGCAATTGATGGAGATATCTCGAGAAGTGTCGATGGGGAGAGAGGGTGCTTGAGGCTTCGTCCAGGTAAGGAATTGTCCTAGGGCCTCTTCTCTCTCCCTCTCTCTTCCTCTCTTACTCTAGGTTCCCCTTCCCTCTCCTCTCTCTCTCTCTCTCTCTCTCTCTCTCTCTCTCTCTCTCTCTCTCTCTCTCTCTCTCTCTCTCTCTCTCTCTCTCTCTCTCTCTCTCTCTCTCTCTCTCTCTCTCTCTCTCTCTCTCTCTCTCTCTCTCTCTCTCTCTCTCTATCCTTCACTACCTCTCCCTCTCCTTCTCTCCTTCACAAGTTGGCAACAAGGGGGGGAAAGAAGAATAGCATGTCTGTGGTAAGGAAGGGGGAGATTTATAAGGGAAGAAGGGTAATAGTTAGAGAAAAAGGAAGAGAAAATTATCATCCCTCTTAAGGAGGGGGGTTTATAGGGGGAGGAAAGAAGGGTATTATGGGGGGGGGGGGGGGGTGTATTGACACGAGGCCTCCTCCCTTTGCCTTCACCCCGGCAACCAGATTTGTTGAGAATCAACAATCACACTCAAACAGCCTCTTTGTATGGAGTCTCAGGGTCAAGGATATGCAGACTAACTTATCCCATATGCACAATGGTGCCTACTGCAGTTTCCTACTTTCCTATAAAGCATTGTACTTGCTTCCTTTCTTAATGCAATGATAGTACTCTTTTCTTTTCAGTGAAGTGTCAATGTCATTGTCCACATACACAAGATTGTGTTTATGAGTCCAAGTCTCAATCTTGGAACCTAATTCACTTGTGTAACAAACACTGTCCTTGTCTTCTCCATCATGAGTCCACACTTCTCATTTCATCCTCCATAGCTTCCGGTTTTGCCATGCTCTAGATCCCGCATTTCTCACATGGTATCAGAGCCCAGTTGGGCATGGCATTGCTGGTCTAGCCTCTCTTGATTCCTTTCAACCTCAGTCTAGCTCAATGTCAGCTCATGACTTCATCTCCCAACTCTACTCTCACTGAAGCTTCCATGGCAGCCATAGCCAGCAGTACCCTGTCAGATTGAGCTACTTATATCTCACTCCACAGGTCAAATCTCTTGGAGCTTCCTTCTGGAAAAGTATTCCCCAACTCACAAAGATTCCGTGTATCACATCAATCCAGGACATTGGACCATCTGGAGCTCAGCATTGTGAAAATCCTCAATCTCTGCTCTGTGTCTGCCATAGCCAGACAGGACCTACCTTACTTGGAGCTTCCATAACTCTTCAACCAGGCCATTTCAGCCCACGATTTCTTCTAGGGAGTTGCTCCTTTGCTCAAGGCGCTTCATCCTGGCACAAAAATCGACTGCATTACTGCGCCCTGGCTCCAGCATTGCGGAAATCGTGGAATCCTGTCAAAACTGTGCCTGCTTCTGTTCGACGTGTCTGCGTGCTTCATACAGGCCACAATCTTGACGATTATGATAGGACTTTGGTAGCCCATGAAGTCAGCTTCCTAGGCATATAAAAAATTTTGAAAATGATCCACTGTAGCTCCTGCAATCAGCAAAAAACCAGGCCCCTGTCTCAGAAACCCTAATTCCACCATAGCCAAAGCTTCAAAATTCTGACATTTTTCACTGTTTCTCTCACTGAAGTTATCAACAGTGATTTTAATCACTGAGCAATACTCTCTGAAGTTCATTAAAGTACTGTCACTCAGATCTGAAGGCATCAGCATCAAATCAAGAAGGGGAAGATCACTTGGATTTTAAAAGAGTAAAAGACTTTTGCAGATTTGGTATTCATTGACACTCAGTTAGTGTTTTTTAGCACTTGTGTCTCTCAACCAATTCTTCTGTTGCTCAAATCTAATAAGTCTGAAGTTGATTTGCTACTGTTCCCGTAAATCTAACATGGGAAAAGACTCTCCAAATGCTCGATTCAAAGGAGTCGGGTTTCACACCTGGCAAACCCGCATCAAGCTCATCTTGATGAAAAAGGGTCTCTGGGCCATCACAAATGGCAAAGAGAAGAAACCTCAGGACGCGGACCTTGCAACTACTTGGCAAAAGAATGATGACAGAGCCCAGGCCATTATCAAATTGGAGCTAGACGACAGTTATATCCATCATGTGGATAACTGTGAGACCTCACAGGATACATGGAAAAGACTTGACACCCTATTCGGTGCACAATCTAAATCATCAAAGTATGGTCTCTTGATTGAGTTCTTCAGGCTTGAAATGAAGTCCAGCACATCACTTGCCACACATCTCAATTACATGGAAGGACTCCTAACCCAACTTGCAGGAATCAACATTAAAATGGATGAAGATGTTTGCATCGGTGTTCTACTTAAGAGCTTGCCTCCTGAATATAATAATGTATCAACAACTTTAATCAACATGCCAAATCCTGAACTTGTTGATATCCGGGCATCACTGTTAGAAGAAGAAAAGAAGCTAAAAACTAAAGAAGAACCAAGTACCTCTAGAGATGAGCATGCATTATATGTTGGCAACAAGTACAAAGGCAAGAAGGATCAGCTCTTTTGTGACTTCTGCAAAAGGACCGGACACACTGAGAAGTTCTGCCATGCAAGAAAGAGATCCCAAAAGGCCTATCTAGTCACAGTCAAAGAAGAAGAAGAAAATGGAGCAAAGGAAGAAGAAGATGAAGATGAAGACCACCAGGATCGGAAGGACAAGACTCATCAGTCCTTGTACTCTCATAATTCTGATAGACTGTTTTAAAGGCCTTGTACTTCCTTGCCCTAATGCTTCCTGCCATAAGCTTTGTAAACTCCTTATGTAACTTGGCATTACAGTCCCTGTACACTTTGTGAGGCCCCTGTTACAGCCTCTGGATGTCCACCATGTTTATGGTACCCACACTTAGCTTTTTTTTTGTGAAAGCCTCTGGTGTTTTGCCATGTCTGTGGTATGCCCACACTTTGCATGTGGTTCTCATTACGGCCTCTACACACTTTGTGCCTTTTCTAGTTGTGATTGAGGAGGGGTGTTGAGAATCAGCAATCACACTCAAACAGCCTCTTTGTATGGAGTCTCAGGGTCAAGGATATGCAGACTAACTTATCCCATATGCACAATGGTGCCTACTGCAGTTTCCTACTTTCCTATAAAGCATTGTACTTGCTTCCTTTCTTAATGCAATGATAGTACTCTTTTCTTTTCAGTGAAGTGTCAATGTCATTGTCCACATACACAAGATTGTGTTTATGAGTCCAAGTGTCAATCTTGGAACCTAATTCACTTGTGTAACAAACACTATCCTTGTCTTCTCCATCATGAGTCCACACTTCTCATTTCATCCTCCATAGCTTCCGGTTTTGCCATGCTCTAGATCCCGCATTTCTCACAAGATTGGCCCTCTCGCCATGCAAACTATGACTTCTGGAAGGACAAGGAGAGATAGCGAGGGGGGGGGGGGGAGTTGGAGGTGGCACATTGTGCCCCCCCCCCCATCGCCATTATTGTCTATGACCTATGTGTTTTGTCATCATCTTCATCGTTGCTGTTGCCACCTCTAGCTCTCTGTCTAGAATTATGTACTTTGTCTGTGAGTACTATGCTATAGGGTTGATTGGCCCAATGAAGTCGATTTTCCATTTTTTAAAGGTTGTCATGCTATTACTGGGGTTAACTCCATCTTGTCCTTACGAATGGGGACTTTGGTTCTCTTGCAGTCGTTGCAATGATTCATGAACTTAGCTGCATCGCAAAGTAGGGTGGGCCACCACAATTGAGATTGCAACACTTTGTGTGCTGTAGTGTCTCCGCTCTAAAATGTCCTCTAGCAATTTCACCATGCACTTTAGCAAGTACATCATGCATCTCATGCTCACACATGCATCTTCACAATAGCCCATCTAGTCCTAGCCTATAGAGCTGGCGGCCATTAAACTGATAGGGATGAATCTTGAGGATAAGATGCTTTAGCCTAGCCTTCTCTATAGGCCTTTTAGGCAATCCATGCTCTAGGATTTGGACTATGTCATTTGCCCAATACAGTGTTAGATTGGCCCTAAATAGGTCTTGCTCACTAGATATGCTGAAAAGGTGTGCATTAGGTAAGTCATCTACGATGCCATGTTTAGTAGCTTCTCCTATGAATATGAGAGACATATGGTCTGCCATGTAATGTTGCTTATCTTTGCATACAATGACAGAGAAGTCAAATTCTAGAAATAGAAGTAACCATCTAGCTATGTATCCCATGTAGTACAAGGTTTGTTCACAAAATAAAGCAAAGCTTGATGGTCAATGAAGAGGGTAAAGGGCATAACTAAAAGATAATGATGGAACTTATTTACATCAAACACCATAAATGGGCCTTTCCTTTCTGTTGTGGAGTAATTTATCTTCATATCCATGAGTTGTCTACTAGCAAAGCTCAATGGATAATCGAGATTATGTTTAGCAAGTTGGCACAAATTAGCTCCCAGGGAAAACTTTGATGTATCAATGTGGAAGTGGAATGTTATGTTTCAATTTGGGTCTTGGAGGATCTGTGCGACCATAAGAGCCTTCTTTAGTTCCTCATAGGTGCGTTAGTATTCCTCGATACACTCAAATACAATCAACAATTTGTAAAGGGGTAGTGATTAATGCATAGTTTAGACCGAATCGTTGATAGTACCCTATGTGTCCTAGAAATCACTGAACTCCCTTATAGTTTGTGGGTCGTGGTAAATTGACAAAGACTTTGAATTTGGAGAAGTTTGTGGCAATGCCATTCTTAGACACTATGTACCCTAGGTTACATCTATGTTTTACCCAGAACTGGCACTTTGGGGGATTCAAGGAGGGAGTATACAATCTGCATTTCTCAAAGGCAATGCAAAGTTCATTTAGTTATTCCCTCAAACTAGAGTGGACACATGGATTGTCAAGAATCGGGTGATGGGGGGACTTGCTCAAGATGTTGTGCCGAACACACACAGAATGCACAAGGAGAAGCTCACTCAAGAGACAAGAAGAGAGATGGAGGCCAAAACGTTTTCTTGCTGATTTCTTCTTCTTCTTCCACACTCTTTACAATGTACACAAGGCATAGATAAGATACAACATAAAGGAAAGTGGCCTACTAAGTCAAACAATACATAACCGACTACATTAGTCAACTGGCGCTATAACTATGCCAACTGTAAATAGGTATAACAACCTGAATATAATAAGTAATGAGTCAGTGGCCATGTGTGAGTCATAATGACCACTGACGTGCTAAGTGTAGACGTGTGGACCCATCTAACCAGGCGGTCCATCATCAATATCTGCATGTGTTGAGCTTGTCATCTCAACACTCCCCCTCAAGCTCAACTGCATCTCTGCAACTCCAAGTAAGCTTCGAAACTTTTGAAGCTTCTCTTTACCCAATGCCTTTATGAATATGTCAGCTATCTGATCCTGTGTGTTGACATACACCAAGTCAATCTCACCTGCTAGTACCTTCTCTCTCACAAAGTGATAGTGTACCTCAATATGTTTTGTCCTAGCATGGAACACAAGGTTCCTAGCCAACTGTATACTGCTCATGTTGTCACAATAAATGACAACTAGACCTTCCATCTGCACATCTAAATCAGCCAATAACTTTTGCAGCCATACTACCTCACATGCTGCAATAGCAGCATCTCTATACTCAGCCTCTGTACTCGACAAAGCAACTGTAGATTGCTTTTTGTTGCTCCAAGAAACTGCTGCACTACCAAGAGAGAACATGTATCCACTGGTAGATCTTCTATCAGACATACTACTAGCCCAATCTGCATCTGTGTATCCAAACACTTGTACATCTGTACCTACCTCATAGAAAAGTCCATAATGTAATGTGGACTTCACATATCTCAATATGCATCTTACTGCATCCAAATGTGGCTTTCTAGGTACTTGCATAAACTGACTCACAAGACCAACAGCATAGCTTGAGTCTGGCCTTGTAATGGTCATGTAGATCAAACTCCCCACTATCCTCCTGAACATAGTAGGGTCTTCTATCTCATCCCCAACATCAGCACTCAACTTTACATTCTGCTCCAATGGGACTGAAAGTGGTTTGCATGCTGTCATACCATACTTGGACAACATATCCAAGCCATACTATCTTTGGGACAACCATATACCATCATCACATCCGATCACCTCAATGCCAAGGAAGTACCTTAGCTCACCTAAATCCTTCATCTCAAACTTCTTCTTCAAAAAGTCCTTGACTTCAGTAATCCCACTATCACTATCACCTGTAATATCAAGTCATCCACATAGATGACTATGATGACCAAACCTGCATCTCCCTTTCTCACATAAAGTGAGTGATCAGCATCAAAAACATAAAAGCCAATATTGACAAGATACTCTTTGATCTTGTCAAACCATGTTCTAGGTGCTTGCTTGAACCCATAGAGCGCCTTCTTCAACTTGCACACATACGTGGGATGCTCTAAATCTTCATAACCTGTTGGCTGATCCATATACACTTCTTCCTGCAAATCACCATGCAAGAAGGCATTCTTCACATCCATTTGCTACAACCTCCAACCTTTGGCTACTACCAAAGCAATCACACATCTGACAGTTGCCATCCTAGCAACTGGACTAAAGGTTTCTTTATAATATATGCCATATGTCTGGGCATAGCCTTTTGCAACTAGCCTAGCTTTGTACCTACTAATAGAACCATCTGCATTGTGCTTAATCTTATAAACCCACTTACATCCAATAGCTTTCTTTCCCTTCGGCAATGATACTAGATCCCAAGTCTTATTGGCCTCTAATGCAGCCATCTCCTCATCCATTGCTGCATCCCAATGAGCATGACCAACAGCCTCCTCAAAACATGTGGCCTCAACATCCTCAACTAGTTTCACCATATAAGCATAATGGTGAGCTGCATAACCTTCAAAACCAAATCTTTTAACAGGGTATCTCACCCTACTAGACCTGCGTACCACTGGATCACTCAATGGAGTCTTTGCATTAACGCGTGCTCTCTGTACACCTGGAGTCCTCACTAAAGGAATACCAAGCTCATCATCCAAGCTCTCTGAGCCACTGGAGTCTCCATCAAGAACTGCATCAATGCCTTCTAACACTTTATTCTTTCCTTTGTCTTTACCTATAGTGCTACTAGATGCACTTGAAGATGTAGAGCTACTCCTTAGTCTCCCAGACCAAGGACTACCAGATGACATTTTTGGTCCACAAGAGTCCGTGATTCTTGCTTTTCAACCTGCACAAGAGTGTCATGATCATCATCATCATCCAGTGCATCACCACTAGATGTATACCAACTACTCATTTCATCAAAGATAGCATCCCTGTTCACTCTGAACTTACATGTGATAGGGTTATAACAGCGATACCCTTTCTGCTCTAAAGAGTATCCAATAAAGACACACTTTTCAGCCTTTGGATCTAGTTTCTTCCGCAACTCATCTAGCACATGAACATACGCAATGCAGCCAAACACTTTCAAGTGTGAGACATCAGGCTTCTTACCTGTAAAACATTCTTCGGGGGTCATACCATGAACTGCAGCTGTGGGAGTTCTGTTCATAATATAAACAGCAATATGAACAACCTCAGACCAAAAATACTTAGGCATATTCTTTTCAGCCATCAAGGCACGTGCAACTTTTGCAATATGCCTATTTTTCCTTTCTGCAACCCCATTTTGTTGTGGGGTATACATGCATGTGAACTGTCTCTTTATCCCATGAGATCTCAGAAAATCACTGAACTCATTTGAGAGGCACTCTCCCCCTCCATCTGACCCCAAGCATTTTACTTTCAAGCCTGTTTCTCTTTCAACTGCAGCCTTGAAAGTTTTAAAGTGCTCAAACGCTTCACTCTTTTCCTTCATAAAATATACCCACAACTTTCTAGAACAATCATCAATGAATGTGACAAAGTATGAACTGCCTCCAAGAGATACATTTTGTGTGGGCCCCCAAATGTCTGTATGCACAACATCAAGGATATTTCTACTTACATCTCTGTCATGTGAAAAGGGTTGTCTTGCCTGCTTACCAAACTGACATGCTTCGCATACCTTATGAAATTCTACAACTCTAAATGTAGGAAAATTTGTAACCAACCCTTTGGACTACATTAATTTCAGCCTTTGTACATTTGCATGTCCAATGCGTTTGTGCCAAATTTCAATATCTGCAACAAGACCTTTTCCTTTAGCATACATAGCAGCATTCATAGTAGGAATTCCAGATCCAGAGTAAACATACGTCCAACTCTACTTCCCTTTGCAACTAACCTGCACTTGTCATTGAAGTCTTCTACAAAGCAGCCCTTTACATTAAATCTCACTTGCAGCCCTTGCTCTACCATTTGACCACGACTGACACCAAGTTCTTTGTAATAGATGGCACATGTAATACATCTGAAAGACTCTTTGTCTTACCATCATGCAAGGACAAGGAAACTTTTCCAATGTGTGAAATTGGGTGGCATGAATCATCACCTATCTGCACATAACCTACATTTTGCAAATCTTGCATCTCTCCAAACCATTCTACATGGCTAGTCATATGATTGGATGCACCCGAATCAATATACCAAACATCATCATGTGTTCCCTTTCCTGTAACAGCATTCAACATATGCTGCATAACAAACAGACGTTCATTTTTGTCTTCATTCTGTCGTGAAGACGATGCATAGTTTCCTTACTGCAACTTACCACTGTGAATATCATCTTTCTTAGCATAACATTGGGCTCCAATATGACCTCTTTTGCCACAGTAGTGACACACAATACCAGAGTTGTTAGAACCTCTGTTCTGCCATCCACCTCTTCCTCTAAAGCTCCCCTGCCTCTAAAGTTACCACGACCTCCTGAAACCTGCATATCGCCAAATTGCTGATTCAATCTGTTTTACTGGTTGTTACTACCACATCCCCTTCCTGAACTGGAGTAGAAAGCTTGGACCTGTTCACCACTTCTTTCAAATGTCTCACTCTGCATGTTGATCTCTTCAGTGATCATAAGGGAGATCAACTCATCAAAATCTGGAAATGGCTTTCTAACATATATGAAAGTTACAAAAGACTTCCAAGCCTTTTCATTGTTAAGTCTACCCAAGGTAGACGACACCAAATCATCATCATCAGGCATTGCATCAATTGCTGCCAAGGCATCTGCAATGCTCCTTACCTTCAGTGCATACTCATTGATAGACATATTCCCTTTCTTCAATGTATTCAACTCTTGCTTGAGTTGAATCTTTTGTGCCTTTGTATTTACAAAAAACATACTTTCAAGTATGGTCCAAGCTGCATATGAATTCTCTGCATTTCTAATATGTCCCAGCATATTATTGTCAATTACTGCAAACAGCCAATACATGACTTTTTTATCTTTTGCATTCCATTCCTTCCGTTCCTTTGTCTCTTCTGCAGTTGGAGGATCACTCACCTCCGGCTCCTTTTCTTCACCTGAAACAAACTCGTAGAGGCCTTTTTCAATAAGGAAGTTCATGACACGGAACTTCCATGAAGGGTAGTTGTTCTTGTCGAGCTTCTCAATGATGGGGCTTCCACTGTTCTCTACCATTATCACAAAACTAATACCAATCAGCAAGCAAATCTTCTGCAACCCTCGACTTGTAGTGCACGCCAATACACTAGACAACCTTTTTCACTGTCTGCTCAACAATACATGCAATCTGCAAACCAATTTGCAGATAAACTTTGTGTTTACTTGCTGTAAACACCTTTGAACTTATAGATCTAAAATCTGTAACCTACGCATCCACTTTCGGTCAAAACAACTGAAATCACAGGGTACCCTAAAACTGCTGCCCGCAACCTAGCGGCTCTAAAACGGGGCTTGAAACGCCCAAAATAACTGCGGGAAAGCCCTAAAGGACTCATCTACAAAATATACAGCGCTCTTTTCACACACCAAATCTCACTGCAATCTGAGATTTTTGCTCGACCCTGCTTCCGGTGCCTCCACAGGCACTATCCAAGAGAAAGAGTGGAAGGATGGGAGAGCTTCTTACCTGTGGCTTGCTTGCTCGAACCTTGCTTCTTTGCACTTTGCTTCAACCTTCCAAATCAGCCTCTCTCAGTGGTGTGGCTCTGATACCATTTCAAGAATCGGGTGATGGGGGGACTTGCTCAAGATGTTGTGCCAAACACACACAGAATGCACAAGGAGAAGCTCACTCAAGAGACAAGAAGAGAGATGGAGGCCAAAACGTTTTCTTGCTAGTTTCTTCTTCTTCTTTCACACTCTTTACAATGTATACAAAGCATAGATAAGATACAACATAAAGGAAAGTGGCCTACTAAGTCAAACAATGCATAACTGACTGCACTAGTCAACTGGCGCTATAACTATGCTAGTTGTAAATAGGTGTAATAACCTAAATATAATAAGTAATGAGTCAGTGGCCATGTGTGAGTCATAATGACCACCGACATGCTAAGTGTAGACATGTGAACCCATCTAACCAGGCAGTCCATCATCAATGTACGCATGTGTTGAGCTCGTCATCTCAACATGGATTGTCAACAAACACCTCTAATTCTCCCCTAAGCATGTCTTTGAAGATGGCACACATGAGGTTCTGAAAGGTAGTTGGTGCATTCGACAGCCCAAACGGCATGATTATGTAGGCAAATACGCCCCATTCATTCACAAATATTGTCTTACGTCTATCATCAAGGTGGACCTACACTTGGTTGTAGCTTAAGAAGTTGTTCGTGAAGCTATAGGCTTCTTTCCATGCTACTCTTTTGAGCATGTGCTTCGTATAGGGTAGTGGATAGTTGTCTCTCTTAGTCACAAGATTGACCTTTTTAAAATTCACACACACTTTAATTTTTCCATTCTTCTTCAAGATCATTATTATAGGTGACACCTAGTCCTTGTGCTCTATTTCATAGATGAATGGCCTTCAACAACTTTTCTATCTCCTCCTTAACAATGTGTGCACACTTTAGATTCATCGGGTATGGTCACTACTTAACTGGTGTTGCATTGAGAGTCATAGGAATGTTGTGAGTCACAACCTCGGATCTACTCCTTTTAGTTCATCTAAGAACCAAGCAAACACATCCATGTACTCTCACAGGAGAGCAATGAGATCAACCTCCTCTTTCTTAGTCACATCATCTACTATGAACACGAGTCAAGGATTTTTTCCTTCCCTTGCTAAGTTAACTTCCTTAATCTTAATAGGCCCTTCTATTGGTTCACTTGCATGTCTTTGCTTCTTGGCTCCCAGCAAGATCACTACCATGTCACCATTTTTGAACTTTGTGAAGCACTTCAATGGATCCTAGGGCTTTGTTTGCTTTTCGGCTTCTGACCCCTTTAACTACCTCCTCTTTTCCTCCTTCAATTTCTTGCACCTTAGGTGGATTGGTAGGTCCCCTTTTGTGCATTTGGTCTTAGGTGGTTGGGGTATTTTTGGATCATTTTTGGAGCTCACTTCGAACTCAGAGTTAAACTCACAACCTGCACTAGAAGAAGGATTTTCCCCTGGTGGTCATAGCCATGAGGCCAATTCAGTTCTAAAGAGTGGTGCAGTACTAGGTTGAGCTAATCTATCTCTGCTCATAGTCTATTATACCTAGGTGGTCCTCGCATTCAATCGTGATGACTCCTCTTTTGATCCTAAAGACAATGGATTTTCGTGGCTTGGATTCTACTCGTATCTATTTGGTCACTTAACCATACGTATCATACTCTATTGTCTTGGCCACTTTCTCACTTTCCTCATTTGTAGAGTAGTAGTCTTTGTACTCATCATCCGAATTGTCATATTTTGATTACTTGTCATTTCCTAGGCATCCACTATTAGCGTTCTTTTTTTTTGTGATTAGTGCCCAATTGTACAATAGGTTCAAGTCATGCACTTTAGTCCATTGCCACTTCAGCTCCTCCATGAGGTCCTTAAGGGATTTGAGATTGGAAGCTAGGTTACTAGCTAGCTCTCTCATCAAGTGTTCAAGAATCCCCTAGAGTTTGAATTTTTTCAATGGAACATGGAAAGAGACAAGTGTTGGTCAACTGCTAGAGCTCCTAGCCATCATGCAAAGTGATAATAATGGTTTAGTCCTAGGCTTTGGTAGCTGAGATGGTGTGGCTTTGTGGGACTCATTGGCAGTCCTTGCAACATGCTTACAATTTTCTTTGTCATCTGAGAATGGTAGATTGATGGTGGCTAGTACATATATCCAATCCTACTCATCCCTCGAGGCAAGGGATATACTTCATTAGTGGTCCTCAAGAATTTTTGACTTGTGAGTCTCCTTTCAATATGGCAGACATGGCATCTAGGTCAATCGACATGGTCTTCTAGGTGTCCATCTCAACTCTCATAGCTTATGATCTGCTGCCTAAGAATATTAGACCATTAAGCCAATCTTCTATTACTCGTGCATTTTTCATCTAGGATTGGCCTAGTGGGATGTCGCGGCCACTCCCTTTGTGACTATGAATTTCACTGACAACTAAACTCCTACTATCTTCAAGGGCCAGTCTTTCAATACTCCAAATGGTCTAACCCTCATTCAGTTAGCCTACATGACATTACACCTTATAGTCTCCACAAGTGGGTTATCCTAGGCCTGCAGGACTATATGGTTGAGCACACTGACTCTTGCTCCCGTATTTATGATTCTCTTTCTCATGGTGTCTCCAAATGCTATGATAGGTAAAACTGTGTGCATTCTTTGCCTTCCAAAAAAGCATTTGTATGCAAGGACTTAAGCACTAAGTTTAGGATTAAGCTCAGTAATTGCATGGCTATGTCATGGTTCAAGAAAGTCGATCGATCCAAGCTTGTTGGGTCCTTCTATCTATTTCTTCAATACTTGCCATAATATTGGGTTCTACCTAAGCAACTCTCCCAGAGGTAGAGTCACAAGGGGGCTGATATCACTATCATGAGCAGATTGCCAATTGCTTGCTTTTCATCAAGTTCTATGCTCTTTTGCCAGTGATTTTGGGTGGTCTACCTGCCTCTAGTGTCTAAGCTTTGTCTATGTGGTACTCTCATGGTGCTACATGGGATGCATGTGTGTGTCTCAATCTTAGCTATGTAGGCAAGACTGGTGTGCATATGCGTGTCTCAATCTTAGCTGTATCTAAGCTTTGTCTATGTGGTACTCTCATGGCGCTACATGGGGTGCATATGTGTGTCTATGTGGTACTCTCATGGTGCTACATGGGGTGCATATGTGTGTCTCAATCTTAGCTGTGTCTAAGCTTTGTCTATGTGGTACTCTCATGGTGCTACATGGGGTGCATATGTGTGTCTCAATCTTAGCTGTGTCTAAGCTTTGTCTATGTGGTACTCTCATGGTGCTACATGGGGTGCATATGTGTGTCTATGTGGTACTCTCATGGTGCTACATGGGGTGCATATGTGTGTCTCAATCTTAGCTGTGTCTAAGCTTTGTCTATGTGGTACTCTCATGGTGCTACATGGGGTGCATATGTGTGTCTCAATATTAGCTGTGTAGGCAAGACTGGTGTGCTCATGCCAAAGAGCTCATTGATCCCATCTTCAATTATGGGTTCAACATCCTTTAAGTGCTCTTAGGCTTCTCTCACCCACTCCTTGACCTTATCTACTACTTCCAATTGGTGCTTCGGGTCAGGATACTCCCCAATCTTGGCACTTCCCTTTTTTGTTATCTTAGGAGTATATGTTTTTTCTTCTGCGCCTATTGACCTCAGCCCAAGAAGAAAGCAAAAAAAGGCAGAAAAGTGCAAGTTGGGTCGACTAAAAGAGGTAGCCTAGAAGGAAATCAGACACAAAGGAAGAAGCAAGAAGGGAAACAACTGAAAGTGCAAGGGTGGCCTCAAAATCTAAGTCAAAGGCAGAAGTGTGTTTTTAAAATGCAAAGGCATCACCAAAATTTTGTAAAAGAGCACCAAGCTTCCTCCTGTGCAAATTGTAAAGGGTAGAAGGGGATGGGTAAAGAGAAAGAGCAACTAGAAGGGAATGGGAAAAGAGGACCTTGCCATGATGGCCAATCATGTAAAAAAGGGGATGTGCACCCAAAGGGATGAAGACTTTGTATATAAACTCAAAAAGTGAATAAGAAGCTCATTCTTTGGTGTGTGTCAAAGTGGGCTCTACTTCTTCTCTCATTCTCTTCTCTTGTTTGCTTGCTTGTGAGTGCTTGAAGGAGGGAGTGTGAGGGAGTGAGGGAGTGAGTGTGTGAGGATGAGGGATCTTAGAGGTGAAGCCCTCCACCATCTCCTCTCTTCTTCTTCTCTCCTCTTCTCTTTTCTTGTCTCGCGCATGGCTATGGAGGATGGAGCTTGGAGGAAGAGGTTTGAGGATGCTTGAGCTTGCATCAGGAATCTGGAGCTATCGGAGTGCTCAGGAGAGGAAGCAACTCAATCGGGCATCAAGGTAAGCTCACTACACTTGTAGAGAGGGATAGCGCATCGGCTATATGAGAGCTAGCCATTAGTGCTTGCTTGAAATGCTTGAAGGTATAAGCAACTCTTGGGTCTTGTTGGTTGAGCAAGAGCTCCCTTTAGATTTTTGTTCCATTGCCAGGACCAACAAATTCAATCTTGAGCGCTTGTGCACTTTGAATCGAGCGCATCAAAGTAGGGTTCACCCTCGAACCGGTGCTCTTTGTAAGTAGGAGATTTGGGAGTTTAATCTTCAAAACAAGTAAGTATTTTGTGTTGTTGATGATTAGGCAAGTGGGAGGGAGCATTACAATTTTTTATTTTGAATTTCTATTGCATTTACAGTAGATTAGGACCAATAACTTGTAGGGAAATAGTAGGGTTGTTGTGAAATAGGCCCAAACAGGGCACAGATCAGGGAAAAAGAGTGCTAGAAGGATTTACGTTACTAGGAGAATGACTGGAAGGGTCAAGCAGGGAAGGGTTTATAACCCAAGAGGTCAAGGAAGAGCTTATTTGCAACTGTTGCATTCTGAGAGAGCTTGAGAGAGAGAGAGAGAAAGAGAGAGAGAGAGAGTTGCAGGTAGAGGACGAATTGAGCGCACTAATTCCAAGCCCATCTTGCAATCTAGGTAGTTTATGGCCTTCCTCATGTTCTAATCAATAGTTCTAGAGGGTTGCAGGTTAGATGATGAACCCTAGGGATCTTGAGTATCGATTGCGCTGGCATTTGGGGTTGCGCCCACTGTAGTCCGCGACCAATAGTTGGCGCCCGACTCCCAAAGTCAAACCAGTTGGACCGTCCAACTAAGTAAGTCGGACAGTCCGAATTGGACCACCCAATCAATCAAACAGTGTCCAGTCAGACAAACCCAGATCCCATCAGACATACCTAATCATACTCGGACCATCCAACTCAGAGAGTCGGAGCAATTTACTCAAATAGTCTAAGATGGCGGACCAACTGCAAGAGTCAGACCATCCAACTATGGGAATCGGACCATCAGGGTAGAACATAACTAGGGAAAATTTACCAGCTGTTGACCAGAACTAGCCAGAATCAACCCCTGAACCAACTAAATTACCCTAATCGAGCATAAGGGAGCAATAAAAACCCTGGACAATTATTAGGGGCAGCCATGGAATGCAACTAGAGCCATATTAGGTTGTGAAAAAAAAGGGGGATAGTGTGAGTTGCATTCTATGTTTTGCATTCGCACCCCACATCAATTTCATCTCTTAACATACACTGAAAAATCAAGAGCCTGATTTCGCACAATGCACGAAAGAGAGCACGTGCCATATCCACCAAGTGAGTTAAGTTGAGGAGTGTCTATAAATAATAAGGAACTCACCTAGACATAACCCAAGGACGAACCCACCATTAGGAGAGATCTAGAGACATATTCGGGTAATTGAAACCCCAAGCGTAGGACCAAGCAGAAGACGTAGGGAATCCTAGCAGAACAGTCACCATTGGAGGAGTGGATCTACCCGATCTTATCAATCTCATCAACAACTCAGTAGAGAGAGAGACCACTGACATGGCAAAGACAAGCAATAACCACAAACGAGATGAGGAGCTTGACCTAGGAGGTCTCCTGACCGAACTCCAGTGGCCGGTCGCCAATTACGATCTATAGGCCTAGACAAATCACCATGGTAGGACGTCCGAGGATATCATAGAAGACCTAGGAGAGGAGAGGAGACTAGTGCACAAAGCTTTGTGAAACCCTAGTGACCTACAATTAGGAACGTCAAACTAGGAGCTTGCAGCAAAACATGGAAGTGCGTGAAATTCAACGAGTGCTAGCACTAGCAAGCAGAAATAGGATAGGTCCCGATGCTGAGAGGGAAAGAGCTCTAGAGGGAGATCTTACACTGAGTGAGCTTCTCATGAAGCGATTGTTAGACAATGCTTCCCTCGAGCGAAGTGCCACTTCAATGGCAACCTCATTGCTTGTAGGATTAGGAGTTACTCAGGGCTCCAAGAGCCAGTCTAAAATCCTGATAGTTGCGAAGCAATTAGACAAGTACTAGCCAAATGATGACCCATATAGCTTCGTAGAGTAGTTTGAGCAAGTTTACAAGGCCAACGGCCTCACTGATCTTACTTTGCACTCATAAGCTTTTAGTCTATGCTTAGGAGATAAGGGTAGGACTTGGTACATGAGTCTAGACGATACCGAGTGAATTGACTTTAACAACCTCAAGAGTCTCTTCATTAAGAGATTCTCTGAGCCTGGGTACTTCGACAACTTACTAGTGTGGCTGATGAATGTCAAAAAGTAGAGGGATAAGGAGGATATCCGAGATTACATGACCCATGTGAGGAATCTCTTCAAGAGAATCCCTATTGGCAAGTGTCCAACCGAGAGAGTAGTCTCCACAGTATTCATTAATGGAATATAAAGGGAAGAGCTCTACAAGGCCTTGGCTGGCAACTCGAGCTTACAGTGAGACACGCTAATGAGGGTCTTTGAAGAGGCCATTAGAGTGGACGACTAGCTCAAGGAGAGAAATTCTAGGAGCTCAAATCAAGAAGAGACTAACTCTAGATAAAGGCAAGGGCACTAAAGCTAGGAGCTAGTGGAGATGAGGATGGAGCTAGCTAGATTACAAGAAATAATGAGACCACCGACACTCCCTCATGTCCAATGCATATATTGTGGCGAAAACCACTTGCCAGAGCTGAGTGTCAGGACCCTCGGTCCTGACCTTGTGCCAATTGTGGTTGGTTTGGCCATGATGCCGTGCATTGCAAGCTATCGAGGAGACTTTTGTTTTCGCAACCATATAATCCACCATACCTAGCAAATAGGCCACCAAACTTCTTCAAAAGAGGAGCCCCATTGGCTCTCCCGGTACCCAATGATGCCAAGCCAGCCATGCCTAGGATGGAGATAAACCCCACGAGCATACCTAGACCACCTGGACCCTACATGACCCATCCACCAAGTGACGCTCCAATCCACTGTGTGGAAGAACCAAACGACGAAGAGCCTTACGTATGCCCTTACGTCTTGTATGACAAAGAGGGCAATGCAATCCTTATGGACTATTGACTAGTACCAGTGATGGTCTTAGGTGTACAGAGAGGTAGAGGCTTAGGAGGGTAGACCCAAGAACCAATCACGTGCTCGACTTGCTGGGAGCAAGCAAATCAAGACTAGGCTAATCAAAGATGCACTGAATGTGGAATCATGCACCTCTTTGTTAATTGCCCCTAACGAAAGCCCTCCTCTAGCTCAGCAAACAAGCCCTCACCCGATTAGGGTTGTTCTGTGTCAAGACACTCAATAGGGAGGCCACGCATATTCCATTGCATATCATGACCCGCGCACAGACAAAGTAGGCTGGTATATCATTGCCAGGGCCTAGCAACTTAGATGCAGCCTCAATCGGAAAGAGTAATCATAGGAGAGGATGAAATTGGATGCAAAGGTCACGCTGAAAACAAAGAGTACCACAACGCTACCTACAAGAACGAAAGTGACGGATGTAAAAGCAGAAACGTCAGCCCCAAGGATGGCTGAGAAGGGAAGTGCAAAGGTCAACCCAAGGTGCCAACATGAAGCAATCAAAAAGGTGAAGGAGTGGGTGAAAGAAGCCCATAAATACCTAAAAGACACGGAACCCATATTGGAGGATGAGATTGATGATTTCTCTCAAGCATAATCACTCCCATGTCACCTCCACGATTAAAATCGAGAGATGCGATTGCACCACAAATAGTGCCGCATAAACAACACCTAAACGCTATGGGCCAGCGAATCAACCAAGGCCATTGGCCAAGAAGCGCAAATACAGGAGCATGGCAAAAAGCAGCTAGCAATATCCTCACCTCACTGGTAACCACCCCTGTGATGCAAAGCCTAAGAGATCTGCTCAGCCACCATCGGCCACTGTGGCAAGAGCTAAAACAATGGGTTGAAGAACCAATGGGGCAAGGTGCCACTCACTAGAATGAACATGACATAGAAACACAGATACCGAGTCTCACGCTGCACTAAGTGCCAAAATGAGAGCCAAATTTAAATACCATTAAAGTGCAAGAAAGACATGGAGAAGAGCAAATTCAAGGTGGAATTTGGCCTCGTCAGAAGCAACAAAGACAGATGTGGCAATTCTTACAAGCCATGGAAGACAAGATTTCAAAACGGTTTCGAAGAGCATTTGCAGATTTTTCATTATTTTTCTAGATGCTGAATTGAGCCAAAGCGAGTGACGATAGTGTGGGACCCCAAGCTGGGCAAGCAAAAATTTTCAGAAGTTAAATCGGAGGTGGAGAAGTCAAAGTGCGGGAGGCCGGACAGGTCAAAGCCAAAGAAACCCAAAATCAAAACTCCTTGGGCATGGTTTTTTGGGGGAACCATTGGCCCCCTAAAAAAATCCTTTTAAAAATGAATTTATGGGGGCGGGGGGAGGGGGCGTTGTTTCAAAATGGTGGCCTGCAAAACATGTCGCTCCCCCTCCATTTGGCGACGTGGTTTTTGGAGAGGCAATGGGGGCCTAAAAACAATAGACCCAACAAACCACAGCCATGAATTCCCGATGTTCTTCGCTCCCAATTGCCGCCTCCGCCTCATGAAATGGCTGATTGATGGCTGAGAACAAAACTCAGTCTTTCTCTCTCCTCCTCCTCTCTCCTCTAAGAGGTGCTTCTTTCACATGCAGAAAATAAAGAAGGGGATGCGATGAAGGATGCTTGTCCGGATTGCTCTAAGATCGAAGGGAGAATGAGAGGCAATGTCCAACATGGTTGGAAAAGTGATGAGGGGTCCGTTGGCTACCCAGAACCATGTCATAAAAACACACAACATGCAAATAAGCAATATGCCTAAATTTTACAAAGAAAATTACATTGTTTTGATGTTTGATGGCTTTAATGATGTGCACATGGAAAGAAAATTTGTATGAATCATGTTTTGAAGTATGTTTCAGGGCTGTACATGGAAAAATGTAGAACCCATAGCCATTCATAGTCGTAATTAATAATTTAAAGCCCAAAATGTGCCTTAAGTGAAGGAAAATGAGAATTTCTTCCGTTTCAGATTGGGAAATGGAATGCATATGGGATAAAAAGATAATAAAACTCAGTATTAAGTCAATATAATCAATCAAGACACATAACTCAAAAAATACCACATTTTATGAATAAATATATGGAAAAAATAAGGAAAATAAGAGAAATTTTATTTTTTGCCTAAAAATTTAGGAAAAAATACATTTTACGTTCGTGAACATATAACAAGTCTGGAGCATGAGGATTAGGCCTCAGTCAAGCCTTGTTTCTATGTTAGAGTATGTTTTTATCAATTTTTATATTAAAATTTATATAAAAATGATCTCGAAAGCAAAACCTAAACAGTAGGCAAGAGAGGGTTTGTGAAAGTGGTTAGTTGCTGAAAATGATTCAAATTTTGATCTATTTGTCTATACATAACACATAGAACGGATTATTATTTAAATTAAGGAGACTAGTAGCACAAAGAAATTCAGTGCTAGTCTCTATCAACATCACACGTAGTATGATTACTTGGAAACTCATTATTAAAGGGTTATTTTTGCACTTCACCTAGCTGGTTTCAAATGATAAAATGCTTGAGCACAATGGTCATCCACACTTGCATTGAGCATAACATGGTATCAATCCTAGATGCATTGCAATTGCTTTCCAAACATTGTCCTACGTGGAGTGTGAAAGAAAATCCGAGCTATAGGGTAGACAAACGGTTTCTTGCGCATCGAGAGGATAATCCTCTCAGTGTAGAAGAGCTATAGTGGGGCCACGGCATTTAGCCAGAGACATGCCTCCTTATGTTTGTATTACGTTGGTGTATTATACCAAAATGTGTGGGATCTCCCTCTGAGGTGTAAGGAAGGGTAATTGTTGGACTACGTTTTACTACAAATGCAATATCTACATTAGCAATTAGGGCAATGTGTCCCTTAGTGTTGGGGGTAAAGGCGCCTCTACCTAGCTGCCAGTGTATTACTACACTGATAATACCCGCCACTGCATACTGCAATTGGTAGGCACCCGTCACCGTCACTTTATTCTTTATTCTTTTAGTGACAGTTTGAATAAAGGAAGGCCCGATCACACATTGTGATTGTTGGAGTTCCCATTTGTGTCTCTCTCTCTCTTCTTGCTCTTGCTCTCCATCATAGCTCACTTCCAAGCAAGCTTCAATCCTTCTCACCTTTCAAGTGGTATCAGAGCTTTGGATTAGAGCTTGATCACGGAGCTTGGCCCGGCATTACTTCAGTCCGGATTGAAGATCTAGAGCTTGGAGCTTCAATGCTAGCCATTATTTCTTCCCCCCGAGATAAGATTTCATCTCCCCCCTCTCCCCGGCCCCCATAGGCTCTTTGTAGGTGTTCCTTGGCTTCATTGGGCACCTTGTATGCCCCCATTTTTCCCCTTATCCTCAACATAACCAACATGCCCACAGTCAGCTTACGTTTTTTTTTTTGCACATGTTTCAAAATCTGGCTCAAAATCCTATTTTTTCTCATATCTCGGGCATCTGAAACCCGATTTAGACAATGTAAGAGTTTAACTTGGGTTTTGGCATGCTTTGGACGTGATGGCGATGTCAAATCTGCCAAATTTTGATCATAGTATTTTTAGCAACAAATCTGATTTGATTTGCAGCAAGAAAATGTTGTGCTCTTAGCTTATGTGATGCTCTCAAGGCTTGATATTTGATGCGCAGATACTTTGGGGATGTTTGCCCAATGTTTTGAGATGCTTTGGGACTTGGTTTGAGCTTCCATAGCTTAATTTATATAGGATTTATTGTTGTACATTGTTTGGGCAGCAAGGTTTTATTAGGGACAACTTATGCATAATGCTCTTTGTTGACATTCGGGTGTCCTATTGGATGTATTGATGCTTGGTCATCATGATTTATGCCTAGATATGCTATTTGAGAGCTATTGAGCCTTGATTTGGATACAGACACTTCGTTCTTGGTTGGGATTTATGCTATCTTGGTTTATAGGTTATTTTACCTCCAATTTGGTTATGCCTATTGGTTTTGGGCTATGTCTTTGGGATATGCAATGAAGTATTGACCTTTGGGGTACGACGTCAAGCTTTTCTTTGGTTTCGGATCTTCATTTGAGCTTGAGCTTGGCTTTGGAATGCATTTGATGCTCCATCTTGGATGTGCATATGGCATGTATGTTACCTATGTCTGACCAGTCTTGACATGCTTGGCCTATGCCACTATTACATGCTAGTTACATTGTTTGGAGCCGATTGCTACTAGTGCCTTGTCTTGGCTTGCATCTGGCTTCCGGGAACTTACTTGGGATATTTCTTGGCTTGTCAGAGTTGTATTTGGGATACAGTTGATGTCTATGGATGCTCTAATTGGAGGCTACATATCCTATATGCTCATGATGTCTTATTTGATGTCTGTCTTGGATCTTTCGTCATTGGTGCTCTCATATGCCCTTCTTGAGCTTCGTGGCTTGATCCATACGTCTTTTATGCCAATGGGAGCATCATTGGATGTTTGACAGACATTGAGTAAGTGGTTTATGCTATTGAGCTTTGAGTCTTCTGAGACTGGGATCTTCTTCACTTGGATGTTGCATGGTTGATATGACATGGTTTGCATACATGTACTTGGGCTGATTTGGGCTTCGCACCCCCTAAGCATACACCTCTTTGTGTCAAGTCTTGCTAGTGTTGTGTACACTTTTCCCTATTACACAAGGGGTGTGCCGACTTACTGATGGATTCGTTTGACATGCTTGGGTGTCTGTTCGATGTCCATATGACTGTCACATGGTGATTTATGCCCGCTTGATGCTGGTTATGCTTTGACAGTCACAGTGGTTGACTTCGTGCATTGATTTTGCCTACAGTTTGCTCTCATTGTACATGGCTGTAATTTATTACAGCAAGTAGTTGTGTATGGACTAATGTGGAATTTTCATGCTGAATCATCCTGATTTTATGTACTTTTGATTGTACTTGGTGGATAGCATCATTAGCTATCACTTCTTCATGGTCATTTTGCCTTGGTTTTGGTGGTATTTTTGGCTGTTTACAGCAGAAAACAACAAGCATTTTTGAATTGTCTGCACTGTTTGGACTGCATTATGGGCTCTTCTTCCACTGACAGTGCTATCTTCAACATCACTAAGCTTGATGTTACGAATTATGCCTATTGGAAGAGCCAAGTTTGGCAAGTATTAGTACAGAAATCACAGATAAAGCCACTAAGGATGCATGATGGTGAGCAACCTGAAACTATGACTGATGACAAATGGGATGAGCTTGATGAGTTATGCAAGTCCACCCTCATCTTGTCTCTCACTGAATAGGTGCATTACAATGTGGTTGAGGAAGCATAGAGTGCTTGGCAGCTTTAGGATAAAATTAAGAACCTCTATGACAAGAAAAGTCCAACAAGTCTGATGTATTGGCTAAAGCAACTTATGGACCTGTGCATGAAGGAGAATATGACAATGTCTGCTCATTTGAGCTAGTTCAATGCTATTCTCAAGAACTTGACTTCACAAGGTATTACCTTAAATGATGAGGTTACTCCATTGTTTTTGCTTGGGACTCTAAGTGAGTCATGGGATGTATTCTGCACTGCCTTATGTGCTCCTGCTGCTATTTTGAACTTCCTTGATGTAGAGAGTGCTCTGCTGCAGGAAGAGATCAACCATAAGAACTTGGATGCCTCTCATGTGTCACATGCTTTGACTATTAGAGGTACAGATGGTAATGGCAAGAATGACCATGGGAATGGCCGTGGCAGAGACTCGCAGAAGTCTAGGTCTAAATCGTGTGGTAAGTCACACAACAAGTCTTGTGGGAGAAATGCTAATGTGACATGTCATCATTGCGGCAAAAAGGGTCATATACGCCCACGGTGTCATGAGTTGCGCAATGACAAGCGCAAAGAGAAGGGGAAAGACAAAGTACATGAAAAGTCCTTTGATCACAGCATTATGCATGCGAAGTCCAGTGTGAAAATCGAGGAGATAAATGTCATGTAGACTAATGACTCTGATGAGGAGTACATACTTGCACCTAGTTCTTGTGATGCTATGTCGTTGATCGATGTTCACTCTATGTATGCATAGTGCTAGCTTTTGGATTCTCATTCTTCATTTCATGTTACACCATGTCGTGAGTGATTCCACTCCTACCGCACCAGTTCGCTTGGGTGATTATAGGTCCCTTACTATTGTTGGCATTGGGGATGTACGGCTGCAGTTCTCTACTGGCAGTACTTTTTTGTTACAGGATGTACATCATGTACTTGCACTTACACATAGTCTTATGTCTATAGGGCAGCTTAATGATGCTGGGTTTCATGTTTCATTCGAGGATTCTACTTGGAAGATCACCTGTGGTAGACTTGTGCTTGCTAGAGGTGCCAAAGCTGGCAGTCTCTATCCTCTTGTAGTTGATGGGTCCTCTATTGACCATGTTTTGTCAGTGGGTTCCATCCCACATGTATCTCTTTGGCATGCCCGTTTGGGCCATATGTCCTTGAAGGAAATGAAAATGCTTTCTGGTTTGCAGTACTTACCGCTCCTTGACTACGCATGTTTTGATTCATGTGAGCATTATCTTTAAGGCAGACAAACTAGAAATACGCATAAGAAGTCCGGTAGGACATGCATGAGTGAGCCCCTAGCATTGGTACATTTGAGTTTCTGTGGGCCCATGCCCTGTTAGTCTATGGGTGGTGCAAAGTATTTTGTGACATTCATTAACGATTTTTAGCGTAAAGTCTGGGCCTACCCCATTAAGCTTAAGTCTGAAGTCTTGGCTATGTTTCAGAGATGGCTTGTATTGGTTGAGAACCAAATTGGGCATAGGCTGAGGCTGAAATGCCTTAGGACTGACAATGGGGGAGGATATGTGCCACGTGCTTTTGAGCAATTATGTGACGAGAGGGGTATTAAGCATCAGTTGACAGCCTCCTATACCCCACCCTAGAATGATTTGGTTGAGCATAAGAATAGAACCATCTAGGAGCGTGTATGCAGTATGCTTAGCCATGCAAGCTTACCACAGAGCTTTTGGGCTGAGACAGTCAATACATCTGTGCATGTCATAAATAGATCACCTTCTAGTGGTTTGGATTTCTAGGTTGCAGAGGAGGTATGGACTTGGAAACCTCCGTCTTATGCACATCTACGTGTCTTTGGATGTGAGGCATTCTGCTATGTGCCCAAAGACAAGTGTACTAAGTTGGATCCTAAGAGTGTCAAATGCATTTTCCTTGGCTATGGGAATGCAGGTAAGATGGGTTGCCGCCTCTGGGATCCACAAGTGCAAAAATTCATCGGCAGCCATGATGTAGTCTTTTATGAAGACAAGATGCATAGGCAGCCTGAGAGGTGGTAGAGATATGCAGGGTTATATTCCAAGAGGAGACACGCGCTCCTACACAACTAGTTGGACAGCCTGTAACAGCAGTTGGTACACATGGCCAGAGTGCTAGACAGGCAGCACAGCTTTCCGTGAGACAATCTACTAGAGATAGACATCCACCTGATAGATTTGAGCCCTCGATGCATTATGTCTTGGTTACAGATGTAGGAGAACCCCTCACCTATGATGAGGCTATGCACAAGGGTGACAGTCACTCCTAGGAGAGGGCTATGTAGTCTAAGATAGACTCTTTGCACAAGAATATGACTTGGGATTTGGTTGCATTGCCTCAGGGCAAGAAGGCTTTGCCATGCAAATGAGTGTACAAGCTGAAAAGTACCCCTGGAAACCCCAAGCCGGCTTATAAGGCAAGACTTGTCACTAAGCATTTTAAATAGGAGCATGGAGTTGACTTTGATGAAGTCCTTTCTTCTATGGTCAAGATGACTACCCTATGCTTGGTTTTGGCCTTAGTCGCACAGCTTGACTTGGACATGTATCAAAAGGATGTCAAGACTGCATTCTTGCATGGGGATTTGCATGATGAGATATACATGGAGCAGCCTAAGGGCTTTGCAGAACCTGGTAGGGAGCACCTAGTGTGCAAGTTGAAGAAAAGTCTTAATGGCTTGAAGCAGGCACCTAGGGAGTGGTATCATAAGTTTGATGCATTTATGCAGTCATAGGGCTACAGCAGAAGTGCTATGGATCCGTGTCTTTACACGATGAAAGCTCGTGATGACTCCTTGCTTATTTTGGTAATTTATGTGGATGATATGCTGCTGATAGCAGGGAAACCTCATGATGAGTTGGATACTCTTAAATCTCTAAAGAAAAGCTTTGAGATGAAGGATTTGGGACATGTCTCTCATATTCTTGGTATGGGCATTAAGTGCGACAGGCATCAGGGACTACTCTACCTCTCATAGAGGGAGTACATTCATAAAGTCCTTGAGCGTTTCCGCATGCACGACATTAAGCCTATTGGATGTCCATTACCTTCTTATGTGAAGGTTTCACAGGCCAATTGTCTGCAGACAGATGAGCAAAGGACTGAGATGGCCAAGATCCCTTATGCATCAGCCATGGGTAGTTTGATGTATACCATGATAGCCACTCATCCAAATATTGCCTTTGCAGTTGGTATTGTGGCACCCTATATGGCTACACCTGGCAAAAGGCATTGGGATGTCGTAAAGGGTATCATGAGATACTTGAAAGGCATAGCTGATATGTGTATTTTCTATGGCAGTCAGGATACAAGAGTTGTAAGCTACACAGACTCTGATTATGCAAGACATGCAGATAGTAGGAAGTCCACTTTTGGGTATGTCTTTACATATGCTGGAGGTACTGTTTCTTGGATGTCCAAGGTTTAGAAGTGTACGGCTCTCTCTACCACTGAGGCTGAGTATGTTGTGGCCATTGAGTCTTGCAAGGAGGCCATATGGTTGGGCCATTTGGTTCATGACCTTGGGATTGATACTATACCTATGCTACATTGGGATTCTATGAGTGCTATTCAGCTAGCCAAGAATCCGGTCTTCCATGCAAAGATGAAACACATTGAGGTGAGTATACATGGGGTCATGGAGGACAATTCTGTTGACCTTGTCAAGATCTCCACTGATGAAAATCCTCCAGATCTGCTCACGAAAAGCCTCATTGCTAAGCGCTTTGCCTTCCTCAGGAGATTGATGGGCGTTGGATGAGATGATGTTTTTTCCCATCCTGTTGTACATGTGTACATTGTATTGTCTTTTCTTTTTCTTTTCACTCCTCACTGGGGCAGATTCACCTTTAAGTGGGAGGTTGTTGGGGGTAAAGGTGTCTCTGCCTAGCTGCGCATGTATTACTACACTAACAGTACCCGCCACTACAGACTGCAAGTGGCGGGCGCCCGTCACCGTCACTTTATTCTTTATTCTTTTAGTGATAGTTTGAATAAAGGAAGGCCCGGTCACACATTGTGACTGTTGGAGTTCCCATTTGTGTCTCTCTCTCTTCTTGCTTTTGCTCTCCGCCATAGCTCCCTCCAAGCAAGCTTCGATCCTTCTCACCTTTCACTTAGATGCATTGTGGTTGTCTTGTGAGTGTTATAGAGGCCCTGTTAGTGTTTATAGCTAGCCCGACAAGTGGTGTATTTTCCAGGAGCTGCTAATAAGTAGCAGTTTCTAAACTTTGGTCAAGAAAGGGACTTAAAATTTATAACCTTGTCCATTAGGAATGCACTAAAGTATCTATAAAATGGGTTTGTCCAAGGCTTCAAACACTCTACTTTCCCTATTCAAAATCTCATAATAGACTTAATTAATTACGTAGAGACTGAATCCTCTACAAGAAATAATTTAGATAAAGTGAAAAGTACGCATTTAGCGGCTAGTCCATCCTCTAGCATGATGGCATGGGCCAAGGTTCGCCTTGGTGCGATCTCTATTCAAGAAACATTGTGTATGACCATTCATCAATCTAGAGGATGTGCAACAAGTATGTTGGAACCTATCATAGTTCTGCCATTGACCAAAGATCATGCCAAAGTTGTAACACCATGGGACAGTAATGATATACGATGGAATTTTCTTGTGGCTGAAATGTCCCATGTGGTGGGTCACCATGCTAAAATATTAGACCTCACAAGGACGTTGGAAGCCTTAATTGTTCAAGGGAAGCTATTGCTCAAAAGGCCCGACCCACAAGCTTTAAATAATGGTGATATATCTGTTTTAGATGAAGGGCAAAAGCTCTTGAATAAATCCATTAGGGAATGGTCTTTGGATGGGCAAGGTATGGAAGAAAGGATTGACATGATACGCTAAAGGCCATAGGGCTCCCTATACCACTCTGTGAGTTGGTAGAAAGGGAAGCCCATGGAACTAGTGAATCTTCTACACCAATAAAGGTGAAAATTGAAAATATTAGAGACCATGACACGCGGGTATTAAGTCAAGATGAATATGAAGATTTTGATGACCCCTTCTTGATCCCAAAGAAGAGTACTAAATGTCCTTCTCCTTATAGGGATCTCCTAGTGTTTCATGGGCTGGTAAAGGAGGATCCAATGTTGCACTTAAAAGAATATGGCCTAACTTTCCTTGCAAGTGGGTTCTAGTGATATATACATCAGATGCTCATATTCTCAAGCACCCTGAAGGGAGAGGCTAGGAAATGGTATTGGAACCTCCCAAGAGGGTTGATTAAATCCTTCGATGAGCTATGTGATAAATTCTTAGATGAATATGAAAAGAAGGTGCCCATGACTCAAGTCTTAGGGCAGCTTATGGAGATTAGACAAGAGTCATCTACTTTTGCTAAGAATATGCTAGAGCATTTGATGATATTCTCAGGCTTTGTCCAAGAAGAGCCACTATGTTGCTAGGTGATGTGCTATGTGAGCTCTTTATGAGAGGTCTAGTGCTTGATACACAAATCCAAGTGAGAATGTGAGGTCCTAAGTCATTAAATGAGGCCAAGATGCACTCAATTGGTTTCCCCCGTTCAGTGCAAGTGCATCCAACTATCCAACCAATTTTGTAGGGAGAAATTTAATTTGCTAATATCAAGACAACCTTATCAAGAGATCTTGGTAGACAAAATCTCCAAGTAGGAAGTGGCAATCCTATGAGCAAGGATAAGATGCCTCTTGGTGGTAAAAAGATTTCGAGCCAAGAAAATCCCATCAAGGCCTGCAACAATTCTATGAGAGGTAGCTATGGAGGCACTAGTGACAAAACCATCAAGTCTACAAGTGTGGATGAGTGTCCTATGAGTGGTTCTTATCTTGTGCCACCTGTTAGTGAATCATGCTTTTGAGTAGATGCTATCCCTTTTAGTAAAAGCATGGTGCCTATGGCTAAGCAGTTGCATAGTGGAAAAAGTCAAGTAAAGACATCTTATATGAAGAAGATGTAGAATACTAAAGGTCCACCTATGCTTGATATAAGTCATAAGGATGTGAGCCAATCTAGTCATAACAATAAGCCCACATTGGGTCAATTAGACCAATGTGGCAAATTGAGGCAATATAAGAATATAAAAAGTAATGTAAGATGGGTTTGGAGACCTAAAATTTCTAGATGTGTGGTTGGTGTGCCAGATGAAAGGCCAAGCATTCCATTTGGACATGCTTTGGTGAATTTCCAAGTGGATGTGATTGGAGGTCATATTGATACATCTGACAATATGCACCAGCCTAAGATGCATCTAAGTAATGGGCCTAAGCTTGAAGCTTTTCCTAGTTTGGTTTGTATCATTGACATAGGTAATGATCCAATTAGGGAAGGGTTGAATGATCATAAATCTATAATTCTCTCTATAGGGGAAGTTTCTGGAAAGTTGGGATGACCGATCCATTTGAACAATAACCAAGGAGATGAGATATATAATCCCAAGGAGGTCACTCATTCAACTCATAGTACCCAAGAAGGGATGGGCCTTATTGTTGAGATATCAGTAGAAAGGCTTGGGCTAGTGGATCTACAAAAGCCCAAGATCAAGAATTGAGCTACATGGCATAAGAGATGGGGCTAGCCCTTGCATCTCATGACATCTTTGGTTCATCTTGGCTGGCCAGAAAAGATACAATGTATACACCAAGTAGACCATATTGGTCAGAATAAAATGATTTATGTTAGGCCAAGAGGGCCGTTTCTTTTGTGAACTATTATATCTCTTTAGGTCAAGAGGGCCATATGTTTGTCTAGTGCAGGTATGTTTAAGGGTTTTCTATTTTAGTGATTGCATCACACATGTTGGACAAAGTGCTTAGAGGGAGCCTTTGCTACATTGAAGCTTCTTGTGGCCCAACCTAGGTGATCTCTTTCCTTTTACGAGTACCTTGTTTTTATGTTGCATGTGTTCATGTACTTGTGGGGAATTTTTTCTTCTTGGGGACCGAAGCTCAAGGTATGAAGTCCTAGGGTTTGGTTAAGTATATCTGGGGGAGATTTGAGTAATTGTCTACCTCCTGTTAGGACATTGTCAGGCCATAAAGACCTATGCTAGAGGGTAGTCCTTGTGATCCTATCCTTCATGCTTGCTCGTCAGCTGTCCTAAGAGTCCCTGCTTGTGTGAGGCAGTTAGAGAAGCCTGCCAAAGTATTAAAGAGAAGAGCAAGTTCTGAAGTTCTGAATCTATCTAAAATAAAAATTACAAGTGTGTAAAAAGGGGTTCTAACCCCTCACTAAGAAAAGGAAAAGAAAAAAGAAGAAAATTTCTACAAGCAATTGATTATCGCCTTATCATGGCATGCCTGGTAGGTTGCTGGGGATGAGTCAAGCCGATGCCTTGTCTCACTAGGGGTAGTAGCTAGCAGAAAAGAAAAGGAAAGACAAGTTGGAGCAAAAATAAAAGTGAGTGTTAGAAAAAGATTAAGTGTTGCCTTGCGAGTGCTTGGCAGGTTCTTGGGTACCGAGTCAAGTCCTAAGGCCAATGCCTTGTTCTTCTTGGGTCACTCTATGCTTAACTCTCTCCTTTTTATATGCTCGAGTATAGAAACCCTTGAACGGGAAAATGTGCTACAAGAAGAATATGATGACCAAGCTATACAATTCCTCGCCTAGTAGGAGGTCCTGGTCTAGTTGTCCTAAGTTAGGTAGGTAGTTCAGATCATCACTAGGATGACCTCTTTGATAGGCTTTATGTTGGTCCTATCCCTTGTGGATTTCCATGCCTTGATTTTGTCAAGGGGTAGGGTGAGAGCTGTGGAATGTCTTATTGTGTAATTTTTTGTATCAACTTGATGCTCTTTATGGTTATGCATGTGCAGATTTATTCATAGGATTTGATGGGGTGAGTCACCCTATCCCATGGTCACCAATGAGAGCGAAATTTAAAGACCATTAAAGTGCGAGAAAGATGCGGAGAAGAGCAAATTTAAGGCGGAATTTGACCTTGTCAAAAGCAACAAAGACAAATGTGGCAATTCTTACAAGCCACGGAAGAAGAGATTTCAAAGTGGTTTCGAAGAGCACTTGCAGATTTTTCATAATTTTTCCAGACACCAAATCGAGCCAAAGTGAGTGACCGGCAGTGCGGGACCCCGAGCCGAGCAGGCAAAAGTTTTCAGAAGTTAAATCAGAGGTCGGGAAGTCGAAGTGCGGGAGGTCAAACCAAAGAGGGACAAAATGAAAACTTCTTGGGCATGGTTTTTTTGGGGGGGCACCATTTCAAAATGGCAACCTACAGAACATGCCACCCCCCCTCCATTTGGCGACATGGTTTTTGGAGAGGCAATGGGGGCCTAAAAACAACAGACCCAATAGACCACAGCCATGAATTCCCGATGTTCTTCGCTCCCAATTGCCGCCTCCGCCTCATGAAATGGCTGATTGATGGCTGAGAACAAAACTCAGTCTTTCTCTCTCCTCCTCCTCTCTCCTCTAAGAGGTGCTTCTTCACATGCAGAAAATAAAGAAGAGGATGCGATGAAGGATGCTTGTCCGGATTGCTCTAAGATCGAAGGGAGAATGAGAGGCAATGTCCAACACGGTTGGAAAACTGATGAGGGGTCCGTTGGCTACCCAGAACCATGTCATAAAAACACACAACATGCAAATAAGCAATATGCCTAAATTTTACAAAGAAAATTACATTGTTTTGATGTTTGGTGGCTTTAATGATGTGCACATGGAAAGAAACTTAGTACGAAACAGTACCTGCCAACTGCACACTGCAAGTGGCGGGCACCTGTCACTATCACTTTATTCTTTATTCTTTTAGTGACAGTTTGAATAAAGGAAGGCCTGGTCACATATTGTGACTGTTGGAGTCCCCATTTTGTGTCTCTCTCTTTCTTGCTCTTGCTCTGTTGCCATAGCTCTTCCAAGCAAGCTTCGATCCTTCTCACCTTTCAAAAAAATGAGCATTTCTTCCATTTCGAGTTGGGAAATGGAATGCATATGGGATAAAAAACTAATAAAACTCAGTATTTAGTCAATATGATCAGCAAAGACACATGAATAAGAAAATACCACATTTTTATGAACAAATAAACGAAAAAAATAAAAAATAAGAGAAATTTTAGTTTTTTCACCTTAAATATTAGAAAAAAAATACATTTTATGTTCGTGAGCGTATACCAAGGTTGGAGCATGAGGATTAGGCCTCAATCAAGCCTTGTTTCTATGTTACAGTATGTTTTTATCAATTTTTATATGGAAAATGACATAAAAATGAACTCTACACCTACCCAAGGAAAGCAAAACCTGAATGGTAGGGGGGAGAGGGTTTGTGAAAGTGGTTAATTGTTGAAAATGATTCAATTTGTCTATGTATAACATATAGGACGGATTATCATTTGAATTAAGGAGACTAGTAGTATGAGGAAATTTAGTGCCAGTCTATAGCCAGTGTCGGGCCCGTTTTAAGTCCCAACACAAAATCCTTACATGTCAATGCTTTCTAGAAGGGCACTAAAACACATGTTGTCTTGCCAGGGCCTTAGCTCTAGGCAACACCACAAGGAAAGTAATCGTGGAGACGGGGGTGGGAGTCAGTGTGCTGAACCATGCAGTGCTCCAGACCTAGGGTAACCCACCAGTTGAGACGACCAGATTTAATGTCACTCTGGCTAATGCAACGAAAGTGAAGCCATTTGGCGTGTTAAAGAATTGGCGAGTAAAAATTGCAGGAGTCCAATTTTCAGTTGATTTTATAGTCATGAAGGGAGTGGACTATGATATCCTGTTAGGCCGACCCTAAATGCACAATGCGAGAGTCATAGAAGACTAGGGCAATGGTTTGATCGTCCTAGGCCATCAAATGGAAGTTGTAAGAGTAGAGATGTACACATAGAAGACTACGACGGTCGACATAGATGCCATCTCCTCTATGTTGAAGGATGGCGGCTAGAATAGGAGATCTTTCAGGCCATTGACTATGTCCCTTGCCCTGAGGACCAAGCGAGACTAGATGCATGTCCTTGCCACAATCAACATATCGTTCTCAGACAACGAGGAATGCAAGCAAGCTATTAAAGCAATTGGCAAGACCCAAGAAGAGCCTTCAGTGGCAATCCGCATGATGGCTAGGAGCGTGCAGAGAGGACCCAACATGGTCTAATTCCAAGTACTGAACAATAGACAAGAGCTCCATGAGATCTTGGAACACCTAACCAACAAGTTAGCTGGCAACCCATCAGCAAATCTTAAACCACTCAAAGATCTCTTAAACAAACCTAAGTGGAGATGGACCAAAGTGCACAACTTAAACTTGATGTACAATTGAGCTTTAGTCACACTGATGAGGATGGAACATATCAAAACTTGGGAAATGACAAGTAGTCGGATGAAGATAGCTCTAATGACAAATATGAGGACTGTTATTCCTTCAGTGTGACGAGAGTGAAGGAGAGATTGACACAATAGAGTATGACATTGAGGGACCGGTGATAGAGCAAATATGAGCAAACTCCAAACCACGCAAGGGAAATGCCTTTAGAATCGAAAGAGGAGTCATGCGCATGGGTTGAGATTGCACCTGATTGGAACATGTAGGTACAATAGACTTTGAGCAAGCAGGCCTAGCCCAACCAAGTGCCATGCCATTACTTAAGACTGATTCACCATCAAAGCCACAACCACCACCGGGAGAGACTCCCTCTTCTAGCAAAGTCGAAGAGTTTGATTCCAAATTAGAAGTAACCTCATATAGTGATCCCAAATCGCCTCGACCTTTTAAGACTAGACACACCAATAGGGGACTTACCCATCCACCTCAGGCACTGAAGGTTAAAGGAGGAAAGGAGGAATTAGCCTAAGGACGTGCAGGTAGAGAAGCAAAGAACACCGCAAGACCTACCAAGGAGATTCACCAAGTTCAAGAAAGATGATAGCAGGGTAGTGATCTTGCTGGGGAACAAACGTCAACAAGGGCAATCAAGCAAACCCATAGAAGGACCCACCAAGGTCAAGGAGGTCAAATTGGTCAGGGAGGGGGAGACACCCTGACCTATCTTTATAGCCGATGACCTGACCAAGGCAGAGGAAGCAAGTCTTATTGCTCTCTTGCAATGAGTATATAGACATATTTTATTGGTCCCTATAGGAACTCAAAGGGGTAGATCTGAGTATAGTGACTCACAATATACCCATGACACCCAACTTAATGTTGGTCAAGCAGCAATCATACCCCATGAATCCAAAGCATGCCCACATGGTCAAGGAAGAAATAGATAAGCTAATGAGAGCAAGATTCATCTAGGAGATTGAGCATATAGATTGGGTCTCACCCATAGTCATCGTACTAAAGAAGAGCGGGAAGATCAAATTATGTGTCAACTACAAGAAAGTAAACACTTCTACAAAGAGAGATAATTATTCTTTGTTGTATAATAGGCACATGCTCGAAAGAGTGGTTGGTAAAGAGGCCTACAGTTTCCTGTATGGCTTCTCGGGGTACACTTAGGTGCAAGTGCACCTTGACGATAGGCACAAGACCACCTTTGCCACTGAGTGGGGAGTCTTTGCTTACATAGTCATGCCCTTCGAGTTGACTAACGCACCAACTACCTTCTAGAGGCTCATGTGTGCTATATTCAAGGATATGCTTAGAAAGGAATTAGAGGTTTTCATCAATGATCTGTGTGTTCACTCCACTCAGAAGGAGTGCGTGGACAAACTCCAGGCTATCTTTGAACAGTGTCGAGTATATCATCTCACATTGAACCCCTTGAAGTGCAAGTTCTGGGTGAAGCATGGATGCATCCTAGGACACGTGGTGTCGAAGAATAGCATTGCCACCAACTTCTCGAAAGTCAGGGTTATTGCCAATCTTCCACCACCATTGATTACAAGGGATTTTATGCTTCCTAGGCCATACAGGGTATTACCGACAGTTTTTTGTTGAACTATGAATTGATTGCTAAACTTTTATACAAGCTGTTGATCACATTCAAGTGGACCGATAAATTCCAACGCACATATGAGAAATTGAAAAAGGATCTAACCACCACACAAATTCTACGAGCCCCAAACTGGACAATCATTTTTCATGTTCACATTGACGCTTCTAAGTTTATTGTGGGAGTGATGTTATGCCAGCCTGGTGAACACTCGGTGAACATAACTTAGACTATCCTATGAGCTTTGCTAGCAGACAACTCACAGATATAGAAATCAATTATTCAACAATAGAGAGAGAAGGGTAAGCCATGATGTTTGCTGTAAAGAAGTTTTGGTATTATATTTTGGCTATACCTTTTACCTTTTTTGTTGACCATCAAGCCCTGCTGTACCTTGTTGATAAACCGTGCGCTACAGAATGCATAGCTCGATGGCTACTTCTGCTTCTAGAATTTTACTTCTCCATAGTTGTGCATCAAGGAAAGCAGCATTATATGGATGACCACATGTCTCGCATCCCCACGGGAGAAGCCGATGGACAAGACATTGCAGACGAACTACCTAATGCCCATCTATTTAGCCTATCAAATGCAAAATGTTTGTTTAGAGCTAATTTGACGCCTTATTGGGCAGATGACGTAGGGCTCCCTAAATGACCAATAGAAAAATCCTGACTTAGGTGACTCATTCTCAAAGTCCAACCTTATCAATTGATAGAGCAAGTCGACTCTATCGGCTATGGCAAGACAAATTACTGCACAGATGTGTGTGAGCATGAAATGCACGACGCACTAGCAAAGACACACGATAGAATAGTGGGAGGGCATTTTAGTGGAGACGCAATAGCCCACAAGGTGCTACAGTCTCAGCTATGGTGGCCTACTCTTTTCCCGGATGCAGCACGATTCATAAAGCACTATGATGAGTGCCAAAGGACCAAGGTACCAGTTTGCAACAAGGACAAAATGGAGTTGAGTCCAATCGTTGCAAGAGAAATGGGAAATTTACTTCATTGGGTCAATCAATCCTGTAGCATAATACTCACAAGCGAAATACATCATTGTTGCCCCCACAAAGTACCTCATGAAATGGATAGAAGCACGAGCTATAAGAAATAATGACTCTAGGACCACTACCAAGTTCCTTTAGGAACAACTAATCTCAAGATTCGATTATCCCATCGAACTCATTCATGACCAAGGCACGCACTTCATCAATGAAGTAATCGCTCATCTTCTATTCACCTTTCTAATCATCCATCGTAAATCCTCACCGTACTATCCTCAGGCTAATGGCAGCTGTGTCTATAAATAAAATTCTAGTGAATGTCCTGACCAAGGTAGTCTCTGCTTTGTGCAGCGACTGGGATAACAAACTCATGGCAATCTTATGGGCCTATCACACAGCTTATAAAATGGTTGTGGGACAGACTCCCTTAAGGTTGACCTATGGAATTGAAGCAATTCTACTTGTAGAGTTTTTGGTTCCTAGCTTGAGAATCGCTCATCAAGAGAGATGGGATGGAAGGGAGACATGAAAATAGCACCTAGTTGAGCTAAAATGCCTATCAGAAACTCGACTTCTAGCCACCCACACATTAATATGTGAGAGGGCAAGATGCAAAAGACAGTTTGACAAAGCATGTCAAACAACGAGATTTCGAATAGGGAGACTTAGTACTCTTTTATTTTGTTAAGGGTCATAAACATAAGATGAATTTTAGAGGGCCAAGGCCTTTCAGGGTCTGCGCCATCAACAGCAAAATTGGTAATGTGGAACTTGAAACCCTGGAAGGAGAGGGCATATGTTTCTTCGATGGCAGTCGCATCAAGAAGTATTACCCTCCCATGCACCCATTACATGAGCCTCCAATGCTGGAGCCCCCTATCAATGTATGAGTGGCCACAATTATGGAGATTGAAGATGAGGACGAGGGAACCGTAGAACCAGCTTACCTAAGCATGACGGTCACTGCCAACAAGCACACGACCACCCTCAATGCATTGATCGATGAGGAAGCTAACTTTAATGTCCTATCTCACATGCATTAGACCCAAATTGGTAAACTACAGTTACATCCCACTAACGCCAAACTCACCCCATTTGGGGGCCGATCATATGCCCTCTTGGAAAAGTGCAAAATTGCAATCTCTATTGAGTCTGAGAACATACCAATGATCTTTTATGCACTGCCAAACACTAAAGATATAGGTACAAACTCGCTATTAGGATGCCCATTTAAAAAGCAAGCTCATCGCAAGATAGTTGTGCCATGGCCCGCGGCTAATGATGAGGACTACATTGTTACCCTCTTTTTGTATGAAGGTGCTCGAAGACATGAACGATAGCTAGTTAATCAGGTGTGGACACCCCTTTTTGTCAACCACACCTCTAAACATCATGGCTAACCTCAAGAGCTACGTGCAAAATTGTGCCTTTTTTAGCAAATCCCTTAGGCCTCCCTATGATGCATCATCAGAAGAGGATTGGGGTACATCCTAGCAGTGCCATCATAGCTTCTTTTTTTTAAGAAGAAAAAAAAAAGTAAAAGAAGAAGAAAGAAAGCAAAAAATGAAAAGCAAAGAAATCACAACAAATAGCAATTTACACCACATAGGCCACAGTCACTACACCTAGGGGCTCTCAAGTTAGGTGCATCCAGTGGCTTTGGTCGGCCAGCACCGTCCCTAACCCCCGAGCCCCATTTCGATTCCCCACTTCATGCTTAGGGTACATCAAGGGCGAGACATACCTAGGGAGGTAACACTCGTGCTTATGGTTAGACCTATCACCCTAAGCTACACACACCACACCTCCATTATGCACAAACTAGATCCTCAAGTGAGGGACAACAACCAAGTTTGCCTGTGGTTCTGACCCCACTCCTAGTCCCACTAGCACAAGCACGATGCACCACGCACAAACCAAGCACACCCCCAGGTAGTGCACCTTCTTTTCTTTTCAAGGAAAAACAAGGCTCCAATCCCCCAACTTTGGAGGCCCCATCATCCATGCAATGCACTAACCAAGTGATCTATTTCTTCCCAAGACCAATTCCCTTGAGACCCCATCAACATCGACTCACACGTCTACCCTTTCTCATCGAACCTTCTCAAAACTGCAAGTATCTTGGAACTAGCACCCGCCTAAGAGAGGGGTCATCTTATGCGTCAATGTCACCATGCAGGCAAAGCAAGAAAGAGACAGATTGAGGCAACCCCAGTCAAAAAGTGAATGAAGAAGCTCATTTGGAATAGCATAGGAGAAGGCAACCATGGAGGGCCAAAAGACGGATCCATCCAACACCATCGTGAATTTCAAAGACAAATCTGTCTACTCACCATTCTCTAAGCAGGGATCCATCTAACACCATCATCAATTTCAAGGATAGATCCACCCCACACCATCCCCCACAAGGGCTTGTATACAAACTCAAAAAAGCCATCCAGCTACATGCATCCTACCTTCTATCCACTACACATCAATGCCATGGCACTGGCACTTAACTAGGAGGGGGTAATGTTAACCTCAGCACAAGAAGAAAGCAAAAAAAAGTGAAAAAGTGCAAGTTGGGTCGACCAAAAGAGGTGGCCCAGAAGGAAATTGGATACAAAGGAAGAAGCAAGAAGGGAAACAGTCGAAAGTGCAAGGGTGGCCTCAAAAGCTAAGTCAAAGGTAGAAGTGTGTTTTTAAAATCTCCTCTCTTCTGTTAGAAGATAGGTATAGGAACCCACTATAAGCAAGGGAGTATGAGGGCAGATGGGTGTGAATAGCCTTAAGGGCAGGGGAAACCCTAACCCTAGCTTGGCAGAGGCTATATAAACAGCCTATGGATCACTATCAAGAGTGAGATAGAGTGTACCCAAGTTGTACCTTGAGCAACTTATTAAACAAGAATTTGTTCTTGTACTTTAAGCCTCTTTCTCCCTCTTGTGCACACATTCCAATGCTACAACTCTGCTTTAAACATCTTCTTCTTTACTCCTCTTCTCTTCTCTCGTCACATGCATGGCTATGGAGGATGGATGTTGGAGAAAGAGGCTTGAGGATGCTTGAGCTTTCATCACAAATCATGGAGCTATCGGAGTGCTCTTCAGGAGAGGAAGCAACTCAATCGGGCATCAAGGTAAGATCACTACACTTGTAGAGAGGAATAGTGCATCAGCTATGTGAGAGGTAGCCATTAGTGCTCACTTGAAATGCTTGAAGGAATAAGAGGTCAACGGGTCTTGGTGGTTGAGTGAGAGCTCCCTTTACATCGTCTGTGACTTACTTCCCCTTGGGTAATGTGGTGGTACTGTTTGTCTTGAGTGTAACCTTTTTCTCAGTCCTCTTTCTCCTTCTCTTATGGCTCTTCTTCCCTATTGAAGCTGCATCAAGGTTGCTAGGTCCGAGTAATGAAGTATCAGTGATGGAACCTAGAACGGGCCGGCACTGGCTCGTGCACTAGCCGGACCTCTATCTCACGTGCTCAACAACCCCACAGCCTCACGGCCAAGAGCGTTGATGACACATGCATTGCCTTCCTAAATATCTTGCGTTTGTATTACGTCGTTTGTAGTCCACTCTTCTCTCACCCACTACTCCTCAGAGGGAGTCCCTTACATATTGCCTAATGGCATGAAGCACAGACATAGGGGGTCCTCCAATGGCGGCTGAGTGCCGCCACCCCTCTGCGACTCTCCTACACCTTGGGGATTGCCCCCTCGGTGCGTCGCTCAACATATAAACATTTCGCACCAAATCCACTCAAGGTACCATTTAATCGTATACAGGAATGTACCATTGTCCTTACTTCTCTTTTCCCCAGACCCCACGACTAGCCTATGGCTTAGGCTGTCCTGTCTCTCACTCAACGTGGGTCAAGGTCCTAATGAAAGCAATTGCTGTGCATCCAGGATTTCTGATACCTTTAAATATTTCCATGATTTATGCATATTGTGGATGCTAAGTGCTCAAACAATTATAGAATAAATATTGTGCGCATGTGAAAAACATCCTTTTAATGATTTTCAACTACCGTTCTTATGCGGCGTTGCATGAACCTAGCACCGAGGAAACCCTCGTGCTACTAGGCTCTCATTCTATAATTATTCACCGACCTATATGGCATGCAAACAAAAATCACCAATCTTTTCATCATTTTACTCCACATTTAGACACATTTGAACCACTCTACCCTCCCATCGATCAAATGTTGCATTGTTGTATAGATTTATAAGGCATTTTGCCATCATTTTATGTGTAAAAAGCGGAAAAAGACGCACTAGAACAAGAAGGTGGGGCTGAACTGAGGCAAATCCTCATGCTTCAGTCCCCACAAACATTCACGAACATTGTTCTTAATTTTCATTAATTTTCTGCACCCAAAATGCATTTTTCCCCTATTTTTAGTGGTTTTCCTCTATTTTCCTTGTATTTTCCCTTATTTTTTGCATTATTTAATTACTAAAAATTCAAAATAGGTTATGGGCTGTGGCCCTTAGTTCCTTCTTGCAACAAAAATGAAAATTTAGTTGATGTTCCTATTTATTCTTCCATTTTTATGCTCAAAAACATCATTTTCCCTTGATTTTTCATATTTTACGTGTTTTAGTGTATTATTTTGAGCCACAAGATGCATGTTTTTCTGATTTTCTGATTATGATCAACAATTACTCATGGAAAACAGCAACATAAATAATTTTTAGCCCACATGAACAACAGTTTATCAATCAAAAGCCATGAAATCTCAAATTTCCTTTGAAAATTTTGAATTACCGCTTATTTGCGTGTTTCGGGTTTCATGTCCATGGCTGCAAATCTGAAAATCAGCAGCACTTCATGCTCATGACGATCACACGTCACCATCTCCAGCCCGTGAAGCAATCCGATCGATGCCGGACAAGCCTCCACCATTCTTTCTTCTTCCTTTCTCTTCCCACATGAATCCCCCCTTAGAGGAGAGAGAGGGAGGAGAGAGAAAGACTGATTTTCTCTCTCCCTCTACAGGTTGCCATTGTCTGTGGGGGACGGAGCAATACGGAGCGGAGAATCCATGTAGTGGCATGCTGCAGTTGCTTCCATGGCTTGCTCTTCAAAAAAAACTTGCATTGAGAGGGGGGGGGGCGTTTTTTTCGCCACCTACTGCAGCACGCTGCCTTCCTCCATTTCGTGGTTTTTTTTTAATGGGGGGGGGGGGGGGGGGATGCCCCTTCCTAAAGGCACCCCTTCACTTCTCCTTTTGGGCACCTCCCCAATTTTGACCGGCCTTTTGGCCCTTTTCCTGCCTCTCTCGCATACGATGTCCGAATCCAGATCTGAAAATTTCTGTGAGCTCGTCCCGGCATCCCGCACTGACTGACAACTCCACTGACTGGCAAAGGTGCATGGAAAAATTACTAAAAATCTGCAAGTGTTGCCCGGGCATCCTTAGAGCACTTTGACGCTTAAAATCGTCCTAGGTCGAGCCGCCGCCTTTGACATTGGATATTTTTCCCTTGATATTTATAATTTTTAGCTATTTTTAAGCACTTTTCGGCACCAAAATTCTGCTCTCATTGGCGACCACGGGATAGGGCGACTCAGCCCGTCGAATCCCACAATAGATCTGCACAAAACAACCAGAGAAGCATCAAGCTGATACAAAAAAATATATAATAAAACTCAGCACAATGCTCACCCTACCCCCTGACAAACCAAGGCATGACATCCACAAGGAGTAAGCCTAGCATCATCTAATAGAAGATCTGAAGCGAGTCACTAACCAACTGCTCCAACACAACCAAACTAAACAGAATTGTCAAAGAGGTTGCCCTAAGTGGTAGTCTGAACTACTTACCAACTAAAGACAACACAACTAGGAGCTCCTACAAGGCGAGGACTCCTATAGCCTGATCAAGGAATATTTGCTGTCAGTACATTTCTTCTTTTAGGGTTTTTATTTTATTAACATACTTGGGCATGTAAAAAGGAGGGAGCTGAGCGTAGTGACCCAAGGAGAACAGGGCATCGGTCTTAGGACCTGTCTCGGCACCCAAGAACCTACTAAGCCCTCGCAAGGCGACACTTAATCCTTTTCTAACGCTCACTTTTATTTTCGCTCCAACCTTCCTTGTGTTGTTATTTTTTTATTTATTTATTTATTATTTTTTTCCAGCAAGAAGCCACCCCTAGGAAGACAAGATATCGGCCCCGGTCTGACTCGTCCCCAGGAACCTGCCAGGCCTTCGCAAGGCGATGATCAACTGCTGATACATTTTCATTCCTTTTCTTTTCTTTGATAGGGGTTAGAACCCCTTTTTACACACCTTCATATTTATATTCATCTTTTAGGATGTTCAGGGTTTCTTGGCATCATCATTATTATCTTCTGGCAAGCTTCTCTAACTGCCTCACTACTAACAAGAACTCCTAGAATGGCTGCCTAGCAGGCTAGCAGAACAGGGCCACTAGGACTTCCTTCTAAAATAGGTCTTTCGATGCCTGACAATGTCTTTACAGGAGGCAATGACTACTCCGACCTCCCTCAAACATACTTAGCCTAAACTTGGGACTTCATGCCTTGGTTGCCGGTCCCCAACAAAAATATATCCCCTCGACAAGTACAAATACATATATAATAGGAAAGAAAGGTACTCATAAAGGAGAGATATCACCTGGATTGGCCACAAGAAGCTTCCATCGCAGCAAAGGCTCCTCCAGGCTCCACCAAATTCCACGGATCACAAAACCTATCCAGCACAACACTTAAAACAAAAACCCAATTAAATGCACCCGCACTAGACAGGGAAATGGCCCTCTTGGCCTAATGAAATTAAACATGACTTTGCAAATAGATTGGCCCTCTTGGCCTAATGAAATCAAACATGACTTTGCCAATAGATTGGCCCTCTTGGCCTAATGAAATCAAACAATACTACGCATAACATCCTCCTGGAAACAACTATGATAGACATCAAAGCATACCATTCCCAAGGGAACAAAGGCTCGTAGCCCTAAACTAGGTGCATTAAATTATGACCCATCCCTCCCGCGTCTATCGCAAGAGGTGTTCACATCACATGTTGTCTAATCAGTCTGTGGGTCCAAGATAATTAAGGCAGATGAGTCTCGCCTACCCTCTGCATCACCCAGATCAACCATTGTCTGCCAAAGAGGACATGTTCAGAAAGCATACCCCACAAACGACCAGGTCCTGTCTCATCGTCAATAGATATATCGGGACAAGGGCCACAATTAAAGAAGAGGTCTTCTTCATACACAAAATTAGCCAATGAATCGGCAAACTGATTCCAGTTTCGTGGAATCAACTGAAAAGACACTCTATCAAATTCGTCTAGCAGGGCTATGGTAGTATGATGGTACATGCAAAGGATGGGGTTTCGTACCATGTACATCCCATTGAGTTGATTTAAAACCAACTGAGAGTCCCCTTTCACCAATAACTGCCAGATACCACCCTTCTTTGTAATATTCAAACCCATAATCAGGGCTTTGTATTCTGCCATATTATTGGTAAAATTCACCCCGAGATAAGCAGTTAACTTCATGACAATGCGTCGTCGGGGGTCTCGGATGACAACTCCTACACTTCCTTTTTTGCATGCACCCCTGGACGCCCCATCAAAATACAATGTGTACGTCCATAAAGGGTTTACATATCCCGCCATCCGGAACTCTACTCATAATTATGGTAATCGAAATTCAGCATATTCAACGGGTGGACTGTAGGCTCCATCCCTCCATCATCATTGAATTCAACAGGGATGCTCGTCAAAATTTGTAGGCAGTGATGGCAGAAGACCTTGATCTCCCAAATAAATGTCTCGCCTTCTTGCTCAGTCACCTTATATCCTTTGCTCCACCAAATGAGCTTTCCATGATGATACCTCTGTTCTAAATATGGGTGTTCTAAATAAGGGATCAGACGACCCATCAACCTCTATCACGATTTTCTTGCAGATATTTGATCAATCTCGCCTAGACCTGCAAGGCAGTCATAGTATTAGTGCAATCAGAAATAATAAGGTTTAATCTTATTAAGATTAACCTTATTTTTAAATTATATCCCCTCAAGGTCAGCTAACAAGACTGTGGATTTATTCTTTCCTATTCTAACGATCCTATAGGGCCCGTCCCATTTGGGCTCTAGCTTGCCTGGAAATAATTCACGTCGTGCGTCATAATACAGCACAAGTTGTCCTTTCTTGAAGGTGTATTTCTTGGCTTTGAGGTCGTGTAGTTGCTTCATTCGGCGCTTCGCCACTTCTTGGTGCAATAAGCTCTACAGCTTAAGCTCATCTAAATGTGCCAGTGTCGTCAAGCGCTCAAAAAGTGCATCTTCATCACTCAACGAATGATTGATGGCAAACCGAATAGTCGGCACCTCAATCTCTAAAGGCAAGACACACTCCTCCCCGTATACTAACTTGAACAGGGTATGGCCAGTGGCTCGTTTGAAGGTCGTATTATAGGCCCACACTGCCACGTGTAACTTTTTATCCCAATCCCGTTTCTTTTCCGACACAATTTTGGACAGGATGCCCACAAGCTGCTTGTTGGTGCTTTCAACTTGCCCATTGGCTTGCGGGTTATATGGGGTTGTCTTGTTATGCTTGATTTGCCAAGTCTCTGTCAAGCTTTTGATCACCTTATTCAGGAAATGGGTTCCGCGGTCCGACACTAATTCTTTCGGCGGACCAAAACGGCATATTATCTGCTCTAAAAGGAAACTAGCAGTTTCTTTAGTATCATCTTTCCTTGTTGCACGTGCTTCTGACCACTTTGTGAAGTAGTCAGTTGCTACAATGATATACCTCTTTTGCACAGTCGACGACGGAGTAATAGGACCCACAAAGTCTATTCCCCAATTCTCAAATGGAAGTGTCGCCATAATAGGGGTGAGTGGTCGTTTCCTATTCTCTCGACTATCATGTCGTTGACAAATATCGCATCTCTTAACATACGCAAACGCATCCTGGAAGATGGCAGGCCACCAATAACCTACTCTTAAAGCCTTTTGTGCTGCAAGCCATCCAGCAAAATGGCCGCCCCAAGCAGAATCATGGCACTCTTCCAAAATGAATGGCACCTCATCAGGCATCACACATCGGTGATAGATGTCATCAACCCCTTGCCGATATAATGTACATGCGATCAAGGCAAACTTTAACGCTTGCTGCTTAATTTTCCTTCTCTCAGCTTTAGATAATTCGGATCCCGCCTCTCCCGTTGATAAATAATGTGTTATTGCAGCGTACCAGGAGGAAATAGATGTTGTATCTATTTTAAATAACAACTCCATGTCACTACCTTCAGCCACAGATTCTTTCGGCTCCCCAAAGTCCACAAGACATTCCACGATGCCTTGCAACCTTCGTGGCTTACTACGGATTTCATAATCAAACTCCTGCAAAGTGATTAACCACTTCGCTAGACGATCAGGCGGCTGTAGCTTATTCATCAATAGTTGAAGTCCCTCCGCCTTTGTATAAAGCATGACTTTCTCGTAGAGAATATAATGCCTGAATTTCTTGGTCCCAAAGACCATCGCTAGACACAACTTCTCCATGTAGGTATAATTGATCTCTGAAATGCCCAATTTTTGACTAGCAAAGGCTATCGGATGATACCACTTCTCTTCCCAAATTTGGGCTAAACAGCAGCTGATACTATACATGGTGGCTGCCGAGAATATATAGAACACCTCACCTCTTTTAGGTGCTTTTAAAACGGGAGCTCTTGCTAGCTCCTATTTCACATTCTCGAATGCTACCTTACAAGGGTCACCCCATACAAACAAACAGCTAAAGGACAATAAATTTGTAAGCGGCAACGTTCTTTCTGCCAAGGCGTTTATGAATCTACGGTAATAACCAACCGAAGGCAGAAAGCTATGAACTTCTTTCGGAGTGCGTGGTGGACCCATGGCAACTATAACTTTGACCTTCTCGGGGTCTGTCGCAATTCCTACCGAACTGACCACATGACCCAGCAATAGCCCGTAAGGTACTCCAAAAACACACTTCCATGGGTTTAGGGCGATACAAAGCTGTCTACAGCGCTCAAAGCATTTTCTTAAAATGATCAACTGCCTTCCTCTCACGATGGCGGCCCCTAAGTCATCAATAAACACCTTCAACTCTTCAGGGGATATGTCACCGAATGTCTTATCTGTTGTTCGTTGCCACGAACCAGGCACATTGCATATACCAAAGGCCATCACATGGTACGCAAAAGTACCAAATATAGTAATAAAAGTTGTTTTCAACTTGTCCTCTTCCACAATTGCCATCTAGTTATATCCTGCAAAGCAATCCATAAACGAATATATTTCCCTACCCGCTAATTGATCCAAAATCTGGTCAATAAATGGCAGCGGGTAGTAGTCCTTAACTGTCTGCTTATTCAGCTCCCTAAAGTCTACACATAATCGAATTTGATTATTTTTCTTTTTGCTAATCACAACTGGCGAACACCATTCCGTGTGTTGCACAGGAAAAATCAAACCTGCTTTGCGAAGCTTCTGTAACTCTTCAAACAGCCCGTCCCTCAGTTCGAAAGGCATACGCCTTACTTTCTGTCGTACAGGACGACTGCCCTCTTTCAACGGAATTGTATGAACAGCAAGACTAGGAGGAATGCCTCTCAGCTCATCATAACTCCAGGCAAAGATATCACGGAATTCCTAAATCAAGGCCACATAGTCCTCCCTTTCTGCTGTGCTGAGCATAGAGCCTAATTTGCTTGGCCGTGAATCATCAGGCGTACCAAGGTCTAGCTCGATAACATCTGCATCTCTTATACGATCTTGGCCCTCTATCGGCTCGTTCAAAGTGATCTGATAGATGTCTTCCATGGTGGATCCCTCTTTGGACTCATCACTCGATGATGTCTCACTAGCAAATAAATCTTCTAATGTCTCCAATTCTGTAGAAGATAGAGGAGCTCTCTCACTCTGCAGGGACTCAGGATAAGCATCAACCACCGCACACTGGGCACCTCTGCCGAATATTAGTCAACCGGTAGGTATATCTACTTGGCAATCTGCTTGCAAGATCCAAGGTCGTCCGAGTAATACTTGGTAACTTGGACGGCCCGCAAAACGAATCACCCTAAAGTCCAACAGGCATTCTACATTTGCAACAGTGACATGGACCTTAGTAATGCAGCCTTCCGGCTGTCTCAAACTATCATCTGCCATTCTGAGAATTGTGGAGGTATCTTTTTGGATCGCAAGACCCAACCTTTCCATCAGTTTAGAACTCATAATGTTAACAGATGATCCCGTGTCGACGATGGCATAATCTACTAATATCCCATCGACATAGGCTGCAACCCTTGGGCAATGCTTCTCAGCATGCTCGAACCAGTCATCACCAACTCGCGCAATACCCAAAGGTTCTACGATATAACCGATACGAAGGATCTTTCTAAATTCCTTGCGTACTCCTGGAGAAAGCTTAATAAGCTACAAAAGATTCACATCCGGCTTAACTTCACAAAGAGAGCTCGCCAAATCGAATTCATGATAGTTCGATAGAGCTCGCTTTTCACGCCAAACCATCCACTCTTTAGGTCGATGAACCGGCTTTATTGCCTCTTTCTTAACTTTCACCTTCTTCTTTGGTGGTTCCTTATCGGCTTTACTTTCCACGGGCTTCAAAGGTCCCCCTTCCATGGCAGGATCCAAAACTTGCGTTCCTTTGTCGCCTTGTTTAGGGTTTCCGTCGATAGGCCTATCCTTGTCGACTTCTCTACCCTTTTGACCTCTTGTAAGAACATCTCGCAGATTAGAGGTTTCAGCATCATGAACGCGTACAGCCTCAATCAAACTAACCCCACTACCACTAGGTAGCTCCTCCACTGTAGTCTTTGGTCGTTGAAGTATTTGTTTAGGCCCGTCTTCTCGATGGGAATCATTTCCTTGCACACGATGATTAACAGGCCCTGGTTGCCGACTACCGCGCTGGAGGGAACTGATCTTACTCCAGCAAGTAGCTGCTAAATGGCCGGATTTTCCATAGATGTCGCACTTAACATTTGGGCAATTTCTTGGATAGTGCTGCCCACCACACCATTTGCAACTAAACCTCGAAGGTGCACCCTCATCTGGGTATCTACTTCCTATCAAATTTTGTTGTTTTTTAAGGAAGTTGACATCAACGACTATTTGCCGATACTGCTCCGTAATCATGTCGGTATAATGCTTCATCATGTCCTTAACCTCGCCAAGAACATTGGAAGCGCTCGACTCATAGCCTTGGTCATTACCATGTCGTTCCATCGGCCTAACAATTCGATTAGGCACTGGTTGTTGAGCCACAGGCATGGTATTAGAATTGACCACCTGGCCTCCACCATTTGGAACCATTTGACTGCCCATAGGCATCGGCATGCTAGGGGAAGCTGGTAATAAAGGGACATTCTGCATCATGTTCCCTCTCCCATTAGGGTTAGCCATCGCTATCCCTTGGCCACTACTGCCATTGGCCATCGCCATATTGTTTCCCAATACTAAACCCATATTCAAATTGCCTCGAGAAGCATAGGCTGCTTGTAGTCGAGATTCCACCTCTTGTGCTTGTGTAATGGCAGTATCTATATCCCCCAAGGGGACACTACTCAACTGTAATTGGATATTAAAGTCCAAACCATGTAGGAAATATTGCAATTGGGCAGCTGCGGGGATAGGAATAGAGGTGTCCAACTTACGGAAAACCTCTTTTATTTTCTTCGCATAAGCACGAATATCCTCGTGTGGTTCTTGGCGGGTCACGTTGAGTACACACAACCAATATTGCCCACCCCTTTCAGGGGCAAACTCCCTTCGAAAAGCTCCATAAAATGAATCAATATTCAATATGGTTCTGGCTTCTAAACCATGATACCATATAGCGGCTCTTCCTTTGAGAGTCATATTGAAGAACATCATTAAATGTCCTTCTTCTTGGATGCGATAGTTAAACATCAGCTTTTGAAACTCCCTAATGTGGAGTTCGGCATCTTCCTCAATTAGCCCATTAAAAATGGGTAACGGGTAACCTAGAGCCAGCAAATCCGTCGTTCCTACTGGAATTGCAATAGGCTGCGCCATGACGAGGATTGGATTTACACTAGGAATAAGGGACGGTGGGGTTACACCTCCCGCACTTGATGTAGACTAGCTTATGGAAGAAAGGGGAGCACCAGAGCTTCCACCTTCTCCTAACTTACTGCTTGTGGCCCCAAGACCACTAGATCCACTCCCTCGTAAGGGTTCAACACCGCTACGCTCAGGGGAATATCTCCTAAAAATTTCAGCACGTCACCTAGCTCTTTCGTCTCATGGGCACCCCTTCCTAAAGGCACCCCTACGCTTCTCCTTTTGGGCACCTCCCCAATTTTGACCGGCCTTTTGGCCCTTTTCCCGCCTCTCTCGTATACGGTGTCCGAATCCAAATCTGAAAATTTCTGTGAGCTCGTCTCGGCATCCCGCACTGACTAACAGCTCCACTGACTAGCACAGCCACATGGAAAAATTACTAAAAATCCGCAAGTGTTGCCCGAGCGTCCTTAGATCACTTTGACGCTTAAAATCGTCCTAGGTCGAGCCACCGCCTTTGACATTGGATATTTTTTCCTTGATATTCATAATTTTTAGCTATTTTTAAGCACTTTTCGGCACCAAAATTCCGCTCTCAATCAGCCTACTTAGTTTATGCTCAGGTCATGACATTCAATGGAATCAATGTGGCCTCACCATTAAGTGTCTCAACTCCGAACAGCCCAATTGTATGGATGGCATGATTATCGAACTACTGGAGGTTTTCCACCTAGCGTACTAAAAGTGTGTGATCCTGCACTCTGGACATCTCAAGTTGGCATTGTCTTGATTGGCTTGCTCCATTATGGGGCAGTGATATGAGATATGCCCTAGGTGACCACAAGTCCAGCATGCGATGGGTTCTTGGTTCTATCCTCCTAGACCTCTACCTCTTCCCCTGCCTAAGGCAATCACCAACACTGGTCTAAAATCCATTAAGATGAAGTCACCCTCTTTTCATATGAGACGTAAGGGTTTACATATGCTTCATCCTCATTTGGCTCCTCTATGTAATGTATTGGAGTGTTGCTTGGTGGATGGGTCACAATGGGTCCAGGTGGTCTAGATATCCCCGTAAGATTGATGTCCATCTTGTGGATGGTTGGCTTTGAGTCATTGGGTATTGGGAGAGCTAATGGAGCTCCCCTTCCAAAGTTCAATGTCCTATTCCCTAGGTAATACAGTTGATTGTACGGTTGTGGGTATGGGAATCGCATCATGGTCAAACCTATTGCACTTTGCACATTGTCTCGATCTAGGTTCTAGGCACTCAGCTAGAAGGTAATTTCCTCCGCAAATGCACACTCTGCACATAAGGTCATGTGGGCCTTCTCATCATCTCTTGAAGCTTTGCCAACTCCAACTTAGCCAACTACTCTTTTCCCTGTCCTTGTGCTCTGGCTGGATCTTTTACTGAAAGGTGAGAAGAATCGAAGCTTGCACGCGAGCTATGGCGGGAGAGCAAGAGCAAGAAAGAGAGAGACAAGAAATGGGAACTCCAACAGTCACAATGTGTGATCGGGCCTTCCTTTATTTACTAGTAACTAAAAATGAATGTAAGGAATAAAGTGACGTGACGGGCGCCAGCCACCTGTAGTGGGCAGTGGCGGGTACTGTCAGTGTAGTAATACACGGGGCGGCACGGCGGAGGCGCCTTTACCCCAACAACCTCCCACTTAAAGGCGAATCTGCCCCAGTGAGAGAGAAAAGAAAAGAAAAAGACAGTACAGCTGTACATAGGTACAAGGGATGAGGAAAGGCAATATCTCATCCAACGCCCATCAATCTCCTGAGGAAGGCAAAGCGCTCAGTAGTGAGGCTTTTCGTGAGCAGATCTGCAGGATTCTCATCAATGGAGATCTTGACAAGGTCAACAGACTTGTCCTCCATGACACCACATATGAAGTGATACCTCACCTCAATGTGTTTTGTCTTCGCATGGAAGATTGGATTCTTAGCCAACTGAATGGCACTCATAGAATTCGAATGCATTGTAGATATAGCATCAATCCCAAGGTCAGCAACTAGACGGCCTAGCCATATGGCCTCCTTGCAAGCCTCAGTAACTGCAACATACTCGGCCTCAGTGGTTGACAAAGCCGTACACTTCTGAACCCTGGACATCCAAGAGACAGCACCTCCAGCATAGGTGAATACATAGCCAGAAGTGGACTTCCTACTATCTGCATATCTTGCATAATCTGAGTCAGTGTACCCCACAACCCTTGTATCCTGGCTGCCATAGCAAATATACATATCTGTTGTGCCCTTCAGGTACCTCATGATACCCTTCACGGCATCCCAATGTTTCCTACCAGGTGTAGCCATATAGCGTGCCACAACACCAACTGCAAAGGCAATATCTGGACGAGTGGCTATCATGGCATACATCAAACTGCCCACGGCTGAAGCATAAGGGATCTGGACCATCTCGGCCCTCTGCTCATTTGTCTGCGGACAATCGGCCTGTGATACCTTCACATAAGACGGCAATGGACAGCCAATAGGCTTTACGTCTTGCATGCGGAAGCGCTCAAGGACTTTATGAATATACTCCCTCTATGATAAGTAGAGGAGTCCCTGATGCCTGTCGCGTCTAATGCGCATACCAAGTATGTGAGAGGCATGTCCCAAATCCTTCATCTCAAAGCTCTTCTTCAGCTGAGATCTAGCTCATCATGAGCTTTCCCTGCTATCAGCATATCATCCACATAGAGTACCAAAATAAGCAATAAACCATCACGGGCTTTCTTCGTGTAAAGACACGGATCCATAGCACTCCTATTGTAGCCCTGTGACTACATAAAGGCATCAAACTTATGATACCATTCCCTAGGTGCCTGCTTCAAGCCATAAAGACTTTTCTTCAACTTGCACACTAGGTGCTCCTTGCCAGGTTTTGCAAAGCCCTTGGGCTGCTCCATATAGATCTCATCATGCAAGTCCCCATGTAAGAAAGCCATCTTGACATCCATCTGATATAGATCTAAGTCAAGTTGAGCAACCAAAGCCAAGACCAAGCGCAGGGTGGTCATCTTAACCACTGGAGAAAAGACCTCATCAAAGTCTACATCATGCTCTTGCTTAAAACCCTTTGCTACCAATCTAGCCTTGTATGCCGGCTTGGGGTGTCCAGGGGTACTTTTCAGCTTGTACACCCACTTGCATGGCAAAGTCTTCTTGCCCTTAGGCAAGGCAACCAAATCCCAAGTCTCATTTTTATGCAAGGAGTAAATCTCAGACTGCATAGCCCTCTCCCAGGACTGACTATCACCCCTGCACATAGCCTCATCATAAGTGAAAGGCTCTCCTGCCTCTGTAACCAAAATATAATGCATAGAGGGCTGAAATCTATCAGGTGGACGTCTGTCTCTAGCAGACCGTCTCACTGCAGGCTCTGCTGCCTGCCCAGCTGCCTATCCAACACCCTGACCGTGAGCATCTGCTGCAGCTGTAGCCTGTCCACCTAGCTGTGCAGGAGTTCTAGGCTCCTCCTGAAAGATCACTCTGCGGATCTCAACCACCTTCTCAGGCTGCCTGTGCATCTTGTCTTCATGGAAGACTACATCATGGTTGCGTACTATTTTCCGCGCCTGCGGATCCTATAGGCGATACTCCATCTCTCCTGAATCACCATAACCAAGAAAGATGCAATTAACGCTCTTTGGATCCAACTTACTCCTCTTGTTCTTGGGCACATGGCAGAATGCCTCACATCCAAAGACATGGAGATGCGCATAAGAGGGTGGCTTACCAGCCCAAACTTCCTCTACAACCTGGAAATCCAATCCACTAGAAGGCGATCGGTTTATGACATGCACTGCCGTACTAACTGCCTCAGCCCAAAAGCTCTATGGTAGGCCTGCATGGCTAAGCATAGAGCGGACACGCTCCTGAATAGTCCTGCTCATGCGCTCAGCCAAACCATTCTGGGCGGGGGTGTAAGGGGCGGTCAATTGACGCTTAATACCCCTGTCATCACAAAACTGCTCAAAAGCACGTGAGACATATTCTCCCCCATTGTCAGTCCTAAGGCATTTTAGTCTATACCCAGTCTGGTTCTCAACAAGAGCAAGCCAACGCTGAAAGACTGCCAAGACATCGGACTTTTGCTTTATGGGATAAGCCTACACTTTCCTAGAAAAATCATCAATGAAGGTAACAAAGTACTTCGCGCCACCCATAGACATACACGGCATGAGCCCACAAACATCTGAATGCACCAAAGCCAAGGGCTCACTCATGCATGGCCTACCCGATTTCTTATGCGTAGACCTATTCTGCTTACCATAAAGACAATGATCACACGAGTCAAAATGTGCATAGTCCAAAGGCGGAAGATACTGCATACCAGATAACATTTTCATTCCCTTCAAAGACATATTCCCCAAATGGGCATGCCAAAGTGATACATGTGGGATAGAACCCACTGCCAAAACATGGTCTACAGAAGACCCAGATACAACAAGAGGATAGAGGCTGCCAGCCTTGGCGCCTCTAGCAAGCACAAGTCTGCCTCTGGTAATCTTCCAGGCAGAATCCCCAAAATAGACATGAAATCCTGCATCATCCAACTATCAGGTAGACATAAGACTACGCGTAAGCGCAGGTACATGACGTACATCCCTAAGAAAAAAGGAACTGCCATTGGAAAACTGCAACTGAATATCTCCACAGCCCACAATATCAAGAGACCTGTCATCTCCAAGTCTGACTGATCCAGATACAGTATGGTAAGAGTGAAACCACTCACGGTAAGGCGTCACATGGAAGGACACACCTGAATCCAATAACCAGCACTGTGCATACATACTAGGTGTCTCAATCAAGTGTGAGGCATCAAAAGAACTAGCTGCAAGTATGAACTCATCACTACCATCGGAATCCTCGGTCTACGTGACATTAATTTCTTCAATCTTGACGTTGGAATTCGCAGGTACTATGCTGCGATCAAAGGACTTCTCCTGCACTTTCTCTTTCCCCTTATCCTTGTGCTTCTCATTGCGCAACTCATGACACTGTGGTCTGATATGGTCATTTTTCCCACAATGATGACAAGTGACATTAGCGTTGTGCCCATGCGACTTACTACGCGACTTTCCACAAGATTTAGACCGACCCTTCTGAGAGTCACGGCCATGGCCATTCCCACGTTCATTCCTGTCATTCCTGCCTCTAACTGTCAAAGCATGTGAAACACAAGAGGCATCCAAGTTTTTGCGATTAACCTCTTCCTGCAGAAGAGCACTCTCAACATCATTCAGTTTCAGAGTAGCACTAGAGGCACATAGGGCAGTGCGGAATACATCCCATGACTCATTCAGAGTCCCAAGCAAGAAAAGAGGAGTTACTTCCTCTCCAAAGGTGATATCCTGCGAAGTCAGGTTCTTCAGTATAGCATGGAACTGGCTCAAGTGAGCAGACATAGTCGCATTATCCTTCATGCGCAAATCCATAAGCTGCTTCAACCAGTACATCTGACTCACCGGACTTTTCTTATCATAAAGATTCTTGATCTTATTCCATAGATCCCATGCACTCTGTGCTTCCTCAAATACATTATAATGTACCTGTTCAGTGAGAGACAATACAATCGTGGACTTGCATAGCTCATCAAGTTCAAGCCAGTCGTCATTGTCCATAGTTTCAGGCTGCTCCCCACTCAACCGAAGTGGCTTAATCTGAGATTTCTGCACCAAGACCTGCCAATTTTGACTCTTCCAATAAGAGTAGTTGGTACCATCCAACTTTGTGATGTTAAATATGGCATTATCAGTCGAAGAGGACGCCATAATGCAGGCTGGAAATGCACAGACAATGTAAAACTGCTGGCTGTTTTACTACAGAAAATGCCCAAAATCCACTAAAATGAGCTCCAAATGGCAAGAAAAGTGTGCCAAAAGATGCTGCCCACTTAGTACTAGGTGCGGTACACCAAATCAGGATATTTCAGCATAAAAAATACTGCTCAGTCCACCAATAAATGCTTGCTGTAATAAATGTCAGAATTGCAATAATGAGAGCAAACTGTCCCAAAACTGGATCTAATGTCAATAAACAATGCTAGGTCCAAAGCCGGCATAAAGAGGACAAAGCAAAGCCAAATGACAGTGAAAATACATGAGCATAACACCGAGAGATGTCAAATAGCATCTGCTAGTAAGAGGCACACCCCCAGACAATCTAGGCAAAATGTAGAACTAACTGCCAAAACCTGACACAAATAGGTGTCTGCTCAAAAGAAAGCAGATCCAAAATTGAGACTCAGCTCATAAGCATCCTGTGAACCAAGACATATACTCAATGCAACATCCAATTGTCGAAGTATAATCCCAAAGTCTCAATACATCTATAACTGCTCAATGACATAGACTGCTCCAATAGCATGTAATCCCTGCTCAAGGTCAAGTAAGCATGCAAGATGCTCCCACTGGCACAAAAGGCGTACAATCGAGTTAAAGGCTCAAGCAACCCAAGACAAAGTACCAGTGACAAGTGACCAAGTCAATGCGTCATACGCTTCCTAAGAACATGACATACATGAAGCAACTGATGTAGCAGCCACTAAGCAAGACATAATCCCAATGGCAAGATCTCTGTCAAGTCAATACATCCAGTAGCAAGCCAAAGTCAATATCCCTGTGAGTCGAAAGTGCTCAAAACATCCAAATCAGAGCTCCAAAATATCTGTCAAGCATGGACGAACTAAGAGGCATCAACCACGGACCAAAGCATGTAATGCATAGAGCTTATCCGTCAAGTACAGACAATAGGCATAAGTGGCCCAAATGCCAGTCAAGTCGACCAAACTGCCAATAACAAACCAATAACAACGGAGCAAATGCAATGCTCAAAAGCATTCTAGAATCACGATCATGAGTTCGAAGTCGATCCCCAAAGTGTAATGCATCATGACATAACCCATAGCATACATCCGGTATCGATAGAGAAGCAATACATGTGACAAATGAGCTTCAGCCCGCTCATGTACAGTAGCTCTAAACGGTCCAAAACTGTCAATTTCCAGCCCAAAAACAATGCCAAATCATGGGCGTATCGAATGCATACATTCCCAAGACATTAGGCATCATGTAGACCGCATACGGGCATCAAACAAGGTAACCGGAGTAGAGTATAAGCATCAAATGCCAATGCCAAGTGTGGCTGCCCTATTTCCAGCACTGTATAACAGTAAATGACAGTCCCAAATCAGCCAATATTTCAGGCCAAAATCATGGCATAATCATGTGCATACATTCCCAAGGCACTAGGCATCATGTAGACCGCATACGGGCATCAAATAGCACAACCGGAATGGAGTGTAAGCAACAAATGCTAATGCCAATGGTGCTGCCCTGTTTTCAGCCTGTTATGACAGTTTATGATATTTCCAAATCTGAAGAAATCAGCCCCGAATGATCAAGACCAATGCCCAAATCTTGAATGACATCAAACATGAAGTCTATAGCCCTCTTGATCAAGGTAGAGAGCAAGAAGCAATGGCCAAGTGTGGAGCTGAAGTAGACGAGTGCTAACAGCCTGGAAAAAAATGGTGCAATCTGCCCTGTTGGTGCTAAACTTGCTATTGCTCCACGTGGGCTGAAAGGGGGTAATGGGGGGCTCAAGAAGGGCCTATCAAAGGCCTATGACAAGCCTCTTTGAGCCTTGATAGGTGTAAGGCACAATATGAGGGGAATAAGCTTCAAGGGTTTGAAGCCATGGCTGCCCTTGTTGTTTGCAACTTGTAGACTGAAATAAAACCCTGAAAGAATGATCAAATACCTTAGTACCAATGCCTTGAAGGTGCCTCAATAGGCCGGGAAGGTGCTCGGGAAGCCAGGGAGTGACAGGAGCTCGGGGAGATCGGATATGGCTACCGGGATGGAGACCCAATGCGTGAAGGGAGTCGATGCGAAGGTAGAGAAGCACCGAGTCGAGTTCGAGCAAGAGGAAGCCAAGATCTGATACCAGTTGAAAGGTAAGAAGGATCGAAGCTTGCACGCGAGCTATGGTGAGAGAGCAAGAGCAAGAAAGAGAGAGACAAGAAATGGGAACTCCAACAGTCACAATGTGTGACCGGGCCTTCCTTTATTTACTAGTCACTAAAAATGAATGTAAAGAATAAAGTGACGTGACGGGCGCCCGCCACCTGCAGTGTGCAGTGGCGGGTACTGTCAGTGTAGTAATACACGGGGCGGCACGGCGGAGGCGCCTTTACCCCAACATTTACTAATGGTCATAGCTCTCTCTGAGGATCTAGAGGTAGTGCTATCTCAAGTTGTGGCTCTTGAGGTTCTTGCCTTGAGCAGGTCATCCACATGTATGGTTTCTTGAGGTTCTCTCCTTGAGCAGGTCATCCACATGTATGGTTTCTTTCGAAGACCCTAGCTAGCACGTCCCTCTATAGGTTCGAGTTGCTCACCAAGGCCTTGTAAAGCTCTTTACTTCAAATTTCGTTTATGAATACAGTGGAGACTACTCATTCGTTAAGTCATTCTACCATCGGGATTCTCTTAAAGAGACTTTGCATGTGAGTGACATTGTCTCAGATATCCTTCCTGTCCCTTTGGTTGGCATTCATCAACCTAACAATGATATCATCAGAGTATCCCACCTCAGAGAATCTCTTGATGAATAGATTCTTTGAGGTTATTAAAATTATTACATTTGCATTATCTAGGCTAGTATACCACACCCATCCTTTGTCTCCTAGGCAAAGTTCAAAAGATTGTGTGTGTTGAGCAAGATCTGTGAGGCTGTTTGCTTGCATACTTGCTCAAACTACTCTATGAAGCTGTACGGGTTTGGCTCTTATAGTTTGGGTGATTCTTAGCCCCAATAGTGATGTAGTTGCTAGGGCTTCTCCACTTTGCTCTCTACAGCAACAGTTGTATTATCTAAGATTCACTTCATAAGAAGCTTGCTCAACATAAGATCCACCTCTACTAGTGCTCTCTCCCTCTTAGCATTTGGTCCTACCCTAGTTTTGTTGGCAAGAGCCAAGACATGTTGGACCTCACGCATTTTTATGTCTTCTCTAAGCTTTCTGAGCTCATTGCTCTTGGTTGTAGGTGGCTATGCTTTGTAGCACTTTTCTTGCTAATTTTCTCTCTTTCTTGATATTGGCTATGATCTCCTCGGCCGGTCTACCATGATACACCATTTTGGTTCACAAGTCACACTGGTTTACAGGCTGTTGGATATTGGTTGGGAATTCCCCCAAGTTGAATTTATCATCTCCAAGATTGGTGCTAGTTCCTAACATGTTGATGTCAGCTAGGGTATCGATCAGGTTAAACAGATCGGATAAAGCTACATCCCTAATCATGTCAGTCTTTGTTGCTCCCTAAGAGGCTCGATCACTCAAGCCTCATAGTCTTGAGTGCGATTGGTTTTTATGCTCACTTTTCTAGCATTTGGGGGTCTCCTCCTACTAGTGGGTTCATTGACTTATGTTATCTTGCATGAGTTCTTTGTTGTTTAAAACAATCCTCTATGTTACATGCACTCATATGCTTGAGTGGTGCTTATCAATATGCACTCTGCAAATTTAGGATTTCTGCCTTACTGGTGTACTCCAAGTGTTTAAGTGATGCAGTGTGCGACTTCAATGGAAGCAATGCAGATCACACTCTTTCCAATCAGGTTCAGCTAATTACATCTTCTTCGTACAGGTGACCACCACTCTTGATGGTCCATTCTAGTCTCTATTGTGTTCTAGATGAATGGTCTGAGGGATAGCAGGTTTGGCTAGCTAATTTGGGTCTCTAGTAGGATAAGTGACTAATGGTCAACGAGTACAATTGTTTTTGGGCTGTCAAGTTGTGATTCTTGAGTTTATCGGCTCTATGAGGTATTCTATACACTTGGAGGCCTATGAGGGTATCACCTAGCTTGGACTCAGGCTTTGCTAGCTTGGGATGGGTTTGATGTGCTAGAAATGTTGTTATGTATACTTATCCAAGTTGTAGTGTCTAAGCTATAGACTTGAATGTCCCAGTCCGAGTCATGTGCCCACTTGAGCATGATGCCTCGACCGTTTGAGGCCAAATAAGGTTTAGGGTCTGAGTCCAAGTCTTAGACTTAGATGGTTTTGTTGTTGTTTGAATGGACTGTGACCCGGATTGTCTGACTTAGTCAAGGCCATTCGAGCATGCAGACAACATCCAAGTGTGGCAACGAGAGTCTAGAATGGCAATCAAATACTCCAAGTGCCTACTCTAATATTGCAATTAGGATCCTAACTATGATCAACAAGCATCAAATGACACTCATAGCATACCTATAGGGCTCAAGGATGCGGGAATACAAATTGTTGAGCAAATCTATGCTCTCTCTCTCTCTCTCTCTCTCTCTCTCTCTCTCTCTCTCTCTCTCTCTCTCTCTCTCTCTCTCTCTCTCTCTCTCTCTCTCTCTCTCTCTCTCTCTCTCTCTCTCTCTCTCTCTCTCTCTCTCTCTCTCTCTCTCTCTCTCTCTCTCTCTCTCTCTCTCTCTCTCTCTCTCTCTCTCTCTCTCTCTCTCTCTCTCTCTCTGTGTTGAGACTGAATACACACAAATGGGCTCTCCCCCCTCTTCTTGGCCTCTTAAACTCCTTCGCTCTTGCTCTTTTACTTCCCCCTTCTCTCTCTTTGCTCCCTTAATGCATTTAAGCCCTTTTTCTCTTTGTTTTATCCTATTTTAATAATAGTAACCCTACTATTTTTTTCCTTATTTTCCTTATTTCTTCCTACCTTAATGCATCCAAAACACAAAGTAAACACCTAGGATATTCCAACCTACTCACCTAAAACTTAAAAACCAAAAAACTTACTTGCAAAGGAGATTGAATGTCCTCCGACTTCCTCACTTCCTACCTATCTCAAGCAAGCATTGTTCAAGGCAAACCCTACTTCACTTCTCAATTCGAGTGGGCATGTACTTAAAGCTTGAGTTCATCGATCCTGACAATGGAACCAAAATGTGGAAGCTCACGCTCGACTGCTAAGACCCATGGCCTACTTATGGTTTCAAGCATTCCAAGCCAAGTGCAATGGTTACCTCTCACATAGCCATGCACACTCTCGCACCTAAGAGTGTAGTGACCTTACCTTCATGCTCAATCGAGTTGCCTCCTCCCATGAGCTCTATGATAGCTCCACAATCCAAGGTGCAAGCTCAAGTAAGCTTGATCCTCAAGCTTCAAGCTCCAAGCTCCAAGCTCCATTGTTGCGAGTGAGACAAGAGAAGAGAAGAGAAGAGAAGGAGAAGAGAGGAGAAGATGGAGAGCTTCTTCACCATGGTCCCTTCTTACACACACTCTCTCTCTCCCTCCCTCCCTTAAACACAAGAACAAGCAAGAAGAAGAAGAAAAAGAAGAAAAAGAAGAAGAAGAGAGCTAGTTTTTGCCACACACAAGAATGACCTTCTTCATTCACTTTTTTCCTTTTATACATGCCCTACCTCTTTCTTGGCCACCCATCCCTTTATTACATGACCGCCCATTTTAGCCTAGGTCCTTTTTCCCTATTCCCTTCCTATTTACATTGTTCCTTCACCCATGCTCATCTACATTTCTAAATTGCACAGGAGGGAGCATGGTGCTCTTTTAAAAAAATTCAGGGTGTGCTTTTACATTGAAAATGTGCCTTTCCCTTTTTGCACTTGCCCTTGACTTTTAAAGTTTCTCTTGTGCTTTTGGCCATTTTTCTCCTATTTTTCTCTTGGGCCACCTTTTTTTGCTTTGCCCTGCATCTTTAAATTTTCTTTTGCTTTCTTTTTCACTTTCTTTGCATGAGTGTTAACAAGTACCATGATAGTTAGTGATATCCAATCAGTATACTCAATTTCATAAATGAATTTTTCTTTTTGTAACATCGATTTCTTTTCTAACATGATGCCATATTGTAGATTCATGGGGTGGGCTCGCTACTTGATGGGCTTGGCATCATCCTTAAGAGGAATTGTGTGAAGTGGTTTAGCAAGTTAATCAATCATTCCTCATCATTTTCATTGAGATCCTCAACAAAAAGAGAAAAGACACGTAGGCAGCCTCTAAAGATGAACCGGGGCAAAAAGCGCAACCTTAAATGAAAAGGTGCCTCAAAAAACTCAGAAAACTCTTATAAAAGAGCGCCATGCTCCCTCATGTGCCAATTGTAAAATATTAGATGGGTGTAGGCTAGAGGCACAAGGCTAGAAGAGGGAAATGGAAAAAGGACCTTGCCACAATGGCCGGTCATGTAAAAAAGGGATGGGTGCCCATGGGATTTTAGGGTTTGTATATATAAAGTTCAAAAAGTGAATAAGAGATCATTCTTAGGTGTGTGGCAACAAGAGTCTTCTTCTTCTTCTCTCCTTCTCATCTTCTTGCTTGTGTGTGCTCTTGAGAGAGGGAGTGTGAGAGTGTGAGGGAGTGAGTGTGTGAGAGTGAGGGATCAAGAGGGTGAAACTCTTCATCATCTCCTCTTCTCTTCTTCTCTTATCTTCTCTCTTCTTGCGTGCACGGCTATGGAGGATGGAGCTTGGAGGTGGAGGAGGCTTGAGGATGCTTGAGCTAGCATCTAGGATCGTGGAGCTACCGGCGTGTGTGAGAGAGGAGGCAACTCATATCAGCACTAAGGTAAGCTCACTACACTCATAGGATCGACGGCACATCGGCTAGGTGAGAGATAGCCATTAGAGCTCGCTTAGAATGCTTGAAACAATAAGCAATCCATGGGTCTTGGCAGTTGAGTGAAAGCTCCCACAAGTAGTGATAGCGATTAGCCGCTTGGATGCATACCACATTGTGAGGAATCTTTTATGCAACCATACGAGTGGAGTAACATGGAAGTCTAAGAGAATGCAAGGCGTGTGTGTGGAGGTGGAGGCATAATGTAGCAATGGTTGCACTACGAGGGTTAAAAGCACTCTATAGATGCACACTATAGATGCACAGTGTAGTGTTGAATGCATTATGTGTGACTAGCTGCACACATAGTACCACACACAGGTTTGTCCATCTCCTTACCTCACTTCCCACTGTCCTTCCATCCTACTAGGTTGGACTTGGATTGCAGAGGTGGAGATGAGGCTCTTGTTGTAGACACCTAGTGTATATGTAGAGTGCTATGTGTTGTGAGAGTCGTAACGTGGTGTCCAAATTAAGATTTTTACTTAGACAATTAATTAGAATCCATGAATGATAAAACCTATAGATAGACAACTAATTTGAACACATAAGATGCACACAAATCGGATTATACTCATGATTATTTCCTTGTCGTGCGATTCATGTGGTTCTAGGTACATAGTGTAGATGCAATGCACTAAGAATCCGCCAACCTTGCCACTCCTACCAATCCTCCCACCTAATTATTGGATGGCCAAAAGTGCAAGGGGAGAAGATGGCTATAGGAAAACAACATTACTCTCTTTTACTCAAATTCAAAAGCAGTAATAGACAATTCAATTCTTTTGTGCTAAAATGTGTGTGTAGCAATCAATGCATTGACACAGAGGAAGCACGTGCCAAGTCTTTGCATCAAGGAATCTTTTACATATGCAATCATAAGTGATGCCTAAGTTCCCAGGTTGTTTCTAACACACACTTTCTTTTTCAGTTAATCACTCATCCTAGCACGAGAGGTCAGAGTCACCGAGAGGTTAAGCTAGGGTTCCAACTTGTTACAGATGCTTTACCTCTCAATAGCTTTATATGCAATGGGTTAAATACCTACATGTAGTTGGTATTGGGTTGCCATGGTGTTTTTGGTAGTGTCACTCTTGTCTATGGCGACTTTGTGCTACCTTCTCCTCTAATAGTGGCTCCTCCTCTTCAAAGGTGGTTTTTCTTCACATCTCGTCTCCTTTTTCTACACATGGCTTATGATGTAGTGCCACTACCCTTCCTCAGTGGTGGGGATTATGAAGATGGGGATGAGGATAATGATGATGGTGAGAAAGATGAGAATGATTGTTAGCTATTGGCTTGACACATTATCTTTGCCCTTAGTATGATCTATTACCTCAGTCATTACTATTTCCTTTATGAAGTAGAATTAAAATGCCTTATGAAGTTGTATGCCTCATGAAGTGTAGTTATGTAGGAAGCTTTCAAATGTGATGTGAAGAGGTATTTATGGTGTTTGTTATGTTTTTATGCTCATTCCCAATGATTATGATTATGACCTAATGTATGATGGATTTCTCTCATATGACATGAGATGTGATAGTTGGTGCCATTGTTTCTCTATATTTCTGATCTATTTTCAACATACACTCTTATTTCTATATTTGATTTATCATTATAAGTATTGTAGAGTGTGGTTCTATGTCTATATGTCACTGCATCTTAGTTTTTTCTTGCTTATAGCATTATGTATTTTCTATATTATTTGAAGTAGTATAGTTTATTCCTATATGAGGCATTTCAATCTTATTATGCATTCTACATAGATTTGGGACTGGAACACTTTGGTGATCTTGCCATTGTCATCCTAAACCTTTGGTGTGAAGCTTTGTGAAAAATGACTTTGTTTTATGGATGAAAAATAAATTTATTGTATGGAGTCAAAGGGTTTTCTGTGTGTATACCCTTTCATTGTTTCTCTATATCTTTGGTTTAAAACACCAACAAAAATGACTTTGTTTGATGGCAAAAATTTGTTTTTCTTGTATGAAATAGTGATACATTTCATACAACAAGATGATGCAATTCTATCATTGTTGCCCTCCAAAGCCTAACCAGAAATGCCTCTATTTGATGCTAGGAATCTCCAAATTTTTTTGTCGTAAATTGAAGCAGTGAAAATTTCCTAATGTAGTGATATATTACCTAAAGAGGATGATGTAGTTCACAGGGTGAATTTATTCTTTTTGCTTGTATGATGGACAATAACTTTGTTATTTTGTCTAACAACAAGTCTCAAGAATTGAAGAAACCATTCACAAAGCAACAATAATAGGAGTTTTAGAAGATTGTAGGAGGAGAAGCATGAAGATTTTCAATCTTGGATGAAAATAAAGATAGATTGTTCATAGAGATATTTCAAAATGCAAGAATTATTGCAAGAATACTCTCTCTATAACAAACTCCAGCTAGATCTATTGAGAAAGAGGAAGTGATATCTTTTGCCTACTATAGGAAGCCTATGTAAGATTAACTAGAGAGCATTTGGGTTTCATTTTCAATTTTGAAGTTTAAAATATCAATATGATTAGTTGCAATGGGTAAATCAAAGAAGAAGAAAAAGTGGTGAAGTTTGTTTTGAGTCTTGGCATACTTCGAAGAATTGTTATTATGTCCATGGATCTTGTGAAGAAGGAAAATCTTACAAGTATTTTTGCATGTTTGATTTATGCAACAAGTTTGATGAAATCTACAAGAAGTTTTCTTAAAGGAAAATGTGCCTCTAGTAAGGAGAAAACAAAAAAAAGTGACAAAGTATAAATGTACATAAAGTAAAATAGGATGAGTAATGTATGTTATCTCATCCTATGCCTATGATCTTCCTAAGGAAGGCAAAACATTTCACTGAGAGACTTTCAGTAAGCAAATCTATAGGTTTCTCATTAGTTGAGATCTTTACAAGCTCAACAGACTTATTCTCCACTACCTCCTTGATGAAGTGATAGCGCACCTCAATGTGCTTTATCTTTGCATGAAAGACCAGATCCTTGGCTAATTGAATAACACTCATAGAATTCGAATGCAGTGTAGGAGTAATAGTAATACTAAGGTCTATGTCACCAGATGACCTAATCATAGGGCCTCCTTGAAAGCCTATGTGGTTGCAACATACTTTGCCTCAGTAATAGATAAGGCCATACATTTATGCACCTTGGAAATCCAAGAAATAGCACCTCTAGAAAAACTGAAGATATACTTAGAGGTGGACTTCCTACTATCTACATGTCCTACATAGTTAGAGTCAATATAATCCACGATTGTAGTATCCTGACTACCATAGAAAATGCTTATATTTGTAGTATCTTTCAGGTACCCTCATGATACCCTTCATGGCATCTCAATGCCACTAGCCAGGTGTAGCCATATAGCATGCCACAACTCCCACTCCAAATACTATGTTTGGACGAGTGGTTATCATGGCATATATCAAATTGTGCACTATGAATGCATACGGAAACTTGGCTATCTTGACCTTTTGCTCATCTAACTGTGGACAATTTCCTTGATTGATCTTCACATGGGTAGGTAAAGGATAGCCAATAGGCTTAACGTCTTGCATATGGAAGTGCTCAAGGACCTTTTGTATGTACTTCTTCCATGATAAGTAAAGGAGCCCCTTAGAGCGATTGTGTGTGATGTGCACCCCAAGAATATGTGAGGCCTATCCCATGTCCTTTATCTCAAAGGTCTTATTGAGTTGAATTTTCAAAGCATATGAGCTCTCCCAACAATCAACATATTACCCATATAAAGTACATGTCAAGATTGTGGGAGAGAAGGAAGGAGTCTCACTTGTAGCTTTCTTGCTTGCACAATGGGGGAATACACACAAGGGTGGAGGCTGAAAACAGTTTTCCTCTTCTTAGTTGTGTAAGCCAAAAAAGAACTCTAGTACATAGAAATAGAAGAACCCTATATATGGGTCTCAAACCAAACTCAACTAACTAAGGTGGCATACTAACTGAGCCACGAACTAGAGTAGATAAGGATAGCTGTCATCTAGCTATTATTCATGGGCGGTGTACCAACCGCATCTGCAAACTGACAAGTCGGTGACATAAATGCACAACAGTCACCCTGGCATATCACGGGTAGAGCTCGATATCTCAACACTCCCCCTCGAGCTCAATCCCAATTCCTGCACACCAAGCAAGTCTCTGAACTTGCGCAGCTTCTCTGTGCCCAATGCCTTCGTAAATATATCAGCTACCTGATCCTCTGTGCCGACATAAACTAGATCAATAAGACCTATTAAAACCCTCTCCCGCACATAGTGATAATGCACCTCAATGTGCTTTGTTCTAGCATGATAGACTGGGTTATTTGCCAAGTGTATACTGCTCATGTTGTCACAATAAATGACAACTGGCCCATTTGTAGGCTAATGCATATCATAAAGTAGCTTATGCAACCAAGCTACCTCACATGCAGCCATTGCTGCACCCCTGTACTCAGCCTCTGTGCTCGACAAGGCAACTGTAGGCTGTTCCTTGCTGCTCCAAGTGACTGCAACACTCCCAAAAGAGAACACATATCCACTGGTAGATCATCTATCAAAAATACTACCAGCCCAATCAGCATCAGTGTATCCATGCAACTGTATCTGAACCCCAGTCTCATAAAATAGTCCATACTGCAATGTGGACTTCACATACCTGAGTATGCGTCTAGCCACATCCAAATGCGGTTTCCTTGGAGCCTGCATAAACTGACTTACCAATCCAACAGCATAGCTCAAATCTGGCCTGGTAATAGTCATATAAATCAAACTTCCTATTATGCATATGTACATAGTAGGGTCTTCCAGAAGCTCACATGCATCTGTGCCGCTCAGCTTCACATTCTGCTCCAAAGGAACTGAAATAGGCTTACAGTCTGTCATCCCATATTTGGATAGCATGTCCAATCCATACTGCCTCTGCAAGAGCCGTATCCCACTTAGTGATCTAATCACCTCAATGCCCAAGAAATAATGCAGCTCTCCCAAATCCTTCATCTCAAACTTTTGCTTCAATAGCATTTTCACATGAAGGATATCTTCATCACTATCACCTATGATAATCAAATCATCAACATAAATGACAAGCAGCATAATACCTTTCTCTGTTTTTCTCACATAAAGTGAGAAATCTGCCTTGGAAATCTGAAAGCCAATAGTGACAAGATACTGTCCTATCTTGTCAGACCATGCTCTAGGTGCTTGCTTCAAGCCATACAAGGCTTTCTTCAACCTGCAAACAAACTCAGGATGAACAACATGCACATAACCTGGCGGCTGCTCTATATAGACCTCTTCTTGCAAATCACCATGCAAGAAGGCATTCTTTATAGACCATCCCTTTGATGCAGCCATAGCAATGACTGCTCTTACGGTTGCCATCCTTGCAACCGGACTGAACGTTTCTTCATAGTCAATGCCATATGTTTGTGCATACCCCTTGACTACTAATCTTGCCTTGTATCTGTTCTCACAGAACCATCTGCATTGTGCTTCACCTTATAAACCCACTTACAACCAATTGCATTCTTACCTTTAGGCAAAGGTACCAATTCCCATGTAGCATTTGCTTCCAAGGCATCCATTTCTTCATCCATGGCTTTCTCCCATTTTTCTTTTCCCATGGCTTGCTCAAAAGAAGTGGGTTCTGGTTCCTGTATCATTTTGACCATATAGGCATAGTGAATGGCTGTAAATCCATCATATTTCAGCCTATCCACAGGATACATAGCTCTGGTAGACCTGCGCAAAGTAGGTTCACTCCCAGGTGTTCTCAAAACATCCCTGGTCTTCCTTACTCCAGGTGTAACAATAGAAGGAATACCCAACTCATCATCAATGCTCTGTTCTGAGCCACTGGATTCACCATCCACATAAGAGTGACCTGCATTCACATCAAACATGGGCTGATCTACCTTCTCTTTTCCTTTTCGTGATACCTACATACCACTATCTGCATTTCTTTGAGAAGATTCTCCTGATCTCAATCTGCCTGTCCATGGCAAAGAATGTGAACCACTGCTAGAGGATGCTCCAAGTCCACTAATATCTTGTGACTGCTGCTGTGAATTCTGTGCAGCATTACCATTTTGTGCATCTACATTATCAATCACATTTATTGGTTTATACCAGCTACTCATCTCATAAAAAACAACATCTCTGCTCACTGTAAACTTACAAGTAGAAGGGTTATAGCATCTATACCCTTTTTGCTACAGAGAGTAACCAATAAAGATGCACTTCTCAGCTTTTGGATCCAACTTGGATCTCAACTCATCTGGCACATGAACATAGGCAATGCAACCAAAAATCTTCAAATGAGAAATAGCTGGTTTCCTACTAGTATACCTCTCCTCTGGAGTCATCCCATGTATTGCTGCAGTGGGAGTCCTGTTCATTATGTAGACTGCTATAGCAACTGCTTCAGCCCAGTAAAAATATGGCAAGTCTTTTTCGTTGAGCATGGCACGAGATACCTCTCCAATATGCATGTTTTTCCTTTCTGCAATTCCATTTTGTTGTGGGGTATGACTGCATGAATATTGTTGCTTTAAGCCATGCTCCTGTAGGAACCTTGCAAACTCATTTGAGAGGTACTCTCCCCCTCCATCTGACCTTAGGCATTTTATTTGCAGGTTTGTTTCTTTTTCAACCATAGCTTTAAGAGTTTTGAAATGCCCAAAAACTTCACTTTTCTTTTTCATAAAATATACCCAAACTTTTCCGCTATAGTCATCAATAAAAGTGACAAAATAATGACAGCCTCCTAGAGATGCAGCTTTAGTAGTCCACACATCAGAGTGGATTAATTCCAATGGCTTCTTACTCTCTTGAACATGTCTAGGAAATGGTTTCCTTGCCTGTTTTCCAAACTGACAGGCTTCACATACCTTATGCATTTCTGCAACCTTGAATTTTGGCAATCCTGTAACAATATTTTGGGCCTGCATTGATTTAAGTCGTTGTACATTAACATGACCAATGCGTTTATGCTAGATATCAATATCTACAACTACACCGGTCCCATGTGCAAACATTGTTGCACTCAATTCAGGCATGTCTGCATCCAATGTAAACATTCTGCCCTTCTTATTTTCTTTTGCTATCAAGCGACCTTTATTTTTCATATCCTCAACAAAGCATCCATGGGAATTAAATTTGACCTGCAAGCCCTGCTCAACCATTTGACCAACAGAAACCAGGTTCTTTGTGATATTCGGGACATGAAATACATCCGACATGTATTTCTTTTTCCCATCCTGCATAAACAAAGGAATATTTCCAATCTGCACAATAGGATGTGCAGTATCATCACCAGTCTCCACAAATCCTGGTTTTTCCATTTTCCTTGCATCGTGCATCCATTCTGCATGACCTATCATGTGGTTTGATGCACCTGAGTCAACATACCACACATCGTTACTTTCTTCTGCACTTGTCACAAAATTGGTCATGTGCTGCACCATAAACAAATGCTCATTTCTGTCATAACCTTGTCTACTAAAAGATGCATAATTCCCTTGTTGCAGTTTTCCATTCATGATGTCATTCTGCTTTTTATAGCAGTCTTTAGTCATATGACCCATTTTACCACAGTAGTAGCATTCAACATTGCTGTTTGCATTTTGCCCTCTTTTCCATCCACCACGACCTCTTTGGCTCCCCCTGCCTCTAGAGTTACCACGTCCTCCTCCATAGGACTGGTTTTCTTGAGTTTGCTGCATATTCTGATTTCTACCACGGCCTCCAGATCGGCCTCCTCTACCTCTGCCTCTACCTCTTCCAGCATTTGAGTAGAAGACAACTTCTTTTTAAGTTCCTCCTGAAGAAGATGCACTACCATTTCTCTGCTCCTCAGAAATTAGAAGAGCAATCAACTCCTCAAAATCAGAAAATCTTTCACGGACGGAAATGGATATTCGGAACTATGCATAATCCTTTCCTAGACCATTCAAGGTCACAGAAACTAAATCATCATCTTCCACTTGTGACCCAATGGAAGCAAGTGCATCTGCAATCTTCTTCACCTTCATGTGGTAGTCATTGATGCTCATGCTTTCTCTTTGCACATTGTGCAACTCTTGCTTGAGCTGCATTTTCCTCGCTTGCGTATTTGTGCTATACATTTTTTACAAAGTATCCCATGCCTCCTTTGGCGTACTTGCATCTTGAATATGCACAATCATAGAGTCTGAAATGCTGATAGACAGCCAGTACATAACTTTCCTGGCTCTCTCATGCCATGCTTTAAATGCCTGCATTTGTTGTTGATTGGGAATATCAGGAAGAACTAGTTCTTCTTCATTTCCTGCAACAAATTCCCAATATCCTTTACCCATAAGGAAATTCGCCATTCTAAACTTCCATGCTTGGAAGTTGTTCTTGTCAAGCTTTTCAGTGACAATCTATGAAAGAGAATCAGATGCCATTACAGAACATTGCAAAAAATTCTGTCACTGCAAAGAACACAGCTTCAGCCTCACAAGGGCAAATCTGCAAAACTGACGAAAGTGGTATTTGACCACACAGTCACTTCCTAGTGACGATTTTGCATCAACAGGCAACAAGGATGATTCTGTAACTCCCAATGTCTCTACGCACAAGCATATGATGCAATTTCTACAATAAATTTTCACCGACCTGTAGAATAGTGGTCGCACAGCATAAAATAGGGCCTTTTCCTGAGTGCGTGCAGAAAACTTCCGCCTCCAAAACAGGCCCCGAAATGGCCTCAAATCAAAAAAACAGAGATACCAAGGGCTAAAGCCCTTACCCGCAGCATATACTGCCCTCTTGCTACACCGCGAAGGGCATCTCAATCTAAGACAATGCACTCCTGCACTTTTCGGCTGTGCTACCTGCAGAGACTTGCTCCCAAACAGAAAAATGAAAGCAACACTGGTCCTCTTACCAGAACACCGCGAACTTGGCTTGCTTTCTTGAGCTCCTTACCATGAACAAGGCTCTGATACCATGTCAAGATTGTGGAAGAGAAGGAAGGAGTCTCACTTGTAGCTTTCTTGCTTGCACAATGGGGGAATACACACAAGGGTGGAGGCTGAAAACAGTTTTCCTCTTCTTAGTTGTGTAAGCCAAAAAAGAACTCTAGTACATAGAAATAGAAGAACCCTATATATGGGTCTCAAACCAAACTCAACTAACTAAGGTGGCATACTAACTGAGCCACAAACTAGAGTAGATAAGGATAGCTATCATCTAGCTATTATTCATGGGTGGTGTACCAACCGCATCTGCAACTGACAAGTCGGTAACATAAATGCACAACGGTCACCCTGGCATATCACGAGTAGAGCTCGATATCTCAACAGTACCAAGGTAATAAAGTTTCCATCGCAAGCCTTCTTCATGTAGAGACATGAATCCATATCACTACGAGAGTAAGACTGTGACCGTATAAATGCATCAAACTTATAATACCATTTCCTAGGTGCATAATTAAGAACATAAAGGCTATTTCTCAACTTTCACACTAGGTGTTGTTTGCCCTTTTCCTAAATGCCCTTAGGCTGTTGCATATAAATCTCATCATCAAGTCTTTATGTAAGAAAGCCATCTTAACATCCATTTGATAGAGATTGAGATCAAACTAAGAAACCAAGGCCAACACCAAGCATAGGATAATCATCTTGACTACAGAAGAAAAGACCTCCATGCTTCTACTTAAAACCCTTAGCAACCAATTTGGCCTTAGATACTAGCTTGGGGCATCTATGGATACTCTCCAACTTGTATACCCACTTGTACATCAATGTATGTTTCCCATTGGGCAAAGGAACCAAATCCCGTGTATGGTTTTTCTATAATAAGTCATACTTTGATTGCATAGTCCTCTCCCAAGAGTGACTGTGAGGTGCCTCCTCCAACAAACTCGGAAGAGTCCTCTTAGTAGTCGACCAAAATTCATATCCATGCACATCACCATCTAGTCTTCCCATGGGAAACCTAGGACTTAGTTGAACATGGGAATCTCAATTCTACTTCACAAGGGAAGCGTGGACAAGTCATCCTTAACAACAATCTAACACCCACCTAAGAAAGATCACTTTGTAATCAATTAAAGGTAGGAGTGAGGTTAAGACCACCCTTGGTTCAAAGAGAGCGAGAGATGGGGGAGAGTGTAACTCGATCCCCCTACCCATAAGGTAAAATCTAAGCTCTGTCCCCCCCTAAAATGGTGTTAAACCTGGTAACTAATCCCACCAATATTGGGAGGGTCATGATTTAATCAGCTCTTAGTGTTGGAAAGTTACTCGACTTATCGAGTCCACCCAGCCATAGGCATTCGATCGTTAGGATCAAAGCCTCCCACTTTCCTCGATTAGGTTTGCTTTAGTGTTCTAATTAGCAAAGCATACTACCACGCTGTTTGGACATATAAAAATAGCTTCCTTTTATTACTCAATTAAACTAGGTTTGTTAAACTCAATCTTTAGCACATAATAAACAATTCAGATATCAAATACTTTATTTCATAATAACAAGCAGAACCATCACTTGCAGAGTGGTATAAAACCGTCTTTCGGCAAAAAGGCATTGTCTAGCCTAAGATAGGACCTTCCAATCCCTTGGGATTGGGCTGTATATGATTACACTCCGTCTCTGCGGTCAACATGGAATTTACTAGTAGAGGCCCTCTAAGCTTCCCTGAGTCTCAGGAGCTATCCTACATAGCAGGGGCACTTATCACTCGGCCCTTTGCCCTCTCAGGTGATGGAGTAATCAAAAACCAAAAACACCTACCTCCCTCGGGAGCATAGGTACCCCACCCACATGTGAGTTTTTCCACACTTCGCAGAGTGTTAGGGAGCATTGGGTTGGGGACCCCAATGTTCTAAACCACCACAATCCACAACTCATCCTGGTATTATAAGCATGGAATCATTAGAGACATACTTTATCATTCACAAATCCAAAATCAGTCATAACCATAAAACATTTTTAACACACTCGTCAATGTTTGTGATGCATAGAATCTATTCCCCTCATCAATTCCGGTGTCCTTTCCTAAAAATTAATTGATAATAATAACATATTTTTTAAAGTTTAAGTATGATCTAACTAATCGTAATCTATGAAACAGACTTATCCTATGGGCTTCCTAACATTACTAACTTATCCCTCATTTTATCGTAAGATGCAAAAAAGCAATAACATAAAATAGAAAAATTGGGAAGTTGTAGAGTTAATAGCTTAAAAGTAATCATTTTCTTATGTACTAAGCTTGATTATCTCGGTTTGGCCATCCATCATGATTACGGGTTGTGACCGCAACCTCGATTTGTTGTGGAATAATCGGTCCTTCGGGTTGAATGGATTCGGGGGTAACTTTTACTTGCATTTTAGCAGCGACTACTTCATCACATTGGGGAGCTCTTCGAGCATGACCTCGCTCAACATCTCAACGTCTCTTGGGAGCCATAGAAGAAGCTTGATGGATTTGAGCAATGCCTCCACATAGGTATGGAGAGAGAGAGCCTCGGCTAATTGCAGCAGTGCTTCATCATGTCAACAATAGAGAGACTTCTGCATGGGTTGTTGTTCTAACATGATGCTCTATCACTATTTATATAGTAACTAGGGGGCCGGGTAAAGAGAGAATGCTTGCTTTTAGCATTTTCAATGACATCATTCATGATGTCAGATAGAGGCCGCTGCATGGGCGCATGGTGTCGTCAGGCAGCCACCACTCCAAGGCCCATGAACTAAGGCAGTGACCAAGGCATAGACCTTGGCATCTTGGCCTTGGCATACTTGGCAATAGCTATAAAGGCTTTGTTGTTGGTGTTGTGCTGCGTGTGAGAAGCTCCCACTAGCTTGTAGGAAAATCTTCATGGGAGATCACCCATTCCAGCACTGTTGTCACCCAAGTGGACTTAACTACCAAGTGACTATCCACTAGGCTAGTTCTTTTTGTTGTTCTATACTACAAACATAGTTTTAATAAGCTTGTCTTGGGAGGATTTCCAAGTCTTCGTTCAATTATCTTCATAGTTAGAGCTAATTTTACCATTTTGTATTCAACATAAATTAAATTTTGGAATATATATGCACATTGTTTATTTAAAATAAACTAAGTAATGGGGACATTAAATTCTTCCCTCCTTAGAGAAATCGAGATATCCTCATCTCGAGAGAAACTGGGGGTATTATTTCATAAGGGTTGCCTCATCGATCCAAGTGGCATCCTCTTTAGGATAATCCTTCTATCATACTAGGTGTTCTCTTAGGATTCGACTTCTTAGAGGTTTCTCCCTTGTACCTATAATCTTTTTGGGTTGCATTTTCAGACCTCCTTGGGCAGGCATGACTATTTGTTTGTCATTAAGCACACGACCGAGGTTTGGTACATAACGTTTTAGTAGGCTTACATGAAATACATTGTGAATCTTGAGATGGGGTGGCAATTTGAGCTCATAGGTTTGCCTTCCCATTACTTTGATTACTTCATATGGTCCACAATACCTTGGACTAAGCTTTTTGTATTTCCCCAAGGATAACGAGCTCTTTTCGGGCCTTACCATTAGAAACACCATGTCACTTTCCTTGAATGTTCTTATGGATCTTTCAAGATCTACATAGGACTTTTGTCAATCTTGAGCAACTTGAATGTCATGTTGGATAAATTGGATTTGTTGGTCCATCTCTTCAAGCATAGCCTTAGAATCCTCTACCTTGAGAGTGGGATCTAAGAAGTTTAGAGGTGTACGCCATTCTTGCCCATACAAGGCTTGAAATGGCGACATCTTGACTATTTGTTGAAAGGCAATGCTATAAGCAAACTCCACCAAAGGTAGATGTTCAATCCATTGTCTGAGTTCTTTGTCACAATAAGACCTTAGAATATCTTCAATGGTCTAGTTCACCCTCTCAGTTTGGTCATCAGTTTGAGGATGATAAGCAGTACTGAAGCATAGCTGCATTCCAATTGCTTGGAATAGGCAAGTCCAAAACTTAGAGGTGAACCTAGAGTCTCAATCACTAATTATGCTCTTTGGAAATCCATGTAACCCAAATACTTCTTTGATAAAGACTTGAGTAATGTCAGATGACTTATAGGTTGTTTTGACTCGGATCAAGTGTGCAACTTTTGTTAATCTATCAACCACTACCATGATGGAATCATATCCACTAGCAGCAATAAGTAATCCAACAACAAAGTCCATACTTATTGACTCCTATTTCATTTGTGGAATGTCCAAGGGATGTAACTCTCCAGGCATCTTGATCCTTTCTGACTTGACTCTTTGACAAGTCAAGCACTGAGTTACACACTTTAATACATCCCTGTTCAATCTTGGCCAATGATAACTCTTAAGAACTGCGTTGATTGTCTTGGCATACCATGGATCTCCTGCAATGGGACAATCATGTGCTTCCCATAAGTTCTTGGCCTTCACTTCTGGTCCTTTTGGGACACAAAGGCGATCATGGTTATATAGACAAATATTACTAGTACAATAATCCTTAATCTTAGACCTTTCTTTGTTAGAGCTTCCTCCTTGAAGTACCTTAGCCATGAGCTCTTCATATTCCTTATCTTGAGAAATAGCTTGGCGTACAAGCTCAAGTAGAAGGTTATCAAGTATGGATACGGTTCTTAAGCTTTGAACTTCGACAACGCTGTTAAGAAAGGATTTTCGGCTTAAGGCATCTGCAACAACATTGTCCTTCCCTAGACAATATTTGATTTCAAAATCAAACTCTTGCAGTATCTCTATTCATCTTCTTTGCCTCATGTTTAGGTCATCTTGGGTGAAGATCCACTTAAGACTTTTATGATCTATCACTAAAGCGAATTTCCTTCCCAATAGATAATGTCTCCATAGTTTCAAGGCATGGATTATTGCAAGTAACTCAAGGTCATGAGTGGCATAGTGGGACTTGTAGGGCTTCAATTTTCTAGAAGTGTAGGCTACTGGTCTTCCTTCTTGTACTAGCACCCCACCGAATGCAAGTCCACTTGCATTAGTGATCACCTCAAATGGTTGATTGAAGTCAGGGAGTTTTAGTACAGTGCAGTGGTTATAGCTTCTTTAAGCTTATCAACAAAGCTTTCTTGATGCTCAATGATCCAAATGATTACTATATTTTTCTTCAAAAGATTTGTCAAGGGTGCAGCAATGAGGGAATAATCTTTGATGAAGATTTGGTACCATCCTATCAATCCCAAAAATCCTCGGATTTCTTTTATTGTCTTAGGTATTGGCCATTCTAGGATATCTTTTACTTTGGTAGGATCTACAAAGATTCCATTAGCAGAAATCATGTATCTAAGATATTCAATCCTGTCATCAGTGGAAAATATGCATTTACTCATCTTGGCATAGAGTTGATTTTCACGGAGTGTTACTAGGGCAATCTTTAAGTGGCCTTCATGTTCCTCTATTTATTTGGAGTACACTAGTATATTGTCAAAGAATACTAGCACAAAATCATCTGGATATGGTTGAAAGATGTCTTGCATTAGACGGCTGAATGTGGCTGGGACATTAGTCAATCCAAATGGCATGACCAAAAATTCATAATGACCATACCTAGTATTGAAGGCAATCTTTGGGATATCTTATTCCTTGATTCAGATTTGATAGTATCCAAACCTAAGATCAATCTTGGAAAAAACCTTGGCTTCGTGTAGGCAATCTAAAAGTTCATGTATCTTGGGTATGGGATACTTGTTCTTGACCATAACCTAGTTTAGTCCTCTGAAGTCAATGGAGAGTCTAAGTCTTCCATGCTTCCTTTTCTAGAAGAGGACAGACACTCCCCAAGGTGAATTACTTGGGTGGATAAATCCTTGCTCTATCAATTGTCTCAATTGCTCCTTAAGCTCAATAGCTTCAGGAATAGACATTTTGTACGGTCGTTTTGGGGAATTGTTCTCCCCATTTTTTCTCTTGTATCTAGGTGTACTAATTGGATAACCTCATTGATTAGGTTGCAAATAGGGGTGTTTTTTATATCTATGAATCTACTAGGACTAGGGTCTCTACTTGATGTGGGTGTTGGAATATCATTATATCTTTCCCTTAATTTTCTTAAGTCTCATGTCCTTATCTCTTTGTTTTTACAATCATTGAATAATGAGCAAGCAAGGTTTTCTTGGCTACAATTTGGTTTGTACTTGTGCATTGTGTGCAAACATGCTTTTTCTTTTCCTTAGATAATGTATGTGAAACACTTACACTGGATAGAGTTGATTAAATCATGACCCTCCTAATATCGGTAGGATTACATTATTTTAGGGTGCCAAAGCTAAGATTTTACCTCATGTGGGTAGGGGGATCGAGTTACACTCTCCCTTGTCTCTCACTCTCTTTGAACCAAGTGCAGTGTTAACCTCACTCCTATCTTTGATTGATTACAAAGTGGTCTTTCTTAGGTGGGCATTAGATTGCTGCTAGGGGTGACTTGTCCATGCTTCCCCTGTGAAGTAGGACTGAGATTCCCATGTTCAACTAAGTCCTAGGTTTCCCATGGGGAGACTGGATGGTGATGTGCATGGATATGAATTTCGATCAACTACTAAGAGGACTCCTTTGAGTCTGTTGGAGGAGGCACCTCACACGTGGCATCAAAGCCTAGGTTTCAAAAGAGATTTTAGTGTAAGGTTAAGTAGTCAACATATAAAAGGAATTAATAAAATAACCACACTTGTTTGAAGAAAATTGTTGTTGATTATCTTGCACTAACACTAGCATACACATTGTGCCCATCGAGAACTTAGTGATGAGGAAGCTTCACATTTGCGAGATATTTTTCCCATCATGTATCAAGTAGCCTTAGGGTCAAATAATTTCTCATACCGCAAGGCTATATTTGAGATAAGGGAAATTATCTTTATTCATCCAATTGTATTGCAACCTTATCCTAACTCATGGTACATGAGAGATTTCTGGCCAAGGAATAGGTCACATATGGGGATCTGTACGAAGATGTGAAAGTCCGTCTCAAGTTGTTAAAATGGCTTGAAGAACTAAAACTAGTTCGATGTTTCTTATTTGAAGGGTAGAGGGTTAATGATACTATGACAATTAATGGGGAGACAATGACTCTACATCATTGGGTGTATGAACAAGTCATCCAAATTAGACCTCTTGATTATATAGTAGTCCACGGGAGACATGCCTGAAATGGCTACTCTGTGAGAGAATACCCTCCTTTACCCTCAATTTATAGAGCCTTAGATACAAATAAGAAACCCCCTTACTTTGTAAATGTACCATTACACGAAGTCCATGACTGATCTCCATTGTATTTCTTCTTTTGATAAATAAAGTTTACCTTGTTTTGTAAAGTTGACTACGAGAGAGTAGGTACTTTAGTGTGGTAATCAGAATTTCCAACTAGTGCAAATTAATGAAACATACAAGGAACTCCAAGAGAAGAAGGTTCTTCTCAAGCAGACACCACCACTTGGGTTTAGCGGTGAAGGACCCAAGGTGGAGCAAGATGCAGAAGTTTGAATTGAGGCTATGAATGACTATTTCCTAGCTGTTGAAACTACTACTGCAAATCAATCCATGACTGCTCATCTTCGTCTTACTGGAAAAGCTAAGCTTTGGTGGAAACAATTTTGCTAAGATAAAGGGGTAACAGAAGTTTCCCAAACTTGGTAGTACCTCGAAAGGATACTATTCTAAGTTTGTGAGTCTGTGCAGATATGCACCCCCAATGACAACGTCTCAAACAGATTGCAAGGTTCTGCCAAGGACTAAATCCACCCTTGGACACTCGCCTTGAATCAATGAGACCAACTCTCAAAGATGTTCTTATGCAAGAAAAGCCTATGGCCAAGGAAATGGCTCAAAGTGGCCAAAGAAACTGCCCAATAAACATTTATGGAAGGGGCTAGCCAAACCATGGTGTTGACATGACCAATGCTAGAGGGAATGGTAGAGCTAATGCAATCACCCAAGGACTAAATGGGAGTCCAACTAGCCAAGGCAAGCTGACTCAAGAAAGGATTGAAGAAAGGTCAACCAATCTACATGATTCTCTTGAATAAGGTCAAAAAGACTAATGAAGGCACTCTACCTTCTTAGATCAATGACTTCAAGGATGTCAATAAACTATGGAATTTGACATCTCAACCATGACCCCTGAGGCCACAAAAAGGAAACTTTGAGAGTTGCAAGGCCAAGGAATAGACACCCTCAACCGATTGCTATATCTCAATAATGACACTAGACATTAGCTCTTATGATCATACAAGTAGAAATGGAAAGTATGTGTAGAATGTTGTTGAATGCTGGAGCAACAGGTTCATCACAGGATTCCCTCTCAAGTCTTGTGCTGTGCAAGGATGCCTATTCGATCACTTTGATGATGTAAGAAGGGACCCACATTACACAAACCATTCTAACTAAAATGGAAGACACTCCAAGTGTTAAAGACCATGCATAATTTTGTCAATCACAAAACAACTAGACAAGTATCATGTCAATGATGACCCTTATAGCTTTATCAAATAATTTGAGCAATTCTATGTGGCCAATAACCTTCTTGGTAAAACCAACCAAGTGCAAGCTTTTAGAATTTGCTTAGGAGAAAAGGGACAAACCTAGTTTATCAATGATGCTTTTGAGAAGGCCTCTATCATGCTCTAAATGACCTATTCATCAAATAATTTGCCAAAGCCAACTATGGGGATAACCACATTGTTTGGCTCATGAACATTGAGTAGTCAGAGGATGAAAGCATGAGATATTATGTCTCTAAGATATGAAGTCTATACAAATTGATCCCTGCTACAAAGAGCTCAACCGGAAAGGCACTCATAGAAGTCTTCATCGAGGATATTTGTGATAAAAGGATCTATGAACCCTTGGCTAGGATCTCAAAACTTGGTTGCACCGATAGCAATAACATTTTGGTTAGGGCTATCTATGTGGATGACCTTCACCACAAATGCGGTAGGGATTAAAGACCACACAGATCCCATTAGGATATACCTATAGGAAAAAGTTGCATAGAAACTAAGGAAACTCAATACTTAATAGCCAATGTTAGGAAGAAGTAGCATCAAGAACTGCTCAAGCTAGCAAAATCACTCCAATTTTCTAGACCATACCATCAAAATATGCAATGCATTCACAAGTGTTGCCCTGAATGTAGAATCATGTACATGTATTTGGATTATCTACAATGTAAGACAAGCAATAGTAAGGCAATGCCGTCTATTTTCTTAAGTCTATTCATAGTGGAAATGATCAACAATGAAGAAAGCATTCCCATTCCTATTCACACTATCACTCACACATAAAGTAAGATTGAGAGAGCGAGCATTGAAGACCCCATGATGATGAATGGATTAGCCATTTGCAAGAAAAGCACAAGAAAATGATAAAAAGGGCTAAACTTAAACTTAAGAGAATGAAGGACTCTCAATATCACCACAAAAGGCTACTGCCTCCAATGTAGAGAGTACTACAACACCACCATAGACCAGTAAAGAAATATTGCCAAAGACAAGGCTTGATCTGGTTTAGTAGTAGCTAGCTACAATTAATAAGGTCAAGGAATGGGTAAGGCAACTCAAAATGAGTTGTAGATAGGGTGGCCAATGAGATCGTGACATATTCCAAGCTTGTCCAACACAACTCTTCAGAGAAGCCACAAAAATGTGACAAAATCACAATCAACCTTTCAAATGACCCACAATCCATAGAATAAGAGTCTTCTCTTGTTTCGGATACAAATAGGCCACAATATATCTACAAGACCATTGAACCTACTATCATTGCAATTGTTACATCCACAAAAAATACCATTTTTCTTAGAACTCTAATCAAAGGTAGTCCATTGATTTGGCAAGGATTGAAATATTAGGTAGAAGGAATAAATTGTACTATACCTCACCACATTCCACAACTTGACTTTAGTGCATCTCCAATCCTAAATACTTTAGGGATTAACATATTCCGCAAAAGAGTTGAGCGACATGTTGTTCTTCCTAAATACTTTAATAATTAACATATTTTGCAAAAGAATTGAGTGACACGTTCTTCTTCCCTTGGAAACCCTTAGAGACCCTATATGGTGAGGAATAGTTGACACTAGAGCTCGGGGAAGCATAGTTAATAAAGGTGTACTCCAAGGCTAGGAAAATCCACCAATTAGACTGGTGCATTTTAATCTGACCATCTCCAATAGGCTTAAAGTTAGATCAATGAGAGTCTTAAGAGATTGGTCGATCAAGATCATTGGGATACAATTTAAGGCTAACTTTTTTATCATGATAGGAGTTGACTAGAACGTATTGCTTGGCCAACTATGGATGCATAACATACATCTCATTGAGGATTGAGGTAATGGTTTTGTATTTCTCAGAAATAGAAAAGGAGATCATCCATATCAAGATGAAGTCTTGGAAAACATCACATATTGTCAGCTTAGATGCTATCTTTGCACTATTATGAGGAGATTCTAATGACCCTCAAACCTCTTGACCATTGACAAAATATATTCTCTCCTAAGGATGTGCAGAATGGGATGCCCATTCTTGCCACCTTGGAATTGTCACTTATGAAAGAGCTAGAATATCGATCAACCTATGAATGCATGAGTAAAAAAGATGGATAAGATACTTTAGTCCTCATGGTTAAACATCACTTAGAACCAATCTTAGGGCCACTCTTTATGATGCCCCATGACTCAATAGTTGCACAACTTTTTAGGGCTACCCTACCCCAATGGACAAGCTTGCGTTATGCAAGATCCTCAACCTTAAACAATTGCACATGGCAATGGATAAATCTACACCAAGTCTTGTTTGACTTCCATAATAGCCTTTTTGCCTTGCTGATGAAAGAGCAAGGCATAGATGTTAAGTGAGTGATTTTAAGGATTACTAGTCAATTTAGAATAATGATGATTCTAATTTTGACAAAGTAGATTATGATAGAGATGGCCACACTAGTAAATATATATGGATCCCACACCCTCTTAGACTAAGAGCCTATTCATTGACATAGGCATTGTGAGACTAAACTCAAAATTGGAGTGGCTTGAATATCTCAAGGTACTTGACTATGAACAAATGGGGCACTAGCTCAATCACTATCCAAACTCAAGGTATTCATAGTTAAGGATGACATAGTTAAAGTCAAGTAGAATACCACGACAAGTTTTGACTCTAAAATGGATAGAAGTAGTGATTCTAACCGAAAAGTTTCCAAAGCAATCCAATTTGCTAAGTCTAAGACCAAACTTCCAGTCCATTCAAGGCAAAAACCTTGAAACATAATATTCACAATAATGAGTTAGAAACTCGATGTAAAAAAAAAACCATAAGACCTTCCCCTACAATTGACATAGAGTTCAAATAAGTAATTGAGTAGTTATGTTGCTTGATGTGAAGCATGAAGGCACATGTAATGAACACATGGAGAGACTGATGAAGGTTAAGAAAGTGAACATTGCAATGCCAAGGAAATCCTCTAAGCCTATGTACACTTCTTCCTGCTCCAGCTAATCATGCCGCTACCAAATCCAAATGCATATCCACTCGTAGATCTACGATCATATGAGCAACCTGCCCAATCTGCATCCGTGTATCCAGTCAATATCAAGGGCTTATCTCTGACATAGAACAGCCCATACTCTACAGTGGACTTAACATATCTCATAATGCGTCTAACTGCGTCCAAGTGTGGCTTTCTAGGCTTTTGCATAAACTAGCTTATGAGCCCTACAGCATAGCTCAAGTCAAGCCTAGTGATGGTCAAGTAAATCAAGCTGCCAACCATCTGCCTATACATAGTCACATCCTCTACTTCAGCCCCAGTGTTCATGTCTAGCTTGGCATTCTGATCAAGAGGTGTATCCAGCGGTTTGCATTCAACCATGCCATACTTCTTCAACATCTCTATGGCATAGTGCTTTTGCATCAGCCATAACCCATTGTAAGCTGGAACTACCTCAATGCCTAAGAAATACTTCAGTTCTCCCAGGTCTTTCATGTCAAATTCAGATTTCAGCATCTTCATTACATGATGTATGCCCAAGTCATCATCATCAATGATTATCAAATCATCAACATATATGACCAGCACTACTAAACCACTGTCAGTCTTCTTTGTAAATAGGCTGTGATCAGCCCTGCCAACAGCAAAACCCAATCTCTGCAAGTAGTTACTGATCCTAGCATGCCAAGCTCTCGGAGCCTGCTTCAGCCCCCATACAATGCCTTTTTTAGACTGTATACATAATGCTGAAAATCAAGGTGAACATACCCTTCCGGCTGAACCATATAAACATCCTCTGCTAGGTCACCGTTAAGAAATGCATTCTTAACATCCATCTGCTGCAATTTCCATCCTTTAGCAGCAGCTAAGGCAATCACAGTGCGAATGGTTGCCATCTTGGCAACAGGGCTGAATGTTTCCTCATAATCAAGTCCATATTCTTGGGCATACCCCTTTGTGACCAGCCTGGCTTTGTATCTCTCCACACTGCCATCTGACTTGCATTTGATTTTGTAGACCCATTTGCAGCCAATGGTCTTTTTCCCTTCAGGCAGTGGCACTAAATCCCATGTCTTATTTTCAGCCAAGGCATTCATTTCTTCATCCATGGCTACACACCCATTCTCATCTTTCACTGCTTCAGCAGATGTACCTAGTTCTTTGACCTCCATCACTTTTGTCATGTAAGCATAATGCTTTGTAGAGTAGCCACTGTATGACAACCTGTCAACAGGGTATCTGACCCTCTGCGAGCGTCTAAGCTATGGTGCACTACTCGATTCCCCTCTCTCATGAGGCGGAATATACTTGCTCTGCCTTGTGCCAGGCGTATAGACAGTCGAAATTCCAAGTTCGTTGTCTAGAGTATTACCAGACTCATAGCCAGAAGTCATTCTGCCAGGTGTCATCATACCAGATTCATCCTCAATAACTTTCTCTTTTCCTTTGCTGCCCAAGACATCATGTCTCCCCCTCACTGACATACTGGTGTCAGTGGACGGCGAGCTCCTCAATCTCCCTGTTCATGGGGATACTGTCTGACTACAAGGTCCTGTCATATCAGTGCTCTGCTGTAATTCAACTGTAGAGACATGAGTGGGAGGCATATCCGCTGGCACTGCAACTGGTGATACATACCAAGAGCCCATCTCATCAAAGATAACATTCCTGCTTACCAAAGTCTCCCTGGTAGAGGGATCATAGCATTTGTATGCCTTTTTCTCCTGCGAATATCCAATGAAAACACACTTATGCGCTTTTGGATCCAGCTTCTTCCTTTTCTCATCTGGAATATGCACATAAGCAAGACAGCCAAAGACTTTCATGTGACTTACATCCGGCTTATAGCCATACAGCTTCTCAAACGGTGTCATCTCATGAATACTTGCAGTGGGAGTCCTGTTCAAAATGTATACGGCTGTCATAACAGCCTCTGCCCAATAGTAAAGCGGCATATGCTTTTCATTCATCATGGCCCGAGCAGCTTCCATCAGAACCCTATTCTTCCTTTCAGCTACTCCGTTCTGCTGCGGAATGTAGCTGCAAGTGAGCTACCTACGAATGCCATTTTCAGACAAGAAATCATCAAATTCATTTGATACATACTCCCACCACTATTAGATGTCAAGCAAGAGATGTAGCATTCAAACTCCTTCTCAACCTGTGCTTTAAATTGCTGAAAAACAGCAAAGACCTCATCTTTTGTTTTCAATATGTAAAGCCAGGTATAGTTACTGTAGTCGTCAATGAAAGATACATAATATCTGGAACCTCCCATAGATACATTATGAGCTGGCCCCCAAACATCAGAGTGCACTAACTGCAATGGACGTATACTCTGTCTTACATGCCTGACAAATGGCAATCGTGACTGCTTACCGAACTGGCAAGCCTCGCATACATGACCAATATCTGAATATTGGAACTTGGGTAAACCTGTAACCAGCTGTTTCTTTTGCATAATTTGCAGCCTTTGCACATTGACATGCCCCACTCTCTTGTGCCATATTTCCAAATCCCTAACCGTGCCAGAACCATGGGCAAACATAGCTGAATTCAGCTTTGGCAAAGAAGCATCAAGAGTAAACATTCGGCCATTCCTGTGACCACGAGCTATCAACTTGCATCCATTGCCAAACTCTTTAATAAAGCAGCCATGTTTATTGAATCTAACCTGCAAGTTATGCTCCGTCATCTGACCGATAGACAATAAGTTCTTCGTAATTGAAGGAACATGCAAGAGATCATGCAAATTTTTCTTCCTGCCATCATGAACCACAAGAGGCACTTTGCCTTTATGTTCAATGCTATGATGTGTGTCATCACCTGTGCATACATAGCCATGCTTTTCAGCCACCATATCAGTGAACCAGTCACTGTGAGGGGTCATGTGGTTCGATGCCCCTGAGTCAATGTACCACACTGCATCATCAGATGATTTTTCAGCACCCTTATCTTTGACATATTGCATGGCAAACAGTCTATCACCAGAGTCATCTGCCTAACTGGAAGTAGCATAATGTCCATGCTACTTGCCCTTCTGGTTTCCTTGCTTCTTCCAGCAGTCCTTTGCAATATGCCCATACTTTCCGCAGTAATGACAATCCTTATCTTTATTTGGATTGTCTGACTGATGTTGTTGCTGCCATGAACCTCTGCCACGGGAGTTAGATCTCCCCCTGCCTCAAAAATTTCCACCACTTCTTGCATTTGATGAATGTTGATTGCTATTACCATAGGATGCATTTTGCTGGCCTCCTCTACCATATCCATAACCCCTACCACGGCTGCCACGGCCACGCTGATGCGAGTAAGAAAACTGCATTCTTATTCTTTGAACTGCTTGACCCTGTAGCTAAGCCAAGCTTCACCTATTCATGAATCAATAATGCAACCAGCTCATTAAAGTCGGGCATTTCAGCCCGCACAGACACTGAAGTGTCAAAAGACTTGTATTCATGACCCAAGCCATTCAAAGTCACTGCAACCATATCTTCATCTTCAACCTGTGAACCAACAGATGCCATCTGATCTACTATGGTCTTAACCTCTGTGACATAATCTTGTATGGATCTGTTCTTCCTCTCCATGTTATTGAATTTCTGCTTCAATTGTATCTTCCTGGCACTTGTGGTTATGCCATAGTATTTGACCAATATACTCCATGCATCTGCTAGGGATTTACAGTTCATGATCTACATCACCATAGCATCCGAGATACATAATGACAACCAATGTAAAACCCTGTGAGCTCTTTCCGTCCAAGCTCAATGTGCTCGTCTTTGATCAGCTGTAGGATTCCTTTCTGGAACTTCAGGTTCAGCCTCAACACCTGTCACTAGGTCCCAATATCCTTTGCCTATCAGAAAGTTAACCATGCGGAACTTCCATATTGCATAATTGTTGCTATCAAGATTTTCTCCCACAATCTGGGTTACATTATCAGTTCTATCAGCATTTGCCATGTTGTAGACCTTGCCTGACTACCTGCAAACCAAGATCTTCTTAACAGTTCAACTTCAGTCCGAAACTGTTTATGATAGTTTTTTGCAATTAATTGCAGTTAAAAACCAGGGTATTTCAGCCCACTGACAATCCAAAACAGCCCACAACCAAGTGGCCTAACTTGTAGGCAAAACAGTTAGTACAGATGCAATGTATTTACTTCAGTTGAACCTCTTCCAACCTCACTGCCAGGATACATACATGCAGTCTAAAATTTGTAATTCTGTGAATGACCAGCAGTGATTTCAAGCCCAAAACTGAGTGATATACATGTCATACATGTCCCAAACCTTCATAGACATCTGCTAGTACATGTAACAATCCGAGCATAACCAATGGGGCACAAGTCAGTGCATAGATAGCAGGTATAAATATCACACCTTCTGCTTACAGATTGCAATCAGCAACTTCTCAGTAAACCAAAGTCTATCCAGCTCCAAAACAGCCTCAAATCATGTCAGACATTCACTTTGAAGTGTTAGGTTCAATACATGAGCATTAGGGTAACTATAGGCATCCTGTCTTCATGAATCCAATTCATAGATTGCATTTACTGCTTGTAACCACTGAGATAATGTCACTGCAGTAATCACTAGCCTTAGACTTCAACTTCCATGATCACTTGATGCTCAACCCAATCCATAAACCTCCAGCAGACATATCCCATGTCATACATATGATAAATGTCAGCCAAGTGTTATGTAATGCTTCAATGGAAGCTAATGCTTACTGCCCACTATTTTGAGACAGGTTTCCAACCTATTTATACTTCCAGATTTGAGTACTTCCTTCAAGAAATTTCAGCTCAAAGGCATGAGAGCTGATACATATGTCTTCCAAAGTGCTCCTAGGCTTCAATGAGATCCATAAAGCATGTCAGAGAGCTTCAAGCTCCAACCAAGATCAGATACAAGCTGCCCTATCACTGTTTACAGCTAAACTGCTACTATTTCAGATCTATAGATCAGATCTGTAGCTCATAACTGAGCACACATCCAAGTAATAGCATGCCAAGACCTTCAACTACCTTCCAAGGTGTATAAGCAAGCTGTGGATTGCTTAAGGAGCTCCAAATGCCTTGTGTTGCAGTGAGATATGCCTTCAGCCACAGCAAACGCAAACACGCAAACTAGTCTGGAGTGTGTAGCAGCAGCATTCGATGGCAATGATGACCATAGAGCACACTCTAGTGCTTAATGATGCCCTGAGAGACTGCCCAACAAGCTATAACAAGCTCTTGCATAGATAGAATGCATAGACCCTGACACATACCTTGATAGAGTAACAATGGCAGCCTTGTTGCTTCATAGATACACTCTGTCTTCAAGCTTCAAGTCTTCTTTTTTAGTGCATTCCATCAGTGAGCCCATTCATGGCTCTAATACCATGTTAGCTTTTAGGGATGCAGATAGGGAGCAACACAGAGTGAAGCAACATGCTTCCTCTCTCCATTCTTCTCATTATTCATTCCACACACACATACAACCTAAGGTCATAAAGACCATTCACACCAGAAGTAGAGCCGACTTATTTAATGTACCTAACTGATTTAGCAAGACTAGCTGTGTCGGTCAAACACACATGTAAGAGCTTGATATTCTAACAGCCTCGGCCAAGTCCTCCTCCTCCTTTCTTCTTAACTCCTCTTCCTCCTCCGCGACTCTTCTTTACCTTTCCTTTTCGGCCTTTTTGTATTCTTCCTCTAGTTTCTCTTTTTCCTCCTGCTCTTCTCTTCTTCTCCTTTCAGCCTCTTGCTTTGGCGCCTTTTTAGCCTGCCTGACTTGCTATGTTGTTTCTTCTTCTTCCTGCTTCCTCTTTCTTTCTCTCTCCTTGGCTTCCCTGAGGGATTATCTTTTCGCTTTCTCCAAGTCTTTCTTCTCCTTCCTGCGGCCTTCATCCTGTTTCTTTTTCTTTTGCACTGCCTTTTTCTTGGTCTCCTTGACCTGCTTTTTGCTTTTCTATTCTTCCCCTTCTTCCTCGGTCTCAATCCTATCACTGGACCTCTCCTGGTGTTGACGAGGAGGTGATCTGTCGGGTGTTTCTCCCTCCCCCTCTTCTGCCTCCTTCGCTTCCTTCATGACCTCCTGGATAAGCACCGTTAAGATGCTCCCGTAGGCAATGAACGAGGCTTTGGAGGAGGCCCTCTTTCTTTCTGTGGCCTTCGACACTGGGGATTCTCCTCCTGCGGGCATGCTTCCTAAGGCTAGCCCTCGAGCTGCCTGGTCGATGGTCTTGCGCACATAGTCGTTCTAGTCGACTTCGTGTAGGGTATGGGCCGCCACATTCTCCAGTATCGGCACGCTGATCCGGTGCATCAACATGTTGTAGCGTGGCTGGAAAAGAGTGCATGTATGAGTTTCGCCTGTAACCTGGTCTCTGCATTGGGGATGTCCTGGATACTGATGCCGTCGTTTGTCAACACGTCCTCCTTTCTCATCCCCAGCATGGCGTATACATCCCTCTTCTGCTTCTTTTTCGCCTTTGGTTCCAGTCCCAGTGCCTTCTCCACCACAGACGGGGTTATACGAACCAATACTTGCTTAGCATTCTGTCCTCTTCCCACTGTGACGGTGCCGCATTCGCTGTCGGGGTCGTAGGACCTAAGAAATTCCACACAACTTGTGTGGTCAGGTTCTTGTGCAAAGCTTTCCAGGTACTTCTTGAAGTTGCAGCTTTCCACGACTCTCATGGCCGCCTCTTCCTTGGCCATTAATTCTTCTACATTGTGAATAGTTCGGAATTTCAATTGATTGTAGGTGCGGCTCTCCAAGGTGATGTTGTACCGCATTCTCTCCTCTTCCGTGAATGGGAGTTGGTGGGCTCAGTCTTGCTATGATATTTTTTGTTCCTATCATACACCTAATTTTCATTAGTGCTTGTGGCATAATAATTTGCTGAAAAAGAAAAACTCTATGCTTTTGAATGAATTCATTAAGATCTAATGCAGATTCTCCTTTTCAGACTTTGACTTTTTGCCCTTTACTTCAAAGTTTCCATGCCCTTTTCCTACCCCATCTATTTTTTATAATATATGGCTATGTGTTTGACTGACTTTGATTTGATTTACTGATTCTGATTTGATTCACCTTACCCCCTCCCCTTCTAGCTTGAGAAGAATCCTTCCTAGGATTTAGGGTCAGAAGGTTAAGGGCTTTCGGCATGGTGGTGTAGGGGTTACTTGTGAAGGAGCCAAGTATAGAAATTGGAATTGTATTCCAATTGGGCTTCGCGGTCCAGATCACAGGGCTTAATCCCCACTTGGGTGACATATGTGAGAACATATGTTAGGAAGTCACCAGAGTTGACTCAGCTATAGCAATGTGTAACTCTTCCTCGGTCAACAAGTGGTTGAGGTAGGGGTGCCCTTTGATGTGTTCTTCTATCGAACAGCCCCGAAGAGTGGTTAACACTCGATATGAGGTTGGCGCGACGTATGTGGGTTCGTACTCTGTTGTTTTAATAGCGCGGCGCTGCTCTGTGTTGGTCATTATTTGGCATCCTTCAACTTCCCATTGCAACCTAAGAGCATACCAATGCCTTAAGAACTGGGATTTTGTCTCAGCAAGTCTTGACAGCTCTGCCACTTCTTGGTCAGTGATGGCAGAAGTGGTTCACTGATCATACGACGTGATGAGGCGTTGTTTGATTGCTTGCTCTTTGGAGATCTCAGTACTGAGCAACTTAGTAGCAGAGGTAGCAGCTTTTGCAAATGCGAATTCAAACATTTCCCAAGAACAAGGCATCGTTTGAAATTTGGTTTCAAAGGATTCGTCTAATAGGCCTAAGTCGAGGCGATCGTAGCTCAGAGCTAGCGATACAAAAGTGGCATCCAGCCGCTTAATGCAATCCACCACGTCATCCCCTATTTCTTCAGCTAAATCAGCTGCTAGTGAGAGAAAGGATTTCCTGCGTAAGAGGGCTAAGGCCTGCGGGTGGTTGGGTTTGGTAGGACTTGAGCCTTTGGCGACGAAAAGTTGCGGTGATGAGTGTTCTTGAGCTTGCGATTGGGTCGCTGGGATGAAGACTATGTTAGCAAGCCTCGAGTGATGGCCTGCTGCTTTCAGGATGGATTTGGAAAGGCAGATCGATGCTGGCAGGTGATGACCCTTGTGACGGCGGTTGTTGCTTAGTTCGATAGGCTTGGGCGACTCTCTTGGGTTCACGCATGGATGAACTTGATGGTTGCGGGTCAGGGAAGCTCTGCGACGTGTGGTTTTGAGGTTCTACGGTTTTTGGGATGACCAAGCTTGAGGCTGGCGTACGAGTGGTGCCTTTGGCCATGTGGACCGTAGGTATCCATATCCAACCATTTCCCTCATAGTAGCCTTGTGTGTGCAAGAGGGCCTTGGGGACCCATCTTTGACTAATTACACGTCTATTCCTGTAACTGTGTTTGGGCCTCCTAGGTTTAGAGTTGCTGGTCTTATGAGGGTAGGAGCGTCGACTCCTAGGCGACTGTTGCTATTTAGGCATCCATTGAAGGCGAGGCTGTGGGGCCTTAGCTTTGGCTGCTATGGGTTGCGGTCTATGAAACTCGGGGAGTGGCGGCCATGCACTACCCCCTCCTTTGACTTGACTACATATGTTTCTATCGGTGGCTTTGTGGCCTGGGATGAGGTTGCGCAGCCCTTGCTGAAAGCTGTAACAATGCGAACGTTGCCTATTGCAAGGTGGATGTGCTGCGACGCGTAGTCAACATTGTAGTGGGTTTGCTTTTTGAAGGTTCGCCCCAATAATGACTCTGTGCCTGCTTTTTAAGCATTTGGCAACATGTAAAAAAGCATTGGAACAGTCTCAACCTCGATAGAAATGGCTGCTTTGTACTTGCCGAGTAGTGCATAGGAATGGGCCCCATATGGGCTTAATTTGGCAGTGGTGGGTTGAAGTTGTGGTTTGCCAAGTTTAGTCCAATGGTCGTGGGTTAAGACATTGAAGTCTGCTCCCTCGTCGATCAAGGTGTTGAAAGCACATGTTTGTTTTAGCATGACCGTGATACGGAGGTATGCGAGTTCTATGGCTTCCTCACCCTCATCGTTGATTTCAGTGATTGTGGCTACTCATACTTTGGCAGGAAGTTCTAACATCGGTGGCTCATGCAAAGGATGCATAGGAGGGTAGTACTTCTTGACATGACTGCCATTAAAGAAGCCTATTCCTTCACCCTTTAGGGTCTCAAGTTTGACATTGCCTGTTTGGCTGATCGCACAAACTTTGAAGGGTCCAAGACCTCTAAATTTCATTTTTTGCTTATGCCCCTTAACTGAGTAGAGGAGCACTAAGTCACCTTGTTCGACCTCGCGTTGCTTGACGTGCTAGTCAAACCAGCTCTTGCGTCGGGCTTTCTCACAGATTGGCGCATGGGTGCCTAGAAGACGAGTCTCCGAGAGGCGTTCGAGCTCAACTAGGCGTTGCATCCATGCCTCCTTCCCTTCCCATCGTTCTTGAAGCGCTATTCTCAGGCTAGGAACGAAGAATTCTAATGGTGGAATCGCTTCTGTTCCATATGTCAGCCTAAAGGGGGTTTGACCGACAGCCGTTTTATAAGCTGTTCGGTAAGCCCACAGAGCTGTCATCAGCTTGTTGTCCCAGTCGCTACGTGAAGTAGAGACAACCTTGGTCAGGACATTGACAAGAATCTTATTCGATGATTTGGCGTGGCCGTTTGCCTAAGGGTAGTATGGCAAGGATTTGCGATGGATGATGAGGAAGATGGACAGGAGATACACAATCACTTCATTGATGAAGTGCCTGCCTTGGTCACTGACCAGTTTGATGGGGCAGCCGAATCATGAAATCACTTGCTCCCATAAGAACTTAGCCATCATTCTAGCGTTGTTTTTTCGTGTTGCTCGTGCTTCTGCCCATTTAGTGAGGTAATCCGTGGCCACAATGATGTACTTGGCCTGCGAATACTGTGCTGCAGGACTGATGGGTCCAATGAAATCAATTCCCCATTTTTCAAAGGGTTGTCGAGCAATAACTGGGGTTAATTTCATTTGATCCTTGCAAATTGGGATTTTTGTCCGCTGGCACTCGTCACAGTCCTTGACGAATTGTGCTGCGTCGTGGAAAAGCGTGGGCCACCACAGTTGAGACTGCAACACTTTCCCTGTTGTTGTGTCTCCGCTAAAGTGCCCTCCGGCAATGCCGCCGTGCGCTTCTGAGAGCACATCGTCCATCTCAGATTCGCATACACATCTGCCCAACAATCCATCTTGCCCCAGCCTATAGAGTTGGCCTGCTATCAGCTGATAGGGTTGGATCTTAAGGATTAATCGCCTAAGTCTGGCTTTTTCTATTAGTCGGTCAGGCAGTCCGTGCTCAAGCACTTGGACTATGTCATCTGCCCAATATGGCATTAGGTCAGCCTTAAATAGATCTCTCTCGCTAGACAAGTTAAACAGATGGGCGTCGAGTAATTCATCAACAACACCTTGTCCAGTGGCTTCTCTGGTGGGAATGCGTAACATGTGATCAGCCATGTAATGCTATTTTCCCTTCCGTACCACCACGAATAAGTCGAACTCTAAAAGCAGAAGGAGCCATCGAGCTATGCGTCCTGTAGCGCAAGGTTTGTTTACTAGATAGAGCAAGGCTTGATGGTCCACAAAGAAGGTAAAGGGCGTGGCCAAAAGATAATGTCGGAATTTCTTCACAGCGAATACCATGGCTAATCCCTTTCTTTCCGTCATCGAGTAGTTTATTTCCGTCTCAGTGACTTGTCTGCTAGCAAAGTTCACTAGATAGTCTAAATTGTGTTCGCCAGGTTGGCACAACACTGCCCCCACGACAAACTTAGAAGCATCGATATCCACGTGGAAGGTGATGGTCCAATCTGGGGCTCGTAGGATTGGTGCTGTGGTTAGAGCCTCCTTCAATTCTTCGTATGCCTGTTGGCATGCTTCAGTCCATTCGAATACAATAAGCAGCTTGTACAAGGGTCTGGCGATCAACACATAATTTAGTACAAACTGCCGATAGTATCCAGTATGGCCTAGGAAGCATTGAGCTCCCTTGTAGTTGTTTGGGAGTGGAAGGTCAACAATGACCCTGACCTTCAAGAAGTCAGTGGCAATGCCGTTCTTCAACACCACATGCCGTAGGATGCATCCATGCTTCACCCAAAACTGGCACTTTAAGGGGTTCAAGGAGAGACGATATAAGCGACACTGCTCGAAGACTGCTCGGAGTTTGTCTAAGTGTTCAATCCACATCGAGTGGACACAGAGGTTGTCGACAAAGACTTCTAGCTCCTTGCGAAGCATGTCCTTAAAGATGGTGCACATGAGGCATTGGAAAGTGGCAGGGGCATTAGTCAACCCGAAGGGCATGACTATGTAAGCAAAGACGCCCCACTCAGTGGCGAAGGCAGTCTTATGCCTGTCCACAAGATGCACTTGCACTGGTTGTACCGTGAGACGTCGTCCAGAAAACTATAGGCTTCCTTCGGGGCCATGGTCTTTAATCGCGAGATTGTAGAGGGGATTTTTGGCAAGAGAGCTTGGGGTCATCACAATTGGATTGATGGGAATTTGATTGATGGGGGGTTGGTGATCACTAGGAATTTAGGAAAACCGAGAAGAGTCTTGATTTCATAGGGAAGTAGGGTAGAAGGGATGGAGGATTTGATCTCAAGAGCTCACGGCTCTTCCTTGTATTCGTGACGAGAATTCATGTCCTCACACTTCTCTTGCCCCACTCCCTTTTTCTCTATACTCCTAATGAGAAGGGCCTCTATTGTCTTGCTCAGGCTGCCCTCCAATGGCTCCTCATGCTCATATTTATAGCTAAATTGAAGAAGAAGGGTTGTGACCAAGAAGATGGGCTCTTTATGGAGGGTATCTTGGCAAATCGGCAATCTAAAAGTTTACCTTCTTGTAATTGACGCACACTCGGATTTTTCCATTCTTCTTCATCATGATGACTATGGGCGATACCCGGTTTGTGTGCTCAATTTCGTAAACCCGCTCTCATCAGCTTATCAATCTCTTCCTTGACAACATGAGCATGTTTTGGATTCATAGGGTACAGTTGCTGCTTGACCGGCGTTGCGTCTGGCGTCATGGGTATGTTGTGAGTCACGACACTCGAATCTACCCCCTTAAGCTCTTCTAAGGACCAGGCAAACACGTCTATGTACTCTCGCAAGAGGGTGACAAGACTCATTTCTTCTTCATTAGTCAAGTCATCGGCAATGAAGACTGGTCAAGGTGTTTCCCCTTCCTGGGCTAGGTCCACCTCTTTGACCTTGGCTGGTCCCTCGATTGGTTCGCTCATCTGCGCTTGACGTTTAGCACCTAACAGAACTACCACCCTATCCCCTTTTTTGAATTTCGTAAATCGTTTAGGGAGGTCCTACGGTTTTCACTGTTCTATCGTTCGTGCATCCCTGCGCTATTTTGCCTTTTCCTGCCTTAATTGTCAGTGCCTTAGGTGGACAGGTAGGTCCCCCTTGGTGCGTCTGGTTGTGGGAGGCCTAGGCATTTCTAGATCACTATCTAAACTAACCTCCGATTCAGAGTCGAATCCTCCGTCTTTGCTAGAAGAGGTGGTCTCCCCTGGTGGGCGCAGTTCATATGGTGATTCAGTCCTAAACACTAATGTCATTCCTCGCTGGGCTAGTCCTGCTTGCTCAAGGTCTATGGCTCCTACGTGTTCCAACCAGGTGCAATCACATTCCACACGCATGACTCCTCGCTCCATCCTAAAGATACTCTTTTTCTGCGGCTTGGAGTCTTCTAGTATTTGCTCTATTTCTTGTCCTTCCGTGTCATATTCCACGGTATCTATCTCACCCTCACTTTCATCACTGAAGGATTGGCAGTCTTCGTATTCATCATTAGAATTCTCTTCATCAGACTGCTTGTCGTCTCCTAGGGCTTGGTATATCTCTGGTCGTTGGTCAGGAACCAGGGCCCAGTTTTACATGAGGTTTAAGTCATGCACTCTGGTCCATTGCCACTTGGATTCATCTAAGAGATCCTGGAGTGGTTTCAAATTTGCAGCTAGATTGCCAGCTAGCTTGTCTGTTAGGTATTCCAGTATCTCCTGGAGTTCCCTTTTATTGGTTGGGACTTGGGAGTTGACGGGCTTTAGTTTTCCACGAAGGCTTCTTGTCATCATGCAAACTGGTACAGAGGGTGTGTCGTTAGCCTTGCCGATTATTTTGATGGCTTGCTCATATGCCTCATGATCAGAGAACGGTAGGTCGATTGTAGCATTGACATGTATCCAATCCCGCTCGTCCTCTAGGCATGGGATATACTTGGTCAAGGGCCCATAAGACTTCTTGACCTGAGCATTACCCTTGAGCATAGCAGAGATGGCATCTAAGTCGACTGGTGAGTTCTTCCAGGTGTCCATCTGTACTCTCACAATGTTCATCCTATTGACAAGGAAGATCAAGTTGTTACCCCGGTCTTCGATGACTCTAGCATTGCGCATCCAGGGGTGGCCTAATAGGATGTCATAGTCCACTCCCTTCATGACTATAAAGTAAACGGAGAACTGGACACTTGCAATCTTCACTGGCCAATTCTTAAACACCCCGAATGGCTTGACACTCATACCGTTTGCCAGTGTGACATTAAACCTAGCAGTCTCAACAGGTGGGTTTCCCCAAGTCTGAAGCATTGCATGGCTGAGCACACTAACCCCAGCCCCCATGTCCACGATTCCCTTCCTCGTTGTATCACCTAGGGCTAAAACCGGTAAGACAGCATGCATCTCGGAACCTTCCCAGAAGGCATTGACGTGCAAGGATTTAGGCATAGAGTGCAGTGTCAAACTCGGTATTTGCGTCTCTGCATCATGGTCATGAGGGTTTGCCGTGACCTGCTCTTGTGACCCTTCAACCCACTGCTTAAGATCTTGCCATAGGGTGGGGTGCTGCCTAAGCAGATCCCCCAGGCTAAGTGTTACAGGGGTAGTCACCAACGTAGTCATCGTTGGGTGTTCATCTCTCCCCTAACCTGGATTGTCCTGACCAGTGGCCGTGACTGAACTACGGCCCTGTAGTAGCGCCGAGGCTTGGCCTTAGCGGCACCGCTTGTGGTGCTGTTGCTTCTCTTGACTTTGGTTGTGGAGGTGAGGTTGGCGTGCTTATGCTAGAGAGATCATCGATCCCGTCCTCTATGATGGGCTCAGCGTCTTTTAGATGCTCTTGGGCTTCCTTCACCCATTCCTTCACCTTTTCTATGGCCTCTAATTGTCGCTTCGAATGCGGATATTCCCCTATCTTAGCGCTTCCCATTTCAGCCGTCTTAGGGGCTGACGTCTCTGCCTCTACGTCAGAGACCTTCTTTCCAGCAGGCAAAGTTGTAGCACTCTCTGTTTTTAGTGCGATTTTAGCTTTCGACTTCTTCATCCTCCATCTACTGCTCTTCTTCCCTATCGAGGCTACATCAAGATTGCTAGGTCCTGGCAGAGAGATGTTGGCTTGCTTCGTTTGGGCACGGGTCATGACCCGCAATGGGATAGGAGTGGCCTCCCCATAGTGGTTCTCGATACCAAACAGCCCCAATGGGACAGATGGCTCGTTGGCTGAGCTAGACGACGGCTTTCGCCTTGGGCAATCGACAAACAGATGGGTGATTCTGCACTCAGCACACCTTTGGTCAGCCTTGTCTCTGTTTTGCTGCTCCCTTTCAGGGCAGCGTGATGAGACATGACCTGGGTGAGACCACAAGTCCAACAGGTGATTGGATCCTGCGTCTGCCCTCCTAGGCCTTTACCTCATCCTCTTCCTAACGCCATCACCGGTACGGGGTGATAATCCATGAGGACAGCATTGCCCTCATCGTCATGCGAGATGTAAGGGCATATGTAAGCTTCCTCCTTGTTCGGTTCTTCCACATAATGGACAGGAGCGTCACTCGGTGGATGGGTTACATAAGGTCCAGGTGGTCTAGGAATGCCTATAGGATTTATTTCCATCCTAGGCATAGCCGGCTTAATGTCGTTAGGCGCAGGGAGGGCCAATGGGGCTCCCTTTCGAAAAATGGCTATGGCCTATTCACTAGGTAAGGCTAGCCATATGGTTGTGAGTATGGAAGTCTCCTTGGCAATCTACAATTTGCGACGTCATGACCGAACCTACCATAGTTAGCGCAAGGTCTTGACCTAGGGTCTTGACACTCAGCTGGCAAGTGGTTTCCGCCACAATACACGCATTGGACATGTGGGCACATTGGTCATCTCAACATGTCTTGCAACTTGGCTAGTTACATCTTAACGTCAGCCAAGTCTTGGTTCGTCTCGTTGGTTTTCCCCTTATCTTGGGATGATGGGGCTAATCACTCACTCAAGGCTGACGCTCTCTCTGAGCTTCGCGAGTTGGTCTCTTCTAGGTTCGCGCTTCTGGAGCTCCGCTCCTTCAGCTTATCGTCAACTTGGATGGCTTCCTCAAAGACCCTAGCTAGTGTGTCTCACTGCAAGCTCGAGTTGCCTGCCAAAGCCTTGTATAGTTCCTCATTCTGAATCCCGCTGATGAATACAGTTGATACTGCACTTTCAGTCGGTCGCTCTCCAGTAGGGATTCTCTTGAAGAGACTCCGCACAAGGGTCACGTAATCGCGAATGTCCTCCTTCTCTTTTTGCTTGACGTTCATCAAGCGTACTAGTAGATTATCAAAGTATCCGAGCTCGACAAATCTCTTAATGAAGAGATCCTTGAGGCCATCGAAGTTGGCTCGCTCTGCGTTATCTAAGCTCATATACCACGTCCTGCCCTTGTCGCCCAAGCAAAGCCCAAACGCTTGAGAGCATTGAGTCAGGTTGTTGAGGCCGTTGGCTTCGCAAACTTGCTTGAACTGCTCAAAAAAGTTGTATGGATCATCATGGGGTTGGTACTTATCGAGTTGCTTGGCAACGATAGGGATTTTAGACTGGCTCTTTGAGCCCTAGTTTGCTCCTAATCCTACGAGCAACGATGTCGCTAGAGCCGTGGCACTTTGCTCTGCAGCAGCTGTGTTATCGAGTAGTCCCTTCATGAGAAGCTCACATAGCGTTAAGTCTCCGTCCAGTGCTCTCTCATGGTCCGTTCGATTTCTGCCAGCCAGGTTCAGCACCCACTGCACCTCTCGCAACTCCATGCTTTGCCTTTGGCTCCTAGCCTGCTGATCCCTATTGTACTCAGCCATGCTTTGCAATGCTTTGCGGGCTAGCTTTCTCTCCTCTTCTAGATCTGTGATGATAGCATCTGCTATCCTACCGCAGTGCTCATACCAGGCATGAGCATCATAACTGCTGACCAGTCTGCTGAATAGCATCTGGAAAGGCTCCTAAGTCGAATTCCTCATTAGATCTGCAGTCTGAACTTTTTTCTACCATTATCGAGTTGCCGTGCTCCATCAAGCTATTGATCAGGTTCAGTAGACTTGTCAAATCCACTTCGTTGGCGTCCCTTGCTTGGTCCTACTTTTGCACATTGATGGTTTGTCTATGTCTTGGGTCCTCTCCTACTAGTGGGCTCCTTGAGGGGTTTATCTGGGTGAGTTCCTTCAGTTATTGAATACAGTCCTCAATTTATGGCCACTCAATGTGTGTGTCTTTCCTTGTGCACTTATGCTCAATCAGGCTTTCAGTTTCCTTAAGTGTACTTCAAGTGCGGAAATTCAGGGTGAGTGCAGCAATCAATTTCTAGGCGTCTTACGCACTCTTGCGTTGTTTTGGGCCTAATAGGCTTGTTGATCAATTTTCTGGCCATCTCATCAAGGTTTAGGGTTTCTCTAATATGTTGCCTCGTTAGTTTTTGGTCCCCAATCAGGCTTTACAACTCAGTGGTTTTCGTCTAGGTCTCTAGGTCTAGCAACTGCCTACTTCTAACTGCTAAGCGGCTGTGCCGTACGATTTTGCCTATTCCGTGTGCCAGAATCAAGTTCTGAGCATCCTAAGGGCTTTCGACAGTTTGTGCCGCTGAGTTCTAGCCGGTTTAGGTCAAATTTCTGAAAAATTGGTAAAAATCTTCACTCGGCCCAACTGGTCCGAATTGTAGGGTCCGAGTGGGTTACTCGGACGGGCCGAGGGCCAAATTTGGGACTTGGACAGGGTGGACTCGGATGGGCCGAGGAGCGGACTCGGACAAAGTCACTCGGATGGATTGGCTCGGACAGGCCGAGTGGTTGATTCGGACAAGGTTGCTCGGACGGGCCGAGGGTCGAGTTTGACACGTAGCAGAGGGCCGAATTTGTCCACGGTCCGAATGGTAGACTCGAACGGGCAAGTAGGTTTGGGCCGTGGGCTGATTAGGGTTTTGGCCGAATGGGCCGAATGGCAAGGGGCCGAGGGCCAATTCTGGGACTCGGCCCAGAAGTGACCGTTCGGACGGGCCGAGCGTGGCACACGTCAACAGTGCGAGTTTGATTTCAATCGTTTCTTGTGATTCACTCAATCGTACCAGGCACAAACCTCTAGATCCTACCTAAGGGGGTAAGAGAAGGGATTCATATACTTGGATAGAGTGGTGGGCTCGTCGTTGATGCGATCGAATCAAATCAGGCGATAGCTCTCTCTCTCTCTCTCTCTCTCTCTCTCTCTCTCTCTCTCTCTCTCTTTGTGAAATGGTTGCAAATGAGTCCTCCCTTGGCCTCTTGGCTCTTATACTCCTTCCCGGGTATGGTGTTGATGCCCCCAATCACTCACTTGCCGATCTTAGGCATCACAAGCGAGCTTTTTGCCATTTTTGCACGATTTTTGCCCTATTTTGCAACAGTAAACCCTACCCTTCTCTGGTGCGATTTCCTAATCCTATCCTACTCTAAATGCAACAAGAATCGAAAGAAAAATACTGAAATGATTTCTCCATGTTTCCTAATCATCAAACAAACAAAATAACCCAAAATACTTACTTGTTTTGAAGATCAAAAACACCCAAACTTCCTACCTATCTCAAGCTCCGTTTTGGGGATGAATCCCTTACTTCGATGCTCAATATTAGGCGCGCAAGTGCTCAAGCTTGAATCCGTTGGTCCCGGCAATGGAACCAAAATGTGGGAGCTTTCGCTCAACTGCCAAGACCCACGGACCGCTTATTGTTTCAAGCGTTCCAAGCGAGCTCTAATGGCTATCTCTCACCTAGCCGACGCACCGTCGATCCTACAAATGTAGTGAGCTTACCTTAGTGCCGATATGAGTTGCCTCCTCTCTCACACATGCCGGTAGCTCCACGATCCTAGATGCTAGCTCAAGCATCCTCAAGCCTCCTCCACCTCCAAGCTCCATCCTCCATAGCCGTGCGCGCAAGAAGAGAGAAGAGAATATGGTGAAGAGCTTCACCCTCTTGATCCCTCACTCTCACACACTCACTCCCTCACACTCACACTCCCTCTCTCAAGAGCACACACAAGCAAGAAGATGAGAAGGAGAGAAGAAGAAGAAGACTCTTGTTGCCACACACCAAAGAATGATCTCTTATTCACTTTTTGAACTTTATATATACAAATCCATGGGCACCCATCCCTTTTTTACATGATCGGCCATTGTGGCAAGGTCATTTTTCCATTTCCCTCTTCTAGCCTTGTGCCTCTGGCCTACACCCATCTAATATTTTACAATTGGCACATGAAGGAGCCTGGCGCTCTTTTACAAGAGTTTTTCGAGTTTTTTGAGGCGCCTTTTCATTTAAGGTTGCGCTTTTTTCCCATGTTCATATTTAGAGGCCGCTTGCATGTCTTTGCTCTTTTTCCATCTTCCTTTTGCTTTTTCCTCCATTTTTCCGCCATATCGACTTGGGGTTAACACTACTATCCAAGTCTAGCTTAGCAAGGTGGAAGGACAATGGGAAGAGACGTAGAAGAAGGACAATTGGGCACATAACACCATGTCTAGTCAAGTGCAGCCGATCACACATAGTGTGCAACCAATTGCATACAACATGTAGTTGACCATACACAGTGTGCAGCTAACCATACATCGGAAGCATCCATCTTGTTAGCCCATTGTGCATCCAATTACTCACAATGCATCCATCTCGTATACCCACATAGCTTAGCATGTTTCCTTGTGCATCCATAATCTCATGGTCTCAATGCTTCCATAATTCCATGAACCCCTATGCATCCACACCCTTTGAGCCCCTTCACCTCCACACACACACCCATAATATAGAATCCACTCTAAGTGTGCATCTAGTGAAGTGTATATTTCATTGTGTATTCATCACCATGCATCCATCCTTGCTACACCATACTTGCCCAATAACACTGCACTATGCTTCCACCACACAATGAGAACCTAGTAATCCTTAGTCTACCTTAGGCAACAATAATGCATTCATTCACCTTGTTTGTTCACCCACACATGTGCATTCACTCAAGGATTGTGTAGAGAAGTTGATTACATCCACACTAATAGAATTAGCCTCATAGCCATTCATTGCATCAAGCCATCTGTGTGCACAATGGAACACAAGGAGACACAAGCAAACATACATGTGCAATCATATGCATGTGTGTATTGCAACATAGTTATGGAAACTTCTAAGGTTTTGTCGTGCATCAACCACACCCATACACAAACACCATTGGCTACACAATGCACTAGGCCATCAACATGTCAAGGGCCCTTGCATGTTTAAGAGATCTTGCACTTTGCAATAACATATAGGCCTCCAAACAGAGGTACATACATCAATCATATAAAGCACCTTGCATGTCATGATTGGGATGTTAAAGAACTTGTCAACTTAATAACAGAAAGACACTAGGAGCCAAGAACTTGTGAACCAAACAAAGAAAGAAGAAAAGCCAAAGCCACAAAACCATCTCAAACTAGGAAATGCTAAAATCATAGCCTAGCTCCAAAACCACAAACCTAGCCCTAAGGTGCATGCTCTTGAGGAGTAGCTGAGAGATTCATAGCAATAGGTATCCAAGCCATAATCATACTCTTGACCTCAAATCTATACCCATGAGCAATCTTATCAACTCAATTGTTGATCTAATTAACCATGAGATTCCTGATACAACATACGAAATTTGATATCTCTAATATGACTCATGAGGCTATGCAACAAAAACTAGCCAAACTAAGGGGTGAAGGATAAATTGGCCTCAACCACTTAGTGGATCTCAACAATGACACCAAGATGTAGCTTACCACAATGCAAGTAGAAATGGATGACATTCAAATAATGTTGTTCAATGTAGGAGCAACTAGCTCTTCACAAGATTCACTCTCTAATCTTGTGTAATGTTGATTGTTTGACAAAACTGACATCCTTTAGGTAGGAATGCACTGTTGGGGGTAAAGGCACCTTTGCTTGGGTCCCATGTATTACTACACTGACACTACCCGCACCTACACACTACAGATGGTAAGCGCCAATCATTGTCACATCATTCTTTATTCTTTCAATGGCATTTGAATAAAGGGAAGGTCAATCACACATTGTGATTATTGGAGTTCCCACATTGTGTGCAACTGATCCTCATGGCTAGGATGTTAGACATGATGTTAGATAGGATGTTGGATAGGTAAGCACAGCTTGCATTGAGGCATTCTACTAGAGATAGATGACCTCCTGACCGTTATGAGCCCTCCACAAATTATGCCTCAGTTACAAATGCAAGAGATCCTCTCACCTATGATGAGGCTATGCACAGGGGTGAAAATCACTCCTAGGAGAGGGCTATGCAGTCTGAGATTGACTCATTGCATAAGAATTGTACATAGGATTTGGTTTCCTTGTCTAGTGGCAAGAAGACTTTGCCTTATAAGTGGGTGTACAAGTTGAAAAGTACCCCTGAACACCCCATGCTGGCATACAAGGCCAGATTGGTAGCAAAGGGTTTTAAATGGAAGCATGGTATTGACTTTGATGAGGTCTTCTCTCCTGTAGATGACCACCCTATGCTTAATCTTGGCTTTGGCTGCACAGCTTGACTTGGACTTGTATCAGTTGGATGCCAAGATGGCTTTCTTACATGGGGACTTGCATGATGAGATATACATGGAGTAGCCTAGGGCATTGCTGCAGAGCCTGGTAAGGATCACCTAGTGTGCAAATTGAGGAAGAGTCTTTATGGCTTGAAGCAGACACCTAGGGAATGGTACCACAAATTTGATGCATTCATGCAATCACAGGGCTACAGCCATAGTGCTATGGATCCATGCTTGTACATGAAGAAAGCCTTTAATGGTTCATTACTAATATTGGTACTCTATGTGGATGACATGCTTTTAGTAGGGAAAGCTCATGATGAGCTAGAAAAATGATGCATTCATTGTAGAGATCCAAATCTAGTCTCTCTCTCCTCTTTCTCTCGCCATAATTGTTGTTCATGTGGGCTAAGAGGATGAGGGGGATGGGGTGTTAGACAAGATGCAAGAAATGGAGTGAAGGAGCACAAATGTGGTCAATAGAGCCTATGTGGAGTGTCAATGGGCGGTCTACATGTCTCCAAAATTGTGAAAAATTAAGCGATTTTCTTATTGTAAGTCTCAGTTTTAAAGAAAAATCAATTCTATTAATGTTTTCGTTATGAAATTGAGATGCATATGGACCGAAATTCAACATGGAAGTGATATGTGTTGTGTTTAAGGGATACAAGTCCAAAATTTTAGAATGTGTGGCTATCATAATGTAAAAATTAATTATCTAGTAAACAAAACACGTAAAATTGAGAAATATAATGGTGATTGATAAAATTGGTAAAAGTAATGTGCATGTGGGGCAAAATGATGTATGCTAGCTACCATGGCTATGTTTCTCTGTTTTATGATTAGAAATTAACAAATTAATAGCATTTATGCCAAAAATATTGAGAAAATTTATGAAAAAATAGACCAAAATTTTAGGAAAATATGATTTTTAAATCTTAAAAAATGAAAAAAATTAGTAGAACATGTTCAGATGTATGGTCCAGACTATAGGGTATGATGTTAGCCTTGGTCTACATCCACTTACATGTTAAGTGCCCGTTTAGGGGATGTTTCTATACAAAAACGACACATAATATAAAGAACACTCCACATAATGAATAAATGTCAAACGAGGACTAAAATGCCAAGTTTTTGAATTTAAAAAATGAATGATTGTGCATTGAAGTGTAGCATTTAGGTTTTTTTGAATATCTAAAGAAGCAAAAGCATGATTTAGCTCGGTTCCATCTTCTCAACATTGCACTACATTAGGGAAAAGCATGAAACGAATATTTTTGCACAACACATGGCTAATTGTTATTTGAAAATTGTTTGAGCATGCTAGGGCATGACACACTACATATGCACAAAAGCATGGTATCAAAGAAAAGCTCCTGGATGTATAGCACATGTTTGTCAAAGTATTGACCTACATTGAGCGAAAGAGGTTCCTTTGCCATTTAGAGCAGCCACCTTTGGAAGAATCTTACATGAGGGAATAATAAATCTCCTGGATTAAAAAAATAAAGAGAGAGGACTATGTTTCATTGTTCTTTATGTGTGAGACGGTGCATCCTAGGGCCAAATCCTTGGGGTTTATGAGAGTCATAAGGGCCACAACATTTAGCTAGGGGGTGTCCTCTATATGTGCAAATTGAGGTGAAGAAGTCACCTATATATGGGAAACTGCTTATGCCTAAAGTTGGGATGGGAAAGCTGTTGGACTATAATTCAAAGCTTATCTCTACAAACACATTAGTTAGATAGATTTGTTTATATTATCTAAATGCTCCTATCATGAGGCTGTGTGGGATTTTTTAGTGCATGTGGGACCCTCGGCTAAAGCCTTAAGGCCAATGTCAGGCCCATTTTTGGTCCCGACGACAGTCACTATTCATTAGTGTTGGAATGGTAAAAATTACATCTAAATTAGAATGGTTGGACTACCTCAAGGTTCTGGATCATGATCAAACTGGACCCCCAAATGATGATCTAAGTCCCAACCTTGAGTTACTCCTAGCTCAACATGACCAAGAGAACACCACAACAAGTGTTCGGATTCAAACTTAGAGTGGGACAAGGACTCTAACCCTAAGATAGCTCAACCATCCAATCCAGGAGTACTAAAGTTAAACTTCCAATCCATTTAAGAAAGAAGAAATTCAAAAAAGATGCATGCTACATTGAGTCAGACTCCTATGGTTACAAAAATCCACAAGATTTTCCACCTCGATTTACCAAGTTCAAGAAAAGTGATAGATTCATTATTTTGCTTGGAGCCAAGCGAGGAGACACATCCAATGAACCTATTGAGGACTAGCCAAAGTCAAAAAAGTGAATATTGCTGAGGTCCAGGAACCCCAAAACCCATATACATTGTTGAAGAGCTCAATAGAAAGGATGAGGCATAGCTTGTGAAACTGCTCAAGGAATACAAGGACATGTTCACATGGAGCTAATTTCACATCCTCAAGGGGACATAATGAAAAAATAGCTAAAGAAAAAGGTACATTTGAACAACAAAGTACTGCTCAAGACAAAAGAACTACGAATCCAAGAAAAGTGAAAAAATGAGGGTGATCAAAATAAAAGAGAGCAAGTTCTTAAAAGGCAAGGCGAGCAAAGTAATGATAACTTGGAAGACTTAGAAAAGAAAAACTGTGAAAGGCTCAATCTGATTCTAGGCCATGTTGTTGTCAACATTGCATGGGTTAAAGATCAACAATACCTCTCCCTATCACCGAATGACACCATCTTTCTTCACAAGAAATACAAATAAATTAATAATACAACAATATTGATACTTCTAAAGTGAGTTATTCATTTTTCACTGAATTCATCCCTCATTGTTTTTCTTCTTGCAAACATAGTTTGGCAATTAATAATGCAAAAAGACCCCACTTTTCCATCAATCTTTTGTTTCCTTGCTATAGTCATACAAGCAATCCAAATGTACATTTATATTAATGTACATTTGGCAAATATTAATAATTGCCAAACGTACTCCCCTCCCCCCCCCCCAATGAGTTCGATATAATACAATTCATACAAGCAATCCAAATGTACATTTATATTGCTTTAACTTTTCATAATAGTACTATTGCTTGACAAACTAAGAGAGAAAAGGCCAGCAAAAGCTTGTTGACAAAATTTTAACATAAGCTAATCAAGTGAATTGTATGATAGTATTTTCTCAACAAAATAAAATGTGGTTTTGCTAAGAGGTAGCATTGGTGTTGCTTTGTTGATCACAATATAGGTGGTGCTAGAAAAGTTCTTTGTTTCCAAATACTAAGTCCAAGTTTTCTTCCATAAGCATAGATTGATGTATAAACATATTTACATTTGCATCCATTCCAAACACTTGGAGATACACATAGTACAGGTGCTTGCATGCCAAATATCATTTTTCTTTGGCTACATGATCCATGAAAATGCGACAATTACATGATGGGTTCTTTGCAATGTGCACATCATAACACTCATGCAAGACAATTGTGTTAGGTGCCTTTAGCTTGAAAAGCTCATGCTTCAAGGGTCTCACTACTATGTGGGCCTTCACAATTGCATCTAGAGCTAATGCTAAGTCTATCCTTTTTCTTGTAGCCTATGAAACACCTCTTTGATATATATGTGAGCTCTCATTGCCATCCACTTTTTGTGCCACCTTTTACAAAACAAACCCACCACTCTCCAACATGTGGATTTCTACTTCTATCAAATTTGTGCCTCATACCACTGGCCATATTGGCGGAACTCTTCGTGGTGCGTGGATGAATGGAAGAACAAATGTTCCATGTATGGTCCACACTATCATTACAGAACCACATGAAGTGGTGTCATATTCCATGTTGATTGCTAGCTTCTCCTCTTGAGCTAGATCACTCCATGATGCCCCCAAAACAAAGGCTTAGGCACCCCCCCACGCATCATGTTTTTTATTGGTTTTTCACATTTTCCCTATCTAGCTCCCAACCGTCCTTAACATTGTACATGATTGCAAAATAATCCTTCTTATAGCCCAAACGGTGTCATGAAGGACTATCTCCACCACCATTTCCTTTGAAGAATCTGGCAATATTGCCCTTAATTAGTTGGAAGGCAAAGGGTCCTCAAAGTTTAGTTTTCTTGTGCCCTTTCTTCTAGGTATGTTTTCTATCATGTACTCAAGCCTGTGAGAAGCATTTGCCTCCTCTGACCCCACTTTTCCATCAATCTTTTGTTTCCTTATAGTCATATCGTCCCCTCTAAAATTAGGATGTTGATGCATTTTGATTATTGTTGCCATCTCCTCAACCATCCTTGCTGCTACTTGATGTGAGGGGCTAATTCCTTGTTGTAGTCAACTCAAAAGCTTCTCTACATTGGGTCTTACACCATGGAACTTTCCACCAATGCATGCATCGTTTCGTGATCTATTAGTAGAGCATTGACGAAAACACTAACACATGTATAATACAAGCTAATAGATCATTTGAATCCCTCCCTGACCAACCAACTTGCATGCATTGGCTCTACTAGGCTCGTGGTTGGCATGAGTAATGTCCTCTACCACCTAGACAAATATCGGCATGAGAGGATATGGAGCATGAGAAAATGATTGCATCACACATCACATCCTACTCTTACGAATTAGACTTACCTCGGTAAAGTGTCGTCTTCAACATGGATATCTAATATGCCACCAACTAAGCCAACAATCCATTGCTAGAATATTGCAATTTGCAAGTTTTTCTAAGACCCACCAAGTAGTCCAAATGAGTTGGTATTGCACTATTGCATCATCGTCCATGGTTGCACACCTCCACATGTAGCACAAATGCTTATGATTGTCTTGGAGACTCTTATGCACATATTGCAATGTGTGTATTTGGAGACTTTGTTCTTAATGAAATAAGTTAGATATCTCCCTTCCTTGCATTATGTTGTTTGGACCACAATTGAAAACTATGCAAATGGCCCTCTAGTTGGTGATTGCCTCATCTACCATAAATCCTTGAAAGCCAATGCTTCAATGGCAACAGTTCTCCATCACTTCATTCAACCTTGTCTAGAAAAGTACTTGTGCATCTGTATCCTCTTCATTCATCTCACATATTGCTAAAGTCATCAACTCTTGTATGCTACAAAAACACAAGATAGAAGTTGAAGTTTAAAAGATAACTACATTCGTTAAGTTTGTGTTATGATGGTAAAATCATGTAAGAGAAACACCTTGGGTCATATGCATGTGCTGCCATGGTGGTCCAATCATTAATATGATGCACATGGTCAAAGCATGTCCAACTATTGTGTAGGTCCTTAGTGCCATTCTTTTGCATACGATTCACTAAATCTACCCTTGAAGCTGGCCTAGTCATTGACATTTTGAATATAAAGCAGCTACTATCATTGTCAAATGGCTTGCCTAAGAAATAAGCTACCATGTTAAAATCTATATGCACAATGTTGCTTTAGCTTTAGAAGATGAAATTCCATCCCCTAGTCACTCTCTACGCATGCTGCACATGCCATATGTTTGAACCTACATGCACAGAATATTGAATGTCATATGCATGGATTTTTTATGATATTTACGAGATGCATGGTATCCATGAATGGAATAATATGTTACATGTTTCTTTGAATGAGAGTGGTTGGAATTTCTTGAGCATTGTTGAGAGTTCAATGTCAAACATGGGAACACCTTGCTCGAGAATCGGGGCATTTGTCATTAGTCTTCTAGCCATAGTCATTTGCAAGTGTTAAGACCTATCTGCACTAAAGTCTCTTATTCCTCTATGGTCTTTCGCACCTCTTTGGCATTAGCTCTGCACGTGCCTCTTTTGCATCTCATGGTTATGTGTCCCTTGGTGGATAAACATTATTGACATTGTGCTTGCTGACATCACATAATACACTACACACTCACACTTGGAGAGCAAGATAGGGGGTTGCTTACAATAGAAGCATCCAAGGCTTCTGAGACCATCAACTGACATTCCAACAACTAGTATGTTGGTATTGATTTTTCTTGGATGGCATATAATGGGACTTAATAAATATAATTTACTCGTATTAGAGTACAAAGAGCGGCCATCACAATTTCTATTTGGACACACTAGTGCTTCAACATGTTTGCTTTGGCGAATGCTACCAAGGAATGCCATCGATGTTGATGTTAGCTTTGTCCAACAATGGCCATCGTACTTTTGCTCCATACCCTCCATTGAATGCATATTGTCTGCCACCACCGGGCAGAAAAAGCTCATATGCCACATTGCTATCATACAAAACTAGGATCTCCTCCACTCTCCCTATACCACTTGTATTCTGAAGCAAATGATGTAACACTTGGTGCCGCCCTCCCGAAGATATTATGTACTCAAACACACTTATAGCATAAGAGGATGGTTGTATCCCCTCCTCTTTCACATCAAGCATGATTGGGATGGTCTTGTTTTTTGCTATGTCCCAAGGAGGGGGGTGAGGCTTCCATAGTGATTGTTGTTTTCTCAAACATGCAAGGGCTCTGGGCAAAGATAGAGGGAGTGTGAGTGTGTGTGTGCGTGCGTGCGCGCGCACGTCTGCGCGTGCACGTGCATGCATCAGGTATATATTCCACAAGTAGAGAGGGGGAGGGAGAGGGAGCGGGAGAGGGAGAGGGGAATACGTACCTACGGGACTAAGTAAATATTCCACAACCTAGGGAGACTGTGTCATAAGGGGTGTATGGCCTTCTATAACCACTTTGAGATAGTGGAGCATTAAATGCGTGCTAGAGAGAGAGAGAGAGAGAGAGAGAGAGAGAGAGGAAAATTGAGAAACATTTGTGGAATTAAGAAAGAGTTGCAAGGGGGGGCAACCCCCTCTTCGGCGACAAAATGATCCTAGCCCACATGCACAACGATCCTAACCCACACTTGCTCTCTCTCCCATCCCCTTTATCAAAAACCCAATCAACTAGCATATATGAAGGCGCATTGGCAACCCCTTCTTCAACAACAAAATGATCCTAGGCCACATGCACTCATACTCTCTCTCCCATCCCCTCCATAAAAGCCCCATATAGCTAACATATTAATATACTAATATATTAGTTAATATACGAATTAATTAATATTAATATACTAACATATTGATTTACACAAATGGATTTATACTAATATATGAATTAATATACATGTTAATTAATATTAATATACTAACATAATTGAATATTAATTAGTTGACATCCACTAATGTTAATAGAGTAATTAATAAATTATTTATAGTAGTTGATATTAATATACTAATTAATTCATTTTAAACAATATTTATTAATTAGTTTTTATTATTTATAGTAGTTAATTATTTATTTATTAATTGATGGATAAACTAATTGAGATAACAATTTTAGTAATTACAATAAAATAAGTGATTAATAAATAAGTGAATATTCAATTATGTATACTAATTCATATTTAATTATTAAGTATAATTAATATTCATTGATTAGTTTATACTAATATTTATTAATTAATTAATTAACTAACTAATTTATTAAAAATAGATTAATAAATTAATAAATATGAATAAACTAATAAATTAATACATTAGTTAATATTATTGTATAAATTAATAAAATAATTTATAAATAAAAGATAATTATTAAACTATAAACATTAATTTATTAATTATTAATAGATGTAGTTAATAAAATATTTATTAATAAAATAATTATTAAATGAAAAATTAATTTATAAATAAAGTAGATAATAAAGATAAACTATTAAACTATTAATCAACCTCTAAAAAGTAAATTTAAAAAATGTGACCAATACTTTTTTATACAAGTATTTAAATGGAGAGAGAGAGAGGAGGGGGGAAAGGGCACAAGAGGATGTCAACGTGGCAACGCGCGGCATTGGTGGGAGGACATCAACATGCAGGGGGTGGGCATTAGTGAGTGGCGAGTGGGTAGATAGACCAACATAGCCATGTGTGTGTGTGTGTGTGTGTGTGTGTGTGTGTGTGTGTGTGTGTGTGTGTGTGTGTGTGTGTGTGTGTGTGTGTGTGTGTGTGTGTGTGTGTGTGTGTGTGTGTGTGTGTGTGTGTGTGTGTGTGTGTGTGTGTGTGTGTGTGTGTGTGTGTGTGACCTTGTTTGCAAAGCAAGGATGCTAGGGCACATTGACCACACAACTATTTTTTACAAGTTAATTGATGATGCAAAGGCATAGGTGTAAACGCATAGAAAGCCGACGCCCATTCCTACATGATACAAGGCACCATTTGTCTCTAAATTGATGGCTTATTACTCATTCTCTATTAAGTAAATTTATGTCAATAAATTAATGACTCACTTTTCTTTAAGTGTTGATGATGATCTAGCATGGCCATGAGACCATTTAGAGACTAGTATTCCTAGTGCATCACCTAATGGGGTGATCAAAGCATTGTGATCGGGATATCTGGTACTACAGGTAGTACAAATTATGAAGGGGGGAGGAAGTGTCTGCCAAGTGTAAGAGTGTACAGAAGAACCAAGCAGTTACACATAAATGAAGATGGATTGAGTTTTAAGAAGAGGAAGTGCATTAGCATTGTGTATATCTATTTATGTGTGCATCCTTGGACACTTAGGAACGTTTACTTGTGTGTAATGAGCATTGCATTCATTTGGGGTCATCCTCTCCCTTACAAGTCAAGATTTAAGGTCTTTTCTCTCTTAATGAATTAAGGAGAGAAGTAATTATTTCACTAAGAAAGACGAGAGAGGTAATTCTCTCACTAAGAAAGACGAGAGACGTGATCCCCTGGAAGTGAGGAGAGAAGTGATTTTCTCTTTCTAAGGTCTAAGATGACACAAGCTTTTGTATGGAAGTCAATCTTAAGGTTGAGGCCCAAGGCAATCTAATGAACTCTCCTTATTTATGGCTCAAGGTGGTTGCATGGACCATAAGTTAAGAGTAGAGTTTAAAAAGCTATTTTTCTTAAAATAGACATGGTGAATCCATTTTTCAAAAAACCTCGCAATAGAAAGCTGATCTCTAAAAACAGCCCACTACACTTATAAAAAATGATGAGATCTACAACTTTCATGTTGGATGTTTTTCCATCCGAGCAATACACATAGAGATATTCCAAAATTGGTGCTACAAGGTAGGTCTTGGAATAGCCACATCTTGCATGAAGATCAACCTTTCCAATCTTGGCACTCAAGTCTCTCTCTAAGAAGAGAAGCTCTTGAAGCCTATAAAAGAGGAGGCTCTCCTTGGGTGTGGGAGAGGTGAAGGAAGCATCATTTTGCATGCATCCAAGAGGAGAAGAGAAGGAGCAAGTGCTACAGAAGCTCTATTGAAATCAAGTTCCAAAAGGAGAAGAGAAGGTGCAAGTGCTGCGGAAGCTCTGCTAAAATCAAGCTCCAAGAGGAGAGCCCTACACATATTGTGTAGGAGAGAAGGAGAGACTCAAGAAGGATCAAAAGGTGCCAACTTCTAAGTTGTGCAAGTGTTAGCCAGTTGTATACCATGCAAGGAACCGTAATCTTATTCCCAAGATCTACAAGTTAAGAACCGCTTTACATGTAACAAAGGAGCTTGCTCCTTGTCAATAATATAACTCCACAAGGGGGGGGACTGGCCCATCTTCCAGTCCCTAGTGTGTTCTCTCTCTCTCTCTCTCTCTCTCTCTCTCTCTCTCTCCATCTTTCTTTTCTCTCATATGTTCTCTCTCGGTGCCAGCATAATATTCACCATATATCTTTTAAGTATATAAGAAAGTCGAGTGTGTATCTCGGATCTTATACACCATTGGTTGCACTTGCCTACATCATGTGGAAAGTAGGTAGTTCTTCAAGCTAATTCACCCTGATGCATTTTTCCTCAATGCAATAACATTGTCCTTAATTACCAAGTGTAGGATGAGTATGATATGGTGATGCAGCCAATCCAACAGAAAAAGACACAACTCTTTGACTCTGAGTTTAGAGCTAAGTGGGGCGAGGCACATATAGAGTTAATAAAAAACTCATTAAGAAAACTCGACATTGCAAAGAGTTGTAGACCCTAGCCTTAAAGAGAAGTGCTATCAGTAAGTTGCTACCTCTATGTGCTTGCCATTGATATGTAAAACTACATTGGTCCGAAGTAACGACGTTTTTATCAATGCAAAACTGTCTCATGCTTGGAGTGGGGCTTTGAGACTGAGGGTGTGTTGAACAATGAGAGAATATACACCTTGACATCATGAAAGCTAAACGAGGCAGATTGCAAAAGGATATTGAAGGCCATAGAGAGTTTTGATAGGAAAATTCAAACGTTGATGGGTATGCGTGAACATAGGTTATTCTCGCTCGTCTATTCTATCTGCATCATAAGTCCAATGCATTATTATTAAACAACATAGCTTTGATTTGAGCAGAGAGAAATGCATCTTTTCAAAGTTGGGTGAGAGAAGAGACCTTTTGGGCCATGTTGCAAGGACAGTGGAAGGAGATTGCTCTTGAGTTGGGAGGACTATTATAACATTCAAGTGGAACATGATTTGTTATTCCAATACATGTAGGAGATAAAGAGAAAATATAGAGTGTTGGGGGTAAAGGCGCCTCTGCCTAGCTGCTCGTGTATTACTATACTGACAGTCACCACCACTGTACACTATAGGTGGTGGGCGCCCGTCACCGTCACTTTATTCTTTATTCTTTTAGTGACAATTTGAATAAAGGAAGGCCCAGTCACACATTGTGACTATTGGAGTTCCCATTTCTTGTCTCTCTCTTTCTTGCTCTTGCTCTCCTGCCATAGCTCTCGAGTGCAAGCTTCGATCATTCTCACCTTTCAACTGGTATCAGAGCTCGGCTTCCCGACTCTTGAGCTTGGTTCGTGGCATTCTTAGTTTCCCGTCGACTCCCCACTCGCATTGGGTCTCCTTCTCAGCAGCCATATCCGACCTTCCCGAGCTCCTGTCACTCCCCGACTTCTCGAGCTTCTTCCCAGCCTATTGAGGCACCCTCAGGACATTCAAGCAAAGGTATTTGATCATTTTCTTCAAAGTTTACTTTAGTTCTCAGGTCTCACAGGCTGTAAACAAGATTGGGGCAACCACCATTGAAGCTCCCTTGCTTCATATCTCACTTGCCTTTGAATAAGTTTTGTTGGGGCTCATTGTGGGCCACAATTGGCCACTTCTCTTGCCCCCCAACACCTCAAACTTCAACCACGTGAGCATTGGACATTGATTTGGGGCTGATTCAAGCACTATTTGGTACTGTTTACAACAGTTCACAATCATGTTATGCTAATGCTACATTGACAGTAAATGCTATGCTTGTCTAGGCATACATAGTCAACTGGTTTGATGCCTATTGGATGCCGATCGACTTGGGGATGGATTGCACATGTTATGCCATCATTTTTGGACTGATTTGCATACTAAAATTTCTCAGTTTTGACATTCATTCTTGGCTATAATAACAGTGGGCTGAAGCTCATTTGATTGCTTTGGGTTATGCCTATTGATTCCGGGTTATGTCTTATGCAATGAAGTATTGATCTTCGAGGTACGACTTCGAGCTTGGATTCCATTCCGGATACTTTTGGAAGAGCTTTGACATTACGCACTCATTGATATGGTTCATGCTTGACAGTGGTATATGCTTTGACAGTGATGCTCTTTGGGTCTATGCATACCCATTGCCTATTGCTTGATGCTCATGTCTCGGTTGATTACCCTATGTATATGTTGAGCTTGAGTGCTTATTGAATCTCTATCTTGGATTGGTACTCTTAATGAGTCATGGGATGTATTCCACACTCCATTATGTGCCTCTATTGCTACCTTGAAATTATTTGATGTTGAGAGTGCTCTTCTGCAGGAAGAGGTTAACCATAAGAGTTCGGATGCCTCTCATGTGTCGCATGCTATGACAGTTAGAGGCAGGAATGATGGATATGGAAAGCATGGTAGTGGCAGTGGCAGTGGCCATGGACGGGATTCTCAAAAATCTCGATCCAAGTCTCATGGGAAGTCACGTAGCAAATCCCGTGGCAGGAATGCAGATGTTACTTGTCACCATTGTGGGAAAAAGGGCCATATTAGGCCACAATGCCATGAACTGCACAATGAAAGGCACAAAGATAAGGTGAAAGACAAAGTGCAGGATAAGTCTTTTGAATCGCAGTATAGTGCCTGCAAAGTCTAGTGTTAAAATTGAAGAGATCAATGTTATGCAGCCTGAGGATGTTGATGATGATTATATCCTTGCAGCTTCATCTAGTGCTTAGTAGATGACAAAGATACACTCTATGTATGCACAATGTTGGCTCTTGGACTCAAGTGCATCCTTTCATGTGACACCTTGCCAAGAGTGGTTTCATTCATACTGTACTGTTTCGGGTTCTGTGCATTTGGGTGATGACAGGTCTCTTGATATTGTGGGCATTGGTGATGTTAGGCTGCAGTTTTCTTCTGGCAGCAGTTTTGTTATGCAGGATGTACGTCATGTCCCTACTTTGACATGCAGTCTCATGTCAACTGGACAGCTTGATGACACAGGATATCATGTATGTTTTGGAGACTCTGCATGGAAGATCACTCGTGGCAGACTTGTGATTGCGAGAGGTGCTAAGGCTAGCAGCCTCTATCCCTTGATTGTATCAACTTCTTCCCTTGATCATGTTTTGTATGCGGGTTCTATCCCACATGTATCTCTTTGGCATGCCCGTTTGGGCCATATGTCTTTGAAGGGAATGAAAATGCTTTCTGGTTTGCAATACTTACCGCCCCTTGATTATGCATGTTTTGATTCATGTGAGCATTGTCGTTATGGCTGGCAGACTAGGTCTACGCATAAGAAGTCTGGTAAGCCACGCATGAGTGAGCCCTTGGCATTGGTACATTCGAATGTCTATGGGCCCATGCCTTGTTAGTCTTTGGGTGGTGCAAAATATTTTGTTACTTTCATAGATGATTTTTTACAGAAAGTTTGGGCTTATCCCATTAAGTTGAAATCCGATGTCTTGGCTGTGTTTCAGAGATGGCTTGCATTGGTTGAGAACCAGTTTGGGTATAGGCTAAAATGCCTAAGAACAGATAATGGGGGTGAGTATGTCTCACGTGCTTTTGAGCAGTTATGTGATGAGAGGGGTATTAAGCGTCAATTGACCACCCCCTATACCCCCACCAGAGTGGTTTGGCTGAGCGGATGAATAGAACCATCCAAGAGCGTGTACACAGTATGCTTAGCCATGCAAGCCTACCATAGAGCTTTTGGGCTAAGGCAGTTAGTACAGCTGTGCATGTCATAAACAGATCACCTTCTAGTGGTTTGGATTTCCAGGTTGCAGAGGAGGTATGGACTGGAAAACCTCCCTCTTATGCGCATCTCCGTATCTTTTGATGTGAGGCATTTTGCCATGTTCCCAGGGACAAGAGAAGTAAGCTAGATCCTAAAAGTGTTAAATGCATTTTCCTTGGTTATGGGGATGCAGGCGAAATGGGTTACCGTCTCTGGGATCCGCAGGCGCGGAAAGTCATCTGCAGTCATGATGTAGTCTTCCATGAAGACAAGATGCATCGGCAGCCTAAGAGAGTTGTTGAGATCCATAGGGTCATATTTCAGGAGGAGCCGAGAGCTCCCGCACAACCAGTTGGACAGCCTATAGCTATAGCAGATGCTCATGGTCAGGGTGTTGGACAGGCAGCAGAGCCTGCCGTGAGACGATCTACTAGAGACAGATGTCCACCTGATAGATTTCAGCCCTCGATGCATTATGTCTTGGTTACAGATGCAGGAGAGCCTTTCACTTATGATGAGGCTATGCACAGGGGTGATAGTCACTCCTAGGAGAGGGCTATGTAGTCTGAGATAGACTCCTTGCATAAGAATGACACTTGGGATTTGGTTTCCTTGCCTACGGGCAAGAAGGCTTTGCCATGCAAGTGGGTGTATAAGCTGAAAAGTACCCCTAGTCACCCCAAGCCGGCATAGAAGGCTAGATTGGTAGCAAAGGGTTTTAAGCAGGAGCATGGTGTGGACTTTGATGAGGTCTTTTCTCTTGTGGTTAAGATGACCACCCTGCACTTAGTCTTGGCTTTGGTTGCTCAGCTTGACTTGGATTTATACCAGATGGATGTCAAGACGGCTTTCTTACATGGGGACTTGCATGATGAGATTTATATGGAGCAGCCTAAGGGCTTTGCAGAACCTGGCAGGGAGCACCTAGTGTGCAAATTGAAGAAAAGTATTTATGACTTGAAGCAGGCACCTAGGGCTATCATAAGTTTGATGCCTTTATGGAGTCACAAGGCTATAGCAGGAGTGCTATGGATCCGTGTCTTTACACGAAGAAATCCCGTGATGGTTCTTTATTGATTTTGGTACTCTATGTGGATGATATGTTGATAGCAGGGAAAGCTCATGATGAGCTAGATGCTCTTAAAGCTCAGCTCAAGAAGAGCTTTGAGATGAAAGTTCTCGGACAGGCCTCTCACATACTTGGTATGCGTATTAGATGCGACAAGCATCAAGGACTCCTCTACTTGTCACAGAGGGAGTACATTCATAAAGTCCTTGAGCGCTTCCGCATGCAGGATGTAAAGCCTATTGGCTGTCCATTGCCTTCTTATGTGAAGGTATCACAGGCTCATTGTCCGCAAATAGATGAGCAGAGGGCCAAGATGGCCAAGATTCCCTATGCATCCGAAGTGGGCAGTCTTATGTATGCCATGATAGCCACTCATCCAGATATTGCCTTTGCAGTTGGTGTTGTGGCACCCTATATGGCTACACCGGGCAAGAAGCATTGGGATGTCGTGAAGGGTATCATGAGGTACCTAAAGGGCACTGCAAATATGTGCATATGCTATGGCAGCTAGGATACAGGAGTCGTGGGATACATAGACTCTGATTATGCAAGACATGCAGATAGTAAGAAGCCCACTTCCGGCTATGTATTCACCTATGCTGGAGGTATTGTTTCTTGGATGTCTAGGGTGTAGAAATGCACGACCCTTTCTACTACAGAGGCCGAGTATGTTGCAGCCACCACTGAGGCTTGCAAGGAGGCCATTTGGTTGGGTCGTTTGGTTGCTGACCTTGGTATTGATGCTATCCCTACACTACATTCGGATTCTATGAGTGCTATTCAGTTAGCCAAGAATCCGGTCTTCCTTGCGAAGACGAAACACATTGAGGTGAGGTATCACTTCATACATGGGGTCATTGAGGACAAGTCTGTTGATCTTGTCAAGATCTTGACTGACTAGAATCCTGCAGATCTGCTCATGAAAAGCCTCTCTACAGAGCGATTTGCCTTCCTCAAGAGGTTGATGGGCGTGGGATGAGATGATGTCTTTCCTCATCCTGTTCTACATGTGTACATATTGTACTATTTTTTTCCTTTTTATTTTCACTCCTCACTAGGGCAGATTAGCCTTTAAGTGGGAGGTTGTTGGCGGTAAAGGCGCCTCCGCCTAGCCGCCCGTGTATTATTACACTGATAGTGACCGCCACTGCACACTGTAGGTGGCGGGCACCCGTCACCGTCACTTTATTCTTTATTTTTTTAGTGACAGTTTGAATAAAGGAAGGCCCAGTCACACATTGTGACTGTTGGAGTTCCCATTTCTTGTCTCTCTCTTTCTTGCTCTTGCTCTCCCGCCATAGCTCTCGAGTGCAAGCTTTGATCCTTCTCACCTTTCATAGAGAGCAAATGTTTCGCACTGACTTCCCTAATTTCAAGCTAGATGAAGATATAGAATCACAGAAGTCATCAAAGTTGGCAGCATGGAGACTTTTGTACAAGTAATTCATAATATCCTTCTTTTATAGCATGTTTGCAATGCTATCTTGCCAATCCATTCCAGAAATGTAATGATGACTTTGCTTGTTAGGTTCATGTATAGGCAGATAGAGAGGGGGGCTATACAAACTTTGTTGGGAGAATGCCAGGACTAGGTGGACCTACAAGATGATCAATGCACGTATGAGGATTACCAGATAGAGCAAGAGTGGGATGAGAAGGTATATTAGAGATACCATATCTTCCTTGACTACCCAAAAGGTGAATATCCCTCCAATGAGAAAGGTTTGTACCAAAAATACTCAAGGAAAAAACAAATGCAAGAGACACAAGATTCCAAAAGGCATGGTAAGTAAAATGAGTTGCATTCTTATGAGTATATTGCAGTTTGTTGTCTCCTAGTAAAGAAAGGCTAAGCATAGATTGCCCCTCATCGCCAATTGATTTAGTTTCTCCACCCGAAAGGTTTGATGTTTTAAAGTACTATAACCAAGACATCTCTTATATTTCTACAATGAAAATATATCACTAAAGATAAATCGTAACCACTGGTCCATGTATGCCCCTTGATTGATACCATCAAGAGCATATCACAATCCCAATGATGCAACAAACAACACACTTGAGCAATAGAGACAAGATAACTAGAATTTGCAAGTTTGTCATTTATTACATATTCATCCAAATTGTTTCAAAGAATTTGTATTATTCCATCCCTTGGCATGTTTCCAATGGACTTGATTTGTAGTGGAAGGCACTAGCAAGGAGGTCCGTATCATTCGCATGGATAGAAGGATAGAGCAAGTTTGTCTAAATCTTGCGGTGAAGAGGCTTACCTTACGCATCAGTATAGAGAGACGTGCAACAATGACGTAAAGCAATGAGGATATAATAGAGAGCATGCATTGCATCCCACTGAAACGCGTATTACAAAGCATTGAGATGGTAAGCTTACTTGTGTAGAAAACTCATGTGATGTGAAAGCATATAAACCTTGTTCATCACTAAAGTAACAATAAGAATGTTTTGTACTATGCAAAGGGTGAAAGAACTGAAGGTCTTGGATCTACAGTGATGACACAATAGACATGGCCTATACACAGTGAGGTAAAGAAACAATGCTCATGAATTTCACATATCGTGATCATATAACACGAGAGCTTAAAAACATTATATCATTACATTATATTAATAATGACATTTCACCCTGTGTAGGGAAGGAAAGAATGAAGAATATGGACTAGCACTGCCAAGGGATGTGCTACCAATGAACAAGCGTGACTCATGGGTTTTTTTTTCCCACAATAAAATGTCAATAAGGATGATCTGCCTTTTTGTAGGGGGATATAATTCAAGATTACAAATCTGCAATGGTGGAGGATGTGCCAACCACACACACATGTCAACTAATGTACCTCGAGGATATTATCTATAGTAACATTTTGAAATAAGAATATGTCACTAATTGTGAGGTCAACATGCAAAGGGCTATACTACTGAAACTCACATGGAAGTCCCCCTTGTAAGACATTGTCTCCCACACAACTACAATGGTGGAGGATATGCCAAAGCCACACACACAAGTAAATAAATGTGCCTCAAGAATATTATCTATAGTAACATTCAAAAAGAAGTATATATTGCTAATTGTGAGGTCAATGTGCAAAGGTCATACTAAAAGTCGTATGAAAGACCCCTTGTAAAATGTTATCTCCCATGCCACTACGATGGAGAAGGTGGACTGGCATACTATTATTTGCGACCCATGCAAGATGATAGGAAATGCATTACAAAGTAATCAACCAAGTGAGGCATTCTCTCGATTAGTAGAGGTGTTGAAGGAGGTCAACCAACATGAGATTGACAAGGTTGACGAAGAAATCACAAACACAACATATATCATGGTGGTTCATCTCCTTGAAGATAGTGTCGTGCATGAATTGGGGGATGGAATTCCATCATGGAACTCCGATGCTGAGGCAGAGTCAATCAATACCATGCATCTGGCTAATCGTGTACTTAAAGACACATGGATGATAGCATGTATAAGATGCAAAAGAACCCGCCCAATGCCTTTATATGCCCAATCCCATTTAAGGGAAACCCCATTGACATTGTCCTCTTGGAGCACATGCTTCCCTACTTGACTAAGCTAGTGTGCTTTCATGGTTCAGTCCTAGACTTTGTTAGGGATCACCCATTCAAGCAATGGAACTTGGTTGATATTTGATGTGCATAATGAATATATACTTTCATAATTATTTGATTGTGCTAATTTTCAAGCGCAATGAAATGAGGATTAGAGAGAATAGGAGAAAGAGAGAGGAATGTGCAAGCGAAGGAGATTGTGTATAGGCCTTGGCTCAATTAAGTGTAACAAATTGTTTGATATCATACCCTCTTGTAGTAAGTTCGCACAATAATGCTCAATTTAATGTAGCAAAAACATGTATGTTGTAATTTCAATTATGTGTGCACAATGGAAGTGATGATATATTGGGACATAATTGCAAATCATGTACGTAAAAGAGAGAAATACCTGAATGCATATATGCACATGGGAGTGACAATGTGATATTATCATCATCCTGATGTTAACTACTAAAAGTGTCTAAGACAATGGATCTTATGCAAACCCTTGACCTTGTAAAACTAAGAGGATTGTAATAATGGATGCATGACATGGATTTGTGTGAGAGGCTAAGCAAGTGTGTGTGTGTGTGTGTGTGTGTGTGTGTGTGTGTGTGTGTGTGTGTGTGTGTGTGTGTGTGTGTGTGTGTGTGTGTGTGTGTGTGTGTGTGTGTGGGCACGCGCGCGCATGCGCTTGCGTGCATGCGTGCGTGCGTGCGTGTGAGAGAGAGAGACTTGTACTTAAGATACTTAACATAGAGGGGAGAAACATGGGTGGGGATAATGGTGGTGGAAGTGATGGAGGTGGTAGTGGGAGTAGAAGTGGAGGTGGTGGTGGCGATGGTGGTGGCGATGGCGATGGTGGTAGTGGTGGAGATCGTGGTGGCAATGGAGGAGCAATAGTGGTGCTTGATATATGCTCAGGAGAAGAGGAGGAATAAGTGAACTATGTGGAACAAGAAATAGAGGTTGCCCAGAAAACCTCACTCAAATTGCTCACTTCTCACACTCACTCATTAATGTCCAGGTGTTTCCAATTTTTGCTAATCAAAATTCCTATACAATTGTGTCCAAGTGTCTTATTCTTACACTCCAAACTAATAAGACCAACAAGGCTTATGTTATTGATCCCCTTGTTTTTGCAAAGGCAAAACTTCAATTGATTTCTTTTTGTGATGAGAGATGAATCCTGATGAATTGCAATATGTAATTATTCCATATCACAGGGGACACATGTTGGGGTAAAGGTGCCTCCGCCGTGCCACCCCGTGTATTACTACACTGACAGTACCCGCCACTGCACACTGCAGGTGGCAGGCACCCGTCACGTCACTTTATTCTTTACATTCATTTTAGTGACTAGTAAATAAAGGAAGGCCCGGTCACACATTGTGACTGTTGGAGTTCCCATTTCTTGTCTCTCTCTTTCTTGCTCTTGTTCTCCCGCCATAGCTTACGTGCAAGCTTCGATCCTTCTCACCTTTCAACTGGTATCAGAGCTTGGCTTCCTCTTGCTCGAGCTCGACTCGATGCTTCTCTACCTTCCCATCAACTCCCTTCACGCATTGGGTCTCCATCCCGGCAGCCATAGCTGATCTCCCGAGCTTCCGACACTCCTCGGCTTCCTGAGCTCCCTCCCAACATTGTTGGGCTTCTTCAGGGCCTTGCCCTTGAGGTATTGCATCAGAGTTTGAAGGGTTTTACTTTAATTCTCAGTTTTAAACAAGTGGAAGAAGAGGGGCATCCATCATTTGAAGCTTCAAAGCTCCATATCTCCCTTGCCCTTTGCTTTGGGCATTCATGGCTTTGTTGTATGCCCTCTTTGGGGCCTCTTTGAGCCTCCCATCCACACCAACATTGCCACATGGAGCAACCACTTCCCAAGACAGCCTGCGCTGAATTTGTGCCAGATTTTTGCCTGTCTACTCATCAAGTTTTCAGCCTATATGCCTTGGCTCCTAAATGAGCACTTAAAACAATGTTTTCTAGAAGGCATTTGAGCTACTTTGAAAGCTTCTTTAGGCCTTGTGCTTGGCATTGAAGTTTTGAGGCTGACATTCTCTGATTTGGGACTGCCATTTACTGTTATACAGTGCTGGAAACAGGGCAGCCGCACTTGGCATTAGTATTTGATGTTTATACTCTACTCCAGTTACCTTGTTTGTGCTCGTATGCGGCCTACATGATGCCTAGCGCCTTGGGAATGTATGCACATGATTATGCCATGATTTTGGCCTGAAATATTGGCTGAAATTTTTCAGTTTTGACAGTCAAACTTGGCTGTAATAACAGTAGGCTGAAGGTACTTTGGATGCTTTGTCACTTACCTATTGGTACCGGATGTATGCTTTGGGATTTGCCATCATGTATCTGACATTTGGGAACGACTTTGAGCTCATGTTTGAATCTATGGAATGTATTTGAGCTACGCATAAGCTCTGTCTTGGTTGGTATTCACTGGCATTTGGACCGACTTGGCATGCTCTTGGACCGCTTATGCCTCATGTCTATGCTTGACAGTTAGGCTTCATACATTACATGCTTTGGTTCGTGATATACGCCGCTTGGTTCGTCTATGCTTTACCGACATTGGGAGCTTTGCCTTGGATGTATTTGAGCATTTCTGACTCAATTTGATCATTTACTTGGTTGCTGTCGGATGTCATTGAGTTGACAGAGATCTTATTTTGGGATTATGTATTACTCGTTGGTTGCTTCCATCAGCTGCTTCATGTATGTCATGCTCTTGGGATGCGTATGACGCATTGACTTGGTCACTTGTCACTAGTACTTTGTCTTGGGTTGCTTGAGCCCTTAACTCGTTTGTATGCCTTTTGTGCCAGTGGGAGCATCTTGCATGCTTACTTGACCTTGAGCAGGGATTACATGCTATTGGAGCAGTTACATGTATTGGAGTAGTCTATGTCATTGAGCAGTTACAGATGTATTGAGACTTTGGGATTATACTCCGACAATTGGATGTTGCATTGAGTATATGTCTTGGTTCACAGGATGCTTATGAGCTGAGTCTCAGTTTTGGATCCGCTTTCTTTTGAGCAGACACCTATTTGTGTCAGGTTTTGGCAGTTGGTTCTACATTTTGCCTAAATTGTCTGGGGGTGTGCCTCTTACTAGCAGATGCTATTTGACATCTTGAGGTGTTATGCTCATGTATTTTCACTGTCATTTGGCTTTGCTTTGTCCTCTTTATGCCGGCTTTGGACCTAGCATTGTTTAGTTGACATTAGATCCAGTTTTGGGACAGTTTGCTCTCATTATTGCAGTTCTGAAATTTCTTACAGCAAGCATTTATTGGTGGACTGAGCAGTATTTTTTATGCTGAAATATCCTGATTTGGTGTATCGCACCTAGTACTAAGTGGGCAGCATTTTTTGGCACACTTTTCTCGCCATTTGGAGCTCATTTCAGCAGATTTTTGTTGAGATGACAAGCTCAACACATGCGGACATTGATGATGGACCGCCTGGTTAGATGGGTCCACACGTCTATACTTAGCACGTCGGTGGTCATTATGCACCTCACATGGCCACTGACTCATTACTTATTATATTTAGGTTGTTACACCTATTTACAGCTGGCATAGTTATAGCACCAGTCGACTAGTGTAGTCGGTTATGCATTGTTTGACTTAGTAGGCCACTTTCCTTTTATGTTGTATCTTATCTATACTTTGTGTACATTGTAAAGAGTGTGGAAGAAGAAGAAGAAATCAGCAAGAAAACGTTTTTGGCCTCCATCTCTCTTCTTGTCTCTTGAGTGAGCTTCTCCTTGTGCATTCTGTGTGTGTTCGGCGCAGCATCTTGAGCAACCCCCTCCACCACGCGATTCTTGACATGGTATCAGAGCCGCACCACTGAGAGAGGCTGATTTCGAAGGTTGAAGCAAAGGAGAAGAAGCAAGATTCGAGCAAGCAAGCCACGGGTAAGAAGCTCTCCCATCCTTCCACTCTTCTCTTGGATAGTGCCTGTGGAGGCACCGGAAGCAGGGCAGAGCAAAAATCTCAGATTGCAGTGAGATTTGGTGTGCGCGAAGAGCGCTGTGTATTCTACAAATTAACCCTTTAGGGCTTTCCCGCAGTTATTTTGGGCATTTGAGGCCGTTTCAGGGCCCGTTTTAGAGCCGCAAGGTTGCGGACAACAGTTTCAGGGTACACTGTGACTTTGACTGTATTGACCGAACGTGGGTGCGCAGGTTACAGATTTCAGATCTGTAAGTTCAAAGGTGTTTACCAGTGAGTAAACACAAGGTTTATCTGCAAACTGGTTGCAGATTGCATGTATTGTTGAGCAGACAGTTAAAAAGGCTGTTTGGTGTATTGCTGTGCACTACAGGTCCAGGGTTGCAGAAGATTTACTTGCTGTTGGTATTAATTTTGTGATAATGGCAGAGAACAGTGGAAGCCCTATCATTGAGAAGCTCGACAAGAACAACTACCCTTCGTGGAAGTTTCGTGTCACGAACTTCCTTATTGGAAAAGGCCTCTACGAGTTCGTTTCAGGTGAAGAAAAGGAGCCGGAGATGAGTGATCCTCCAACTGCAGAAGAGACAAAGGCATAGAAAGAATGGAATGCAAAGGATAAAAAGGTCATGTATTGGTTGTCTGCAGTAATTGACAATAATATGCTGGGACACATTAGAAATGCAGAGAATTCATATGCAGCTTGGACCATACTTGAAAGTATGTTTTCTGTAAATACAAAGGCACGAAAGATTCAACTCAAGCAAGAGTTGAATACATTAAAGAAAGGGAAGATGTCTATCAATGAGTATGCACTGAAGGTAAGAAGCATTGCAGATGCATTGGCAGCGATTGATGCAATGCTCGATGATGATGATTTGGTGTCGTCTACCTTGGGTGGACTTAACAATGAAAAGGCTTGGAAGTCTTTTGTAACTTCTGTATATGTTAGAAAGCCATTTCCAGATTTCGATGAGTTGGTCTCTCTAATGATCACTGAAGAAATCAACATGCAGAGTGAGACATCTGAAAGAAGTGGTGAACAGGTCCAGGCTTTCTACTCCAGTTCAGGAAGGGGACGTGGCAGGTTCTCTTCAAGAGGCCGTGGTACAGGACGTGGTAGTGACAACCAGCAAAACAGATTGAATCAGCAATTTGGCGATATGCAGGTTTCAGGAGGTCGTGGTAACTTTAGAGGCAGGGGGAGCTTTAGAGAAAGAGGTGGATGGCAGAATAGAGGTTCTAACAACTCTGGTATTGTGTGCCACTACTGTGGCAAAACAGGTCATATTGCAGCCCAATGTTATGCTAAGAGAGATGATATCCGCAGTGGTAAGTTGCAGCAAGGAAACTATGCATCGTCTTCACGACAGAATGAAGACAAAAATGAACGTTTGTTCGTTATGCAGCATATGCTGAATGCTGTTACAGGAAAGGGAACACATGAAGATGTTTGGTATGTTGATTCAGGTGCATCCAATCATATGACCAGCCATGCAGAATGGTTTGGAGAGATGCAGGATTTGCAGAATGCAGGTTATGTGCAGACGGGTGATGACTCATGCCACCCAATTTCACACATTGGAAAAGTTCCCTTGTCCTTGCATGATGGTAAGACAAAGAGTCTTTCAGATGTATTACATGTGCCATCTATTACAAAGAACTTGGTGTCAGTCGGTCAAATGGTAGAGCAAGGGCTGCAAGTTAGATTTAATGCAAAGGGCTGCTTTGTAGAAGACTTCAATGACAAGTGCAGGTTGGTAGCAAAGGGAAGTAGAGTTGGACGTATGTTCACTCTAGATGCTGGAATTCCTACTATGAATGCAGCTATGTATGCCAAAGGAAAAGGTGTTGTTGTAGACATTGAAATTTGGCACAAACGCATTGCACATGCAAATGTACAAAGGCTGAAATTAATGCAGTCCAAAGGGTTGGTTAGAGGTTTGCCTACATTTAAAGTTGCAGAATTTCAGAAGGTATGTGAAGCATGTCAGTTTGGTAAGCAGGCAAGACAACCCTTTTCACATGACAGAGATGTAAGCAGAAATATCCTTGATGTTGTGCATACAGACATTTGGGGGCCTACACAAAATGTATCTCTTGGAGGTAGTTCATACTTTGTCACATTCATTGATGATTGTTCTAGAAATCTGTGGGTATATTTTATGAAGGAAAAGAGTGAAGCGTTTGAGCACTTTAGAACTTTCAAGGCTGCAGTTGAAAGACAAACAGGCTTGAAAGTAAAGTGCCTGAGGTCAGATGGAGGGGGAGAGTACCTCTCAAATGAGTTCAGTGATTTTCTGAGGTCTCATGGGATAAAGAGACAGTTCACATGCAGGTATACCCCACAGCAAAATGGGGTTGCAGAAAGGAAAAACAGGCATATTGCAGAAGTTGCGCGCGCCTTGATGGCTAAAAAGAATATGCCTAAGCATTTTTGGTCTGAGGCTGTTCATACTGCTGTTTATATTATGAATAGAACTCCCACAGCTGCAGTTCATGGTATGACCCCCGAAGAATGTTTTACAGGTAAGAAGCCTGATGTTTCACACTTGAAAGTATTTGGCTGCATTGCGTATGTTCATGTGCCAGATGAGTTGCGGAAGAAACTGGATCCAAAGGCTGAAAAGTGTGCCTTTATTGGATACTCTTTAGAGCAGAAAGGGTATCGCTGTTACAACCCTGTCACATGTAAGTTCAGAGTGAACAGGGATGTCATCTTTGATGAAATGAGCAGTTGGTATGCATCTAGTGGTGATGCATTGGATGTTGATGATGATCATGACACTCATGTGCAGGATGAAAGGCAAGAATCACGGACTCTTAGTGGACCAGAGACATCATCTGGTAGTCCTTGGTCTGGGAGACTAAGGAGTACCTCTACATCTTCGAGTGCATCTAGTAGCACTATAGGTAAAGACAAAGGAAAGAATAAAGTGTCAGAAGGCATTGATGCAGTTCTTGATGGAGACTCCAGTGGCTCAGAGAGCTTGGATGATGAGCTTGGCATTCCTTCAGTGAGGACTCCAGGTGTGCAGAGAGCACATGTTAATGCAAAGACTCTATTGAGTGATCCAGTGGTACGCAGGTCTAGCAGGGTGAGATACCCTGTTAAAAGATTTGGTTTTGAGGGTTATGCAGCTCACCATTATTCTTATATGGTGAAACTAGTTGAGGATGTTGAGCCCACATGTTTTGAGGAGGCTGTTGGTCATGCTCATTGGGATGCAGCAATGGATGAGGAGATGGCTGCATTAGTGGCCAATAAGACTTGGGATCTAGTATCATTGCCGAAGGGAAAGAAAGCTATTGGATGTAAGTGGGTTTATAAGATTAAGCACAATGCAGATGGTTCTATTAGCAGGTACAAAGCTAGGCTGGTTGCAAAAGGCTATACCCAGACATATGGCATAGATTATGATGAAACCTTCAGTCCAGTTGCTAGGATGGCAACTGTCAGATATGTGATTGCTTTGGCAGCAGCCAAAGGTTGGAGGTTGCAGCAAATGGATGTAAAGAATGCCTTCTTGCATGGTGATTTGCAAGAAGAAGTGTATATGGATCAGCCAGCAGGTTATGAAGATTTAGAGCATCCCACGTATGTGTGCAGGTTGAAGAATGCACTCTATGGGCTCAAGCAAGCACCTAGAGCATGGTCTGACAAGATTAGAGAGTATCTTGTCAATATTGGCTTTTATGTTTCTGATGCTGATCACTCACTTTATGTGAGAAAGGGAGATGCAGGTTTGGTCATCATAGTCATCTATGTGGATGACTTGATTATTACAGGTGATAGTGATAGTGGGATTGCTGAAGTCAAGGGCTGTTTGAAGATGAAGTTTGAGATGAAGGATTTAGGTGAACTAAGGTACTTCCTTGGCATTGAGGTGATCAGATGTGATGATGGTATATGGCTGTTCCAAAGACAGTATGGCTTGGATATGTTGTCCAAGTATGGTATGACTGCATGCAAACCACTTTCAGTCCCGTTGGAGCAGAATGTAAAGCTGAGTGCTGATGTTGGGGATGAGATAGAAGACCCTACTATGTTCAGGAGGATAGTGGGGAGTTTGATCTACATGACCATTACAAGGCCAGACTTGAGCTACGCTGTTGGTCTTGTGAGTCAGTTTATGCAAGTACCTAGAAAGCCACATTTGGATGCAGTCAGACGCATATTGAGATATGTGAAGTCCACATTACATTATGGACTTTTCTATGAGGCAGGTACAGATGTACAGGTGTTTGGATACACAGATGCAAATTGGGCTGGTAGTATGTCTGATAGAAGATCTACCAGCGGATACATGTTCTCTCTTGGTAGTGCAGCGATTGCATGGAGCAGCAAAAAGCAATCTACAGTTGCTTTGTCGAGTACAGAGGCTGAGTATAGAGGTGCTGCTGTTGCAGCATGTGAGGTAGTATGGCTGCAAAAGCTATTGGCTGATTTGGATGTCCAGGTGGAAGGTCCAGTTGTCATTTATTGTGACAACATGAGCAGTATACAGTTGGCTAGGAACCCTGTGTTCCATGCCAGGACAAAACATATTGAGGTACACTACCACTTCGTGAGAGAGAAGGTACTAGCAGGTGATATTGACTTGGTGTATGTCAGCACACAGGATCAGATAGCTCACATCTTCACGAAGGCATTGGGTACAGAGAAGCTTCAAAAGTTTCGAAGCTTACTTGGAGTTGCAGAGATGCAGTTGAGCTTGAGGGGGAGTGTTGAGATGACAAGCTCAACACATGCGGACATTGATGATGGACCGCCTGGTTAGATGGGTCCACACGTCTATACTTAGCACGTCGGTGGTCATTATGCACCTCACATGGCCACTGACTCATTACTTATTATATTTAGGTTGTTACACCTATTTACAGCTGGCATAGTTATAGCACCAGTCGACTAGTGTAGTCGGTTATGCATTGTTTGACTTAGTAGGCCACTTTCCTTTTATGTTGTATCTTATCTATACTTTGTGTACATTGTAAAGAGTGTGGAAGAAGAAGAAGAAATCAGCAAGAAAACGTTTTTGGCCTCCATCTCTCTTCTTGTCTCTTGAGTGAGCTTCTCCTTGTGCATTCTGTGTGTGTCCGGCGCAGCATCTTGAGCAACCCCCTCCACCACGCGATTCTTGACAATTTTGAGCATTTTCTGCAGTAAAACAGCCAGCAGTTTTACATTGTCTGTGCATTTCCAACCTGCATTATGGCGTCCTCTTCGACTGATAATGCCATATTTAACATCACAAAGTTGGATGGTACCAACTACTCTTATTGGAAGAGTCAAAATTGGCAGGTCTTGGTGCAGAAATCTCGGATTAAGCCACTTCGGTTGAGTAGGGAGCAGCTTGAAACTATGGACAATGACGACTGGCTTGAACTTGATGAGCTATGCAAGTCCATGATTGTATTGTCTCTCACTGAACAGGTACATTATAATGTATTTGAGGAAGCACAGAGTGCATGGGATCTATGGAATAAGATCAAGAATCTTTATGATAAGAAAAGTCCGGCGAGTCAAATGTACTGGTTGAAGCAGCTTATGGATCTGCGCATGAAGGATAATGCGACTATGTCTACTCACTTGAGCCAGTTCCATGCTATACTGAAGAACCTGACTTCGTAGGATATCACCTTTGGAGAGGAAGTAACTCCTCTTTTCTTGCTTGGGACTCTGAATGAGTCATGGGATGTATTCCGCACTGCCCTATGTGCCTCTAGTGCTACTCTGAAACTGAATGATGTTGAGAGTGCTCTTCTGCAGGAAGAGGTTAATCGCAAAAACTTGGATGCCTCTCGTGTTTCACATGCTTTGACAGTTAGAGGCAGGAATGACAGGAATGATCGTGGTCATGGCCATGGCCGTGACTCGCAGAAGGGTTGGTCTAAATCTCGTGGAAAGTCGCGTAGTTAGTCGCGTGGGCGCAATGCTAATGTCACTTGTCATCATTGTGGGAAAAGGGGCCATATCAGACCATAGTGTCATGAGTTGCGCAATGAGAAGCGCAAGGAGAAGGGGAAAGAGAAAGTGCAGGAGAAGTCCTCTGATCGCAGCATAGTACCTGCGAAGTCCAGTGTTAAGATTGAGGAAATTAATGTCACGCAAACCGAGGATTCCGATGGTGGTGATGAGTTCATACTTACAGCTAGTTCTTCTGATGCCTCACACTTGACTGAGACACCTAGTATGTATGCACAGTGCTGGTTATTGGATTCAGGTGCGTCCTTCCATGTGACGCCTTACCGTGAGTGGTTTCACTCTTACCGTACTGGATCAGTCAGACTTGGAGATGACAGGTCTCTTGATATTATGGGCTGTGGAGATATTCAGTTGCAGTTTTCCACTGGCAGCTCCTTTTTGCTCAGGGATGTACGTCATGTACCTGCACTTATGTGCAGTCTTATGTCTGCAAGACAGTTGGATGATGCAAGGTTTCATGTCTGTTTTGGGGATTCTGCCTAGAAGATTACCAGAGGCAGACTTGTGCTTACTAGAGGTGCCAAGGCTGGCAGCCTCTATCCTCTTGTTGTATCTGGGTCTTCTATAGACCATGTTTTGGCAGTGGGCTCTATCCCATATGTATCACTCTGACATGCCCGTTTGGGGCATATATCTTTGAAGGGAATGAAAATGTTATCTGGTTTGCAGTATCTTCCACCTTTGGACTATGCACATTTTGACTCGTGTGATCATTGTCTTTATGGTAAGCAGAATAGGTCTACGCATAAGAAATCGGGTAGGCCATGCATGAGTGAGCCCTTGGCTTTGGTGCATTCAGATGTTTGTGGGCCCATGCCGTGTATGTCTATGGGTGGCGCGAAGTACTTTGTTACCTTCATTGATGATTTTTCTAGGAAAGTGTGGGCTTATCCCATAAAGCAAAAGTCCGATGTCTTGGCAGTCTTTCAGCGTTGGCTTGCTCTTGTTGAGAACCAGACTGGGTAATGCCTTAGGACTGACAATGGGGGAGAATATGTCTCACGTGCTTTTGAGCAGTTTTGTGATGACAGGGGTATTAAGCGTCAGTTGACCGCCCCTTACACCCCGCCCAGAATGGTTTGGCTGAGCGCATGAACAAGACTATTCAGGAGCGTGTCCGCTCTATGCTTAGCCATGCAGGCCTACCACAGAGCTTTTGGGCTGAGGCAGTTAGTACGGCAGTGCATGTCATAAACCGATTGCCTTCTGGTGGATTGGATTTCCAGGTTGCAGAGGAAGTTTGGGCTGGTAAGCCACCCTCTTATGCGCATCTCCGTGTCTTTGGATGTGAGGCATTCTACCATGTGCCCAAGGACAAGAGGAGTAAGTTGGATCCAAAGAGCATTAAATGCATCTTTCTCGGTTATGGTGACTCAAGAGAGATGGGCTATCACCTATGGGATCCGCAGGCGCGGAAAATAGTACGCAGTCATAATGTAGTCTTCCATGAAGACAAGATGCACAGGCAGCCTGAGAAGGTGGTTGAGATCCATAGAGTGATCTTTCAGGAGGAGCCTAGAGCTCCTGCATAGCCAGTTGGACAGCCTACAGCTATAGCAGATGCTCATGGTCAGGGTGTTGGACAGGTAGCTGGGCAGGCAGCAAAGCCTGCAGTGAGACGGTCTGCTAGAGACAGACGTCCACCTGATAGATTTCAGCCCTCTATGCATTATGTTTTGGTTACAGATGCAGGAGAGCCTTTCACTTATGATGAGGCTATGCGCAGGGGTGACAGTCACTCCTAGGAGAGGACTATGCAGTCTGAGATTGACTCCTTGCATAAAAATGAGACTTGGGATTTGGTTACCTTGCCTAAGGGCAAGAAGGCTTTGCCATGCAAGTGGGTGTATAAGCTGAAAAGTACCCCTGGACACCCCAAGCCGGCATACAAGGCTAGATTGGTAGCAAAGGGTTTTAAGTAGGAGCATGGTGTAGACTTTGATGATGTCTTTTCTCTTGTGGTTAAGATGACCACCCTGCACTTGGTCTTGGCTTTGGTTGCTCAGCTTGACTTAGATCTATATCAGATGGATGTCAAGACGGCTTTCTTACATGGGGACTTGCATGATGAGATCTATGTGGAGCAGCCTAAGGGCTTTGCAGAACCTGGCAGGGAGCACTTAGTGTGCAAGTTGAAGAAAAGTCTTTATGGCTTGAAGCAGGCACCTAGGGAATGGTATCATAAGTTTGATGCCTTTATGCAGTCACAGGGCTACAGCAGGAGTGCTATGGATCCGTGTCTTTACACGAAGAAAGCCCGTGATGGTTCATTGCTTATTTTGGTACTCTATGTGGATGATATGCTGATAGCAGGGAAAGCTCATGATGAGCTAGATGCTCTTAAATCTCAGCTGAAGAAGAGCTTTGAGATGAAGGATTTGGGACAGGCCTCTCACATACTTGGTATGTGCATTAGACGCGACATGCATCAGGGGCTCCTCTACTTGTCATAGAGGGAGTATATTCACAAAGTCCTTGAGCACTTCCGCATGCAGGACGTAAAGCCTATTGGCTGTCCATTGCCTTCTTATGTGAAGGTATCACAGGCCGATTGTCTGCAGACAGATGAGTAGAGGGCCGAGATGGCCCAGATCCCTTATGCTTCAGCCGTGGGCAGTTTGATGTATGCCATGATAGCCACTCGTCCAGATATTGCCTTTGCAGTTGGTGTTGTGGCACGCTATATGGCTACACCTGGCAGGAAACATTGGGATGCCGTGAAGGGTATCATGAGGTACCTGAAGGGCACAACAGATATGTGTATTTGCTATGGCAACCAGGATACAAGGGTCGTGGGGTACACTGACTCCGATTATGCAGGACATGCAGATAGTAGGAAGTCCACTTCTGGCTATGTATTCACCTATGCTGGAGGTGCTGTCTCTTGGATGTCCAGGGTTCAGAAGTGTACGGCTTTGTCTACTACTGAGGCTGAGTATGTTGCAGCCACACTGAGGCTTGCAAGGAGGCCATATGGCTAGGCCATCTAGTTGCTGACCTTGGGATTGATGCTATACCTACACTACATTCGGATTCTATGAGTGCCATTCAGTTGGCTAAGAATCCGGTCTTCCATGCGAAGATGAAACACATTGAGGTGAGGTATCACTTCATACGTAGTGTCGTGGAGGACAAGTCTATTGACCTTGTCAAGATCTCCACTGACGAGAATCCTGCAGATCGGCTCACGAAAAGCCTCACTACTGAGCGCTTTGCCTTCCTCAGGAGATTGATGAGCGTTGGATGAGATGTTGCCTTTCCTCATCCCTTTTACCTATGTACAGTTGTACTGTCTTTTTCTTTTCTTTTCTCTCTCACTGGGGCAGATTCGCCTTTAAGTGGGAGATTGTTGGGGTAAAGGCACCTCCGTCGTGCTGCCCCGTGTATTACTACACTGACAGTACCCGCCACTGCACACTGCAGGTGGCGGGCGCCCGTCACGTCACTTTATTCTTTACATTCATTTTAGTGACTAGTAAATAAAGGAAGGCCGGGTCACACATTGTGACTGTTGGAGTTCCCATTTCTTGTCTCTCTCTTTCTTGCTCTTGCTCTCCCGCCATAGCTCGCATGCAAGCTTCGATCCTTCTCGCTCGGTCACACATTGTGACTGTTGGAGTTCCCATTTCTTGTCTCTCTCTTTCTTGCTCTTGCTCTCCCGCCATAGCTCGCGTGCAAGCTTCGATCCTTCTCACCTTTCAACACACTCTTGTCCAATTTACTATTATGCAAATAAAATGTTTAATCGTTCCTTTGATATATAATGCAAAGAAAATATTTAATCATTGCTTTGATATATAATGCTCATATATGTTTTAATATGTAGTTCACACTGGAGCATGTGAGTTTTGGATCTCAAATTTAGGAAAAATTGTCTTATGAATTCCCTTACCGGTTTGCATGGTGAAGTCTAATTGTAAGTATAACATGGATTTTCCACTATTGCTGGCATTTTCCAAGTGAATATCTAATGATTGTCAAAATCATACCAAATAGGTTACCTAAAAGAATATTTGCTACCATTGAGGACAAATTTCCATTGCTTAAAAGGGACAAATATGTATTTTTCTACAGCTTCTTGCAAGTCCCACACTAGCCTAACATCGCTTCTTATAGTTTGAGGGTTATTTCAAATGCATGAATGTTTCTTTAAGCAACGTTCATGCTTAAAAACAAATCAATAATTGTAATCAATAACTGTAAGTAAAGTTCAAGTTTTTAAGCATTATGAAAATATATTTCCATTCTTCTTCATAATGTTTTTATAGCTCACATAAGATTGCTACAAAGATGACTTTGTTTGGCTAGTAAGGGCAATGGCAATCAAGGTTCTTATTGAAAGGCACGTTGAAATCCCTATGAACCCAGACTCACCTGAACTTCAAAGAATACCTAGAACTAATAAGAAAGGTTCATCTAAGAAACCAAGTGCAACAAAGAAGCCAGTTACTGCAACGAAGCTACATGTACCCAAGAAACCAATGACAACCAAGAAGCCTGCATCTACAACCAAGAACAAGGAGCCTCTAACTGACAAGCATAAGAGAACACTTGAGGAAATGGTTGGAGCAACAAAGGAGACAGCTAGCAAGAAACAAAATCTTGGCGATGACAAAGGCCCAATGCCACCACAAAGGGAAAGTGGAGTTCAAGACTCCCAAAGTGCACCTAAAGGCTCCCAACATGTCCTATTGACGTCCCCACGAATGGAAAGTGGAGCTTAAGACTCCTAAAGTGCACTTGAAGGTCCCCCAAAATGTCTCACTCAAGTCCCCACAAAGGGAAAGTGGAGCTCAAGTCTCCCCCAAAGTTCCCTTGGTTCAACAAATAGGTAGCTAGAGTCTAGGTTATCTCCTTAGAGACATTGTAATACCCTGGTTGGGATGTATCAAACAAGGACCTTTTAAATATAGATAACTCTTTGTATCAATAAAAAATCAATATCTACTTAATGGTATTTGGTAATTTATTGAGTTTCTCTTATTCTCTTTAGAAATGTTAATTTTTACAATTCTCTCTATTTCATTCCAAGCATGCTAGTCTTCTCTAAACTTGAGAACTTAAAAGGCAAATGGAAAAGGATATATAAAAGAAATGAGTCTAACTCTTTGAAAATCTTACAATGCCTTCCTAGGGCAGTTGAAAAGATATATATGCTTTTTCTGCCCTTCTTCCAATCAATTCACCCTTTATCTTAAATTGAGATCTTGTATGCATGGTTGCTGATAAACTTTGCAATGCTTCTCTGACATCTACCAAAGTCCATTTTTTGTTTATTGACAAACATATTTGATCCTCATCATCTAAGTAGATAGTCATTGTAAAGTTATCCTTACTTTCCTCATCAGAGCTTAAAAATATCCATGCACCTTTTATCTTCTTCCATCTCCTATACTAGAAAGAAAGATGCAATGTTTGCTTTGGAATGTTGTATGACAATATGCCAAGTTCCTTTGAACATTTGTAGAGAAACAAATAATCCTTGTTTTGTTTCTCAACTAACAAAAAATTTTCTCCAAAGATTTTAGTTATTGTATTGGATGGCATTCTCATGGCCAACCACATTGTTTTTGTCTTGTGCAAACCTGTTCCTTGAAATATTGATCCAAAAACACGATATGGGATGAACCAGGGTAAGTCCACTCTCCTTGACATTCTCTTGATCTTCATGGATTTTGAATATCTTCAATAATCTTTAATTTGAAGCCTTAGGTGGTTCCATTGTTGGGATTATCACAAACCGTTAGTCCATTGTGTTTTGGTGAAGGAAGCTCTTCCAATCTTCCAAATTTCTATGTGCTTGGTGGAACAACATAGGATGCAAATACAAGAAATATACATTTTTCAATGAAAATGGAGGATGGAAAATTGGGGGAAATAAAGTTTCTAAATTCAGTATGCATTACATAGAATATACTTATCAAGGACACCAATGGCTACCATTCCATGTTTATTGTGATGGGGGTAAAGGCACCACTGCCTAACCACTCATGTATTACTACACTGACAGTACTTGCAGTTGCACACTATAGATGGCGAGTGCCCATCACTATCACTTCATTCTTTATTCTTTCAGTGACATTTGAATAAATGAAAGGTCGGTCACACATTGTGACTTTTGGAGTTCCCACATTGTGTGTGTCTCTCTCTCCTGTTCTTGCTCCTTCCACCATAGCTCTTGCTCCCGCTCATGCTTCCACTTCATGGCTCACCTCCCTTCTTCTTTGTGAGCTCACAAAGCCTTCTTCTTTGTGAGCTTACCCGGCACACTCTCAACTTCCATTCGAATATCTACAACAGTCATCTCTTTGTTGGCATCCACCATAGCCGCTCCGTTCAAGCTTCCTATCAGTTGCATTCTTCTTGGGCACTCTTTGAGCCTTCTCGAGTAAGTTGGAGCAGCCCCCATAGCCCTCACCTTGCTAGTGCAGCATCACGTTGTGTGGAACATGCCCTTTTTTTAATAGCAACTTATGTTTTTCATCTCCTACAGCATATCTTCTTCATTGGGTAGCTATACAAGCACTTATACACTTGGTTTTGATGCTTGGCATTGATCCATGTTTTTCATCTCCTACAGCATATCTTCTTCATTGGGCAGCTATACAAGCACTTATACACTTGGTTTTGATGCTCGACATTGATCCTTCCACTCTTGGAATTCCATTTGAGCACTAAGCTTCAGTTTTGGACTATTATAACAGTCCACAGACTGTCATAAAACAGGGGAGCACTTATCTTTGATGTTTGCACTCATTACCATTGGTTGGATGATGCCCGGTTGATGCTTATATATTCAGGGATGCTATGTCATTTCTTAGAGTTGATTTTGGACTGATTTAACCACTTCATTTACTCTATTTTGGCTAAGGTTTACTGGCTAGAAATATAGGGCAACACTCTATTTGATGCTTCTATGGTCAGCTTTGTTGGTCTTATGGTGCCTGATTATGCTGAAGTGATGTCTACATGCATAGGAATGCTACGCCTGTGTTATGTGTTGGATTTGGAGCTCATTTGGTACTAAAATAGCTTGGTTTGATAGTGTATTCACTGCTATATACAGCATGGCTGAACCTCCTTTAACAGGGATTTTATGTGCCTATTGCTTTTGGCTATGATTCGGGTGTTCTATATGCACTCTTGATGTGTATTATTGATGCTAATACATTGGTATATCATATGCCCATGATTTGAGGTGGCTTTGAGCTTCATTTGAGGACTGATTTGTTCAGTTTTGATAGTGAATTTATTGCCATAATAACCAAGGTTGAAGCCTATTTGGTGAGTGTATGCTCTACCTATTGGTCCACGAGTGCTCCTCAGGTGACTCATATAACTACATGGATGTGTATGCAGGTTGGCACATGTCTTGTATTGCTTCAGAATGCCTTTTGAGATTCAATCAAGCTCCATCTTGGTTGGCATTTGATTGACATTAATCTATAGTGGCATGCTTTGTGAGAGTCATTATGCCTATGGTCTATGCTTGATCCTTCGGTACATGCATTTATGCATGTGTCAGAAATGCATGCTCCTTACATTGTCTGTGTTCAGTTGCCACTTGGAGCTTCATTTGGGTATTCATTTGCATACTTTGGAGCTCTTGGATGCTTATTTGGGTTGTCAGAGATTTGACTTTGATTGTTACATGATGTATTGGATGTTATAGGTGATGCTTGATTAATCCCTTGCTCTAGATGCTTTGTCGATATACAATCTTGGCTCCATGATGCCTTATGCATTCACATGCTATCTTTGAGCTTGGTTGCTTGATTGACATCAATTTTTCTGCCAATGGGAGCTTCATGGTATCTTTAGATATTGTAGAACTTGTGGTTTATGCAGTTGAATTTCTTGAGTAGATGAGACTAGGATCTCTTACATGTCTATGCTCTCTTGATAGATACTTGTCTTCATTGGATGCTTTTGGGCTGATTTGATCAAGTGAGCATAGATCAACCTTTGTTAAGTATTTGGGTGTTTGGCTCATGGTTCTTGGCCACTAAAGTGTTTGTTACATGCTCGCTTCATGCAAGATCTGACCTAGCAGTCATACTTGACTTTGGATCAATGTTAGCTCATTGTTTGCTTTCTTTTTCTCACTGCTGTGATTTATTACATCAAGTTGTTTTATGCAGACTGTGATGTATTTACTGAGCTTAATCATGTCATTTTGATGTGGTTTTGGTACTATATGGTGGATAAATGGTGATTTTAGCAGTTTCTCTTATTTTCAGCTTGTTTTGGCAGTGGTTTTGGCATGTTTACTACTAATTACAACAAGTTATTTTTTGCATAGTTTGCCTATGTTTGACTCATTATGATTGGTGTGGGAGCATTCGCTCAACCGCCAAGACCCACGGACCGCTTATTGCTTCAAGCATTCCAAGCCGAGCACTAATGGCTACCTCTCACATAGCCGATGCGCCATCCATGTCTACAGGTGTAATGAGCTTACCTCCATGCCGTTCGAGTTACCTCCTCTCCCGTGCACTCCGGTAGCTCCACGATCCAAGTGCAAGCTTCAAGTGAGCTCCATCCTCAAGCTCCACACTCCAAGCTCCATCACCGCGAGCAAGAGAAGGGAAGAGAAGAGAAGAGAAGAAGAGAGGAGAAGATGGAGAGCTTCTCCTCCTCGGTCCCTCACCCTCACACACTCACTCCCTCACAATCTCACACTCCCTCTCTTAAGCACAAGCTCAAGCAAGCAAGAACAAGGAGAAGAAGAAGAAGAGGAGAGCCACTTTTTGCCACACACAAGAATGAGCTTCTCACTCACTTTTCAACTTTATATACAAAACCCTAAATCCCTTTTGGGCAGTCATCCCCTTATCCCTTTTTTACATGGCCGACCATGGCCTAGGCCCTTTTCCCCATTGCCCTTCTATCTTCCTAGCTTCCTTCCTACCGTCCATCTACCTTTACAAATTACACGGGTAAGAGCCCAGCGCTCTTTAAATTAAACCATGATGCGCTTGCGCTCTTTTACAAAAGTATTGATTCGCGCTTTTTCTTGTACGCCCTTTTCCTTTATTTAGGACTTTTCTACATTTATTGTGCTTCCATATTTTTCTTGGCGCGCCTTCGTCTTCCGTTTCACTTTTACCTTGGCCTTTGTCTTCTACTTTAGCTTTTTCAAAATTTTCACCCTGTTCGTCTAGTGGTTAACATTACCCCCCTCCTAGACGAGTGCCAATCCCATGGCACTCACCGTCATAGGTAGCAGGCTTTAGCATGCACCGAAGACGTGGGCGGCAGGGACATTGGTGGATGCCGTGGAGGAGTGTTGGTGGTGGTGTGGAGGAAGGTCATTGGGGGCATGTTGGTGGCCTAGGTGGCTGGTGGTAGGGTTGTTGTAGTTGGTGGTAGGGCTGTTCTTTGTTGGGGATTCGATTCTTGACGGGCCTACAGGACGATAAAGGATAAGAATTCAAAGTTGGGTGTTGATGTAGAGCTGACGACGCTTTCGTTGGAGTCTTTAATACCTGCAATTGGAAAGCTTCTCATGTGGTCTCTCCCTAAGGGGTAGTGCTAGTCTTCTTATTATCGTGCACAAGACATATTTAGATTAGTTTGGGAGACAGGTCGAACTCTAAGCAAGCCTGGAGTATTGTCCTGCACTTGAGGACCCAAACTGTGTATAGGTTATAGTGTGAATATTAAGTGAGTATACGTGCGTATTTAGGTATTACTTAGTTAGAAGACTGTCGGCTTGGTTCCTTGTATAGCAATGGGTTAGTGAAGCAAGGGGCTAAGTTGATGGAAAAATTTGTCGATGGAGACGAGGAGTACACTTGAAGATTGCTTGAGACATCATTATGGTCTTGTCAAGGCAATGTAACATAATTGAGCTCCTTGATGTCTTAGCTTTTGCTAGCTAGTGGCTACTTGTAGTGCTTGAAAAGTATGGTGTACTTTTCCATTATCTTTCATGCCTTGCTTACCACTATTGATTGTAATGGCATTGAGATAGAGTGCAAAAGAATTGTGCAAGTGGTTCAGGGTGACAGGTCTAACCATAGGCAAGGCGAGCTCCCTAGGTATGTCTTGCCCTTTATGTGCCCTGAATAATTGTGGGGGATGTACAAAGGGCTAGGGGATTAGGGACAGAGCTAGCCGACCAAGGTCAGTGGACGTACCTAATTTGAGGACCCCTAGGCATGGTGCTGCGATTGTGTGTGCTTTTTTTTCTTTTTTTTTCTTTTCTTTTCTTTTCTTTTTTCTTTCTTTCTTTTTCTTTTCTTTTTTTTTGGTGGAAAAAATGAATACAAGCAATGCCTTACATTGAGGCTGTTAGCCTTTCATTTGGATTGAGAAATGTTGGGATCCAAAGGCTATGAAGAATGGATATTACAGAGATGATTGTGTCACTAGCCTTGATGCTAGAGGAATTGTTGTTGAGATGAAGAGATACACTTGAGATTTTGCAAACCTCTTTGTAACATGTAAGACATCAAACAATTGAGGTAGCACTTGGAGTGAGCTGTGCATGGACAAGGGTAGAGCATCTTGCGAAATGAATCCTGGATGATGAAGAGACGTTCGCCCTTATTGAGAGCGTGGCTCCTGCCCGAACATAGAGTTTGGCCAAGAAGGAGGAGGTAATCGATGATTATGCTTTGGCCATGCTCAGTTGCAATATGTGCTTTCTGCAGAGGTGTCCTTGGGTTCTCGTCCAGTGGCACTTCCGTCATGGCTTTTGTTTCTTGGTATTCCTGTCACTTCCTCCATAATGGTTCTTTGTGGGGTTGGTGGTCTTGTGGTGACTTGGATATTAAACACTTCTAGGCATTGACCTGTGTCATTCTGCATTCACTTGGAAAGGCGTGAGAGTACATGCAAGTCACATGCTTCAACCATAATGAAAATGTCCAGCTAAACAAGACATCGCCAACCTGAATCCCTTAGTTTTGACTTGATGCGTATCGCTTGCACTTGGTCATCGTTGCTCATGGGGTGCGTTGGCCTTTGCTCCTTTTGGTATTATTTACACAGTCACAAAACACGTTGTTTATTTATGTACATGTTCATGAAACCATGTCACCCCGTGAGGATAAAAACCAATTGTAGAACTCAGGATTGTACTCGAGTGTGGCACACATATCTAGCTTCTGTGGTAGCCTACTTAGCAATAATAAATATTTGGCAACATCGAGTAGCATGGTGCCTTGTCCGAGTCTACTGGAAACATGTAGCTCCTCCTCAGTGAGAACTTTATCAATCAAAGGGCTCTCTAGGCTAGTTTCAGCTAGGTTCATACCTCGAACTGTAGCTAGAACTTGAAATGAAGTTGGTGCCCCATAGGTTGGGTCTCTTTGGGACCGCCATTTGGCCAGTCGCTCCTCTAAGACTGTCATGATTTGGGCTCCAAGTTCGGCCATTGTAGCGCAGTTTTCAAACCAACATTTTTCAAATTGGCTTCTACCCTCTGATTGCGCTTTAGTTGCTCTATCTCTAAGAGATTTGGTTGGCAGAGCATTTCATTAAATGTCACGGTTAAGCGTAGTTCGTCAGCCTCCTTGTCAAAGATGAGTCGCATGCATTCATGTAAGAGCTTGTCATAATGTCCGTCAAGATATTCTTGCTCTTCCCACGATAGCGGATAAGGCAAATATTCATCAAGCTGCTACCTAGGGAATGTGCCCATGTCTGCATGAACATAGACATGTGTGAATAATTTCAGTTTAGTGTCCCACTCGGTCAAGCACTCTCTACGACATCTCTATGTTCTATGAGGGCTTGCTTGGTTGCTATCTCATGCAAAGTTCTAAGGGTTTCCTTAGGCTTTAGCATAACTGGGGGCTCATGCCTAGATGAGCAAGATTGATCAATGCCAGGATCGCTTATGCCTTCGAGGTTTTCATGTTTCTCCAGAGGCTTTATGGTAGTTGTGTCATGGTTCTCCTCGGATGTGACCAGCGTGGTTTTAGCATCCTGTTGTGACAGTGTTGTATCCACTCTTGATTGATCAATGTGAGTTTCTCTATCGGTGGATTGAGTGTCGCAAGCAACAGTTGACAGTAATTGTTGCTTTGATTTATCAAAACACATGGATGTGTCTGAGATTTCACTGCTGTTAGGAGAGATGGCATTGGGTTTATCTATGGATGAACCAGACGCTTTGTTCATCATCTCTTCAGTACTCTTGGTCCCAATCTTCTTGTCATGTGCAGTAGCTTGCAATTGTCGTTATTTTCATTGTTTTCTTCTCTTTCTCTTAGGCACTAGAGGTGTATCCTTTAAGGACTCAGGATCCTGAACTAGGTCAGTAGTTGATGTGCTTGGTTGGGCCTTAGCATTCTCTTTCTGTGGCATGTCGTCATGGGATTTTGCTACGGCCTCACTAGGTTGAACAGCCTTGCTAGGTTGCGAGGGTTCAACTACCTCTCTTTTTGGAGAGTCTAGCTGTCCAGCTAATTCTCTTCTGATCAGCCCCACATTCGATTGCATTGACAGTTGCTCCTGGTTAGGCATTTGCTCTAGATTTTTGTCCTTATATAATAGAACTTGACTCCATTTCTTCTTGTCAAGGTGAGTGTTGTGTTTAGAGCTGTTGTTCTCTTGCTCTGGAGGTTTGGGCGACTCTAGTGTAGAACCATGAGACGGTTTAGGATTTTTGTCATGTAGGCTTGGAAGAAACCAATTGAAGAAGTCAAGGTTGTATTGATGGGAAGCATAGAGATCTAGGATTGCAGGGTCTTGAGTGAGGCAGAAGACATATGCACTGACATCAAGAACCATGATCCCTACTCCTAGCCTGCTAGCCACGTGTAGATCTTCTTCTAGAAGCACTTTATCATACAAGGGATGTTTTTGGACAGTAGTAGAAAGTTGGACATCATGGGCAGTTGCCAACACTCTTAATGAGGTCGGGGCAACGTACGTGGAATCATGTATTGATGTCCAAAGGGCTTTCCTTTGCTCAGCAACAAGTGTCATTAGTCAGTGGCCAATTTTGGCTGCCAAACTTTGGTTGGAGTACCAATTTTGTACAAAGGTACCTTGTTCTTTCCCTTTTTGTTTGATTGCTTCAAGCTTTTCCTTGTTTGTCTCACATAGAGCTGTATAAAATGAGGGTATCAACAAGTGCAATTATCTAGCTGTGGCTTTTGGGATATCCTTCATGACTTCTTCAACAATAGCTGCATAGCAGAAACAAACATGTTGCTGCTCATACCAAGTCAGTGGTTCAGCTATGAGCTTTGTGTGATCTGGTGTTGGCCTTCCGATGTCCACATGGACGTATGCACGTGTGATGGCTGTCAGCTTGTGATCAAGCTTCACCATGCACTTCATCTCTGGTTCATTGGTCAGATGCGCCATTTCTTTGGCCAAGTCTTTGAGAGATTTATCCTCAAGCCTAGGCTTTAGGTGCTTTGGAAGGATTGGAGGTGTCAAGGATGTTTGTTGTGACATCTCTTCCAAAGGTGAATTGCTAAGGACATGTTCCACAATGGGTGTTGTCACGGCCAAAGGTTGTGACTGCTGTGGTCCCTAATTGGAAGTAGTGGTGGCTAGTTTAGTGGACTGGCTACCATTGGTAGACTGTGGTGTCAAGTCCTTAGGCAGATCAGAAGTAGTCGTGTCTTTTGTTGCCCTTTGCGCATTCACTTGTGTAGGTTGAGCAGCGGCACGAGGCTGCTGCTACCGTGCTTCCCGTATCCATTTAGGTGAAGAGGATGTAGGAGATTCGGGACTCCTACGTGGGCTTGGCAGTGACTAAAGAATTTGCTCATGATTGTTAGACAATTCTGTCATTAGCTTTGTTGAGCAATCAGCCTTATCATAAGCAATGTTGTGCCTGTGGTGCTCATTATCCTCTTGGGAAGTCAAAGGCTCCTTGGGCACTAGTGGACCTTGTGCACGCTCGACAGTTACCTCTGATATCTGCTTGCTAAGCACGCTAGGCTGAGGATCTACTTTTTGATAGGTCATGTTTGGTTTCTTGATTTCAATCGTGAGGGGCTCAATCACTCCAATATTTTTGGTTCGAGACTTGGATTTTTGTTTAGGTTTCCTCCTACGCCTCTTTGCTTTTGACATAATTTGGGCTTCTAACAGAGGTGGTTTAGTAGGGGGTTTTGGTACCCAAATCCATTATTTGCCTACATAATACCCTTGAGCACGAAGCAACGCCTTGGATATCCATCGTGGCATTGTGCTAGCTCTCCATCGATGCCTTCGTCTATAAGGCTTGGGCTTCTTTCGTGGTCTTCTACGATATTTGTAAATCCAAACCCTATCCTTGGCCTTGTCTCCTAACCTTTTTGTTTTAAGTATGGCCTCACTCACTAGTTCTCTCCGTTCAACCTGCGCTTGTATCAACTCTTTCAACAACTCCTTGCTCTCATTACTAGGCTTGCTTGGTATGTCAGAATGCTTCTTGCCCTTCCCTCGAGGTTTAGTGAGGTCACCCTTGCTAAAAGTCATGATTATCCTCACGCTAGGTAGTGTTAGGTGTATCCTTTGTGCTATATAGTCGGCTTCACACTTTGTTGCCTTTTTGAAGGGCCTTCCTAAGAGGATTTCCTTTTCACAATTCTCACTATTTGGAGAAACGTAGAACAGGACTGGCAAGCTTTCTATTTCAATAGTTACAAGGATTCTGCACTTCCCTAGACGTGCTTGTGGGTGTTCCCTGTAAGGATTAAGAGTGGCATCAGTCGATTTGAGCTCTGGTTGACCTAGTAGAGTCCATGCTTCGTAAGTCAAGATATTGAAATCTGCTCCTTCATCAATGAGAGCATCAACACTATGCTCTCTTTTTGCTGTGAGTTTGACCCTAAGATAAGCAGGTGGCACTATGTCTTCATCTTCCGGGTCTTGGTTTATAGCTTCAAGCCTTCCGATACATGCCTTTGAGTCCCTAACTGCACAGTCAGATGTGGATTCTTTACTGAGGTCTTGGGTCGTCTGTGCAACGCTACTTAAGGTACATCTATCGTCAGGACTGTCATGTCTAGTCATCCTCGCACTGATAGCTTGATGATGTTGCATTTTGCTTCGGCTAGACGCAGTTTAAACACAATATACATGTGTTCTTGTGGTGTGGCCTTTTTGCCCTTGATGGCTAGATTGGCCCGCTGAGGTTCTAGGGTCTTTGTTTGTCTTTGTTTGGGTATGGGCTTGTGTTTGCTGCTTTCCAAGTGAAGATTTATGCTTGTGTAGAGCCATTACTACACTAGGGCCTAATCCAGAGGACCTGTTGCGGCACGGGTTTTCTCTCCAGCCTACTGGTGGAGGTGCGGAAGGGCCCCCTCTGCGGGGGTCCGGGGGGGCAATCCCCCCCCAGCCCGAAGGGCCATTACGATAAATACCATGCATGATTGGGAGGACCTCTGGTAGCTAATTTTTGAACTATTTGCTGTGGATTTTAGCCTAGTGATAGATCTATGATATGCCTTTGGCTCTATACATTTTTTGGAGTCTATTTTGGTGGTGGCAACTTAGTTTCTGGCCAAAATGGAATTCTGGAAAATTTGCAGTTTTTGGGCCGAGTCCCAAATTCGATCGGTCGAGGGTTGAGGGCCGAATGGGTGTGGGCCGAGGGCCAAGTGGGCCACTCGGACGGGCCGTTTTTTGGCCGAGTCCCACATTCGGCCGGCCGAGGGCTGAGGGCCGAGTGGGTCGGCCGAGGGCCGAATGGGTGTGGGCCAAGGGCTGAGTTGTCCGGGCCGAGAGCCAAATATGAATGGGCCGAGTCGGTCAACCGGGCAAATGAGTTTTTGGGCCGAGTCGGCCGGCCCGAGGGCCAAATGGGCGAGGACTGAGGGCCGATTCTGGGGTTTGGCCCAGAATGGCCGTCACTCGGACGGGCCGAACGCAACGCAGTTTTGGCAGATTTGACGAATAATGCTTCGTTTTTTATGATTTTGGTCTTGAGGGGTCACACAAACTTCTAGAATGCAAGAATAGACATGAATGAAGGATCCTATACCCCTGGAATAGCAAATAACCTCCAAAGTACAAATCGGCAAGCAAATCAAACCCTCTTTCCCTGTTTTGACAACAGAAACCCTAATGGTTATTTTCTTTGTTTTTCTTTGTTTTCTCCTACTCTAATGCATCCAAATCACAAAGTAAATACCTACACTACTCCATCTCACAACATAAATCTCAAAAAAGCAAAAAACCTACTTGCCAAGGAGATCGAATACCATCTTCAACCCCCTCACTTCCTACCTATGCCAAGCATCGGGTCGGGGAAAACCCTACTTCAATGCTCGATGTGGAGCGAGCAAGCACTCAAGGCTTGAATTCGTTGGTCCCGGCAACGGAACCAAAATGTGGGAGCATTCGCTCAACCGCCAAGACCTACGGACCGCTTATTGCTTAAGTGTTCCAAGCTGAGCACTAATGGCTACCTCTCACATAGCCGATGCGCCATCCATATCTACGGGTGTAATGAGCTTACCTCCATGCCGTTCGAGTTACCTCCTCTCTCGCGCACTCTGGTAGCTCCACGATCCAAGTGCAAGCTTCAAGCGAGCTCCATCCTCAAGCTCCACACTGCAAGCTCCATCACCGTGAGTAAGAGAAGAGAAGAGAAGAGAAGAGAAGAAGAGAGGAGAAGATGGAGAGCTTCTCCTCCTCGGTCCCTCACCCTCACACACTCACTCCCTCACAACCTCGCACTCCCTCTCTCAAGCACAAGCTCAAGCAAGCAAGAACAAGGAGAAGAAGAGGAAGAGGAGAGCCACTTTTTGCCACACACAAGAATGAGCTTCTCATTCACTTTTCAACTTTATATACAAAACCCTAAATCCCTTTTGGGCAGTCATCCCCTTATCCCTTTTTTACATGGCCGACCGTGGCCTAGGCCCTTTTTCCCATTGCCCTTCTATCTTCCTAGCTTCCTTCCTACCACCCATCTACCTTTACAAATTGCACGGGTGAGAGCCCGGCACTCTTTAAATTAAACCATGATGCGCTTGCGCTCTTTCACAAAAGTATTGATTTGTGCTTTTTCTTGTGTGCCCTTTTCCTTTATTTAGGACTTTTCTGCATTTCTTGTGCTTCCATATTTTTCTTGGTGCGCCTTTGTCTTCCGTTTCACTTTTGCCTTGGCCTTTGTCTTCTGCTTTAGCTTTTTCAGATTTTTCACCATGTTCGTCTAATGGTTAACAACTGGTCATCTCAAAGACATGGCTTTGTTTAACATTGCCAAGTTGGATGGCACCAATTATGGCTAGTGGAAGTCTCACATATGGCAAGTTTTGGTATAGAACTTGCATATTAAGCCACTAAGAAACAAAAATATTAAACTCAAGAATATGGATGATGATGACTGGGTTGATTTAGATGCACTACGCAAGTCCGCTCTCATTTTATCACTCTCTGAAGAGGTCCATATTAATGTTGTTGAAGATGAAGATCAAAGTGCATGGAATCTATAGGAAAAGATTCAGGGACTTTATGCAAAGTAGAGCCCTGCTTCACAGATGTATTGGCTTAAACAATTGATGGATCTCCGCATGGAAGGGCCCCCATTGTCTGCTCACTTTAGCCAGTTTCATTCTATCATGAAGAATCTACTTCAACAGAGTATTGAGTTTCACAACAATCTATATCCTTTATTTCTGCGTGGCACTTTACCTGAGTCTTGGGTTGTATTTCGCGCTACGATTTGTACCAACAAACTTGATGGGCTGAAATTGAAAGATGTAGAGAGTGCTCTTTTGACTGAAGAAATTAACAGGACAAACAATGATGCTTCCCATAGTTCATATGCGTTATCTGTTAGAAGCGACAGAAGTGGCAAGAAAGATAATGATCGTCATGGGAAGGACTCTCAGAAGTCTCGGTCTAAGTCCCGTTGTTGAATGTAAGTCTCTGATCTTACATGCCATTATTGTGGGAAAGCAGGACACATACAACTACAATGCCATAAGATGCGCAATGACAAGCATAAAGAAAAGGGGAAATAAAAAGTACAAGAGAAATCCAATGATTGCAGCATAATACCTGCAAATTCTAGTGTAAAGATTGAGGAGATAAATGCCATGCAACTTGAGGAGTCCGATGGTGACTACATCTTAGCAGCCTCTTCGTGTAATGCCTCTCAGCTAACCGAGGCTCAGTCTATGCATACACAGTGTTGGCTCTTAAATTCGAGTGTATCTTTCATGTGAATCCCTATTGTGAGTGGTTTCATACCTATTTTAGTGTATCTGGTATTGTGCACTTAGGTGATGATCGATCTCTTGCTATTGTTGGCATTAGTAATGTCACTCTACAATTTTCCTTTGGTAGCACTTTTGTTTTGCATAATGTACATAATATACCCACCTTGACTAAAAGCCTTATGTCTACTAGGGAGCTTGATGATGCAGGTTATCATATATACTTTGGTGATTCTGCATGGAAGATAACTTGTGGCAGGCTTGTTCTTACAAGAGGTGCCAAGTCTGGTAGCCTCTACCCCTTGGTTGCATCTGGTACTATTGATCATGTTTTGTTAGTGGGTTCTATCCCACATGTATCTCTTTGGTATGCTCATCTTGGGCATATGTTGTTTAAGGAAATGAAAATGCTTAGTGCTTTGTAGTATCTTTCGCCTTTTGACTACTCGCATTCGCATAAAAAGTTTGGTATTCTATGCATGGGTAAGCCTTAGGCTCTTGTGCATTCAGATGTATGTGGACCCATGCCCTGTCTGTCATTAGGAGGTGTGCGAAGTACTTTGTCACATTTATTGATGATTATTCACGTAAGGTTTAGGCTTATCCCATAAAGCAAAAATCTAATGTCTTGGTCGTCTTTCAACGTTAGCTTGCTCTTGCCGCCACCAAGAATTAGTCTGGGCATAGGCTGAAATGCCTAAGGACTGATAACGGGGGTGAGTACGTCTCATGTGCCTTTGAGTAGTTTTGTGATGAGCGGGGTATTAAGCGTCAGTTGACCGCCCCTTACACGCCTCCCTAGAATGGTATGGCTGAGCATATGAATAGGACTATCCAGGAGAGGATCCGCAGTATGCTTAGCCAAGCAAGCTTACCATGGCAATTTTGGGCTGAGGCAGTCTCTATTGCCGTGCATCTCATTAACATGTCACCTTGTAGTGGTATTCACTTCTAGGTTATAGAGGAGGTATGGATAGGAAAGCCTCCCTCATATACTCATTTGCGTGTCTTTGGATGTGAGGTCTTCTGCCATGTGCCCAAGGACAAATGCAATAACCTAGATCCTAAAAGTGTGAAATGCATCTTCATTGGCTATGAAGATGTAGGTGAGATGTGATATCCTCTTTGGGATCCGTGGGCACAAAAAATGATACATAGCCATGATGTTGTGCTCTGTGAGGACAAAATGCATATGCAGCCTGAGAAAGTTATTGAGATACACACGGTTATCTTTTAGGAGGAGCCCCCTGCTTCTGCACAGCCAGCTAGATAGTCTACACTAGCAGCCAATCTTCATGGCAAGGATGTTAAACAAGATGTTGGACAGGCATCACAGCCTGCATTGAGGCATTCTACTAGAGATAGATGACCTCCCGACCATTATGAGCCCTCCATAAATTATGTCTTGGTTACAGATGCAGAAGAGCCTCTCACATATGATGAGGCTATGCGTAGGGGTGACAATAACTCCTAAGAGAGGGCTTGGCAGCAGTCTAAGATTAACTCCTTGCATAAGAATCATACATTGGATTTGGTTTCCTTGCATAGTGACAAGCGGTCTTTGCCTTGCAAGTGGGTGTATGAGTTGAAAAGTACCTTTGGACACCCTAGACTAACATACAATGCCAAATTGGTAGTAAAGGATTTTAAGCGGGAACATGGTGTTCACTTTGATGAGGCCGTCTCTCCTGTGGTTAAAATGACCACCCTATGCTTAGTCTTGGCTTTGGCTGCACAGCTTGACTTGGACTTGTATCAGTTGGATATCAAGATGGCTTTCTTACATGGGGACTTGGATGATGAGATATACATGAAGCAGCCTAAGGGCTTTGTAGAGCCTGGCAAGGAACACCTAGTGTATAGATTGAGGATGAGTCTTTATGGCTTGAAGCAGGCACATAGAAAATGGTACCACAAATTTGATACATTCATGTAGTCGCAGGGCTACATCCATAGTGCTATGGATCTGTGCTTGTACACGAAGAAAGCTCGTGATGGTTCATTACTGATTTTGGTACTCTATGTGGATGACATGCTTTTAGCAGGGAAAGCTCATGATGAGCTAGATGCTCTTAAGGCTCAGCTCAAGAAGAGCTTTGAGATGAAAGATCTAGGACGTACCTCTCATATACTTGGTATGCACATTACGTGGCGTGACAAGTCTCAGGGACTACTCTATCTGTCATATAAGGAGTATATCCATAAAGTCCTTGATCACTTCCGTATGCAAGATGTCAAGCCTATTGGTTGTCCATTGCCTTCTCATGTGAAGGTATCATAGGCCAATTGTCCACAAACAGATGAGCAGAGGGCCAAGATGGCCAAGATTCCCTATGCATCTGCAGTGGGCAATCTTATGTATGCCATGATAGCCACTCGTCCATATATTGCGTTTGCAGTTGGTGTTGTGGCACACTATATGGCTACACCTGGCAAGAGGCATTGGGATGCCGTGAAGGGTATCATGGGGTACTTGAAGGGCACTGCTGATATGTGCACATGTCATAGTAGCCAAGATATAGGAGTCGTGGGATACATAGACTCTGACTATGCAAGACATGCAGATAGTAGGAAGTCCACTTCTAGCTATGTGTTCACTTTTGTTAGAGGTGCTGTTTCATGGATGTCTAGGGTGCAAAAATGCATGGCCCTTTCTATTATACAGAGGCTGAGTAAGTTGCAACCACCATTGAGGCTTGCAAGGAGGCCATTTGGTTGCTAACCAGGCTTGGTATCGCAAATGCTATCCCTACGTTGCATTCAGATTCTATGAGTGCTATCCAATTAGCTAAGAATTCGGTCTTCCATGCTAAGACAAAACACATTGAGGTGAGGTATCACTTCATTCGTGAGGTCATTGAGGACAGGTCTATTGACCTTGTCAAGATCTCAACAGACCAAAATCCTATAGACTTGCTCACAAAAAGCCTCTCTATAGAGCTCTTTGCCTTCCTTAGGAGATCGATGGGTGTTGAATGAGATGACATCTTTCCTCATCCTGTTGTGTCTATATATATGTTGTACTGTCTTTTCTATTTTCTTTTCACTCCTCACTGAGGTAGATTCGCCTTTAAGTGGGAGGTTGTTGGGGGTGAAGGCGCCTTTGCCTAGCCACCCGTGTATTACTACACTGATAGTAGCTGCACTTGCACACTGCAGGCAGGGGGCGCCCATCAGTGTCACTTCATTCTTTATTCTTTCAGTGACATTTGAATAAAGGGAAGATCGTTCACACAGTGACTGTTGGAGTTCCCACATTGTGTGTGTGTCTCTCTCTCTCTTACTCTTGCTCCTTCCACCATAGCTCTTGCCCACTTGTGCTTCCGCTTTTCAAGGCTCACCTCCCTTTAAATTGATGGAAACACATTTGCACATACTAAAAATTACTCTACAATCTCCAAAAAACTAGAATAACTAAAGTAAAAAGTCATACAATAAGTTAATGTTATGAAAAGAAAATTTCATTGCCTTGCATTGAACTAGGAACTATTGTTGCATAGAAGGTGCAAAGTGAAGATTCTTTGTAGTATACACATGTTAGATCCTCGCATGCCATTTTTTATCATGTATTTTGAAGCCTAGAATTTATCCTTTCCAATGAAAGCTTACATTTTCTCTTTTTTGTTTATTAATCTTGTGAGGATCTTTACAAGATGAAAGCATTGTTATCCAATCTTATAGCTTGTATGTTGACAGATACCACAGATAATCCTCTCTTGTATTGTAGCACATACATGCCTATATGGAGTTAGATTCCTATCTTAAAGGAGCACTAAGGTATTGATGAGAAATGAGGTTGAGATAGAATAGAAATATTGCAAAACTGAGTTTAGAGAAGTTGGGACAATAAAATAGTGACAACTATGAGATGAAGGCATATAAAAAGGGTGAGAACTACAAAAGCTTCTAAATAATCTATTGCTTTGAGTTGTAATTAAAAGTAATATACTTTTATTATTTTTAGGTGACTTTAAAGTACTCCGCTTTTCAAAAAGTCACATCAAGGGGCTGAAAGTAAGGAAAAGGACCCAAAAAAAGTCATTGTCAAGATAGCAACAAAGACAAAATAGTTAGTTGGAATTGCCTCATGAGGATAAGTGTAGAGGCTCATTTTCACCATTTTGCTGGTGTTAGAAGAAATTTGGCCAAATTAGTAGGGAGTCAAATGCTACATTGGACCACACATGGTATTGTCCCATTGGCATATTCACTAATCTCATTATTAGTGACCACTAATTAAAAGGCTCTTTTTTTCTCAAAACTGATTGTAATGGACTAAAGTTACCTCTTTCATGAGATTTCCCCCTTGCATTTGACCTTCCTCTTATCATAAGTGCACTAGAACCCTTAATACATGCATCGTTCTTTCTATTGACCTATTATGCAATCAAACTATTCTCAATACTCAAGGTAGTCAAACACTTTGCAAGTGCTAAATTGCTAAAAATACTCATAAAAGTATTCCAACTCTAGGCAATATCACATGCAAAAACATGGCTTTGACAAAATCTTCAAAAGTAATATTTTGAGCAGAGAACTAGTTAAAGATAGAGTTAAGCTCATTTAAGTTGTTAGACATAGATGTCTCCTCTTCCATACGAAGATTAATGAGCTTCTTTAACTAGTAAACATGAGATGTAGCACTTTTCTTTTCATAGAGAATGCATAACTTTTTCCAAACCCCATATACACTACCATTGGTGTCCTTGACATTAAACTAAACCAATTTAGATAGCATTAACATGATAGTAGAGCATGCAAGCTCATTCATTTTATCCTAAGCATTTCTACCTATGTCTTCTAGCTTCACACCTTTGCATTTTATAGGATTAACATGTTTCTTTTACACCAATAAATTATATATATGTTTCTTTTAAAGCAATATGTTAGTACCATCCACCTTCTCAATATAAAAAAGCAAATTTTTCAAAGCAGATGATGAAGCCATGACATTATAATAGATGCAAACTAAGAACCAACCAAAAATAGTATCAACTACGCAACTAATAAGATCAATACATTTGAAGTCCACCACTACAATGGCAAACCATTGACAAATGCAATGCCAAAACAACCCACTTTTGATTCCAAAATATAGTCAAAGCACTCCTTAATGCAAGAAAGCTAATATTTTGCAACCTTTTTACATATTTTTGGAAATTTTTCCAATCCAAAATAGACCTCAAAAAATTACATAGAGACCACCTTTTAGGTCTTCCAAACAATTGGTTTTCTTCTCTATAGAGTGAACACAAAGTAACTAAAACAACTCATTGAAATAACTAGTTTAGATGCTTTCGAATGTGAAATCAAAATTTGAGATGTGGTTCACAAAATAACTAGTTCAAATAAATAGATTCCAAATAACTAGTTCCAAAATGTCTTAGTGTGGAAAAAGTTTAGATGAACCAATTTAGATCCAAAGTAGTTTAAAGGTTGGTGTAAAAAGGGACTTTTAGATTCAGGTTGAAAAGGCTTAATAGAAGTTTAATATGTGCTTATTATTAAGAGAGGCTCCAACTTTTTGAAGCACCATTTTGTAGTGACCAAGCTTAAAATGAAAATTTGACATAATCAAATTCAATAGAAACACATTCTAGCATCACACATCAAGTTTTGGAGCCTCAAAGGCTATTTGATAAGCCATAACAAATTGATTTTGAATATCTTTCTTCTCTTTGTTATTACTGAAGCTAGCTCCCTACTTCAAAGTAGGCCCTATGCTTATGCACAAATGTGCTTAATGCAACAAGCAACCCCTTACTAAGCTAGCCCTTGCTTTCAAAAACAAGTTGCCCCTATGCTGAAGCAACCCCCCCTGCTTGCATGCGTGAACCAAATCTTTCTTCAAGCAATTTGAAAAGCCCAATTGTTTTGACATACTCTAGCCACTATTGGCTATCCAAACACTTTGAAATTGGGGTATGAAAACTCCCAAATTGAGCCTTAATGCCTCCCTCAATCAAAGTAGGTGTTTTACTTAATTTGGAGAGCTCAATGATAGTATTTGTAACTTCTTTTAGATTTGGACAACAAGCATCATCTCATATTAAGCATTGGCTTCTTTATCTCACAAAAGGCATTGACTCCTTGCACTCCCCGCACCAATCATGAGCTCCCATTAATAATGCTCTAATACCACTTGAGAGGAAGTGATGGGTTGTAGAGTTACCGGTTAGAGAGAGAGAGAGAGAGAGAGAGAGAGAGAGAGAAAACACGATGTCGGAGAGCGCGTCGCCTGTCGCGCCGCCATAGCCAGGTTCACCGTCGTCTGCGCACGTCGTCGCCTGCCGCTGCCTGCCGCCCGTCGCCTGCAGCTGCCCGTCGCCTGCAGGCCTGTCACCTGTTGCCCGCCCCTGACGCCCCGTTGGCCGCGGCTGCCCCTGGCGTCCTGTTCCGTAGGGCGCGACTGGGTCCCTCGCCCCGCTGCTGGTCGGCCCATCGCCAGCGGCCCCTGCCCTGTTGTCGCCCGCCTAAGTGGTGGGCTCTGCACCAGCATTTCGTTCGTTTGCCCTCTATGTCTAGGGTTTCTGCTGGCAAGGCCCCTGCCCTGCGCCCTCGACTATCCCGTGCTGCTGTCGACTGCCAGACCTGTGTCCCACCCTCAGGCCCTTGCACTGTTAGGGTTACGCCCTGCCACACGCGTTCGTGGGACAGGCCACGACTCTGGCTGACATGTAAATTTCTGGTTTCATTGGCTGTGTTTGTGGAATCCGTCCTTTGCCAGCGCCGCGGTACAGGAAAGAAAGAGAGCGAGAGCGAGAGAGAGAGAGAGTGCGAACGAGAAGACAGCAGTATGGCTGGCCTGGATATGGATTTTCTTGACCAGACGGCGACAACCCTTGGCCCTGATTCCGATGCAGAGGAGACAGAGGATACGGTGCCATGCACGGAGGAGCTGCCTCCGGGTTCTGAACTGCCGCCTGCTGGCAAACGCACCAAGCATACTTCTGAGTACCCAATGGGTTCTCAGGAACGCTCCTATGCGCAAGTGGCCGCTGATCCTGTGGATTCGCAGAAAATTGACTGGGAACATTTGCTAGACTTTGCCAATACTTTGCTTGGTGACTATGTCCAGCATAATACTGAATCTTTTTCTGAAGCGGCAACGGATGATGTGCTGGAAGCTACGGTGGACCCTAAATTAGTCTTGAGATCCTTCTCGGTCTTTTATGATCGTGCAGTTATCCTTTTCTTCATTGGCAGGATCCCAGTGCTGTCGCATATTCGCCAATGGATGCACCATTTGTTGCAAGGGGAGTGTGTTGAGGAGATCTTCCTTGGACCTCGCGGCTTTTATGAGGTGCTCTTGAAATCGGAAATGCATCGAGCTGAGCTCCTGTCCAAGTTGCCACTATTCTTTGATCGCCGCCTGGTCCATGTTGTACCATGGCGCCCCATGGCTGACTTCCAGCGTCTGCTTCAACGAGAATGCCCGGTGTGGGTGGAAGTGGAAAATTGTCCGGCGGTCTATTGGCCAATGTTGAAGGATGCAATGGCGGCTGTGGGCACGGTGTTGGTTCCCCCAAGCCTTAGGGCAATGAACCGGAACCGTTTATGCATGTTATGGGACACGGCCAGGAAAAGGCCCGCCTGGCTTCGCCTCAGTTGTTCAGGCATGCATCCTCTGCATTTTCGCTTGAAATGGGGCAACTTTGCGGGGCACTGCTTTTCATGTGGGAAATTGGGGCATTTCATGGCTGAATGCCCTGAAAGGAAACCGTCTTTGGAGGATGCACAGGTTGTGCTGCCCAAGGACGACATGGTGCTTGATGCTCCGCCCCAGGAAGTCATGGATAAAGGCAAACAACCGGTCCTGGGTTTGGATTCCCGTCGTATGGACTGGATTGAGGCATGTCCAAAAAAAGGTAAAAAGTTGGATGTAGGCCTGGCAGATCCTGGGCCTCCTGTTTCCCAGGATTCCGTGCGCACGTATACACGCAGAAAAGAAATGGTCACTTCACAGCAGGCTCCGCGTACTGCGGCACCGCCTGCCCCCCGTAATCAGGCTCCAAGGAAAGTCTATACTGATGGTCCCAAAGGCCCTCCTGCTAAGCTGGCGTTTGATACCAAAGGTAATGTGATTACTCCCTGGGATCGGCGTTATCCCCGCCCCACTCCCAAGGCAGTAGATTTACCCTCTACCTCTAAAGCAGGTCGCCAGAATTCTTTTGCAGTATTGGCTGATTTTCTGGATGAGGGCGTCCTGGATGCTCTCGCGGATAAGGTGAAATCGAGGCAACAGGTGCCTCGTTCCTGACTTTCTTTTTTGAAGAGATATGAAGCTAGCCACATGGAATGTGCGAGGCATTTGCTCTCCCATAAGCAACATGCCATGTGGACCGTGTTGCATGAAAATCAGTGGGATGTATTGTGTGCAGTTGAGCACAAAAGTCACGCTGAAGCAGGGAAAGTTGTGGATTGTTATGGATTCCGTCTGTTTTATGCAGGCACCCATGCTACGCACTATTCGGGCGTACTGATGATTGTCCATGAGAAATATCAGCCTGTCCTTATTAAAAATGATGTGCAGGGCCGCTTTCTGGTTATCGAAGTCTTATTTGAAGGAGAGATTTTATGGTTATTGGGCCTCTATGCGCCGAATGATCCCGCATCCAGACGGGATCTTTGGTCCACTTTGCAGGGCTCCATGTCACATGGCCGAAGGGGGCTCTTGATGGGAGATTTTAATATGTGTATTCACTCTTCTCAGTCCACCTCAACGCATTCGGTAATGGATGTGTCGGAAAGCCGGGTGTGGAATTCCTTTGCTTTGCATGTTCTTAAGCAGGATCTTTGGTCCTGGCTTCACCCTTCTTTTTCGGGGTTTACTTTTCATTCTGCACAATATGCCACTACTTGGTCGCGGCTAGACAGAATGTATATCATGCAGGGGGAGGATTTTCTTCCCGAGATGCTGGAAATGAAGGTCTTGCAGCAGTATGCATTGTCGGATCATTTCCCCCTTCAGCTGGAAATGCGGGCACAATCTATTGCACCTTTTATGCAGTTGCTGGATAGGCTCCCGTTACGTTTCAACTCCTCTTATTTGAAGCATTCAATTTTTCAAGGCTATATGCAGCAACTGATCGAGAGGTTCTTATTGGACTTCGCCTCTGAGGGCTTGCCTTCATTCGCACGGTTGCTCTCTAATGTACGGCGTGTTGCTCGGCAGTATGGAATCCATCATGCATCTCTTTGTCGCCGTCGCCGATCTGCAGCAGAGAAGCTACTGGCTTTGGTCCGCTCCTTGATCCTGGATTCCCCAGATGATGATTTTCTGCTGTCATTAGAGAGGCGTGTGGCCCATCTTCTTCAAGTATTTCAGTTGAAATCTTATCAGCAGGCCAAGCTGCATACCTTGACTGACACTTTGCAAGATAGTGCCTGCCAGTCTCATAAGTTCTTTCGCGCCTTGCATGTGTCTCCGGCTCGCGACAATATGACCAGACTCCAGGATCCGGAGGGTCGCATGGTCACTGATCCGCAGACCATTGTCAATATGTGCAGAAATTATTTTATGGAACTCCTTGGTTCTTCCCCCTTGCCTTCCAGCCAGGTTACGCATGCCCGCTCGGTCTTCTATCATCTGGTCCGCCAGCAGGTTCCATTGGATATGCAAGCCACTTTGGAGGCGGATATTTGCGAGGAGGAGGTCATGGACGTTTTGTTGCACCTGTCGACGGATAAAAGTCCTGGCTGGGATGGTCTCACTAACGAATTCTTTCAGAGCTCAGCCACGCAGTTGGTGAAGCCATTGGTGGTATTGTTTCAACAGGTTTGGGAAACGGGGGTCATGCCCTCCTCATGGAAAGAAGGCCTTATCAAACTGATTCCAAAGGTCCCTTCGCCGTCAAAGCTGCAACACTGGAGACCAATCTCTTTGATGGGCTCCATGTATAAAATCTACTCCAAAGTGCTGGCGAATCGGCTTCACAAGCACCTTCCCGCTATTGTGCATCCTCTCCAATATGGTTTCATTAAGGGCCGCAACATTCGGCATAATATCTTAAATGTGCAAATGGCTATTGACTATGCACGACACTCCAGTCAGGAAGTGGTCTTGATTCAATTGGACTTGGAAAAGGCGTTTGATTATGTGGACTGGTCTTTCATTGCAGATCTCATGTCTGCTATGGGCTTTGGTACTCGCATGTCCCGATTGATCTACACCATTAGTGTTGCGGCTTCATCCAGAGTTATGCTCAATGGTGGGGTTACTGAGCCCTTTGTCCTTGCACGCCTTTTCCACATAATCAAACGCTAATGAGCTCTTCTTTGCCCTGGCGACTCACCCGGTCCTTTCAATGTTATCTTCCATGGCAGATTCAGCTTAGCTGGCAGGGCTGTCTCTTCCTTTGGGCCAACACTTCATTAGCCAATCTTTGGCTGATGACACCTTCATGATTTTGCAGGCGGACATGGACAACATTCGCAAGGCATTATAGGTTTGGACGCTTTTTGGTCAAGCCTCTGGGCTTCGCATCAATGCCTTTAAGTCCGCCATTCTCAGTTGCACGAAGCCTGATTTACAGTCATTAGGCTGGCAAGGCCAGGTGGTTTCCCGTGGCTCTATTGTCAGGCATCTTGGATACCCAGTGGGGGTGGATGTACGGCCAAAGGACCTGCTGGACTGGATTTCACAAAAACTGGCGGCAAAGTTTATGTATTGGAAGTCCCAAGCGTGGCCCTTCCATGTCCGCCTCAAAGTGGCTCAGTCAATTATGCTCCCAATGCTATCGTATTTCCTGCCCTTGTTGCCATGGACGCCTACTACTTTGAAGCCTCTCACTCATCCCATCCGTTTCATGCTATGAAAGAAGGATTCTCTGCAGGCAGGCATTTCTTGGATTTCATGGTCACATACATGTACCCCTAAGCGCATGGGTGGTGGAGCTCTTTTGGATGCAGAACATCATATGCTCGCTCTCCGTTGGTCCCTTTTTCGGGCCATGTGTGTGGATCATCACCCGTGGACCATCATAGCCCGTTATTTTCTTGAGGACAGCGGGCTCCGCCATGGCAATACCTGGCTTCGGGCCTCCTGGTGGCATGTCCTTAATGCTGACTCCCATTTTTCCAGCTCCTCTTCCCCTTTGTTACTGCACTTGGTCGACTCTTGGAAAGTGGTGCTCAAAAAGGCCCGTTGGCACCCGTAGGGGACCGCTTGCAGACTAACTCCTTTCAGCTGGAATTGTTGGCAGTATCGAGACTTCTTTCATGGGAAGATAAACATCAGCTCAGACTGCGATTTAACCGCATGGCCTGTTTAGGTGTGACGTCGGTTGCGGATGCTACCCTTGCCACGCGCAACGTCCTCGTATCCTTTCGGACTGCTAGGCGACTTTTCAAGATCCAGTCGCGCCGCCATAGCCAGGTTCACCGTCGTCTGCGCACGTCGTCGCCTGCCGCTGCCTGCCGCCCGTCGCCTGCAGCTGCCCGTCGCCTGCAACTGCCCGTCGCCTGCAGGCCTGTCACCTGTTGCCCGCCCCTGACGCCCCGTTGGCCGCGGCTGCCCCTGGCGTCCTGTTCCGTAGGGCGCGACTGGGTCCCTTGCCCCGCTGCTGGTCGGCCCATCGCCAGCGGCCCCTGCCCTGTTGTCGCCCGCCTGAGTGGTGGGCTCTGCACCAGCATTTCGTTCGTTTGCCCTCTATGTCTAGGGTTTCTGCTGGCAAGGCCCCTGCCCTGCGCCCTCGACTATCCCGTGCTGCTGTCGACTGCCAGACCTGTGTCCCACCCTCAGGCCCTTGCACTGTTAGGGTTACGCCCTGCCACACGCGTTCGTGGGACAGGCCACGACTCTGGCTGACATGTAAATTTCTGGTTTCATTGGCTGTGTTTGTGGAATCCGTCCTTTGCCAGCGCCGCGGTACAGGAAAGAAAGAGAGCGAGAGCGAGAGAGAGAGTGCGAACGAGAAGACAGCAGTATGGCTGGCCTGGATATGGATTTTCTTGACCAGACGGCGACAACCCTTGGCCCTGATTCCGATGCAGAGGAGACAGAGGATACGGTGCCATGCACGGAGGAGCTGCCTCCGGGTTCTGAACTGCCGCCTGCTGGCAAACGCACCAAGCATACTTCTGAGTACCCAATGGGTTCTCAGGAACGCTCCTATGCGCAAGTGGCCGCTGATCCTGTGGATTCGCAGAAAATTGACTGGGAACATTTGCTAGACTTTGCCAATACTTTGCTTGGTGACTATGTCCAGCATAATACTGAATCTTTTTCTGAAGCGGCAACGGATGATGTGCTGGAAGCTACGGTGGACCCTAAATTAGTCTTGAGATCCTTCTCGGTCTTTTATGATCGTGCAGTTATCCTTTTCTTCATTGGCAGGATCCCAGTGCTGTCGCATATTCGCCAATGGATGCACCATTTGTTGCAAGGGGAGTGTGTTGAGGAGATCTTCCTTGGACCTCGCGGCTTTTATGAGGTGCTCTTGAAATCGGAAATGCATCGAGCTGAGCTCCTGTCCAAGTTGCCACTATTCTTTGATCGCCGCCTGGTCCATGTTGTACCATGGCGCCCCATGGCTGACTTCCAGCGTCTGCTTCAACGAGAATGCCCGGTGTGGGTGGAAGTGGAAAATTGTCCGGCGGTCTATTGGCCAATGTTGAAGGATGCAATGGCGGCTGTGGGCACGGTGTTGGTTCCCCCAAGCCTTAGGGCAATGAACCGGAACCGTTTATGCATGTTATGGGACACGGCCAGGAAAAGGCCCGCCTGGCTTCGCCTCAGTTGTTCAGGCATGCATCCTCTGCATTTTCGCTTGAAATGGGGCAACTTTGCGGGGCACTGCTTTTCATGTGGGAAATTGGGGCATTTCATGGCTGAATGCCCTGAAAGGAAACCGTCTTTGGAGGATGCACAGGTTGTGCTGCCCAAGGACGACATGGTGCTTGATGCTCCGCCCCAGGAAGTCATGGATAAAGGCAAACAACCGGTCCTGGGTTTGGATTCCCGTCGTATGGACTGGATTGAGGCACGTCCAAAAAAAGGTAAAAAGTTGGATGCAGGCCTGGCAGATCCTGGGCCTCCTGTTTCCCAGGATTCCGTGCGCACGTATACACGCAGAAAAGAAATGGTCACTTCACAGCAGGCTCCGCGTACTGCGGCACCGCCTGCCCCCCGTAATCAGGCTCCAAGGAAAGTCTATACTGATGGTCCCAAAGGCCCTCCTGCTAAGCTGGCGTTTGATACCAAAGGTAATGTGATTACTCCCTGGGATCGGCGTTATCCCCGCCCCACTCCCAAGGCAGTAGATTTACCCTCTACCTCTAAAGCAGGTCGCCAGAATTCTTTTGCAGTATTGGCTGATTTTCTGGATGAGGGCGTCCTGGATGCTCTCGCGGATAAGGTGAAATCGAGGCAACAGGTGCCTCGTTCCTGACTTTCTTTTTTGAAGAGATATGAAGCTAGCCACATGGAATGTGCGAGGCATTTGCTCTCCCATAAGCAACATGCCATGTGGACCGTGTTGCATGAAAATCAGTGGGATGTATTGTGTGCAGTTGAGCACAAAAGTCACGCTGAAGCAGGGAAAGTTGTGGATTGTTATGGATTCCGTCTGTTTTATGCAGGCACCCATGCTACGCACTATTCGGGCGTACTGATGATTGTCCATGAGAAATATCAGCCTGTCCTTATTAAAAATGATGTGCAGGGCCGCTTTCTGGTTATCGAAGTCTTATTTGAAGGAGAGATTTTATGGTTATTGGGCCTCTATGCGCCGAATGATCCCGCATCCAGACGGGATCTTTGGTCCACTTTGCAGGGTTCCATGTCACATGGCCGAAGGGAGCTCTTGATGGGAGATTTTAATATGTGTATTCACTCTTCTCAGTCCACCTCAACGCATTCGGTAATGGATGTGTCGGAAAGCCGGGTGTGGAATTCCTTTGCTTTGCATGTTCTTAAGCAGGATCTTTGGTCCTGGCTTCACCCTTCTTTTTCGGGGTTTACTTTTCATTCTGCACAATATGCCACTACTTGGTCGCGGCTGGACAGAATGTATATCATGCAGGGGGAGGATTTTCTTCCCGAGATGCTGGATATGAAGGTCTTGCAGCAGTATGCGTTGTCGGATCATTTCCCCCTTCAGCTGGAAATGCGGGCACAATCTATTGCACCTTTTATGCAGTTGCTGGATAGGCTCCCGTTACGTTTCAACTCCTCTTATTTGAAGCATTCAATTTTTCAAGGCTATATGCAGCAACTGATCGAGAGGTTCTTATTGGACTTCGCCTCTGAGGGCTTGCCTTCATTCGCACAGTTGCTCTCTAATGTACGGCGTGTTGCTCGGCAGTATGGAATCCATCATGCATCTCTTTGTCGCCGTCGCCGATCTGCAGCAGAGAAGCTACTGGCTTTGGTCCGCTCCTTGATCCTGGATTCCCCAGATGATGATTTTCTGCTGTCATTAGAGAGGCGTGTGGCCCATCTTCTTCAAGTATTTCAGTTGAAATCTTATCAGCAGGCCAAGCTGCATACCTTGACTGACACTTTGCAAGATAGTGCCTGCCAGTCTCATAAGTTCTTTCGCGCCTTGCATGTGTCTCCGGCTCGCGACAATATGACCAGACTCCAGGATCCGGAGGGTCGCATGGTCACTGATCCGCAGACCATTGTCAATATGTGCAGAAATTATTTTATGGAACTCCTTGGTTCTTCCCCCTTGCCTTCCAGCCAGGTTACGCATGCCCGCTCGGTCTTCTATCATCTGGTCCGCCAGCAGGTTCCATTGGATATGCAAGCCACTTTGGAGGCGGATATTTGCGAGGAGGAGGTCATGGACGTTTTGTTGCACCTGTCGACGGATAAAAGTCCTGGCTGGGATGGTCTCACTAACGAATTCTTTCAGAGCTCAGCCACGCAGTTGGTGAAGCCATTGGTGGTATTGTTTCAACAGGTTTGGGAAACGGGGGTCATGCCCTCCTCATGGAAAGAAGGCCTTATCAAACTGATTCCAAAGGTCCCTTCGCCGTCAAAGCTGCAACACTAGAGACCAATCTCTTTGATGGGCTCCATGTATAAAATCTACTCCAAAGTGCTGGCGAATCGGCTTCACAAGCACCTTCCCGCTATTGTGCATCCTCTCCAATATGGTTTCATTAAGGGCCGCAACATTCGGCATAATATCTTAAATGTGCAAATGGCTATTGACTATGCACGACACTCCTGTCAGGAAGTGGTCTTCAATTGGACTTGGAAAAGGCGTTTGATTATGTGGACTGGTCTTTCATTGCAGATCTCATGTCTGCTATGGGCTTTGGTACTCGCATGTCCCGATTGATCTACACCATTAGTGTTGCGGCTTCATCCAGAGTTATGCTCAATGGTGGGGTTACTGAGCCCTTTGTCCTTGCACGCCTTTTCCACATAATCAAACGCTAATGAGCTCTTCTTTGCCCTGGCGACTCACCCGGTCCTTTCAATGTTATCTTCCATGGCAGATTCAGCTTAGCTGGCAGGGCTGTCTCTTCCTTTGGGCCAACACTTCATTAGCCAATCTTTGGCTGATGACACCTTCATGATTTTGCAGGCGGACATGGACAACATTCGCAAGGCATTATAGGTTTGGACGCTTTTTGGTCAAGCCTCTGGGCTTCGCATCAATGCCTTTAAGTCCGCCATTCTCAGTTGCACGGAGCCTGATTTACAGTCATTAGGCTGGCAAGGCCAGGTGGTTTCCCGTGGCTCTATTGTCAGGCATCTTGGATACCCAGTGGGGGTGGATGTACGGCCAAAGGACCTGCTGGACTGGATTTCACAAAAACTGGCGGCAAAGTTTATGTATTGGAAGTCCCAAGCGTGGCCCTTCCATGTCCGCCTCAAAGTGGCTCAGTCAATTATGCTCCCAATGCTATCGTATTTCCTGCCCTTGTTGCCATGGACGCCTACTACTTTGAAGCCTCTCACTCATCCCATCCGTTTCATGCTATGAAAGAAGGATTCTCTGCAGGCAGGCATTTCTTGGATTTCATGGTCACATACATGTACCCCTAAGCGCATGGGTGGTGGAGCTCTTTTGGATGCAGAACATCATATGCTCGCTCTCCGTTGGTCCCTTTTTCGGGCCATGTGTGTGGATCATCACCCGTGGACCATCATAGCCCGTTATTTTCTTGAGGACAGCGGGCTCCGCCATGGCAATACCCGGCTTCGGGCCTCCTGGTGGCATGTCCTTAATGCTGACTCCCATTTTTCCAGCTCCTCTTCCCCTTTGTTACTGCACTTGGTCGACTCTTGGAAAGTGGTGCTCAAAAAGGCCCGTTGGCACCCGTAGGGGACCGCTTGCAGACTAAATCCTTTCAGCTGGAATTGTTGGCAGTATCGAGACTTCTTTCATGGGAAGATAAACATCAGCTCAGACTGCGATTTAACCGCATGGCCTGTTTAGGTGTGACGTCGGTTGCGGATGCTACCCTTGCCACGCGCAACGTCCTCGTATCCTTTCGGACTGCTAGGCGACTTTTCAAGATCCAGTCGCGCCGCCATAGCCAGGTTCACCGTCGTCTGCGCACGTCGTCGCCTGCCGCTGCCTGCCGCCCGTCGCCTGCAGCTGCCCGTCGCCTGCAACTGCCCGTCGCCTGCAGGCCTGTCACCTGTTGCCCGCCCCTGACGCCCCGTTGGCCGCGGCTGCCCCTGGCGTCCTGTTCCGTAGGGCGCGACTGGGTCCCTTGCCCCGCTGCTGGTCGGCCCATCGCCAGCGGCCCCTGCCCTGTTGTCGCCCGCCTGAGTGGTGGGCTCTGCACCAGCATTTCGTTCGTTTGCCCTCTATGTCTAGGGTTTCTGCTGGCAAGGCCCCTGCCCTGCGCCCTCGACTATCCCGTGCTACTGTCGACTGCCAGACCTGTGTCCCACCCTCAGGCCCTTGCACTGTTAGGGTTACGCCCTGCCACACGCGTTCGTGGGACAGGCCACGACTCTGGCTGACATGTAAATTTCTGGTTTCATTGGCTGTGTTTGTGGAATCCGTCCTTTGCCAGCGCCGCGGTACAGGAAAGAAAGAGAGCGAGAGCGAGAGAGAGAGTGCGAACGAGAAGACAGCAGTATGGCTGGCCTGGATATGGATTTTCTTGACCAGACGGCGACAACCCTTGGCCCTGATTCCGATGCAGAGGAGACAGAGGATATGGTGCCATGCACGGAGGAGCTGCCTCCGGGTTCTGAACTGCCGCCTGCTGGCAAACGCACCAAGCATACTTCTGAGTACCCAATGGGTTCTCAGGAACGCTGCTATGCGCAAGTGGCCGCTGATCCTGTGGATTCGCAGAAAATTGACTGGGAACATTTGCTAGACTTTGCCAATACTTTGCTTGGTGACTATGTCCAGCATAATACTGAATCTTTTTCTGAAGCGGCAACGGATGATGTGCTGGAAGCTACGGTGGACCCTAAATTAGTCTTGAGATCCTTCTCGGTCTTTTATGATCGTGCAGTTATCCTTTTCTTCATTGGCAGGATCCCAGTGCTGTCGCATATTCGCCAATGGATGCACCATTTGTTGCAAGGGGAGTGTGTTGAGGAGATCTTCCTTGGACCTCGCGGCTTTTATGAGGTGCTCTTGAAATCGGAAATGCATCGAGCTGAGCTCCTGTCCAAGTTGCCACTATTCTTTGATCGCCGCCTGGTCCATGTTGTACCATGGCGCCCCATGGCTGACTTCCAGCGTCTGCTTCAACGAGAATGCCCGGTGTGGGTGGAAGTGGAAAATTGTCCGGCGGTCTATTGGCCAATGTTGAAGGATGCAATGGCGGCTGTGGGCACGGTGTTGGTTCCCCCAAGCCTTAGGGCAATGAACCGGAACCGTTTATGCATGTTATGGGACACGGCCAGGAAAAGGCCCGCCTGGCTTCGCCTCAGTTGTTCAGGCATGCATCCTCTGCATTTTCGCTTGAAATGGGGCAACTTTGCGGGGCACTGCTTTTCATGTGGGAAATTGGGGCATTTCATGGCTGAATGCCCTGAAAGGAAACCGTCTTTGGAGGATGCACAGGTTGTGCTGCCCAAGGACGACATGGTGCTTGATGCTCCGCCCCAGGAAGTCATGGATAAAGGCAAACAACCGGTCCTGGGTTTGGATTCCCGTCGTATGGACTGGATTGAGGCACGTCCAAAAAAAGGTAAAAAGTTGGATGCAGGCCTGGCAGATCCTGGGCCTCCTATTTCCCAGGATTCCGTGCGCACGTATACACGCAGAAAAGAAATGGTCACTTCACAGCAGGCTCCGCGTACTGTGGCACCGCCTGCCCCCCGTAATCAGGCTCCAAGGAAAGTCTATACTGATGGTCCCAAAGGCCCTCCTGCTAAGCTGGCGTTTGATACCAAAGGTAATGTGATTACTCCCTGGGATCGGCGTTATCCCCGCCCCACTCCCAAGGCAGTAGATTTACCCTCTACCTCTAAAGCAGGTCGCCAGAATTCTTTTGCAGTATTGGCTGATTTTCTGGATGAGGGCGTCCTGGATGCTCTCGCGGATAAGGTGAAATCGAGGCAACAGGTGCCTCGTTCCTGACTTTCTTTTTTGAAGAGATATGAAGCTAGCCACATGGAATGTGCGAGGCATTTGCTCTCCCATAAGCAACATGCCATGTGGACCGTGTTGCATGAAAATCAGTGGGATGTATTGTGTGCAGTTGAGCACAAAAGTCACGCTGAAGCAGGGAAAGTTGTGGATTGTTATGGATTCCGTCTGTTTTATGCAGGCACCCATGCTACGCACTATTCGGGCGTACTGATGATTGTCCATGAGAAATATCAGCCTGTCCTTATTAAAAATGATGTGCAGGGCCGCTTTCTGGTTATCGAAGTCTTATTTGAAGGAGAGATTTTATGGTTATTGGGCCTCTATGCGCCGAATGATCCCGCATCCAGACGGGATCTTTGGTCCACTTTGCAGGGCTCCATGTCACATGGCCGAAGGGGGCTCTTGATGGGAGATTTTAATATGTGTATTCACTCTTCTCAGTCCACCTCAACGCATTCGGTAATGGATGTGTCGGAAAGCCGGGTGTGGAATTCCTTTGCTTTGCATGTTCTTAAGCAGGATCTTTGGTCCTGGCTTCACCCTTCTTTTTCGGGGTTTACTTTTCATTCTGCACAATATGCCACTACTTGGTCGCGGCTAGACAGAATGTATATCATGCAGGGGGAGGATTTTCTTCCCGAGATGCTGGAAATGAAGGTCTTGCAGCAGTATGCATTGTCGGATCATTTCCCCCTTCAGCTGGAAATGCGGGCACAATCTATTGCACCTTTTATGCAGTTGCTGGATAGGCTCCCGTTACGTTTCAACTCCTCTTATTTGAAGCATTCAATTTTTCAAGGCTATATGCAGCAACTGATCGAGAGGTTCTTATTGGACTTCGCCTCTGAGGGCTTGCCTTCATTCGCACGGTTGCTCTCTAATGTACGGCGTGTTGCTCGGCAGTATGGAATCCATCATGCATCTCTTTGTCGCCGTCGCCGATCTGCAGCAGAGAAGCTACTGGCTTTGGTCCGCTCCTTGATCCTGGATTCCCCAGATGATGATTTTCTGCTGTCATTAGAGAGGCGTGTGGCCCATCTTCTTCAAGTATTTCAGTTGAAATCTTATCAGCAGGCCAAGCTGCATACCTTGACTGACACTTTGCAAGATAGTGCCTGCCAGTCTCATAAGTTCTTTCGCGCCTTGCATGTGTCTCCGGCTCGCGACAATATGACCAGACTCCAGGATCCGGAGGGTCGCATGGTCACTGATCCGCAGACCATTGTCAATATGTGCAGAAATTATTTTATGGAACTCCTTGGTTCTTCCCCCTTGCCTTCCAGCCAGGTTACGCATGCCCGCTCGGTCTTCTATCATCTGGTCCGCCAGCAGGTTCCATTGGATATGCAAGCCACTTTGGAGGCGGATATTTGCGAGGAGGAGGTCATGGACGTTTTGTTGCACCTGTCGACGGATAAAAGTCCTGGCTGGGATGGTCTCACTAACGAATTCTTTCAGAGCTCAGCCACGCAGTTGGTGAAGCCATTGGTGGTATTGTTTCAACAGGTTTGGGAAACGGGGGTCATGCCCTCCTCATGGAAAGAAGGCCTTATCAAACTGATTCCAAAGGTCCCTTCGCCGTCAAAGCTGCAACACTGGAGACCAATCTCTTTGATGGGCTCCATGTATAAAATCTACTCCAAAGTGCTGGCGAATCGGCTTCACAAGCACCTTCCCGCTATTGTGCATCCTCTCCAATATGGTTTCATTAAGGGCCGCAACATTCGGCATAATATCTTAAATGTGCAAATGGCTATTGACTATGCACGACACTCCGGTCAGGAAGTGGTCTTGATTCAATTGGACTTGGAAAAGGCGTTTGATTATGTGGACTGGTCTTTCATTGCAGATCTCATGTCTGCTATGGGCTTTGGTACTCGCATGTCCCGATTGATCTACACCATTAGTGTTGCGGCTTCATCCAGAGTTATGCTCAATGGTGGGGTTACTGAGCCCTTTGTCCTTGCACGCCTTTTCCACATAATCAAACGCTAATGAGCTCTTCTTTGCCCTGGCGACTCACCCGGTCCTTTCAATGTTATCTTCCATGGCAGATTCAGCTTAGCTGGCAGGGCTGTCTCTTCCTTTGGGCCAACACTTCATTAGCCAATCTTTGGCTGATGACACCTTCATGATTTTGCAGGCGGACATGGACAACATTCGCAAGGCATTATAGGTTTGGACGCTTTTTGGTCAAGCCTCTGGGCTTCGCATCAATGCCTTTAAGTCCGCCATTCTCAGTTGCACGGAGCCTGATTTACAGTCATTAGGCTGGCAAGGCCAGGTGGTTTCCCGTGGCTCTATTGTCAGGCATCTTGGATACCCAGTGGGGGTGGATGTACGGCCAAAGGACCTGCTGGACTGGATTTCACAAAAACTGGCGGCAAAGTTTATGTATTGGAAGTCCCAAGCGTGGCCCTTCCATGTCCGCCTCAAAGTGGCTCAGTCAATTATGCTCCCAATGCTATCGTATTTCCTGCCCTTGTTGCCATGGACGCCTACTACTTTGAAGTCTCTCACTCATCCCATCCGTTTCATGCTATGAAAGAAGGATTCTCTGCAGGCAGGCATTTCTTGGATTTCATGGTCACATACATGTACCCCTAAGCGCATGGGTGGTGGAGCTCTTTTGGATGCAGAACATCATATGCTCGCTCTCCGTTGGTTCCTTTTTCGGGCCATGTGTGTGGATCATCACCCGTGGACCATCATAGCCCGTTATTTTCTTGAGGACAGCGGGCTCCGCCATGGCAATACCCGGCTTCGGGCCTCCTGGTGGCATGTCCTTAATGCTGACTCCCATTTTTCCAGCTCCTCTTCCCCTTTGTTACTGCACTTGGTCGACTCTTGGAAAGTGGTGCTCAAAAAGGCCCGTTGGCACCCGTAGGGGACCGCTTGCAGACTAACTCCTTTCAGCTGGAATTGTTGGCAGTATCGAGACTTCTTTCATGGGAAGATAAACATCAGCTCAGACTGCGATTTAACCGCATGGCCTGTTTAGGTGTGACGTCGGTTGCGGATGCTACCCTTGCCACGCGCAACGTCCTCGTATCCTTTCGGACTGCTAGGCGACTTTTCAAGATCCTGCGCGTATACCGTGATTTATGGGAAAAGCTTTCAGCGGAGCTTCAGGGCAGGCAACCCTTTCCTGCCGTGGCGGTGGATCGCCCTTGGCAGGACTGGGACCTTGTAGGCCGGTTGAGTCTGGAAAAGGCCTCTACTAATCAGGTCTATCATCTTCTTATTCAGGATCGCCAATGGCTGGGTGACAAAGCTAATACTGTTTGGGGACTGCGGAAATCGCTGACATGGTGGCAAACAACGCTGATGGAGGGCTGGCTGAATAAGGCACCTTTCAAATGCAAGGTCTTTCTTTGGAGGGTAATGATTGGTGGTCTTCCTCTTGCCTCGGCCCTTGCCAAGCGTCGCATCTCCAATTGCAATTGCTTCTTCTGTACCACTACGGCGGAGTCGGCTCGACATCATTTTCTTTCTTGCCCGCTCGCCAAGAATATCTGGTTACTCTTGTCGCACATTTGGCGCACTGTGGTGGGCTCCTCGCTAACTCCTTTCGACTGGGTCTTTGTGCGCCCGAAGTACCCCACACCGCCACAGTTGCACATGAAGATATTATTTTACTTTTTTAGATACTGGGGATGCTGGCACATTTGGACCACATGCAATGCTTTTCTCTTTGATTCGGCCTCTAATATACCGCGCCATGTTGCCAGGCTTTAAGGCCTCTTGCACTGGCAGTTAGATCTCATCCGACACGCCGACTTACTCCCTCGGGAGGATTTGCTTCCTTGGCATATGGCAATTGCCTCTGGGTCGTTGCCATGATTCGTGTAACTTTGTAGTGCATTACTACTGGGCTTTTCCCCACGTTGGCCTACGGCCCTCGTGCCTCTTGTAATCAGAAAGAGAGAGAGCGAGCGAGAGAACTTTTTCTCCTGATGGCTTAGTGTCATCAACTATCTTGTAATCAAGTAATCTTGTATTTTTCGTAATTAATACAATTACCTTTTACGAAAAAGAGAGAGAGAGAGAGAGAGAGAGAGAGAGAGAGAGAGAGAGAGAGAGAGAGAGAGAGAGAGAGAGAGAGAGAGAGAGAGAGAGAGCCTTATTATCTTCACTTATATATGAATGTACAATGTGTACATATGGAAGGGGTACCGACTTATCCTTTAGTCATTAGCCTTTATCTCAACAAGACTTCCCCATGGATCCCCATATTTTGTGACTCTTATGTGCATGCATGAATAAAAGCTTCAAATATACAAAATATGGCTCCAATTTGCATGGGAATGAGCTTGACTTTAATAGCACACACCCCACCAGGATAAAATGAGATATACCTATTAAATTTAATATTCTATTTGTGGACTTCTAATGCTCGTGGTTTTCTGTTCATAAAATCTATTGTCTTTATTTGTGGCATCCTTTTTATATTGCAACTAGCTTTGGTGTTGTTCCTAGAGCATTAGTTAGTCTCCTTGACTCGTTTGACCATATTTTGAATACTTTGACTATGCCTTTGACTGTGAATTATTGACTTGAATTTTTACCATTATTTTGTAACCTTCTTTGTTTGGGGTTAACAACAAAAAATAAGCATTGAGAGTGGGTCATTGCATTGGTTAAAGGAACTCAAAAAGGTGACCACAATCTAGTTCTTTTGTATAGGGACTTGTTGCATGGCAAAGGTTTGCTTGAAGTGGGTGTGGTACATCTTCATCAACACCCGAGTGCTTCCATGACTTGCCTAAACTAGGCACACATGTGAAGAAGTTATTTAGCATACATATCCTATACCAACGTGCTAGGACATATCCTATACCAACATTCTAGGACTACATGGTGTTATGCTTGCAGCACACCATCATCAATGATTTTATATTCATAGTTCTTAGAATGGTTGACACTTACTTGATGATTTGCTTGCAATGCAAAGGCCTTTAACTTAACATTTGAAGAGTTGAACTCTCTAACGGAGAAACTAATTGTGTGTGAACCATAACCTTTAGACAATTCAGTCAACACGTGTGTTGGTCTAGTCGTGGTCCCTCCTCTATTCTCAAGGAAAGGCACTATGTAGATGTTGTTGTGTCCCATGACTGATGGGTGTCCACTATGGCCATGCTCAATATAGATATCCGTTTCAACATCCACTTAGGGCTAGGAGTAGGACATGCACAGGTCAAATTGACATGTGTAAGTTGCCATAGTTGTTGATTACTTGTGCATGTATTGCTAGTGTTGCTTAGCACCTTCACTTATGTGGCAATTGGATGGATATTGGATCGTTGCTCACCTTTTCTCTCTCCTCTCACCATAAAGTCGGCCTCATTCTCTCTTGTTTGGGCATCCAGTCACCTTGCATGTCCACCATTGACCTAGGCTTGTGCATAGCCATGCATCCAAAAGTTCATTTACTTGCATGCACAAACAAGTATGTCTCGGTACTCGTGCAAGTGAACCCCAATGCCCAATTATGAAACCTCACCACAATTACCACCAATGAGCATACGAGTATAAAATGCAATGCAAGGCATGATGGGGTCCTTCAAAGAGCACCGGTGTGAACGGAAAATATCTTCTTTACATTTGCTCCATTCTTTCCCCTACTCCCCTGTCCACCTCCCCCTAAACCTTAACAAGAGAGAGCCGTTGCGGTGGCAACAATTTCTCCCCTCTTGCTACACCTCTACTGGGACTTCTTCTTCTTCTTCTTCTTCTTCTTCTTAGGGTTTTCTCCCTTCCCTAACTGAGGAGGCCACTGAGACTACCATAGCAACACCCCACCCTTGCTGCGGTTCGGCTCTTCTGCCTCCCCCTCGGCACGCTTCGGTAGCTCACCCGGCTCGCCATGGACGGCTACTACCTTTCGCGGGATCCCTACCGGACAGGCCTCTCTGCTTACACCGCCGCGCCTGCCTCCGCAGGCTATTACGGTGCGTATCCCTCCCCTCCCCCTTCCTACCGATACGCAAGTCGTGAGGCCGTTCCAACCTACGCAGACAGAGCTTATGCCTTACCTGCAACGGCTGAGCTACAGCCTCAGTATCCTTCCTACTCTAGGGTTCCCCTCTCCGGCTATGCGAGTAGAGTAGATCCTTCTTACCAGGTAGAAGTGCTGCCTGCTCCTAGGTATGAGAAACTATATAGAGCTCCTGCGCGTGGCGGCAATGGAAGGCCGAAGAGGCGGGCCCCTCCTCCTGCGCAGAACCTAGGGCCGAGGAAGAAGGGTTTCAAACCTGCTCCGAAGGGCAAAAACGGGCCGAAGCCTGTTCAGCAGACCTTGCAACAACAGGGTAAGAAAGGAACCCCTGCAAAGACCAAGAAACTGACCGCAGCTGAGCGATTAGCTCAAGAAACCAAGGAGCTGCACAGTCTTTATAGAACAGGCGGGAATGCTGCAGCAGACAACAATCCTGGCAAGAAAAAGGAGCCTGTTGCTGGTGTCAAGAGGAAAGAGCCAGAAGGGAAGAAGAACGACAAGCCAGTAGGCCAAAAGGCAATCGAGGGAGAGTCGGGAGAGTCCAAGAAAGCACGGCGAAAGCGGCTTGCCAAGGAGAGACAGATGGCACAGAAAGAAGCTGAGACAAAGCAAGATGGCGAGAAGAAGTCTGCAGGTGCTGAGGCTTTCAAGGAGAAGAAAGTACAAGAGGCCGTTCCTCTGACTGAAGAAGAGAAGAAAGAGGCAGAAGCTTCACTAGAGCTTCAAAGAGGGGCATGCAAGTCCATCTCTGAATTTCTTGGAATTGAACATGAAGAGAAGAATGAGGAGCAACTTCCCAATGTGGAGGGTGAGGTGAAGGCTGATGGAGAGGCTGAGAAGTTACCTAAGCAGGAAGAGGAGGCTCCAAAACAGGAGACATTGACTCCCGAGGAAGAAAAGGAGAGAGAAGATAAGGGATTTGAGTTCTTCACCAAGTCTTTCGAGGAGAACCAAGAATTGCGGCAGCTGTATGTGGACAAATGCAGTCGTGGTACCTTTGAGTGCCTTGTTTGCTACAGTATAGATGGCAAGCCCACCAAGAAATTTAACAATCTAGTTAGCTTAGTCATGCATGCTTCTAAAGTTCAAAGAACCCTTAAGCGGCCAGAGCATCGAGCTTATGGGAGGGCTGTGTGTTCCATCCTTGGTTGGGATTATAATAAAACTCCCAAGGTACCTGCTCTGAAGAAGCAAAAGACGGATGGTGAAGCTGTGACCAATGGCGAGGATGCCGGCGAGAAGGTATTGTTGCCCTGCCAACTTTACTACTGTTTTTCCTGACTACTGGTGACATAAATAGTCTTGTTCGGGTAGTAATCCATATGATTTTGTTCCATGTACATTCCATTCCGGACTAAGTATACTTCTTAGCTGGTTCATGTACATCTTCCAGAAAGATAAATAGGTGAGAGAAACGTGTAAGTTTCTTGACAAGTTGCAACTTTATCTCAGGTGGATGACAAGTCAGAGGCTGAAACAAAAGTCGAGGGTGAGGACATGGTAGAGGGGACTGATGAATGGAAACCAGAGGATTCTGCAAAAAACGCATCTGCTGATTAAATTGGTTCTGGTAACCCATTTTGCATGCTTTCTTAGTTTTGGTTCCTTTTCGTTTGTTAATTTTCAAGTTCAAGCCATTCTTGGGACTGACTTTTAGGTTGTCTTGAAGGTAGGAAACCATATCCGCTCAACTCCAATCATCCTGCTACAGAGTGGTTTGCTGTATTTAGATTTTGTCTCACATGTAGCCAGGCAACGCTGCCAAAGGATGGAACAAGATTGTGTGGTTAGATGGAATGTAGTTGGAAAGTGAAACAAGGGCTTGAGATCCATGACAATACAAGAAAAGCGTGGTAGTGGGAAATAGCTTTAGTTACTCTGTCATGGATGCCAGGTCTCTTATCTTGTTGGAAGAAATGAAAGAAGACTTTGGAGTTAATACTACTTCCCAGATTTTAACTTCCCATTATAACTTTTTGGAAACTATGATTGTTATCTTTGGAAAGACCATACTGTTGGGAGTTCTGATTTGTCAAGTTTTGGCTTCCTTTCTTCAGACGAGTGTATCTGTGGCTTGAGTACTGGCAACACAACTGAATCATCTATTTATAAGACATGGTTTGATGCTTTTTGGTGCAAAACAATACTGTTAAAAAAGGTTGTGGTAAAACAAGTTACATGTCTCATTCTGTTGAGCCAGTTATTAGGACTGCTGCATGAGTTCGGAACCTAAACACATCACATCTTGTTCAGTTGAGCTAGTTACTGTCACTGCTGCATGAGAGGATAGAGGTTTTCATCCATGTATTCCAAGAGGTTGCAGATGTGTGTGTACATTTATTCTAGTAGTTTTCTTGTTTGTGCTGTTAGGTACTGAAGAGTGCAGTAGTTTGTGTACTATTCATTTGTACACATTTGTACTTTGTGTACTAATGACTACTGAATTAAGCTTGAGAAAAAGGTGTGCCTTGTTTGGTGCAAGTCATTGCTGTTCACTATGGTATGATTATTGATGTTTATTAGTAGCACTGAGAGCAAGCTGTCTACCCCTGTAAATCAAGTAAATGTGCTGATGCCAGCCAGAAGATGATTTGCATTTCAAAGCAAGATTCGATGCCTGTAAACAAGTATATGTGCCAATGCCAGCCAGAGCAAGATTGCATGTCTGCTTCGAGGCAATGTTTAAAACTTTCTTGTGTACTGTGCAGTCTATTTTATGTCAGTATTTGGGAATCATTTCTAGTTAATTCATTGCATCGGACCTCTGATTGTATTGTACAGTTGGATCCAATAAGTATGCTAATGTATGATCCAAGCATAGTGCTGACAATCTTGCACTTGTGCATAAACATACCAAAGGGTCTTTGCATGTACCTAGCAATATAGGTTATATCTGGATGTTCATACCTTTAACCTTGTAGTATGAAGGCTTGCAGTGTGGCTCTCAATGATAGATTGTGTGTAGTGTGGCAACAGTACCACTTTGTCCATCCTTCAGCATCATTGATTTAGAATGTAATGTCTATTTGGGTTATCGCAAGAGTTAGGGGGGTTTCATTGATCTGTGCAGTGTGCAGCTTGTGTGTTGAGAGGCACAGTGTTAGCCTTGTGGTATGATGGCCTACAGTATGGTTCTCAAAGATAGATGGTGTGTAGTTTGGCTACATTATCTCTTCGTCCGTTCTCTGAGCATCATAGGGTTAGAATGTGATGTCTTTTTGGAGTAACTGAAGATTTATAGGGATAACGACTACCTGTGCTGCTGTGCTGTACTTGTATCAGGCACACTGTTAAGCCTTGGTAGTATGAAGATGACTATCTGTGCTGCTGTGCTAAACTTGTATTAGGCACACTGTAAGCCTTGGTAGTATGAAGCCTTACAGTGTGGCTCCGAAAGATAGACATTGTGTAGTGTAGCTAATGTGCTGCTGTGCAGAACTTATATGTTGTTGATTTATATGGGTTAAAATTATATTTTGTGCGAAGGGAAATTGGTATGTTGCTGGTGGGGTTTACTCTGTCTCTGCAGAGTACAAATTGTTTTTCCAATTGCATCACTTTCTATGCCCATTGCAAGCAGCATATTGTTTAAGGAATCAGTTGAACCTGTTCACGCTTGAATACAGAATTCTTGAAAGGTGGATGTCTACTGCCAAACTTCAGGTATATGTGTTGGTTTCTGATGCACTGAATTGGCTTGGCTATCTGGTGGTTGCAGAAGTTATTAAACTGAATTTGTTTTTCTTTTGCTAGCTTTGATGAGCTGTAATCTGTAAGTGTTAATACCAAAATGTGAGATGGTGCCGGTAGGTGTCTTTGATTTTGGTATGGTCTCTTATTAATTGGCAATCCGGTGGTTGCCGAATGCAGTTATGTATACATCATGGCTCTATGCAATCAAGCGAAGCTCTCTACAAAACATGTCAAGTATCCGATGACTCTTCACTACTTTTCCTAGGAAAGCTAGAGGTTGGGTTCTGAGACCTTCAACATCCTCCAATGGGGAGACTCTTCATGGCCATATATAGTTGAGGGTTGCTACCCTCACGGAATTCACTAGAGTCATGGCCATATATAGTTGAGGGTTGCTACCCTCACGGAATTCACTAGAGTCATTGTAGATCCATCTCTTCCCGCGAGGTCTCCAAAGAGTGTCATCCTCATGGTGATGGACTTGTTGAGGTTTGCACCTTTTATTCATCTCTTTGGAGAATTGAAACCTGTCTGACTTCAGGGCCTTTCTCTCCAAGAGATGGATTGTTCTCTCTTCTTTACTTCTGCCCTGTACACAAAATTGGGGAATCTTGAGAATGTTGGCCATCTTCTGTGTGACTGGGAGCTTATTCAGAGTTGATTCTCCATGGCAAGATGCTAAGTTTATTGGATTTTGTAGCCTTCCAGGCCTGCTACAGCTTTCTGTTCCATGTCGTCACACAAGTCATAGGGAGTTCCTTTCTCCATGCCGCCTATGTCATGTGTCGATTCCTTCTGGATTCCAGAAGCTGGTTCAAGTTTCGTTGAGATATTTAGCGATGTGGGTCATCCTGGGGTACCAACGAAGTAGGAAATTCCTTCTCAAGTCTGCTGAGAATCTGGAGATCCCCTCCAGGTCCTGATCCGCCAGTTTGAACTGCTCCTTGATCTAGTGGAAGGCCTGCTACAGCCTTCTGTTCCATGTCGTCACACGAGTCGTAGGGGTTCCTTTCTCCGTGCCGCCCATGTCATGTGTCGATTCCTTCTGGATTCCAGAAGCTGGTTCAAGTTTCGTTGAGATATTTAGCGATGTGGGTCACCCTGGGGTACCAACGAAGTAGGAAATTCCTTCTCAAGTCTGCTGAGAATCTGGAGATCCCCTCCAGGTCCTGATCCGCCAGTTTGAACTGCTCCTTGATCTAGTGGAAGGCCTGCTACAGCCTTGTGTTCCATGTCGTCACACGAGTCATAGGGGGTTCCTTTCTCTGTGCCGCCCATGTCATGTGTCGATTCCTTCTGGATTCCAGAAGCTGGTTCAAGTTTCACTGAGCTAATTAGCGATGTGGGTCATCCTGGGGTACCGACGAAGTAGGAAATTCCTTCTCAAGTCTGCTGAGAATCTGGAGATCCCCTCCAGCTCCTGATCCGCCAGTTTGAACTGCTCCTTGATCTAGACTGGGTCTATCTAGCCCTGCAAAAGAGGATCCCAAATATTGCTTCAAGTCCTCAGTCCTTTTGCATGTGTTCTTTTCACCATGCCGGGGGCTTCTCCCTCATTGGAGCATGAGGGGGGTTGTAGGAGAATGGAGGAAGCCACATGTTCAGCAAGAGAGACATGTTGCACTTCTATTGAGATTCCTCTGTCCACTGTAGGTTCTTGCTTAGGAGTTCCAAGCTCTGATTAGCTCTTGTACTATTTGGGATTTGGGCACTTAAACCTTGAGGTCACCTCCAATGTTGTACTACTATCTTGCTTCTAGCCATTTGACACCACAAATCCATGCCTCACCTAGCAAATGCCTTAGCAGTAAAGGCCATGTTTGGTCTGTCAATTTTTGAGATTTTGTGATCATGGACTCCAACCCATAGCCTCCCATCACTCGTGTTAGCAGCTCCCATCACTCATGTTAGCAGTGAGGCTGCTCCATGGAATTTGAGCAAGTGTGTTTTTATGTTCCTTTTTCTAGAAGTTTTGAATAAATTGTCAAGCTGCTCTCATGAGGTGTTTTTGAATTGGAACATAGAGGCCATGTAGATTGTCAAGGAGGTAGTAGGTACTAACTTGACTATTGCTGATCTCTTGGTCAATGTGAGTTGCACCTTTTGACACTAATCTACTTTGGCCTCGATTTTGTCTATGAACCAAAGGAAATGTTGCTTAGGCATTAGTTCTACTTTGATTGGGGACTCTAGGTAGTGGATCACCTCCCCGCAGTCGACTAGCTTGAATCCTCATAGTTGACTAGCTTGAATCCCTAATCTAGTAACTAGGGTTTAGACTCCTCATAGGACAGGAGGATTATTTTTCTTGGTTGTGATGACCTTGGGTGTTGAGAGAAGCAAACATCGCCTTACTGTTGGATTAGACTGTCAATTGATTCTCTATTTGCTTGGACAATGTTTGGCATTGTCATTGGTGAAGAAATGTGCTACTGTTTGGTCATCATCATGTAGTGGCAATGCTCTAGTAGTGCATGTAGCTACTTGTAACTACCCACTTCTTGTCCACATGTTTTGAGTAGTGGGTATGCGATCAAGGTGAAGAGGAGGGGGGACCAAAGGGCAGCCCTCCCTTTATAGATATTTGAAGCAGGAAGGAGGAGGGGGGACCAAAGGGCAGCCCTCCCTTTATAGATATTTGAAGCAGGAAGGAGGAGAAGACTAGTCCATTCACCATTAGAGAAGTTGTAGCATCATTGAAAAGGGCTTGTACCTTGTTGATGAAAATAGTGGCAATGCTCTAGTAGTGCATGTAGCTACTTGTAACTACCCACTTCTTGTCCACATGTTTGAGCAGTGGGTATGCGATCAAGGTGAAGAGGAGGGGGGGACCAAAGGGCAGCCCTTCCTTTATAGATATTTGAAGCGGGAAGGAGGAGAAGACTAGTCCATTCACCATTAGAGAAGTTGTAGCATCATTGAAAAGGGCTTGTACCTTGTTGATGAAAATAGGATCGAAACCAAATGTTGAGTGATGATATGATGAAGCGCTAGTTGATCCGAGTAGTGGGTTTGTGATCAAAGCGATGTGGAGGGCGCCAAAGGGCAGCCCTCCTTTATAGATCTTTGAAGCCGGAAGGGGGAGAAGACTAGTCCATCCACCATTACAGAAGGGCTCTTACCGTCATCAGAGTGTTGCTATGATGAAGCACTAGTTGATCTTGTCATACGCCTTGTCTAGATCCATGTTCGCTAGTAGAAAATCTTCATTCAAGGGAAGTGCATGATCAATGGACGTGATGTGAAGAAGAGGGGGGGCCAAAGGGCAGCCCTCATAGATCTTCGAATCAGGAAGGGGGGAAGACTAGTCACCATTGTAGAAGCTCCAACGTCATTGAAAAGGGCTCTTACAATGTTGATGAATTGATGAAAATAGGGTTGAAACCAAATGTTGAGTGCTTCTATGATGAAGAGTTAGTTGATCTTGTCGTATGCCTTGTCCAGATCTATGTTCACTAGTACAAAATCTACATCCATGGCAAGTGCACGATGGGTGGATGTGACAAGATTGAGGATGGCATCTTGGATCTTCCTACATGAAACAAATCCAAATTGATGGGGTTTTGGTTCTATAAATGGATTTGGGTACCAACTTGATTAGTCGAGTATTACATTCGTCATGGAGGATTTCTGATCTCCTAACCTTGTTGAGCAAATCTAGAAGTTTGTTGGAGTAGGTATCCAAGATCTTTTGAAAGAATTTTGATGGCAGGCCATCAATTCTTGAGGTCTTGTCTTTATTTATTGTGTCCATGGTAAACTTAAGTTGTCCATAGTGAAAGGCATGTCAAGTAAAAGGGCTTCTTTAGCTCAAATTGGGGTCACCACACCATGTAGAAAGTGCGTAGTTCTCTCTTCGTAGCCTTCCTCTTCAGTTGGCTCACTTCCAACGATCGAGGAAAGATGGGCCTTGAAGACTTGCATGATTTTCCAATCGTCCACTATCTCGTTCCCTTATCGATCCTCGATTTTAGCAATCAATTCCTTTCTTTGTTTGGCCTTGAGGGTGTGAAAGAATATGGAAGATGGGTTGTCCGCCAAGAGTTCCCATGCTAGCTTAAAGGGGCAGCTTATTAAGAAGCCTTTTTTTTTCTATGGGGGAGGTTGCTGGCTTGTTTAACCAGATCAAGGCTTGCTTATGTATGCTTATCTATGTTAGAAATAGAGGGGAGAGAGAAGGAAAAAATGAGGAGATTTATTGGTAAGATAGAGGAATTTCTCTAAATTGCATTGCTCATAGGTTGAACATGTTTTGGAGTTGATGACTTTGTCCCGTGCATGCCACTATCTTGTGTCTAATGCATCATGTTATTGCCTATTTCCATGAATGAATCTTCTTTCTTATCTTCTCCTTAGAACCTTAATTAAGGTTAGTAAAGCTATTGTAAAAAAGACCCATTTCACACTTGCGCCTTCAAACATGTTTGCATTAAATCCGTTTCACACACATATATCTTCAAGAAACGGTTCACATTGGCAACTTGAACTTGTTCATGTTCAAAAATTCCTTTCACATCTTCAATGCTTTGAACTAGTTAAAATGAAACCACATTCACATTCAGACGTGAATCGGTTGTGAATGAATGCATTCTCATGACCCAACACTTGAATTTGGTATTATAAAAAGTGAAACATAGTTGTTTTTATGTGGGTTTTCCATTCATTGATGAAATCCTTTGTAACCTCTGAAAATTTCTCATCTTTGTAATTGGAGTTAGACACTACTAAGAAAAGGGAAACTCAGTCAGACCTCTTTGAAAATACCATGGCATCAACTCTAACACTTCCTATGGCATCGAGAAAGTTGAGGGAGTGGAAAAATATCATGCATGGGCAATGCAAATTCAACTCTTGCGTATGCACAAAGTTTATGGATAGTGATTTGAGACGATCCTCCACCAAAATTAACTGAAGAATGGATTGAAAAAGATGATCAAGCACCATCCTTGATTGGTCTTCACTTAGGTCCAGAAATTATCCATCATATAAACATCAAAGGGACTACAAAAAAAGCATGGGAAGGATTAAATAAACTTTTTTGAGCAATGATAAATAACCAAAAAATGTATTTAAAAATTGACTTTTTGCACCATGAATTCAAAGATTTGCTTATAGAACATGCATTTAAACTAAGGAGCATAATAAGCTAGCCTGAAGGCATCAAGGTCACTATCAAAAGGATGCAATTTCAATGCTACTTGTAAGTCTTCCAAAGGAGCATGTCTCTTTAAATGATACACTCCTTACTCTTGAATCATTAAACTTGAAGGGTGTTTTTCTTCACCCTCACTAAAAGAAAAGAAACTCAAAGGGCAATTTGAGTCATATACAAGTAAAGACACTATATTTTTACCAAAAGGGATTAAAAAATGAATTTAAGGAATGCTACCACTATAGGATAAAAGGTCACATCAATTCAAAATGTAGATTAAAGCACTTACCAAATGTAACAACTGCAAAGAAGATTGGTCATTACAAAGATGAAAGCTGGTTTAAAAGACAATGAAGATTTTACATGATAGTCTCTTTAATGTGGATTTCTTAGTGTACCTCAATCTAGTGACCTTCTTAACTAGTACGAGTTTAATTAGGCCAATGTAACATGTCATGAGATGCACATGTTTGCTTCTCTATCCTTGTTTGACTTTTAAGGTCCACATGTAGGTTTATTCTTTTAAGATTTTGTTGGTTTTATTTTTGTTATTATTGTGATTTTCATTTGGTGTAGTCATTCTTCTCATCATGATGAGCCACCTTTCCCACTTTGGAAGAGTCCTCCATGTATTGCAAATCATGTTGCCATAAATGTTGCTATTGTTGCCTTCTTTTTTTATTAATATTAATATTGATTTTGGATTCTTTTGTTATTGATATTAATTTTGCTTAGACTTTTGTGGTGATTTTCTTTTAATTATTTTCATTATGTTGTCTAGTATTGTATAACTTTATTTTTGTTTCTTATGTCACTTTGTCATCCTTGTCATTCGTTAGCCCCATTGTCATTATCCTTGTCATTCTCATCATCGTTCTTATCATCTCACTATTTTTTTGTTATTTCTTTTTTGTTGCAATCATTAGCAACATGCCACTTGTTATTGTCATTGTCTGCATTAAAATAGTACTGATCTTGTATTGATGGTTGTGGAACAATTTCTAACAATCATATTTACTTGAGTTTCATATATATGTAGGATGTAAGATCTTAGGTTACCAAAATGATGCAATTACTTAATCCCATGCCCTAAATCCTAGTGTCACTTAAATGTTTTTGAGTTGGCAAAAAACATGTTTAAGGTTTGGTGTGACTTTTCAGACAATTCCAAGCTTATGCCACTTTTTGAAGTTTCAAAGACCTTCAACCATATCCCAAGGCAACTATATCCATGTCTTCGTCCATTAATAATTAATAATCATAATAACTTGGAAGGATCCTTCTCATTTAATGACTCTTATAAGAGTCTTAAAAGTTGTGAAGTTAAGCTCAATATGTGTGCATACCCACTATCCTCATCATTCCATACTTATAGCACTAGCATAAGTGATGGTATCATGGCTAATACATACAACGATTTTTGGTTTTGGTTACTAATTGATTACAACCACTACACAACTAGTACAATTATATCGCTAGGATACCTAGTTGAAAGGTAGAGCTTGAGTGGAAGCAACTCTTAGAGCAAAGCAAGAGCTATGGTGGATGCATCAAGAGAGAAAGAGAGAGACATCGTATGTGGGAATTCCAATAGTCATAATGTGCAATCGGCCTTTCCTTATTCAAATATCACTGAAAGAATAAAGAATTAAGTGATAGTGATGGATGCCCACCATCTATAGTGTATAGGTGTGCATGTATTGTCAGTGTAATGAATATACGGATGGTTAGGCATAGGTGCCTTTACCCCTAACAAACTCCCACTTAAAGGAGAATGTGCCCCTAGTAAGGAGAGAACAAGAAAAAAGTGATAGTATAAATATACGTAAAGTACAAAAGGATGAGGAATATACATTATCTTATCCTACACCCATCATCTTCCTAAGAAAGGCAAAATGTTTTGCTAAGAGACTTTTAGTGAGCAGATTTGCAGGATTCTTGTTAGTCAAAAGCTCAATAGACTTGTCCTCTACCACCGTTGTGATGAACTGATAGCGCAACTCAATGTACTTTGTCTTCGCATGGAAGACTAGATTCTTGAACAACTAAATGGAACTCATAGAATCTGAATGCAATGTAGGACCACATTAGTAGTACCAAGGTCTGCAACTAGACGACCTCACCAAAGAGCCACCTTGCAAGCCTCAATAGTGGTTGCAACATACTCTGCCTTTGTACTAGATAGGGCCATATATGCATTTTTATGCCTTGGACATTCAAGAAATAACATCTCTAGCAAAGGTAAAGATATAGCTAGAGGTCGACTTTCTATTGTTTGCATGTCTTGCATAATCAAAGTTAGTGTATCCCATGACTCTTGTATCCTAACCACCATAATATATGCACATATTTGTAGTCCCCTTAAGGTACCTCATGATACCCTTCACAGCATCCCATGTTGCTTGCTCTATGTAACCATATAGCATGACACAACTCCCATTGCAAATGCTATGTCAAGACCAGTGGCTATCATGACATACATCAAATTTCCCATTGCGAATGCATAAGGTATCTTGGCCATCTCGGCTTTCTCCTCATTAGACTTCAAATAATTGGCATGATTAACCTCACATGAGAAGGTAAAGGATAAGCAATATGTTTAATAGCCTGCATATGAAACTACTCAAGAATATTTTGGATGTACTCCTTCTATGACAAGTAAAGAAGACCCTTAGAGCGATTGCGTGTGATGTGTATCTCAAGAACATGTGAGGCTTGTCCTATGTCCTTCATCTCAAAGCTCTTCTTGAGTTGATTTTTCAAGGCATCCAGCTCATAATGAGTGCTCCTAACAATCAACATATCATCAATATAGAGTGCCAAAATCATAAGGCATCATCATGAGCCTTCTTTGTATATAAACATGGGTATATCCTTGGGAATGTATGAAATAATCAAACTTGTGGTACCATTTCCTAGGTGCTTGCTTAAGGCCATAAAGGCTCTTTCTCGACTTGCACACTAGGTGTCCCTTGCCTTTTTTCTCAAAGCACTTAGGCTGATGCATATAAATCTCATCATGCAAGTCTCCATGTAAGAAAGCTGTATTGACATCCATTTGAGAGAGGTCCAAGTCGATTTGTGCAACCAAATCCAAAACCAAGCAAAGATCAGTCGTCTTGACGACATGAGAGAAGACTTCATCAAAGTCAACACCATGGTCCTACTTAAAACCCTTAGCAACCAATCTAGCCTTATAGGCTAGCTTGGGGTATTCAGGGGTACTCTTCATCTTATACACCCATTGGCATGGCAAAGCACACTTTTCATTAGGCAAAGGAACCAAATTTCAAGTATGATTTTTCTGTAATGAAGCATACTCTAACTGCATGACCCTCTCCCAAGAGTCATTGCCATCTCTATGCATGATCTTATCATAGGTAATCGGCTCACCAGAATCTATCACCATAACATAATCCATAAAGGTGCAAACCAATCAATTGATGTCTATCTCTAGTAGACTGCTACAAAATAAGCTAAAGGGTCTGTACATCTCGTTTAACATCAAGGTCTTGGGTAATTGGAGTATTAGTTGTTGTAGAATGACTAGTTGGTTGTACAGTAACAAGAGGCTCCTTCCTGAAATATCACCCTATATACCTCAATGACCTAGTCAGCCTGCTTATGCATTTTCTTCTCATGGAAAACAACATCATGGCTCTGCAGATAACCTTCCAAGCTATCGGATCCCAAATGGGATATCCCATCTTTCCCACATTCCCATAACCAATAAAGATGCATTTCACTGACTTAGGATCCTGCTTATTGTGCTCGTCCTTGGAAACATGGTAGAAAGCCTCATAACCAAAGATACACAAATGAGCATATGATGAAGGTCTTCTAGACCATACCTCTTGTATAGCCTAATGGTCAAGATTAGTGGATGGGGATCATTTAATTAAATGTATAGTAGTAGTAGCAATTGCCTCGGCCCAAAAGTGCTACGGTAAGCCTGCTCGGCTAAGCATACTATGAACTTGCTCTTGAATTGTTCTATTCATACACTTAGCCATACCATTTTGGAGTGAGGGTGTATGAGAGCTATAGGCTCACCCATGTGCGTAATGCTAGACTTCTTCTACAAGGTACGAGGCTGCCAACCATAAAAACAATGATCACAAGAATCAAAACACTTATAGTCAAGGGGCAAAAGATACTACAAATGGGTAAGCATTTTCATTCCCTTTAATGATATGTGCCCAAGGTGATGATGCCATATTGATACATGTGGTACGATAGTCACTGCCAAAACATGGTCAATAAACCCAGATACAAGTAAGGGATAAAGAGTGCTAGACTCGGCACATTGTGCCAAGACATGATTTCCATAGGTAAGCTTCCACGAGGAATCACCAAAAGATTCTACATAACTTGCATCATCCAACTATCTAGCCAAAAGCAAGCTCTTGGTCAAAGATAGACCATCACATATGTAATGCAAAGTTGACATATTGCTTGAAGGAAATTGTAGTTGGACATATCCAATACCAACAATATCCAAGGCCACTCTAACAGATCCTATCATGTTGCAATAGGAGTGGAACCACTCTCGATGAGGGATGACATGAAATAAAGCCCTTGAATCAAGCGGCCAACATTGAGCATAGATAGACGAGGCATCAATAAACTTCAAAGCATCAAGAGAAGAAGTTGCAAGTATGTAGTCATCATCAGAATCAATCTACATGAAATTAATCTCTTCAATTTTGATAGTGGACTTGCTAGGGACAATGCTGTGCTCATCATTCTTTTCTTGCACTTTATCCTTGCCCTTTTCTTTGCACTTGTCATCATACATTTTATGGCACTGTGGCCAAATATAACCTTGCTTCCCACAATAGTGACAAGGCAATGTAGACTCATGGCCATAGGACTATCCACACGACTGAGAATGAGATTTTGAGAGTCTCTCCCACGGTGGTCTTTATTGCCTCTTATTGTCAAAGCATGATAGCCTATCAGGAGGCAAATTTACACACATAGCAGTACTACAGAATGTGTCCCATGACTCAGGCAATGTAACTAGCAAGAACAATGGAGGAAGATTGTCCTTAAATTACATTCCCTGCAAAGAATAGACAAGTGGCAAAAAATAGAGTGAAACTCATTTAAATGGGTAGACATGGAAGTCCCCTCCTTTATATAAAGGTCCACGAGTTTCTTTAGCCACAATACATTTGAGAGGCAAGGCTCTGCTTATCATAGACATTGTGAATCTTGTCCCATAACTCCCATGCAGTCTACCCATTATTTCATGAGCGATGAAAAGGATGAACCTCACTCACAACCTATAAACACGAAAGAAAGGAGTGCTGGAAAATTGAATGACTTTGTCAAAGTGTGGAACTCAACAATATTTTCTAAACTCAAGTAAACTGACAACACTTATCTTTTAGCTACGGAACACATAAAATGTTGAGCAAGAAAACAACCACCAAGAAATTAACTTCTTTACCTCAATTTTCAATGTTTGAGAAACCACAAGCAATTTGCTCCTCAATCCTTGAAGCTCTTCCACAATAAAAAAGTTTGCTATCCCGATTATATTGAGTATGACTCTCCTCTCTTCTTACATAGGAGGCAAGTTTTCATATAGCTAAAGGTTTTCTACTTCTTAACCTTGAGGGTTTATATAGTATTCTCCTTCCCTCAAACACAAAAAAACTTTTAATGCTTTTGTGTTTCTAACGAAAACCATTATTACTTTTTTTTGGGGATAAAAATGGTTACCTTCTGGATAGAAAACTTGCCTTACATGAATAGCCTCAGTTAAGGGCTACACGTATGCTTCACGGACACATACCATTAGCTCGTGATTGCACATTGAATGTAAAGGCAAGCTTACATGTTGTGGGTTTGATGAACTAACAATTTTTGTTTTGGAGTTTTCCATAGAGGAGATTGGAAAAAGATGCCTAAAACCTTCATGCGATACAAGTAAGTAGCCTAAAATGTGTACTGGAAGCTTGAAAATGAAAGTTAATGGAAAAGGTGCCAAAATCCTACTATTGAGAGAGCAAGATGGCATCGCCCCATTTTGTGAGACATGAACAACAATACCGGCAAACTGGGCTCAAGATATATGATAAGAATTTCCTATATACTAGCAAGTTTCGTGTCTAATCAAATCCAAAGCTGAGCATAACTAGCCATTTTTCCATGACATGATTGCCACGATCATTTATGAAAATATCCATTGTGTTCATTTTTGTTGAGTTGGTTGAGCTATTGAAAATGTTAGAGGATTGAAACTTCTTCCAACTTTTCCCCACAAAAGGGTTTCACAGATTGCAGCACCGCCCGCGGATCGACCTTTAGTGAGAAAAACTCTTCCAAAGCGACTCCTGCTGCTTCCCTTTTTGAGAAATGCACAATGTCCATAGAATCTAAAAATAGTAATGCACTTGATGCATGTTCATGAAGATTTTGAAACTGTAGTCTAATATTTCTTTAAGGCTCATAGATGATCTTTTTTTGAAAGTTTTTGAATTGAGTGACATGGGCATCCGAATCATAGTAGTGTTCTTAGCCCATGAAAGATCTTGAGTTAAACGGAGTGGGAGAAACTGATTCGCAAACCTTTGTGCAATGTTTGTACCTTGCAACTTATAAACCTTTTCTTGTGCCAATCTGGTCGATGGTAAATTCAAATTGGCTAGAAAAGGACCCAAGTATGAGCCCGAGGGATCAAAAAAGTGGAGACTTCTCCTTGTTACTATCAATAAGAATTTTGTTATATTATAAAACCTTAAAAGACCTCCACCATAAGTACTACTTTATCCTTGTGTCCTCCCAAATCGAGACATTTGTAGATCACAAATTTCTTCCATAGTGAGCTTCCAATACAATTGCTAAGGCACATGACCTTGGAGTTGACCCATGAAGAAAAAAATTTTGAGGGAATAGTAGCTTGTTATATACTAGATGAACCCTTTGTGCTTTGCATTTTTTTGCAACTTTCAAAATATCAAAGAGTAAGAACTCGCTATCCCCTCAATTTGCAAAAATATTGGAGATATCCTCAGCTTTGTCTATCCATGGAGCATCAATATATATGTGATCCTTTACAGAAGTTAAGATCCCGTAGGCCCTTGATACCAAATGAGAAATCATTGAATATACGAAACAAACAAGAATAGTAACTTCCAAGTCTCCTTTCTTTGATAGAGAAATGCTTTTCCAGATGTACCCACTTTGATACCATGCAATGTGTCTTAGCAAAAATATGCATTTGAAGATAAATTCCATACTTAATCACATATGATTTGAAGTAGTACAAATCCAAAATCCATGCCACACAATCACACAATTGATGTAATTCATGAGAAGATGAATGTATTAAAAAAATTGTGCCTAGCCTATCTACAAGTGCTTGTGCATCATGCAAGATGCAAACATAGCTCCTTGATTATTTTTGATCCTTAGCCTCACCTCTCATCACTTAGTGAAAGGAAAAAAAAAATCTCTCCACTCCATCCATCCAAAATCTCACAATTTCTCATGAAAATAGTGGTTGATGTTGACCAAGTAAACAACCCATCTCATCAGCTTACTAATAGATTCATTTGACATGCTTGGGTGTTTGCTCAATGTTTGTATGACTGTCACATGCTGATTTATGCCCGCTTGATGCTAGTTATGCTTTGACAGTCATGGTTGACTTGGTGCATTAATTTTGCCTACAGTTTGCTCTCATTGTACCTGACTGTAATTTATTATAGCAAGTAGTTATACATGGACTAACATGGAATTTTCATGCCGAATCATCCTGATTTTATGTACTTTTGATGGTACTTGGTGGGTAACATCACCAGCTTTCAGTTCATTGCTGTTGCACTTGGGGCTGACCAATGAGGGTCCAATGATCGTATGTGAGGATGTTGTTGATAGCTCCCTCATTAATTAATGCATCAAAGATATGTACCTTTTGGGCATTTATTGTTATGCAGAAGTAGGTTGATGCTACTATTTCTTTGTCTTTATCCTCCATGCTTGTGATTGTTGCCACTCTAGCATTCATGGATAGTGGTATTATCATTGGAGGATCATGTAGAGGGTGTGATGAGTCCTTCACAACTCTCAAACTCACAACCACCTTTCATCTCAACCTGAGGTTCCTAATTCATCGATGAAAATCCTAACTCATGTGTGCAAAGAACATTGCATGCACAATAAAAGGTGTTTTCTCAAGTGCGAGTGAATCTAAGATTTACTACATATAGTTGTGTTGGGGGTAAAGGCGCCTCCACCTAGCCGCCCGTGTATTACTACATTGACAGTACCCATCACTGCACACTGCAGGTGGCGGACGCCCCTCACAGTCACTTATTCTTTATTCTTTTAGTGACAGTCTGAATAAAGGAAGACCTGGCCACACATTGTGGTTGTTGGAGTTCCCACTTTTGAGTCTCTCTCTCTCTCTCTCTCTCTCTCTCTCTCTCTCTCTCTCTCTCTCTCTCTCTCTCTCTCTCTCTCTCTCTCTCTCTCTCTCTCTCTCTCTCTCTCTCGGCTCTTGCTGTCCATCCGCCATAGCTCTCACCGCCAAGCTTCTTCCTCTTGGGTTCCACTTCCCTTTCAATTGGTATCAGAGCAAAGGCATTGGAGCTTGCCTGGTATTCTCTTTAGCCTGGATTTGAAGAGCTTCAACTCGAGCTTCAATGGCAGCCATGGCACCTTCATTTGCAGGTATGTTTTGATCTCCCGCCTCCTCCCCGAGCTTCCGGACCTTCATCGGCTTCTTCCTGGGCTGCATTGGAGCCCCCTTGACATTGCCAAGTGCCCGCGAGGGCTGTTGAAGACCCCCCAGCCCCCAGGAACATCCAACACAATTTTCGGTGCATTTTTAGGGGGCTGGGCTGATTTTCTCTCCTCGACATTCCCCTACTCCTCCTCGGCTTCCCAGCACTCTTGGCAACCTTCCCGAGCATTGCTTGACTCCCTGGCATTAGTGCTTGACTCCCAATGATTGATTCAAGTGCTTCCCCCTTTATCCCTTTGTTGTATACACAGTCCCAAAACTGTCAAAACAGGGCAACACTTGACATCTACTGTTTAATGCTTCTTGGCATTGCTCGTTTGATGCCTATTGATGCCCGGATGTTATGGGATGCTATGTCTATGCTTTGGGACTAATTTGGAGTAGATTTGAGCACTGTTTGAGCTTCATTTAATAGTAAATTGCTTGCTGTAATACAATGGGCTGAAGCCCATTTACTTGGTGTATGCATTGGTTCATGGATACTGGGTACTTCCTGGAGGTTTGAATGATCATACCGATGTATTTGGAGGTTGTCAAATGCTTTTTCTTGGTTCCGAAGTGCTTTTGAGCTTGGATTAAGCTCTGACTTGGTCGTTCTTCATTGGCATTTGGCTTTAGTTGGCATGCTTTGGATCAATCTATGCCTATTGTCACTGCTTGACATTTAGGCTTCTTGCATTTATGCTTTGGTTAGATATGGATGCCAATTGGTTTGCCCATGCTTGACAGTTACTTGGAGCTTTGTCTTCAGATATATTTGAGCATTTTGGATCTATTGGGCATTACATTTGGTTGTCAGTTACATGCTCTTTGAATGCTTTCAGGCTTATGCTTTACAGGTCTGAGATAGCTTGGGATTTATGCTCCAGATGTATCCTATTGGGATTTGGCATGTCTGATGCTATGTATTTGATGTATTAAAGCGTTGCTTGCTCTCTTTGCATCTGACTTCACTTCCAGTGGGAGCCTCTTGGTATATTCGGATGTACATAGAGTCTTATTTACAGATGAGCTTGAGCTTGTGGGACAATTACATGCATTTGCTCTCTTCAGAGCTTTATGTCTGCAATTTGTCTGTAATGGGCTGATTTGATATGCTTATTGGGGTAGGCACCTATCTCTGTCACAGGTTTGTCAGTTTTGTATGCATCTTGGATGGTTATGTATTGAGCTTCTTGCTCTATTAGTTGTGCTTGTGCTTGGTCTCTTCTCTTAACCCGAGACCCATTACATGCATGACTTCTAGACCTATGAGATGTCTCTTGCCTGACAAGTGATTGGTTTGATAGTTCTTGGTACCTTCTAGCCCCTAGAAACTCAATGTTGGATGTATCTTGCTACCTGTGGCAGTTGTAGTGACATATGTATTAGTGATTGCTTCATTTTGGAACAGTTTTACATACTGCTGTCATTTATTACAGCAAGCTGAAATTTGCAAATTTTGAGCACTTCTATGAGGGTAATGCTTACTATTTGATGTTATCTTGGTCATATTTGTTGGACAAGTGCTTCTCTTTGTGAAATCCACCCTTTCAGCCAGTTTTAGCAGTGGTTTTAGTGCATTTTCTGCTAATTACAGCAACCTACAATTTTACATTTTTGCTTTGATTTGGGACAGTATGGCTGGTCATCTGAAAGATACATCTCTCTTTAACATTGCCAAGTTGGATGGTACCAACTATGGATATTGGAAGTCCCAAATATGGCAGGTTTTGGTGCAGAAATTGCAGATTAAACCCTTGCGTTTCAAGGGCATTAAACGTGAGGATATGGATGATGATGTTTGGATGGAAGTTGATGAGCTATGCAAGTCTACCATTATTTTGTCACTCTCAGAAGAGGTCCATCATAATGTTGTTGAAGATGAGAATCAGAGTGCATGGGATTTATGGGAGAAGATTCAGGAGCTCTATGCGCAGTAGAGTCCCATGTTACAGATGTATTGACTGAAGCAGTTAATGGACCTTCGCATGAAGGAGGGGACCTCCCTTTCATATCATTTCAGTCAGTTTCATGCTATCTCGAAGAGTCTGTTGTCACAGGGTATTGAGTTCAAGGACAACTTGCACCCGTTGTTTCTGCTTGGCACCTTGCATGAATCATGGGATGTCTTCCGCACTGCCATATGCATGAACAAGCTTGATGGGATAAAAATCAAAGTTGTTGAGAGTGCTTTATTGACTGAGGAAATCAATAGGAGAAATAATGATGCTTCCCGCTCTTCACATGCATTGACCATTAGAGGTGGTAGACATGGCAAGCATGATAATGAAGATAAGGGTAGGGACTCTCAGAAGTCCAAGTCTAAATCACATGGTCGCAGTAAGTCCCATGGACGGAAGTATGATCTTACCCGTCATTATTGTGGGAAAGCAGGACATATTAGGCCGCAGTGCCATAAAATGCGCGATGATAAGCGTAAGAAAAAGGGAAAAGAAAAAGTGCAAGAAAAGTCTTTTGAGCACAGTATTGTACCTGCAAAGTCCAGTGTGAAGATAGAAGAGGTCAATGTCATGTGGGTCACTGATTCAAATAATGATTACATGCTTGTAGCTTCTTCATGCGATGCCTTACAGACTTCTAAGATACATTTTATGTATGTGCAGTGCTGGCTCTTGGATTCGGGTGTGTCCTTTCATGTGACACCCTGTAGAGATTGGTTTCATACATATTGTACCATGTCTGGTTTTGTGCGTCTTGGTGATGACAGGTCTCTTGACATTGTGGGCATTGGAGATGTTAGGCTGCAGTTTCCTTCTAGCAGTTCTTTTGTTTTGCATAATATACGCCATATACATGCGTTGAATCATAGCCTTATGTCAGCTGGACAGCTTGATGATGCTGGGTATTTTGTGTCCTATGGAGACTCTACATGGAAGATTACTCGTGGTGGCAGGCTTGTACTTGCAAGAGGTGCCAAGTGTGGCAGCCTCTATCCCTTACTTGTATCTGGAGCTACATTGGATCATGTTTTGTTTGTGGGCTTTATTCCCCATGTATCCCTTTGGCATGCTCATTTGGGGCATATGTCTCTTAAAGGAATGAAAATGCTCCATGCTTTACTCTATCTTCCGCCTTTTGACTCTTCGCATTTTGATTCTTGTGATCATTGTTTGTATGGCAAGCAGACTAGAAATACACATAAAAAGTCTGGTAAGAAACGTATGGGTGAGCCCTTGGCTCTTGTGCACTCAAATGTATGTGGGCCCATGCCCTGTCAGTCACTTGGCGGGGCAAAGTACTTTGTTACTTTCATAAATGATTACTCATGTAAGGTTTGGGCTTATCCCATAAAGAGAAAATCCGATGTCTTAGACACATTTCAGCGTTGGCTTGCATTGGTGGTAGAGAACCATTTTGGGAAAAATCTCAAATGCCTACGTTCAGATAATGGGGGTGAGTATGTATCACGTACTTTTGAGAAGTTTTGTGATGAGCAGAGTATTAAGCGTCAGTTGACCACCCCTTACACCCCACCCCAGAATGGTATGGCTCAATGCATGAATAGGACCATTTAGGAAAGGGTCCATAGCATGCTTAGCCAAGTTGGATTACTATAGCACTTTTGGCCTGAGGCAATTACTACTACAATGCATCTCATTAACAGGTCGCCTAGTAGTGGCATTGACTTTCAGGTTGTAGAGGAGGTATGGGCTGGCAAGCCCCCCCTCTTATGATCATTTGCGTGTCTTTGGATGTGAGGCATTCTGCCATGTGCCCAAGGAGAAATGCAATAAGCTGGATCCTAAGAGTGTCAAATGCATTTTCATTGGCTATGGAGATGTAGGAGAGATGGGTTACCATCTATGGGATCTGCAGGCGCGAAAAGTGATCCACAGCCATGATGTCATCTTTCATGAGGACAAAATACATATGTAGCCTGAGAAAGTGGTTGAGGTACACAGAGTTATCTTTCAGGAGGAGCCACCTGCTCCCATTCAGCGTGTTGCTCCATGGCCAGCTAGACAACGTGCAACATTACCTGATGCTCATGGCCTAGATGTTAGACATGCTGTCATCTTTCATGAGGACAAAATGCATATGTAGCCTGAGAAAGTGGTTGAGGTACACAGAGTTATCTTTTAGGAGGAGCCACTTGCTCCCGTTCAACCCTCTCCATGGCCAGCTAGACAGCGTGCAACATCACCTGATGCTCATGGCCTAGATGTTAGACATGCTGATGTTAGATAGGATGTCGGTCATGCAGTAGAGCTTGGGTTGAGGCGTTCTACTAGAGATAACCGACCTCCTAACCATTTTGTGCCCTCTATGGGTTATGTACTGGTTACAGATGCATGAGAGCCTCTCACTTATGATGAAGCTATGCGCAGGGGAGATTGTCACTCTTTGGAGAGGGCTATGCAGTCTGAACTTGACTCATTGCATAAGAATCAGACTTGGGATTTGGTTTCCTTGCCTCAGGGTAAGAAGGCTTTGCCATGCAAGTGGGTGTACAAGCTAAAAAGTACCCCTAGACATTTCAAGCCAACATACAAGGATCAATTGGTTACTAAGGGTTTTAAGTAGGAGCATGGTGTTGAATTTGATGAAGAAAGACCAGGAACAACCATTACTGAAGGCTATCACAATTGCAAAGAGTGCTAGCAACCATACATGCGATATGTATAGACATCATACACATAAGAGATCTCATGGTAGAGGAGAATTGCCAAATGCATAATCCACTGAGCAGAGCTCAATACATAACCCATAAATATCATTGATAACACATTGTCAGATATAAATCCTAGGTCAAAAGTAAGTGATCAAGTCAACTCAGTGTAGGGTAACTGCATTCAATACATATTAAGAGAGCATGTACATGAAGTAAGTGGCTCACTATCTCAAAAAATAACCAAGCTTTGCTAAGTAAGTAATAAGTGTCTTTTGCTAGAAGAAAATCCAAGATGCAAAGTGAGCAAGCAAAGCTCAAGACATATACATCAAAGCATCCGAGAAGTCTAAGCACATCACAAATATATCCGAGAGTGTAAGTGTCAAATTGAAGCTTCAATATTTGTAAGTGAGTAAGCATAAAAGATCAAGGCAACTAACCAAAGCCCAACTATGTCAAGTATAGATCAAATCTAGGTGCTAAGGCATGTCTAACCATATCCAGGCTCATATATCAATGCTAGATATCATCGTAGATATGTAGTGTATTCGAAATACCATATGCACACATTAGACATTCAAAGCATGAAGCTCACATTGTATGCTCGCTATCCAAACTATTATGACAACACTACAACTATGCAAAAATAAGCTAATTAAGCTCTAAATGATCCATATAGCATCCCAAAAGCATAATCATACCATCCAAGCATCAAAGTAGCATCCCCAAAGCATCAAATATGCATTATGAAATTTACTATTTATTGTCCAAGCCAATTGTTTTGTTCTATATAAAATAGAGAATGGAAAACTACACAGAATCAACTCTATGGGTACCCACATCTATAGTTCTCATTGCACTCTTCTTTTCTAGCTATAGAACACCTAAATCCGATATCATATGCAAAAGTTATGGCCAAAATACAACAATGCTGTCAAGCTACCATAGCTATCCATGACTTCTAGAATATGCTCTATATCCACTTAAAATTGATAAAATGGCCACTCCTCAACTCAATAAGCACTCAATAAGGCTTAGCTAAGCCTCAAGAAGCTCCTCAACAAGTGGGGAGCAAGCTAAAAGAAGCCGAGGGAAGGCTCAATGCATACCTTGGGAGGAAGAAATAATGGCTGCCATGAAACCTTGAGTTGAAGATTTAAATACAAGTTGAAGCAAAGGATGAAGAAGCTCTTCAAATGGTTGGCTCTAATATTAGATGAAAGATAGAGCTTAAGTGGAAGCACACAAGTGGAAGTAAGAGAAAAGCAAGAGCTATGGTGGATAGAGTAAGAGAGATAGTATGTGGAAACTCCAATAGTCACAATGTGAGACCGGCCATTCCTTATTCAAATGTCACTAAAAGAATAAATAATGAAGTGACAATGATAGGCACTTGCCATTTGTAGTATATAGGTGTGAGGGTATGGTCAGTGTAATGAATATACGGGCGATTAGGCGGCACAAGTGCCTTTATTTTCCAATACTAGTTTTATTTACATTCACATATAGAGTTAGATGAGTCTACTTTCACATAATTTGTGATCTTGTATTGTGGGAAGAATAAAAAGAGAAAAGAAAGAAGAGAATATTTTGGCATGTATGTATTGGTTTTTGGGCTAATATTTTCTCTATCCTCTTCTTATATTGCTTCCATTTTGATATCATGGCAAACCTCAATTTGCAATCAAGGAGTGCTTAAGGAGATTAAGGAGCAATAATAAATGAATAATAAGAAAGAAAAATACAAGAGGAACTCATATTTGGGTAAGACAGCTCTACTTTCTTTTAATATAGGAGGAAGCAATATTTGGGTAAGAAGAAGAGAGGAGAAGATGGAGACCACAGTCCCTCACCCTCACACACTCACTCCCTCACACTCCTCTCCCAAGCACAAGCTCAAGCAAGCAAGAATAAGAAGAAGAAGAGAAAATGAGAGCTAGTTTTGGCCGCACACAAGAATGAGCTTCTCTATTCACTTTTTGGCTTTTATACATGTCCTAATCCCTTTTGGGTGCCCACCCCTTTTTTACATGACTGATTGTTTTTAGCCTAGGTCCTCTTTTCCTACTCCTTCTATTCACATTATTGTGGCTTCACCCATTTCCGTCTACTTTTTACAAATTGCACAAGAGGGAGTTTGGCACTCTTTTACAAAGATTTAGGGGCACCTTTGCATTTAAAAATGTGCCTCTTCTGTTTTTTCACTCACCTTGGGTTTTTAAGGTATCTTTGCGCTTTTGGCTCTTTTTCATCTTATTTCTGCTAATTGTCAGGCCGCCTTTTTCTGCTTTTCCTTGTATTTTAAATTGTTCTTTTTCTTCCTTCTTTTTTATTTTTTTTATTTCTTGCACTAGGGTTAATAGAGATAGAGCTCAAGCATGTGCTCTAGCATGTATCAAGGTTGTATCAAAACTCTCTTTATAGGGGAGGACCTTGGTAATATAGATTTAGGGCTTCTCCATTGTATTTGGGTTGCTTTTGAGATAGAGCTTGAGCATCTATGCAATCTTGTATCAACTATCTCTTTTTGGCAAGATCTTTGAGATGACTTTGGAAAATAGCTTGATCATGAGGTCTAGTTTGTATCACCCCTATATTTCTTTTGGGAAAAAGGAGGATGGAGAGGCAACTTGGCATGCTAGAGGGACAAAGCTTGAGCTAGTCCTCAAGCCTATATAGACCCTCTCCACTTTCGTGTGTCTTTGAGTTCTCTTTGGAACAAGGCTTTAGAGGTTGATATAGACTTGAGTAGGGGATGAAGCTTGTATAAAATGTGTGTGTGTGTGTGTGTGTGTGTGTGTGTGTGTGTGTGTGTGTGACTTTGAGGTCTCTTCTAATAGAGCTTGCCTGTGTAGTCCTCCCTCTGTAAGTGACCAAAGCAGTATGAATGTTTTCCCTCTCTCTTCATTGAGACCATGGCAAGGTATTTTCTTCTCCCCCATTGAGATATTTATGAGACAAAGCTCAAGGTTGCATTAACACTCTATTTGATATGAATTTTTGCAATGGATTTTAGACACAACTTGAGAATAAGCTCAAGCTTGTCTCAACCCTCTCTTTCTTGGGGTGGATCTTGGCATGATAGATTCGTAGCCTCTTATCTATCTCCAAGGCTCTTTGGGATAGAGCTTGAGTATTCAAATGTAGGAGAGAAAGTGTAGAATAGGCATGGAGTCAATAGAGAGCAATGTGCTCTCATCTTTCTTCATTATTCTCTAATTGAGAAAAACACACAATACTTACATCAAACTAGATTTGACTGACCGTAGTAACACTCCCCCTCAAGCTCAAGAAAGGTACTATACTCCAAGTAGCTATCTAAAATGACTAATCTTATCTTTACCTAGTGGATTGGTAAAGATATCAGCTACTTGACCATCTATCTTGACATGCAAGAGATCCACCTTTCTTGCAATACCATCTCATGTATAAAATTGATAGTATACTTGTATATGTTGTTTTTTGGCATGGTAAATAGCGTTTATAGCCAAAAGTACAATACTTAGATTATCACCATACAATGTCACTAGAGCCTCTACCTGCGTATCCAAATCATCCCATCAACTTTAGCAACCAAGCAATCTCCCAAGTTGCTAATACATCACCTCTATACTTTTCCTCAGTACTAGATAGTGCATCTATCAATTGCTTCTTGCTACTCCAACTAATCATCGCACTGTCAAGGGTAAATGCATAGCAGAACATCTATCATAAGGACATCCTTCCCAATCTGCAGCAATCAGTGTATCACGTGAGGTTCATATCCTTATCTCTCTCATAAAAGAGAGCATAGTCTACTGTTGCCTTGATATAACACATGATCATTCTCATTGCATAAACTTATCACCATCTACTACTGGTTTTCCTGGGCTTATGCATAAACTGACTGATAAGCCCAACTGCATAGCTAAGATCAAGCCTAGTGATGGTCAAGTGCATTAAACTTATCACCATCTTCTTGTACATGGTAACATCCCCAATTTCAACTCTAATGTCTACATCCAATTTGGTATTCTAATTCAACAAAGTATCAAGTGGTTTACAATCTGTCGTGCCATACTTCTTCAACATTTCCAGTGCGTACTGTCTCTACATCAACTAAATTCCATTGGCCCAATTTACCACCTCAATGTCCAAAAAGAATTTCAACTCACCCAAATCTTTTATGTCAAACTCAGTTTTCAGCATAGTCAAATGTTGTATTCCAAATGTCATCATCACCTATAATAATGGGATCAACTATATAGATAACTAGCACAACCAAACATGTATCTATCTTTTTGGAAAATATATTATAATTATCCCTACAAAGTATAAAGCCAAGACTCTACAAGTAACTGCTAATGCGTGCATGCTAGGTTCTTGGAGCCTGTTTTAGCCCATAGAGAGCTTTTTTTAGCTTGCAGACATGGTTTGGATATTGTAGGTGTACATATCCTTCATGCTAATCCATCAATACTTCTTCTTCTCGGTCACCATTCAAGAATGCATTTTTCACATCCACTTACTATAATTTCCATCCCTTTGTTGTAGCCAAAGCAATCACATTTTTGATAGTTTCCATTTTGGCACAGTAGGGCTGAAAGTTTCTTCATAGTCTAAGCCATACAACTGAGTATACCCTTTTGCTACCAGCCTGGCCTTGTATCTTTCAATGCTACCATTAGACTCGTATTTAACTTTATACACCCATTTATAGCCAATAGTCTTTTTGCCTTTAGGCAATGCAACCAGTTCCCAAGTTTGATTTTTAACCAATATGCAGTGTCAAGACCTAAAATGGGTTCGACACTGGCTCTAGGTCTCTATAGCCATGCCTCCTATGCTCACCAAACCACCCTCATGGCCTCGTGGCTAGGAGTGCTCGGAGGCTATACACTACTCTAAATAAATCAGCATTTGTATTGATTTGTATTCCAACAATTTTGCCTATTCCACCTCCAACAAAGGGAATATCCAAACATTTAGTTGTTTAGCACCTCATATCACATACACAAAGAGCTCCTCCCCAGCAACTTGTTGTGACTCCTATGACTCTCCTACACCTTGGGGATTGGCCCCAAGCTATGCCATCTAAACGTAGAACACAATCATAACATTGCCCACTCTTTTGATAAAGCATTTCAAAAGATAATTTTGTTTCCTCACATAAGAGTCTTCAAAGACAATCATTCTATCCTATAGCTCGAGAATCCTTACATGCTCTCATCATTGGTCAATCCGTTTAGCAATCAAGTGGCAATGCACCCACGAGATTTTCTCTTAATACTATGTTTAAATGTAGATGCAATGTGCAATGGCATATAGTGCTCAATCAGTTTAGCAATCAAGTGCCATGAATCTAGGAGATTTTCTCTTAATACTATGTTTAAATGTAGATGTAATGTGCAACGCCATATAGTGCTCAAACAAATTAGCCACAAATCAGCCAACATGTTGTATAAAAAACATTCTTTCAATGATTTCCTTTCTAATGAAGTGCTTCATTGCTTAGAAATAACAATAGACTAATCTATTATTGTCCCTTTAAACTTAATTATAGCAAGTCTTATATGCTAATTCAATGCACAAGCACTTGTATTTCTATGTAAAATTCTTGATATTTTAGATTATTTATGCATTCATTTATTATGTAGGGTATTTTTTTACATTTCACAATATTTTTTCTATAAAAATACCCTCTAAACAACCACTTTAACACACAAATGGGTATAGAATCTCATGATCTACAACCAACCATTATATACTCACGGTCTTCCTCTAATCTTCAGTAACCTTTTTGACCCTTAAACTAATTTTTTCCATCAAAAAATCCAAAGAGCAACCAAAATCCCATACCCGAGCAGAGAGAAACAGAGACCCTAGAATCTCAATGGGCCCATCTAGCCAACAAGGGCAAAAAGGCCACATTGCAAAAACACATGCATGTTGCATTCGGACTGCATCTAGTCAAAGCAAAAAGCAACAACATCAAGCTACAATAGCGAGACTGACTAGATATGACAGTCCTGACGATAGATGCTCCTTGAATAGCACTGCACTGATGATCCAAGACACCAGTGGAGAATCCACATCTGGTCATGCAGTTGGGGACTCAAGGGCATTTGTCAGAAGGCTTAAATTTATAAGCCAAGACCTGGAAGATGAAGACATAGTACCACCTGCTTATCTTAGGGTCAAACTCACCGCGAAAAGAGAGCATACTATCGATGCTCTGATTGATGAAGGAGCAGATTTTAATATCTTGACCTATGAATCATGGACCCTACTAGGCCAACCAGAGCTCACACCGACTACTGTAACTTTTAGCCCTTACGAGGGACACCCGCAAGCACTCATAGGGAAGTGCGAAATCCTTGTGACAATCGAAACTGAAAGCTTACCTATCATATTTCATGTTCCTCCAAATAGTGCTAATTGCGAGAAGGGAACCCTCCTTGGAAGACCCGTCAAAAGGGAAACCAAGTGTGAGACCGACTATATAGCACAGAGGATACACCTGACACTACCGGGTGTGAGGATAGTCACAACCTTTAGCAAGGGTGACCCCATTGAACCTCGAGGGAAAGGCAAGGAAGGTGCTGACATAATAGTCAAGCCTGCTAACGGGAGCAAGGACTTGTTGGAAGAGTTGATACAAGCACAGGTCGAACAATGAGAACCAGTGAGTGAGGCCATGCTTGAAACAAGGAGGTCAAGAGATAATGCCAAGGATGGGCTTTGAACTTACAAATATCGTAGAAGACCCCAAAAGTAGCCCAAGCCTTATAGACAAAGGCACCGATGGAGGGTCAACACAACACCACGATGGATATCCAAAGCGTTGCTACGTGCTCAAGGGTATTACATAGGTAACCAATGGATTTGGGTACCAAAACCCCCTTCTAAACCACCTCTATTAGAGCTGAAGGCTAGATTGCATCAAAAGCAACGAGGCATAGGAGGAAATCTAAGAGAAACTCTAGGTCTCGAGGCAAGAAACCAACATGAGTATTTGAAAGAAAGAGCCTCAGCCTAGCATGCTTAATAATAAGCAGATGTCATATGTAACCATTGAGCATGCACAAAGACCATTAGTGCTCAAGGAGCTTTTGACTTCCCAAGAGGATAATGAGCACTAGAGGCACAATGCTGCTCGTGAGAAGGCTGATTGCTCAACAAAGCAAAGGGCACAATCGTCTAATAGCCTCAAGCAAATCTCTGAGTCAGTGTCAAAGCCACTTAGGAGTCCCAAGTCTCCTACACCCCCTTCCCCTAAACGAACACATGAAGCACAACAACAGTTGTCAAGGGCGGCTGCTCAATCCCAATCTCTATCTCCATCTAAGCTTCCAAATGTCCAAGAAGCAGGACATAGCACCATTCGTAGCTCTTGGCCCAAGGATATGCCTGTGCAACCTAATGTGACTAGATCAACTCAATCTCGATCTACACAGGTGAAGGCTCAAAGGGCAACAAAAGACACGACCACTTCCGATCGCCCTAGGGACTTGACACCACAATCCACCAAGGGTAGCTAGCCCACTGGACTAGCCACTCCTACTTCCAATCAGGGATCACAGTAGTCACAGCCCTTGGCCATGACAACACCCCCTACGAAATGTGTCCTTAGCAGTTCACCTGTGGAGGAGGTGCGCAACCAATGTAAAAAAATTACATAGCGCAACGAACAGAATCTGAGAAAGAGATAGAGAGTACACAACAGATAAGAGGAGAATCAGTAAATTCTTTAGCTCCAAACAACTGATGCAAAGATGGCTCTATCCACCCGTGCGCTTCCACTGTGTGAAGCTTAGATGGCGATCTAGACAGAAGATAGGTGAAGTGCTTAAGGCTAGCTGGAACAACAACTCTGATTGGGTGAAAGATGAATGATAGATGGCTGTGAAGGGGTTTAGCTTTTATAGCCTGCGAAGGGCATTAGGTCGTCCTAACCAACCTACCATATGAGCGTTCACTAGTCGGCCAGGGAATATTCTAGGGAATATTCTCTTTACCATCGGGCCAGGGGCGCTGCCCTCGGACCCCTGCCAGGGGGCTGCTGGCCCCCCTGGGACCCCCCAGTCAGGGGCCGCTTCCGTGGCCCCCGGACCCCAAAATAGGGGCCCCTTTTAACTCCCTTACCTCGCAACTCGATGCAATGTGCCTCGAGTTGCTACCAGCTTAACCAGTTCGTCTAACCCAAAAATTAGACCCACAACGGTCACCTTTTTGCCATCGAGTCACATAGACCTCATTTGATATACAAGTCAGGATTCAACCAATGTCCGGGCTCACATTTGGCTTCTCCTCATAATGGGGGCCTTACAACTTTGAGCACCATGGATCATTGGTGGCACCTAATGAGGGTGGGGCATTGATCATATCTAACACCCCCCATAGGTGAACTATCTCCTCGGCCCAATTCTGAGTCTCTGAAGATGAACTTGAAGCAGATCCTTCGTAAGTGCTTTGGTGAAGATATATGCTCCATTCTCCTCTATTGGATAGTAGACCAATTCCACTATCCCATCCTCCATCAAATCACACACATATTGATACTGGATCTCTATATGTTTGGTGCATGCATGAAACACTGGATTTTTGGCAATGGCGATGCAACTCTGATTGTCACATCTCAGCACAATTGGTTCTTCATCCTGCACTCCCATATGCCATAGAATCCTTCTCAACCATACTGCTTCACATGCAGCAAAACAAGCTGCCTTGTACTCTGCTTCAGTAGAAGACAATGCCACTGTTGGCTGCTTCTTACTAATCCAAGAGAAAATTCCTGAACCCAAAGAGAAACAATAACTAGAAACTGACTTCCTGGAATCACTGTCTCCTGCCCAATCTGAGTCACAGTTCCCCACAAGAGAAGTTTCGAAACTGTATGTGATACCATAGTCAAGAGTTTCCTTCAAGTATCTGAGCACCCCCATCCCAGCCTTCCAATGAATCTCATGAGGTTTGTTTGAGAACCTGCTCAAAACACCAACATAAAAACTGATATCTGGTCTGGTGTTACACAAGTAGATCAGACTGCCGACCAACCTCCTATACCTCCCAATGTTTGCTAGTGCTGATGTATCCTCGATGGATAACTTTGCATTAACCTCCATAGGTGTAGCTATCTCCTTGCACTCGGTCATGCCAAATGCCTTCAAGATCTCCCATGCATACTTCTTCTGAGAGATGAAGATCTTTCCTGGCTCTTGCCAGACTTCAATCCGCAAACAATAGTGCAGCAAGCCCAAGTCTATCATTTCAAACTCAGAACTCAAAGCCTTTCGAGTTTGGTTGATCATATCTTCATAGTCACCTGTAATAAGAAGGTCGTCCACATATAGGACAATCACTACATACAAGTTAGCATCTAAGGCACATATTTTGAAGTTTAGGTTTAAAAAGAACTTATCTATCCTTTGGTACCATGCTTTGGGGGCTTGTTTCAGCCCATACAATGCCTTCTTCAGCTTATACACTTTGTTCTCAAAATGGGGGGACCTCAAACCCTGGTGGTTGAGCCACGTACACCTCCTCCTTGAGGTCACCATTTAAGAACGCAAACTTAACATCCATTTGGTACACTGGCCACTTCTTGTGGGCAGCCATTGCAAGTACTGTGAGAATAGTGGTCATTCTGGAAGTTGGGAAAAATGACTCTTGAAAATCAAACCCTTCAACTTGTGAAAATCCTTGGGCAACCAGTCTAGATTTGTACTTTTCTAAGGTACCATCAGCCTTGTACTTTACCTTTCAGATCCACTTGGTGCCAATAACCTTCCGCTTTGCTGGTCGATCCACTAGCTCCCAAGTGTCATTCTTCATTATGTTGTCATACTCCGCTTGCATAGCAGCCTTCCATGATGGATCTGCAAGTGCTTTTTTTAAGTCAGTTGGCTCCTTTACTTCTCTCATAATCTCAACCATCAAGGCCATATTGACTATGTGAACAGAAGCCCTCCTTTGCTCCTCTATTCTCTCAGACCTCCTTGTTCCATTTGCCTTCTCCTCAACAGATGCATGTATAGGATTATTGTGGTCATAGAGCTGCTTCACCCAGCACGGCAATGGATTTTCCGGTGGGGTGATGTTAGGTTGGTGAACTTTTTCCTCATCATCTGAAGATGATGCTTCCTCCTCCTTAAGGATAGGGACAGCTCTCGGGACAGGTTCATAGTGGACTACTTCTTCGCTTGATGATAAAGTGGAAGAACTTGCCTTCTCCTCCTCCATTGTATGCGGCTCCTCCTTGAACACCACATCACGGCTCGCGACGATCTTCTTTGCCTCTTGGTCATATAATTTGTAAGCTTCTGCTCATCACTATAACCCAAGAAGATACATTTTCTGCTTTTTGGTTTTAACTTGTTTCTCTTCTCATCTGGAACATGTGCATAACATTCACATCCAAAAATTTTGAAATGTGAGACAGATGGTTTCTTACTAGTGTAAGCCTCATGAGGTGTTTTTCCCTTGAGAGCCTTTGTGTAGCTCTGATTTAGAATGTAGACTGCAGTATTAACAACTTCAGTCCAAAAATGGTTAGGCAATCCCTTTCCCTTTAGCATGCATCTTGCCATCTCCACAATGGTGCGATTCCTGCGTTCCACAACACCGTTCTGCTGAGATGTGTGAGGCGTCGTCAATTGATGCTTGATCCCTTTGCTCTTGCAAAAGTCTTCAAACTCCTTTGACTTGAACTCACAACCACCATTTGTTCTAAATTTTTTCACACTTTTCCCTGTTTCATTCTCAACAAGTTTTAGCCATTCTTTAAACTTACCAAAAGCTTGAGCCTTATCATGAAGAAAGTATACCCACATCTTCCTACTGTAGTCGTCGACAATCAACATAAAATAAGAAGATCCCCCCAAGGCCTGTGTAGGCATCTTACCACACAAGTCAGCATGTACCAACTCTAGAGGAGCCTGTGCTCTATTCTTGCTTTCTTGTGGAAATGCCTTTCTCTGTTGCTTGCCCATCATACAAGCTTCACATGGTTCCTTTAATTCAGTTATTGTAGGTAGGTGAGCAACCATACCTTGCTTTTGCATCTCCTTCAACACTGCAAATCTGATGTGTCCAAACCTTTCATGCCAAAGCTTACTTGTGCCCACTCCAGCGGTGGCTGTAAGAGCACTTAGCTCATACAGGTTGTTCCTTCTTTCTCCTTTGCCAACAATTGTGCCAGCACTATCAAGAATTTTTGCACCTGTCTTCTTGAACTTCACTTCATGACCAAGATCAGTTATGGCAGCAACTGCTAACAGATTTCTCCTGATTTCGGGAACATGCAACACATTTGAAAGCTTTTTGACCACCATTTGTTGCAGTAACAAAAGACATAGTACCTGTGCCCGTAGCAGGGCATTTAGCATCATTTCCAACCATCACAGTGATGGATTCTTGTAGAGACTGCATAAAATTGTATAGACCTTTCTTGTTGGTCATGTGACGGGAGGCCCCAGTATCCAGCACCCATGAGTCAGTGGTAGATTCTTCTTGCACCGAGGAGCACACTTCCTCAATGGTCACCATGAATAATTCCAACTCTGCTTCAACCGTATTGGCTGTCTCTTTCCATTTACTTTTAAGGATACCATTCTTTTCATCTGCCTTCTTGACACGACAATCTGCAATTGTATGTCCTTTCTTCTTGCAGTAGAAGCCTCTCCTTGAAACTTCTTCTTGCCGCCCTTCTTCTTTTTGTCACCATCATTTTTGGTGGAGGAACCACCTTTGCCTTTTGCATTGGCAGAGAATGCAGCATCTCCATTGTTGCTTCCTTCTCGGGCTTTCAGCCTCAACTCCTCCTCCATCAATAATGCACAAAAATCCTCAAAAGTCAAAGCTTGAGGTCTCACCTGAGTATTAAGGGCACTTACTAGTCCATCAAACTTTTGTGGACAAATCCGAAGACACCTTCGAGCTAGCTCTTCGCTAGTCTTTTGTATCCCAGCGCTAGCCATTTGGTTGCGCAGATTCCTAATCCGAATGATGAATGCTTCAACCGTCTCTCCTTCAACAAACTTCTTCATTGCTAGTTGATTCTCCAAGTTTTGAATCCTTGTTTGGTTTCATGTTTCATACTGACTCCTTAGTACATTCCAAGCCTTTGACGCTTTGGTTGTATACTGAATCAAAGTAGAACACTGTCAGAATAACTTGTAACTAAGGCACACAATGCATCTGCATTCCTTCATTTCCAAGCACATAGAAGATCTGCATTCAGAGGAATCATCACACTAGAATTTGATGGGTCAGGGGTAGGCTGTGGTTCTGTGTCAGTCCCCAGCACAATCTCCAGAAGCTCATAAGAATCAAGGATAGTTGTAATTTTGAACTTCCACAAGGTGTCGTTTGTACCATCTAACTTGCCTTCGCTGAAGGTTGGTGGATGAATTCTCAATGTTTGAATAGCCGGTATAGCAGCACCACCTCCTGCATTGCTTCCTGATGTGCCAAAACTGCTTCCAAAAGTCGACATAGTTTCTTTTTGCGGTTGAAGCCTTTGCCTCTTGCACACTCTCCGATCTCTAGAGTCCCCTGGGCTCTGATACTATGTAAAAAAATTGCACAACGCAGCGAACAGAATGTGAGAAAGAGATAGAGAGTACACAACAGATAATAGGAGAATCAGTAAATTCTTTAGCTCCAAACAATTGATACAAAGATGGCTCTGTCCACCCGTGCGCTTCCACTGTGTGAAGCTTAGATGGCGATCTAGACAGACGATAGATGAAGAGCTTAAGGCTAGCTGGAACAACAACAGACTGGGTGAAAGATGAATGATAGATGGCTGTGAAGGGGTTTAGCTTTTATAGCCCATGAAGGGTGTTAGGTCGCCCTGACCAACCTACCATATGAGTCTCCACTAGTCGGCCAGGGAATATTCCCTTTACCATCGGGCCGGGGGCGCTGCCCTCGGACCCCCGCTCTGTCTAACCCAAAGATTAGACCCACAACAGTCACCTTTTTGCCATCCGATCACATAGACCTCTTCTGATATACAAGTCAAGACTCAACCAATGTCCGGGCTCACATTTGGCTTCTCCTCATAATGGGGGCCTTACAACTTTGAGCACCATAGATCGTTGGTGGCACCTAATGAGGGTGGGGCATTGATCATATCTAACAACCAACATCCTTGATAACTCGAGCACTCCCAAAGTGCTTAAAGCCTAAGCTGGAGGAGTTAAACAGAAGGGAATTGATTGAAGAGCTAGACTCTCCAAAAAGAGAGGTGCTTGTACCCTCTCAACCTAGCAAGGCTGTCCAACAGGGTGCAGCTACATCCCATGAGGACATACCAGAGAAGGGGAAAGCTGAAGCCCAACCAAGCACATCAACACCTGAATTAGTTCAAGGTCTTGAGTCATTAAGTTATGTACCTTCACTGACCAAGAAAAAGAGGAGAAAACAACGAAAACAACAGCAGTTACAGGTGGTTGTGGACCCCAAAAACATTGAGACTAGGAGCACTGGAGAGCTAATGAATAAAGCATCGAGTCCATCCACCAATGAACCCATTGATGTCTCTCCTAATAGCTGTGAAGCCTCAGACACATCCGTGTCCTCTGAAAAATCAAAGCAGCTGTTACCATCAATGGTTGCTTCCAACACTCAATCCACCGACAATAGAACTTGCATTGACCAATCAAGAGTGGATACAACGCTGTCACAACAGGGTGAAAAATTTATACCAGTCACATCCAAGGAGAACCATGAGGCAATAACAAAGCCTCAAGAGAAACATGGAAACCCCGAGAGCATGAGCAATCCTAGTGTTGACCAATCTTGCTCATCTAGGCCTGAGCCCCCAACTCTGCTAAAGCCTAGGGAAACTCCTAGAACCTTGCATGAGATAGCAATCGAGCAAGCTTACGTTGAACATAGAAGTGTCACAGAATGCTTAACTGAGTTGGATGCTAAGCTCAAGGTGTTCGCACGTGTCTACGTCCTTGCGTACATGGGCACATTCCCTAAGGAGCAACTTGGCGAATACTTGCCATTTTCCCTATCTTGGGAAGAGCAAGAACATCTTAACGAGCACTATGACAGGCTCCTGTATGAACACATGCGACTCACCTTTGACGAGGAAACCGATGAACTACGCTTAAGGGTAACATTCAATGATGTGCTTTGCCAACCAAATCTTTTAGAGATAGAGCAACTAAAGCAACAATCAAAGGGTCAAAGTCAATTTGAACAATGTTGGTTTGAAAGCCGCGTCGCAATGGCTGAACTAGGAGCCCAGATTATGACAGTCTCAGAGGAGCGATTGGCCAAATGGTGGTCTCAAAGAGACCCAACCTATGTGGCACCAAATTCCTTTCGAGTATTAACTGCCATTCGGGGTATAGACTTAGCTGAAACTAGCCAAGAGAACTCTTTGGCTGATAGGGTTCTAAGTGAGGAGGAGCTACATGTTGCAAAGTAGACTCGGACAAAGTACCATGATACTTGACATTGCAAAATACCTGACGTTATTAAGAAGGTTGCCACAAGTGCTGGATGCGTGTACCACACTCCAGTACAATCCTGAGTTCTACAATTGGTTTTTATCCTCGTGAAGTGACATGGATTCATAAACATGTACATATCTAAACAATGAATGTTGTGACCTTGTATAGATAATATCAACACACACAAGCAATGATAGTCAAGCGCAGGGAGAAGAGTTGGGTTTGACAGACTAAGCGCCTCAGGTCCTCTCCTCACCACACATTTAGAAGTCATGTGACCATTCCCGCCTCCAATGGGAGGGCATGCAACCTGCATTATCACCATAGGAAGCCTTGACCAACATCTCTGATGGTGTAGATGGGGCATTGTCCCTTTCTATACACATTTCTCCTTCTTCGGTCTATCCTTTCAGGGATGAGCCTTGCTCCACTCCATGACAACTAGTCCACACAACTTAGCATAAGCTAAGATCTGCTAATGGCTGGAGGCAAAATGAACATCATCATGGGGGCCCTCCCTCTACAACAAATGCTGCATGCCTCACCCCTCCCCTCCTCATCATATGCACTTGATAACCCACTATATAATCCCTTCCATGCAAATAGTTTTATCCTGCCTCAAGGCCTAATCCTTGGTTCGCATTTTGCAGGTCCCCTTACGTAGCTGACATGGAGCACCCAGTGCGGCTGGCTTGTAAAGACACTCTCTGCCGCCGTCGAAGGGAGGATGCCACACAAGCTCCTCCGTCGGGACGCTACGTGCCTAGTCTCAAAAGGTATGCAAAGAAACGAGGCCCCAAGTGACACTGCCCCGGACATAGGCCAAAAAATCCCCAGACCAGGGGAATAGCAGCTCAAGGGAGCACACAAGGCGTGGCAACACCGGTTGTGTGGGCCCCCAACAGATGCTCGGGCACTAGGTGCTCGAAAGCGGAGAGGGCAACTCGAGACAAGGAAGAATTTGATGCATTGTTCAAAAGCATTTTGGAAACGGTTGCGACCAAGGACTACATCATTTAGGTCCCGACCGACATCTTCCCTGCCCAACCTCACAGGAGCCCCTCACCAGTAGAGCCTCAATCGCCTGACCACCCAGACTCACCCCGCCTCGTGCAAATTGAGTAGCCCCTATGATATGCAAGCAACTTAACAAAGGCCATCCTGCCATAACTTTTTGTCTTATATGGTTAAAGGGGCAGACTCCCCACTTGTACACCCTTTCCTCACCTATCGCTAATATATGCCACGTCTTTAACAAGCACCGGAATATGCATCGCAATCAGCATCATAGGATTTTGACAAAATAATATCTTAACAGGATTGCATTTGTTTATTGTACATGATACATGCGATTGGCATAAACTCTCATGAAGTGACAAGTGAATGCAGGATGATGCAAGCCTTCGTGCGAAAGTGTTCAATACCCAAGCACCGCAAGACCACTGGCCCCACAAAGAGCCGCAACAAATCCACGTTGTCGAAAGCAAAAATCACCTGTGCGAGTGCCCACATCGCATGGCCCAAAGCATAGTCATGGGCTATGCTCTCTCTCTGGGTCAAGCTCTACATTTGGCTCATGGTAGTCGTTACCTTAATTGTACCAACATTGTGTGTCGCAAAGAGGTTTGCATAATCTCAAGCGTATCTCCCCATCTCAACAACTGGTGCTCTAACAATGAGGCTAGGGCACAATCATCGACGTCATATCCATTTCCTGAGTCTTCAAAGCTCGACATTTTCCAACCCATGGAAAGGCTGATAGTCTCAACATTTTGCAATGGTGGTACTTAGGCAAATCCAAAAAAAAAAGAAGAAGAAAAAGAAAAAGAAAAAGAAATTAAAAAAAAAACAAAAAAGAAAAGAAAAGAAAAGATACGAAGCACCCACGATCACAGCATAGCACCTAGGGGTCCTCGAATTAGGTACGTCTAGTAACCTTGGTCGATTGGCTCCGTCCCTAATCCCCTAGCCCTTTAGCATCACCCACAATTGTTTAGGGCACATCCAGGGAAGGACATACCTAGGGAGCTTGTCTCGCCTCTGGTTAGACCTATCACCCTGACCTATTCACACGATTCCCTCTTGCACTCTGCCTTAATACCATTGCAATCAATCGTGGTAAGCACCGCACGAATGGCCATGAAACGTACACCGTCCTCATCGAGAAAGTCCAATAGCTCCCAGCTATTGAAAGTCCGGTGTCCTTGTGTTCAATTCTGCTACGTCGTGTAGTCACAATGCAAAGGATGTCTCATACACCTTTACACGTACTTCTTCTCAACATGGAAAACTTTACTTCATCCACACATTGTTATGAGAAACCAGCCCGCGGTCTCCTATCTACATAATATCTACGTATGCACGAGCACTCACATAATATTTGCACCAAAATATATACACAGTTTGGGTCCTCAAGTGCAGGACAATACTCTCAGCTTGCTTAGAGTTCCTATCTCCCAAACTAATTAAACTATGTCTTGTGCACGATAGAGAAGACTAGAATTACCCCTAGGGAGAGACCACCTATGAGAGGTTTTCAATTGGAGGTATTGAAGACTCCAACGAAAGTGTCATTCGCTCTTCATCGACACCCAACTCTGAATTCTTATCCTTTATCATCCTACAAGCCTGCCAAGAATTGTCATGTACAGAATCCCCAACAAACCAACACTTGTGCTGGCCATCAATGCAATCCCGAACAAAAAACAGCCCTACCACCAACTCCAACAACCCTACCACCAGCCACCTAGACCACCAACGTGCCCCCAAAGACCTTCCTCCACACCACCACCAACACTCCTCCATGGCAACCACCGATGTCCCTTCCACCCATACCTTCAGTGCATGCTACAGCCTGCTACCTACGACGGTGAGTTCCATAGGACTGGCACTCGTCTAGGAGGGGGGTAATGTTAACCGCCAGACAAATAAGGTGGAAAATCTAGAAAAGCTAAAGCAGAAAACAAAGGCCAAGGCAAAGTGAAACGGAAGATAAAGGCGCGCCAAGAAAAATATGGAAACACAAGAAGCGCAGAAAAGTCCTAAATAAGGAAAAAAGGTGCACAAGAAAAAGCGCAAGTCAATAATTTGATAAAAGAGTGCAAGCGCATCATGATTTAATTTAAGGAGCACTCGGCTCTCACCCGTGCAATTTACAAATCTAGACGGGCAGTGGAAAGGAAGCTAGGAAGATAGAAGGACAATGGGAAAAAGGGCCTAGGCCACGGTTGGCCATGTAAAAAAGGGGATAAGGGGATGACCGCCCAAAAGGGATTTAGGATTTTGTATATAAAGTTGAAAAGTGAATGAGAAGCTCATTCTTGTGTGTGGCCAAAAGTGGGAGCTTGTGTTGAGAGAGGGAGTGTGAGAGTGTGAGGGAGTGAGTGTGTGAGGGTGAGGGACCAAGGAGGAGAAGCTCTCCATCTTCTCCTCCTTTCTTCTCTTCTCTTCTCTTCTCTTGTCTTTCTCACAATGATGGGGCTTGGAGCGTGGAGCTTGACGATGGAGCTTGCTTGAAGCTTGCACTTGGATCGTGGAGCTAGCAGAGTGCGCAGGAGAGGAGGTAACTCGATCGGCATGGAGGTAAGCTCACTACACCGGTAGATATTGATGGCGTGTCGGCTATGTGAGAGGTAGCCATTAGTGCTCAGCTTGGAATGCTTGAAACAATAAGCGGTCCGTGGGTCTTGGCGGTTGAGTGAAAGCTCCCATAGTCGAGCGTGTATCTCAGAATTTATAATAGTGGTATCAGAGCAGGTCTCTTTGCTTTTCTCAAAGTAAAGGTGATCCTTGCAAGAAGAAGGTAAAGATGGAAACTGATGAAGCACCTACAAGTGAGCAATTACATGCTCAATTGACAGAGTATCATAGCTAGTTGGAGATTCCCGAAGTACGTCAATTGATTGATAGCTTAAGGGCAAGAGAAGAAGCTACTTATGAAGGACCTGTTAGAAGATAGGCATAGGAACCCACTATAAGCAAGGGAGTATGAGGGTAGATGGGTGTGAATAGCCTTAGGGGCAGGGAACACCCTAACTCTAGCTTGGCATAGGCTATATAAATAGCCTATGGGTCACTATCAAGTGTGAGATAGAGTGTACCCAAGTTGTACCTTGAGTAACTTATTAAACAAGAATTTATTCTTGTACTTTGAGCCTCTTTCCCCCTCTTGTGCACACATTCCAATGCTGCAACTCTATTTTCTAACATGGTATCAGAGCCTCCTCTGATCCCCTCTACTTCCTATACCCTCAGCCTCACTAAGTGCATAAGATAGCCCATCATCTTCATCTTTTACCTCTTGCCTCCATAGCCAAACCAGACCCACCTCTAATGGAGGACTTGGGGAGGACAAAGGAGGCCATATCAGCCCCTTGTTACTTCTGAGAAACTCTTCCACATCTTAGGGCACAGTTGGCTATCACCATAGACCATGGAATAAGGCATGTAGAAGGACAACATTATGCTCTAAGTCAGATCGGCACAGTTCTGGGCAGGCGACTACTTCGTGTTGAAACGCGGGCTGTATGAGATGCGTTGATGGCGGCTACCATACGATTTTGTAGCCCCCCTAGTGGGCCATCTACTCCTAAAAGGGCTCTGAGAAATTCAACCTCTGATGGTTGCTACAAGCCAAACCCTAACTGTGGGTCTCTGGCAGCCATAGCCAGGAGCTTCAAGCTTCATACATTTTCAAAATTTTTTCAATGTTTGGTCATCAACAATGATTTTAATCACTGAGTCAACTCTTACAGAGCATGTTATTAATTTGGGAATCTCATTTCAGAAGTTCCTCTACTCAAAGAGTCAACATCAAGCTCATTAAGATTGACATTTACCATCTCTAGCAACATGAGCTACAGATGAGTGCTTGTAAGCACTAAGGCACTTTGTTTAAATCATCATTGCTGCTAATACCTACACAATCTGAATGCTTTTATCAGGAAATGAAAACAACTAAGTGCTCTGCTTAAAATTGTAAGGCTATGTGTACAATTATAAACACATAGACTATCATACACTAGAAGTGTATTGCATATCTTGAGTGACTTTGTTTCCAGTACACTGGTCAATGAAAGCAAAAGGATGAGTGTCATTGTACTCTCCTCGGAATCATCAGCAACAAGCATTGAGATCATAGACCAACCCTATCCAACACAAGATTCATCCACTAAGCCATACCACAAGGAGGAGTCTGAAGTCCAGTCTGGGTTTACTTCATTAAAACCTAAATAGATTATTAAACCTCAGAAGAAGATTGCACATAAGAAAGGACCACCACAGTCATACCTTGAAATATTACATCTGTATGATTTTCAACCTTTCTCCTCATTGCAACTTTGATTTCAATTGTTTGATTTGCTTCCGCATTCAGTGGAAAAATTGTAAGGGACTAGACACTACCCTTGTCCTAACAAGTGGTAAGACTTTCCCAATGGCCACAACATATGCTGATGTCTGTCCTCAAATTCAAAAGTTTGATGGCAAAGATTTCCACCCATGGCAGGTACTTATAAAGTACAAAATGATGGAGAGAGGGTATTGGCCTCTCATTCAAGGCACTAGAGTTGTAAACTCTGCAAATTTGATTGATATAGAGGATGACCAACGTGCCCAAGCAATCATAATGCTACACTTAGATGAGTCCCTGATTCATCATGTTGATCAACTAAACACTGCTAAAGAAAAATGGGATGAGCTTGAAAAGCTCTATGGAGCCACTGGTAAAAATACTAAAATCTTCCTTAAAATTGAATTCTTTAGCTTGGAATATAGATCAGGAGAAGATTTGGGAAAATTCATCTCTCACATGAAGGGACTTATGGCATAGCTTACCTCTATACAAGCTCCAATACATGAAGAAGATGCTATTGCTATTCTCCTAAAAGCTGTAAAACAGGTGTTTCCTACTCTTGTAACCACTCTCACCAACATTCCAGATCCTACATTGGCAAGTACCATTCAATCTTGTTTGGATGAAGAAAAGAGGAACCACAAAGAAAGCAGCAACAGTCAGGCATCTTCAACTTCCCCTCATTAAGTATTGGTACATACAGCTCTCACTAGATGTTCTTTTTGTAAGAAAAAAGGACATCTTGTAAACAACTATTGGAAGAAGTATCCTGAGAAAATGAAATGTAACAAATGTAAGAAGATAGGGCATATCACTAGTAAATGCCCCAACACTTCTGATGTACCCAAAGAATTGGTGGCCAACTATGCCTCCAATCCATCTGAAGATCGACTGTTTTGACTCTTTAAATCATCCACCTGAAACACTATTGTAAGCTTGATTTATAAAGGCATCCCAAGAAGGGGGGGGACATCTTACATGCCTTGTAATCCAATGCCACCCTGGCATTGAGGGAGGGTGTTAGAAGATAGGCATAGGAACCCACTATAAGCAAGGGAGTATGAGGGTAGATGGGTGTGAATAGCCTTAGGGGCAGGGGAAACCCTAACCCTAGCTTGGAAGAGGCTATATAAATAGCCTATGGGTCACTATCAAGTGTGAGATAGAGTGTACCCAAGTTGTACCTTGAGCAACTTATTAAACAAGAATTTGTTCTTGTACTTTGAGCCTATTTCTCCCTATTGAGCACACATTCCAATGCTGCAACTCTGTTTTCTAACAGGATCGAATCCTCCAAAAAATGGTGATATTGGAGGAAACACCATTGCACCAATTGATGGTGAAGATGCAAAGCATCCAATTACTGAGAAGCTTCCTAGAAGGAAGAAGGATTCTCGGGTCAAGAAGAGTAAAAAGAACTCACCTTGAGTGAGCCGGATAAGGAGAGAGTTATCTCCCTCAGCAACCAACTACTCCCATGATTACTCAAGTCCCTCCTCCTCCTCCTCCTCCTCATCTTCTAGTTTCTACTCTCTTGGTTCTAAGTCTTGTGCAATTCACAAACGGATAAAGAGGGACCATAAGAGGAGCAAGCTTAAGAAGATTAAGACTTTCAAGTATGGGGATAAGGACATAAAGTTTGACTCTTACTCCGGTAAGAGAGATCTTGCTAAGGTGTTAGCCTTTGTTAGACAATTTTAAATTACTTTTTCTGATGGTAATTTCTCAGAAAAGTCCAAGCTAAGGCATGTAGGCATGCACTTGAAAGACACCACTAGCAATTGGTGGTTGAATCTCATTTTGGAGGGAAGGAAACCTATGATTTGGGAAAAGTTCAAGAAGAAGTTTTATGCTCAGTTCTTGCCTCCTGATTTCGAGAATGATGTCAAGAAGGAGTGGGATTGGCTAGGCCAGAAAGAGCATGAAAAGGTCACTAGTTATGTGGACAAGTTTTGGTCTACTCTTCTCAAGGTTACTCCTTTCATGGAGATCAGTGATGAAGAGAAGAAAAGGAAGTTTGAAGCTGGCCTACTCCCTCATTTACACAGAATCGTAAAGGTGTATCCACATGAAACCTTATCTCGCATGATGGAGTTTGCCATCATAGTTGAAAGTTTGCATACACCCAGTACATTTTGAAAGTTGGAGATGAGTTCTTATAGAGCTAGACAAGAGAAGCTCTATGATCAACCAAGGGACATGACTAATCTAAGAAGACCTACCTTTACCCATGACCAATATTCAAAGCTAGAGGGTAACAAGAAGAAGCACAAGTATCTCTCACCTTCTGAGATACAAAAGTACAAAGAGGAAGGAAGGTGCTTTCTTTGTGGTGAGTTAGGGCATATGAAGCCTGGTTGTCCTCACAAAAGGAAGGAAGAAAATGTGGTTAAAGATCCTCTTCCGCCATCCTTAAATTCTATTCTGGATGTGCAAGCTCACACTCATTCAAATGAGAAGAAAAGACAGCTCTTAAAGGGTTGGGGGACACTTAACAATCAATGAGATTTGATACTTTTTAATCCAAGGTCCACAGATAATTTTGTGTCAGGAGATACTGTTGAAAGGCTATAAATTCCATCGGATTGATTAGGAATACCAATTGGATCAGGTTCGACATTTGAAGGACTTACAACCAATTCTACTCCCATTCAAGGGAAGTTGAATCTTAGAATTGGGGATTACCGCAACCAAGAATCTTTTCTACTTGCACCCATAGGTAACTGTGATGTTATCTTAGGCATGCCTTGGCATTACAAGATTAGACCTCTTCCTAATTTGTTTAAGAAGACCCTTGTATTTCGATTCAAGGGTCGGAACAGAGTATGCATTGCTGATGCTGGAGATTGGCCTGTGCCAATGGTTAGTCATGTTAGCATTTCTAAAGAAATGAAGAAAGCTATTTTTGCGTACATGATTTTTGTAAGAGAGTCAAAAGAAACTAATGATTCAAGGGCACTTGGTGCCTCTAATGAACACACAATACCAACTAATGCTTCTAAGTCTCAGACTTTAAAAGAACCCCTCTCTTTAATTGACCAAGGTAGACATGATTTTGTTAAACAATATGAAGTCTGTTTTAGTGATTCACTCCTAGGAGAGTTACCTCCTAAGCGCTTCGAAGATCACACAATTGATCTTATCCCAGGCAGTTCACCACCTAACCAACTGCCTTACCGAGTAAGTGCAAGTTAGCAAGAGGAGATCCTAACACAAGTAAACGAATTGTTGGAAAAAGGGTTAGTTCAACCCCTCTCTTCTCCATACTGCTCTCTAGTCTTACTTGTTCAAAAGAAAGACGGTTCTTTCCATATGTGAATAGACTACAGATCTTTGAACAAGATCACAATCAAGAATCATTTTCCTATCCCAAGGATAGATGATATCTTGGATAAGTTGCAAGGGGCTAGTATCTTTAGTCGCATTGATCTTAAGAGTGGCTATCACCAGATATGGATAGCACTTGAAGATGTTCATAAGACACATTTTCGTATGACATTTGGACTATACGAGTTCTTAGTCATGCCATTTGGTTTGACTAATGCACCCGCCACATTCAATCGAATGATGGAGAGAATTTTCAGACCTCACTCAAAGTTCACAGGTGTCTTCTTTGATGACATTCTAATATTTTCACGGTCTGAAGAAGAGCATAGAAAAATATGTCTATTGTTTTTCAAGAGCTTTGCAAGCATAGACTATAGGTCAATGCTAAGAAGAGTGAATTTTTTCTTTCAGAAATTCATTACTTAGGCCATATTGTTTCTCACAATTTGGTGAGAATGGATCTTGAGAAGATTCGAGCCATTGTTGAATGGCCTACACCTACTTCTGTACATGAAGTTAGAAGTTTCTTGGGTCTATGTTCATACTATAGGAGGTTCATACGAGGTTTTGTGTATGTTGCATCTTCTCTACATGACCTTACTAAGAAGCAAATGCCTTTTTGTTGGGGATCAAGGCAACTATAAGCCTTTGAAAGAATTAAGTTTCTTGTGACTCAAGAACCAATTCTCATAGTTCTGGATCTTCAAAAACCTTTTGAAGTTCACTGCGATGCTTCTAGGGATTGCATTGGAGCTGCGCTTAACCAAGAGCATCATGCAATAGCATTTGAGAGCCAATGCCTCAAGGACCATGAGCTACATGCTCCAGTATATGAGAAAGAGCTTATGGCGGTGGTACGTGCTCTTCAAGTATGGAAACACTATTTACTTGGTGTAGATTTTGTTATTAAAACAGATCACCAAAGTCTAAGATACTTCCTCACTTAGAAGAAGCTCTCAGAGAAATAGATGCGTTGGGCAAATTTCTTATCTATGTTTTATTTTCAAATCCTTCACACATCTGGAACTAAGAATGTGGTAGCAGATGCTCTATCACGATGACCTCAAGTGAATGCAATCACAAATCTTTACCATAACGAGTTCATGGATTTACCCATAATGTATGCAACTGATTCCGACTTCTCAACCATATGAGATCAACTTAACTCAGGTCACTCGATTACACCTTACTCGATTCGAGATGGTTATTTGTATCATCATCAAGCAATTTGTGTAGCATTACCATTGCGACACAAGGTAATGGAAGAAGCACATGCATCTCCATATGTTGGACATAGGGGTATTCTACTCACTACTCAAGCATTGGAAATATATTTCTTTTGGCCCACTCTTGGAGCTGACATTGAAAGATATGTCCGCGAGTGCAAGATATGCCAAAAAGTAAAGTAAGACAGGCATAAACCACTTGGTCTACTGAAGCCATTACCTATTCCCAATGAGCCTTGGGAAAGTATAGCCATGGACTTTATCATGGAGCTTCCTCGCACACAAGCAGGCAATGTTGTAATCTGGACTATCATTGATAGATTCAGTAAGCAAGCTCACTTTATACCTGTGCAAAAGACAATCAAAGCCGATCATATGGCTAAGCTATTCATTGCTCATATTTTCAAGCATCATGGCATGCCTAAGTCCATTATAAGTGATCGAGATCCTCGCATGACCAGCCTCTTTTGGCAAGCTCTCTTCGAGAACCTCGGGACAAAGTTAAAGTTTTCATCCTCTTATCATCCTCAAATGGGTGGGCAAAGTGAAAGTGCTAATTCTATTGTTTTGGACCTTTTGAAATCCTATGTCTCTGATAATCAAAGAGAATGGGAAAAGTATTTGCCTTTAGTAGAGTTTGCATACAATAATATGGTGCACTCTAGTACTGGTCAGGCACCCTTTGAGATCATCTATGGTAAGCCTCATTTACCACCCATTCTTCTTACGAAGGAAAAGATCTTTGCAGCAGATGGGTTTGTTAGAGATATTGATACAAATTTCACTCAAGTAAAAGCTGCTATCCAAAGGACACAAGAGAAGTATAAACGTGAAGCAGATAAGCATCGTCGTAAGTTAGATCTCAAGTTGGGACAATATGTTCTTCTTAAGTTTGAGAAGGCTCGCTTGAAGAAGTAGAAATGTCAAAAGGGTAAAGTGGTTAAGCTTTCTAATCGCTATTATGGCCCTTTCAAGATCACAGATAAGATAAACTATGTGACTTTTTGTTTGGATCTATCAAGTCATTGGAACATTCATAATTCTTTCCATATAAGTTTGCTACGTCCCTATATTAGAGAACCTCCAATGGAACCAATCAAGGAAGATTTACCTGACATAGAAGAAAAAAAAGAGTTCCTTGTGCCTAAAAGAATTTTACACCATCAGGACAATACTCTAAGGTCAGGTAAGGTATTGCGGAAGTATCTGGTTAAGTTTAAGAATCATCTCCCATTGGATGCTCAGTTTATGACTAAGAAAGAACTACAAGACTTTCCACATCTTCTTAAGGACTATCTATCTCCTCTACAGTTGAGGTCAACTGTTTAGAAGCCAGAGGGATGTCACTAAATTGATTGCTTATTACGCATTCTCTATTTAATAAATTCATGTCAATAAATTAATGACTCACTTTTCTTTAAGTGTTGATGATGATCTAGCATGGCCATGAGACCATTTAGAGACCAGTATTCCTAGTGTATCACTACCACCTAAAATAGTTTCTAATGACTCAAGTCCTTCCACTTGTGAGAACTATGATTAGCAATATCATGACACTACAGTGAATGAGTATGTATTTCATGGCAACTCAGCATATGAACCATATGGCACTTCTCCCTCATATGAGCAAAATTTTGGTAGATGTCTTGAACAAAATGGATGCTACATTTTATGTCATGATGAGCAAAATGGGTATCATTCAAACCATTTTGGTCAGCAACAAGATGATGTTTCTTATGACAGATTTGATCAAGAATATCATGCATGTATTCCTTACTGAAGCAATGACTATCATGGCTACTTTGAGCAAGGATATAATGCTTGTGAAGATTCTTTTGCTTATGATCAACATGTACATACATTTGGACAACAACATGATGTATTTGATCAATTTTCTCATCATGATTATCATGTTTCTCCTTCAAGGTTTTATCCACATGACTTTGGACATCATGCCTATAAAGATGCCTATGGTAATGTCTATGAGAATGTCAGTCATCATGCTCAACATGACATGGATGAATGTAGTAGTTATGATCATTTTTATGGACAACATTATGGGAATGAGAGCTATGACACTTACTATCAGCCCAACCATATGGGTTATGTGCCACATGAGCCACCTAAAGCATTGCAAGCTGAAGATTTCTATGAAGAAGAGCAAGTACATGCAGATGTGGACATCATAGGTGGTAATGACGATAATGAAGAAGAGCAAATGGAGAATAATGCTGAAGAATATGAGGACAATGAGGAGGACCTTCATGAGAACCTCACTAAGGGCAGCATGCAACATAAGGAGGACTTTCATGAGACCTCTATCCTTCAAGAGGGACATGATTATGCAAATTTTTGTTTCTATGGTGATGCTATTGATGATGCATATCAGCCCATAGGTGATTGAGATATGTACATGTTGGATAATGAAGATCCTCTACATCCATTTGACCATGATGCCTATGAGGCAGATTATGAGAATGTTCATTACCCTTTTGATTCGAGGCATCATTGGGATGATTCTTCTTTTCCATTTGACCCGGGCATAATCATTGATAGTTTTGGCAGTTGTTTTCATGATGATGATGATCACTTTGATGGATTCCCATTTGATCTAGGAGGATTGGTATGGAAGAATGGATGGAACTTTCGATCCCTTGACCTGTAAATATGATTGACAGCTTGTCTTCATTGATTTTTATTTGGTTTATGGGAGAAACAGTTGAAGAAGTATGATTTCACTATTTAATACAACTTGTTGTACTAAATTTTTGTCATAAAAATAAATGGTATGATGTCATCAAAGTCAAGATTTTATGCTTGGATGTGATGCTCCTAGGTTTATTCTTCAAAATGACACCTCATTTGTTTGATTCAGAACTATATTTCAAAAGTTATGACTCTTTACTATGACAGCTCTTTCTTGGATAGCATCAGCAGCATGAAGATAGTCATGAACTTCTTGGACCATGGATTCTTCTTGAACTTGTGCCTTTGAACTTTTATGCTACATCCATTAGAGTATCTTCCCATTTGTAGCTTTGAGAAAAAAGATAATTGAAGCAGGGAGGGTTTGTAATGAAGTAAATAAGGCCAATGGCAGGCTAAAAGACAATGTTATAAGATTAGAGGACTAGGGTTTAGGGTTTGCTATAAATAGGCATACCTAGCCAAAGTCAGGGCTCTTTTTGACACTTACACTAATTTTCTTAGAGATTTCTTGTTCATCACCATCTTGGGGTGAGTACCAAGTTTTGTTTCTTATATCTTAATTTCAACTTCCATGGCTATGTTATGTTGTGGTATAATGAAAGATGTCTATGGCATGGTCATCATGGTAGAATAGATCTTCTTTACACCAAGTGACTCCCTACAAATCAAGTCAACCTTTCACTGAAAAAGTCTCTACTAGTCATTGTTTATGTAGGAAAGTTTTAGCCATAGAGCAAATGACTGTCAAAAGATCAGTAGCAACAATCGATAGATTTTATTTAAGAAAAATATCATACATTTTCAAACATGTGGCAAAACATCTAGATAGAATAGCATTCAAAGTAGGTAGCATTGTCTGCATAGTAGACATGTATGTATGCACAACATTGAATGATAGACAACAGTCTGTAACTAGTAGTCTATGAGTAACTAGTAGTAAATTCTTTGCTAGAACAAGGATATTCTCAAGATCTAACCATCCACAAATCACAACAAACATGTGTCACAACCTCTGGGATCCAATGCATAATCCTATAGGCATCAATGCTTGTTTAGTCCTCAAGCAACAATGCTAAATATGCTTGCCATAAATGGTCATCCCATTGCATTAACAATAGTAAACTAGTCCAAATCTAAGCATTTAATGCTTAGAGCATTCCATAAACCATTAAATAACCATATGGAATCATCCAGGAATGGTTATGCATCAATACATGCTCCAATGAACTCCAAAACTTCAAGATTCAGGTTGTTCCAGGATTATGACAGTAGTATGTCTACTGTAAAGCACCTATACATGAAGCTCATTAGATTCCACAAGTGCCCAACCATACAAAAGTATTTCCATGATCACTGTTAGTCATTTCTACCCTATGCAGGTATGGTATTCATCAATAATATGCTGAGATTAATCATTGCAAATGCAAAGAGAACATCAAGCACATTTCCAACCAAGCCTAGTGATCTTCAATTGAACATTCTCTCTCTCATTCATTTATCACGTTGGCCCATTTTACCAATCACAAAATAGATGTTGTGTTGAGTGAAAACATGCTAAATTTCAAGTTCTTCTGCTGCTCCAAATGAAAGCTTCAATTCTCATGCTCAAGTGCTCCAAAATGTTGTCATGATCTCTACAAAATGTTGGCTTGATATAGTTGAAGTCCACTCACACAATGGATGCTTGATGTAGTTGATGCCACATTGTCCAAATAGGAAGAGAAAAACAAGCACAATCATCTCCAAATCCACATTTTTGATATAAATGAACTTCTTTTTGTCAATGCTCATTCAAAATGAGCTCTAATACTTGCCACTAACCTAGTTCACAAGTCTCAATAGGCTCTTAACAAACTTTTTCAAGTTCAAGCTATGGCATGTAATGTCTTGCTATAGGGATTCAATCTTCTTCACTTCCCAACTCCTTTGATCTAGCTTATGCTCATTGTCATACCATGCCTTAAAGATTTGATACCATGTTCAAATGCAAGAGAGAAAGTGTGGAATAGACATGGATTCAACAAAGAATAGTGTGTTCTTATCTTTCTTCATTATTCTCTAACTGAGAAAAACATACAATACTTATATCAAACTAGGTCTGACTGACCATAGTAACTAACCATGACTATATAAGTCAAGTGTACGTGACTTACATAAGACACACACATGTTGGTGATAGCTAAGCAACATAGTTGTCATGTCGGGGATAATATAGTAGTAGATGAGCTTGACTCTCTCAACATTGAGTATGTGCTTATGTGTCTATCAGCCCTCTCATATTTTGATATGAGTTTTAGGTGTCTTATGAATAAAGCATTCTCAACTTGTATCAACTATCTCTTATTGGCTAGATTTTGAGATGACCTTGGAAAAGAGCTTGAGCATGTGGTCCAATTTGTATCACCCCTCTCTTTCTTTGGGGGAAAGGGGAAAAAGGGGGAGGAAACTTGGCATGCTAGAGGGAGAGAGAGATAGCAAGTTCTCAAGCCTATATAGACTCTCTCCTCTTTGATGTGTCTTTGGGTTCTCTTTTGAAAAAGGCTTTAGAGGGTTGATATAGGCTTGCCCCTGTGTTGAAGCTTGTATCAACCCTCTCTCTCTAGGGGAGGAAAGCAGTACAATTGTTACCCATCTTCTTTCATTGGTAACATGGTTTCTCCTCTCCCATTGAGATGTCTATGAGAAAGACATTGAGCACATGCTCAAGCTTGCATTAACACTCTCTATTTGATATGCTTTTTTGAAATTACTTTTAGACAAAGGTTGAGAATGCACTCAAGCTTGTCTCACTACTTTGTTTGCTAATTTAGGTACAAAGATTGATTTTTCATCTGCATTTCATCTTGAAACAGATGGGCAAATAGAAGATACTAATAGTACAATTTTAGATCTTTTGTGTACATACACAATTTCAAAACCACAAACATGGGATACACACTTGCATTTACTTCAATTTGTATACAATAATACACCATATACAGCTACACAGAAAGCACATTTTGAAATCATTTATGGAAATAGATTGACTGCACCTATTACATCATTATCAAACAAAGTTAAAGCTACTGATGATATTGCCAATATGCATGCTACAATTTTTGCTGAAGTCAGACATGATTGCGAAAGCCCAGCAATCCTACACTAAATAAGCTAACAAGAAAAGAAAAGCTATGACTTTCACAGTTGATGATTATGTTTGGTTACGCATTGAAAAGAGAAGATTACAAAGTGTTGAGAAACACCCTGTTGTCAAGTTAGCCCCTAGATTTTATGGACCTTTCAAAATCATTCAAAAAATCAATAACAATGCATTTAAATTACAATTATCCCAATACTGAAAAATCCACAATAATTTTCATATTAGTTTGTTATTGTTGAGATGACAAGCTCAACATATGCAGACATTAATGATGGACCGCCTGGTTAGATGGGTCCACACATCTACACTTAGCACATCGTGGTCATTATGACTCTCACATGGCCACTAACTCATTACTTATTATATTCAGATTGTTACACCTATTTACAACTAACATAGTTATAGCGCCAGTTAACTAGTGTAGTCGGTTATGCATTGGTTGACTTAGTAGGCCACTTTTCTTTATGTTGTATCTTATCAATACTTTGTGTACATTGTAAAGTGTGTGGAAGAAGAAGAAGAAATCGGCAAGAAAACGTATTGGCCTCCATCTCTCTTCTTGTCTCTTGAGTGAGCTTCTCCTTGTGCATTCTGTGTGTGTTTGGCATAGCATCTTGAGCAAGTCCCCTCACCACGCGATTCTTGACATGGTATCAGAGCCGCGCCACTGAGAGAGGCTGATTTTGAAGGCTGAAGTGAAGGAGAAGAAGCAAGGTTCAAGCAAGCAAGCTGCGGGTAAGAAGCTCTCCCATTCTTCCACTCTTTCTCTTGGATGGTGCCTGTGGAGGCACCAGAAGCAGGGCAGAGCAAAAATCTCAGATTGCAGTGAGATTTGGTGTACACAAAGAGCACTGTGTATTCTGCAGATTAGCCCTTTAGGGCTGTCTCGCTACTATTTTGGCCATCTGAGGTTATTTCAGGCCCCGTTTTAGAGCTGCAAGGTTGTAGACAACAGTTCGAGATACCCTACAATTTTAGCTGTGTTTGGCATATACAGGTGCACAGGTTACAGATTTCAGATCTGTAAGTTCAAAGGTGTTTACCAGTGAATAAACACAAGGTTTATCTACAAACTAGTTGCAGATTGCATGTATTATTGAGCACACAGTGAAAAAGGCTGTCTCGTGTATTGCTGTGCACTACAGGTCGAGGGTTACAGAAGATTTGCTTGTTGTTTGGTATTAGTTTTGTGATAATGTCAGAGAACAGTGGAAACCCCATCATTGAGAAGCTCAACAAGAACAACTACCCTTCATGGAAGTTCCGTGTCACGAACTTCCTTATTGGAAAAGGCCTCTATGAGTTTGTGTCAGGTGAAGAAAAGGAGCCGGAGGTGAGTGATCCTCCAACTGTAGAAGAGACAAAGGCACGGAAGGAATGAAATGCAAAAAACAAAAAGGTCATGTATTGGCTGTCTGCAGTAATTGACAAGAATATGCTGGGACATATCAGAAATGCAAAGAATTCATATGCAGCTTGGACCATACTTGAAAGTATGTTTTCCGTAAATACAAAGGCACGAAAGATTCAACTCAAGCAAGAGTTGAATACATTGAAGAAAGGGAATATGTCTATCAATGAGTATGCATTGAAGGTAAGGAGCATTGCAGATGCCTTGCAACGATTGATGCAATGCCCGATGATGATGATTTGGTGTCGTCTACCTTGGGTGGACTTAACAATGAAAAGGCTTGGAAGTCTTTTGTAACTTCCGTATATGTCAAAAAGCCATTTTTAGATTTCGATGAGTTGGTCTCCCTTATGATCACTGAAGAGATCAACATGCAGAGTGAGACATTTGAAAGAAGTGGCGAACAGGTCCAAGCTTTCTACTCCACTTTAGGAAGGGGACGTGGCAGGTTCTCTTCAAGAGGCCGTGGTACAAGACGTGGTAGTGACAACTAGCAAAACAGATTGAATCAACAATTTGGTGATATACAGGTTTCAAGAGCTCGTGATAACTTTAGAGGTAGGGGGAGCCTTAGAGGAAGAGGTGGATGGCAGAACAGAGGTTCTAACAACTCTGGTATTGTGTGTCACTACTATGGCAAAATAGGTCATATTGCAGCCCAATGTTATGCTAAGAAAGATGATATTCACAGTGGTAAGTCGCAGCAAGGAAACTATGCATCGTCTTCACGACATAATGAAGACAAAAATGAACATTTGTTTGTTATGCAGCAATGACCAGCCATGCAAAATGGTTTGGAGAGATGCAGGATTTGCAAAATGCAGGCTATATGCAGATGGGTGATGATTCATGCCACCCAATTTCACACATTGGAAAAGTTTCCTTATCCTTGCATGATGGTAAGACAACGAGTCTTTCAGATGTATTACATGTGCCATCTATTACAAAGAACTTGGTGTCAGTTGGTCAAATGGTAGAGTAAGGGCTGCAAGTCAGATTGAATGCAAAGGGCTGCTTTGTAGAAGACTTCAATGACAAGTGCAAGTTGGTAGCAAAGGGAAGTAGAGTTGGACGTATGTTTACTCTGGATGCTGGAATTCCTACTATGAATGCTGCTATGTATGCTAAAGGAAAAGGTGTTGTTGTAGATATTGAAATTTGGCACAAACACATCAGACATGAAAATGTACAAAGGTTGAAATTAATGCAGTCCAAAGGGTTGGTTACATGTTTGCCTACATTTAGAGTTGCAAAATTTCATAAGGTATGTGAAGCATGTCAGTTTGGTAAGCAGGCAAGACAACCCTTTTCACATGACAGAGATGTAAGCAGAAATATCCTTGATGTTGTGCATACAGATATTCAGGAGCCTACACAAAATGTATCTCTTGGAGGCAGTTCATACTTTGTCACATTCATTGATGATTGTTCTAGCAAGTTGTGGGTATATTTTATGAAGGAAAAGAGTGAAGCGTTTGAGCACTTTAGAACTTTCAAGGCTGCAGTTGAAAGAGAAACATGCTTGAAAGTAAAGTGCTTGAGGTCAGGTGGAGGGGGAGAGTATCTCTCGAATGAGTTCAATGATTTTCTCAGGTCTCATGGGATAAAGAGATAGTTCACATGTAGGTATACCCCACAACAAAATGGTGTTGCAGAAAGGAAAAATAGGCATATTGTAGAAGTTGCATGTGCCTTGATGGCTGCAAAGAATATGCCTAAGCATTTTTGGTCTGAGACTATTCATACTGCTATTTATATTATGAACAGAACTCCCATAGCTGCAGTTCATGGGATGACTCCTGAAGAATGCTTTACTGGAAAGAAGCCTGATGTATCGCACTTGAAGGTATTTGGCTGTGTTGCATATGTTCATGTGCCAGATGAACTACGGAAGAAGGTTGATCCAAAGGCAAAAAAATGTGTCTTGATTGGATACTCTTTAGAGCAAAAAGGGTATCGCTGTTATAACCCTGTCACATGTAAGTTCAGAGTGAGCAGGGATGTCATCTTTGATGAAATGAGTAGTTGGTATGCATCTAGTGGTGATGCATTGGATGATGGTGATGATCATGACACTCATGTGCAGGCTAAAAAGCAAGAATCACGGACTCTTAGTGGGCCAGAGACATCATCTGGTAGTCCATGGTCTGGGAGACTAAGGAGTAGCTCTACATCTTTAGGTGCATCTAGTAGCACTACAGGTAAAGACAAAGAAAAGAATAAAGTGTCAAATGGCATTGATGCGGTTCTTGATGGACACTCTAGTGGCTCAAAGAGCTTAGATGATGAGCTTGGTATTCCTTCTGTTAGGACACTAGGTGTACAGAGAGCTCATAATAATGTAGAGGCTCCATTGAGTGATCCGGTGGTACACAGATCTAGTAGGGTCAGATACCTTGTTAAAAGATTTGGTTTTGAAGGTTATGCAGCTCACCATTATGCTTATATGGTGAAACTAGTTGAGGATGTTGAGCCCACTTGTTTTGAGGATGTTGTTGGTCATACTCATTGGGATGCAACAATGGATGAGGAGATGGCTGCATTAGAGGCCAATAAGACTTGGGATCTAGTATCATTGCCGAAGGGCAAGTAAGTTATTGGATGTAAGTGGGTTTATAAGATTAAACGCAATGCAAATGGTTCTATTAGTAGGTACAAAGCTAGGGCGTTTGCAAAAGGCTATGCCCAGACATATGGCATAGATTATGATGAAACCTTTAGTCCAATTGCTAGGATGGCAACTGTCAGATGTGTGACTGCTTTGGCAGCAGCCAAAGGTTGGAGGTTGCAGCAAATGGATGTGAAGAATGCCTTCTTGCATGGTGATTTACAAGAAGAAGTGTATATGGATCAGCCAGCAAGTTATGAAGATTTAGAGCATCCCACGTATGTGTGCAGGTTGAAGAAGGTGCTCTATGGGCTCAAGCAAGCACCTGGAGCATGGTCTGACAAGATGAGAGAGTATCTTGTCAATATTTGCTTTTATGTTTCTGATGCTGATCACTCACTTTATGTGAGAAAGGGAGATGCAGGTTTGGTCATCATAGTCATCTATGTGGATGACTTGATTATTACAGGTGATAGTGATAGTTGGATTGTTGAAGCCAAGGACTTTTTAAAGAAGAAGTTTGAGATGAAGGATTTAGGTGAGCTAAGGTACTTCCTTGGCATTGAGGTGATCAGATGTGATGATGGTATATGGCTGTCCCAAAGACAGTATGGCTTGGATATGTTGTCCAAGTATGGTATGACAACATGCAAACCACTTTCAGTCCCGTTGGAGCAGAATGTAAAGTTGAGTGTTGATGTTGGGGATGAGATAGAAGACCCTACTATGTTCAGGAGGATAGTGGGAAGTTTGATCTACATGACCATTACAAGGCCAGACTTGAGCTACGCTGTTGGTCTTGTGAGTTAGTTTATGCAAGTACCTAGAAAGCCACTTTTGGATGCAATCAGACGCATATTGAGATATGTGAAGTCCACATTACATTATGGACTTTTCTATGAGGCAGGTACAGATGTACAGGTGTTTGGATACACAGATGAAGATTGGGCTAGTAGTATGTCTGATAGAAGATCCACCGGCGGATACATGTTCTCTCTTGGTAGTGCAGCAGTTGCTTGGAGCAGCAAAAAGCAATCTACAGTTGCTTTGTCGAGTACAGAGGCTGAGTATAGAGATGCTGCTGTTGCAGCATGTGAGGTAGTATGGCTACAAAAGTTATTGGCTGATTTAGATGTGCAGATGGAAGGTCTAGTTGTCATTTATTGTGACAACATGAGCAATATACAGTTGGCTAGGAACCCTGTGTTCCATGCCAGGACAAAATATATTGAGATACACTACCACTTTGTGAGAGAGAAGGTACTAGCAGGTGAGATTGACTTGGTGTATGTCAGCACACAGGATCAGATAGGTGACATCTTCACGAAGGCATTGGGTACAGAGAAGCTTCAAAAGTTTTGAAGCTTACTTGGAGTTGTAGAGATGCAGTTGAGCTTGAGGGGGAGTGTTGAGATGACAAGCTCAACACATGCGGACATTAATGATGGACCGTCTAGTTAGATGGGTCCACACGTCTACACTTAGCACGTCGGTGGTCATTATGACTCTCACATGGCCACTGACTCATTACTTATTATATTCAAGTTGTTACATCTATTTACAGCTGGCATAGTTATAGCACCAGTCGACTAGTAGTGTAGTCAGTTTTGCATTGGTTGACTTAGTAGGCCACTTTCCTTTATGTTGTATCTTATCTATACTTTGTGTACATTGTAAAGTGTGTGGAAGAAGAAGAAGAAATCAGCAAGAAAACGTTTTGGCCTCCATCTCTCTTCTTGTCTATTGAGTGAGCTTCTCCTTGTGCATTCTGTGTGTGTTCGGCGCAGCATCTTGAGCAAGTCCCCTCACCATGCTATTCTTGACAATTATGACCTTTTAGAGGCCTCATAGCCTTGAACTTGAAACTATTCTTGAACCTGAAACTATTTTAGCATTGACACTATTAAATGGAGACCTGATATGAAGTATTGTAGACACCATCTATGAAGTATTGAAACTATCCTTGAACCTAAAACTATTCTAAACACTGACTTTATGACCACTAGAATTGGCGTAGATATTCTAGATATTTGGTTAAGTTTAAAAATCATCCTGCTGAAGAGGCCCAATGGATGTACGTCTGCAACCTAAGTGCTTACCCCTCATTGCTCGCTCCACATTGAGCTAATAGAAATTGAGGAAAATTTTTATCCCACCCCGCGATATGATATCAGGAGGCATATTCCACGGTGGATTCCGTGAGGTTTTGCAGTGGATTCCATAAAACTATATTTATTTGTTGGGGCTTGTACACAAGGTGGATTCCAAAGCACTTCAATAATGGAGAAGAGACTATGAATCTATCATACCAAGCTCCTCCCCAGGAAAGAGAGGGTTGAGACAATATTAAGCATATTCTCTAACTCTATCTAAAAGACATTTCAAAGCTTCATATCAAATGGAGAGTGTCAATGCAAGTTTGAGCATGTGCTCAAGCTCCATCTCATAGCCATCTTAATGGGGAAGGAGAAACTAAATTGCCATGGTCTCCATTAAGGGAGTGACAAAACAATCATGTTGGATTCCTCCCCTAGAAAGAGAGAGTTGAGACAAGATTGAGCACATGCTCAAGATCTTTTTATGACCTATCTCAAAAGTATTGGCAAAAAGAGATAATTGATATAATTTTGAGAATGCTCTATGCCTAAGACACTTGAAACTCATATCAAAATATGAGAGGGTTGATACATGCTTGTAACGTGTCCGCTCGTCTGCTTGTGGGACACGTCTTAGCAGCCCATCGGGAAGAGAGTCTAGAAAGCGCCGCCAGGCACTCGCAAGGAATGTCACAGGGTTTGCGATCTAGGTCTTCCAAGTTTGCCCCGAGCGGAAGTGTCCGGCTGTTCCCACTTAGGATCGACCTGAAGTCAGGGTTCCTTTCCTATCAGCAAAGTCTCTAGGAAGTAGCTAGCATCAAGCTCCAGATGACCCACTTTGAGCAGGACAACACAGTCAAAGTAGATTTATGCTGCACTTGGTTCATGGAGAATGGGAAACGAGAGGGATGCGAAGCTCAACCTCCCTGCCCATAAGGCATAGTCCCATTCCATTCCCCTAAAATAGCATAAATTGGGATTCTAACTCTATTGATTCTAGGGTCTTCACAGTATCATTTTCACGTCTTTTGAGAAAAGTTCCCAGCTAATCAGGACCACCCTTCCGTAGGACGGACCCAAGTCATGTCCACCGCACTTTCCTCGGTTTGCTTAGTTATCTAATTACCTACCACATTATGTTTGACATGCAAAAGCAGCTTCCTTAATTAATCCATTTAAACACAAATTCCTTCACATAACTTAGACACTGACACAAAAACAATGTCAAGCAAGTTTCTTTTTTAAATATCTGATCTTTATTTATCATAGTCCCGGAATACATCAAGTATCATGCCCGAAGGCTATCCCAACAATCTATAGGATTGCTGCTCCAAGTTTCGCCCATAGACTAGTACACGGGCATTGAGATCTCATCTCGAGTCACGTCGGCCTCTTGTGCGGGATCCGAAGGCAAGGAATTTATAGTGAGAGCCTCCCCTAGCACCCAAGCGTCCTCCTGCTCCAAGCAGCACCCACGGAGAGACCTCTCGTGGCGGGTTAGGTCCATATACCCGGCGCGACTAACAACCCCCTTGGATAGGGCCAGGTAGACAGTCGGAGGTAACTGAACCTGCCTCTCCCTCTAGGCTTTTAACTTGAAGCATTAAGTGTTTTGCCTTGAGTCAGTTCCTTGAGCAAAGAAGTTCAAACAATGTACCTAAGTATACAATCACGATCATTTCAAAGGTCGTTTGTACGACCAACTTGCTAAGGTGTGATTCCTTTTTCCTGAATGCTCCTAGCATTTGATCCTGGATCGTTTGCGACTTGGCGAGTTCCCAAGGGCATCCTGCCGACCTAATTATCCTTACCTTAGGTCTTCTTGTAAAATAGATCATGGACAACCCCGTTGTCCTCGGTTGGTCAACTTGCTGATTATCTCCTAGATCCCTTGTGGTACCTATGTACCTTTATCTTTGATCTTAATTGATCAAGATTGTCTATCCCCTTGACCATGGTTGGTCAAGATGGTTTTATTTAGAACAGTCCTAATCCGCCTTAAGTATAATCTTCTTAAGCCCTCTTAATAATACTCACATGCGCTTAATTTTTTAATCTATCCCTCTTGAAGTCACCAAGGACTTTGTGATGGGATTCATGGATCTCAGTCCCATTTGGTAAATTACAAATAACGTTGAATTTTTCCAACAACTTTGTGGCATGCAACGTAATGCCATGCCTTCATTTCAATACTTACAATTTTGATATAATCCATGTGTTTTATTTGAATGATCTAACTTTATGTGATCATTGTATGAATCTAAATACACTTTAATCTTTTCTGCAGTTTATTACATGTACCTTAGAATCCTTCTATTCTAAGCAAGAACTTGTGCAAGGAATAATGCACTCTATGCAAGAATTTTTGGTAATTTACGATGCAGTTTCTAATCAATCCCACCTATTGTGATGACATCTTATGACGGAAATTATCTTGCTTGTTACATATGTCACAACTAAGTCCATACCTAGGAAATTGTGAATCACGCAATTAATGTGATGCATATGAATATGATTTCCACCATGATAATTATAACCTATGTTTTAACAATAGAGTAACCTGGGTTTGGAGTGATGTTGTGATTCTAGTGGTATTGATGCCTAATGAACTGTTCGCGGTTGCGGTGCCACCTTGTTTCGAACCTCCATCCATGCTTGCAGGGTTTTTGGCCATCTTTGTGGAACTACGCTTCGGGGCCATACTCGAAGACGCGTGTACGTGTGATAGAGTTCTTGCACTCTCCTATGCAAGATCCTCGCTGCCTCTCCTTGAGTAGGGAAAAAAAATAATGAAGGGGGACCAGAAATTCTTCTTCTTCTTCCTCTCTTCTTCTCCTCTCTCTCTCTCTCTTCTTCTTCTTCTTCTTCTTCTTCTTCCTCTCTTCTTCTCCTTCCCTCTCTCCCTCCTCTTCTTCTTCTTCTTCTTCTTCTTCTATTCTCCCCTCTCTCTCTCTTCTTCTTCTTCTTCTTCTTCTTCTGCTCTTCTTCTCCTTCTCTCTCTCCCTCTTCTTCTTCTTTTCTTCTTCTTCTCCTTCTTCTCCTTTTTCTCCTTCTCTCTCTCTCTTCTTCTTCTTCTTCTTCTTATTCTTCTTCTCTTCTTCTCCTTCTCTCTCTCTCTTCTTCTTCTTCTTCTTCTTCTCCTTCTTCTTCTTCTTCTCTCTCTCTCTCTCTCTCTATCTCTCTCTCTCTTTGATCACCGGGGGGGGGGGGGATTTCCATTCGTCGACGAGGGAAGGGGGGCGCTCCCTGCTGCTGACGAAGCTGGAGGGGGGGCGCATTGTCCGATGAGGGAGGGGAGGGCTTCTTATAAGGTGGGGGGAGGTGGTAAGGGAGGGAGACGGTTGTTCACAGCCGGCACCCTCCACATGCAGCCCCCCCTTCACACACACTCTCTCTCCTGGCCATGTAGTTGGCAGGGGGAGAGTAAAAAAAATTAAAAAAAATTTGAAAATTTTTTAAAGGGGGGGTTCTCATGGGGGGGAGGCACGGGGAATATTACATCCTCTCCCCCTTAGAGGAATCGAGATGTCCTCATCTTGAGAAGACCTGCGGGTATTGTTGGTTGAGAGAATTTTCATCCATCCAGGTGGCATCCTCTTCTGGATAATCTTTCCCCTAGATGAGGTATTCTCTCAAGGTCTTTAATCTCAAATGCCTCTCCCTAACATCTAGGATTCTATTGGGCCGTAGATCAAGGACTCCTTGGCTAGGCATTACAATTGGCAAGTACATGGTTCGGATAGGTAGATACTTTTTCAATGGGCTAATGTGGAATACATTATGAATCTTTAGAGTTGCGGGCAGATGTAGTCCGTAAGCATTAGGCCCTAGGCACTTGGTGATCTTATAGGGTCCACAATACCTTGGACTTAGCTTCTTGTACTCTCCCAAGGACAATGAACTCTTTTTAGGGCATACACAGATGAAGACCATATCACCTTCAACGAAGGATGTGTCTTGCCGTTTCAAGTCAGTGTAAGCCTTCTGTCTATCCTTGGCAGCTTGGATATCTTGTCTTATTGATTTGATTTGATCATCCATGTCTTCCAGCATCTGCCTTGAAGCTTCTACCCTCAAAGTTGGATCTGAGAAGTTCAAAGGGGTACGGCAATCATGCCCATACAATGCTTGGAAAGGGGTCATCTGAATACTACGTTGGTAAGAAGCATTGTAGGCAAACTCAACTAGTGGCAAGTATTGAATCCACTTTTTGGGTTTGCAATAGTAGTATGCCCTAAGCATATCTTCAACGACTTGATTGACTCGTTTTGTTTGACCATCTGGAGACCCAAGAGGAACACCAAGGAAAAAGGAATTGTCTTGCAAGAAAATCTATCTTGTAACATCAACAAGCTTTTATTTCATTCTTTTGACCATCAAAACAAAGAAAACAACAATTCTTCACGCAACATCATAGTAAATATCTCCCACGGATTTATCTTTAACAAACTTGATCATCTTATTCATAGTCTTCATATTCTTGATTAATAGACAAAGAGAACACAACTTTTGATGGAAAGAAATCACATAGTATTCATCTTCATTGTCTTCATAGTCTTCTCCCTCAATCTCTCATATACAATCACACTGTTTTGATAGAATTTACTATCTCTAACTCTCTCTCTCTCTCTCTCTCTCTCTCTCTCCATCAATAGTACATCGTATCCTCACTACAATCACTCAATAATCACTCACAATAATCCTCATTAGGTCGTGGATGCACCTCCCAAGAGGTATGTCAGATATGAAAGGTCACCAGAGACTTCATAGTGTCCTGTGAGATCTAGCTTCTGTCACTGTCATTCTGTAACCTTCTGTGAATCTTCTGTAAATCTTTAGCAGTTACTTCTTCACTTCAATTAGCTTGGATAGAGTTTCCATTCATCCTTTTCCTAAGACAAAAACACTTCCCAAAACATCCATCATAACACTCAACAGAAACAAACAGAACAGAACCACAGAGCAACAAAGCAATAGGACTACAGAGCTACAGAAGCACAGAAGCTACAGAACTTTACAAAAGATCAACAAAACCCATAAAAACCAAAACAAAACCAATTTGATATCTCATAAACCTCTTCACATCACTTCAATCATCTCTCAAAACATCCATTCAACTATCTTTACTACCAAAATAGAACCAAAACATAACAAAACATAAGAAAATCAGGCATTACAGAACCATACAGAGAGAATTACAGAACTCTTTAGAATAATATATTTCATCAAAAACCAATATAAACCCTTTCAAACATACTCAAACCACTCCAAACACTTCAAAACATCTTCAAACTCAAACAATCAACCACCAAAAACAACCATTCAGCAACAAAAACAACAAAAAAAATCAGCCCAAAAACCAATCATTTCCACACTCAACATATCCCCACACTTAATAAGGAAGCGTCCTCGCGACCTCAGGAAAATGGAAGAATAAAAGCTCTATGATCTGCTAAAAAGAATCTTCAATTCAGCATAAATCACCCACTTTGATCACAACCCCAACATATCAGCTTCATAACCTGGATCTGAAACACATATGAAATGAAAATCAATAACACAAAAAGAAACCATTCCAATATTATAAACTCAAACTATTAAAGGATATAAGAGTTCTGCATCCAAATCTGCAACTGCAACCATGTGATAACCAACTACATCAATCTTCACAGCTTCATCTTCATCAGCTCCACACAATTGAGAAAAAACATCACCCAATACGAAAAATACCCATATACAAATATAGTCTGAATGGCATGGATCCCCAAAAATTGGAGAGTAAAAAAATATTTTCCATTAATAAAGGAGGAATGATACAATGATGAAAAAGCTCCATTGCTAAGTAGGATGAAGGTATTTCTTCTTAAACTGCATACTAAGCTTTAAACACTCCAAAGCTTTACTCTCATCAACAAAATGCTGAGGCACATTCTGGAGGAACTGTAAGGAACACATCCTTTCCAGTAAGATGAGGAACCTGGTAGGGAAGGCTTGTGCAAAGTAGTACATAACATCCATTTGAGCAACATTCACATCTACATTTGGATTGATGAGCAACTGAGGGATACTCTTTCGAGTATTCAGCTTTGACTGCTGATGCATGAAAGCAAGATACCAACAAAAATGAGCTGCAAGGCGAACAGAGGTATCCTCAGAAGTAGCATGCACTTTGGAAAAATGAAGGTAAGAGTTCGAACATGCTGCAGATGTATCCCAGGACCCTGGAATGAGAGGCCAGTTAAATACCGGTCCTGTCACACTATCATGTAACGTCCTTGTCTTCGACGGAGTATGTCACTGTCATATCCTGGAGTATCCAGCACTGACTGGGGAGGAAGATTGATATAATCAAATGAAGGGGGCAATGGAATAAGAGGAGAACATTGTAAAGGAGGATAAGATAAATCATAAAAAGAAGGCAAATGAAGGGATCATTGTCCTAGTAGCGAAGAATGCCTCGATTGGCATAGGACCATTGCTCGCTCCAAGGACACAACTCCTTGTTAAGATGACTTACTAGATGTGGAGAGCTTATTTTGTCGAGGGAGTGAATAAAGCTTTTGTGTTGATTGTGGTGAGGAAGTCAGTGATGATCACCCTCCATTCGAGTGGGCTTGGAGATAGTACTCTCGTCTCTATTAGGAGCTTCTTACTATTAACAATCAATTATGAGCCACAAATTGATAGTTTTCTCTTGCACAAAACCACTAAATATAACAATTGGCTTATCATCGCAAGAAATGTTGTATTCTGAAAGGGCTATGCCCATATAAATACGAATAAGACTTCCTTTTATCAATGTTTGATTGTGCATGAGAATTGATAAAAAGTTAAGTAGCTACATTGCTTACGTGATAGCAGAATTGAAGATGTAATATAAATCAATAACGATTATCGTATAATAACGTTAAGAAACCTTTATCCAGGCACAACCCCAGGTACAGGTTCCAAGTTCACCTCCTACATCAAGTACTGCTGTAATCTAGGAGAAGAAGTTTCTTCTCAAGTAGATTGAGCCGCCCAAGTTTGACGGGAGAGGCAGGTCCATTCAAGCTGATGCTGAAATTTGGATTGAATCCATGGAGGATTACTTCGAAGCAGTGGTACTGCACCTGCCAATCAAGCTATGCTATAAAGCTCAACAACTGAGATTGTAATGGCTGGATATCAAATTCATGAAAAACACTCCGAAGACGACGAGGTTCCAAAGCGTCAGCCTCCAAAGGTGGATGCCAAGCATGTCCCTTACACCAAGACATCTGCTGATGATAATACTTCAAACTATCTGCTACTAGCAGGAGCTCAATTGAGAGCGGAATTTTGGTGCCGAAAAGTGCTTAAAAATAGCTAAAAATTATGAATATCAAGGGAAAAATATTCACCGTCAAAGGCGGCGACTCGATCCAGGACGATTTTAAGCACCAAAGTGCTTTAAAGGTGCCCGAGCGACACTTGTTGATTTTTCATAATTTTTCAGACAGTCATGCGGGTTGACACGAGCTACTGACCAATGCGGGATGCCAAGCCGGATGCCCAGGATTTTTCAGAGTTCAATTCCAAGTCCGGACGGGGAAATGGCCAAGAAGTTGGGCAAGATTTGAAGAGGTGGACATTGGAGTGGCCAAAGTGGGCATGACCCTTGGGAGCCCAAAAATTAAAATGTAGCATGAAACTTTTGAGGAGAGAGATGAGAAAAAACGTGGAGAAGGGATGGCGCCATCTGCGCCCGATTTTTGCGCTCATGGTCTTGATGATCATCTTCCTGGCTGTGAGCAACCTACCCAACAGACATTGGCCCTTGCTTCCCTCCTGAATGATGACTCTATCGCCGCCCTTCGCCCGTCAATTGATGGCCTGAATGCTGAGATAGAAATCTAGTCTTTCTCTCTCCTCCCTCTCTCTCTTCTAAAGGCAAGTTCATGTGGGAAGAGGAAGGAAGAAGAAAGAATGATGGAGGCTTGTCCAACATGGATCGGATTGCTCCACGGGCTGGAAATGGTGATTTGTGATCGTGCTGGCCATGAAGTGATACTGATTTTCAGATTTGCAGCCATGGACATGAAACCCGAAACACGCAAATAAGCGGTAATTCAATTTTTTCAAAGGAAATTTGAGATTTCATGGCTTTTGATTGATAAAATGTTGTTCATGTGGGCTAAAAATTGTTTATGTTGCTCTTTTACATGAGTACTTGTTGATCATAATTAGAAAATCAGAAAAATTTAGAAAATCAAGGAAAAATGATGTTTTTGGGCATAAAAATGGAGGAATAAATAGGAACACCAACTAAATTTTCATTTTTGCTGCAAGAAGGAACTAAGGGCCACAGCCCATAACCTATTTTGAATTTTTAGTAATTAAATAATGCAAAAAATAAGGGAAAATACAAGGAAAATAGAGGAAAATCACTAAAAATAGGGGAAAAATGCATTTTGGGTGCGGAAAATTAATGAAAATTAAGAACAATGTTTGTGAATGTTTGTGAGGAATGAAGCATGAGGATTTGCCTCAATTCAACCCCACCTTCTTGTTCTAGTGTGTTTTCCCCGCGTTTTACACATAAAATGGTGGCAAAATGCCCTATAAATCCATACCACAATGCAACATTTGATCGATGGGAGGGTAGAGTGGTTAAAGTGTGTCTAAATGTGGAGTAATATGATTAAAAGATTGCTGTTTTTGTTTGCATGCCATATAGGTCGGTGAATAATTATAGAATGAGAGCCTAGTAGCACGAGGGTTCCCTCGGTGCTAGGTTCGTGCAACGCCGCATAAGAACGGTAGTTGAAAATCATTGAAAGGATGTTTTCCACATGTGCACAATATTGATTTCATAATTGTTTGAGCACTTGGCATCCACACTATGCATAAATCATGGAAATATTTAAAGGTATCAGAAATCCTGGATGCGCAATAATTGCTTTCATTAGGACCTTGACCCACGTTGAGTGAGAGACAGGATACCCTAAGCCATAGGCTAGTCGTGGGGTCTAGGGGAAAGAGAAGTAAGGACAATGGTACATTCCTGTATACAATTAAATGGTACCTTGAGTGGATTTTGTGCGACATGTTTATATGTTGAGCGACGCATCGAGGGGCCAATCCCCAAGGTGTAGGAGAGTCGCAGAGGGGTGGCGGCATTCAGCCGTTGGAGGACCCCCTATGTCTGTGCTTCGCGCCATTATGCAATGTGTAAGGGACTCCCTCTGAGGAGTAGTGGGTGAGAGAAAAGTGGACTACAAACGATGAAATATAAACGCAAGACATTTAGGAAGACAATGTATATGTCATCAACGCTCCTGGCCGCGAGGCCGTGGGATTGTTGGGCGTGTGAGATAGAGGTCCGGCTAGTGCACGAGCCAGTGCTGGCCCGTTCTAGGTTCCATCAGTGGTGCGTCTACCGGGAGCTGTTTAAAAGTGGCGGTCCTCGAATCCTGGTTGTCTAGGGACCAACTAGTAGTTTATGCCAAAGGATACTGTGATTGATCCGTTATTTATCGATAAGCATCGTCTAGCAGAAATCCAAAAGCAAGAGAGAGACGAAAGAGCTAGGCGACGTGCTGAAATTTTTAGGAGATATTCCCCTAAGCGTAGCGGTGCTGAACCCTTACGAGGGAGAGGATCTAGTGGTCTTGGGGCCACAAGCAGTAAGTTAGGAGAAGGTGGAAGCTCTAGTGCTCCCCTTTCTTCCATAAGCCAGTCTACATCAAGTGCGGGAGGTGTAACCTCACCGTCCCCTATTCTTAGTGCAAATCCAATCCTCGTCATGGCGTAGCCTATTGCAATTCTAGCAGGAACGACAGATTTTTCGGCTCTAGGTTACCCGCTACCCATTTTTAATGGGCTAGTTGAGGAAGATGTGGAACTCCATATTAGGGAGTTTCAAAAGCTGATGTTTAACTGTCGCATCCAAGAAGAAGGACATTAAATGATGTTCTTCAATATGACTCTCAAAGGAAGAGCCGCTATATGGTATCATGGTTTAGAAGCCGGAACCATATTGAATATTGATTCATTTTATGGAGCTTTTTGAAGGGAGTTTGCCCCTGAAAGGGGTGGGCAATATTGGTTGTGTGTACTCAACGTGACCCGCCAAGAACCACACGAGGATATTCGTGCTTATGCGAAGAAAATAAAAGAGGTTTTCCGTAAGTTGGACACCTCTATTCCTATCCCTGCAGCTGCCCAATTGCAATATTTTCTACATGGTTTGAACTTTAACATCCAATTGCAGTTGAGTAGTGTCCCCTTGGGGGATATAGATACTGCCATTACACGAGCACAAGAAGTGGAATCCTGACTACAAGCAGCCTATGCTTCTCGAGGCAATTCGAATATGGGTTTAGTATTGGGAAACAATGTGGCGATGGCCAATGGCAGTAGTGGTCAAGGGATAGCGATGGCTAACCCTAATGGGAGAGGGAACATGATGTAGAATGTCCCTTTATTACCAGCTCCCCCTAGCATGTCGATGCCTACGGGCAGTCAAATGACTCCAAATGGTGGAGGCCAGGCGGTCAATTCTAATACCATGCCTGTGGCCCAACAACTAGTGCCTAATCGAATTGTTAGGCCTATGGAACGACATGGTAATGACCAAGGCTATGAGTCGAGCGCTTCCAATGTTCTTGGCGAGGTTAAGGACATGATGAAGCATTATACCGACATAATTACGGAGCAGTATCGGCAAATAGCCGTTGATGTCAACTTCCTTAAAAAACAGCAAAATTTGATAGGAAGTAGATACCCAGATGAGGGTGCACTGTCGAGGTTTAGTTGCAAATGGTGTGGTGGGCAGTACTATCCAAGAAATTGCCCAAATGTTAAGTGCGACATCTGTGGAAAATCCGGCCATTTAGCAGCTACTTGCTGGAGTAAGATCAGTTCCCTCCAGCGAGGTAGTCGGCAGCCAGGGCCTGCTAATCATCGTGCGCAAGGAAATGATTCCCAGCGAGAAGATGGGCCTAAACAAATACTTCAACGACCAAAGACTACAGTGGAGGAGCTACCAAGTGGTAGTGGGGTTAGTTTGATTGAGGCTGTATGCGTTAACGATGCTGAAACCTCTAATCTGCGAGCTGTTCTTACAAGAGGTCAAAAGAGTAGAGAAGCCGACAAGGATAAGCCTGTCAACGGAAACCCTAAACAAGGCGACAAAGGAACACAAGTTTTGGATCTTGCCATGGAAGGGGGACCTTTGAAGCCCGTGGAGAGTAAAGCCGATAAAGAACCACCAAAGAAGAAGGTGAAAGTTAAAAAATAGGCAATAAAGCCGGTTCAGCGACCTAAAGAGCAGATGGTTTGGCGTGAAAAGCGAATTCTATCGAACTATCATGAATTCGATTTGGCGAGCTCTCTCTGTGAAGTCAAGCCGGATGTGAATCTTTTACAGCTTATTAAGCTTTCCCCAGGAGTACGCAAGGAATTTAGAAAGATCCTACGTGCCGGGTATATCGTAGAACCTTTGGGTATTGCGCGGGTTGGTGATGACTGGTTCGAGCATGCTGAGAAGCATTGCCCAAGGGTTGCAGCCTATGTAGATGGGATATTAGTAGATTATGCCATTGTCGACACGGGATCATCTGTTAACATTATGAGTTCTGAACTGATGGAAAGGTTGGGTCTTGCGATCCAGAAAGATACCTCCACAATTCTCAGAATGGCAGATGATAGTTTGAGACAGCCAGAAGGCTGCATTACTAAGGTTCATGTCACTGTTGCAAATGTAGAATGCCTGTTGGACTTTAGGGTGATTCGTTTTGCAGGCCGTCCAAGTTACCAAGTATTACTCGGACGACCTTGGATCTTGCAAGCAGACGGCCAAGTAGATATACCTGCTGGTCGACTAATATTCGGTAGAGGTGCCCAGTGCGTGGTGGTTGATGCTTATCCTGAGTCCCCACAGAGTGAGAGAGCTCCTCTATCTTCTACAGAATTGGAGACATTATAAGATTTATCTGCCAGTGAGACATCATCGAGTGATGAGTCCAAAGAGGGATCCACCACGGAAGACATCTATCAGATCACTTTGAACGAGCCAATAGAGGCCCAAGATCTTATAAGAGATGCAGGTGTTATCGAGCTAGACCTTGGCATGCCAAATGATTCGCGGCCAATTAAATTAGGTTCTATTCTCAGCTCAGCAGAAAGGGAGGACTATGTGTCCTTGATTCAAGAATTCCGTGATATCTTTGCCTAGAGTTATGATGAGCTGAGAGGCATTCCTCCTAGTCTTGCTGTTCATACAATTCCGTTGAAAGAGGGCAGTCGTCCTGTACGGCAGAAAGTAAGGCGTATGCCTTTCGAACTAAGGGACGGGCTATTTGAAGAGTTACAGAAGCTTCAGAAAGCGGGTTTGATTTTTCCTGTGCAACACAAGGAATGATGTTCGCCGGTTGTGATCAGAAAGAAGAAAAATAATCAAATTCGATTATGTGTAGACTTTAGGGAGCTGAATAAGTAGACAGTTAAGGACTACTACCCGTTGCCATTTATTGACCAGATTTTGGATCAATTAGCGGGTAGGGAAATATATTCGTTTATGGATTGCTTTGCAGGTTATAACCAGATGGCAATTGCAGAAGAGGACAAGTTGAAAACAACTTTTATTACTGTATTTGGTATTTTTGCGTACCATGTGATGGCCTTTGGTTTATGCAATGCACCTGGTTTGTGGCAGCGAACAGCAGATAAGACATTCAGTGACATATCCCCTGAAGAGTTGGAGGTGTTTATTGATGACTTAGGGGCCGCCACCGTGAGAGGAAGGCAGCTGATCATTTTAAGAAAATGCTTTGAGCGTTGTAGACAATTTTGCATCGCCCTAAACCCATGGAAGTGTGTTTTTGGAGTACCTTATGGGCTATTGCTGGGTCATGTGGTCAGTTCGATAGGAATTGCGACAAACCCCGAGAAGGTCAAAGTTATAGTTGCCATGGGTCCACCACGCACTCCGAAAGAAGTTCATAGTTTTCTGTCTTCGGTTGGTTATTACCGTAGATTCATAAACGCCTTGGCAGAAAGAACGTTGCCGCTTACAAATTTATTGTCCTTTAGCTGTTTGTTTGTATGGGGTGACCCTTGTAAGGTAGCATTCGAGGATGTGAAACAAGAGCTAGCAAGAGATCCCGTTTTAAAAGCACCTAAAAGAGGCGAGGTGTTCTATATATTCTCAGCAGCCACCATGTATAGTATCAGCTGCTGTTGTTTAGCCCAAATTTGGGAGGAGAAGTGGTACCACCCGATTGCTTTTGCTAGCCGGAAGCTGGGGGTATCGAGATCAATTATACCTACATGGAGAAGTTGTGTCTAGCGATGGTCTTTGGGACCAAGAAATTCAAGCATTATATTCTCTATGAGAAAGTCGTGCTTTATAGGAAGGCGGAGGGACTTCGATTATTAATGAATAAGCTACAGCCGCCTGATCGTCTAGCAAAGTGGTTGATCACTTTGCAGGAATTTGATTATGAAATCAAGAGTAAGCCACCAAGGTTGCAAGGCATCGTGGAATGTCTTGTGGACTTTGGGGAGCCGAAAGAATCTGTGGGTGGCTGAAGGTAGTGACATGGAGTTGTTATTTAGAATACATACGGCATCTATTCCCTCCAGGTATGCTGCAATAACGCATTATTTATCGACGGGAGAGGCGGGATCCGAATTATCTAAAGCTGAGAGAAGGAAAATTAAGCAGCAAGCGTTAAAGTTTGCCTTGATCGCAGGTATATTATATCGGCAATTGGTTGATGACATCTATCGCCGATGTGTGATGCCTGATGAGGTGCCATTCATTTTGGAAGAGTGCCATGATTTTGCTTGCGGCGACCATTTTGCTGGATGGCTTATAGCACAGAAGGCTTTAAGAGCAGGTTATTGGTGGCCTACCATCTTCCAGGATGCGTTTGCGTATGTTAAGAGATGCGATATTTGTCAACAGCATGATAGTCGAGAGAATAGGAAATGACCACTCACCCCTATTATGGCGATACTTCCATTTGAGAAGTGGGGAATAGACTTTGTGGGTCCTATTACTCCATCGTCGACTGCGCAAAAGAGGTATATCATCGTAGCAACTGACTACTTCACAAAGTGGTTAGAAGCGCATGCAACAAGGAAAGATGATGCTAAAGAAACTGCTAGTTTCCTTTTAGAGCAGATAATATGCTGTTTTGGTCCGCCGAAAGAATTAGTGTCGGACCGCGGAACCCATTTCCTGAATAAGATGATCAAAGGTTTGACAGAGATGTGGCAAATCAAGCATAACAAGACAACCCCATATAACCCGCAAGCCAATGGGCAAGTTGAAAGCACCAACAAGCAGCTTGTGGGCATCCTGTCCAAAATTGTGTCGAAAAAGAAACGTGATTGGGATAAAAAGTTATATGTGGAAGTGTGGGCTTATAATACGACCTTCAAATGAGCCACTGGCCATACCCTGTTCAAGTTAGTATATGGGGAGGAGTGTGTCTTGCCTTTAGAGATTGAGCTGCCGAATATTCGGTTTGCCATCAATCATTCTTTGAGTGATGAAGACGCACTTTTTGAGCGCTTGACGACACTGGCACATTTAGATGAGCTTAAGCTACAGAGCTTATTGCACCAAGAAGTGGCGAAGCGCCGAATGCAGCAGTTACACGACCTCAAAGCCAAGAAATACACCTTCAAGAAAGGATAGCTTGTTCTGTATTATGATGCACGACGTGAATTATTTCCAGGCAAGCTAGAGCCCAAATGGGACGGGCCCTATAGGATCGTTAGAATAGGAAAGAATAAATCCACAGTTTTGTTAGTTGACCTTGAGGGGATAGAATTTAAAAATAAGGTTAATCTTAATAAGATTAAACCTTATTATTTCTGATTGCACTAATACTATGACTGCGTTGCAGGTCTAGGAGAGATCGATCAAATATCTGCAAGGAAATCATGATAGAGGTTGATGGGTCGTCTGATCCCTTATTTAGAACACCCATATTTAGAACAGAGGTATCATCAGGGAAAGCTCATTTGGTGGAGCAAAGGATATAAGGTGACTGAGCAAGAAGGCGGGACATTTATTTGGGAGATCAAGGTCATCTGCCAGTTACGTGAGGTATAGCGAGTGTTGAACTTAGCAAGTAGAAATTGAACAGATCACGAGAGAGCCCTAGAAGGAGACTTGACATTGAGCGAGCTTCTCATGAAGTGACTGCTAGATAACACGACAGCAGAGCAAAGTGCCGCGGCACTAGTGACATCACTGCTTGCAAGATTAGGAGTGAACCAAGGCTCAAAGACCCAGTCTAAAATCCCTATTGTTGCCAAGCAACTCGACAAATACCAACCCCACGACAATCCATACAGCTTTGTAGAGCAGTTCAAGCAAGTCTGTGAAGCCAACGGCCTCAACGACTTGACTCAACACTCTCAAGCGTTCAGGTTCTGCTTAGATGACAAGGGAAGGACTTGGTATACAAGCCTAAATCCTGCAGAATGAGCCAACTTTAGTGGCCTCAAGGATCTCTTCATTAAGAGATTTGCCAAGCCTAGATACTCCGATAATCTGCTAGTACTCTTGATGAACGTCAAGCATAAAGAGAAGGAGGATATTCGCAACTATGTAACCCATGTGAGGAGTCTCTTCAAGAGAATCCCTATGGGCGAGCGAACGACTGAAAGAGCAATTTTAACTGTATTCATCAATGGAATTCGAGACGAGGAGTTATATAAGGCTTTGGCAGGCAATTCGAGGTTGTAGCGAGACGCAGTAGCTAGAGTGTTTGAGGAAGCCATCAGAGTTGATGATCAACTGATAGAGCGGAGCTCCAGGAGCTCGAACCTAGAAGAGACCAACTTGTGAAGCTCAGAGAGAGTGTCAGCCTCTAGTGAGCAATTAGTCCTATCATCGCAAGATAAGGGGAAGGCCACCAAGACGAACCAAGACTTGGATGATGTAAAGATGGAGTTAGCCAAGTTGCAAGACATGTTGAGACGACCAACGCGCTAGCACGTCCAATGCGTGTACTATGGTGGAAACCACTTGCCAACCGAGTGTCAAGACCCTTGGTCAAGACCTTGTGCTAACTGTGGTAGGTTTAGTCATGACGTCGCGCATTGCAAATTACCAAGAAGACTTCCGTACTCGCAACCCTATGGCTAGCCTTACCTAGCAAACAGGCCACAGCCATTCTTCGGAAGGGGAGCCCCATTGGCCCTTCCTGTGCCTAACGACATTAAGCCAGCTGTTCCTAGGATAGACATAAACCCTACTAGCATACCTAGAGCACCTGGTCCTTACGTGGCCCATCCACCGAGCAATGCTCAAGTCCACTATGTGGAAGAACCAAATGAGAAAGAAACTTACATATGCCCTTACGTCTCGCATGACGATGAGGGCAATGCTATCCTCATGTATTATCGCCCCGTGCCGGTGATGGCGTTAGGAAGAGAACAAGGTAGAGGCCTAGGAGGGCAAATGCAAGATCCTATCACCTGTTGGACTTGTGGTCACCCAGGTCATGTCTCATCACGCTGCCCTAAAAGGGAGCAGCAAAATAGAGACAAGGTTGACCAAAGGTGTGCTGAGTGCGGAATCACTCATCTTTTTGTCAATTTCCCAAAGCGAAAGCCATCTTCTAGCTCAGCCAACGTACCATTTGTCCCATTGGGGCTGTTTGGTGTCGAGAACCTCGATGGGGAGGCCACATCAGTCATGACCCGTGCCCAGACAAAGCAGGCCGACATATCACTACCAGGACCTAGCAACCTTGACGCAGATTCGATCGGGAAGAAAAGTCATAGGCGGAAGAAGAAGAGGTCAGAAGCTAAAATCGCACTAAAAATGGAGAGTGCTACAACTCTGCCTACTGGAAAGAAGGTCTCTGACACAGAGGCAGAGACTTCAGCCCCTAAGACGGCCGAAAAGGGAAGTGCTAAGGTAGGGGAATACCCACATCCGAAGTGATAGTTAGAGGCCATAGAAAAAGTGAAGGAATGGGTGAAGGAAGCTCAAGAGCATCTAAAAGATGTTGAGGCCATCATAGAGGACGAGATCGATGATCTCTCCAGCATAAGCATGCCAATCTCACCTCCTCAACCAAAGTCAGGAGAAGCAACTGCACCACAAGCAGTGCCGCTAAGGCCAAGCCTTGATGCTACAGGGCCGTAGATCAGTCACACGACCATTGGCCAGGACAATCTAGGTTAGGAGAAAGACGAGCACCCAACGATCTCCTAACCACGTTGGTGACTACCCCTGTAACACTTAGCCTGGGAGATTTGCTTAGGCAGCATCCCACCCTATGGCAATATCTTAAGCAGTGGGTTGAAGGGTCACGAGAGTAGGTCACAGCAGACCCTCATGACCATGATGCAAAGACGCAAATACGGAGTTTGACGCTGCACTCTAAGCCTAAATCCTTACACGCCAATGCCTTCTAGGAAGGTTCCAAGATGCATGCGGTCTTACCGGTTCTAGCCCTAGGCAATACAACGAGAAAGGGAATCGTGGACACGGGAGATGGGGTTAGTGTGCTTAGCCATGCAATGCTTCAGGCTTGGGAAAACCCACCTGTCGAAACTACTAGGTTTAATGTCACATTAGCAAACAGTATGAGAGTCAAGCCATTTGAGGTGCTTAAGAATTTCTAGTGAAGATCGCAGGTGTCCAATTCTCTGTGGACTTTATAGTCATGAAGGGAGTGGACTACGATATCCTATTAGGCCGACCCTAGATGCGCAACGCTAGAGTCATCGAAGATTGGGGTAACGACTTGATCTTCCTTGGCAATAGAATGGATGTCATGAGAATAGAGATGGACACTTGGAAGACCTCACCTGTCGACTTAGATGCCATCTCTGCTATGCTCAAGGGTAACACCCAGGTCAAGAAGTCCTATGGGTCCTTGACCAAGTATATACCATGCCCAAAGGATGAGCAGGATTGGATGCATGTCCTTGCTACAATCGACCTACCATTCTTAGATCATGAGGTGTATGAGCAAGCCATCAAAACAATTGGCAAGTCTAACGACACACCCTCCGTACCAGTCTGCATGATGGCAGGAACCCTTCGTGGCAAACATAAGCCTGTCAACTTCCAAGTCCCAACCAACAAAAGGGAACTCCAGGAGATACTGAATACTTAACGAACAAGCTAGCTGGCAATCCAGTTGCAAATTCAAACCACTCTAGGATCTCTTAGATGAATCCAAGTGGCAATGGACTAGAGTGCATGACTTAAACCTCATGTATAACTGGGCCCTAGTTCCTGACCAACGACAAGAGATATACCAAGCCCTAGAAGATGACGAGCAGTCTGATGAAGAGGATTCTAACGACGAATACGAAGACTGCCAATCCTTCAGTGTGACAAAAGTGAGGGTGAGGTAGATACCGTGGAATACAACACCGAAGGACAAGAAATAGAGCAAATACGAACAGATTTCAAGCCGCAAAAAAGAGTATCTTCAGGATAGAGCGAGGAGTCATGCGCATGGAATGTGATCGTGCCTGGTTGGAACACATAGGAGCCATAGACCTTGAGCAAGCTGGCCTAGCCCAACCAAGAACGACATCAATGCTTAGGATAGAGTCGCCATCCGAACACGTTTTGGTCTCCATCTCTCTTCTTGTGTTCTTGAGTGAGCCATAGACCTTGAGCAAGTAGGCCTAGCCCAACCAGGAAAGACATCATGCTTAGGACAGAGTCGCCATCCGAACTGCGCCCACCAAGGGAAACCACCTCTTCTAGCAAGGACGGGGAGTTTGACTCTGAGTCTAAGGTTAGTTCTGATAGTGATCCAGAAACCCCTAGGCCGCCCACAGCCAGACGCACCAAGGGGGACCTACCCATCCACCTGAGGCGTAGATGATTAAGGCAGAAAAAGGAAAAGCAACCCAGGGATACACGAACGGAAGAACAACGAAAACCGCAGGACCTCCCTAAACGATTTACAAAATTCAAAAAAGGGGATAGGGTAGTAGTTCTGTTAGGTGCCAAGCGTCAAGGGCAAATGAGTGAACCGATCAGCCAAGGTCAAGGAGGTGAACCTAGCCCAGGAAGGGGAAACACCCCGACCAGTTTTCATTGCCGATGACTTGACTGAGGAAGAAGAAACGAGTCTTGTCGCTCTCTTGTGAGAGTACATAGACGTGCTCGCTTGGTCCTTATAAGAGCTTAAGGGGGTAGATTCTAGTGTCATGACTCATAACATACCCATGACGCTAGATGCAACGCCGGTCAAAGCAGCAACTGTACCCTATGAATCCAAAATACGCTCATGATGTCAAAGAGGAGAGTGATAAGCTGATGAGAGTAGGATTCATTTACGAAATTGAACACACAGACTGGGTATCGCCCATAGTCATCGTGATGAAGAAGAATGGAACACACAGACTGGGTATCGCCCATAGTCATCGTGATGAAGAAGAATGGAAAAATCCGAATGTATGTCAATTACAAGAAGGTGAACGCTGCTACTAAGAGGGACAACTATCCATTGCCGTACACCAAGCACATGCTTGAGCAGGCAAGGAAGCCTATAGTTTTCTGAACGGCTTCTCACGGTACAACCAGGTGCAAGTGCATCCTGTAGACAAGCACAAGATTGCCTTCGCCACCACTGGAGTGGGGCATCTTTACTTACATAGTCCTGCCCTTCGAGTTGACTAATGCCCCTACCACCTTCCAATGCCTCATGTGCACCATCTTTAAAGACATGCTTCACAAGGAGTTGGAAGTCTTTGTCGACGACCTCTGTGTCCACTCGACCTGAACACTTAGACAAACTCTGTGCAGTCTTTGAGTGGTGTCACTTATATCGTCTCTCCTTGAACCCCTTAAAGTGCCAGTTTTGGGTCAAGCATGGATGCATCTTAGGGCACATGGTGTCGAAGAACGGCATTGCCACTGACTTCTCGAAAGTCAGGGTTATTGTTGACCTTCCACCCCCAATCAACTACAAGGGAGTTCAATGCTTCCTAGGCTATACGGGGTACTATCAGTGGTTTGTACTGAACTATGCATTGATCGCCAGACCTTTGTACAAGAAGCTGTTGATTGTCTTTGAATGGACCGAGGCATACCAACGAGCATATGAAGAGTTGAAAAAGGCTCTAACCACAGCACCAATTCTACGAGCCCTAGATTGGACCATTACTTTCCACGTGCATATCGATGCTTCTAAGTTTGCCGTGGGGATAGTGTTGTGTCAACCTGGCAAACACAACTTAGACTATCCAGTGAGCTTTGCTAGTAGACAACTCACTGAGATGGAAATGAACAACTTGACGACAGAAAGAGAAGGATTAGACATGGTGTTTGCTGTGAAGAAATTCTGGCACTATCTATTGGCCACACCTTTTACCATTTTTGTGGACCATCAAGCCCTGCTCTATCTAGTAAACAAACCTTGCGCTATAGGACGCATAGCTTGGTGGCTCCTTTTGCTCTTGGAATTCGACTTCTCCGTGGTTGTATGAAAAGGAAAAAAGCACTACATGACTGACCATATGTCACGCATTCCCACGGGAGAAGCCGCTGGACAAGGCATTGTTGATGAATTACCCGACGCCCATCTATTTAACCTATCCTGTGAGAGAGATTTATTCAAGGCTGATCTAACGCCATATTGGGCGGATGACATAGTCCAAGTGCTTGAACACGAACTACCTGATCAACCGATAGAAAAAGCCTGACTTAGGCAATTAATCCTTAACATCCAGCCCTATCAGCTGATCACAGGCCAACTCTATAGGTTGGGGCAAGACAGATTGGTGCGTAGATGCATATGCGAACACGAGATGCACGATGTGCTCTCAGAGGCACACATCGGCATTGCTGGAGGGCACTTTAGTGGAGGTACGACAGCACAAAAGGTATTGCAATCTCAACTGTGGTGGCCCATGCTTTTTCGCGATGCAGTGCGATTCGTCAAGCATTGTGATGAGTGCCAATAGACAAAAGTCTCGATTCACAAGGATCAGATGGATTTGACCCTAGTTATTGCACGACAACCCTTCGAAAAATGGGGAATTGACTTCATAGGACCCATCAGTCCTGCGGCACAGTATTCACAGGCCAAGTACATCATTGTGGCCATGGGCTATCTCACAAAATGGGCAAAGATAAGAGCAACACAAAAAAAGGACGCTAGGACAACTGCCAAGTTCTTATGGAAGCAAGTGATCTCACGATTCAGCTGCCCCATCGAACTAGTCAGTGACCAAGACACGCACTTCATCAATGAAGTGATAGTGCATCTCCTGTCCAGCTTTCTCATCATCCATTGCAAATCCTCGCCATACTACCCTCAGGCAAACGATCAGGTAGAATCCACAAATAAGATTCTTGTCAATGTCTTGACCAAGGTGGTCTCAGCCTCACAGAGCGACTGGGACAACAAGCTGATGGCAACTTTGTGGGCTTACCGCACAGCTTATAAAATAGCTGTTGGTCAAACCCCCTTCAGGCTGACCTATGGAAATGAAGCGGTTCTACCATTAGAATTCTTCGTTTCTAGCCTAAGAATAGCACTTCAAGAACGATGGGAAGGGAAGGAGGCATGGACGCAACGCCTGGTCGAACTCAAAAGCCTCTCAAAAACTCGCCTTCTAGCCACCATGCGCTTATATGTGAGAAGGCATGACGCAAGAGTTGGTTTGACAAGCATGTCAAGCAGCGCGACTTTGAACAGGGCGACTTAGTGCTCCTCTACTCAATTAAGGGGCATAAGCAAAAAATGAAATTTAGAGGTCTTGGACCTTTCAAAGTTCGTGCGATCAACCGCAAAAGCAATGTCAAGCTCGAGACCTTAGACGGTGAGGGCATAGGCTTCTTCAATGGCAGTCGTGTCAAGAAGTACTACCCTCCCACCCATCCTTTGCATGAGCCCCTGATGTTAGAACCGCCTGTCAGGATACGAGTGGCCACAATCATTGAGATTGATGATGAGGATGAGGAAGTCGTAGAGCCCGCATACCTCCATATCAGGGTCATTTCAAAACAAACATGCGCTTTCAATGCTTTGATCGACAAGGGAGAAGACTTCAATGTCTTAACTCACGATCATTGGACTCAACTTATCAGACCACCACTTCAATCCACTAATGCAAAATTAAGCCCATATGGGGCCCATTCCTACGCACTTCTTGGCAAGTGTAGAGCCGCCGTTTCTATCGAGTCTGAGACTGTCCCAATGATTTTTTACGTGTTGCCAAATGATAAAAACATAGGCACAGAGTTGCTGCTGGGGAAAACTTTCAAAAAGCAGACTCACTACAATGTTGATTATGAGTCGCAGCACATCCACCTCGCAATAGGCAACGTTCGCATTGTCACAGCTTTCAGCAAGGGCTGCGCGACCTCATCACTATCCGCAATGCCACCGATAGAAATATCCGTAACCAAGTCCAAGGAAGGGGTTAGTGCGCAGTCGCCATCTCCCATATTTCATGAATCACAGCCCACAACAGCAAAACCTAAGGCCCAACAGCCTAGATTTCAATGGCAGCCTAAGCAGCCGCAACCGCTGCCTAGGAGTCAATACTCCTATCCTCATAAAACCAAAAACTCTAAAACTAGGAGGCCAAGACGCAGTCACAGAAAGCATCGCATGATCAAGCAAAGATGGGTCCCTAAAGCCCTCTTGCACAGGCGGAAGGCTACTACATGGGCAACACCTAGTTGTGGATCCCTAAGGCCTACACGGCCAAAGGCACTACTCATACGCTGCCCTCAAGCTTGATCAACCCAAGTCCCATAAACCCTCCAAACCATAAGCCGCAGTGCTCTCCAAAACCATCCAACCTGAATGCAGCAGTCCGTCTATCGTGGCTGCTCCTAATCCACCCATAATCCAAGCAGCCCAACCGCAAACTCAAGAACACTCCCAACCGCAACTCTTCGTTGTCACAGGCTATAGTTCTAGCAAACCTCGACTACCCGTCGGCCTTACGCCCTCCTATGAATGCAAATCCTTTTTAGCGCTGGTTGCCGACCTCGCTGGAGGACACCATGGATGACGTGGTGGAATGCATTAAATGACTAGACACCACCTTCATGTCACTAGCACTAAGCTACGACCGCTTGGACTTAGGACTACTGGAGGAACCCTTTGCAACTGAAGTTAAAATGATGCCATGCTCCTGGGAGACCTTTGAATTCGCATTCGTAAAAAGCTTCTCGCTTCGCTGTTGAATTACTCAATAGCGAGATCTCCAAGGAGCAAGCCATCAAACAGTGCCTCATCACGTCATACAATTAGTGAACCACTTCTGCTATCACTGATCAAGAAATCATAGCGTTATCAAAGCTTGCTGATACTGACTCCCTGTTCTCGAGGCATTGGTACACTCTTAGGCTGCAATGGGAAGTTGAAGGGTGCCGCATAATGACCAACGTTGAGCAGTGCCGCACTATCAAAACATCGGAATACGACCCCACATATGTCGTGCCAACCTCGTATAGAGTGTTAACCACTCTTCAGGGCTGACCCATGGAAGAACACATCAAAGGACACCCCTACCTCGATCGCTTATTTACTGAGGAAGAGTTACACATTGCTAGCCATGTCAACTCTGGTGACTTCCTAACATATGTTCTCACATACATCACACAAGTCGAGATTCGACCCTTTGATTTGGACCACGAAGCTCACTTAGAATACAACCCCTAGTTCTATGATTGGCTCCTTCACAAGTAACTCCTACACCACCATGCCGAACGCCCTTGCCCTTCTGACCCTAAATCCTAGGAAGGATTCTTCTCAAGCTAGAAGGGGAGGGGGTAAGGTGAATCAAATCAGGCCAATCAAAATCAAAATTAGTGAAACACATAAACATATATTATGAAAAATGGATGGGTTAGGAAAAAGGGCATGGAAACTTTGAAGTAAAGGGCAAAAAGTCAAAGTATGAAAAGGAAAATCTACATTGGTTCTTAATGAACTCATTCAAAAAGCATAGAGTTTTTCTTTTTTAGCAATCAACATATTACTATGTGGAAAGCACTAATGAAAATTATGGTTTATGACAGGAACATAAAATGTCGCAACAAGACCGTGCCCACCAACTCCCGTTCACGGAGGAGGAAAGAGCGCAGTATGGCATATCCCTAGAAAACCACGCCTACAATCAACTGAAGTTTTGGACCATCTGGAACATCGAAGAAGTAGAGTCGAAGGAGGAAGCAGCCAAGAGAGTCGTCGGGCAGTGCAACCTCACCAAGTACCTGGAGAAATTTGTGCAAAAGTCTGACCACACAAAGTGTGTGGAGTTTCTCAGGACATACAACCCCGACCAGGAGTGTGGCACCGTGATGGTGGGAAGGGGAGAAAATGCTAAACAGGTACACGTCCACTTGAACCCAGCCTTGGTGGAGAAGGCGTTGGGATTGGAACCGAGGATAGAGAAAAAACATAAAAGGGATGTCTACACCATGTTGAAAATGAAAAGAGAGGAGGTGCTAACCAATGATAGTATCAGCATCCATGACATCCCTAATGCTGAAGCCAGGCTACAGGCAAAGCTAGTGCACGCACTCTTCTCCAGCCAACGCTACAATGCCTTAATGCATCGAATTAACGTGCTTGTGCTGGAGAATGTAGTAGCCCACACCTTAGATGAAGTTGATTGGAATGGGTATATCCGCAAAGCCATCGACCAGGAGGCTAAAGCACTGGCTTTGGAAAGTACACCAGCAGGTGGAGAGTCTCCAGCTTCCAAGGCCACAGAAAGAAAGAAGGCCTCATTTATTGGCTACGAAAGCATTTTGACTACGCTCATCCAGGAGGCAATAAAGGAGACACAGAATGTAGAAGAAGGAGAAGGAGAAATGCCGGATAGGTTGCCCCCTCACCAAGACAAAGAAGGGTCCACCGGACAGAACCGAGACCGAGGAAGAAGGGGAAGAACAGAAAAGCAAGAAGATAACCAAGAAACCCAAGAAGAAAACAGCCCAAAGGAAGAAAAAGGATGACGAAGGCCACAAGAAGGAGAAAGAGGACTTGGAAAGGGCCAAAAAAGAATCCCTTAAGGAGGCCAATGAGAGGGAGAAGAAGAAGAAACATGAAGAAGAAAAGGAAAAGGAGGAATTACAAAAGGCAAAGAAGGCATCAAAACAGGAGGTTGAGGAGAGAAAAAAGAAGGAAAAGGAAGAAAAAGACAAAAAGGAGGAAGAACACTGAAAAACAAAAGCGGAAAGGCAAAGAAAAGCCGTTGAGGAAGAAGAGAAACTAAGAGGAAAGGAGGAAGAAGACTTGGCTGAGGCTACATGCCGATTTATCGAACAACAAAGCATGGCAAATGAATTGGGGAATCTGAGCCCGCAAAGAGAAGAAGGGCCTGGTTCTAGCACACAGGCGCCAAAAATTGTGCCGCCCGCTATCATTGAGGGTAGGGGCAAAGCCCCAATTCACCCGATTCCTCCCCTCATGGTGCCTCCCATCGAACCAACCACCATCACCCCCAGCATCCCGACCAATGCTGATGTTTCAAATTTCGTGGCATGGATGCAATACTTCATCAACAAAGAAATGGCCCAGGGACAAAGCACCGAAACTACGGCCACAGGGCAATCACTTATGCAAAATCAAGGCAAGACCCTAAACGGTAGAAGGTGGAAGCCTCGACATCACCAATCCACACAACGATGACGCCATCAGCTAACTACAACGAGTACGTTGTCGAGCTACTCTCCCAATTAGAGAAAGCTAAGGAGGAACGAAAGATAGCTGTGGCTGAGTTGGCAGCTAAAAAGGAGCCAGTAGCTGCCTTCCAACTTAACAAAACTAGGATGATAGCCATGCAGCAAAGGGAGATCTCGGATCTCAAGCAAGAAGTGAAGGCTAAGGACGATAGGGAAGAGCACTGGAGGCAACTACTAGACAATCAAACACAGGAACTTGTGAAAATGCAGAGAGAACACAAGCTCCTGATCATGCAGTATGAGGAGCTCATTACAAAAACCGCCAAAGTCGAAGTGCTTATAGCTGAGCTCAATGCCAGGGATGAGGAAAGAAAACAGAACATGGAGCAGCAGTAGAACGAGATCAAGTCCCTGACCGATCAGCTGAACTCCAAAAAAGAAGAACAGGAGAAACTGGTCAGAGAACAGGAAGACCAAGAACAAAGGCTTACGATCCTAGCTCTAAGGCAAGGAGAGAGCCTAGAAGAGATGAACAAGAGAGCAGAGGAGTGGGCCACGCAGAATGAAAGAAGGGTGAAGACACTGGCACGACGCCTTGCTCTGGTGGAAAAAGATAAGATCATTGTAGAGAACAAGGCAGAAGTCGTCCAGGTGGCCTTCGATGCCCAACCAAAGGCCTTTCTCAACACAATCATGGACACCACCCACCCAGAGGAGGGAGAATCATTGGAGGTGGCACAAAAGAAGCTTAACATTGCACGCAAAGCCCTGCATGCAGGACTGCAAATGCCACCCCAACCTACGGAGGTTAGACTGAGCCTAGAAGAGCAAAGGAAATACCTACTGCTAGCTGGCCTAACCCCCTAGGAAATAGATGCCATAGGATTTGAAGAGGGAGCGCAATAGGAAGACCGGCAGGGGGAGGAAGCAGAACTCGAATTCGACATGGGCAGATTCAGAGAGGATGTGATCCCACAACCCCCCTTGTCGTAGTCTCAAGAGCAACAATAGGAGGACCCATCTGCGGAGAGACAAGCCGCACTTAAAGAGAGACGTAGGAAGTTAGTCGAAGAGCCAGAAAGCAATTAGGATTTGAAGAGGGAGCACAACAGGAAGACCGGCAGGGGGAGGAAGCAGAACTCAAATTCGACATGGGCAGATTCAGAGAGGATGTGATCCCACAACCCCCCTCGTCGCAATCTCAAGAGCAACAATAGGAGGACCCATCTGCGGAGAGACAAGCCACACTTAAAGAAAGACACAGGAAGTTAGTCGAAGAAGCCAGGAAGCAATTAAGGGCCAAGCGAGCCATGCAGCCGTCCGCACCCCTCCCACCTTGCCTTGATGACATCCCAGTTGGATTCCATGCAGAGCTAGTGGTTTGGGAGAGACAAGAAAAAGAAAAGGATCCATTCACCTTTAGCTTTCTCCTACCCAATAGCTTGCGAAGGGTCTTGCCGCTTAAGGTGATGGAGGAGGTGATCGCGATTGGTGGCCGACTAGGGCAAAAGTGGCAAGAAGAGAGAGAGAAGACCCCCACCTCTTGGGGAACTGAAGAGGCCGACTACTAGCAAAACAAATTTTTTGAAGTTCTACATACAGTACAGGGCTATAAAAGCCAACCCCTGTGGAGGAGGCAAGTATGCGACATTAGTATGCTCGCATGGATGGCATTTTGTAACACTGCCCTTCGAGAGGAAAAACCCCACATACATGGCATACCCTCGAAGGGTAGGTGTGCATTTTGATGCCACCCTCCACGGGCGTTACGACTTTTCCATTATCTATAACTCCAATGTAGTATCCTTCGAACATGCCCTCCTCTTTAACTCAGAAAGCCTAGATGACTCTATGACACACTTCCTCGTAGATTTCTCTTCATGCCCCGATCCAGCTTTTGTAACTACATGTAACTACCTTAGATTACTTAAGCTATTACTTAAGCAGGACCTGATTCCACAAGAGCGCGGCCTGCCTCCCCTCTTCTTCAACCCTAACGCCATTGACAGTTGTGCCATGGCTTGTCTAATGATGAGGGCTAGTCTCCTCCCCTCTTTTTTCCTAGCCCTCCTAGAAGACATGAATGACAGCCAGCTTACTAGATGCAATCACCCTTTCCTCTCCACCACCTCTCTCCACGTCCGCATGAATCTAAAATGATATATGCAAAGCTACCAATTTTTGAGCAAATCCATCCAACCCCCTTCCCCTCCTCATTCAGATGAAGAGAATTAGGCCCTGGCTGTCATTCCACTACTGTAACTTCAAAAAAAAAAAAACAGCATGAAAGGAAAGGCACGAAAAACACTCCATTTACTGGACTACATAGCCCACTTGCAGAAGCACTTACCACCACATAAAGCACGAGATCACTGCACCTAGGGGTTCTCAAGTTAGGCATGCCTGGTGGCTTTGGTCGGCCGGCTCCACTCCTAACCCCCTAGCCCTTTTGCTCCCCCACTTCACGCTTAAGGCACATCAAGGGTAGGACATACCTAGGGAGGTAACACTCACCTATGGTTAGACCTATCACCCTCAGCCACTTGCACCGCACCTCCCTTGGCACAAATGGGGTCCTCAAGTATAGGACATCACCTAGGCTTGCCTACGATTAGACCCACCTCCCCATTCCACTAGCACGAGCACAATGCACTAACACAATGAGGTAGGCACTCCCCTTAGGAACAGCACGGCACCTTCTCCTTTCAAGCATCACAAAAAGCAACAAACCACCAACTTCGGAGGCCCCCATCAACCACGCAATATCCATTTGGCTTCTCCAACAAAAATCATTTCACAGCTTCCACAAGCACCTGAGTCTCCAAGTGGCCCTCACCTTTACACCACTTGGCAAATTGCGTGCCAACCTACAACAACACAGAAGTGCCATGGTACTCACACCCAGCTAGGAGGGGGTAATGTTAACCCCAAGTCGAGATGGCGGAAAAAGGAAGGAAAAAGCAGAAAAAAACATGGAAAAAGAGCAAAGACACGCAGGCAACCTCCAAATCTAAGCCGGGGTAAAAAGCGCAATTTTAAATGAAAGGCGCCTCAAAAAACTTGGAAAACTCTTGTAAAAGAGTGCCAGGCTCCCTGCTGTGCCAATTGTAAAATATTAGATGGGTGTAGGCTAGAGGCATAAGGCTAGAAGAGGGAAATGGAAAAATGACCTTGCCACAATGGCCGGTCATGTAAAAAAGGGATGGGCGCCCATCGGGTTTTTAGGGTTTGTATATATAAAGTTCAAAAAGTGAATGAAAGCTCATTCTTTGGTGTGTGGCTAACAAGAGCTCTCTTCTTCTTCTCTTCTCCTCATCTTCTTGCTTGTGTGTGCTCTTGAGAGAGGGAGTGTGAGAGTGTGAGGGAGTAAGTGTGTGAGAGTGAGGGATCAAGAGGGTGAAGCTCTTCACCATCTCCTCTCCTCTTCTCTTTTCTCACACGTGCGGCTATGGAGGATGGAGCTTGGAGATGGAGGAGGCTTGAGGATGCTTGAGCTCGCATCTAGGATCGTGGAGCTACTGGGGTGTGCGAGAGAGGAGGCAACTTGTATCAGCATCAAGGTAAGCTCACTACACTCATAGGATCGATGGCGCGTCAGCTAGGTGAGAGATAGCCATTAGAGCTTGCTTGAAACGCTTGAAGCAATAAGCAGTCCGTGGGTCTTGACGGTTGAGCGTGAGCTCCCACTACATTACCCAATGACTTGGTAAAGATATCTACAACTTGGTCTTCTGTCCTCACATGGACCAAATCAATGTCACCTACAATCACTTTTTCCCTTATGAAGTGATAGTGTACCTCAATGTGCTTAGTCCTAGCATGATAGACAGGATTATTGGCTAGGAGCACACTACTCATGTTGTCACAATAGAGTGTGACAAGCCTGACTTCGTGCATGCCCAAATCATTAAGAAGCTTCATGAGCCATGTTGCCTCACATGCAGCTAGTGCAGCACCTCTATACTCTGCCTTAGTACTAAGAGTTCAAATGTAGCTTGCTTCTTACTGCTCCAGCTGACCATACTACTACCAAGGGAAAATGCATATCCACTAGTAGATCTCCTGTCATAGGTACTTCCTGCCCAGTCAACATCTGTATATCCTGTAAGCTCCAAAGGCTTACTATGCTCATAGAATAGACCATAATCTGATGTAGCCTTTACATATCTCAAGATCCTCCTTACTGCATCTAAGTGCGGCTTCATAGGTTTGTGCATGAACTAACTAATCAATCCAATTGAATAGTTAAGATCCGGTGTAGTAATGGTAAGGTAAATCAAGCTACCCACCATTTGTCTATACATAGTGACATTCTCAATCTCATGTCAAACATTTGCAAGTAGCTTAACATTTTGTTCGAATGGAGTGCTCAATGCTTTATAATCCAACATACCATACTTGGTTAACATATCCTGTGCACACTGCTTCTGCAACAACCAAGTACCATGAGGTGTAGAGACAACCTCAATCCCAAGGAAATACTTCAGATCTCCCAAATCTTTGACCTGAAATTCAGCATGTAACATTTCCTTGATCTCTCCAATTTCTGTGACATCATCACCTATAATGATCAAGTCATCCATATAGATGACTAATACCACATAACCATCTCTTGTCTTCTTTGTGAATAGGTTATGAACAGCCTTGCCCATAGTAAAACCAAGTTTTTGTAAGCATGCACTTATCTTAGCATTCCAAGCTCTAGGTGCTTGCTTCAGCCCATATAATGCTTTCTTCAATCTACACACATATGTAGGAAAATATGGGTGTGCATAGCCCTCGGGCTGATCCATGTATACTTCCTCAACCAAATCACCATTGAGAAAATCATTCTTCACATCCATCTGATAAATACTCCATCCTTACTCCATCCTTTAGATGCTGCCAAAGCAATCACTGTCCTCATGGTTGCCATTTTAGTAACAGTGCTGAATGCACTACAAGATATAGACCTTATACCGATGTTTAAAGCGACGAAAATACAAACAACAAAATTTGCCCCCATCGTCGTAAAAAGCGTCGTTATTGACAACGCCATAGAAACGTCGCTATATGCGTCGCTATATGCGTCGCATTTGCGACGCATATAGCGATGCATATAGCGACACAACCAGTAAATTTGCGACGCTCATAGCGAGGCCAATAGCGACGCGAGTAGTAAATTTGCGATGCAAATAGCGACAGTAACAGGGAAAAAAAAATTTGTGTGCTGTATGAGAGCCATACAAAATAGTTTCTGCACTACTGCATACAAAGCGTTTGCAAACAAAAAGAATGTATACTGAAATCATAAAACTAATACATGAAATAAATACATGATCGCATAAAATGCGATTGGTACAATCATGAAAGGATATCACTAATACATAGAAAATGTCTACATAGATCAGGCAACTAAAAACTAAAGGTGTGTGAGCTCCAAGGATCCAAGGGCGAGCTAGAAATCCTCGTCCCCCGAAAGCTCGTCCCGCCGCAAAGGAGCATCGAACGGATTCTGCAAAAAAAGAAACAACATATCAATCCATCATACAATAATGCATTCAAATATCTCATGGTAACTACGGACAAGAAAGATGAGTGACTTACAGGGCCGCCGCGTCTATACAATCGATCGATCAAATGCATTGAGACCGCGCCTCTCTGCATATTGAGTCTCAAGGCCTTGCGGATCACGATTTGTAATGGAGTGCTGCAAAGAAAACAAAATGCTAACTGTTAGAAACATGATTGTCAGTACAAAGAATATTTCAAAAAAACAAATAAGCAAAACAAAAGAGAAACTTACAAAGTCCTCCAAATATGTCCTGTGGCTGCCACTCCCAAGATGATGCACCACTCCGGCCTCGAGTCGTGCCCTCGCCGCCTCCCGCTGACTCCAACGTCTTGGCGAATCTGGAGCCTCCTCCCTCAGTCTCGGCGCCAGTCGTCTGCATCTAACCACTCGGGCTTTGCAGTCCCACTCTTGATTGCCTTGCGTGCGTCGGATCATCTATGTGACATGTATGCACGCATGCAATCCATCATCCAGCCCGTAGAGAATCTATCTACTGCGGCTGGCACCGGAAACTCCTCGTGCAAGGATGCTACTATATAGTCCTTGCTCCCCTCTGGTATGTTCTTCCAATGATCCAGGACGTTGTGCCAAAAAACTTGTTGGCACAACTCCCTCATGCGAGCCATCACCCTCCTCCCCTCATCATTCATGATGATGGCTCCTGACCTACTATCAACTAGGTATCCATAACCCCTAGGAGTCTACCTAAGATGGATCCTCTCCCATCTCCATCCACGCTCCTGGGCATATCCAGGAGACCCCTATACATCCGGTGTACCGACAGGGGTACCCTCTCTCAGAGTGCCACTCAAAGGGGTGCCACCAAAGGGGGTGCTACCAAAAGGGGTGCCACCTGCTGTGACGGCTGCGCAAAAGCCGGAGTAACTGGAGTAGACGTCCCCACAGGTGTGACAAATCCTGGAGGTGATGCAGCTCTAGCTGAATGACGAGACGGAGACACCATGTCCGTGTCTCCAGAGCAGCACCCCCATGATCTCGATGCAATCCCTCCCTCTGGCCCAAGTCGTGAGCGTCGAGATCATTTGCTCGAAGTTGAAGCATCTGATCGCATTGAAGTAAATCTAGCAGAGCACCCTGACGAAGAACGAGATAGCTCTTGGTCTGCCATCTCTCTGAATCTCGCGAGCTGATCTAGAGACATGCGTGCCATCATGTCCTAAAACTCCTCATCGCTCATCCCTCGACTCATCTTGAAAATGTCACCTGCACAGATAAAAAATGATGTTAGAATAATCAATTTAAACTATACAAAGCACAGTAATATAAATCATTTTTGAAAAATCCCTCTTAAAATGCATATCTTATGTACCTTTATGGAAGATCTAAACAACGAATTGAGTAATACAATTCTCCAAGAATGAAGTATTCTATGGTCCCATGTTAATCTCCTGACACAACTCTGCATACACTGGAAGGTCGATAGACATGTCAACACAAAAGAACGAGTCTGCCTCGTTCTCAAAAAATTCTTGGACTTCTATATTTCCATCATTGTTAGCCGATGCGGGCTCCAAACTTGCGGTGGCCTCCACTCCTTGTAATGTCGACCCCTCTATTTGCATATTTTCTTCATCTATGCCTGGAACATTGCTTTGATCATACACTCTCACACTTCGAGGAGTTGAAGGTATAACATACCACCATCGAGGTTGTCGGGGGTTTGGATAGAAGATTACCTGTTCACAAACATGTACAAAGCGAGTTCAAACCATTGTGACATAAACCATGTTGTATTACAATTAGCAAGCAAATGACTCTTTGCACCTGTCCACAATGGGCCGGCAACACAAAGGTGTCGCTCAAATCCGTCCATGTTTTTTCAGAATCTATTTCGAGAAATCCAGATGGACCTCGTCGAACTGTTGCTCCAGCTCCTCCAAGTACCAGTTTGAACCACTACACATCGACTAGTATCATGGAGAAGCTACGGTAATCCATCGTAATAATACTTTGCAAGTTCCCAAAATACTCCATCTCATCCACAACCGTGTTCGGATCCGTTGCTCGTCGCTGGCTCTCTTGCTCAAACCTTGCCATGACACCACAGTCCATTGTGGAGCGCATTTTGTCAATATGCTCCATGCGAAAATGTCGTCCGTGCGACCATGCTGCACTATATATTTTGTACTGTACATTGAAACACTCAAATTAGATGTAGCAAGCAAATTTATATACGACACATTCTAAACCCCTCATTACCTTTGGACTACATCCCCTCGAGAACTCCCACTCCTCCATTGAGACCTTTGTCCCTTCGCTGGATGTTGCGGTCAAGGCTCCATGCAACCATCGTGTTGACATAAACCGCGGCATCTCCTCCATGCCTTCAAGATATCAAATCGGTCGGTGACGCGTACTGCGTCGGAATTCAGCTCACGCTTCCTCTCAATCTTGCCTTGCAATCTGGTACTTGGCGAGTCATGTCTCCATGGAGGCATGGTGCAACATACGAAAGCGATTAACCTTCTCTTCCATTGAGGCATTCATTCTTTTTTCTACCCCATTTCCAACCACCACATCTCCAGTTAGTCTATCATCGTCCTTCAGCGTCCATAGCATTTCATTGTCTGGTCCCACCGTTGGTAGCCATTGTGAGATATGCACTAACGCCTCTGACACCAATTAACCTTCCGCCATGCTACCTTCTGGACGAGCTTGTTGTCGCACAAAGCCTTTCAGGGTTTTCATGAAGTGCTCCAGGAAGAACATCCATTGCGTATGGACAGGTCCAGCAATCTCCACTTCGTCCACAAGATGCACAAGAAGGTGAACTTGTATCGTGAGCATGCTAGTGGACAGGTATTTCTCAAAGAGACAGACCATCTCAACTGCTCCCCGCCTTGCAGATTCAATAGAGGACGTCTTAATCTCTTTCTGTGAGATCCATTGCACCAAAGTCAACAACTTGTAAATGTCCCCGCAAATTTCTGGAGTAAGGCATCCTGCGATCGCGATCGGTAGGACAAACTGCCACAAACGAGAAAGCATTATGAATAATGGCCACTTTTCAAATTGCAAAATGCCCACGCTGATTATAATCCATTCTGTTCACAAACCTGACATATCTTATGCCAATCATGGGATTTTAGCCCCGACAATTGGTCATCTTTAGAAAATGCGGACCTGAGAGAACGCATCATACCCGCCGTCGGAGTGCGGATAGACTTGATTACTTGCTTCACAATGCGCTCTTCTTTGGTAGACAAAACCCAGGGAGCGCGAGGAAGCTGCACTCCCCCTTCAGCACTCGACTGCGGCCAAAGCGCCTCCATCTTACCTACCTCCTTCAAATCCATTCGTGACCCTATAGTGTCTCTCTTTCCTGTGATGTGGTCCCATAGCAAGCTGCCCACATTCTTGAAAATATGCATGGGATCCAACAAGTGGTTGACCTATAAGTGGGTCCAATATGGCAACTCGTAGAAAATTGAGAACCGTCGCATTCCATTTGGATGTGATTCCAGGTTTACCATTTTCAGCTCATACCAGCTTGCAGCGTTCATACGTGCTGGAGGTCATCCAAGAAAACCTTCCCTGAGTTCATGATCCTCCGGCAAGAAAGCGGCGTGTCCTTGATATACCATCTTCTTCATGGTTCGTGACCTTTGGGAGTCTAACTGTGGCCCACACAATGGACATGCATGATAACCTGAGGAAACCAGACCTGTAAGGCGAGCCACGACCTAGTGAATACTTAATTGAATGAAATAAAATATAGATATTACCAGCGAGAATGGAGGTCTGCTCACCTGAGCACTCTCCCAATCCCGGAACGTCATGCATCGTCCACATGAGAATGGCTCGAATGTTGGCTAACCGTCGACCATCGCGCCTGCTCATATCTTGCACAGTGACCCCCTCCTCCCACAAAATCTTAAGCTCATCGACTAATGGACGAAGATACACGTCCATATTTTTTACTTTGTAGCGGCCCGGGATGAGCAAGCTAAGGATGAGATGTCATTTCTTCGTAGAAAGCCATGGAGGGATGTTGTAGTTGACAAGCACTATAGGCCACACACTGTAAGAAGTCGAGCGCAGACCGAATGGGTTCACAGCATCCATGGCGAGACCGAGCCGAAGATTCCTTGGCTCTCATGCAAAGCCTGGGAAGGTAGAGTTAATGTGGCTCCATGCGCTTGAATCCACTGATATTCGTTGAACTCCATCCGTGGACCTATTCTGCACATGCCACGTTGTCAAGCTTGCCATGCCAAATGTGCGAAACATGTGGTTTATGCGGGGGATGAGCGGAAAGTGTCTGAGAACTTTTTGAGGGATGGTTTGCCCTTGCAAGTCCTGTCGATACTTGTGAGCACCACACTTTGGACATGTCTCCATAGTCTCGTATTCATCTCGAAACAGTATGCAGTCGTTGATACATGCATGGATGTTATTGTAGTCCATGCCAAGCTTCCGTAAAACATGTCATGCATCATCACGAGACTTAGGCATGGTATTTGCAGGTGGTAATATATGATATTTCAATAACCTGAAAAAAATCATAAAACACCTTGAAAAAGCACAAATGTTTGCAATAATACTGAAAAAAAAAATTCAATGAAGTCTATGTGCAAGGTACCTGAATAACTCAGTCACACCCGTATCGCTCCAACCGTATTTTGCTTGCACACTTAAGAGTGCAAGCAATGTCTTCAACCGAGATACTCAGCACCCATCATATAATGGTATGGATGCTTCCTCTCTAAGCGGGTCAGATGTCTCCACATCCATGGGAATCAATGCATTGATCATTGCCTCTATCTCAGGCTCCAAGATTGTAGGTAGGTCGGGAAGGTTGTCTGTCTCCTCTGGCATTGACGGTATAGATGGGCCTTACGAGTGGTGGATTGGCTCCTGCAATCCATCCATCGCACGTCCACGAACTCTTCTGATTGGCTGCAAAGGGTGCACTCCCCCTTGGGTCGAGACATCACCCCCCTGGATAGAAAATTTGCTAACAAGACCCAATCTTATTGTGTATGGTTTTCAATTAGCTTGCAAGTACAATGCATGATTAATATTAACTTCAAATTACTGTTTGCTGAAAATCCGCAATCACTTGATCAATGATCTCAGATTGAAACTCGCCAAATCATCATACGTGTTCTATAGACAATCGGCATTTTCGTCTAATTGCCAACTTGCATTGAGAGCAAGGACATGGGACACGCTGATTAAGATACGTCTCGCGGTCTTGAACAATAAGACCTTCTTCGTTTTCCATATTATCTACATTACAGCAAACGAGGCTTAAATGGATAGCTTTATGGAGATGTACGTCAAGTTGCAAGTTGACCATAAATCTTGCATTGTACATAGTAGTTGAGAGATTTTCCGATGTTATATCTCGGCCTTGTATCATGCTCAAGGATTTGTTTGTCCCAGTAGATAATTATTCGTTATTGTAAAAAACTGCACTAGAGGGCTTTGAGTGTAAGTAATCCATTTTGAGCATCATTGAGGATCTCTTAGTCTAATAATAAATCAATCTCAACAAAAAGCATCTTAGAAATGTGGTTTTTTTGTCCTAGGATCGCGTATTAAAATTAATGCCATCTATGAAATTTATCAACTATAGTAATAAAATTTATTTCAATCAATTCTACTCATAGTCATAAGACCTGAGAGAAAATATCCTATACTCAATTTAAGGGATTCTTCTTCTATAACAATACTTTTGGGTTCATTTTGATGAAGTACCGTAATGACCATTAGCTAGGGTATCATTTTCTTTTAGTCCTTTCGTTGACTAGTTGGCATGATTTCTAATTTGTTATGCCCATAAAGTTTATACAAAAACAATGATTTATGCATATCACAATTAGATCCCCTACTTGGACATTATGAAGGACATGCAATTTTAAGCCATCTTAAAGAGTCACCAATGTACATGGCCCATGGAAAAGCACATTGCATACCATTATCGATAAGTCTATTATCTTAAATTTCCTTCCCCTTCCTCTCCCTCTCTTTCTCTCCCTCTCTCTCCCTCTCCCTCTCTCCCTCTCTTTCTCTCTTTCTCTCTTTCTCTCTCATTTCCTCTCCTAAACAAGCAAAAAAAAAAAGTGATTCAAACATTAAACAAGCAAGAGGGAGAGAGAGAGAGAGAATGCACTCTCTCTCTCTCTCACCCTCACCCTCTCTTTCTCTTTCTCTCCCTCTCTCATTTCCTTCCCCTCCCTCTCCCTCTCCCTCTCTTTCTTCCCTCTCTATCTCTCTTTCTCTCTCATTTCCTAAACAAGCAAAAAAAAAGTGATTTAAACATTAAACAAGCAAAAGGGAGAGGGAGAGAGACAATGCACTCTCCCTCTCTTTCTCTTTCTCTCCCTCTCTCATTTCCTTCCCCTCCCTCTCCCTCTCCCTCTCCCTCTCCCTCTCCCTCTCTTTCTCTCCCTCTCTTTCTCTCTCATTTCCTCTCCTAAACAAGCAAAAAATAAAGTGATTTAAATATTAAACAAGCAAAAGGGAGAGGGAGAGAGAGAATGCACTCTCCCTCCCTCTCCCTCTCTTTCTCTTTCTCTCCCTCTCTCATTTCCTCCCCCTCCCTCTACCTCTCCCTCTCTTTCTCTTTCTCTTTCTCTTTCTCTTTCTCTCTCTCCCTCTCCCTCTCCCTCTCTTTCTCTCTTACTCTCTCGTTTCCTCTCCTAAACAAGCAAAAAAGAAAGTGATTTAAACATTAAACAAGCAAAAGGGATAGGGAGAGAGAGATTGCACTCTCCCTCTCCCTCCCTCTCCCTCTCTTTCTCTTTCTCTCCCTCTCCCTCTCCCTCTCCCTCTCTTTCTCTTTCTCTCCCTCTCTCTCCCTCTCCCTCTCTTTCTCTTTCATTTCCTCTCCTAAACAAGCAAAAGAGAGTGATTTAAACCTTGAACAAGCAAAAGAAAGAGAGAGGGAGACTCACCGATAAGATATGGCGAGCGTGGGGTGGCTCCTCTTTGCGATGAAGGCTCCTCCTCTCCTTCGCGAACAACGGCGGCGGCAGCGGCGGCGGCGGCAAGTCTTCTTCCTCTCCTTCTCTCACGACGGTCGCTCTCTCCCTCGCTCTCACTCTCAAAACTCTCAATGGAGCAAACCCGAAATGAAAACCGCGCTCGGTTTTGGCCGCGTTTTTTCCCTGCGGCCTATTGCTATTTGCGTCGCAAATAGCGACGCTATTAGTGACGCAAATAGCGACGCCAATAGCGACGCCGCTATTCGCCGTCGCTAATCGGCGTCGCTACTAGCTCAAATCCTTGTAGTGATGTTTCCTCATAATCAAGACCATATTGTTGTGCATACCCTTTTGCCACAAGTCTTGCCTTGTACCTTTCCAATGTGCCATCTGATTTGCATTTCACTTTGTATACCCATTTGCAATCAATAGCCATTTTTCCTTCAAGAAAACCAACCAAATCCCAAGTGTCATTTTCAGCCAATGCTGAATATTCCTCATCCATTGCCTTACACCAATGATCATCCAAAATAGCTTCAAAAAACTTTGTGGGTTTCTTGAAGCTAGTGACTTTTGCCATATATGCATAGTGTCTCACTATGTAGCCACTGTATGTAAGCCTATCCATAGGCTTCCTGACTCTTTCTAATCTCCTCAACTGAGGTGCAGTATGAGACTCTCCTCTCTCATGAGGTGGTATATATCTATGTCTCACACCAGGAGTCACAACTGATGGAATACCAAACTCACTATCCAAGTTGTCAGTACCAGGTGAATCATAACCACAAGTGAGTGGCCCTATAACATCATCAAGTTTTCCTTTGCCTTTATCCACATCTCTCCCCCTCACTGACATACCCGTGTTAGTGGAGAAAGATGCTGAAGTCCTCAATCTACCTATCCAAGAACTAACTGATGTAGTAGCATCTTTAGAAGGCCCAAAAATTTTTGCACTTTCATTTGTACCTGCATGTACATAAGGCTCTTGACAACCATAATCATCATTCATCAAAGTGATCTTCTTCTCATGCCATGATTTCATCTCATCAAATACCACATCTCTTGAGACCAATGTCTCATGAGTAGAAGGATTATAGCATTTGTACGCTTTCCTATCTTGTGCATACCCAATAAGGATGGCCTTTTCTGCCTTTGGATCAAGCTTCTTCCACTTTTCATCAAGAACATGTACATATGCCAAGCATCCAAAGACCTTAAGATGGCTGATGTCCGGCTTTATCCCATAAAGCCTCTCATAAGGAGTCACCTCATGTATACCTGCTGTTGGTGTACGATTCATGACATACACTGTAGTCATTACAGCCTCTGCCCAATATGCATTTGGTAGGCTTTTCTCATTCAACATGACTCTAGCCGATTCCATGATCACCCTCTTTTTCCTCTCTACCACACCATTTTGTTGTGGTGTGTACTTGCATGTCAATTGGCTTTTAATTCCATGAGCTTCAAAGAAGTGATCAAAGTCTTTAGAAACATATTCTCCACCACTATCAGATCTCAAGCATGAGATGTAGCAAGCCAATTCTTTCTCCACATGTCTCTTAAAATCCTGAAAAGCATCCATGACATCACTCTTGTGCTTTAGCACATACAACCATGTGTACCTACTATAGTCATCTATGAATGACACATAGTAACGTGATCCCCTAAGAGATGCATTCTGTGAGGGTCCCCATACATCAGAATGTACAAGTTGTAATGGTCTAGTAGTAGTGCTTACATGACTCATAAATGGAAGCCTTGATTGCTTTCCAAATTGACAAGATTGACATACATGTCCCAATTCTGCATGCTTGAACTTAGGAAGTCCAAGTACGACTTGCTTATGCTGCATATTCTTCAACTTTTGAACATTTACATGTCCAATCCTTTTATGCCATATCTCAATGTCCCTTATTGCAGCATTTTCATGTGAGTACATAGTAGCATTCAATGCTGGAATTTTCGTATCCAATGTAAACATCCTGCCATTTCTTTTGCCTTTAGCAATGAGTTTGCATCCTTGACCATACTCTTCAATGTAGCATCCATCTCTATTGAATCTAACTTTTGTTTAGCCATTCATCCCACAGAAAGCAAGTTTTTGGTTATGGAGGATACATGTAATACATCATAGAGACTCTTTTTCCTGTCACCATGCATTGACAAGGGAACAGTATCTGTATGCATAATATCATGTTATGTATCATCCCCTGTGCAAACATATCCATGAGCACCTTCTACCAATGTGTCAAACCACTCTCCATGAGGAGTCATGTGGTTAGATACCCCTGAGTCTATATACCATACATCATCTACTTTGCTGTGTATAGGCAACCCTTTCTTCACATGTTGCATTGCAAACAACTTGTCATCCTCCTGCATACCACTAGAATAAGCATAATTACCATGTTGCTTCCCTCTTGCTCTATGATCATTCTGCTTTTTGTAGCAATCCTTAGCTACATGCCTGTATTTTCCACAATAATGGCAATCCTTATTTGCATTTGATTGCTGTCCATGACTCAGTTGAGGTTGCTACCAAGTGCCTCTTCCTCTAGGTGAATACCCTCCTCTTCCACGTGCATTTAGGCACCTCTATTTGCTTGAGGTTGCCTATTTTTCCATCCAGTAGCTTGTTGTCCATGGGCTGCATATGCATTTCTAGCACCTCTTCCTCGAAAATTTGATCTTCTTCTTCCACCTCTACCCCTTTGATTGGAGTAGAAGACATTGTCCCTGCTGTTTTTAGACCCACTGGAACTTGTATTAAGTCCAAGTTTCACTTCTTTATGCAAAAGAAGTGCTACAAGTTCATCAAAGTCAAGCTGCTCCTAACGCACTGAAATGGAAGTATCAAACTACTTATATTCCTATCCAAGTCCATGGAGGGTAGTAGTTACCAAATCATCATCCTCAACTTCAGCTCCAATTGAGCCTAGTTGTTCTGCAATGGATTTGATCTCACTGACATAGTCCTCAATAGACCTTCCATTCCTAGATGTGGCTAAATTTTTGCATTAGTTGTGTCTTTCTTGCATGAGTGACCTGCCCATAATTCTTCATCAATAAGTCCCAAGCAGCTTTTGGGGAAGTACAATTTGCAATTTGCATAGCCTTTGTGTCTAACACACATAGTGACAACCAATGCAAGACCTTGTTGGCCTTTTCCAACCAAGTCATGTATGCCTTCAACTGATCCTGTGTTGGAGGTCTATCTTCCAGTAGCTTGGGCTCATCTTCAAGACCTGTAACTCTGTCCCAATAGCCTCTTCCAATTAAAAATTAGACATCCTGAATTTCCATAGAACAAATTTGTTGTAGTCCAGCTTCTCACCAACTATCTGAGTGATAGTATCTTTCTCTCTTGTGTTTGCCATTTCAAAGTCTTAAGCTTTGCAAAACCAGTAGATTTTAGTTCACAACAATATCATACATTTCCAAACATGTGGTAAAGCATCTAATGTAATAGCATTCCAACCAAGTAGCATTGTCTTATCATTAGACATGTAGGCATACACAACATTCAATGACTGACAACAATCTGTAATCAGCAGTCTGTAAGTAACCAGCTGTATATTCTCTATCAAAATGAGGTTATTTTTAGCTCAAACAATCCATAAACCACAACAACCAGGTGTCACAACCTCTGGGAGTCAATACATAACTCAATAGGCACCAATGCTTGTCTAGCTCTTCAGGCAACAATGCCACATATGCTTGCTGCAAACTGTTAACAGTCAACCCCACTACAAAAACTGTAGTAAATCAGTTTAAAAATTGAGCATTTAATACTCACAACATTCCACAAGTCATTCAATACCCATGTGATCTCATCCAAGCATGGTTAGACATCAATGCATACTCCTGTGATCTTCAAAACTCTAAGACTCAGATTATACCAAGACTATGACAACAGTCTGTCTATTGTGAACTGCCTATACATGAAGCTCAATAGCTTCCACAAGTGCTTAACCAACCAAAGGTATTGACATGATCACTTATCGGTTATTGTACCCTTTGCCAGTATGACATTCATTAACAATGGGCTGCCATTAATCATTGCCAGTGTAGAAGAGAGAATCAAGTACATATCTTCAAGCCTACTTGATACATTCACTGCTAATGCTCAAGGTGTTTCAAAGATGATACTCTCTATTAGATGTGAATGACATTGACCGAGACCTCCATGCAGTAAGCCTGAATCTATGCCCTTTTATGTTGCTATCCATGCTAATTTGGCCACCTATTATTCTGCATGTGTAAGGATTTGAACTCTTTGTAGAGCTGAGAGAAGCCTGCAGTCGTCGTACTTTAGAATGATGAATGACCAATACGAACACATGCTTTGAGAGATGCCACAAGCCAATCCTTAAACATTCTGACAATGAGGCTAGCAAGCGTGTGCATAAGGCAAGCAAATCATGAATATGAACCTGCATGTCCAGTAGTGAGGTACGTAGCCTCTTTTTCTCCAACGCAGACAACAACATCTCCTTGTATCTGCGTCGTCTATCAGCTGTCAAACCAGTAATCCAGCCTTGATGAGAAGTGGAGCATGAATTTCCTTTAGATTGCCACGAAGTTCTTCTCCCACTTTTAGCTTATTTCACTCATGTCTGCACCACCAAGTTGGGCTCCGTCACCAAGTACCTACCGGAGCTCCAGAAATGCAACGTATTTGACATTAGCTCTAGCATTAGTGTACCGCATCACGTTGTTCTGCACCCCCTTTTACCCTCATTTTTTGATGGATAATCTCTGACTCCTTCATTACACACAACACCCACATATGGCCTCCATCCACACCTCATTGCTTGCACAGAAGCCAGTCCATTTGCAAAAGGCACAGCTTGACTCAGCATGCCCTCCCTTGATGACTAGTTTGACTCCCCTGTACAGTGGCAGAAGGTTTGCTAAGCTGAAGTTTATGAAGCTGATCTATCGTTTCCTGCTGAGTCAACAAAGATTGTATGCATTGCTGTTCAGAGGCGCACTTGGGATAGATCTAGTGTTGAGAGTGTTAAGGACAAATGGATTGCTTGCTGGGCCAACAACAACTCTGTTGAGCCTTTGCAAGGCTTCTTCAGCACAAGATCGGATCAGTGTCGTGTGCAAATGGGAAGAATTTGATTTTGAATCATCAATATTTCTAGCTCTAATACCATATTACAGTTCAGAGAGAAAGAGATGGAGACAAAGGCACAAGCTCAAAGGGTAGCAGACATGCTCTCTGTAATCCATTCCTTTAACACATAATCACACTAAAAGTCAACTGTATGTACAACACACATACTAAGATCAACTGACCTAGATCTAATCATGGTTAAGTTAGTGTGACTTAACCTTATTCACTAAGGTAAACAACTGACAGAAGACTAATGAGCTTGAGTCTCAACAACTGTGCAAGATATGAGCAAGCATGATGGTCGACGGTCCGCCAATATTTGAGCCATTCTCATATGGAGGATGCATGAATTTTTAGGATTCAGAGATTGCTCAAGTAAATAGGCTTCCGTTCTCATTGGTAATATCTAGATTTTATCTCGTTCAAGTTTGTATTCACTAGATAGAGCTATTGGAACAGGTCTGGTTACCTCAAGTTATCATGCATGTCCATTGTGTAGGCCATAGTTAGACTCCCAAAGGTCACGAACTATGAAGAAGAAGGTATATCAAGGACACGCCACTTTCTTGCCAGAGGGTCATGAACTCAGGGAAGGTTTTCTTGGATGACCTCCAACACGTATGAGTGCCGCAAGCTAGTATAAGCTGAAAATGGTCCACACGGAGTCACATCCAAACGAAATGCGACGGTTCTCAGTTTTCTATGAGTTGCCATATCGGACCCACTTACAGATCAACCACTTGTTGGATCCCATGCATATTTTCAAGAATGTGGGCAACTTGCTATGGGACCACATCACAGGAAAGAGAGACACTATAGGGGCACGAATGGATTTGAAGGAGGTAGGCAAGATGGAGGTGCTTTGGCCACAGTCGAGTGCTGATGGTCGCGTGCAGCTACCTCACGCTCCTTGGGGTTTTTCCACTAAATAAGAGTGCATTGTGAAGCAAGTAATTAAGTCTATCCGCACTCTGACGGTATGATGTGTTCTCTTAGGTCTGCATTTTCTAAAGACGACCAATTATTAGGGCTAAAATCCCATGACTGGCATAAGATATGTCAGGTTTTTACTACGAATGGATTGTAATTGGCATGCGCATTTTGCTATTTGGAGTGTAGCCATTGTTCGTAATGCTTTCTCATTTGTGGCAGTTTGTACTACCAATTGCGATCGCAAGATGCCTTACTCTAGAAATATCCAAGGCCATTTACAGGTTGCCGACTTTGGTGCAATGGATCTCACAGAAGGAGATTAAGACGTCCTCTATTGAATCCGTAAGGCGGGGAGCAGTGGAGACGGTCTATCTCTTTGAGAAATACCTGCCTACTAGCATGTTCACGATACAAATCCACTTCTTGTGCATCTTGTAGATAAAGTGGAGATTGTTGGACCTGTCCATACGCGATGGATGTTCTTCTTGGAGTGCTTTATGAAAACCCTGAAAGGCTTTGTGCAACAACAAGCTCAGCCAGAAGGTAGCATGGCTAAAGGTTGGTTGGTGTCTGAGACACTAGTGCATATTTCACAATGGCTACCAACGGTGGATCTAGACAACAAAATGCTATGGTCACTGAAGGATGATGATAGACTGACTGAAGATGTGGTGGTTGGAAATGGGGTAGAAAAAAGAATGAATGCTGAAATGGAGGAGAAGGTGAATCGCTTTTTTATGTTGCACCATGCCTCTATGGAGAAGTGGCTCGCCAGGTACCAGATCGCTAGGCAAGATCGAGAGGAAGCACGATTTGAATTTCGACGGTAGTACGTGCCATCGACCGATTCAATATCCTGAGGGCATGGAGGAGATGCCGCGGTTCATGTCAACGCGATGGTTGCATGGAGCTTTGACCGCAGCGTCTCGCGAAGGGGCGGAGGTCTCAATGGAGGAGTGGGAATTCTCGAGGGGATGTAGTCCAAAGGTGATGATGCGTTTAGGATTTTTCGTGTCTATATTTTATATGCAACAACTAATTTGAGTGTTTCAATGTACAGTACAAAAAATGTAGTGCAGAGTGGTCTTGCAGAAGGCATTTTCGCGTGGAGCGTATTGACAAAATGCGCTCCATAATGGACTGTGGTATCATGGCAAGGTTCGAGCAGGAGATCCAACGACGAGCAATGGATCCAAACATGGTTATAGATGAGATGGAGTATTTTGGAAACTTGCAAAGTATTGTTACGGTGGATTATCGTAGCTTCTCCATGATACTATTCAATGTGCAGTGGTTCAAAGTGGTACTTAAAGGAGTTGGAGCAACAGTTTGATGAGGTCCATCTCGATTTCTCAAAATAGATTCTGAAAAAAAATGGACGGATTTGCGTGACACCTTTGTGTTGCGGGCCCATTGTGAACAAGTGCATGAACTCATTTGTTTGTTAATTGTATTACAATATGGTACATGTCACAATAGTTTAATCTCTCTTGTACGTGTTTGTGAATAGGTAATCTTCTATCCAAACCCCCAACAACCTGGATGGTGGTATGTTATACCTTCAGCTCCCCGAAGTGTGAGAGTATATGATCAAAGTGATGTTCCGAGCATAGATGAGGAAAATATGCAAATAGAGGGGTGGATATTGCAAGGGGTGGAGGCCATTGAAAGCTTGGAGCATGTAGAGGAGCCAGCATCGGCTAACAATGATGGAAATACAAGAGTCCAAGAATTCTTTGTGAATGAGGTGGACTCATCCTTTTGTGGTGACATGTCTATCGACCTTCCAGTGAATGCAAAGTTGTGTCAGGAGATTGACATGGGACCATAGGATACTTCATACTTGGAGCATCCACTTACTCAATTTATTGACTAATCGCTTATAAGGGTACATAAGATATGCATTTTAAGTGAGATCATTTTTTTAGGATTTATATTGCCGCTTTGTATGATTTAAATTGATTATGCTAACATCATTTTTGGTTCTTACAGGTGACCTTTGTAAGATGAGTTGAGGGATGAGCGATGAGGAGTTGCAGGATATCTTCACGTGCATGTCTCCAGATCAGATGGCAAGATTCAGAGACATGGCGGACCAGGAGCTGTCTGGGACATCGTCAGGCCGCTCTATTAGATCTACTTTGGCACGATCAGATGCTTCACCTTCGAGCAGACGAGGTCAACACTCTAGACTTAGGCTAGAGAGAGGAAGTGCTTCAGGGTTAGGGGGATGTTGTAGAGATACGGAGGGAGTGAGCCCACGTTCGGCACGAGATATAGGTGCGACTCCTCGCTCTCATGGCAGTTCCAAGGACCATGGCTCAGGTGGTTGCTATGGAGGCACGGACGCGATGTCTCCGTCTCGTTGTTCTACTAGAGTTGTGTTACCTCTAGGATTTATCACACCTGTGGAGACGTCTACTCTAGTTACTCTGGCTTTTGCTCAGCCGTTTGCAGATGGCACCCCTATGGGTGCTACACTAATAGATACTACCCCGGTCGGTACACCGGATATACAGGGGTCTCTTGGATATACCCAGGAGTGTGGACGCATGTGGGAGAGGACCCATCTTAGGCATACTCCAGAGGGATATGCCTATCTTGTCGATGATAGGTCAGGAGCCATCATCATGAATGATAAGGGGAGGAGGGTGATGGCTCACATGAGAGAGTTATGCCAACAAGTTTTTTGGCACAACGTCTTAGATAATTGAAAAAACATACTGGAGGAGAGCAAGGACTACATAGTAGCATCCTTGCATGAGGAGTTTCTTCTTCCAGCCATAGTAGATAGATTTTCTATGGGCTGGATGATGAACTGCATGCGTGCATATATGTCACACAGACAATCAGACGCACACAAGGCACTCAAGAGTGGGGCTGCAAAGCCCGAGTGGCTAGACGCGGGTGACTGGCGCCGACTAAGGGAGGAGACTATAGATTCTCCAAGACATTGGAGACAGCAGCGCGAGGCAGCGAGGGCACGACTAGAGGCCGGAGTGGTCCATCATCTTGGGAGTGGCGGCCATAGGACATATCTAGAGGATTTTGTAAGTTTTTCTTTTGTTTTGCTTGCTTATTTTTTTGCAATATCCTTTGTACTAACAATCATGTTTCTAATAGTTAGTATTTTTTTTTCTTTGCAGCACTCCATTACAAATTGCTATCCGATCGGCCTTGAGACTCGATATGCAGAGAGGCACAGTCTCACTGCATTGATCGACCAATTGTATACACGCGACGACCATGTAAGTCACTCATCTTTCTTGTCGGTAGTTACCATGTTTAATTAGAATGCATTATTGTATAGTGAACTGATGTGTAGTTGTTTCTTTTTTTGCAGAGCCCATTTGATGCTCCTTTGTGGTGAGAGGAGCTTTTGGATGGCGAGGATATATAGCTCACCCTTGGATCCCTAGAGCTCACACACCCTTCTTTTTTGGTCGCCTGATCTATGCAGACATTTTCTATGTAGTAGTGATATCTTGTCATGATTGTACCAGTCGCTTTCATTATGCGATCATGTATTTATTTCATGTATCAGTGTTATGATTTAAGTACACTTTGTTTTTGTTTACATGAGCATTGTACATAGTGCAGAAACTATTTTGTATGGCCCAAATAAAGCACATAGTGCTATATGCTGCCCTGCCACCAAAAAAAAAAATCCCTGTTACTGTCACTATTAGTATCACAAATTTACCTACACGCATCATTATTTGAGTCGTTATTAGCATCACAGAGTGTCGTTATCACTGTCGCTATTTGATACCGATGCAAATAGCAACACTGATACTGACAGTTCTATGGCATCGCCAATGACGATGTTTTTTGCGACGATGGGGGCAAATTTTGTTCTTTATATTTTTGTCACTTTTAACATCGGTATAAGGCCTATATCTTGTAGTGTATCACAAGACCAGACTTGAGCTATGCTATTGGCCTTGTCAGTTAGTTTATGCAGATGCCTAGAAAGCCTCATTTGGATATAATTAGATGTATATTGAGGTACATGAAGTCCACTTTACATTATGGACTTTTTATGAGGTATGTAAGGATGTACAAGTCTTTGGATACACAGATGCAGATTGGGCTGGTAGCATGTCAGACAGAAGATCTACAAGTGGATTCATGTTTTTCCTTGGTAGTGCAGTAGTTATATGGAGTAGCAAAAAGCAACCTACAATTGCTTTATTGAGTACAGAGGCTGAGTATAGAGGTGTTGCTATGGCAACATGTGAGGTGATATGGCTACAAAAGTTATTAGGTGATTTGGATGTGTAGGGAGATGGTCTAGTTTTCATTCATTGTGACAACATGAGCAGCATACAACTAGCTAGGAATCCAGTGTTCCATGCTAGGACAAAACACATTGAGGTGCACTACCACTTTGTGAGAGAGAAGGTACTTGCAGGAGAGATTGACTTGGTATATGTCAGTACACAGGATCAAATAGCTGACATTTTCACAAAGGTATTGGGTGCAGAGAAGCTTCAAAAGTTTAGAAGCTTACTTGGAGTTGCAGAGATAGAGTTGAGCTTGAGGGGGAGTGTTGAGATGACAAGCTCAACACGTGGGGACATTGATGATGGACTGCCTGGCTAGATGGGTCCACACGTCTACAGTTAGCACGTTGGTGGTCATTATAATACTTACATGGCCACTAACTTATCATTTATTATATTTAGTTTGTTACACCTACCTACAATTGCAAAGACATAGCGCCAATCGATTAGTGTAGTTAGTTATACATTGTTTGACTTAGTAGGCCACTTTTCTTTATGTTGTATCTTATCTATACTTTGTGTACATTGTATAGTATGTGGAAGAAGAAGAAAAAACTAGCAAGAAGACATTTTGGCCTCCATCTCTCTTCTTGTGTTCTTGAGTGAGCTTCCTCTTGTATATACAGTATGTATTTGGCGCAGCAACTCAAGCAAGTCCCCCCACCACACGATTCTTCACACTAGGCATCTAAATCCCATAATATGTAGGCCTTAAAGTCACCATTTCCATAACCAAGGAGGATACATCTACATGACATAGGCTCATCTGGCATATGTATAGATTCCTAGCAGCCAAGAATCCTCAAGTAATCATAGAAGGGCTAGATGCCACTCCATGCCTCATGGGGTGTAATATGATCCAAGGTTAAGCACATCATCCTATTCATCAAATAGATTGTCGTCATAAGTATAACGTGTCCACCTGTTCCCTTCAGGACACGTCTTAGCAGTCCATCGGAAAGGACGTCTATAAAGCTCTGCCCGACACTCCCATGGAATGTTACCGGGTTTGCGATCTAGGAATTTCCACGTCTGCCATGTAGCGGAAGTATTCTGGCCATTCCCACTTAGGGTCAGACCTGAATCAAGGTTTCCCCTAATGGTCATTTCCTAAACAGCAACTAGCGTCGAACCCGGAGCGAACTACTTTACGCAAAAACGCTAGGGCCGAAGTGAATTCACGCTGCACTTGGTTCAAGGAGAATGGAAAACGAGAGGGATGCAAGGATCGACCTCTCTGCCATAAGGCATAGTCCCATTCCGTTCCCCTAAAATAGCGTAAACTGGGATTATTATAATCTAGACTCTAGGTCAGCGCCCTTGCTATTCATTTCCTTTAAGAAGATCTCCTTGCTGTCCTTTATGATTGAGAAAAGTTCCCGGCCAACCGGGACCACCCGTCCGTAGGACGGACCCATGGCCACATCCACTGCACTTTCCTCAAGTTGTTTTAGTTGTCTAATTATCTACCACATTTAGTTGGACATACATCAAGCAGCTTCCGTAATTAGCCTGTTAGATACTGGTTTCTTCACATAATATTAGCACTTGACATAGAAAAGCAGTGTCAAACAAGTTCATTTTCAATAGGTTATCATATTTATCTTTGGAATACATTCATAAAGTCCAGCCTGCAGGCTTATCCATAATCCGCCCGAAGGCTATCCAGCAATCCACAAGGATTACTAATTCAAGATTCCACCCGTAGACTAGTATGCGAGCCTCGAGATCCAATCCCAAGTCACGTTGGCCTCTTATGCAGGGCCCGGAAGGTGAGGGATTTACGGCCAGAGCCCCCCTGGCACCCAAGCGTCCTCCTGCTCCAAGTATCGCTCAATGGAGAGACCTCACGTGGCAGGTTCGGTCAACCTTCCCGGCATGGCTAACAACCCCCTTGGTTAGGGTCAGGCAGACAATCGGTGGTAACTTAGGCTACCTCTCCCTTCAGGCCTTCAACTTGAAGCATTAGATATATTTTCATCCTTTAGTTCCTTAAGCAAACAAAGCAAATAGTGCTCTCTAAACTGTTACAAGCACAATCATTTCCAGTGGTCGTTATTTGGCCAACTGCTAAGGAGTGAATCCTTCTCTCCGAATGCATCCAACATTCGATCCGGGATCAATTACGACTTGGCAAGATCCCCAAGGGTTTGTTTATTAACCCTTATGTCCTTGGGTTAGGGTTGTACCCTATTAACCCAACTTAACCAATACCTTAGGTTTTATTAATAGTAAATCATGGCGAATATGTTGCTCCAAATTATTGATTGGTCCTTTGCTTCCAAGCAAATATCTAATTCCCTTATCTTGGAAACTTTTCCCAAGAAAGGTGATATAACAGGATGACTACTCATCCTCTTACAAGTTAAACTTGCGTAAGAATCTGCCAATCTCATTCCAAGGAATTGGCCATTCTTTTGTGATCAAACCACAAGTTCATGCGACATTACAACTTGTTGCACAAGTATCGCATCTAATCCATGGGACTATTTGACCCATCGAACGACATCTTCTAATCATGGAATCATGATTAGATAAGAAATAGGGTTTAGGGTGTCCTCATATCCAATCCATTCCTTGATTGCACTAGGCCGACATCGTTCAGTCCTAGGGGTTCCAACTCAATCCGAGTTTCATCTTTTGAACGAGTGGTCCTTAGGGCAGAATCCCTAGTTCGTTTCTTGCAAGTACGTCCAATTGTCCCTACATTCCATGAATGTAGGGAGGACTTAGGATATGAGAGTTTTGACTTAGCGATAAGTGCGACTAGGTCAAGTCCTTAACGTGCTAAACCCTAGTTAGCACTTGGAGTATATTGTATCGATTTAACCATCCTAAATGAATCCTTTGCGGTTTAGGTGTTTTGGGTAAACCAATTTACTTGTCTTACGACAAGGACAAGCTATTCCTAAATATATTGTCTTGATCAAAGAGGGAAAAACTAGTTGCATTACGATACAATTCTTGTAAGCACACGATTCATTGCCTCTACGTATGATTAGATTTACAAACCCTAACTTTTCTTGTTAAGATCAAAGCGCATGTTAAGTTATGGCATAATTTCCATTGATCCTACTAGGACATGCATTCAGGATTCATGCCACTAAGCTTTTAGGGTTTTATGTTAAAATGAACCATGCAGCCTTTCCCTAACTACGTTTCTGAATGAATTTATTCGTACGACGAAGGGGCATTATGCAACCTTTCCTAATTACTACACAGTTTAAATGATATTTATGCCAATTGAAGCTAGAGTTAACCTACTTCATGCAACTTTAGAATCTTTCCATGCTTTGCAGTTTCTTATGGTTGATAATGACTTTTTAATGAATCATTATGAAGAAAGATTTGTCTAATAATGCGACATGCGATTTAATCTTTCCATGCATAATCAAATGTGTACTACAATAATTTTGACTTTGTAATGATAGTCATTAGTTGATCTAGATTCGTTACTTTACAATGCACAAAAACAACTTGCTAAGAATGCATAGACATCTTATGTTCTTTTTCGTTCATTCCAATACAAATGACCGATCTTCAATCGTGAGTTACTTCCTTTAAAATAGCCAAAGTATTTTAATCGCATCAAACTAGTGGATTTGACAAGCATAAGTGCATTCTAATTCCATGAATTAACCATGCATAATTGCAATACTTCGACGTAAATCAAAAATAGCAAGAAAACTTGGGACTTCTGGGTTCAGTGAAATGTCCACATGAATATTAGGAGATGATCCTCCTACGGTTGTGCCTTGTGACTTTTTAGGGGCCATCGTGAATTCAACCTCTGGGTTGCCTTTGTGGATTCGAACTTCTTGCCTTGGCTCGCAGTCTTATTATCTTGGCCCATCTCCCTCGTACGCGCAATTCCCTTTGAGGTATGCCTTCCTTGACTGAAGTTCCGACTTGTGGAATTTCGCTTTGGAAGGCCTTAGGGTTCTTTTGAGGGCCCTTGGTCAACGGAGGCTTGAGAGCTATTCTTCACCTTGAAATTTCGAGTTTAGGAAGGGTTTTGTGGGCCTTGCGGAAAAAGGGAACTCTAAATCCCAAGCCTAGGGCCTTATGGGTGATTGGTGGAAAGGCCTTTATGCTTAATTTCTTCAAAATCCTGGGTTTTAAGGAAACCCTCTTCAATGGGCTTATGGGGGAAACGGAGTGGGAAGGGCTTAGGGAAACCCCTCTTTTTCACTACAAGGAACTGGGCCTTGGGGCTTAAGGGATATTTGGTAGGAAGGCCTTATAGGCTTCCTATTCAAAGCCTGGGGGTGAAAATGGCCTTTTTGAGGATTCAATGGGAAGGGGGCTTAAATCCTGGGGTAAATGGACTTTGTGGGGGAATCCAATGGGAAGGGGACTCAAAAATCCCAGGGGTTAAATGAACTTACGGAGATCCAATATGAAGGGCCTTAAATTCCAGAGATAAAATGGGCTTTATGGGGAATCCACAGGAAGGGGGGATTAAAAAAAAACCGAGACTAATATGGACTTGTGGGAGTTGCAATGGGAAGGGGGCTTAGAGAAGCCCCCTTATAAGCTTCTAAGAAGCTTCTGGGAAGTCAGTACAGGACCACGTGGACGAGGGAAGGGCGGTGTCAGCAATAGCCAGCCGTGGCATAGTGAAGGCAGAGCTGGCGGATTGGTAGTGGCTATCGAGCCTCAGGCAGCGGCTCTTCTGCAGCACGGTGGCAGCTCCTTTGTCCTCCATGTCTACAATGGCAGCTTCACTGCCTCCACAGTTTGGTCCATCCTCTCACTTTCACCCCCTTAGAGGGGTGTATTTATAGTCTGAGGGAGAGGGGACCTCCCCCCCTATGTGGCCCCCTTGTATGGCATCCTCCCCCCCACCTCCTCAGGTTGCCCTTAATGACCCATCCCCTTCCCTCAGCCATGCATCGGCTGGGGAAGGTAAATAAAAAAATTTGCAATAATCCTATCATTATCCTCTTGACCTCCTCCCAAGAGGGAGTTCACCTGTGGTTATGCGGGTTTTGAACCTCGGCCCCGATTTGCCAATGGAGAGGTCATGATTCCTCGGTACGGTTTATAGATTGCACTGCCGGTAACTCCGATGCCGGAATTAACCTTTGCATGAGTTTCACACGGGTTGTGGAAAGTCGGACTAGCAATATTTTTCAAACGGAAAAATTACAATAAGGGCCTCAACCCAAAATCCATAAGACAACCCAGTTGTGGTAAGCATAGAAGCAACCTTTGCATGTAAGGTCAGGCAGATGCCATGAGAAATCTCATAATACTATGGGCACAAGAAATCAATGCCATACTACTGACAAGAGGTCCGAAAGCTGAGAGAGAGAGCATGACTCTCATAATCCATCTACAAGCCCCTACGCCTGCTACTAGTAGAATCCATAAACTTGTCAAGCATAACTGCATCATCCTCAATCTACACCAATGGAAAATCCCAAACATGGTGGGTAGCATGATCAACAAAGGTCACAAAGTATGATGCTCCACCAAGTGACTGGGAAGGCATAGGTCCATATAGTGCACAATGGACAATATCTAGAGGAGCATGCCTTATACGATTGCCATAAGCCAAGGGGGCTCTACAAGGACCAAGAGTACATTCAAGGAAAGCATCAAGATCTGTAAGTGACATAGGAGGTAGCAATGAGTCTAAATGAGACAAGATCTCCATCTCTCTATGGTGCATATGGCCTAAGCGATAATGCCATAACAATGCATGTGGTATCCAGATAACTGCAACCATAGAATCTCCCACATGAGAGACATGCACTAGGTAATGAGAACCAACTCTAGAACCTCTGGCCAAAACCAAGAAACCACGACAGATCTTCCATGACCTATCCTGAAGAGAAATAGAGTAGCCTGCATCATGCAACTGACTGACAAAAATCAAGCTCTTATTGAGCATGGGAACATATAAAACATCCCTAAGCATAAGAGAACTCCCATTAGGAAAAGCTAGGTGTATGTCCCCTATACCAAGAATAGAATAAGTCTGCTCAAGGCCCAAAGAAATGCATCCATCAAACTCCCTGTAAGTAGAGAACCATGCTCTATGTGGAGTAACATGACAAGATGCCATAGAATCCAATAGCCAATTGAAGGTGTAGGCCATATCATTGAGCAAAAAAGTTATAGGAAAACTAGATGACAAGAGTACATGCTCAACTACATCCTCATGGGTAACAACATGTACCTCACCACTAGTAACAGTGTTAACACCCACTGCATCTCCTGTATCTCTGACTCTATGCTCATGTTGAGTCCGTCTCTGTCTCTACTGCTCTCTAATCCATCTAAAACATTTTCTTTTAACATGCCCAAGCTTTCCACAATGGAAGCATACAACATCTATAACTGAAGAACCTGTAGAAGACGATAAGGAATCCAAGTCATCATGAATAGGGCTATCCATAGTATCCACGGAGCTCAAGCAGTCAAGGGCTATCCCAAGGAGGGAACCTACTCATAAAGACAATCATCTGCAAGTACATTAGTGGTAGAAGCATGCTGCAAAGGCTCATGAAACCTCAACAAACGGGAGGACATAAAGGCATCAACCAAGGATGCAAAAGCTCCCACAGGAAGAAGAGTCATAGCCAACTACATGACATAACCAACCATAGTACAGTAAAGCATAAGACATCTGTCATAAGAGCATATGGTATTCAGCCATGAAATCAGCCCATAACCATAATGGCAAACATGAATCTGCAATACATCAGACCACATAGTAGCATCCAAGTCAATGCAAGATCAGTAAGCGGCATAAGATCCTACAATGGTCAAGCTCCAAGAGAAGCCCAAGTGTCTATACAACAACATCCAAATAGGTGACTCTATAAAGTACATGACAATAGACAAAGTACATAGCTAGGTAAGCATCCAGAGCAACTGCTCTCTGACCTATTTGGGCAAAAGCAACCCAACTAGTATAGAAGCTAGGCATCAGAGAAGCAACAAAGCCATAACTGCTAAGCCCAAGCACTATCAAGAAGTCTAGTGATCAAGGAGTAAAGAAACTTCCAAGACAATGGAGCAAGCACTGCTCAAAACATGTATTTGCATCCAAGTAAATCCAAGATCCATAATTGGGGCATTAAGGGCCAAATAGCATCCAAGCTACATAAGTGATAAGCCAACCAAATGCAAACTACTCCACAAAGTTCTCAAATGCAAGTCGATTCAAGCCCAAATATCTGCCATATTGTAGCCAAACCCAGAGGCATTCACATCAGACATCAAATCCATAATGGGTAGCACGGGGCATAAACCTTGTCAAGTGAAATGCCAACTGCAAAGAAAATGATAGTGAACTAAGAATTTAGCTCTACTTTTTTCTCAAGAAGCATCCGGGAGCATAAACATCAAAGTGGCATCATCCAAATGCATCAACATTTCATCCCAAGTAGTCAAGAGCACTCGTAGACCATAGGCATAACCAAACTAGAGGTAAAATAACCTGTCAACCAAGGTAGCATAAATCCCAACCAACAACAAAGTGTCCGCATCCAAATCAAGGCTCAATAGCTCTCAAATAGCATATCCAGGCATAAACCATGATGATCAAGCACCAATACATCCAACAGGACACCCAAATGTCAACAAAGAGCATAATGCATAAGCCATCCTTGATAAAACCTTGCTACCCAAACAATGTGCAGTAGTAAATCCCTACATAAATCAAGCTATGGAAGCTCAAACCAAGTCCCAAAGCATCTCAAAACATTGGGCAAACATCCCCAAAGCATTTGGGCATCAAATACCAAGCCTCGGGAGCATCACATAAGGTAAGACCATGACATATTCTTGCTATAAATCAACTCAGATTTGTTACAAAAAATTTTGTGATTAGAATTTGGCAAATTTGGCATCACCATTGTGTTCAAAGTGTGCCAAAACCCTAAGTTAGACTCTTACCTTTCCTAAATTGGGTTTCGGATGCCCGAGATATGAGAAAAAATGGGAATTTTGAGCTAGATTTTGAAACAGACGCAAAAAAAGTGAGCTGCTACTGTGGGGCATGCTGGTTATGCTGAGAATAAGAGGGAAAATGGGGGCATACAAGGTGCCTAATGAAGTCAAGGAACACCTACAAAGAGCCTATGAGGGCCAAGGAGAGACGAGAGATGAAATCTTACCTCGGGGGGAAGAACCCATGGGTGGCATTGAAGCTCCAAGCTCTAGGTCTTCAATCCGGACTGAAGTAATACCACGCCAAGCTCCACAATCAAGCTCTAATCCAAAGCTCTGATACCATTTTAAGGGGATGCAATGGAAGTGGATAAGGAGAAGAGGAATATGTGAGAGAGAAGAGCACACGCAATGTAGGTGCTATCCAACTGAACTGGCAGCCTTATTGCACTATCATATATATATGAATAAAGAATGGGCGGTCACAATGTACATGGGCAGGCTCAGAGGCCTTTTACCCCAACATTTAGTCTTTAGTTAGTGATCTTACTAACTTATTAATGGACTAACTAACTTTAAAACTAATCAACTAACTTTAATTGTGTGGAAAATTACACTTTGCTTATGAAGAAGACATTTTCTTCAACTGTGGTCCTAGTTTGGATATCTCTATGGATGATGAGATAGGACCCAATCGATTATGGGGGATTTTATCAAAACATGCCCTATATGGCATGCAATGGTTAGTATGGGTGATGCAAAGAGTGGCCGAGACCCATTTGCCTTTCTTATCTTGGATCCATAGGTTGGTTAGACAACATATTATGTGTTCACGTCTTGTTATTTATGCAGGAGGTATGGGTCACAATTTGATGCATTTAGTTTATGGCAGGAGCCCTATTTCCTCCTTGGGATGGAGCATCTTGTTGTATATTAATAAGTTTTTACATGGGGGGATATATATACGAGTTGGTTTGTTTGATACCATTAGGCCAAGAGGGTCGGTTATTTTTAGGGTTAATACTTGATTTCCTTAGGCCAAGGGGGCCGATTTTGGTTGAGTTTAAATGTTTTATTTATTTAGGCCATGAGGGCCAATTTTGTTAGGAGTGAACTGTGTTATTTCCTTAGGCCACGAGGGCCATATGTCATGTGCATTTAATGGTTTTCTATTTTAGGAATTGCATCACACAGGTTGCCGAAGTCACTAGAGGGAGCCTTTGCTACAAAGGAGCTTTTGGTTGCCATTCCAAGTGGTTTCATCCCCTTTTTGAGTTTGTCCCTTAAGTAGATAATTATATATGTGTATGTAGGGGTAACTTTCTTTTCGTTTGTTGGGGATCATGGCAAACAAGACATGAAATCCTAGGTTTAGCTTAGGTATATCTGTGGGAGGTCTGAGTAGTTGTTGCCTCTTGCAAAGGCATTGTTGCTGAAAGACCTATTTTAGAAGGCAATCCTAGTGACCCTGTTTTGCTAACCTACTAGATGGCCATTCTAGGAGTTTCTGTTAGTTGTGAGGCAATTAGAAAAGCCTACCGGAATAAATATATGCAAAGAAGCAAAATCCTAAATAGCTAAAGAATAAAAATATACAGAGGTGTGTAAAAAGAGGTTCTAACCTCTATAAAATAGAAAAGGAAAGAAATAAAAATCCTTGAGTAGTTGTTCATCACCTTCTTACGAAGGCCTGGTAGGTTCCTGGGACCGAGATAAGACCCGTGACTGATGCCTTGTCTTCTTAGGGGCGACATCTAGCTGAAAAAAATGAGAATAAGAGAAGGTTGGAGTGAAAATAAAGGTGAGCGGAAGATGAAATAGACAAATGATTAAGTGTCGCCTTGCAAGGGCTTGGTAGGTTCTTGGATACCGAGACATGACCTAAGGCTGAGATGCCATGTTCTCCTTGGGTCACTACACTCAGCTCCCTCCTTTTTACATGCCCGAGTATGAAATAATTAAAGCTAAAGAAAAATATATTAAATAAAAATATTTATTGCTTAGGCTATAGGAGTCCTCACGTAGGAGGAGCTCTTGGCTGAGTTGTCCTCAGTTAGGTAGGTAGTTCTTTTTAGCTTGGCCATGTTGGAGCACTCGGTTAGTGACTAGCTTTGGGCTTTCTATCAAATTATACTAGGCCTACTCCTCATGGATTTAATGCCTTGGTTTTATCAGGGGGATAGGGTGAGAGCTTGTATGGGTTTTATTGTGTATCTATTTTGTATTAGCTTGACGCTCTTTGTGGTTGTGTTTAAGCGCAGGTTTGTTCGTGGGATTTGATGGGCTGAGTCGCCCTATCCTGTGGTCGCCAATGATAGCTAGATTTTAGGACTTGGTTTGGACCCATTCTTGAAGTAGTGGAGCTCGTTTTTTGAGCTGAAAAGTGTCCGAGAGATGTTAAAGACCAAATTTTCATGAAAAATCAAACAGTGGCAAATGGCCTCCTAGATGCATTTCGATGTTGAGAATCCAATGCAAGTCTCGGTTTGTTGATTGGAGGTCATTTGACCCCCCACTTAATCCTTGCAAGGTTTGGCGTTATAAAGCAGCTTTTGGATTTGAGAGTTGGGAAGAGCTAGACGAGGCCTAAATTTGTGGATTTCGATGTTGCGAAGCCGTCTTCCAGACAAATCTCAAATCAGAGATTGTTTGGGCCCTTAAAATCAAAATATCCACTTGGTATGCAGTCTGAACATGAAGTCATGAACTAGTTATTTTAAAGTTTTAAGCTTAAATCTTGATTAGCAAAGTGTTAATCAACATAAAACGAAATGTCATGAAGGAGGAGGGGAGGCGCATTTTTCACGCGACTGGATGTATTTGAAGAAAAGTTGGCATTTTCAGTCAATGAGAGATGCAAGGTGTGGAGGGGGCCCTGAGTTGCAGAATTTCTTCGCCTTTCATTGCCATGAACAAATCTGAAATTGATGCACTGAGTAAAAAGAATGAAATCTAGTCTTTCTCTCTCCTCCAAGAGGAGGTTTGTGTATGAAGAATCAAGAAGAGAATACAGCAAAGGATGCTTGCCCCGGATTGCTCCAAGATGAAGAGGATGCTAAGGGAAATTGTTCAACACTGAAGTATGATTGTTGGTGTCTGTTGGCTGCCTATAGAGATCGACAAAAAATCCACAACACTCAAATACGTGGTATGCTTCATTTTTATAAAGCAAATTTGCTTCTTTTTTATGTTTGATGGCTTAAATGATGTGCACATGGAAAGGAAATTTATATGAATCTTTTTTACATCATGATTGAGGGTTGTACATGTAAAAATGTAAAACCCGTAATGCTATGTGATCATAATAATTAAATCAAAACTTGAAAAGTGCCTTTTTAGAGGGAAAATGAAGGTTTCTTTAATTTCAAGAGGAAAAATGAAATTCACATGGAATAAAATACTAAAAAAACCATCCTTCAGCTGTTGAGCATTCAAGAATCATAGATCAAAAAATACCCTAGTTTTATGGATAGATAAATAGAGAAAAATAGAAAAAATAAGAGGAAAATGAGTTTTTGTACTTTAAAAATTAAGAAAAAATATGATGCATATTTGTGAATGTGTAACAAGGCTAAGGCATGAGGATTAAGCCTCATGTTAGCCTTTTTTTTATGTTAGAGTGTGGTTTTATTGCTTTCTACATAAAAAATGGCATAAAAATGACTCTTACACCTATGCAACATTGCAAACCCTAAACAGTTAGGGGGAAGAGGGATTGTAAAAGTGAGAGGTTACTAGAAATACATCAAATTCTAATTCATTTGATTTATGCATAGCATATAGCCGATAATAATTTAAGTTTAAGGAGACTAGTAGCACGAGGAAACTCAGTGCTGTCCTCTAGCAACGCTGCAATAACGCACAAGTTGAAAATCATTAAAGGATTGTTTTTCACACCACATGGCTGATTTTTAATCATAAAATGATTTTGCACAATGGTCATACACTTTTGCATTTTGCATGCCATATGGTATAAAACTTGGAATGCATAGCACTTGATTGCCTAATAAATGACCAATGTGGAGTGTGTAAGGATACCCTTGCTGTAGGCTAGACAATAGTTTCTTGGGGAAAGTGCTTGGTGAGGAAATATTGAAGTCTCTTGGATAATTCAAAATCAAGGAGTGGAGAATGTTCATATGTCCTTTATGTTAGAGGAGTGCATTGAGGGGCTAATCCTCTATGTGTAGGAGAGCTGCAACGGGGCCACGACATTCAGCCGGAGGGGGTGCCTCCTTTATGTTTGTGTTACATGGTATATTATACCAATGCATATGGGATCTTCCTTTGAGGAGTAAGGAAATCATTGGACTACCATTACGAATGGAATATCTCTATTAGCAGTTAGGGTAGAGTGTGCTTTAGACACTCCTGGCCACGAGGCCATGTGGGGTTGTCTTGTGAGTTTTATAGAGGCCCGGCTAGTACCTATAGCCAGTGTCGTGCCCCTTTTAGGTCTTGACAGAGGTACCTGAATTCAAGATCCAAGTATGCATGTCATCATTTGTATCTACTACCAAGGCATGTGAGTGTTATAGAGGCCCGGCTAGTACCTATAGCTAGTGCCGTGCCCGTTTTAGGTCTCGACAGAGGTACCTGAATTCAAGATCTAGGTATGCATGTCATCATTTATATCTACTACCAAGGCATGTACACTGAAGCAAGAAGAGACAAGGAGTACACCGTGACCATTGTCGCTCTCATGACTAACTACATTCACTTCTTCAATCTTGACACTGCTCTTCGTAGCTGGCTCATTGTCCTTCTCATCCTTGCTATCATCAATCTTCTTACTCTTTCCTTTCTCTTTCTTCCACTTAAAGAATTCCCGCTTAAAGTGTCATTTCTTACCACAATGGTGGTACTCCACATCTTTCCCACCACAAGATTTACTACGTCCTTTACTTTCAGATTTTCCCCTCTATTGAGACCTACCTCTAGTATGCAAAGCATTGGATGACTTGTCAGATGCATTGTTCTATTGATTCATCTCTTCCATAATAAGCAGAGAAATCTCTACATTAGAGTACATCAGCATAGCATTCGAGTTGCTCATGGGTGGCTATCCTGAAAGTATCCTAGCTTTTAAGTAGAGTACATAGCAGAAAAGTAGCCCTGAACTCATCGTCGATATTGAACTTCAAGGCAACCAGCTAGCTGAAAATGGGATCAAACTCAATAAGGTGTGCAAACATAACTGTCCCCTCCTTCATGCAAAAATCCATCAATTTCTTCATCCAATAGACTTTACTTGCAGCATTCTTTAGAGCATACAATTCCTCTAGTCGCTTCAAAATGGCATAGGCAGAATCAAGCCCTTATATGTTGAACAACAACGCATCAAAAACCAATGACTTATCACTTATTATATTTAGCTTTATGCACCTACCTTTATAATGCCAATCAATTAGTATAGTCAACTATGTAGTTCTTGAACTAAAAGCTCAATGGTCCAACAAGCTAGCTCATTCAACTCATCCCAATGCTCTTACTCTATGACCACATTGGTCGTGATCCTTTCAACTTGATAGGCTTCACTTGTTTCTTTTGCACCAAGACATTGTAGCATTGCTTTTTCCAAAAACATCATATTGGGGAACATGGGAATTTCCCATAAGTTTGGGACATGTGGTCAAATCTTTGGATTTGTCATAACTTGAACACTATAATTCCAAATCTAGCACTCTATAGCTCAATAGATTCCATTTTTCAAGTGCTTTTTCCAATGATAGGTCACATTATATGGTTTTGAGAAACTCATGGGCATGTTATCCGTGTCCAACCTTTTTAGTATTCAAAAAATGGGAATTGAGAGATTCCCAAACTCACTAATATTGTGTTCAAATTGCAAAGCTATGTGCCCCTTCAAGCTTCTTGATGTGCATAAGATGATTACTATCACTACTGTCAGTCATAATTGCAGCTCAAATGACAAGACATGCCAAATCTGTCAAAGAACAAGTGATCAAGAAGATACGCAAACTGACAAACAAGCAAGATCTCTTGTTCACTGTAAACAACACCAAAATGCCTACATACATTGATTTGTTTCAGTCTAAAAATGAGGCATAAAGCATGTGCACCCAATGTCCAAGCACATGTCAACAATATCAGTACAAAATCAATACATAAGGACCTCAATGGGAACCATCCAACTGTCCAAATACCCTCTCTATTATGGTACTTGCAAATTGTAACTTTCCAGCCAAGACAAAATGTCCCAAGCTCAAAGCATCCCCAAAATTATTCCCAGGTGATGACTAGGAAATCAGTGCAAATAAAGGCACAAAAATGTGCTCACATGGAAACAACTTTTTGTAAATTGATACTTTGCAAATGTACCCCTTTGTCAAAAATCAAATATGAAGCAACGTAAAATGTGTAGTCCAAAAGGCTCACATTAAAAAAATGTTGAAAGGAAAAGGAAATGTCAAACCCTTTTGTTTCATTCCAAAAATTGAAAGGTCCTTAGACCTTAGCCAATGTATGCAAATTTGAATTTTATAATTCAAGAAAGGAAAAGGAGGTGGTTTGCAGCCGTGGGATTTGGGGAGGTGGGAGGTTGAGGTGGTTACACCCTCTCTCTTCCTTTATCTTCTTCTCTCACGGTTCATTTCTTCCTCTCTCATTTTGGCACAACACTTGCCTTCTTGTTCTTGTTTTCCCTCTCTTATGCTCCTTTGCAAGATCTCATGGAGAGTGAGGAAGAGGAAGAGGGTGAGGATGGAAGAATTGTTCAATTTCTTGTGTGCCTTCCTCTTGTGTGTTTGGAGAGCATGGATTCTTGGTGAGAAGGAGAGTTTTCTTGCAGGTTTTCATGGCCAACAATGTATTTGCAGCCTCTATCTAGCCGGTTCGTGGTTCATATTGTGCTGTGGCAGGGTGCTCTTCACCAGGTATATGACATCCAAGATAAGCATCTAGACGTCTTTTTGAGTACCCGAGATAGTGCATGCAACCAATAGCCATGTCATTCATTGACAAATTTACATTCAGGTTTGCTATTATAGTAGTGAATTCACTGTCAAAATGAGCAATGACAGTGTCAAAGTGAGTTCCAAATCAGTACCAAATGGTAGGCATAACATCCCATGACAAGTAGGCATCCATTTGGGCATGTATATGCATCAAACAACCAATGCTATTCAAGCATATGCATGAATTGTCAATGATGCCTTGTAAACTAAGTAAGACACTCCCAATGTCAAGGCCAAGCTCAAGAGTGAGCTCTCAAGTATCCAATGATGGTCTTGGAGTTTCCAATGATGAAGGAGATGATGAAGATGGTGGGTTGATTTGCCTATAGCCAAGATCTATATACATTGTCCTCACAAAATAGCCTCTATTTTTTCAAATTTACACATACATGCATTCCAAATCAGCTCATAGGCTCTTCTACAAAGTCATAGAGCTCAAAGCAAGCTTCATTTTCATTAAAAAAATTTATTGAACTGAGACAGGCTCATGGCTAATGTGATGGCACCTAGCTAGTTGGGAGGGCTGGAAGGCTACAATAACTCAATGTTAATGTGTGTGTGTGGGTTGGGGGGGGGGCACTTCCCAAATGACCCTCCCAAGCTCCCTCTTCTTGAAGCTCTCAAAATGACAACACCTAAAAAGATGCCAAAACATTGTTTTTTTTTTGCAATATTGTATACAATTAGTACATTGTTATCAAATTTTTATATTAATTATATGTAGATGTGGTTGTAGTTATTGTCTTTGAAGGACGATCTAGCAATCCAGCAAGAGGAAGGATGCTACATTGAGCATAGTGCTTTAGGATTTATAGTGGAGAAAAAGGGGCTATTGTTAATCTTCATAGAGGTTATAAATTTCAAGTCAATAGGAGTAGGTTACAAAGAGTGAAAAAATCTATTTCAAATTCTGCCACTTTCAACAAGTGGAATAGTATTGGAGGTGCAACGAGCTTTGGATGCCTTGACAAATCAGTTGAGTTTGATGGAACAAATAGAGGATGATCTTACAGATGAGCTGAGGGGAGCATATGGACTAAAGCTTCCTAATTCAGAGGGCATTAATGTGGTTTGAGGGCTGAGTGGGAAGAAGATATGCAATGCCAACTAGAGAATATTAGCATATTGCAAGCAAACACTCAAGCATCCATGTGCTTTGGTATTCTTGTGAAGAGAACAACATTTGATCGTGTTGCGAGTCACCACCATCTTGTTCTCTAACAAAATAAAAAGGTGCATGGAATGATATTTTATCAGAATCCTACTCAAAGCAGAATGAGCATTGGAGTTTTTATTTCCTTGATTGAATGGATTGATGGGGAATATAATTTTTATTTTTTCAAAAAACAATTGCATTAGGAAAAAATGAACTCACAAATGGGCCCTTAAAAATAATATAGTTTAAGATGTGGGCCTTTTGGATTGTCCAATAGGAAGGCTAGATGTTGACATCCATGGAGGGTGAATCTTCTCTCTCCAAATCTTGGGTTTTCTATTTAAAAAAGGGGTAGCAGGGATTAAAAAAAGGGAGAATGAATAGTACACAAAATTTGAGTTTCTCTCACCTCGTATTTCCCTCCTTTTTTTTGGAGAATTTTTAATTTCAATTTTTTTCCCTCTCACGAAATCAATTTAACCCAAAAGTTGAGCAACAGACCACTTTCCCTCTCTCCTCTATACTTGTGAATTTTCGTCTCCATTAAAGCTCCCTGTTGAGAGGTATTAGGGTTTTGAGCGTTCTACTTACCTCTACACTTTCTTCTCCACGCAGCTCCAGATTTTGGGCAAAACACAGGTGCCCATATCTCTTTGCATTTTCTCTTGTTTGTTATTTTTTCAATAGGTTTTGATATCGTTTCTTACTATTGTTGTTGTTTTATTGCAGAGGTTGTTTGGGGCAGGAGACAGAGGTGCTCATCTCTCTCTCCTTTCTTTCCCCCTCTCTCTATGTGTTGTTTCTCTTTTATGTTGTGTTTTCAATAGAATTTGATGTTGGTTCTAATTGTTGTTTTCTCGTAGAGTTTATTTGGAGCAAGGACAAAGGTGTTAATCTCTCTCTATTTGGTTTTTTTTTTACTGATATATTTTCAATACAACATAATGTTAGTTCTAACCCTTGTTGTTTTTTATTGCAAAGATCATTTTGGGTGACACTGCATAAGTGCTTATCTCTCTTCCTCTCTCCTTCTCTCTCTATGTTTCCTCTTTTCTACTATTTTTTCAGTATACCTTCATATAAATACTAACTCTTGCAAAATTGTCTTTTGCAAAGATCAATTTGAGCAAGATTGGATAGGTGCTCATTTCTTTCTCTCTCCCGCGTACTCACACACTCTCTCTTTCTTCCTCTCTACATTATCCCTTTTCTACTATCTTTACAATAGGGTTTGATGCTAGTTCTAACTTAAGGATCAATGGTTGTTGCAGCACTTAACACAAGGTAGAGCAGAGATTCTTAGCTCAATTTACAGGTAAATCTTCCATATTTTAAGGTACCAAAATTTATTCATTTAATTAGTGACTTTTACGTTTGATGGGATTTGTGTTTTCTTATGTCCATCATTTGCAATGGGTTTTGATTAGCAATGATTCAATCTTATCTTCAGCAAATCAGCTTATAGGTAAATTGGCCCTATTTTTTATTGCTTCTATTCATGCAGTTATCTAGATATTTTTTGCTAAAAGGGGTTCATGCAAGTATTTTTGTTAAAAGGGATTCATGCAGGTGTTTTTTTGTACATGCAGGTATTGTACAAGGTTTAGGTGAAGCGTATAATTCTCGATCAACTATTTTGATGTGGTGAGTGATTCCTTTGTGTTGGATGATATGGATCTGCTAGAAGTCAATGGTTCAAAAATCCTCTGCTTTATTGGTCCTATGTGTCCATTTGGATCTCTATGCCAATTGGCAATGATCCATGAAACTCTTGTATCATATCATCCATATAACACACAATGTGTTGAGTCTTAGAATATCTCAAGTGTCAATCCAATGTGCCTATTAAGATTTGCATGCCATGTGGCTCCTATCCTTGTAACAACTACTCTATAATACCCACATTTCATACAATGCATTGAGTCAAATCAGACTCCTCTTCATTATAATGAAAATTATTTTGGCAAAATTCTCTGAGTATTCTTGTGCTATTCTTTTCATTATATTTCATGTAAATGATATGATTAAAGTGATGTCTTGAAATTAAATCTATGTTTTGTGTTGATGTATATATCCACATGCGTTTTGATATCGATGTTTATGTCTGTTTACAAAAGTGTAAACATCTCTTAATGCCATATTGATTTGTATGGCATATTGGTGATTACTTGACAGACTTAAAATGCTTATTATTTAGGGGTTAATACATACTTAATTACATCTAATGCGTAGGTTATAATGCCTGAGAGAAGAACAAGCATTCTCTCGATAGAAGTACATAATAGAAAAGATGAAGAAGGTAATTGGATCACTAATGTGTATCATTGCTCGTCTTGGGTACATATGCATCCAAGTATGAAGGGAGCTTTCAAGGTGAAAGCATCTGCAATTGCAGATGTATCAAAGCACTGGAAGGGTAAAATTTTAGCTCTCAGACAAAGGAGTGTTGATTCTCACCTTGTAACAGAGGTGTTTTTACAACATGTATTCATGCAAAAAAAAATACATATTGCGCCCACTGTGCCCTTTCAACAAAACATTGCAAACATTAAGTATTTACAACTCATTGAAAATGAGAAATTTCATGATACCTATGTAACAACTTGTCTCATATTTACAGAATTATACCCTTCGGATTGCTGTGAGTGGAAGAATGTTGAGAGTTTCACTGGTTCTTTTAAGTGCTACCACCTCGAAATTGGTAGATTGCTCTTTGAGGGGCGTACAGCTAAGCAGCTCGCAGAGGACCTTGTTTTTTTCTATGACTCCAAGTACATATTGCCCAAGGGGAGTTGATAATATGGAACCGTTGAGTCTATGCACATATCGACTCTCAATAGCATAGAATGGCCATTGTGTAGTAGCGACATTTTTCACATGTGTAGCATAAAAATTTCAGCAGACATATTGAATTCTATGAAGCCAAGCACCGGCTCAAAGAATGTACATCTAAGCTGATTCATACCCATTGCAATTTTTGCACGGACATAAAAAATAACTCACAGTCCTGACATAGGGGAGTGTCGAGTCACAACAAGGGACATGGCTTTCAGGTAAAAATTTTCTCTCTTAGTTGACTATTATCTTACTTTGGGATGAATCTCGGCTAACTTTCCTTTCCAATTAGAAGTACTTTGTCACATGACAAACTTTATGCCTTGTGTTCAAGTATCGTAGATGGAGGATGCTCAAGGGTAAATGGTTGTGCCTTGATCAAGACATGCATGAAAGTGCAGCTATGGATGTTACTGTTATTTGTGAGGGCCGCAAGCCCCAAGTGTTGCAAATGGAGGATGATTGGCCCTTGAGTATAATGCACCAAGAAATTACAATGTTAATGCAGAATCTACCTGTTAGCTTCTATTTTAAACTAGATGGTAGGAAAATTCGAAACCTAGCTGAGGATATTGTTATCAAGAGAAACTGTGTGGCTCCACATATTTTAGAAATTGTAGAGTCTCCCTTAAAATCCCAACACCATAAGTTGTAATATCCAACACCTATAAATTTTTGGATTTTTTTGGCCAATAGAATATTGTCGCTTACAAACTTGCAATATTTAAAAATTATGCTATTTATACAAAATCATGCACTTGTTATACACTTTCCACATCAACACATTTACATATGCATGTAAACTTTACAAAGATGTAAGTAAAGCCATAACTAAATATCGTATGCGAATAACCCTTAATGGTTTAAAACTTAAGGTTTTTAAGGTAGAACTAGTTTGGTTTTTGTTTCATTGTTTCATTTCACACTTTCTCTCTTCATCTCTTTATATCCACCACATCTCTCCTACCTACTATGATGGATGCTTGCACACACTTTGATGAGTGAATCCATGAGACTATCTTTGCCAACAAGGGTGATGATATATTCGAGGTTTTCTCTAAGAACTTCAACCTTGAAAGCGTGCTCTCATCATTGGATCCCCCCTTCAAGTTTTGGAAGACTTTGTGAACACCATTGCTACATGCACATACTCCATCGAGGGATCTGATATGACTTGGGTACCTCTGGAACAGCTCATGGTATTTCAAGCGTAGGGAAGAATCACCAAAAAGTGGTGAATAGGTGTCTGGCCCATGTGGATCCTTCGCATAAAGTATGCATTGTTCCCATGGGAAATGCACCAGGTACATCACCTTTGGATCTTGTGGAGTGTGATTGCGCATTGGCAATTTATCTCCTTGCATTGGATACACCCCCAAAGGAGGAGAGCAATGAAGATACAACTCCACAGGTTATTTCTATCACATGCACGGGAGAAGAACTGATTGAAGAGCTCATAAATGTTGAAGAGGAACATCGAGTGGTGGTAGAGCCAGGGTTGGCTCGCATGGTGCCATCTTCTTCAAAATAGCCACAAGTCGACAAACCCAACCTTGCCTCCTTGACACCCATTGAAGTAGATGGTGTACAATATTTGCTTCTATTAGATGTACTACAATACTTGGAAATGAAGGAAGAAGATTTGTTTTCTATCCTAGTTAGGGATTCAATGGAAGACCTAATGGATTATGATTACATGGATGTGCATCCAACAATGGCAAAGATTGGAAGATATGACGGCACAAGCTTAGATAATGTGAGTGCGATCATAGTAGCACATGAGCATATTACCTCGGTTGAAGAAGATTACCTTGTGCCAAATGTTGAATTTGAAGCACTACAGCATGATTTGTTCGGACCAAGGCCCCAGCTTCCTACCAAGGAGTTTGTAGATTCCTCTACCCAAAGAGGTGCCTCCCTGGCACACGAGGAAATGAAGATACAAGATGATCTGGAGAATGTGAGATTTCTAACTACCATATATTTTTATGCAATGAAACTTGACAATAGGGTGCGTCAGGCCCGTGGAGTCCACAGATGAAATCTTGGCCAAAAATGATGCCGGCAGCTGCCCTGTCTGAAGTCTGGCATCTGAGACCACTTTCTGGAAAAAAATGATGCATGCAGCTACCCTGTCTGAAGTCTGGAATCTGGGGCACCTTCTTGGGCCAAAAAGTGGCCCCAGATGCTAGACTTCAGACAGGGCAGCTGTGTAGGCATCATTTTTTACCAAGATTTCACAAGTGGACTTCGAGGGACTGGACGCACCCTACCATCAAGTTTCATCGCTTTCTAATAACTCTAGGTTAGTCGCTAAATATATTTTTTGATTTGACTTTGTCATTCAGAACATAGTGTATATAGATGAGTTTGCATCAAGGCAAGGTCACCGGAAGGATTCAGCTCTGAAGGAGTATATTGGAAACCTTGTTGTAGATTTGGTGGTCTTCCATAAGAATTGCTCACCAGGAGGGCAATAACTAATCATGAAAATTCAAGCTTTGACCAAGTTTGGACCTTTTCAAGTGATACCTATGACATCTAGCTTGGAGAAGGTGGTGCTTAATATTCAAGCAGTCAAAGCTTCTTTACTTGTTTGACCAAACGCATGGTGGAGAAATGTGTATGCTTGCTACATTAGGCGACCTCGCTAAAGTGTCAAATCGGCTTCTCTTGGAGAAAGAGCTAAAGGGGGAGCACATCACTTTTGAAGCAAAAAAGGAACTTATATTTTCATTGGAAATTGGCCCCTCCTCTCCACCGATGAAAAAGCCAAGGAACAATTGAGAGTTCTTGTTGGCTATCCGCTTTTTGTATCTACCATCACTAACAGCCATCACATGTATTTTTCTTGATGAATATAAGATACTTTACTTTGTCCCTACAAATAAATATTTATTAAATAAATGTGTGGTTCGTATAAGTGTGATGATAATGTGTGGTATGTGAATGATGCATTCGCATACATTAACATAATTCAACACTGTAACATGTCCGCTTATCCACTTGTGAGACACGTCTTAGTAGCCCATCGAGAAGAGAGTCTAGAAAGTGCCACCTGGCACTCGCAAGGAATGTCATAGGGTTCGTGATCTAGGTCTTCTCGAGTCTGCCCCAAGGTGGAAGTATCTGGCCGTTCCCACTTAGGACTAACTTGAAGTCAAGGTTCTTCCCTATCAGCCAAGTCTCTAGGAAGTAGCTAGCATCAAGCTCTAGGTGAACCACTTTGCATAAGAACAACAGAGTCGAAGCGGATTTATGCTGCACTTGGTTCATGGAGAATGGGAAATGAGAGGGATGCGAAGCTCAACCTTTCTGCCCATAATGCATAGTCCCATTCTACTCCCCTAAAACAACATAAATTGGGATTCTAACTCTACTGACTCTAGGTCTTCACAGTTTCGTTATCACGTCTTTTGGAAAAAGGTCCCAGCTAACCGAGACCACCCTTCTGTAGGACGGACCCAAGTCACATCCACCGCACTTTCCTCGGGTTGCTTAGTTATCTAATTACCTACCACATTATGTTTGACATGCAAATGCAACTTCCTTAATTAACCAATTTAAACAAAGGTTCCTTCACGTAACTTAGGCACTGACATATAAAAAAAAACAATGTCAAGCAAGTTCCTTTTTCAAATATTTGATCTTTATTTATCATAGTCTTGGAATACATCAAGTATCTTGCCCGAAGGCTATCCCAGCAATCATCAGGATTGCTGCTCCAAGTTTCACTTGTAGACTAGTACATGGGCCTCAAGTTCCCATATCAAGTCATGTTAGCCTCTTGTGCAGGATCCGGAGGCAAGGAATTTACAGCCAAAGCCTCCCTTGGCACCCAAGCGTCCTCCCACTCCAAGCAGCACCCACAGAGAGACCTCTCGCGGTGGGTTCGGTCCATGTACCCGACGCGGCTAACAACCCCCTTGGATAGGGCCAGGAAAGCAATCGGAGGTAACTGAACCTGCCTCTCGCTCCAAGCTAATAACTTGAAGCATTAAGTATTTGGCCTTGAATTAGTTCCTTGAGCAAATAAGTTCAAACAATGTACCTAAGTGTACAATCACGATCATTTTTGTGGTGTGATTCCTTCTTCCCGAATACTCCCTGTATTCGATCCTGGATCATTCGCAACTTGGCGAGATTCCAAGGGCTTGGCAAGCAAGGTTGCTTTTTTACCCTTTTTCTTTGGGTTAGGGTTTATACCCTACCGACCCTAATTATCATTACCTTAGGTCTCCTTGTACTATAGTCAAATAGATCTTGGACAACCCCATCATCCTTAGTTGGTCAATTTGCTTCTTGGAAATTCACAATTGCCCTAAGTTTGACAAATCAGTCCCCAAGAGAGAGAGTTTTAGTAGGGCAACTACTCGACTCTTAACGAATCTAACTTGTAATTAGATCTCCCCTTCCTTGGCCTAAGATGTAGTAGTAGCATCTTATGATTTGGTTGCAATAGCATATGACCTTGCAGATTTGTTGCATGAGATAGGTAGCAGTACCTATCCTAAGGAATTACATCTCCCGTCATATGGCATTCTTTGATTAAGAATACCTTTGATCAAGGTATAGGATTTGGGAATTCCGTTGACCCCAATCCAAAACCCTGGTCCCGCTAGGCTGAAGATTGATTTGGCTCTAGGATTTCTTGTGAGATCTTAACATTTGGTCCTTCAATCTTTAATATGAGAACCCTAAGATCACATCCTTTTCCTTTATGGACTATTTGTCCCTAGTAAGATTGTCTAATCAAACAATCCAATAATTGTCTGGAATTATCCTCTCCAAATGTCCAAGGCATAGGCCCCGATTGATAATCCAACCTAGAGTTTAGCATATATGCAACTAAAACATTATTGCATAAGTTCTTCTTTTAACACATGAACCATATATTTGAAAATGCAACAACCTTTCATCATGATGGTGTGAGAAGTATAAGTACCTTGTCATGCAATTTAAAACTTTTTCGAACATTCCTATGATCTTTTTAAAACAAAACACTCTAATATAGTAAATTTCCAATGCAATTAAGTTTTCCCTATGCAAATTTATACTTAATGCACCCATATCATGCGGAAATGAAGAAGGTGATTTTGATGGAACCTGAACATCCGTAGGAGGGGTATTATCGATTCTTGCGCTTCGGGTGGGGACTCCTACACGTGCTCCTCTTGCTCCCACACGTGCTCCTCTTGTGTGGCGCTTTGGGGCCATTGCAATTGGGATTTGGGAATAAGTCGGGCAGGTGGAGGGTGTGCTGAAATTTTTTGCAAGTTGACAGTCCTTCCTTCTCGCAAGGGAACTCCCTTCACAAACGAGTTGTGTCTTCATGCGATCTGCGGGTGAAGCACCCTTAAGAAACTTTTAGTGGATGCTTCTAGGAGGCTTCTTAAGAAGCTTCTTTAGATTTGTTCTTTCTGCCAATCGGCCTAACAGCGTCTCCTCCTCCTCAATTGTGCTGGGAATGATGAAGAAGACGAAAATGTTGATAACGAAGGTATGAGGGCGGCAGTCCAGCGGTCTGGCAGCGTGTAGGCAGAGCAGGGGGTGCGTGGCGTGTCAGGCGGAGTAGGGGGGCGGTGCTGAAGACCTGATCCAGAGTGGGGGTTCCCTTATATAGTGGGGGGTGGTTCATGGGTGGGGTAGATGGCCCTTTGGTAGGCCGCCACCCCACACCTAGGGAGGTGCATGCCCCCTCTCCCACTCTTACTCCCCCTCTCTCTCTCTATCCCCGACATGTTGTTGGCAGGGGGAGTGAGAGAGGTAAAAAAATTTGAACTAATTTTAAAATTTTGAAAAGGGGGGGAGGGTTCTTATGGAAGAGGCACGGGAAATGTTACATCCTCTCCCCCTTAGAGGAATCGAGATGTCCTCATCTCGAGAAGATCTAGGGGTATTGTTGGTTGAGAGTATTTTCATCCATCCAGGTGGCATCCTCTTCGGGATAATCTTTCCACTGGATGAGGTATTCTCTCAAGGTCCTTGATCTCAAATGCCTCTCCCTAACATCTAGGATTCTATCAGGCCGTAGCTCAAGGACTCCTTGGCTAGGCATTACAATTTGTTGATCATCAAGTACATGATTCAAATTAGGTAGATACTTTTTCAATAGGCTAACATGGAATACATTATGAATATTTCGAGTTGCGGGCAGCTGTAGTCTGTAAGCATTAGGCCCTAGGCACTTGATGATCTTATAAGGTCCACAATACCTCGGACTTAGCTTCTTGTACTCTCCCAAGGACAGTGAACTCTTTTTAGGGTGTACACAGATGAAGAGTTCACTCTCCCAAGGACAGTGAACTCTTTTTAGGGTGTACACGGATGAAGACCATATCACCTTCGACGAAGGATTTGTCTTGTCATTTCAAGTCAGCGTAGGCCTTCTGTCTATCCTTGGCAGCTTGAATGTCTTGTCTTATTGATTTGATTTGATCATCCATGTCTTCCAGCATATGTCTTGAAGCTTCTACCCTCAAAGTTGGATCCGAGAAGTTCAAAGGGGTATGACAATCATGCCCATACAATGCTTGGAAAGGGGTCATCTGAATACTCTGTTGGTAAGAAGCATTGTAAGCAAACTCAACCAGTGGTAAGTATTGAATCCACTTTTTGGGTTCGCGACAGCAGTATGCCCTAAGCATATCTTCAATGACTTGATTGACTCGTTTTGTTTGACCATCAGTTTGGGGATGGTAAGCTGTGCTGAAACAGAGTTGAGTTCCAATAGCCTCAAAGATAGCCCTCCAAAAGTGTGATGTGAAAAGAGAGTCACGATCACTAATGATTACCCATGAAGTTTGAATATTTCCTTGATGAATAATCTTGTGATATAGTATCTGAAGCTTTATAGTTTGTCTTGATAGGGATGAGATGTGTGACCTTGGTGAGCATATCTACTACAACCAAAATGGAGTTATATCCTCCCTGAACTTGGGGTAAGCCAACAATAAAGTCCATACTAATAACTCCCATTTTATTTGTGGAATGTCAAGTGTTTGCAATTTCCTAGGCATTTTAACATGTTTTGCCTTAATGCGTTGACAAGACAAACACTCCATGACATATTTGAGTATGTCTCCCTTGAGCCTTTCTTAATAATGGCTCTTTCTGACCGTATTAAGGGTCTTTGCATAACTAGGATGCCCTGAGAAAGGGGAGTCATGGGCTTCCCAAAGTATCTTTTGCTTGAGAGTTTGGCTTGCAGGGATACATAATCTTGTCCTAAAGTAGACAAGTCTATTACTGATGGAGAATTCTTGATACTTCGTCTTTAGCTTTGGGTCTTAATCCTTGATGGGGATATCCCTTACCATTTTCTAATAGACTAGGTCATGATATGCCCCTTCTTTTGCTAGCTCAAGAATCGGGTTGTTTGGCATTGATACCTTTGTGGCTAAAGACCTTGTTTTTTATGGATCTTGCAAAATGAGAGAATTTAGAAATGCCTTGTGACTGAGTGCATCGGCAACTACATTCTCTTTTCCAAGCCTATATTTGATTTCAAAGTCATATTCTTCTAGCACTTCAATCCATCGACATTGCCTCATATTGAGCTCATTCTGGGGTGAAAATCCATTTAAGACTCTTGTGGTCCATTAGTAAGGAAAATTTGTTACCTAGCAAGTAATGTCTCCAAAGTTTGAGAGCATGGATGACAGCCAATGGCTCCAAGTCGTGGGTATCATAATTCCTTTCATGGTTCTTCAATTTTCTTGAAGAATATGTTACGGGATGACCTTCTTACATAAGTACACATCCTAAAGCAAGTGCGCTAGCATCAGTTACCACTTCAAACTCCTTACTAAGATCAAGAAGTTTCAGGATGAGAGCTGATACTAAGCTTTGCTCTAGTTTGTTAAAGCTGGTCTGTTCAGTAGGTGACCATACAATTGCTACTTGCTTCTTTAGTAGATCAGTCAGAGGTGCTGCAATCAAAGCATAATCCTTGATGAAAATTTTGTACCACCCTGTCAACCCAAGAAAACTTTGTATTTCTTTGATAGAAGTTGGTGTTGGCCATGCCAAAACGTCTCTGACCTTAGCTGGATCTACTGAAGTTCCTTTTGCTAATACAATGAATCCCAGATATTCAATCTATCGCTTGAAAAATGCACGCTTCTTCTTCTTGGCATAAAGCTTGTGTGTTCTCATTGTTTCAAGAACAATGTGAAGCTGGGGTTCATGATCCTTTCCCTGTCTTGAGTAGACTAGGATATCGTAAAAAAAGACGAGAACAAAGTCATCAAGATAGGTCCTAAAGATATCCTGCATTAACATGTTGAAGGTAGCAGGAGCATTCCTCAGCCCGAATGACATCACTAGGAATTCAAAGTGTCCTTACCTTGTATTGAATGCAGTCTTCAGGATATCTTCTTCTTTAATCCTTATTTGATAATATCCAGACCTGAGATCTATCTTTGAGAAGATCTTCACCCCTTGAAGACGGTCAAGTAATTCATCTATTCTTGGAATGGGGTATTTATTTTTTATGGTTTCCTAATTCAACCCTCTGTAGTCAATGCATAGGTGAAGCATTCCATCTTTCTTCTTTTGGAACAACACTGGAGCTCCCCATGGAGAACTGCTAGGATGGATGTAGCCTTGATCTTACAGTTGCTTGAGTTGCTCTTTCAGTTTGATAGCTTCTGGGATGGACATCTTATACGGCCTCTTTGCGACAGGTGCAGCTCCTAGCACAAGTTTGATTTCTTGGTCGACTTCTCTTTGGGGAGGAAGTTCCATCAGGTAGGCAGGTGGCAGATACCTCCCTCGCACAACTTCCTTAAGCTTATCCCAAGTGACTGTTGTTCAAAGTTGAGAGAGAGAGAGACAAAGAAACTCCATTGTCTTGAGCTTTCAGGCTCTCACGGTCATTCCTTCATGTTCCACACACTAAAACTGAAAAGCACACTCAATACAAAGATAAAGTGACCTAGTGTAAGTGTAGACTAGATAGACTAACTCTAGTCACTAATTGACTACTAACTTGACTTATTTAATGTAGTCACATGTAGACAGCTGCACACTCTAGTTGTCATAGATGTCGGTCATAGATAAAGACACACTGACGGTGAGCTTGATTTCAAACACTCCCCCTCAAGCTCAAAAACAAAACTCAAATCATCTGCATCACTCCAAGTAGCTGTCTAAAGTGAATGAACTTATCTTTACCAAGTGATTTGGTAAAGATGTCTGCTACCTGGTCTTCAGTCTTCACATGCTCCAAGTCAATCTGATCTGCTAAAACCATTTCCCTGATGAAATGGTAGTGAACCTCAATGTGTTTTGATCTTGCATGATAAACAGGATTGCTTGCTAACATAACACTGCTCAAATTGTCATAGTACATCTTGACTTTGCTGTCCAAGTGTACTCCCAAGTCATTCAGCAACTTCTGTATCCACTTAGCTTCACAGGCCGCTAAGGCTGCACCACGATACTCTACTTCCGTACTAGACAATGCAACTGTAGGCTGCTTCTTACTCTGCCAACTGATCATGCTACTACCCAATCCAAATGCATAGCCACTGGTTGACCTCCTATCATACGTGCAACCAGCCCAGTCAGCATCAGTGTACCCCATCAAGTCAAGGGGTTTCCCATATGCATAAAACAGCCCATGATCTGTGGTACTCTTTATATATCTCAGAGTTCTCCTGACTACATCCAAGTGTGGTTTGCGAGGCTTCTGCATGAATTGACTGATCAGCCCCACAGCATAACTCAAGTCAGGTGTAGTGACTGTGAGATAGATCAAGCTGCCTACCATCTGTCTGTACATAGTAACATTCTCAATCTCTGTCCCAACATCAATCTGCAGCTTGACATTCTTCTCCAAAGGCGTATCCATAAGCTTGCAATCAGCCATACCATATTTCTGTAACATGTCATGAGCATACTACTTTTGTAGCAGCCATATGCCTTGAGGTGTAGAGACAACCTCAATCCCCAAAAAATATTTCAGCTCTCCAAGGTCGTTGACCTTAAACTCAGCCTGTAAACATGTCTTTATTTCAGCAATCCCATTTTCATCATCTCCTGTAATGATTAAGTCATCAACATAGACGACTAGGAAAACATAACCAGTATCTGTCTTCTTCACAAACAGCCTATGATCAGCATCACCCATTCAGAAACCATGTTGCTGCAAATAACTACTTATGTGAGCATTCCATGCTCTGGGTGCCTGTTTCAGCCCATATAGTGCCTTTTTCAGCCAACATACATGTGTTGGAAATTTTGGATGTACATAGCCTTCAGGATGTTCCATGTAAACCTCTTCTTGTAATTCTCCATTAAGAAATACATTCTTTACATCCATCTGCCATAGTTTCTAGCCTCTAGCTGCTGCCAAAGCAATCACAGTTCTAATTGTAGCCATCTTTGCTACAGGGTTGAAAGTCTCCTCATAATCAAGACCATACTGCTGCGCATACCCTTTTGCAACCAACCTGGCCTTATATCTTTCCAGTGATCCATCTGATTTACATTTTACCTTATACACCCACTTGCATCCAATAGGTGTTTTGCCCTCAGGCAACTGTACCAAATCCCATGTACCGTTTTCAGCCAAAGCTGAATATTCCTCATCCATAGCAGCATGCCAATCCTCATCTGCAACTGCCTCATCAAACTTACTTGGTTCTCTAAAACCTGTTACTTTCGTCATATAAGCATAATGATGGGCTAAATATCCAGTGTAATTATACCTATCAACAGGTCGTCTGACCCTCTCTGATCTCCTGAGTTGTGGCTCACTGTGAGCTTGCCTCTCATGAGGCGGCACATAACGGCTCTGTCTAGCACCTGGCGTCATGACGGACGGAATCCCCAATTCACTGTCTAAGTTGTCACTGCTAGATGAATCATAACCTGCACAGTGAGTGGACCTGTTACATCTTCAAAAACCTTTTCTTTTCCCTTATCTGTTCTCCCCCTCACTGACATATCTGTGTCAGTGGATGCAGTAGTGCGACTTTGTAATCGCCTTGTCCAAGGACTCACTGTAGATGATACATCACATGTCTGACCACTCATGGAAGTACTCTCTGCAGGAGTATTTTCAGCATGACTCATACTGGGTGAGCCATCAGTAGGCACTGCAACAAGATTCCCATACCAGGATGCTAACTCATCAAATATCACATCTCTGCTTATGAGTGTCTCATGCGTAGAAGGTACATAACACTTATAACCTTTCCGTTCCTGTGCATATCCTATAAACACACTTTTCACTGCCTTAGGATCCAATTTCTTCCTCTTCTCATTTGGTATATGCACATATGCAATGCTGCCAAATACCTTCAAGTGTGAAATATCAGGTTTATGACCATACAACCGTTCATACAGAGTGACATCATGAATCCCTACTGTAGGGGTTCAATTCAGCACATAGACAGCAGCCACCAGTGCTTCAGCCCAATAACCATTTGGCAGACATTTTTCATTCAGCATAGCTCTAGCTGACTCCATCAAAACCCTGTTTTTCCTCTCTGCAACACCGTTTTGCTGCGGTGTATAACTACATGTGAGTTGTCTTTTGATCCCATATTTAGCAAGATACCTGTCAAAGTAATTTGAGACATATTCACCTCCTCCATCTGATCTCAAGCATGATATGTAATAGCCCAATTCATTTTTAGCATGTTTCTTGAAGTCTTTGAATGCATCAAACACATCATCCTTATTCTTCAAAATATAAAGCCAAGTGTACCTGCTGAAATCATCAATGAATGAGACATAATACCGTGCACCGCCAAAAGAAGCATTATGTGAAGGACCCCAAACATCAGAGTGCACCAACTGTAAAGGCCTAGTGCTATTTTTTACATGTCTCATGAAAGGAAACCGTGCTTGCTTTCCAAACTGACATGCAGGGCATACATGACCAAAATCATTATACTTGAATTTAGGTAATCCAAGTACTGTTTTCTTCTGTTGCATAGATTTCAGCTTTTGTACATTGACATGTCCAATCCGCTTGTGCCAAATATCTACATCCCGAATGGCACTCTCATCATGAGCAAACATGGCTGCCTTAAGTCCTGGAATGGTCGCATCCAATGTAAACATCCTGCCATCCCTTCTACCCTTGGCAATTAACTTGCAGCCCTTTCCATACTCCTCAATGAAACACCCATCTTTGTTAAACCTCACTTGCAAATTCTGTTCTACCATTTGACCCACAGACAACAGATTCTTTGTTATGGTCGGTACATGTAATACATCATGCAGGCCTTTCTTCTTGCCATCAGGCATCATAAGAGAAACAATCCCTTTATGCTTTATGTCATGTTGGGTGTCATCCCCAGTACATACATGACCATGTGTACCTACAACCATCTCATCAAACCACTCTCCATGCGGTATCATGTGGTTTGACACTCCAGAGTCAATGTACCATCTGTTATCTCTATCATGTCTTTATGCATTTCTGGATACATGCCACATGGCAAAGAGGCTATCAACTGCTCATCATGAGCACCACTGGAAGATGCATAGTGCCCATGCTATCTACCCTTTGCCTTCATATCTCCCTACTTCTTATAACATTCCTTTGTAATATTCCCATACCGGCCACAATAATGGCACTCCTTGTCCCTGTTGGACTGATCAGATGACTGCCATGAGCCAGATCCACCACCTCTACCTCGGGGTGATCTCCCCCTGCCTCTAAACCCACCAGATCCACACTGGCCTTGAGTATTTGCACCATGCCAATTACTCTGTTGCTGCTGCTGTCCATAAGCATTACGAGTGTCACCACGACCTCGAAATGAACCACAACCTCTAAATCCTCTGCCACGCTGGCTAGAGTATAACACAGTGTCTCTACTCTGAGATGCACTGGAACCTGTATTCAAACCAAGTTTGACTTCCTCATGCAGCAACAAAGCAACTAGCTCTTCCCAGCTAGGGGGCTCTTCTCTGACAGAAATGGAAGTGTCAAAATCTTTGTACTCTTTGCCTAAGCCATTCAAGGAAACAGCAATCATATCATCTTCTGATACACTTGAGCCAATAGTAGCAAGTTGATCAGCTATGGTCTTAATCTCCGTGGTATACACTTGGATGCTCCTGCCATTTCTAGACATATTATTGAACTGTTGTTTCAACAGGATCTTCCGTGCATGTGTCATGGTTCCATAATTTCTCATCAATATATCCCAAGCATCCTTTGGAGACTCACAGCCAGTGATTTGAATAGTCGTAGCATCAGATATACATAGTGAAAACCAATGCAGTACCTTACATGCTCTTTTAGTCCTCCATAACCTATGAGCTCTCTTCTGTTCATTTGTTGCATTTGCTTCAGGCAATTCAGGAGCTGCTTCATCTTGTGTGCATAAGTCCCAATATCCTCTGCCAACCAGAAAATTTTTCATTCTGAATTTCCATAATGCAAAGTTTTTGTTGTCTAACTTTTCTCCAACTATTTGTGTGATATTATCAGTCCCATGTGCATTAGCCATGATGCAATAGACTGTATGTCAAATGCGTGACTCCCTACAAGTCAATAAGTCCGACTGACTAAGTTTAGTCCACTACAGTTGATGACAATTTTCTGCAATTAAATGCAGTAAAAGACTAGTAAATTTCAGCCTAGTATCAGCCCAAAATAGTCCACAATCAAGTTATCCAGCTCGTAGAAATAACTGTCAGTACATATGCCCTGTACTTGCTTTAGATTGAACTCGTGAAAATCCACTGCCAGGGTCCAAAAACATGCAGTCTAAACCTGTAAACTGTGATTAACAGCAATACTTTCAATGCCAAAAACAACATGCACACATGTCATATATGTCCCAAGTCTTCTTTATGTCCCAAGTACATATATGACATGCACACATGTCATATATGTCCCAAGTCTTCTCAGATGACTGCAAGTACATATGCCACTCCAGACATGAGCATAGAAGCATGAAACAGTGCACAATCAGCAAGTACAAGTGTCAACAGTTTTGTTTGCAGGTTACAGTCAACCAAAAACCAGCATAACTAGCTTCAAACCGCTTCAAAGTGTCTTCAAACCAAACCATACATTTGCTCCAGTTTGACAAGGTCAATGCTTGCATGACTATGTAGTGACCATAGACTGCCTGTCTCTAATGAGCAAAGTCATACATTACTTCTGTAATTTGTATTCAGCCAAAAGATGAGATTGCATTTGCTTCAGCTCCAAAAATTTCAGCATTCAGTGACACTTAATGCTATTCTCAACCCATGAATATTCTAACATACATATGTCAGTACATACATCTCATAGATGTCACCAAATGTCTCACTATGCTTCAGTAAAGAACACATGCTTGCTGTCCATGTTAAATGACAATTTTCAGCCTATCTGAAATGCTCCACATCTGAGTATTTCAGTTACCAAAATCAGCTTGCAGTGGATCACAACGGATACATATGACCTCCAGCATATACCTATGCTCCAAGAGTGCTTCTGGGCGTCAGAGAGCTTCCAAAGCTCTTCAATGTGTTGCATATACCATGTATACTGTGTATACAGCAGTGCTGCCCCTTTTTTTCAGATTTGCCCACTCTGATCTCAGCTCATGTCAGAGCTCAAGGTCAAGCATTTTCCTCTTGCCATCTCAAAGCACTTCATACATGACATAACCAAGCATTTGATGACCAAATGCACTATCATTTGATGAAGTGCAGCCCAACAACTGATAGCAGTAAATAGGCGCAATTCACGCAAATTTGTCCTCTGCTCCAGCAGCTCGATTTGATGAGTTTGATGCTGATGGAGCACACACTAGTGCTTAATACCCCCTTCACAAGGCTCTAAACAAGCCACAACCTGCAGCTTGACCCATAGAGTAGGCAATCACTCAATGCATACCTTCCAGTTTACAATGGCATTCAGCCTGTTTGACAAAATGACACAAGTCTTCAACTGCAGATCATCTTCACTCCCTCCTGCTCCAAGATGTCCACCAAGTATGGCTCTGATACCATGTTCAAAGTTGAGAGAGAGAGAGACAGAGAAACTCCATTGTCTTGAGCCTTCAGGCTCTCACGGTCATTCCTTCATGTTCCACACACTAAAACTGAAAACCACACTCAATACAAAGATAAAGTGACCTAGTGTAAGTGTAGACTAGATAGACTAACTCTAGTCAGGTCACTAATTGACTACTAACCCGACTTATTTAATGTAGTCACATGTAGACAGCTGCACACTCTAGCTGTCATAGATGTCGGTCATAGATAAAGACACACTGACGGTGAGCTTGATTTCTAACAACTGTCCCCTCCGAGATCGCTTGGTCTCTGCACCACTGTTTCCACCAAAGTCTCACTTCGCCTGTTAGCTTAAGTTTGGTGAGCATGGCTTGGTTAGCAAGTGCACTTCTTGCTGCCTCAAAATAATTCTCCATGGACTCAATCCAAATCTCGATGTCAGCTTGAACAGTCCTTCCCTTGCCATCAAACTCGGGTGGTTTAATTTGTTTGATAAGGAATTTTTTCTCTTGAGCCGTAGCTGGACTTAGTGCAGGAGTCGGATTTGGAACCTACGCTTGGGGTTGCATCTAAACAATAAGATTCTTTATGTTAACATCTTATCATATGTTCTCATATTACGTTAATATGACTAGCACAGCTTTTTCGCTAAGTGATTTAGTCACTTAACACATTAGTTAACATTTATGATTAGGATAGACAATTGTAAAAAGTCTTATTTATTCATGAAGGCATAACCCTTTGAGTACATTTATTTTGGATAAGTAGGATAGGCTGATTGATACATCAGTTTGGGGAAAATAGAATTGTGTTACAATTGGCTACAGGGATAGAATAATAATATGGAGTGGGGTCATGGATTTTCAGGAAACGGTAAGTCATAGGAAGCTTGGGGTATCCCTTCCTTTGATACCCTTTCTTCTCATAGCACCCTAACACTTTGATTCTAGCAGAGATCACTTGGCTCACTTCTTCATAGAAATACTTGTTCTGCTTGACTTGCCGACCGCTAACATGCAAAGTTGCATTTACGCGAGCTTCGACAAAGATGAACAACTTCACGATCTTTAAATCCTCCATCCACTTGATTCTCTTCAAGTTGGTCTGAAGTACACGAGTTGGTGGATTGCTACGTAGTATACTCCTGAGTCTCCCATCCATCTCCGCTCCTCATAGAGGGGCGAAGGATTATAGATTTCTTCTAGAATATTCATCATTCCAAGCCTCTAACAATAATTCGAAGCATGCATTGCAGTCATGAACATGACCTGGAACACCAAGGACTTGCTCCATGCTTCGTGACTCTGCAAATCAGCATCCATAAGTGAGTAAAGAAATGTTTTCAATAGAAAACACTGCTCTATTCTACTCCCCCTCCCCTGTTTATCCCCTTATTCCCTTTATTTTCCTCCATTAAGTTCCCTTATACTCTTTAGATCTTGTTGGTTCGCTCTGACACCAACTGTAACCTGTCTGCTTGTCTACTTGTGGGACACATCTTAGTAGCCCATCGGGAAGAGAGTCTAGAAAGCGCCACCTGGAACTCACAAGGAATGTCACAGGGTTTACAATCTAGGTCTTTCCGAGTTTGCCCCGAGGTGGAAGTATCCGGCCGTTCCCACTTAGGACTGACCTGAAGTCAAGGTTCTTTCCTATCAGCCAAGTCTCTAGGAAGTAGCTAGCGTCGAGCTCCAAATGAACCACTTTGCGTAGGAACAACAAAGTCGAAATAGATTTATGTTGCACTTGGTTCATGGAGAATGGGAAATGAGAGGGATGTGAATCTCAACCTTTCTGCCCATAAGGCATAGTCCCATTTCGCTCCCCTTAAACAGCATAAATCGAGATTCTAACTCTACTGACTCTAGGTCTTCACAGTTTTGTTATCACGTCTTTTGAGAAAAGTTCCCAGCTAACCAGGACCACCCTTCTGTAGGACGGGACCCAAGTCACGTCCACCACACTTTCCTTGGGTTGCTTAGTTATCTAATTACCTACCACATTATGTTTGACATGCAAAGGCAGCTTCGTTAATTAACCAATTTAAACACAGGTTCATTCACATAACTAAGGCGTTGATATTTTTTTTAAAAATGTCAAGCAAGTTCCTTTTTCAAATATTTGATATTTATCTATCATAGTCTTGGAATACATCAAGTATCTTGCCCAAAGGCTATCCCAGCAATCATCAGGATTGCTGCTCCAAGCTTCACTCGTAGACTAGTACACAGGCCTCGAGATCCCATCTCAAGTCACGTCGGCCTCTTGTGCGAGATCCGGAGGCAAGGAATTTATAGCCACAGCCTCCCCTGGCACCCAAGCGTCCTCCCGCTCCAAGCAGCACCCACGAAGAGACCTCTCACGGCGGGTTCGGTCCATGTACCCAGCGTGGCTAACAACCCCCTTGGATAGGGATAGGTAGGTAGTCTGAGGTAACTAAACCTACCTCTCCCTCCAAGCTAACAACCTCAAGCATTAAGTGTTTGGCCTTGAATTAGTTCCTTGAGCAAAGAAGTTCAAACAATGTACCTAAGTGTACAATCACGATCATTTCTGTGGTCGTTCGTATGACCAACTACTAAGGTGTGATTCCTTCTTCCCGAATACTCCCTGCATTCGATCCTGGATCGTTCACAACTTGGCGAGATTCCAAGGGCTTGGCAAGCTAGGTTGCTTGTTTACCCTTTTTCCTTGGGTTAGGTTTTATACCCTACCAACCCCAATTATCATTACCTTAGATCTCCTTGTACTATAGTCAAATAGATCTTAGACAACCCCGTCATCATTGGTTGGTCAATTTGCTTCTTGGCAATTCACAATTTCCCTAAGTTTGAGAAATCAGTCCCCAAGAGAGAGAGTTGTAGTAGGGCGACTACTCGACTCTTAACGAATCTAACTTGTAATTAGATCTCGCCTTCCTTGGCCTAAGATGTAGTAGTAGCATCTTATGATTTAGTTGCAATAGCATATGACCTTGCAGATTTGTTGCACAAGATAGGTAGCAGTACCTATCCAAAGGAATTACATCTCCTGTCATATGGCATTCTTTGATTAAGAATACCTTTGATCAAGATATAGGATTTGGGAATTCCATTGACCCCAATCCAAAATCCTGGTCTCGCTAGGCTGAAGATTGATTTGGCTCTAGGATTTCTTGTGAGATCTTAATGTTTGGTCCTTCGATCTTTAAGATGAGAACCCTAAGACCACATCATTTTCCCTTATGGACCACTTGTCCCTAGTAAGATTGTCTAATTAAACAATCCAATGATTGTCTGGAATTATCCTCTCCAAATGTCCAAGGCGTAGGCCTTGATCGATAATCCAACTTAGAGTTTAGCCTATATACAACTAGAATATTATTGCATAAGTGCATCTTTTAACACATGAACCATATATTTGAAAATGCAACAACCTATCATCATGATGGTGCGAGAAGTATAAGTACTTTGTTATGCAATTTAAAACTTTTCCGAACATTCCTCTGATCTTTTTAAAACAAAGCTCTCTAATATAGTAAATTTCCAACGCAATTAAGTTTTCCCTATGCGAATTTATACTTGATGCACCCATATCATGCGGAAATGAAGAAGGTGAATTTGATGGAATCTGAACATCCGCAGGAGGGGTATTATTGATTCTTGCACTTCGGGTGGGGACTCCTACACGTGCTCCTCTTGCTCCCGCGCGTGCTCCTCTTGTGTAGCGCTTTGGGGCCATTGCAATTGGGATTTGGGCAGGTGGATGGTGTGCTGAAATTTTCTGCAAGTTGGCAGTCCTTCCTTCCCGCAAGGGAACTCCCTTCACAAATGAGTTGTGTCCTTCACTCAATCTACGGGTGAAGCACCCCTAAGAAGCTTTTAGTGGAAGCTTCTTGAGAAGCTTCTTTAGATTCGTGCTTTTAGTCAATCGGCCTGACAGCATCTCCTCCTCCTCAATCGTGCTGGGAATGATGAAGAAGACGAAAATGTTGATGACGAAGGTACGCGGGCGGCAGTCCGGCGACCTGGCGGCATGTAGGCAGAGAAGGGGGTGCGTGGCGTGTCAGGCAGAGTAGGGGGCGGCACTGAAGACCCGATCCAGAGGGGGGGTGGTTCATGGGTGGGGAAGACGGCCATTTGGCTGGCCGCCACCCCACACCTGGGGGGTGCATGCCCCCTCTCCCTCTCTCTCTCTCTCTCTCTCCCGCCTTGACATGCTGTCGGTAGGGGGAGAGAGAGAGGTTCAAAAATTTGAACTAATTTTAAAATTTTGAAAAGGATTTTGGGGGGGGGGTATCTTATGGGAGAGGCACGGGAAATGTTACAAACACGTAGTACTATAGTTGCGATTATGTAAGTGTGACAATAATGTGTTGTACGTAAATGACGCATCCACATATATTAACATAATTCAACGCGTAGTACTGCACTTGCAATTGTGCATAAGCAATAACGTAACCTGTATGCATACGTATTACTACTTTTGATGTGTTCATACGTTAATTAAGAGTCGTGCATTTCAAGAAACAAAACAAAACAACTTTACTCAATTATGTGAATTCAGTACACATCGCATGAGATATTATGTATATATAAATAAATATTCCAATGTGGCAGAGTATACAAAATTTTTTGCCTTCCAAGATGTTATGGTGTTGTAACACTCATTATAAACCTTGCATCATTAATTTAGTAAACTATGGTGGAGTCCCCTTGCCGTGTCAAAGCTGAATGATAAAGTTCATGTCTTTATCTGTGATTGTGACATGCTTTGCATGGATGGTCTCAAGCTGTGTATCATCGAACAAGTCAATGAGAAACGCCTCTGCAACAGCTGTTTGTAGGGCCTTCATAGCTGCAGCAGTCCACCTTCCTACTGGTGGGCCATCCCGGACTCGTGCCCAAAATCTTCCCATCCCTTTCAGCTCCAAGTCTTGCATGACTTCTCGAGCAACCTTATGAAAATAAATTTTCGGGATGAGAAGCTCGTATCCGCGTTGGATTCTTCTTATCTCTCGAAGGGCAACAATGCCTAGTTTCCATCTCCTCTTCTTTTGTGGTGGTTCTTGTGCTCTATGGGGAGCACATGTTGCTGCACTAGAGGAGGCTCCACCTTGTGCTCCAGGTGGTGGGCCTTGGCGTGCATATGTGAATTTTTGTTGCATTTCGATATAGTTTAGTATTTTAAAAATTATCCCACACCAAAATTATGGATGGATTGATAATTGAGAAATCAACATCGCAACTATTGGCCCTTAGAAACTTCTCACCACATAGACTATACAGAAGCATTAGGAGTAAAGTCTACAATAAGAAATTGCAAATTTTTGCATGTTATTTCTATTGAAATTGACAGTGCTAACGAAAATTGTAAGTAAGAATTGAAAATACAGCAAAGATGCACAGTCAAAGTTGAGAGCGAAGGACAAGTGTAAAATTTTAAATCATATTTTAAGGGTGCATACAATAGTTTTGCATTTGGACATAGTCATATGTCCAATGCACCTGGATAACACTATGCCAAAAAAGATAACATTACAAACTATGTTCATTCCATTGGAACGAATGCACTGCTTGAAGATTTCTTACAAGTTGGAAGTCCTTGGGAGATATAGTGATGCGCTTCGCATGTATTGCACAACGTTGAGCATCAATCGTCAAGTCAACTAAAAAGGCCTCTACAGCACAGTGTAGAGCATGAAGACATTCTTTTGTGAAGCGATCAGGCCTATCCTGATCTTGTGCCAAAAACCACCGCCTACTTTCTATGCGGTAGAGGTCTTGCACAATCTCGCGAACAAGTCTCAAGAAGCTCGCCTTCAAAATGATGAGATCAAAAGAGTGTTGATACCTTCTAATTTCTCTCAAGGCCACTGTACCTGGCTTCCACTTGCATTTCTTGTGGGGATGCTGAGGAGGACCCTTGTGAGGGCAGCTTGAGGAAGGTGGACTAGGTTGAGAAGGGGGTGCATCTGAGCTAGTAGATGCTCCAAGGGGATGAACACGATATGGGACTATGAGCGGAAGCTTATTTGCAACTACCTTAGACCTGGCCATCTTTCTTGCACAAGAGATGTGAGAAATCAATGAATAACATAGAAAGTGAAACCTTCTTTTATATAACCCTAAATTGTGAGACTCATTCACATAGATGCACACTCTCTTTCTCTCTTAAACTATGAATTCCATTCACACTAACTCACATTGTTCATCTTACTATCTTAGCTCTCTTCGAACCCATTTGCTGCCTTGTCAAAGCCTTGTTTCTAGCCACTTGGCATGGTTTTCTTTGGCACTTGAGGCTTCATAATACACTCTTTTAGTGACATGACGTGATTCCATCATGTCTGCAGCCGATTCATCAGCACTTTCATTTTCTCTCTTTTGTGAGAGTTTAGCTTCATCCGCTACTATAATCCTATAATACCAAGATAGCAATTGGATCATTGGATTGCTACCATTCACCCCTCCACCACGATTTTTTCTTTGGTATGCACCACGTGCTATCCAATGTGAATTTTTCATCCCTTGTGTGGACCAAATTCTAACGCTTTCCTTTTCGGCAAAGTATGGCCCATGTGCCTCAAGGATATGCTACAAAGACACATATCACACATGAGTAAAACTATGCTCAATAGTTTATTCAATTCATAGAATTTTAAAATATTAACTTAGTACGCACCATGTAATGTGTGATAAAGCTTTTGCCCCATGCTTCCACCATGTTTTCGTAGAAGCTATGTACATCATTGATAAATTCTTGCTTATCTTCATTGTTAAACACCATCTTGCGAAGTAAGGGAGCCAATTTGTTAAGACTTATCCAAACCTTAGCTTTGGCCAATCTTGTTTTTCCTCCTTCTTGTTGGCAAATTTCCATTGCTTTCTTCATTTCCAATGACAATCAAAGCTTCCTCTCATTCACTAGCACTACTAGAGTTATAATAAAACAACCCTTTTCATTAAGTTTAGTAGCACATGTGGGGTTTCAACAAACTCCACTCCCCCTAGGCCCTCTCAATGTGACTATATATGAGTCGTGGTAATTGCCTCCACTATCCCTACAACAACCTCATGTGATACAACTCTTACTTTTTGGAGTCTTTCTACTTGCATTCAACTTGATGGGTACATGTTTTTAGATACTTTTTGGAGTCTTTCTATTTGCATTCACCTTGATAGGTACATGCTTTTTTATACTTTTCTCTGCACTTAGCGTGATACATACATATTTTTTGCATATTATGCTTTTTGCTCATGTGGTTGGTTTCTTCAAGTGGGACCCATGCAACCCTATTTTCCATTCCCGCCACTTTCAAGGGCGCGGCGTTTCAGTGGTATGAGATACAAGCAACAGGAACTTTTGGCACATGGGACGACCTGAAGTTGGCCTTCCTCACTAAATTTAGGCGTGAAGGTTTTGAAGAGCGGATGCGAGAGAAATTTATGAATTTAAGTCCAAAATGACAACACAGGATATTGGACCCAAGCCTACAGAGTTTGGTCCTAACTTTGTTCCAAGGAGATTTCCCTCCCAAAGTTACAGAGGAAGATAGTCTGGCGGTGGTCAGAGATCAGAAGTGGAGTGTTACAGATGTGGAGAAAAGGGACACATTTCACCAAATTGTTCAAATCCCAGAAGGTCAATGGATTATAATCCCTTATGCAGTCGATGCAAAGGAGAAGGCCACACTGCAAAAGACTGTCCAAGCCCAGCCCCAGTGAAAAACAATGCTACTGATAGTCCGGCCAAGGCCCAAGAGCCTACCTCCAATTTAGTGGAATTGGAAGTTACTGCCATCACGCGTGCAAAGAAGAAGGAACCATCTGTCCAGAAAGAAAATAATCCTCCTGCCAGAACAGTGAAGTTCAATCTTCCAACAAAAGAACATAATAGAACAGAGCCTGACAGTGCCGTACAGAGCACTACAGTGCCACACAGAGTCACAGAGACAGTTCCAGAGACAAGACCAGAGGTCAAGGAGATAGAAGAGGAGGAAGTGCCACAAGTGGCAGAAGAAGTCCCCATGATGCTCGTGTTGGAAGAAAAAAGGAAAATGAAAATGGGTGTCGCCCCATTCCCTAACCGGTTAGAGAAGCCAGTAGATACGATCTGGTCAGAGATCTAGATACCTTTAAACCAAACCTCACATTCCAACAATTATTGATGTTATCTCCCAATTGTTGAAAAAGGTTCAAAAGTATACTGACAAGAAGACGTGGCTTAAGGATTTCTCCCTCAATAGCAACAAAGTCCAATAAAGCTCCAGAGCCTGTAAAAGAAGTGGATGTGGCTAACGCCTTCCTAGATCCGGGTACCCCAGAGACTGGTGTGTGGATAGAAGGTTGCTTTATTGCAAATGCACTGATTGATGGTGGCTCATCAGTGAATATTATGACGGATGTGACAATGAAGGATCTAGGTCTACAAGCTATGCAACCAACCCAATGGCTCATCATATTGGCGGATCAGAGCATAATCAAGCCTTTGGGCATTCTCCCATATGTGAAGACTACAGTGGCTGAAAAAGATTATTGACTAACCTATCTGGTGGTGAAGCCAAACTCTTATGGTACATCCTACCCCCTATTACTGGGCAGACCATGGCTTTTTGAAGCCAGAGCAAGGACGGATTGGTTCAAAGGAACCTTGACCTTGGGTAGAGGACCTAATAAAGTGGTGCTGAAGTTATATGGTTCTTAAAAAGGACATGGATCCACCTCCTTGGAATTATCTTTTGACTCCCCCAATGAGGCTACAGATGGAACATCAGCAGACGAAGATGCTGTCAAACAGATCCTTCCTAAGAAAACAGTGGCATGTTCCTTAACAGTGGGTATGGTAAGCCAAATCCCAAAAGATGCAAAGCCATTATCAATGGGTGAATACTTCCTACCTGAACCAGGAACGATTTTCGAAATCACTTCTGACAGTGAGATAGAAGCATGGATGTACTGCTCTCCCTATTACATGGCCATAGTAGAGCCAGAGACAGAGGTAGAAGGCGAATCAAAGAACCTATTCTTCTCTTACAGAGCTCCTACAGAGACATAGACAGAGACAGAGTCTAAAGAGGACGGAGATGATACGGAAGAAGAAGGTTATGAAAGCAAGATGGAAGAGTCTATCCCACCCAAAGAGGATATATATGAAGAAGAAGTTCCAGAAGCATCAGAAGCAGACGAGCTCATGCTGTGGGACAGAATGGCGATGGTACCATTTGGTGTGGTAAATGGATTTTCTCATATGCAAAATCTTTATAAGAAATGGGTTAAGAAGAACAAGCCGTCTTTTAGCCGTGGCTCACGCCGCCCTCACCCACCTTTGCCAAGAAAAGATGATGATGATGCACCGTGCCAACAAGCACCAGTCTAACGATTCCAACAAGCATCAGAGGGTCCCTGTTATGTGATGTTCCTGGACGCATCATCAGAAGATGAGTCTTCTGTTGAGATATCGAGCTCCACTCGTGATATGCCAGGGTGACCGTTGTGCATTCATGTCACCGACGTGTTAGTTGCAGATGCGGTTGGTACACCGCCCATGAATAATAGCTACATGACAGCTATCCTTATCTACTCTAGTTCGTGGCTCAGTTAGTATGCCACCTTAGTTAGTTGAGTTTGGTTTGAGATCCATATATAGGCTTCTTCTATTTCTTTGTATGAGAGTTCTTTTTGGCTTACACAACTAAGAAGAGGAAAACTGTTTTCAGTCTCCACCTTTGTGTGTATTCCCCCATTGTGCAAGCAAGAAAGCTACGAGTGAGACTCATTCCTTCTCTCCCACAATCTTGACATGGTATCAGAGCCTTGTTCGTGGTAAGGAGCTTAAGAAAGCAAGCCAAGCTCGCGGTGTTCTGGTTGAGACGCCCTTCGCGGTGAAGCAAGAGGGCAGTATATGCTGCGGAAAAGGGCTTTAGCCTTAGGGGACCCTGTTTTTTTTATTTGAGGCCATTTCGGGGCCTATTTTGGAGGTGGAAGTTTTTTGCATGCACTCAGGAAAAGGCCCAGTTTTATGCTGTGCAGCCACTATTCTACAGGTCGATGAAAAGTTACTGTAGAAATTGCATCGTATGCCTGTTCGGAGAGACATTGGGAGTTACAAAATCATCCTTGTTGCCTGTTGATGCAAAATCGTCACTAGGAAGTGACTGTGTGGTTAAATACCACTTTCGTCAGTTTTGCAGATTTGTCCTTGTGAGGCTCAAGCTGTGTTCTCTGCAGTGACAGAATTTTTTGCAGTATTCTGTAATGGCGTCTGATTCTCTTTCACAGATTGTAACTGAAAAGCTTGACAAGAACAACTTCCAAGCATGGAAGTTTAGAATGACGAATTTCCTTATGGGAAAAGGATATTGGGAATTTGTTGCAGGAAATGAAGAACAACCAGTTCTTCCTGATGTTCCCAATCAACACCAAATGCAGGCATTCAAAGCATGGCATGAGAGAGCCAGGAAAGTTATGTACTGGCTATCTATCAGTATTTCAGACTCTATGATTGTGCATATTCAGGATGCAAGTACGCCAAAGGAGGCATGGGATAGTTTGTCAAAAATTTATAGCACAAATATGCAAGCGAGGAAAATGCAGCTCAAGCAAGAGTTGCATAATGTGCAAAGAGAAAATATGAGCATCAATGACTACCACATGAAGGTAAAGAAGATTGCAGATGCACTTGCTTCCATTGGGTCGCCAGTGGAAGATGATGATTTAGTTTCTGTGACCTTGAATGGTCTAGGAAAGGATTATGCACAGTTCCGAATATCCATTTCCGTCCGTGAAAGATTTCCTAATTTTGAGGAGTTGATTGCTCTTCTAATTTCTGAGGAGCAGAGAAATGGTGGTGCATCTTCTTCAGGAGGAACTTCAAAAGAAGCTGTATTCTACTCAAATGCTGGAAGAGGTAGAGGCAGAGGTAGAGGAGGCCGATTTGGAGGTCGTGGTAGAAATCAAAATATGCAGCAAACTCAAGAAAACCAGTCCTATGGAGGAGGATGTGGTAACTCTAGAGGCAGGGGGAGCCAAAGAGGTTGTGGTGGATGGCAAAGAGGCCAAAATGCAAACAACAATGTTGAATGCTACTACTGTGGTAAAATGGGTCATATGGCTAAAGATTGCTATAAAAAGCAGAATGACATCATGAATGGGAAATTGCAACAAGGGAATTATGCATCTTCTAGTAGATAGGGTGATGACAAAAATGAGCATTTGTTTATGGTGCAGCACATGAACAATTCTGTGACAAGTGCAGAAGAAAGCAACGATGTGTGGTATGTTAACTTAGGTGCATCAAACCACATGACAAGTCACGCAAAATGGATGGAGAATGCAAGGAAAATGGAAAAACCAGGATTTGTGGAGACTGGTGATGATACTGCACATCCTATTGTCCAGATTGAAAAAATTCATTTGTCTATGCAGGATGGGGAAAAGAAATACCTGTCCGATGTATTTCATGTCTCGACTATCACCAAGAATCTGGTTTCTGTTGGTCAAATGGTTGAGCAGGGCTTGCAGGTCAGATTTAATCCTCATGGATGCTTTGTTGAGGATATGAAAAATAAAGGTCGCTTGATAGCAAAAGGAAAGAAGAAGGGCAGAATGTTTACATTGGATGCAGACATGCCTGAATTGAGTGCAGCAATGTTTGCACATGGGACCAGTGTAGTTGCAGATATTGATATCTGGCATAAACGCATTGGTCATGTTAATGTACATCGACTTAAATCAATGCAGGCCCAAAATATTGTTGCAGGATTGCCTAAATTCAAGGTTGCAGAAATTCATAAGGTATGTGAAGCCTGTCAGTTTGGAAAACAGGCAAGGAAACCATTTCCTAGACATGTTCAAGAGAGTAAGAAGCCATTGGAATTAATCCACTCTGATGTGTGGACTACTTTGTCACTTTTATTTTGTCATTATTTTGTCACTTTTATTGATGACTATAGCAAAAAAGTTTGGGTGTATTTTATGAAAAAGAAAAGTGAAGTTTTTGGGCATTTCAAAAGTTTCAAAAGTTTTTGGGCCTAAGGTCAGATGGAGGGGGAGAGTACCTCTCAAATGAGTTTGCAAGGTTCCTGCAGGAGCATGGCATAAAGCAGCAATATTCATGCAGTCATACCCCACAACAAAATGGAATTGCAGAAAGGAAAAACAGGCATATTGGAGAGGTATCTCGTGCCATGCTCAACGAAAAAGACTTGCTAGATTTTTACTAGGCTGAAGCAGTTGCTACAGCAATCTACATAATGAATAGGACTCCCACTGCAGCAATACATGGGATGACTCCAGAGGAGAGGTATACTGGTAGGAAACCAGATATTTCTCATTTGAAGATTTTTGGTTGCATTGCCTATGTTCATGTGCCAGATGAGTTGAGATCCAAGTTGGATCCAAAAGCTGAGAAGTGCATCTTTATTGGTTATTCTCTGCAGCAAAAAGGGTATAGATGCTATAACCCTTCTACTCGTAAGTTTACAATGAGCAGAGATGTTGTTTTTGATGAGATGAGTAGCTGGTATAAACAAGTAAATGTGATTGATAATGTAGATGCACAAAATGGTAATGCTGCACAGAATTCACAGCAACAGTCACAAGATATTAGTGGACCTGGAGTGTCCTCTAGCAGTGGTTCACATTCTTCGCCATGGACAGGCAGATTGAGATCAGGAGAATCTTCTCAAAGCAATGAAGATAGTGGTATGCAGGTATCACGAAAAGGAAAAGAGAAGGTAGATCAGCCCATGTTTGATGTGAATGCAGGTCACTCTTATGTGGATGGTGAATCCAGTGGCTCAGAACAGAGCATTGATGATGAGTTGGGTATTCAGTCTATTGTTACACTTGGAGTAAGGAAGACCAGGGATGTTTTGAGAGCACCTGGGAGTGAGCCTACTTTGCGCAGGTCTACCAGAGCTAGGTATCCTGTGGATAGGCTGAAATATGATGGATTTACAGCCATTCACTATGCATATATGGTTAAAGTGATACAAGAACCAGAACCCACTTCTTTTGAGCAAGCCATGGGAAAAGAAAAATGGGAGAAAGCCATGGATGAAGAAATGGATGCCTTGGAAGCAAATGCTACATGGGAATTGGTACCTTTGCCTAAAGATAAGAATGCAATTGATTGTAAGTGGGTTTATAAGGTGAAGCACAATGCAGATGGTTCTGTGAACAGATACAAGGCAAGATTAGTAGTCAAGGGGTATGCACAAACATATGGCTTTGAATAATGAAGAAACATTCAGTCTGGTTGCAAGGATGGCAACCGTAAGAGCAGTCATTACTATGGCTGCATCAAAGGAATGGTCTTTACATCAGATGGATGTAAAGAATGCCTTCTTGCATGGTGATTTGCAAGAAGAGGTCTATATGGAGCAGCCACCAGGTTATGTGCATGCTATTCATCCTGAGTTTGTTTGCAGGTTGAAGAAAGCATTGTATGGCTTGAAGCAAGCACCTAGAGCATGGTCTGACAAGATAGGACAATATCTTGTCACTATTGGCTTTCAGATTTCCAAGGCAGACTTCTCACTTTATGTGAGAAAAACAGAGAAATGTATTATGCTACTTGTCATTTATGTTGATGATTTGATTATGACAGGTGACAGTGATGAAGATATCCTTCATGTGAAAATGCTATTGAAGCAGAAGTTTGAGATGAAGGATTTGGGAGAGCTACGTTATTTCTTGGGCATTGAGGTGATTAGATCACCAAGTGGGATATAGCTCTTGCAGAGGCAGTATGGATTGGACATGCTGTCCAAATATGGGATGACAGGTTGTAAGCCTATTTCAGTTCCTTTGGAGCAGAATGTGAAGCTGAGCGCAGATGCATGTGAGCTTCTGAAAGACCCTACTATGTACAGACGCATAGTAGGAAGCTTGATTTATATGACTATTACCAGGCCAGATTTGAGCTATGCTGTCAGACTGGTAAGTCAGTTTATGCAGGCTCCAAGGAAACGGCATTTGGATGCTGCTAGACGCATACTCAGGTATGTGAAGTCCACATTGCAGTATGGACTACTTTATGAGATTGGGGTTCAGATACAGTTGCATGGATACACTGATGCTGATTGGGCTGGTAGTATTTCTGATAGATGATCTACCAGTGGATATGTGTTCTCTTTTGGGAGTGCTGCAGTCACTTGGAGCGGCAAGAAACAGCCTACAGTTGCCTTGTCGAGCACAGAGGCTGAGTACAGGGGCGCAGCAATGGCTGTATGTGAGGGTAGCTTGGTTGCATAAGCTACTTTATGATATGCATCAGCCTACAGATGGGCTAGTTATCATTTATTGTGACAACATGAGTAGTATACAATTGGCAAATAACCCAGTCTATCATGCTAGAACAAAGCACATTGAGGTGCATTATCACTATGTGTGGGAGAGGGTTTTCCTAGGTCTTATTGATCTAGTTTATGTCAGCATAGAGGATCAGGTAGCTGACATATTCATGAAGGCATTGGGCGTAGAGAAGCTGCGCAAGTTCAGAGACCTGCTTGGTGTGCATGAATTGGGATTGAGCTCGAGGGGGAGTGTTGAGATATCGAGCTCCACTCGTAATATGCCAGGGTGACCGTTGTGCATTTATGTCACCGATGTGTCAGTTGCAGATGCGGTTGGTACACTGCCCATGAATAATAGCTACATGATAGCTATCCTTATCTACTCTGGTTCGTGGCTCAGTTAGTATGCCACCTTAGTTAGTTGAGTTTGGTTTGAGACCCATATATAGGGTTCTTGTATTTCTTGGTATGAGAGTTCTTTTTGGCTTACACAACTAAGAAGAGGAAAACTGTTTTCAACCTTCACCTTTGTGTGTATTCCCCCATTGTGCAAGCAAGAAAGCTACAAGTGAGACTCCTTCCTTCTCTCCCACAATCTTGACATCTTCAAGCCAAGAGGTAACTAATCTTGAAACCAAACCCGAAACAGCTCTAATCCCATTTCAACATCTCAAGGGGCAACCTAAGTCCTTACTGTAAGAAGACGTTGTGTCTAGTGGGACATCAGAAGAGGACACCATCCCCTTGAAGGAGTCGGATATGTATCCAGAAGCAGTCCGTGGGACCTTCATCCGTGAAGTAGAAGGTGAAAGGCAGTTAACCTTTGTGGATGCAGATGGCACTAAACGCCACTTGAAGGTGGGTAGCAGCCTACCAGAGGAGGAGTTGTCAACCTTGTACAAGTTGTTGAAAGAGAATTTGGACGTGTTTGCATGGCCTTACAAAGACCTAAAGGGGATTGATCCCACAATATGTCAGCACCATATTGATTTGGAGCCTGAGGCCAAGCCAGTACGGCAACGACAGAGGCGAATGAACCCGAATTATTCCACATTGGTGAAAGCACAGCTACTGAAGCTTCTGGAAGCCGAGTTCATCTATCCAGTGGCAAATAGTGAATGGGTCTCACGCATTGTGGTTGTATCCAAGAAGAATGGCAAGCTTCGTATATGTGTGGATTTCTGCAAGTTGAATTCCAAGACGAAGAAGGATCACTTTCCTATCCCTTTTACAGACCAACTATTGGACACTGTGGTAGGACATGAGCTTTATTCCCTTCTGGATGGATTCAGTGGATACAACCAAGTGCAGATAGCGGAAGAAGATCAGTCCAAAACAATCTTCACCACAGAATGGGGGACCTGCGCTTACCGAGTGATGCCATTTGGACTCTGCAATGCCCCTACTACTTTCCAGCGAGTCATGATGGCCGCATTCCAAAATCATCTGCACGACTTTAAGGTATATTTGGATGACTTCTGTGTCTATAGTTTGATCCGTGAGAACATTGGGGACATTTGGAACAATGCTTTGACCGATGTCGGGAGTATGGAATCTCCCTCAACCCCGACAAATGCATCTTTGGAGTCTCTTCTGGAGTTCTGTTGGGCCACATTGTCTCTGCACAAGGGATATCAACAGACCCTGCAAAGATCAAGAAGATTGTAGCTCTGATAGCACCCACCAACCTCAAACAGTTGAGGGGATTCCTAGGCCATGTGGGTTACTACAGAAGGTTCATAGCCCATTTTGCAACAAAGGCAACCTCCTTGCACAAGCTTCTTAGGAAAGATGCAGAGTTTATTTGGACGGAAGAATGTGACAAAGCCTTCAACACTCTGAAGCAGTGTCTGATTGAGGCACCCATTCTGCAACCTCCTGATTGGACGAAGGAGTTCCATGTGCACACTGATGCATCAGTTGAAGGGCTAGGTGCTATCCTATGTCAAAAGGGCCCGTCTAAATTAGATCAACCGATCTATTACGCAAGCTGAAAAGTCACTAATAGAGAGCGGAACTATACAGTGACAGAGCTTGAGTGCTTGGCGATGGTGTTTGCCCTAGAGAAGTTTTGCCACTACCTACTGTCTACCCACTTTAACTTTTATGTGGATCATGAGGCCCTATCCTTCCTGATGAACAAAGTAGATGTGAAAGGACGAATGATGAGATGGCTCCTTCTATTCCAGGAGTTCGACTTTGAGGTAATTACCAAACCTGGTCGTTCCAATGTTCTGGTTGATCATTTGTCGCGTATCCCACAGACTGCAGATGAGGAGTAGGATGATCCAGACCTCCCTGATGCTTCCCTATTCCTGGTAGAGACCGTAACCCCCTGGTATGCAGACATCACCAATTTGCTGGCAACCCAACAGTACCCTCCTGGCATTTCTAGTCGGGACAAGAAGAAGCTCATGTTAGAATCAGCCCCCTACACCTTGTTGGGCGGTGCACTATACAAGAAAGGCAAAGATGAAGTGCTCAGAAGATGTGTTGCAGGAGATGAGATTGGGATTGTTCTGAAGGCTTGCCATGACGAGTCGTGTGGAGGCCACTTTGCAGGAGAAGCTACAGCCAGGAAGGCTCTACTAGAAGGATACTGGTGGCCGACCATTCATAAGGATGCATATGATTACTGTAAAAGATGTGATGCCTGTCAGAGGATGGAGAAACCCACCAAGACCAGCACTATGCCACTGCCACCTATCCTTCCTTTGAAGCCGTTCGAGAAGTGGGGCATCGACTTCATTGGGCCAATCGATCCTCCCACCAGAAGGAAACAGAACAGATACATCTTGGTATGTACGGATTATGTCACAAAGTGGTGTGAAGCTAAAGCCCTAAAGCGGGACGATGGTAACAGCGTGGCCCTATTGATGTATGAGAATATCATCACCCATTTTGGCAGTCCCCTAGAGATGGTAAGTGACAGAGGCACTCATTTCATTAATAAAGTCATGGAAGAGTTGACAGAGCTGTATAAGATCTGCCACCATCGCAAGTCCACTCCTCACTACCCCAGAGCCAATGGCCAAGTTGAAGTCACCAATCGCATCCTATGCTCGATCCTGACAAGAATGATTATTGCACATCGTCGTGATTGGGATAATCGACTTACAGAGGCCCTCTCGGCGTATAGAACCTCCCATAAAGCAGCAACATGATAGACACCCTTCCAGCTGGTGTATGGTACAGAAGCTATTTTCCCTGTTGAACTGGAATTGCCCACTTTGCAAGTGGCTATCAAAGAGCGTTTAGGGGATGATGATTCACTACAACGTCGTCTCCTGCACTTGGAATGTTTGGACAAAACTCGTAGGATGGCTCTATTGTGCATGGAAGCCATGCAAGCTCGACATAAGGCTTACCATGACAGCTTCATCAAGCACAAGGAGTTCAAAGAAGGTGATTTGGTCCTAGCCTATGATTCAAGATTTGGCAAGTTTCCTGGAAAGCTCCAACAGCGGTGGATGGGCCCATATAAGGTACTTGCTGTCAACCCTAATGGCTCTATCGAAGTGCAGACCATTGATGCCTCTGATGATCCCTTCCTAATCAATGGATATCGCCTGAAGAAGTGCTTCCCTCCTTGAGGATCTTGAGAATCACGGTCACCTGATCCTTTCCCCCGTTGGCGTGGCACTATAACTCTTATGATGCTACTTCTGATAGCCATTCTTCAGCTACTCATGATGAGGTGGACGCAACCCTCTGTCCCCTCAGCCCCACCTCCCACCAGCGGCAGTGACGAGGTTGGTTCTGACAAATGGTATTTCTACCATTCCCTTGCTTAATTCAAAAAAAAGGAAAAAAAATATACATATCGGTCATGGGAGAAAAGGACTTCAGTCCCTGTCATGCCGACCTATTCTTCGAGAAAAGGTGGAGACACCCTCGAGAATAGGAGAGAAAAAAAAAACAACAACAAAACATAAACAAAAGAAAAGAAAAAAAAACCTGTTATGGGAGAAAAGGAAGACATTCCCTGTCATAGCAGGTCTCGTTCCAAGAAAATGTGATTAACACCCTTGGGCAAGAAGCTGGCTGTGGAAAAGGTGGCAATATCCAGCAGTCCAGAAAGTGGATTCATCAATTGACATCCCTAGGATCCAGTTCCGAAGCTGCCTCCCTTGGTATGCTGTGTCTTCTGCCTTTCTGTAGAGCATTTGACAGTCCTCTAGCAGACGCCATGTTCCTATCTAAGACAACATTCGATCTGATGGCTACCTCCCTGGGTACGCCTCTTCAACAACTGACGATGCGATCTTCATCGACAAACAATCAAGTGACGCGAGCTTTCATCCTAACCGGATGGGGAAGTGAGTATGGTTGCCCTCTGTAACTATCAACAGAGAGTGAGACAAAGGGTGGGGCGAGTGACCAGTCTTTTCCCTTCAAATCAAATGAGAGGTGAGAAGCATGAATGAAGTGTTGCACGCATGGGATGGGCCTCTCAATGCACAAAGCACGATCTGTTTCTGTGCACTACACCATAAGGCTCCCTGGCCTTCCTTCTCGCACCGTATGCCGGCACAGGGCGGGATGCACAGTAGCACCATCAAATGCACACAAGGCATACTACCTTTGCACACGTGACCGTGAGGATTACATCAATGGGTTTCAGGAAAGGGCTGCCCTTCTGTAACTATCAACAGAGCGTGAGACAGAGGGTGGGCTGAGTGTGACTGGAGTTTCTTTAATCAATTACCGAGAGGTGAGATTGAGGGACGTTACGACCTTTGGCACAATGTATGTTCTTTTTTCCCTATGCACCCACGGGGTGGGTTTCTGCCATCATCACAGGACACGTCACCCTGTTCTGTACACTGCACTTTAAGGCTCCCTTGCCTTCCTGCTTGCACTTATGCCAGATGAGTTGGACGCACTAATGCACCATCAATTGTGCACCTTGGCATACTCCCTCTGCACCATCCCCTTGTCAATTCCTAAACCAGGTGTGAGATATGGGTTTCAATCATTATTCATCGAGTGATATTAGTAATGGGGTGAGTGATTGTTCTCTCATCCCATTTGAGTACTGTAAGCTGAGAGACTCTCCTTCGTCAGCGACATCGACTCGACGCGATTTATCCATCAGCTACCTCCCTGGGTGTTGCTGCGTGGTCCTTGCCACGAAGGACGTGTGCTGTGAAGATACCTTGGCACCTCCTGCAGCCGACAACGACAGTGGACGTGCCATCGATAGTCAACCTTGATTCTCGACAACATGGACCAAGTTTTTCTAACCCTATACCTTGTGTTGTCAATGATGTTCATGTTTTAAGTGTGGGGACGTTCGTGGATGGTCTGTCGTGTGGTATTAGGTCCTTGTAGTTCGGTCAACCCTATCCGTTAACGTTTTAAGTGTGGGGACGCGTCCCTGCGCGTCTACATTGCATACTACCTTGCATTTGCCTCACTTTGATCATGCATGTATGCCGTGACTTTCTTTTACCCTCTAGGGGTCCCTTCCCCATCCACTCGTCCACTGTTAACCCTCCCTTGGGGATGTTCCTCCTTCATTTTCCTTTTTCCCTTATTTTGTTGTGTTTCCATGTGCACGTCCCTACGTTCCCCAAATTCCAATCTAAACTCATAGCCCTGTTTTTCCCTTCGAACTGTCTAATTTTCCTTTTTACCCACCCCTGTTCCGATGCCCGATTTTTGAGTTATTAATTTTTGACGGGTTTTGCATACATTCGACAGTTTTCCATATGAACGCCCTTTTCTTGCTTCGGAACCGTGATCTGATGTCATAGCCCTGACAACCACTTTTCCCCTTACATTTTTTCTTTTTACTCCGTGTCCTTCCGATGCATGGTTTGTCCAATATTAATTTTTGCGGTTTCTCGAGACCTTTTTGTGTGTCTTTTTGACATTTTTCCATGTGAACATGCCTTTTTTGCATCAGAATTCCAATTTGACTTGACAGTCATGTCCATCCTGACTTTTCCTACATTTTTCCTTTTTTCTCCCCCTTATTTTGACTTTTGGATTTTTAATTATTAATTTTTAATGTGTTTTTGAGTGTCTTTTTAGTGTTTTTTGCATGTGAATGCCTCCGAACCCTATCGGAATTGTGTTTTAACATGAGAGGCCTGTGAAACTGTGTGCCCCGCACATTTTGTGTTTTTACTGCACTTCATTCCGGTGCACGGATCGTTCCGTTTTTATTTTCGAATCCCTTTTCGGGTCCGTTTTTTGAGTTTTTCCCATGTGAACACGTCCTCTCGTGGTCGGAACCTGTGTTTTCACATGATAGCGTTGTCGGGCACGTTCTTCTGTACATTTTTTCTTTTTTCCACACTTCGTTCTGATGCACGGATCTTCCGATATTAATTTTCATTTGCGTTTTTGGACCCGTTTTTGCGTTTTTTGCATGTGAATGCCCTGTCTTCCCATCGGAACCCCCGCTCCACTTTTTCCCTGTCTTTTCCTTGCTGTCCTGCACATTTTTTTTTAACACCATTTCGTTTCGACGATCGGATGATAAGATATAAAATTTTCCTTGTTTTGACGTGTCTTGCGCGACTTGTCCCATGCGTGAACTCGCCCGTTTTCGATTTTACGTGTCTCCACACGCCCCGGTCGCGTACCCCTTACCCCATGCCCACATCCCAGCGCCATTCCGATCTTGCCACGGTAAATTTTTTTACCCCGCTCCGCGCACGCGCGTGGGACGGGGGCACGCCTTTTGTCTTTTTCTTTATTTCTTTAATTATCACTTAATTAATTAATTTATTTATTAAAAAACTTATTACCCCCCCCCCCCTTCCCCCCGCATCCCAACCAACCCACCCCCCCTCTCTCTCTCTGCTTCTTGATCTTCTTTCTTCTCTCTCCTTCCCTTCTTTCTCTCTCCCTGACCCCCCACCTTCTCCCCCTCCCCTCTATCTCCTCCCTTTCCCACCTTCTTCCTCTCCCTCCTCCTCCTCCTTCTCCCCTCCCTCCTCCTCCACCGTCCAGCACCGCCCGCTTGTTGGTGTCGCCGTCCGCCACCTGGGGCCCTGCTTGGCGCTGACGCCACCCCCACCCGCTGGTCTTGCCACGAACGCCCTTCCCGCCCTCCGTCGCCCCCCGTGAGGACGTCAGCCGCCGCCTGCCGGTGTCGCCTCCGCCTGCGCCTGGGGCCTCCCTGCCACCATCCGCCTCTTCCCGCCAGCTGCCATACCCCTCCCAACCCACCATCCCCTTAGCACCAGTCACACCCCCCATTCACACCACACCCTCCCCCTCCAAGCCCCCATTCCCCGCCACCACTCCCAAAACACCCCCCCCCCCCCCCCCCCCCCCCCGACGTGCAGCCACCACACATTAATTTACTTCATAACAAGAACACCCGCATCCTCTTCTAGGCCCCCTGTCACACGCAGGGTGTGCCCGTGGGCGCTGTTTCCAGCCTTTGTGCGTGTTCGTGATCGCGAGTTCGTGCGCGCTTAGCGATTGTTCACGCGCGAGGACGCATGTTCCGCCTTGTTCGTGTGGTGGTGTGCTGAAGCCCGCCGTTAACACGCAGTCCTTATTAGTTGTTCACGCGTAGTTGGGTACTGCCCTTTTAATTTAAAATCACGAAAAACCCTAAAAACACATTTAAAAATTCAAAAATTCTTTAAAAATCAAAAAAATTATAGAAAAATTCCTTAAAAATTCCCAATATTTTTGCAAAAAATTGACATATTTTTCCAAACTAAAATATTAAAAAAGTACCAAAAAATCAAAAATTGAAATTCTTTTTATTTCCATCTAAAAAATGAAAAAAAATTCCTTAAAAAATAATGTCAAATTTTTTTTCTAAAAATTCTACAAATTCTTTTGTACATTTTGCTAATATTTTCTCATTGAAAATGCTTTCCTTAATTGGCAAAAGTATTAATTGGAGCCAAAACCCTAATTTAAAACCAAAAGTCAATGAAAAAATCATTTTTAATCCCACAAATGAGCTGAAAAAAATGAATTAAATCCGATCACCTTCTTTACACTTGATGCTCATGATTGGTTGCTGAAATTTCATGTTCACACCACCTTTTTTTTAAAACAAACAATACAACCAAACCAAACTTAAAAAAAAAAGCAAAACAAAAACAACGCACAAAACCAAACAATCATAATCATAAATCCCACTCAATACAAATCCCCAACATCTCCATTTTTTTTCTTTGGTCACACGTCGCATTTGTTTTATTATTTCTTTTTGGTCAATGTGTTAGTTGTTTTTCCGTTTTCTGTACGACAGGACGACTAGTCTTAGTCGGCCTTTTGTCAGTTTTGTGGATTATCGGTGGATTGTGTCTCTCCCTTTTCGAGGCCGTCGTTTCAGACTTTGCAGACAGACCCACACATTGCCAGGTTTTTTTTCTCTTTTTCCCTCTCTCACGTTGCACCATAACACACATTTAAATTGTAATTAAAATCAATTGACCGTTGCACATACACAAAATTATCAGACTGCACTTCATAAAATTGTAATAAAACGAACCCGAATGTTAATTGTAAAAGGAACCCCGTTGTTGCACGAGCACCTTGGCACCATAATCCACTTAATTTTTGTAGATTAAAACCCATTCACCAATGCACACACACACGCATTACAGACACCTTTAACTTGTAATAAAATGAACCCCCCGAAGTCACGCATACATGCGTGCAAGTGCCACAGATCATGTAATTATAACAATGAACTGCATTAGTAGAGACCCAGTCAAGTAAAGTCGTGTCAAGTCTGAGAGGGACTGGGCTACGTTTTCAACTCACCATGCATTAACAGATTAAACATTAATAATGAACTATGCTTAATTGATTATTTAAACAAAATGAGTCGTTAGTTTCACCCATCCACTTCACCGCACTATAGCACGCTGAACGTTCTTGGTCAAAGATGTCGGTTATATCTGTTCATGTCTATTTTATTAGTCCGATTCTGTGATTCTGTTTGGAGTCTGGTCAGTGTCTGGGTTACGGTATGTGTGACACTTTTGTTTTATTTTGTGTGCTTGATTACGGGGTTTTGGGTGCCTGTTTGTACTGCATATTCACCAAGCTTTCGGTCGCATATGTGCGTAGGTCATATCGGATTTTCGGTAGGATGTGGTTTGCTTGGGGTGGTTTAGTCCAGTCAGTCTTGTCCTAAATCTTTCTTCTGTCGATGGTCTCAGTGGTGGTTTTGTTTGTGGGTTTTGCAGGTTTTCTCTTTGATTCGTGGTTTGTGTGTGTGGTTTTTGCTATAGTCTAAATGGCATCATCATCTTCTTCTTCCCCTCCGATTGTGGTACAGCATGTTCCCCTTGTAGTCTATGATTATTCTCTCCTTCTAGAGGCAGATTGCATCCGACGTGTAGGCTTCAGACCATTTGTTTCCCTCACATTGCCGTCGGTAGATAAGAAGCTTTGTCACTCCTTCTTGGCTTCTTATAAAAACCAGTCTGCCCTGGTTTATAACCGTACCTTCTGCTTATCTACAGCTAATATCCATGAAGCGCTGTGCTTGCCCCTTTTTGCTTCCTTTGTGCCCAGCGCTAACCAGTTACTTACTGTTGAAGAGATAGTTACTCTCTTGAAGAAGGAAACTTCTACCCCCTTGCTTCTCAATCAACTTATTAACAGTTCAGGGGCCTCTATTGCTCCTATCTCTTCTCCAGTATGGAAGCAGTTATGTCAGTTTCTCCAGGACCGATTTATGACAAGTAAGTCAGCTTCTAAGTATCTTTCCAAGGAATTGTTCACAGCTTCTGTGAAGATCCTAGAGGATGCTAGGTTCAATTGGGCAAGCTTCTTACTCTCCAAGATGGATCAACATTTCCAGCGTGTACGGAAGGGTCAGATCATTAATGGTTCCTATGGTGCTTTCTTACAGCACATTATCACTTTTGCACCTCCTCCTGGTGGTGTGCCAGTGCCTGATTTTGTTCCTTTACTGCCGCAGCCTCCACCATCAGTCCCTTCTCCTCCACCTATGCAACCAAATTCAGAAGATGAGGAGTCCCCTGTTATATTTTCTTGCAAGAAACGCCTTCGTACAAAGGGTCCTTCCATCCCTCTCGTACTTGTTTCCCCTGTACCCGCACATGTTCCTAATGTGTCTGGTAGTGCCCTTCCTTCTTTGCTCTCCTGTCCTAATTTATTTTCAGCCCAAAAGGAAGGACAAATTGATTAGCAAATGCCTTCATCTTTACATACTATATTATCTGGACCTATGCTATCACAGCTAGTTTCAAATGTCCAGTCCACTCTGGAAACCTCCCTTACCTCTTGTCTTCAGACAATGTATACCAGTGTTTATACTTCCTTGCAAGACAAGGTGGATTCCTTGACTAGTCAGTTGACTAAGGCACTGGAGGATTTGTCTGTAGAAAGGGCTACACTCCGTGATATTAATACTCAAATGACTGCTGCCACATCCTTAATGGATTCCCAGAAGGCAACTATCCAAGAGTTAGAATCTAAGGTTGCTAAGTTGGAAGAGGAGAATGCATCCTTGCAGCTTGAGAAAAATTCTTCCCTTGAGGAAATGGTCATTTTGGCTAGTAAACTTGGTACTAGTGAAGGTCAGTTGCAGCACTTTCAGGTAACTGTAGAGTCCCAACAGAAAGTTATTGAAGAACTTAACCAAAAAGTGGTTGTTCTTTCTATTCCTCCTCCAACTCCTATTGTCCCTTCAGTCATATCTTCCAAACGAGAGCTTGATCAGTTGCACCATAAAGCTAAATTATGTGATGGATTCTCCGCTAAAGTGGAACGCCTTCAGTAGAGGATGAAGTGTGTGCAGGAAGATTTTACCCACTATACTGAATTGGTGTCACCTCCTCCATCCTTTTGGATCAAATATAATCAACAAAGGTTTGCCTTGTATATCTCCTTAAGCAATGTGGATTTGGAACCTCCAAAGGATGGGTGGTCAAATCTTTGGTCTGCGGGTCTCTTGAGAGCAGTTTTTGATAGATTTGTGGATGACTTGGTTTCCCATGAGGTTCAGTTATTATCTTTTGTGTATCTTGTCAGACATCTGCAAATTCCTGATGAAGAGGACTTGAATGTTTATGTGGAGGATGTGATCTTACAAGCAGTCATGTATGTGCACTCAATTGATGATGGAACCTAGAACGGGTCGGCATTGGTTCGTGCACTAGCCGGGACCTCTATCTCACGCGCCCAACAACCCCACGGCCTCGCGGCCAGGAGCGTTGATGACACATACATTGCCTTCGTGCCTTTGGCTCCTAGCTTGATGGTCCCTATTGTATTCGACTATGCTTTGCAAAGCCTTGTGGGCTAGTTTTCTCTCATCCTCTAGGTCTGCGATGATATCGTGTGCCGTCCTGTCGTGGTGCTCGTACCGGGCGTGTGCATCGTAGCTGTTGACCAGCTGTGCTGAATAGCCTCTGGGAAGACATTCAAGTTGAATTTCTCATTAAACCTATGGTTTGAGCCTCCATCTGCCATAGTCGTGTTGTGATGCTCCACCAAGCTGTCGATGAGGTTGAGTGGATTTATCAAATCCACGTCCTTGACGCCACCTGCTTGGTCCTACTTCTCGCGTTGATGGTTTATCTACGTCTTGGGTCCTCTCCTAATGGTGCGTTCCTTGAGTGGTTTATCTGAGTGAGTTCCTTCAGTTATTGAATACAATCCTTAATTTATGGTCACTCAGTGTGCATGTCACTTCTCGTGCACTTGTGCTCAATCAGGTTTTCAATTTCCTTAAGTGCATTCGAGTGCGAAAATTCAAGGTGAGTGCAGTAAACAATCTCGAAGCGTCTTATGCACTCTCGCTTTGTTTCGGGACTGATAGGCTTGTTGGTCAATTTTCTGGCCTCCTTGACAGGGTTTAGGGTTTTTCCAATATTTTGCCTCGTTTGTTTTTGGCCAATCAGGTTTTAACTGCTCGGCGCTTTGCATCTAGGTCTCTGGGTCTTGCTGCTGCCTACTTCAAGCTGTTAAGTGGTTGCTCCCTACGATTTCGTCTATTTTGTGTGCCAGAATCAAGTTTTGAGCATCAGGACTTTTGACAGTTTGCGCTGTTGAGCTCTAGCCGGTTCAGGTCAAATTGCTGAGAATTTGATAAAAATTTACACTCGGCCCAGCTGGTCCGAATTGCAGGGTCCGAGTGGGTCACTCGGACGGCCCGAGGTACATGGGCCAAGGGCCGAATTTGCAACTCGGACAGGGTAGACTCAGACGGGCCAAGGCATAGATTCAGACAAAGTCGCTTGAACAGGTTGGCTCGATTGGGCCGAATGGTCAATTCGGACAAGGTCACTTGGAAGGGCCGAGGCACTTGGGCCGAGGGTCGAATATGACACATGGTTGAGGGCCAAATCCTATGGCTCGGACGTGGGCCGAGGGCTGAATTAGTCGATGGTATGAATGGTCGACTCGGACGGGCCGAGTAGGTCTTGGCCGAGGGATGATTAGGGTTTCGGGCTGAGTGGGCCGAATGAAAGAGGGCCGAGGGCCGAGGGCCGATTTTGGGACTCGACTGACCGCTCGGACGGGCTGAACACGGCACGACAACGACATCGAGAGGTTGATTTTGCTTGATTCTTGCGATTTAATCAATCATAGCAAGCATAAACCTCCAGATCCTATCTAGGAGGATAGGGGAAGGGATTCATATACTTGAATAGAGCGGTAGGCCGTTGATGGTGCGATCGGATCGAATCGTGCGATGACTCTCTCTCTCTCTCTCTGAAATGGTCACAAATGAGCTCTCCCTTGGCCTCTTGGCTCTTATACCCCTTCCCGGGTATGGTGTTGATGCCCCCAATCACTCACTTGCCGATCTTAGGCATCACAAGCGAGCTTTTTACCATTTTTTTGCATGATTTTTGCCCTGTTTTGCCCTGTTTTGCAACAGTAAACCCTACCCTTCTCCGGTGCGATTTCCTAATCCTAACCTACGCTAAATGCAACAAGAATCGAAAGCAAAAAACTGAAATAATTTCTCCATGTTTCCCAATCATTAAACAAACAAAATATCCAAAAATACTTGTTTTGAAGAAAAAAAAAACCCAAACTTCCTACCTATCTCAAGCTCCATTTCGGGGATGTATCCCTTACTTCGATGCTCGATATGAGGCGTGCAAGTGCTCAAGCTTGAATCCGTTGTCCCTGCAATGGAACCAAAATGTAGTGGGAGCTCATGCTCAACTGCCAAGACCCACAGACCGCTTATTGCTTCAAGCGTTTCAAGCGAGCTCTAATGGCTATCTCTCACCTAGCCGACGCGTCGTTGATCCTATGAGTGTAGTGAGCTTACCTTGATGCCGATACGAGTTGCCTCCTCTCTTGCACACCTCGGTAGCTTCACGATCCTAGATGCGAGCTCAAGCATCCTCAAGCCTCCTCCATCTCCAAGCTCCATCCTCCATAGCCGCGCGTGCGAGAAAAGAGAAGAGAATAGAAGAAGAGAAGAGGAGATGGTGAAGAGCTTCACCCTCTTGATCCCTCACTCTCACACACTCACTCCATCACACTCTTACACTCCCTCTCTCAAGAGCACACACAAGCAAGAAGATGAGGATAAGAGAAGAAGAAGGGAGCTCTTGTTAGCCACACACCAAAGAATGAGCTTCCTTTCACTTTTTGAACTTTATATATACAAACCCTAAAAACCCCATGGGCACCCATCCCTTTTTCACATGACCGGCCATTGTGGCAAGGTCCTTTTTCCATTTCCCTCTTCTAGCCTCATGCCTCTAGCCTACACCCGTCTAATATTTTACAATTGGCATAGGAGGGAGCCTGGTGCTCTTTTACAAGATTTTTCCAAGTTTTTTGAGACGCCTTTCATTTAAAATTGCGCTTTTTGCCCCGGCTTAGATTTGGAGGTTGAATGTGTGTCTTTGCTCTTTTTCCATGTTTTTTTTTTGCTTTTTCCTTCCTTTTTCTGCCATCTCGACTTGGGGTTAATAGGTAAAGATAAGTTTGTGCATTTCAGAGAGTTACTTCGAGTGAAGTATCCTACTTGAGCTTGAGGGGGAGTGTTGAGACTCAAGCTCATTAGTCTTCAGTCAGTTGTTTACCTTAGTGAATAAGGTTAAGTCACACTGACTTAACCATGATTAGATCTATGTCAGTTGATCTTAGTATGTGTGTTGTACATACAGTTGACTTTTAGTGTGACTCTGTGTTAAAGGAATGGATTACAAGGAGCATGTCTGCTACCCTTTGAGCCTGTGCCTTTGTCTCCATCTCTTTCTCTCCGAACTGTTATAACGGTGACCCCCTCCTCCCACAAAATCTTAAGCTCATCGTGTCAAGAATCGCGTGGTGGGGGGACTTGCTCAGGATGCTGTGCCGAACACATAGAATGCACAAGGAGAAGCTCACTCAAGAGACAAGAAGAGAGATGGAGGCCAAAACGTTTTCTTGCTGATTTCTTCTTCTTCTCCCACACTCTTTAAATGTACACAAAGTATAGATAAGATACAACATAAAGAAAAGTGGCCTACTAAGTCAAACAATGCATAACCGACTACACTAGTCGACTGGCGCTATAACTATGCCAGCTGTAAATAGGTGTAACAACCTGAATATAATAAGTAATGAGTTAGTGGCCATGTGAGAGTCATAATAACCACCGACGTGCTAAGTGTAGACATGTAGACCCATCTAACCAGGTGGTCCATGATCAATGTCTGCATGTGTTGAGCTTGTCATCTCAACACTCCCCCTTAAGCTCAACTGCATCTCTGCAACTCCAAGTAAGCTTCGAACTTTTGAAGCTTCTCTATATCCAATGCCTTCGTGAAGATGTCAGCTATCTGATCCTGTATGCTGACATACACCAAGTCAATTTCACCTACTAGTCCCTTCTCTCTCACAAAGTGGTAGTGTACCTCAATATGTTTTGTCCTGGCATGGAATACATGGTTCCTAGCCAACTGTATAATACTGCTGATGTTGTCACAATAAATGACAATTGGACCTTCCACCTGCACATCCAAATCAGCCATTAACTTTTGTAGCTATACTACCTCACATGCTGCAACAGCAGCACCTCTATACTCAACCTCTGTACTCGACAAAGCAACTGTAGATTACTTTTTGCTGCTCCAAGCAACTGCTGCACTTCCAAGAGAGAACATGTATCTGCTAGTAGATCTTCTATCAGACATACTACCAGCCCAATCTGCATCTGTGTATCCAAACACCTGTACATCTGTACCTGCCTCATAGAAAAGTCCATAATGTAATGTGGACTTTACATATCTCAATATGCGTTTGACTGCATCCAAATGTGGCTTTCTAGGTACTTGCATAAACTGACTCACAAGACCAACATCGTAGCTCAAGTCTGGCCTTGTAATGGTCATGTAGATCAAACTCCCCACTATCCTCTTGAACATAGTAGGGTCTTCTATCTCATCCCCAACATCAGCACTCAACTTTACATTCTGCTCCAATGGGACTAAAAGTGGTTTGCATGCTGTCATACCATACTTTCTTTGGGACAGCCATATACCATCATCACATCTGATCACCTCAATGCCAAGGAAGTACCTTAGCTCACCTAAATCCTTCATCTTAAACTTCTTTTTCAAAAAGTCCTTGACTTTAGCAATCCCACTATCACTATCACCTATAATAATCAAGTCATCCACATAGATGACTATGATGACCAAACCTGCATCTCCCTTTCTCACATAAAGTGAGTGATCAGCATCAGAAACATAAAAGCCAATATTGACAAGATACTCTCTGATCTTGTCAGACCATGCTCTAGGTGCTTGCTTGAGCCCATAGAGCACCTTCTTTAACGTGCACACATACATGGGATGCTCTAAATCTTCATAACCTACTGACTGATCCATATACACTTCTTCCTGCAAATCACCATGCAAGAAGGCATTCTTCACATCCATTTGCTGCAACCTCCAACCTTTGGCTGCTGCCAAAGCAATCACACATCTTACATTTGCCATCCTGGCAACTGGACCGAAGGTTTCATCATAATCTATGCCATATGTCTGGGCATAGCCTTTTGCAACCAGCCTAGCTTTGTACCTACTAATAGAACCATCTGCATTGTGCTTAATCTTATAAACCCACTTACATCCAATAGATTTCTTGCCCTTCGGCAATGATACTAGATCCCAAGTCTTATTGGCCTCTAATGCAGCCATCTCCTTATCCATTGCTGCATCCCAATGAGTATGACCAACAGCATCCTCAAAACAGGTGGGCTCAACATCCTCAACTAGTTTCACCATATAAGCATAATGGTGGGCTACATAACCTTCAAAACCAAATCTTTTAACAGGGTATCTGACCTGCTAGATCTGCGTACCACCGGATCACTCAATGGAGCCTTTACATTATTATGAGCTTTCTGTACACCTGGTGTCCTCACTGAAGGAATGCCAAGCTCATCATCCAAGCTCTCTGAGCCACTGGAGTCTTCATCAAGAACTGCATCAATGCCTTCTGACACTTTATTCTTTCCTTTGTCTTTACCTGTAGTGCTACTAGATGCACCTGAAGATGCAGAGCTACTCCTTAGTCCCCCAGACCAAGGACTACCAGATGATGTCTTTGGTCTACTAAGAGTCCGTGATTCTTGCTTCTCAGCCTGCACATGAGTGTCATGATCATCATCATCATCTAATGCATCACCACTTGATGCATACCAACTGCTCATTTCATCAAATATGACATCCTTGCTCACTCTGAACTTACATGTGACAGGGTTATAACATCGATACCCTTTCTGCTCTAAAGAGTATCCAATAAAGACACATTTTTCTGCCTTTGGATCAAGTTTCTTGCGTAGCTCATCTGGCACATGAATGTATGCAACATAGCCAAATACCTTAAAGTGCGATACATCAGGCTTCTTGCCAGTAAAACATTCTTCAGGAGTCATCCCATGAACTGCAGCTGTGGGAGTTCTGTTCATAATATAAACAATAGTATGAACAGCCTCAAACAAAAAATGCTTAGGCATATTCTTTTCAGCCACCATCAAGGCACGTGCAACTTCTGCAATATGCTTGTTTTTCCTTTCTGCAACACCATTTTGCTGTGGAGTATACCTGCATGTGAACTGTCTCTATATCCCATGAGACCTTAGAAAATCACTGAACTCATTCGAGAGGTACTCTCCCCCTCCATCCGACCTCAAGCACTTTACTTTCAAGCCTATTTCTCTTTCAACTGCAGCCTTGAAAGTTCTAAAGTGCTCAAACGCTTCACTCTTTTCCTTCATAAAATATACCCACAGCTTTTTAGAACAATCATCAATGAATGTGACAAAGTATGAACTGCCTCCAAGAGATACATTTTGTGTAGGCCCCCAAATCTCTGTATGCACAACATCAAGGATATTTGTGCTTACATCTCTGTCATGTGAAAAGGTTTGTCTTGCCTGCTTACCAAACTGACATGCTTCTCATACCTTACGAAATTTTGCAACTCTAAATGTAGGCAAACCTATAACCAACCCTTTGGACTGCATTAATTTCACCCTTTGTACATTTGCATGTCCAATGCGTTTGTGCCAAATTTCAATATTTGCAACAATACCTTTTCCTTTAGCATACATAGCAGCATTCATAGTAGGAATTCCAGCATCCAGAGTAAACATACGTCCAACTCTACTCTCATTTTCTACCAACCTGCACTTGTCATTGAAGTCTTCTACAAAGCAGCCCTTTGCATTAAATCTGACTTGCAGCCCTTGCTCTATCATTTGACCGACTGACACTAAGTTCTTTGTAATAGATGGCACATGCAATACATCTGAAAGACTGTTTGTCTTACCATCATGCAAAGATAAGGGAACTTTTCCAATGTGGCATGAATCATCACCCGTCTGCACATAACCTGCATTTTGCAAATCCTGCATCTCTCCAAACCATTCTGCATGGCTAGTCATATGATTGGATGCACCTGAATCAACATACCAAACATCATCATGTGTTCCCTTTCCTGTAATAGCATTCACCATATGTTGCATAACAAACAGATGTTCATTTTTGTCTTCATTCTATCGTGAAGATGATGCATAGTTTCCTTGCTGCAACTTACCACTACGAATATCATCTTTCTTAGCATAACATTGGGCTGCAATATGGCCTGTTTTGCCGTACTAGTGACATACAATACCAGAGTTGTTAGAACCTCTGTTTTGCCATCCACCTCTTCCTCTAAAGCTCCCCCTGCCTCTAAAGTTACCAGGACCTCCTGAAACCTGCATATTGCCAAATTGTTGATTCAATCTGTTTTGTTGGTTGTTACTACCACGTCCTGTACCACGGCCTCTTGAAGAGAACCTGCCATGTCCCCTTCTTGAACTAGAGTAGAAAGCTTGGACCTGTTCACCACTTCTTTCAGATGTCTCACTCTGCATCTTGATCTCTTCAGTGATCATAAGGGAGACCAAATCATTGAAATTTGGAAATGGCTTTCTAACATATACGGAAGTTACAAAAGACTTCCAAGCCTTTTCATTGTTAAGTCCACCCAAGGTAGATGACACCAAATCATCATCATCGGGCATTGCATCAATCGCTGCCAATGCATCTGTAATGCTCCTTACCTTCAGTGCATACTCATTGATAGACATCTTCCCTTTCTTCAATGTATTCAACTCTTGCTTGAGTTGAATCTTTCGTGCCTTTGTATTTACAGAAAACGTACTTTCAAGTATGGTCCAAACTGCATATGAATTCTTTGCATTTATAATATGTCCCAGCATATTATTGTCAATTACTGCAGACAGCCAATACATGACCTTCTTGTCTTTTGCATTCCATTCCTTCCGTGCCTTTGTCTCTTCTGCAGTTGGAGGATCACTCACCTCCGGCTCCTTTTCTTCACCTGACACAAACTCGTAGAGGCATTTTCCAATAACGAAGTTCATGACATGGAACTTCCATGAAGGGTAGTTGTTCTTGTCGAGCTTCTCAATGATGGGGCTTCCACTGTTCTCTGCCATTATCACAAAACTAAAACCAAACAACAAGCAAATCTTCTGCAACCCTTAACCTGTAGTGCACAGAATACACCAGACAGCCTTTTTCACTGTCTGCTCAACAATACATGCAATCTACAACCTGTTTGTAAAAAAACCTTATGTTTACTTCCTGCAAACACCTCAAGAATTACAAATTTGCAATCTGTAACATGCGCACCCACTTTCGGTCAAAACATCCGAAATCATAGTGTACCCTGAGATTGTTGTCCGCAACCTTGCGGCTCTAAAACGGGGCCTGAAACGGCCTCAGATGCCCAAAATAACTGCGGATACGCCCTTAGGGGCTTTTCTATAGAATATACAGTGCTCTTCGCGCACACCAAATCTCATTGCAATCTGAGATTTTTGCTCTGCCCTGCTTTCGGTGCCTCCACAGGCACTGTCCAAGAGAAAGAGTGGAAGAATGGGAGAGCTTCTTACCCGCGGCTTGATTGCTCAAACCTTGCTTCTTCTCCTTTACTTCAGCCTTCAAAATCAGCCTCTCTCAGTGGTGCGGCTCTGATAGTATGTCAAGAATCACGTGGTGGGGGACTTGCTCAAGATGCTGTGCCAAACACACACAGAATGCACAAGGAGAAGCTTACTCAAGAGACAAGAAGAGAGATGGAGGCCAAAACGTTTTCTTGCTGATTTCTTCTTCTTCTCCCACACTCTTTACAATGTACACAAAGTATAGATAAGATACAACATAAAAAAAAGTGGCCTAGTAAGTCAAACAATGCATAATCAACTACACTAGTTGACTGGCGCTATAACTATGCAAGCTGTAAATAGGTGTAACAACATGAATATAATAAGTAATGAGTCAGTGGTCATGTGAGAGTCATAATAACCACTGACGTGCTAAGTGTAGACGTGTAGACCCATCTAACCAGGTGGTCCATCATCAATGTCCGCATGTGTTGAGCTTGTCATCTCAACACATCGACTAATGGACGAAGATACACGTCCATATTTTTGACTTTGTAGTGGCCAGGGACGAGTAAGCTAAGGATGAGATGTCCTTTCTTCGTAGAAAGCCATGGAGGGATATTGTAGTTGAGAAGGACTATAGGCCACACATTGTAAGAAGTTGAGCACAGACCGAATGGGTTCATGCCATCCATTGCAAGACCGAGCCGAAGATTTCTTGGCTCTCAAGCAAAGCCTTGGAAGGTAGAGTCAATGTGGCTCGATGCGCGTGAATCCGTTGATATTCGTTGAACTCCATCTGTGGACCTATTCTCCATCTGTGCATGCCAGGTTGTCAAGCTCGCCATGTCGGACGTACAAAACCTGTGGTTTATGCCGGGGGATAAGCAAAAAGTGTCTAAGAACTTTTTGAGGGATGGTTTGCCCTGCAAGTCCTATCGATACCTATGAGCACCACACTTTGGACATGTCTCCATAATCTCGTATTCTCCTCGAAACAATATGCAATCATTGATACATGCATAGATGCTGTTGTAGTCCATGCCAAGCTTTCGTAAAACATATCGTGCATCATCATGAGACTCAGGCATGGTATTTGCAGGTGGTAATATATGATATTTCAGTAACCTGAAAAAAATCATAAAACACCTTGAAAAAGTACAAATGTTTTTAATGAGAGTTCCGAAAAGAAATCAACGAAGCGTATGTACAAGGTACCTGAACAACTCGGTCATACTCACATTGCTCCACTCGTATTTTGCTTGCACACTTAGGAGTACAAGTAGTGTCTTCAGGTGAGATGCTCGGCACCCATCATATAATGGTATGGATGCTTCCTCTCTAAGCGGATCAGAAGTCTCGACATCCATAGGAATCAATACATCGATCATTGCCTCTATCTCAGGCTCCAAGATTGTAGGTAGGTCTGGAAGGCTGCTTGTCTCCTCTGGTATTGACGGTATAGATTGGGTAGTACCTTCCAAGTGGTGGATTGGCTCAGACACTCCATCCATCGCACACCCACAAACTCTTCTAATTGGTCCCAAAGGGTGCACTCCTCCTTGGGACGAGACGTCACCTCCCTGGATAGAAAATTTGCCAGCCATACCCAATCTTCTTCTATATGGTATTCAATTAGCTTGCGAGTACAATTCATGATTGATATTAACTTTTCTTACCATTTGCTGAAAATCCAAGATCGCCTGATCAATGATCTCAGATTGAAACTCGTCGAAGCGTCGTATGTGTTCTATAGACAATTGAAATTTTCCTCTAATTGCCAGCTTGCATTGAGAGTAAGGGCATGGGACATGCTGATTAAGATACGCCTCGCGAGCTTGAACAACAAGACCTTCATCGTTTTCCATTTTTTCTACATTATGACAAACAATTTATGACTATGACTACGACAACGATGACTACAACTACGACTACGACTACGACCATGGCTAGACCACGACCACAACCATGACCACGACCATGACCACGACTACAACTACGACTACGACTATAACCACGACCATGACTACGACTATGACTATGACTACAACTACAACCATGATTACGACTACGACCATGACTATGACTATGCAGACTATGACTACTACGACCACGACCACGACTACGACTATGACCACAACCACGACCACGACCATGACTACCACTACCACTACCATGACTACGACCAAGACATCTACCACTACCATGACTACGACCACTATAATAAACAAGAAAAGAAGAAGAAAAAAAAACAACAACAACAACAACTACTACTACAATAAACAAGAAAAGAAGAAAAAACTATTACTACTACTACTACTACTACTACTACTACTACTACTACTACTAAGAAAACTAAACAACAATAAACAAGAAAAGAAAAGAAAATTACTACTACTACTACAACAACAAACAACAACAATGAATTTTCTTATCTCTCTTCCTCTCCCTCTCTCATTTCCTCTCCCTCCCTCACCCTCACCCTCTCTTTCTCTCTTTTCCTATTAGGTTTAATGTTTTTTCTCTCTTTTTCTCTCTCCTCTCACTCTCTTATTTTTTCTCTCTCCTCTCCCTCTCTCATTTCCTTTTCTCTCTTTCTCTCCCTCTCTCATTTCCTCTCCCTCCCTCACCCTCTCCCTCTCTTTCTCTCTTTCCCCATTATGTTGAGTGTATTTTCTCTCTCTTCTCTCTCTCTCTCATTTCCTTTTCTCTCTTCCTCTCCCTCTCTCATTTCCTCTCCTTGCCTCACCGTCTCCCTCTCTTTTTATCTTTCCCTATTAGGTTTAATGTTTTTTCTCTATTTTTATCTCTCCTCTCCCTCTCTCATTTTTTTCTCTCTCCTCCCCCTCTCTCATTTCCTTTTCTCTCTTTCTCTCCCTCTCTCACCATGTCCCTCTCTTTCTCTCTTTCCCTATTAGGTATATGGATTTTTTCTCTCTCTCCCTCTCTCATTTTTTCTCTCTCCTCTCCCTCTCTCATTTCCTTTTCTCTCTTTCTCTTCCTCTCTCGTGTACGCTCCCTCCCTCACCCTCTCCCTCTCTTTCTCTCTTTCCCTATCAAGTTTAATGTTTTTCTCTCTCCTCTCCCTCTCTCATATTTTTTTCTCTCTTTCTCTCATTTTTTTCTCTTTCTCTCCCTCTCTCATCTCCTCTCCCTCCCTCACCCTTTCCCTCTCTTTCTCTCTTTCTCCCTATTATGTTTAATATTTTTTCCCTCTTCTCTCCCTCTCTGATTTTCTTTTCTCTCTTCCTCTCCCTCTCTCACTCGCTCTCCCTGCCTCACCCTCACCCTGTCCCTCTCTCTTTCCCTATTAGGTTTAATGTTTTTTTCTCTTTTTCTCTCTCCTCTCCCTCTGTCATTTTTTTAATCTCTTCTCTTCCTCTCTCTTTTCCTTTTCTTTCTTTCTCTCCCTCTCTCATTTCCTCTCCCTCCCTCACCCTCACCCTCTCTTTCTCTCTTTCCCTATTAGATTTAATGTTTTTTCTCTCTTTTTCTCTCTCCTCTTCCTCTCTCATTTATTTTTGTCTCTCCTCTTCCTCTCTCATTTATTTTTCTCTCTCCTCTCCCTCTCTCATTTCCTTTTCTCTCTTCCTCTCCTTCTCTCATTTCCTCTCCCTCCCTCACCCTCACCCTTACCCTCTCTTTCTTTCTTTTCCTATTATGTTTAACATATTTTTTCTTTTTTTTCTCTCCTCTCATTCTCTCATTTTTCTCTCTCCTCTCCCTCTCTCATTTCTTCTCCCTCCCTCACCCTCACCCTCTCTTTCTCTCTTCCCCTATTATGTTTGATGTTTTTTCTCTCTTTTTCTCTCTCCTCTCCCTCTCTCATTTCCTTTTCTCTTCCTCTCCCTCTCTCATTTCCTCTCCCTCCCTCACCCTCACCCTATCCCTCTCTTTCTCTCTTTCCCTATTATGTTTAACATCTTTTCTCTCTTTTCTCTCTCCTCTCATTCTCTCATTTTTTTCTCTCTCCTCTCCCTTTCTCATTTTCTTTTGCTCTCTTCCTCTTCCTCTCCCTCTCTCATTTCTTTATTATGTTTAATGTATCCCTCCCTCTCCTTCTCTCATTTCCTCTCCCTCTCTCATTTCCCTATTATGTTTAATGTCTCCCTCTCCCTCTCCCTCTCCCTCTCTCATTTCCTCTCCCTCCCTCTCTCTTTCTCTCTCCCTCTCTCTCCCATTTCCTCCCTCTGTCATTTCCTCTCCCTCCCTCTCCCTCTCTTTCTCTCTCATTTCCTCTCCCTCTCTCAATATACACAAATTATACCAAAAACAAGTAAAAGAGAGAGAGAAAACTCTCTCTCCCTCTCTTTCTCTCTCCCTCTCTCAATACACATGAATTATACCTCATTTCCTCTCCCTCCCTCTCCCTCTCTTTCTCTCTCATTTCCTCTCCCTCTCTCAATACACACAAATTATACCAAAAACAAGTAAAAGAGAGAGAGAAAACTCCCTCTCCCTCTCTCATTTTCTCCCCCTCCCCCTCCCCCTCTCCGTCTCTTTCTCTCTCCCTCCCTCTCCCTCTCCCTCTCTCATTTCCTCTCCCTCTCTCAATACACAGGAATTATACCAAAAATAAGTAAGAGAGAGAGAGAAAACACAAAAGCAAAGCAAGAATGGACAATGCACTCACCGTAAAGGCTCGAAGAAGGGTTTGGCGGCTCCTCTTCACGATGGCAGCTCCTCTTCGCCCTCCGTACACCTCCTCCTCTTCTTCGTGAACGGCAGTGGCGGTGGTGGTGGCAGTGAGAAGCCTTCTTTCTCCTTTTTTCTCTCTTTCTCTCCCTTTCAGCAAGATGCTCGCTCTCCCTCCCACTCTCTCTTTCGTGAATGCACGAAAAATGACGCGCTCGGGTTTCGGCCCACGTTTTTTTCCTCTGGGTATCGTTGCTATTTGCGTCGCTATTAGCATTGTATTTGCGATGCTAATAGTGATGCAAATAGCGATGCCACTATTTCTCATCGCTAATGGACGTCGCTATACCCTCATATCCTTGTAGTGATAGTCATGTAAATCAAACTCCCTACTATCCTCCTGAACATAGTAGGGTCTTCTATCTCATCCCCAACATCAGCACTCAACTTCACATTTTGCTCCAGTGGTACTGAAAGAGGCTTATATGTTGTCATACCATACTTGGATAACATATCCAAGCCATATTGCCTTTGGGACAGCCATATACCATCATCACATCTGGTCACCTCAATACCAAGAAAGTATCTCAACTCACCCAAATCTTTCATCTCAAACTTATTCTTTAAGAAGTCCTGAACTTCAGCAATCCCATTGTCACTATCACCTGTAATAATCAAGTCATCCACATAGATGACTATGATGACCAAACCTCCATCTCCCTTTCTCACATAAAGTAGGTGATTAGCATCAGAAATACAAAATCCAATATTGACAAGACACTCTCCAATCTTGTCAGACCATGCTCTAGGTGCTTGCTTGAGCCCATAGAGCGTCTTCTTTAACCTGCACACATATGTGGGATGCTCTAAATCCTCATAACCTGATGGCTATTCCATATATACTTCTTCTTGCAATTCATCATGGAAGAAGGCATTCTTAACATCCATTTGCTGCAAAATCCAACCTTTGGCTGCTGCTGCCAAGGCAATCACACACCTAATAGTTGCCATCCTAGCAACTAGACTGAATGTCTCTTCATAATCTATGCCATATGTTTGAGCATAGCCTTTTGCAACCAACCTAGCCTTATACCTGCTAACTGAACCATCTGCATTATGCTTGATTTTGTAAACCCACTTACAGCCAATAGCTTAATTACCCTTAGGTAAGGGTACTAAATCCCAAGTCTTATTGGCTTCTAATGTAGCCATCTTCTCATCCATTGCTACATCCCAATGAGCATGACCAACAACATCCTCAAAACAAGTGGGCTCAACATCCTCAACTAGTTTCACCATATAAGCATAATGATGAGTTGCATAACCTTCAAAACCAAATCTTTTAATAGGGTATCTGACCGTGATAGATCTGTGTACCACCGGATCACTCAATGGAGCCTTTACATTACTATGAGCTCTCTGTACACCTGACATCCTGACTGAAGGAATGCCAAGCTCATCATCCAAACTCTCCGAACCACTAGAATCTCTATCAAATCCCAAATGACTAGTAGATGCATCATTACCATCCAGCACTTTCTTCTTTCCTTTGTCCTTCCGTGCAACACTTAAAGATCCACCTAAAGGTGTGGGGCTACTCCTTAGTCTCCCAGACCAAGGGCTCACTGTAGGTGTAGTACCAGATGATGTTTCTGGTCTACTAAGACTTCGTAATTCTTGTTTATCTTTCTGCACATAGCTGTTGTGATCATTATCATCATCCAAAACATCACCAGTAGGTGTATACCAACTTCCCATCTTATCAAAGATAACATCCCTACTCACTCTAAACTCACTTGTGACAGCATTATAACAGTGATATCCTTTCTGCTCTAAAGAGTATCCAATAAAAACACATTTTTCTACCTTTGGATCAAGCTTCTTCCGTAGCTCATCTGGCACATGAACGTAGGCAACACAGCCAAATACCTTCAAGTGCGATACATTAGGCTTCTTGCCAGTAATCAGGAGTCATCCCATGAACTACAGTTGTGGGAGTTCTGTTCATAATGTAAACATCAGTATGGACAACCTCAGACCAAAAATGTTTGGGCATATTCTTTTCAGCTATGCAACTTCTACAATATGCCTATTTTTTCTTTCCGCAACAACATTTTGCTGTGAGGTATACCTACAAGTAGATTGCCTCTTTATCCCATGAGTTCTCAAGAAGCCACTAAACTCATTAGAGAGGTACTCTCCTCCTCCATCTGATCTCAAGTACTTTACTTTTAAGCCTATTTATGTTTCAACAGCTACCTTAAAAGATTTGAAGTGCTCAAACAGATCACTTTTTTCCTTCATGAAGTATACCCATAGCTCCCTTGAACAGTTATCAATAAATGTCATAAAGTATTTGCGGCCACCAAGAGATACATTCTGTGTAGGCCCCCAAACATCTGTATGTACCACATCAAGTATATTTCTCCTCACTTCTCTATCATGCGAGAAGGGTTGTCTTGCCTGCTTACCAAATTGGCATGCTTCACAAACTTTATGCAATTCTGCAACTCTAAAAGAAGGCAGCCCTGTAACCAATCCTTCGGACTGCATTAATTTCAGCCTTTGCACATTTACATGTCCAATACGTTTATGCCATATTTCAATATCTGCAACTACTCCTTTTCCTTTAGCATACATAGCAGCATCCATTGCAAGAATTCCAACATCTAAAGTGAACATTCGAGACCAACTCTACTTCCTTTTGCAACCAACCTGCACTTATCATTAAAGTCTTCAACAAAACAACCTTTTGCATTGAATCGAACATGCAACCCTTGCTTTACCATTTGGCCAACAAACACTAAATTCTTTATAATTGAAGGCACATATAATACATCTGTTAGACTCTTTGTCTGACCATCATACAAGGACAAGGGAACCTTTCCAATGTGTGAAATTGGGTGGCATGAATCATCACCCATCTGCACATAACCTAGATTTTGTAAGTCCTGCATCTCTCCAAACCATTCAGCATGACTGGTCATATGATTAGATGCACCTGAATCAACATACCATACATCATCATGTGTCCCCTTTCCTGTAACTACATTCATCATATGCTGCATAACAAACAGATGCTCATTTTTGTCTTCATTTTGTTGTGAAGATGATGCATAGTTTCCTTACTACAATTTACCATGAATATCATCCTTCTTTGCATAGCAATGCGCTGCAATATGGCCTGTTTTGCCACAATAATGGCAAACAATAAACAAAATTTCCAGAGCCTCTATTCTGCCATCCATATCTTCCTCGAGATCCCCTTGCCTCTAAAGTTTCCTCTACCTCCAGAACCCTGCATTTCATCAAATTGTTGATTAAACTTGTTTTGTTGGTTATTGCCAGCACGTCCCTTACCATAGCCTCTCAAAGAGGATCTACTGCGTCCCCTTCCTGAACTTGTGTAAAATGCTTGGACCTGTTCACCATTTCTTTCAGACGAATCACCCTGCATATTGATCTCTTCAGTAATTATGAGAGAGATCAGCTCCGCAAAATTCTAGAAATGGCTTTCGTACATATATATTGAAGTAACAAATAATTTCCATGCCTTCTCATTGTTAAGGCCACTCAGAGTGGATGAAACCAAATCATCATCATCCGACATTGCATCAATCACTGCCAAAGCATATGCAATGCTCCTCACCTTCAACACATACTCATTGATAGACATTTTTCCTTTCTTCAAGGCATTCAACTCTTGCTTGAGTTGAATCTTTAGTGCCTTTGTATTTACTGAAAACATACTCTCAAAAATTGTCCAAGCTGCATGTGAAGTTTCTGTATTCCTGATATTTCCCAACATAGTATTATTAATAACTGCAGATAGCCAATATATCACCTTTTTGTCTTTGGCATTCTACTCTTTCCATGCTTTTAACTCATCTGCACAGCCGGAGGGATATCCAGCTCTGGCTCATTTTCTTCATCTGAAACAAATTCATAAAGGCCCTTTCCTATGAGGAAGTTCGTCACACGAAACTTCCATAAAGGGTAGTTGTTCTTGTCGAGCTTCTCAATAATGGGATTTCCACTATTCTTTGCCATTATCACAAACAAGGATATAACACAGCAAGCTAGTCTTCTGCAATCTTCCACAACAAGTGCACAACAATTCACCAAGAAACCTTTTTCACTGATTGCTCAATAGTACATGTAATATGCAACCTATTTGCAGATAAACCTTATGTTTGCTTCCTGCAAACACCTCAAAAATTACACATTCGCAATCTGTAACCTGTGCACCCACTTTTGGTCAATATAGCCGAAAGCACAGTATACCCTGAAACTATTGTCCACAACCTTGCAACTCTAAAATGGGGCCTGAAACGGACTCAGACGCCCAAAATAACTGCGGGAGAGCCCTAAAGGGCCAATCTGCAGAATATACAATGATCTGCTTGCACACCAAATCTCACAACAATCTGAGATTTTTACTCGACCCTGCTTCCGGTGCCTCCACAGGCACTATCCAAGAGAGAGAGTGGAAGAATGGGAGAGCTTCTTACCCGTTGCTTGCTTGCTTGAACCTTGCTTCTTCTCCTTCACTTCAGCCTTTGAAATCAGCTTCTCTTAGTGACGCGGCTCTAATACTATGTCAAGAATCACATGGTGGGGGGACTTTCTTGAGGTACTGCGCCAAACACACATTGTATACACAAGAGGAAACTCACTCAAGAACACAAGAAGAGAGATGGAGGCCAAAACGTTTTCTTGCTAGTTTTTTCTTCTTCTTCCACACACTATACAATGTACACAAAGTATAGATAAGATACAACATAAAGGAAAGTGGCCTACTAAGTCAAATAGTACATAACCGACTACACTAATCGACTAGCGTTATGTCTTTGTCAGTTGTAGGTAGGTGTAACAAACTAAATATAATAAGTGATAAGTTAGTGGCCATGTGAGTATCATAATGACCACCAACGCGCTAAGTGTAGACGTGCGGACCCATCTAGCTAGGCGGTCCATTATCAATGTCCACACGTGTTGAGCTTGCCATCTCAACACCCAGTAGGTCATACGCAGCCGTCATGCTATCTTCTATGAGACACAGACATCTCTCAAGCCTCTTGATGAGCATTCACTATGATTTATGGCTGATTTTACATCAACTATAGTGCCATTACAACAAGTTGTTTATGCTAAAAATGAGGCACTTATTGGCCCAAATGATGTAGCTATGCATAGCAGCCAGGGTCATGATGTTGGTGGTTAGTTGTTAGACCCCTTGCATGCTCACGAGAGCCATTTTCTTGTAGTTTTCTAGGCTGGACAACCAACCATATGCCATTCTTCTGCTTCGCTGAGGCCACATATAGTCTTGAGACCCCATTGGACGAGTGTCCGGGATGGTGGCTCTCTTTCAGTGATTGACTCTGGAGAGTTTGACTGCTCTCCACTGTCTTGTATGTGCCACGCTAATGCTATGCGTGACTTTGATGCTTTACAGCCGTGCACTGATGAGTTGTGCTTGCTTCATGAGAAGCATTCTTGGATTGCTCCATTATATGGAATTGCAGGATTGCTTATCTCTTGGATGTCATGAACTCGTGGATGCTTGACTCTGGGTTATCGACACTTCTTCTTCTACAAAGGTTACCGAAACTTCTTGCACAACTCACTTTTCTATTGGGCATTGGGTGAGCTGCCATGATTCCTCACCTTATCTTTTCTTTTCCTTTCTTTATTTTCACTTCTCGGCCACATTGGCCTTTTAATGGGAGGTTGTTGGGGTAAAAGGCCTCTAGGCCTATCCATGTACACTATGACTGCCCATTATTTATTCATATATAATATGATAGTGTAATAAGGATGTCAGTTTAGTTGGACAGCACCTATATTGTCTATGCTCTTCTCTCCTGCATCTTCCTCTTCTCCTTCTCCACTGCCATTGCTTCCCCTTCACTAAATAAAGTAAAAAAACTAACTAACGTTAATATTTAAGGATTTTTATTTAATTAAAGTATATGCTTAAAAAATCCAGTCGTAAATTTGATATTTTTCTCAGATTGACAAGGACCGTAGCCACCCTTCACGGAAGTTACAAAGTTAACGAGACTTATGAGCTATATTAATCACTAGTATTAATGTGTATAGTTTGGATGGTCCAAAAATATTAGATTTTGGGCAAAACTAGCATATTCTAGATATTTTAGATACTATCCTAAAAATATAGAACTAGATGTCATTTAAAAGAAAAGACAAGTGATGTTTTAGTTAGTTTTGGAGATTTTATAAAACGAAAAAAGATAAAGAGAGTACTTGGCGAAATCGTGTGCGCCACGATCATACTCTACAAGCAGTAGACAGCACTTCGAACAGGAAGAGAAAGAAGGAATGATCTGAAAGCTTTCCAACCAGGCATCTTGGGGTTTTACCCCTCTTTTGGAGCCAATAGAGCCATCAGATTTATGATAAGCATCAGATCACTGAGTTTTCCAAGAGTTCATCCACGAAGAACTCTTGTTCTTAGCCTTATCCACTCTTCTCTAAATCATTATAAATATGAGGCATGGGGAGGCATAAGGGAGAATAAGGAGACCTCGAAAGGCTGTGAGAGAGAGGTAGAGAGAAGGATACCACTCTAAGAGATTGTGAGAGAGAGCTTGAGAGAGAGAGAGAGAGAGAGAAAGAAAGAAAAAGAGAAGAGTTACTCTGAGAAGCTACACAATTCTCTCTATCTCGATCCTCGACTTAACTATCTTCTCTTACACTCTCCCATCTCGAATCTTTTCCACCTTCTTAATCTCTTGAGTCTACTTGCAGATAATGGCCTCCAAGCAAAGAATGTCATGTGCAGATGGCAATCCTACAGCCAGCAATGAAGCTTCGGGCGAAGGCATCACTGTCAATCCAACTGTGGTTCCGGTCATAAATAATGTATTTCTAAATTGATAGATGCTTGCTTTGATTCTCACATGAGATACATTAGGCCCATGCTATGATGTATAAGAATAGGTCATGGGAAGGGATAAGCCTCTTCTCACATATTCGAAAGATGGAGTTTGCAAAATGCATGTATCAAGTGAAGTTAATTGTACTTAGTTGCATATGGCTATTCGTTGATAGAGCAATTGGTCAGGGGTTATGAATAGCATAATTGTAAAGAGAATGACATTAAGAATTGCGCATGCAAGTATTAAGAATTTTTTGCATAGAATCACTCTTTGATCCCAAGGGGGAGAGTGAATATGCGATGGAATTATTATCACATCTATTCTTGTATTGTTTGGAAAAAATACAATTAGTTTTGTTGGTTGATTGAAAAATGCCGTAAATGTTTTTCTTTCAGGCAACTGATTGTTGCATTGTAATTTGGATAAACATTCCAAGGCTCGTGTTGATGGCAAATGCATGGCAGGGGTCTGTAATGACAAGTTTCCATGGGAATAAAGGAATGTTTTCCTAGAAGATGATATTAGGGATGATTGCCTTGATTATGCTTGATTCTTAATTGGATTAATTAAGGAAAGATATTTTGCATGGGTGGATCATCTCCAAGATCTCACCGTAGATTACCCTTAGAGGGCACTGCTAGATTCACGAGCCAAAGGTCGAGTGGTGAAAATGCCAACCACGAAAAGTGTGTCTTGCTCCTAGGTTGCTTGGGGTCACTGGAGCTCTAGACACCCCTTGCCAAGTCCAGAACAGAGTTGTAGACTGCCGTGAGCCCAAGGTCTGGGGCATTGGAAGATCCTATTCTAGATAAACGATGGAAATTTTGGTGCCATGTGATTTGAACCGGGTACTTCTGTTGGACAGAAGAGATACATAATTCTCTTGTATGGGCAAGAGACAAAGATTAACTTGAAGATAAGTTAAGGAATTTGTTTGTCAAAAGGATTGCTTGTTTTGTTTTTGTGTCTATGCTATAAATTACATTAACGAACCCTGTGTCCTAAAAGGCTTAATTAATGAAGCTAATTTTAAATGTTGCACATAAATGTGGTAGGACCTAATTAGAAAACTAAATCTATCAAGGGAATTGGGTGGACAAAATCCCCGATGGGTTCGTCCTACGGCAAGGTGGTCTGAGAGAACTAGGAGGCTTCTCACAAGGATTTATCGCCATTCGACTTTAGGTATTGTTAACTTAGGACTCGATTGATGCTATTTTAGGGGACCGAAATGGGACTATGCCCTACGGGCAAAGAGGTTGAGCGGTGCATCCCTCTCATTTCCCGTTCTCTTTGCACCAAGTGCGGTATGGATCTGCTTCGGATTGGGTATCTCCGCGTAAAGTAGAATGTCCAAAACCCGACGCTAGAATGTTGTTAGGAGACCTTGGCCCTATAAACCCAGATTTTAGGTTGATCATAGTGGGTTTGGTTGTGAAGGTTCATTCTTAATTGGATTAATTAAGGAAGGATATTTTACACGGGTGGATCATCTCCAAGATCGCACCACAGATTACCCCTAGAGGGCACTGCTCGATTCACGGGCTGAAGGTTGAGTGGTGAAAAGGCCAACCACGGAAAGTGTGTCTCGCTCCTAGGTCGCTTGGGTCAGTAGATCTCTGGACACCCCTTGAACTGAGTTGTAGACTGACGTGAGCCCAACATCTGGGGCATTGGAAGATTCTATTCTAGATAAAGGATGGAAATTTTGGAGCCACGTGATTTGGACCGGGTACTTCTGTTGGACAGGAGGGATAGATAATTCTCCTGTATGGGCAGGAGACAAGGATTAACTTGAAGATAAGTTAAGAAACTTATTTGTCAAAAGGACTGCTTGTTTTGTTTTCGTGTCTATGCTATAAATTACATAAATGAATGTTGTGCCCTAAAAGGCTTAATTAATGAAGTTGATTTTCAATGTCGCACATAAATGTGGTAGGACGACCTAATTAGAAAACTAAAGCTATCAAGGGAAGTAGGTGGACGGAATCCTCAATTGATCCATCCTATGGCAGGGTGGTCTGAGACAACTGGGAGGCTTCTCACAAGGATTTATTGCCATTTGACTTTAGGTATTGTTAAGTTATGACCCGATTCATGCTGTTTTAGGGGACAGGAATGGAACTATGCCCTACAGGCAAAGAGGTTGAGTGGCGCATCCCTCTCGTTTCCTGTTCTCTTTGAACCAAGTGCAGTATGGATCTGCTTCAGATTGGGTATCTTAGTGTAAAGTAGGATGTTCCAAACTTGACGCTAGAATGTTGTTAGGAAACCCTGGCCCTAGAAACCCAGATTTTAGGTTGATTCTAGTGGGTTTGGCCAGAAAATTTTTCCGTTGCAAGGTGGACTTGAGAAACCGTAGGTGACAAACCCTGGAACATTCCTTGGGAGTGCCGTGTGGCAAAGCTTAGATTCATTTCTTGATGGACTACTAAAATATTCTTGGACAACCCATAGGCATGTACGTTACAGTTGGTATCAAAGCAAAACTTCATGATGATGCATGATTGATTAATGTTTGGTTCATAGACATATCCTAAATAGAATAATCTAAATGGTATGACTTGATTGTTAGGCACCTTTTGCACCTACAAATGCTAACATGCAAGAGAAGAAATTTCTTAAGTAAATTAAGGCAACCAAGTTTGATGGAGGAGAAATAGACGTCACAGTAGAGGCGGAGATATGGATCGAGCCGATGGATGATTATTTCTCTAATTTTTGAAACTTTTACTACCAATCAAGCAATAGTAGCCAAATTTAAGTTAGTTGACCAGACTCCGTGTCAATATTAACGTGATGGGTGGATTTGCTTGAACTACTATGCCAAACACACACTGTATACACAAGATGAAGCTCACTCAAGAACACAAGAAGAGAGATGGAGATCAAAACGTTTTCTTGCTGATCTTCCTTCTTCTTCCACACACTATACAATGTACACAAAGTATAGATAAGTTACAACATAAAGGAAAGTGGCATTCTAAGTCAAACAATGCATAATTGACGACACTAAGACTGGCATTATATCTTTGCCAATTGTAGGTAGATGTAACAAACTAAATATAATAAGTGATAAGTCAGTGGCCATGTGAGTATCATAATGACCACCAACGTGCTAAGTGTAGACGTGTGGACTCATCTACCTAGGCAGTCCACAAATGTCCGCATGTATTGAGCTTGCCATCTCAACACTCCTCCTCAAGCTCAATTCTATCTCTGTAACTCCAAGTAAGCTTCGAAACTTTCGAAGCTTCTCTGCACCCAATGCCTTTGTGAAAATGTCAGCTATCTGATCCTGTGTGCTGACATATATCAAGTCAATCTCTCTTGCAAGTACCTTCTCTCTCACAAAGTAGTAGTGCATCTCAATCTGTTTTGTCCTAGCATGGAACACTGAATTCCTAGCTAGTTGTATGCTGCTCATGTTGTCATAATGAATAAAAACTAGACTATCTCCCTCCATGTTCGAATCACCTAATAACTTTTGTAGCCATACCACCTCACATGTTGCCATAGCAGCACCTCTATACTCAGCCTTTGTACTTGTTAAAGAAACTGTAGGTTGCTTTTTACTGCTCCATGTAATTGCTGCACTACCAAGGGAAAACATGAGTCCACTTGTAGATCTTCTGTCTGATATGCTACCAGCCCAATCTACATCTGTGTATCCAAAGACCTGTACGTCCTTACCTGCCTCATAAAAAAGTCCATAATGTAAAGTGGACTTCACATACCTCAATATACGTCTAACTGCATCCAAATGAGGTTTTCTAGGCATTTGCATAAACTGACTGACAAGGCCAACATCATAGCTCAAGTCAGGCCTTGTGATAGTCATGTAAATCAAACTCCCTACTATCTTCCTGAACATAGTAGGGTCTTCTATCTCATCTTCAAAGTCAGCACTCAACTTCACATTTTTCTCCAATGGTATTGAAAGAAGCTTACATGCTATCATACCATACTTGGATAACATATCCAAGCCGCCATACTGCCTTTGGGATAGCCATATACCATCATCACATTTGATCACCTCAATTTTCATCTCAAACTTCTTCTTCAAGAAGTCCCTAACTTCAGCAATCCCATTGTCACTATCACCTGTAATAATCAAGTCATCCACATAGATGACTACGATGACCAGACTTACATCTCCCTTTCTCACATAAAGAGAGTGATCAGCATCAGAAATACAAAATCCAATAGTGACAAGATACTCTCCAATCTTGTCAGACCATGCTCTAGGTGCTTGCTTCAGCCCGTAGAGCACCTTCATTAACCTGCACACATATGTGGGATACTCTAAATCCTCATAACCTGATGGTTGCTCCATATACACTTCTTCTTGCAATTCACCATGCAAGAAGGCATTCTTAACATCCATTTGCTGCAAACTCCAACCTTTGGCTGCTGTTGCCAAGGCAATCACACATCTAACAGTTGCCATCCTAGCAACTGGACTGAATGTCTCTTCATAATCTATGCCATATATTTGAGCATAGCCTTTTGCAACCAGCCTAGATTTATACCTGCTAACTGAACCATTTGCATTATGCTTTACTTTATAAATCCACTTACAGCCAATAGCTTTCTTACCCTTAGGTATGGGTATAAAATCCCAAGTCCTATTGGCTTCTAATGCAGCCATCTCCTCATCCATTGCTGCATCCCAATGAGCAACAGCATCCTCAAAACAAGTGGGCTTAACATTGTTAACTAATTTCACCATATAAGCATAATGGAGAGTTGCATAACCTTTAAAACCAAATATTTTAATAGGGTATCTGACCCTACTAGATTTGCGTACCACTAGATCACTCAATGGAGCCTTTACATTACTATGAGCTCTCTGTATACCTAGTGTCCTGACTAAAGGAATGCCAAGCTTATTATCCAAGCTCTCCGAACCACTAGAATCTCCATCAAATCTTGAATGATTGGTAGATGCATCATTACCATCCAACATTATTTCCTTTGTCCTTTCCTGCAACACTTATAGATCCACATGAAGATGTGGGGCTGCTCCTTAGTCTCCCAGACCAAGGGCTCACTGTAGGTGCAATACCAAATGATGTTAATATAGACAATAGTGTGGACAGCCTCAGGCCAAAAATGTATGGACAGCCACTAAACTCATTAGAGAGGTACTCTCCCCCTCCATTTAATCTCAAGCACATTACTTTTAAGCCTATTTCTGTTTCAAGAGTTTCCTTTCATGAAGTATACCCATAGCTTCCTTGAACAGTCTCATTAAAAAATGTGACAAAGTATTTGCTGCCACCAAGAGATACATTCTGTGTAGGCCCCCAAACATCTGTATGTACTACATCAAGTATTTTTCTACTCACTTCTCTGTCATGCAAGAAGGGTTGTCTTGCCTGCTTACAAAACTGGCATGCTTCACAAACGTTATGCAATTCTGCAACTCTAAAAGAAGGCAACCCTATAATCAATCCTCTAGACTGCATTAATTTCAGCCTTTGCACATTTGCATGTCCAATACATTTATGCCATATTTCAAAATCTGCAACTACTCCTTTTCCTTTAGCATACATAGCAGCATCCATTGCAAGAATTCCAGCATCTAAAGTGAACATTCGGCCAACTCTACTTCCTTTTGCGACCAACCTACACTTATCATTAAAGTCTTCTACAAAACAACCTTTTGCATTGAACCAGACCTCCAACCCTTGCTCTACCATTTGACCAACAGACACTAGATTCTTTGTGATTGATGGCACATGTAATACATCTATCAGACACTTTGTTTAGCCATCATACAAGGACAAGGGAACCTTTCCAATGTATGAAATTGGGTGGCATGAATCATCACCCATCTGCACATAACCTGGATTTTGTAAGTCCTACATCTCTCCAAACCATTCAACATGACTGGTTATATGATTAGATGCACCTGAATCGACATACCATATATCATCATGTGTCCCCTTTCCTGTAACTAAATTCATCACATGTTGCATAATAAACAAACACTCATTTTTGTCTTCATTCTGTCATGAAGATGATGCATAGTTTCCTTGCTGCAATCTACCACTGCGAATATTATCTTTGTTAGCATAGCAATGGGCTGCAATATGGCTCGTTTTGCCACAATAATGGCAAACAATAACAGAATTTCCAGAGCCTCTATTCTTCCATCCACCTCTTCCTTTAGAGCTCCCCCTGTCTCTGAAGTTTCCTCAGCCTCCTGAAACCTGCATTTCATCAAACTGCTGATTGAACCTGTTTTGCTGGTTATCGCCACCATGTCCCATACCATGGCTTCTCAAAGAGGATCTACCATGTCCCCTTCCTGAACTTGAGTAAAATGCTTGAACTTGTTCACCATTTTTTTTAAGATGAGTCACCCTGCATATTGATCTCTTCAGTAATCATGAGAGAGATCAACTCATTAAAATCTAGAAATGACTTTTGTATATATATTAAAGTAACAAATGATTTCCATGCCTTCTCATTGTTAAGGCCACTCAAAGTGGATGAAACTAAATCATCATCATTATGCATTGCATCAATTGCTGCTAAAGCATCTGCAATGCTCCTCACCTTCAACACATACTCATTGATAGACAATTTTTCTTTCTTCAAGGTATTCAACTCTTGCTTGAGTTGAATCTTTCGTACCTTTGTATTTACTAAAAACATGTTCTAAAAATTTGTCCAAGCTGCATGTGAAGTTTCTGCATTCTTGATATGTCCCAATATTGTGTTATCAATGATTGCAGATAACCAGTACATCACCTTTTTGTCTTTCGCATTCCATTCTTTCCATGTTTTTAATTCATCTGCAGTCGAAGGGATACCCAGCTCTGACTCCTTTTCTTTACATGAAACAAACTCATAAAGGCCCTTTCCAATGGGGAAGTTTATCACACGGAACTTCCATGAAGGGAAGTTGTTCTTGTTGAGCTTCTCAATAATGGGATTTTCACTGTTCTCTGCCATTATCACAAACAAGGATATAACACAGCAAGCTAGTCTTCTGCAATCTTTCACAACACGTACACAACACTACACCAAGTAACCTTTTTCACTAATTGCTCAATAGTACATGTAATTTGCAACCTGTTTGTAGATAAATCTTATGTTTGCTTCCTGAAAACACCTAAAAAATTACAAATTCGCAATCTGTAACCTATGCACCCACTTTCGATCAATACAGCCGAAATCACTGTGTACCCTGAAACTGCTGTTCGCAACCTTGTGGCTCTAAAACGGGGCTTGAAACGGCCTCAGACACCCAAAATAACTACAGATAAGCCCTAAAGGGCTTGACTGCAAAATATACAGTGCTCTGCTCGCACACCAAATCTCACAACAAGCTGAGATTTTTGCTCAGCCTTGCTCTGGTGCCTCCATAGGCACTATCCAAGAGAGAGAGTGGAAGAATGGGAGAGCTTCTTACCTGTTTCTTACTTGCTCGAACCTTGCTTCTTCTCCTTCACTTCAACCTTCAAAAATTAGCCTCTCTCAGTGGCACGGCTCTAATACCATGTCAAGAATCGCATGATGGGGGGATTTGTTTGAGCTGCTGCACCAAACACACACTGTATACACAAGAGGAAGATCACTTAAGAACACAAGAAGAGAGATGGAGACCAAAACGTTTTCTTGCTGATTTTTCTTCTTCTTCCACACACTATACAGTGTACACAAAGTATAGCTAAGATACAACATCAATTGGCATTATATCTTTGCCAGCTGTAGGTAGGTATAACAAACTAAATATAATAAGTGATAAGTCAGTGGCTATGTGAGTGGTGTCATAATGACCACCAACATGCTAAGTATAGACATGCGAACTCATCTATCCAGGCGGTCCATCATCAATGTCTGCACATGATGGCATGCTTATGAGTGATCAGAGTGGTATAGCGAAAGTGTAGTGGGCCCATAACCACAAGTTCCAAAATGATACCCCGGGTGTCAAGATTGTGGAAGAGAAGGAAGAAATCTCACTTGTAGCTTTCTTGCTTGCACAATGGGGGAATGCACACACAGGTGGAGGCTGAAAAATAGTTTTCCTCTTCTTAGTTGTGTAAGCAAAAAGAACTCATGTACATAGAAATAGAAGAACCCTATATATGGGTCTCAAACTAAACTCAACTAACTAAGGTGGCATACTAACTGAGCCACGAACTAGAGTAGATAAGGATACCTGTCATCTAGCTATTATTCATGGGCAGTGTACCAACCGCATCTGCAAACAACTGACAAGTCAGTGACAAAAATGCACAACGGTCACTCTAGCATATCACGAGTGGAGCTCGATATCTCAACACCCGATTTCCCTTGAGATGAGGACATCTCGATCTCTCTAAGGGAAGGAGGATGTGATATTTCCATACAATAAAAGTTAGTTGGTTAGTTTGAAAGTTAGTTAGTCAATTAATAAGTTACTAAGATCACTAACTCAAAACTAACTAAAGTAAAAAACTAACTAATGTTAATAATTAAATATTTTTATTTAATTTAAATATATGTTAAAAAATCGAGAGTCATAAATACGATATTTTTCATGGATTGACAAGGACAATGGCCACCCTTCATGGAAGTTGCAATGTGAACAATACTTATGAGCTATATTAATCACTAGTATTAATGTGTATAGTTTGGATGGTTCAAAAATATTAGATTTTGGAAAAAACTAGCATATTCTAGATATTTTAGAAATTATCCTAAAAAGATAGAACTAGATGTCATTTAAAAGAAAAGACAAGTGATGTTTTAGTTAGTTTTGGATATTTTATAAAAAGAAAAAAGATAAAGAGAGTGTTTGGCAAAATCGCATGCACCGCGATTGCAATCTATAGGCAGTAGATAGCACTTGGAATAGGGAGAGAAAGAAGGAGTGATTTGAAAGCTTTCCAACCAGGCATCTAGGGGTTTTAACCCCCTTTTGGAGTTAATGGAACCATCAGATTTATGAGTTAAGCATCGAATCATTGAGTTTTCCAAGAGTCCCTCCACCAAGAATTCTTCTCAACCTCATCCCCTCTTCTCTAAATCATTATAAATATGAGGCATGGGGAGGCACAAGGGAGCATAAGAAGATCCCGAAAGGCTATTAGAGAGAGGTAGAGAGAAGGATACCCCTCCAAGATATTGTGAGAGAGAACTTGAGAGAGAGAGAGAGAGAGAGTTTTACCCCGAGAGGTTGCACAATTCTCTCTATCTCGATCGTTGACTTGACCATCTTCTCTTACACTCTCCCATCTCAAATCTATTCCACATTCTTAATCTCTTGATTCTACTTGTAGATAATGGCCTCCAAGCAAAGAATGTTGTGTGTGTAGATGGCAATCCTACAACTAGCAACGAAGCTTTGGGTGAAGGCATCACTGCCAATCCAACTGCGGTTCCGGTCATAAATAATGTATTTCTAAATTGATAGATTCTTGCTTTGATTCTCTCATGAGATACATTAGGCCCATGCTATGATGTATGAGAATAGGTCATGGGAAGGGATAAGCCTCTTTCTCACATATTTGGAAGATGGAGTTTGCAAAATGCATGTATCAAGGGAAGTTAGTTGCACTTAGTTGCGTATGGCTTATTTGTTGACAGAGCAATCCATCAGGGGTCATGAATATCATAATTGTAAAAAGAATGACATTAAGAATTGTGCATGCAAGTATTAAGTAAATTTTGCATAGAATCGCTCTCTGATCCCAAGGGCGAGAGCGAATATGCGATGGAATTATTATCGTGTCTATTCTTGTATTGTTTGGAAAAAATACAGTTAGTTTTGTTGGTTGATTGAATATCACCCTAAATGTTTTTCTTTCAGTCAACTGATTGTTGCATTGTAATTTGGATAAACATTTCAAGGCTTGTGTTGATGGCAAATGCATGGAAGATGTCTGTAATGACAAGTTGCATGGGAATAAATGAATGTTTTCCTAGAAGATGATATTAGGACTGATTGCCTTGATTATGCTTGATTCTTAATTGGATTAATTAAGGAATAATATTTTGCACGGGTGGATCATCTCCAAGATTGCACTATGGATTATCCTGAGAGGGAATATATTGCTCGATTCACAGGCCGAAGGTCGAGCACGAAAAGTGTGTCTCACTTCTATGTCACTTGGGGTCAATGGATCTCTGGACACCCCCTGCCGAGTCCAAATTGAAGTTGTAGACTACTGTGAGCCCAACGTCTAGGGCGTTGGAAGATCCTATTCTAGATAAAGGATGGAAATTTTGGTGCCATGTGAATTGGACCGGGTACTTTTATTGGACAGAAGGGATACATAGTGCTCCTATATGGGCAGGAGACAAATATTAACTTGAAGATAAGTTAAGAAACTTGTTTGTCAAAAGGACTGCTTGTTTTGTTTTCGTGTCTGTGCTGTAAATTACATGAACGAACCATGTTCCCTAAAAGTCTTAATTAATGAAGCCGATTTTAAATGTCACACACAAATGTGGTAGGACCTAATTAGAAAACTAAAGCTATCAAGGGAAACCCTAGGCAAAGAAACCCTGAAACATTCCTTGGGAGTGCCGAGCGGTGACGCTTAGATTCATTTCTCAAAGGACCACTAAAGCATTCTTGGACAGCCGATAGGCGGGTACATTACAGTTGGTATTGGAGCAAAACTTCATGATGATGTGTGAATGATTAATCTGGCCATAGGCATAGTCACACTAGGAGGAGCTAGCAATAAAGGCACATTTCGGACCATGCTTCCTCTCACATCCGGGTTAGTCATAGCTATCCCTTGACTTCCATTGCCATTGGTCAATGCCAAATTATTTTGCAAAACTAGGCCTATATTAAGATTGGTTCGAGAGGCATAGGCCGCTTGTAATCGGGATTCTACTTTTTGTGCTCCTCTAATGGCAGTGTCTACATCCAAAACAATGACACTACTCAACTGCACCTAAATATTGAAATCTAGACCATGCAAGAAATATTGCAGTTAGGCAGTTGCTGGAAGAGGGATAGAGGCTTGCAATTTGCGAAAGACCTCTTTTAACTTATTGGCATATGCTTAGATATCCTCATGTGGCTCTTGACATGTCACATTTAGTACACATAGCCAATATTGACCACCCCTTTCAGGAGCAAAATCCCTTTGAAAGGCTTCAAAAAAAAAAAATCAAAAGTGGTTAGGGTTCCCACCTCTAGACCATGATACCATATGGCAGCTCTTCATTTGAGAGTCATGTTGAAGAACATTATTCAATGTCCTTTATATTGGATACGACAATTGAACATCAACTTTTGGAATTCGTTAATGTGCAGTTATGCATCCTCCTCCACTAACCCATTAAAGATGGGTAGGGGGAAACGTAAAGATGGAAAATCTGTCGTTTCAACAAGTATAGCAATAGGTTCTACCATTCCAACAAGTATAGCAATAGGTTCTGCTATTCCAACAAGTATAGCAATAGGTTCTGTTGTTCCAACAAGTAGGGGGAAACGTAAAGATGGCGAATCCGTTGTTCCAACAAGTATAGCAATAGGTTCTGCCGCCATGGTAACAATCGTACTCACTACTACTATAGGGGTTCGTAAAACCAAAACTAGAGCTCTACTCAAAATGGAGGGAGTGATTGGAGGGGGGGAAGAACTAGAGCTTCCTCCCCCTAATGGACTATGTGCCGAGCTATGTGAAATACGTGGGATCTAGAGCATGGTAGATGCGGAAGCTATGGAGGTTGAAAGAGGAAAAAGAAACTCATGAAGACATTGACCCTAACTAGGACAAATTGTTACACAAGTGAATTAGGTTCCAAGATTGAGACTTGGACTTATAAACACAATCTTGTGTATTGACAGTGACATGACACTTTACTGGAAAGAAAAGAGTATTATCATTGCATTAGAAAAGAGTGCAAGTACAATGCCTTATAGGAATTGAGTGGTGGTACTTTCTCGTACTGTGCATATGGGATTTTGGTCTTGAGCCCTCACTACTTCTCATAAAGGGACTAAAGTAGGTGTGATTGCAAATATCTCAACACCCCTCCTCAATCACAACCAAAAGTACAAAGTGTGTAGAGGCTTTAGTGAAAGCAACACCTGCAAAGTGTGGGCACACTGTAAACATGGCAAAAACACTAGAGGCTATCGCAGAAAAGGCTAAGTGTGGGTACCACAAACATGATGGATATCCAGAGGCTGTAGCAGAGGGACCTCACAAAGTGTACAGAGGTTGTAGTACAAGGATAACTGAGGAGTTTATAAGTTTATGTTTGAGGCATTAGGGCTAGGAAATACAAAACTAAAAAAGTCTATCTGAATAGAAGGATTGATGAGGTTTGTCCTTCTCCTGGTGGTCTTCTTCTTCTTCTTCTTCTTCCTTTGCTCCATTTTCTTCTTCTTCTTTTATTGCAACTAGATAGGCCTTTTGGGACCTCTTTCTGGCATGGCAGAACTTCTCGGTGTGTCTGGTCCTTTTGCAAAAGTCATAGAAGAGCTGATCCTTCTTGCCTTTGTATCTGTTGCCAACATATAATGCATGCTCATCTCTAGAGGTACTTGGTTCTTCCTTAGTTTTTAGCTTCTTTTCCTCCTCTAAGAGTGATGACTGGATATCAACAAGTTTAGGATTTGGCATGTTGATTAAAGTTGTTGATACATGATTATATTCAGGAGGCAAACTCTTAAGTAGAACACCGATGCAAACATCTTCTTTCATTTTAATGTTGATTCCTACAAGTTGGGTTAGAAGTCCTTCCATGTAATTTAGATGTGTGGAAAATGATGTGTTGGACTTCATTTCAAGCCTGAAAAACTCAATTAGGAGACCATACTTTGATGATTTAGACTATTCATCGAACAAGGTGTCAAGTCTCTTCCATGTATCCTGTGAGGTCTCATAGTTATCCACATGGTGGATATAGCTGTCGTCTAGCTCCACTTTGATAATGGCCTGAGCTTTATCATTGTTCTTTTGCCAAGTGATAGCAAGATCCACATCACGAGGCTTCTTTTCTTTTCCAGTGGTAATGGCCCAGAGGCCCTTCTTCATCAGGATCAATTTGATGCGGATCTGCCATGTATGAAACCCGACTCCTTTGAAATGGGTAGTTGGAGAATCTTTGCCCATGTTTGTCAATTTTCTTAAGAAGCAGCAGAATTTGATAGGGAGTCGACGCCCTAAAGAGGGTGCCTCCTCAAGATTCAACTGTAAGTGGTATGGTGGCCAATATTTCCCTAGGAGTTTTTGAAATGTTAAATACGATATTTGCAAAAAGTCTAGCCACTTAGCTGCTACCTGTTGGAGTAAGATCAGTTCTCTCCAACAAGGGAGTAAACAACTAGGTCTAGTTAACCATTGTGCACAAGGGAATAATTTCCAGCAAGATGAGGGACCAAGACAAATACTGCAACGAGGAAAGGCTACTATAGAGGAGTTGCCTCGTGGCAGTGGAGTCAGCCTTATTGAGACCGTACGTGTCAATGATGCTGAAACTTCTAATCTACGAGCCGTAACAAGAGGTCAAAAGATCAAAGAGGGTGACAAAGGAATTGTAAAACCTATCGAGGGGGGAATCCCTAAGCAATATGCTAGGGAAAAGCAAGTCCTGAATCCTGATATGGAAGGTGAAACTTTAAGACCAGTTGGTAGTAAATTTGATCCTGAGAAGGATAAAGGATTGCCAAGAAAGAATGTAAAGGCTAAAAAAGAGGCACCAAAGCCGATTGAAAGACCAAAGGAGAGAATGGTTTGGCATGAGAAGAGAACTTTGGCTAATTACCATGACTTTGACCTAGCAAGTTCTCTTTGGAAGTTAAACCAAATGTAAATCTCCTACAATTGATTAAAATTTCTCCAGGAGTACGCAAGGAATTCAAGAAAATCCTGCATATAGGGTACATTGTAGAATCTTTGGGCATAGCTAGAGGAGGAGAAGATTGGTTCAATCATGCTGAAAAGCATTGCCGTAGGGTTCCAGCATATGTGGATGGAATATTAGTGGAGCACACTATCGTCGACATTGGATCCTCCGTCAATATCATGAGTTTAGATTTGATGGAGAGGTTAGGTCTAGAGATCCAAAAAGATGGCTCCACACTTCTTAGGATGGCTAATGATAGTCTAAGAAAACTGGAAGGTTGCATCACTAAAGTCCACGTTACAGTTGCGAGTGTGGAATGCTATCTGGACTTTAGGGTGATAAGGTTTGCAGGACGTCCTAGCTATCGAGTTTTGCTAGGTAGGCCATGGATTCTACGGACAGACTGTCAAGTCGATATACCTGCTGGTCGAATGATTCTAGGTCGAGGTGCCCATCGTGTAATAGTGGATGCTTACCTTGAGTCTCCTCAGAAATCCATCTGGTAGTGAGACGTCATCGAGTGATGGATCTAAAGAACGATCCACTACAGAGGATATTTATCAAATAACCTTGAATGAGTCGATAGAGCCTCAAGATTGAATAAGAGATGCAGATGTTATTGAGTTGGACCTTGGCATGCCTAATGATTCGCGGCCAATAAAATTAGGTTCCATGCTCAGTTCGGAAGAGAGAGAGGACTATGTGTCCCTAATTTAGGAGTTCCGCGACATCTTTGCTTTGAGCTATCACGAACTTAGGGGTATTCCTCCCAGTCTAGCTATCCATACCATTTGTGTAAAGGAAGGTACCTGCCCTGTACGTCAAAAAGTAAGGCGTAAGCCTTTTGAACTAAGGGACGGGCTGTTTGAAGAGCTTCAAAAGTTGCAGAAGGCGAGTTTCATCTTCCCAGTTCAGCATACTGAATGGTATTCGACAGTTGTGATTAGAAAGAAGAAGAATAATCAAATCCGTCTTTGTGTAGACTTTAGAGAGCTAAATAAATAGACTATTAAAGATTACCACATGTTGCATTTATTGACCAAATTTCGGATCAATTGGCAGGTAGGGAAATATATTCGTTCATGGACTACTTTGCAGGGTATAACCAAATGGAAATTGCTGAGCAAGACAAGCTGAAAACAACATTTATCACTGTCTTTGGTACTTTTGCATATCATGTGATGGCATTTGGGTTATGTAATGCACATGGTTCGTAGCAAAGAACAGCCGACAAGACCTTTGGTGACATCTCCCCAGAGGAGTTGAAAGTATTCATTGATGGCCTGGGGGCAGCCACTGTAAGAGAAAGGCAGTTGATTATTTTTCGGAAGTGTTTTGAGCATTGTAGAAAATTTTTCATAGCTCTCAACCCGCGAAAGTGCATCTTTGGAGTGCCTTATGGGCTATTGTTAGGCCATGTGGTCAGTTCCGTAGGGATTGCGACCGACCCTAAAAAAATCAAGGTCATAGTCGTCATGAGTCCACTGTGTACTCCAAAGGAAGTGCATAGATTTTTGTCATCGGTAGGATATTATCGGAGGTTTATCAATACCTTGGTAGAAAGAACATTTCCACTGACGAACCTATTGTCCTTTAACTGTCAGTTTGCATGGAATGATGCTTGCAAAGTATCTTTTGACAATGTGAAGCAGGATATTGCCAAAGCACCCATTTTAAAAGCACCTAAAAGGAGTGAAATGTTCTATATATTTTCAGTAGCAACCATGTATAGTATTAGTTGTTGCTTATCCCAAATTTGGAAGGAGAAGTGGTACCATCTGATAGCTTTTGCTAGTTGGAAGTTGGGTATATCAGAAATTAACTACACCTATATGGAGATGTTGTGCCTTGTGATGGTATTTACAACCAAAAAGTTCAAGCACTACATTCTTTTTATGAGAAGGTGGTTTTGTATATGAAGGCAGAAGGGCTTTGATTGTTGTTGAATAAGTTACATCCGCTTGATCGTTTAGCAAAGTGATTAATCACTTTGCAGGAATTTGATTACGAGATTAAGACCAAGCCACCGAAGCTTCAAGGCATTGTAGAGTGTCTTGTGGATTTCAGAGAGCCAAAAGAGGTCTCGGCTGAAGGAAGTGATATGGAAATTTTGTTCAAGATTGATACGGCGTCTATTCCCTCCTAGTATGCTGCTATAACGCACTATCTTTCTACGGGAGAGATGAAAATTAAACAGCAAGCATTGAAATTTTCCTTGATCATCACAGGAACACTATATCAGCAGGGTGTTGATAATATCTATCACTGATGTGTGATGCTTGATGAGGTTCCATTTATATTGAAAGAGTGCCATGACTCTGCTTGTGGAGGGCACTTTGTTGTGACGGAATAGAAGGGTTTAAGAGCTGGATATTGGTGGCCATCCATCTTCCAGGATTCATTTGACCATGTCAAGAGATGTGATACATGTCAAAGACATGACAGTAGAGAGAGTAGGAAGCATCCACTTACGTCGATTATGGCTACCATTCCATTTGAGAAGTGGGGCATTGATTTTGTGGGACCTATTACCCCGTCGTCTACTACTCAAAAGAGATACATTATAGTAGCAACTACTTACTTTACAAAGAGGTCAGAAGTATGGGCGATGAGGCAAGACAATGCAAAAGAGACTATCAGTTTCCTACTTGAGCAAATCATCTGCCATTTTGGTCTGCCAAAGAAAATAGTATCGGATCGTGGAACCCATTTTTTGAACAAGGTGATTAAAAGCTTGACTGAAGCATGGAAAATTAATCATAACAAGACGACCCCCTATAATCTGCAAGCAAATGGAAAAGTTGAAAGTACCAATAAGCAGCTTGTGGGTATCCTATCCAAAATAGTCTCCGAAAAGAAGCGGGGCTGGGATACAAAATTATATGTGGCGGTTTGGGCGTATAATATACGCTATTCAAACGAGCCACTGACCACACCCCATTTAAATTAGTTTACGGGGAGGAGTGTGTCTTGCCCTTAGAAATTGAGTTGCTGACCATAAGATTCTCAATCAATCATTCTTTGGGTGATGAAGATGCCCTATTCGAGCGTTTTACGACTATAGCCCAGTTGGATGAACTTAAATTGTAGAGTCTGTTACAGCAAAAGGCGGCTAAACGTCGGATGAAGCGGTTGCATGATCTAAAAGCGAAGAAATATACCTTTAAGAAAGGGCAATTAGTTCTATACTACAATGTGCGTAGGGAGCTATTTCCATAAAAGTTGGAACCTAGATGGGATGGCTCTTACAAGATAGTTCCGTTAGGTAAAAATAAGTCCACAACTTTATTCGCTGATGTACATGGAGTGGAATTTAAGAATAAGGTTAATCTTAATAAGATTAAACCTTATTATTTTTGAATATGCTAACGCGTGAAATGATTGCAAGTCTATGCTGGGGTTGATTTGAGACCTGCAGGAGAGCTTAAACTAGTTGATGGGGTGGTTAATCCCTTATTTGGAGCACCCATATCTCGAGAAAAGATATTATCAGGGGAAGCTTATCTGGTGGAGCAAGGGATACAAAGTGATTGAGCAAGAAGACGATACCTTTGTGTGGGAGATCAAAGTTTTCTGCCATCACTATTTGCAGATTTTGACAAGCATCCTTGTTGAGTTTAATGAAGAAGGTTGGATGGAACGGTTAATTCATCCTCTAAATATGTTGAATTTTGACTATCATAATTACGAATACTAGGGGAGTTCTTGATGGTTGGCTGTGTAAACCCATTATGGACGTACATGTTATACTTTGATGGAGCATCCCGGGGGCCTAATAAAAAAGGGAGTGTTTGAGTAGTTATTCGAGATCCCCAACATAGGGTTGCAATGAAATTAGCTGTTTATCTCGGGGTAGGATTCACTAACAACATGGCAGAGTATAAAGCCTTGATTATGTGACTGAATATTGCCAAGAAAGGTGGTATTCGGTGGTTGTTGGTAAAGGGGGATTCCCAGCTGATCTTAAATAACCTTAATGGGACATATACAGTCCGAAATCCCATCCTTCGTATGTATCATTGAACTACTATAACTCTAATTAATGAATTTGAGAGTGTATCTCTTCAGCTCATTCCACGTTATTGGAATTAGTTTGCAGATTCCTTAGCTAATTTTTCTTATAAAGAGGACCTCTTTTTCAACTATGGTTCTAGTCCAGATGTCGCTCTTGATAACGAGATGGGACCTGGTCGCGTGTGGGGAATGTTATCAAACCACGCATTATATGGCAGGCAATGGTTGATATGGGTAATGCGAAGAGTGGCTGAGACCTATCTACCACTATTATCCTGGACCCATAGGTTGATCAGACGACATGTTATGCGTACGCCTCTTGCTATATATGCAGGAGGTATGGGTCACAACTTGATGTATTTAGTTTAGGGGTGAGAGCCCTATCTTTCCCCTTGGAATGGAGTGTATTTTCTTTAGGTGGATATACAAAAATACCGTATCTGAGCTGGTTTACTTGATTTCTTTAGGCCAAGAGGGCCCTATGTCTGTTTGGTGCAAGTACAATTAATGGTTTTTTTTTGTAGTGATTGCATCATACAGGATAACGAAATTGCTGGACGGAGCCTTTGTTGAGATATCGAGCTCCACTCGTGATACGCCAGGGTGACCGTTGTGTATTTATGTCAGCGACTTGTCAGTTGCAGACGCGGTTGGTACACCGCCCATGAATAATAGCTACATGATAGCTATCCTTATCTACTCTAGTTCGTGGCTGATCAGTTAGTATGCCACCTTAGTTAGTTGAGTTTGGTTTGAGACCCATATATAGGGTTCTTCTATTTCTTTGTATTAGAGTTCTTTTGGCTTACACAACTAAGAAGAGGAAAACTGTTTTCAGCCTCCACCCTTGTGTGTCTTCCCCCATTGTGCAAGCAAGAAAGCTACAAGTGAGACTCCTTCCTTCTCTCCCACAATCTTGACAGCCTTTGCTATGAAGGAGCTTCTTGTGGCCATTCCAGGTGGTTTCTTCCCCTTTCCGAGTCTTTTCCCTTAAGAAATTAATGATATATGTGCGTGTAAGGGTTACTTTCTTTTGTTTGTTGGGGACTGGCACTCGAGGCATGAAGTCCCAGGTTTAGGCTCTGTATGTTTGGGGGAGGTTTGCGTAGTCATTGCCTCTTGCAAAGGTATTATCAGGCATTGAAAGACCTATTTTAGAAGGCAATTCTAGTGACCCTATTCTACTAACCTCCTAAGCAGTCGTTCTAGGAGTTCCTGTTAGTTGTGAGGCAGTTGGAGCCTACTAAAATAATGATGGAAAGAGGCAAAACCCTAAATATCTGAAAGAAAATATATGAATATGTAGAGGTGTGTAAGAAGGGTTTCTAACCTCTATAAAAATAGAAAAGGAAATAAAGAAAAATCCTTGAGCTATTGTTTATCGCCTTGCGAAGGCCTGGTAGGTTCCTCGGGACGAGACAAGACCGGGGCTGATGCCTTGTCTTCCGAGGGGTGGCATCTAGCTGAAAAACAAAGACTACAAGAAGGTTGGAGCGAAAATAAAAGTGAGTGTTAGAAAAGGATTGAATGTTGGCTTGCGAGGGCTTGGTAGGTTCTTGGGTACTGAGACAGGACCTTAGTCCAATGCCCTGTTCTCCTTGGGTCACTACTCTCAGCTCCCTCCTTTTTACATGCTCGAGTATGGAAAATAAGAGGCTAAAGAGCAATGTGCTAAAAGAAACTATTTCTTGATCACACTATAGGAGTCCTTGCCTAGTAGGAGCTCCTAGTTGAGTTGTCCTTAGTTAGGTAGGTAGTTCAGACCACCACTTAGGATGACCTCTTTGATAGTTCTTTTTAGCTTGGGCTGTGTTGCAGCAGTTGGTCAGTGACTAGCTTTAGGCTTTCTGTCAGATTATGCTAGGCCTACTCCTTGTGGATTTCTTGCCTTGGTTTTGACAGAGAGTAGTGTGAGAACTGTGATGTGTTTTGTTGTGTATCTATTTTGTATCAGCTTGATGCTCTTTTTGGTTGTTTATGTGCAAATATGTTCGTGGGATTCGACAAGCTGAGTCGCCCTATCATGTGGTCGCCAATGGTAGATGGTTTTTGATGCTAAGAAGTGCTTAAAAATAGCCAAAAATTTTAAATTTTAAGGGAAAAATAGATTTCATCGAAGGCAGCGGTTGCAATCAGTACGATTTTAAGAGGCAATGCCCGAAGGTGCTTAAAAGACCCACTAAACAATAGTTGGAAAATTTTCATAAATTTTTGGTGTGTCAGATGAGACCCTGGGAGATGCTTGGTAGTGCAGGACTTCAAGACGAACTGCCAAAAATTTTTAGACTTCAAGTTGGACACCGGACGCGGAAGAGGGAGTGCTCAGGAGGCCAAGGTCCAAAGGAAGTGTGAATGGGCTTAAGGGGGGTAATAGGGGGTGTGACTCTTGGGGCCAACCCCCCAAAATTTCAAGCGACGAAGGGGGGGGGATGTTTTTTTCTTCAGAAAAAAAAAGAAGAGAAGATGTCTTGCACAGTGACGGAAAATTGTGGAGAGGAGAGGCCATCTACCACCTAAATGTACCCCCCTCCCTTCTCATTACATGGCTAATTCTCCTATTGTCTTCGCTCTCCATTGCCACTTTCGGCTTCAGAGATGGCTGCCCGGTTGTGGAGATGCAGTTTCAGTATTTCTCTCTCCTCTTTCTCTCTCCTGCATAGAGGCACTCTTCCTTGAATATCCTCGCGGGGATCATCTTGCACTGCATCATGTATACCATCGATCATGGCATCATCATGTGCATCATCATTGATTGTATCATCATTGACTGTTGGATTGTCCTCAATTATCTCTATGTTGGTAGCATTACCATATATTGGTTTTGAACGATTAGATATGGGGATGACATGCCACCATCGGTTAGTGTTTACCATTGGACCACATCTTGCACAGGAAGTTCATCAAACAGTTCTCATGCTTTTGTGAATGTGCCACACTTGGAATACATATCCACTAGAGCATTGGCAGTGCCCACATTTCAATGCTTTAGATTGTTCACCAGAAGCTTTCTCACTCGCAACCCATCCTGTTGCCATAGCTCATTTCCGTTAGTGTCATAATCAAGATTGTGTTTATGAGTCCAAGCTTCCATCTTGGAACCGAATTCACTTGAGTAACAGTTCCTGTCCTCCATCACTGTGATAGTTAGAGTGCTATCATGTTAGCACGAAATCCCATCTTTCATGCAAAGACAAGCAAGTACAGGTGAAGTATCATTTCATCAGGGAGGTACTTGACAGCAAGAGCAAAGACAAGCACGAAGGGTTTTCTAGTAGAGCAGTTTGCCCATTGCCAACAAATGATGGGGATTGGGGATTGGATAGGTATGGTCTCTTCATATTTGTACATATTTAGACTTAGCTGATTCTTTTTCCTCTACCTTTTTGCACATTGCCCTTAGGGGGGAGGTTGTTGGGAATAAAGGGCAATGTACCTAATCATTAGGCTTGCCCACTCAACATTGTACTCTATGTACTATATACCTATCTAGAAAGCCAAAAGAGGTACATTATTGTACTCACACACTATGTCATTCTCTCTCTCTCTCTCTCTCTCTCTCTCTCTCTCTCTCTCTCTCTCTCTCTCTCTTTCTCTCTCTCTCTCTCTCATGCATAGCATCCACCATTGAAGCTCTATTCGCTCTTTGATCCATACACTTGAGCTTTTGTATAGGTAGTTCACAATATCCTTCTTTAGTAGCATGTCTGCAGTGCTATCTTGCCAATCCATTCTAGAAATGTAATGGTGACTTTGCAAATCACATTCATGTATGGGAAGATGGAGAGGGAGCCTATACAAACTCTGTCAGGAGAATGTGAGGATTGGGAAAACTTGTAGGAGGATCAGTACATGTATGAGGATTACCAGGTAGAGCAACAGTGGAATGATGAGGTATATTAAAGATGCCATATTTTCCTTGATTATCTAGAAGGTGAATATCCCTCCAATGAGAAGGGTTTGTACCAAAAACACTCAAGGAAAAATGAGGAAAAAACCAACACAAGAGACACAAGGATCCACTGGCATGGTAAATAAAATGAGTTGCATTTTTAGGAGTATATTGCACTTTGTTGTCTCCTAATAAAGAGATTATGACAGGTTCATAGGAAACTGATACTAGTAGTGCGGTTACTAAAAAAAGAAAATGGAACAGCAAGCGCACATCTAATATCATTGAAGACAGGTCAAGAAAATATTGGCCCTTATCACTAATTAATTTGGTTTCACCTTACCCAAAATATTTTATGTTTTGAAGTACTATAGCCAAGCCATCTCTTATGCCCCATTAGTGAAAATATTTCTTTGAATATGAATCGTAACCACCAAACCATGTAGGCCCCTTGATTGATACCATTGAAGAGTAGATTGCAATGGAAGGCACCACTAAAAGGAGGTCCATGTCATTGGCACGGATAAAAAGATACAATAAGTTCTTTTAGATCTTGCAATGGAGAGTGTTACCTTACACACCACTACAAGAGATGCACAATAACGATGAGAAGTGGCAAGGCGTGACATCAAATTGACACATGTGTTATATGTCAAGAATCGCATGGTGGGGGGACTTGCTTGAGCTGCTGTGCCAAACACACACTGTATACACAAGAGGAAGCTCACTTAAGAACACAAGAAGAGAGATGGAGGCCAAAATGTTTTCTTGCTAGTTTCTTCTTTTTCTTCCACACACTATACAATGTACACAAAGTATAGATAAGATACAACATAAAGTAAAGTGGCCTACTAAGTCAAACAATACATAACTGACTACACTAATTGACTGGCGCTATGTCTTTGCCACATGTAGGTAGGCGTAACAAACTTAATATAATAAGTAATAAGTCAGTGGCCGTGTGAGTATCATAATGACCACCGATGTGCTAAGTGTAGACATGCGGACCCATCTAGCCAGGCGGTCCATCATCAATGTCCGCATGTGTTGAGCTTGCTATCTCAACACTCCCCCTCAAGCTCAAATCTATCTCTGCAACTCCAAGTATGCTTTGAAAATTTCAAAGCTTCTTTTCACCTAATGCCTTTGTGAAAATGTCGGCTATCTGATCCTGTGTGGTGCATATACCAAGTCAATCTCCCTGCAAGTACATTCTCTCTCACAAAGTGGTTGTGCACCTCAATGTGTTTTGTCCTAGCATGGAACACTCGATTCCTAGCTAGTTGTATGCTGCTCATGTTGTCACAATGAATGACAATTGGACCATCTCCCTGCACGGAACACTCGATTCCTAGCTAGCTATGTGATGCTCATGTTGTCACAATGAATGACAATTGGGCCATCTCCCTGCACGTCCAAATCACCTAATAACTTTTGTAGCCATACCACCTCACATGTTGCCATAGCAGCACCTCTATACTTAGCCTCTGTACTGTACTCGATAAAGTAATTGTAGGTTTCTTTTTGTTGCTCCATGTAACTGCTCCACTACCAAGGAAAAACATGATTGTAGATCTTCCATCTGACATGCTACCAGCCCAATCTGCATCTGTGTATCCAAAGACCTGTATGTCCTTACCTACCTCATAAAAAAGTCCATAATATAAAGTGGACTTCACATACCTCAATATACGTCTAACTGCATCCAAATGAGGCTTTTTAGGCATCTGCATAAACTGACTGACAAGGCCAACAGCATAGCTCAATTTTGGCCTTGTGATAGTCATGTAAATCAAACTCCCTACTATCCTCCTGAACATTGTAGGGTCTTCTATCTCATCACCAATGTTAGCACTCAACTTCACATTTTGCTCCAATGGTACTGAAAGAGGCTTACACGCTATCATACCATACTTGGATAACATATCCAAGCCATACTGCGTTTGGGATAGCCATATACCCTCATCACATCTGATCACCTCAATATCAAGAAAGTATCTCAGCTCACCCAAATCCTTTATCTCAAACTTCTTCTTCAAGAAGTCCTTAACTTTAGTAATCCCATTGTCACTGTCACCTGTAATAATCAAGTCATCCACATAGATGACTATAATGACCAACCTTCATCTCCCTTTCTCACATAAAGTGAGTGATCAGCTTCAGAAATACAAAATCCAATATTGACAAGATACTCTCCAATCTTGTCAAACCATGCTCAAGGTGCTTGCTTCAGCCCATAGAGTGCCTTCTTTAACCTGCACACATATGTGGGATGCTCTAAATCCTCATAACCTGCTGGCTGCTCCATATACACTTCTTCTTGCAATTCACCATGCAAGAAGGAATTCTTAACATCTATTTGCTGCAAACTCCAACCTTTGGCTACTACCAAGGCAATCACACATCTAATAGTTTCCATCCTAGCAACTGGATTGAATGTCTCTTCATAATCTATGCCATATGTTTGAGCATAGCCTTTTGCAACCAGCCTAGCTTTATACCTACTAACTGAACCATTTGCATTATGCTTGACTTTGTAAACCCACTTACATCCAATAGCTTTCTTACCCTTAGGTAAGAGTATCAAATCCCAAGTCTTATTGGCTTCTAATGCAACCATCTCCTCATCCATTGTTGCTGCAACCCAATGAGCATGACCAACAGCATCCTCAAAACAAGTGGGCTCAACATCCTCAATTAGTTTCACCGTATAAGCATAATGGTGAATTGCATAACCTTCAAAACCAAATCTTTTAACAGGGTATCTGACCCTGCTAGATCTGCGTACCACTGGATCACTCAATGGAGCCTTTACATTACTATGAGCTCTCTGTACACCTGGTGTCCTGACTGAAGGAATGCCAAGCTCATCATCCAAACTCTTCGAACCACTAGAATCTCCATCAAATCTCGAATGACTAGTAGATGCATCATTATCATCCAACAACACCATATTGGGGAATATGGGAATTTCCCATAAGCTTGGAGTACGTGGTGCAATCTTTGGATTATTCATAACTTAAACACTATAACTCCAAATTAAGCACTTTATAGCTCAATAGATTCTATTTTTCAAGCTCTTTCCAATGATAGGTCACATCATATGGTTTTGAGAAACTTATGGACATGTTATCCGGATGCCACCCTTTTAGTATTCAAAAAATGGGAATTGGGAGATTCCCAAACTCACTAATATTGCGTTCAACACTTTCTTCTTTCCTTTATCCTTCCTTGCAGCACTTATAGATCCACTTGAAGATGTGGGACTACTCCTTAGTCTCCTAGACCAAGGGCTCACTGTAGGTATAGTAGGTATAGTACCAGATGATGTTTCTCGTCCACTAAGACTCTGTGATTCTTATTTTTCTTTTTGCATATAGCTGTCCTGATCATTATCATCATCTAATACATCACCAGTAGGTGCATACCAGCTGCCCATCTCATCAAAGATAACATCCCTGCTCACTCTGAACTCACTTATGACAGGGTTATAATAGCGATACCCTTTCTGCTCTAAAGAGTACCCAATAAAAATACATTTTTCAGCCTTTGGATCAAGCTTCTTCCGTAGCTCATCTGGCACATGAGCATATGCAACACATCCAAATACCTTCAAGTGCGATACATCGGGCTTTTTGCCAGTAAAGCACTCTTCAGGAGTCATTTCATGAACTATAGCTCTGTGGGAGTTTTGTTCATAATGTAGTTAGCAGTATGAATAGTCTCTGACCAAAAATATTTGGGCATATTCTTTTCAACCATTAATGCCCGTGCAACTTCTGCGATATGCCTGTTTTTTCTTTCTGCAACACCATTTTGCTGTGAGGTATACATGCAAGTAAATTGCCTCTTTATCCCATGAGTCCTCAAGAAGCCACTAAACTCATTAGAGAGGTACTCTCCCCCTCCATCTGATCTCAAGCACTTTACTTTTAAGCCCGTTTCTATTTCAACAGCTGCCTTAAAAGATTTGAAGTGCTCAAACACATCACTTTTTTCCTTCATGAAGTATACCCATAACTTCCTTGAACAATCATCAATAAATGTGACAAAGTATTTGCTGCCACCAAGAGATGCATTCTGTGTAGGTCCCCAAACATCTGTATGTACTACATCAAGTATATTTCTGCTCACTTCTCTATCATGCGAGAAGGGCTGTCTTGCCTGCTTACCAAACTGGCATGCTTCACAAACTTTATGCAATTCTGCAACTCTAAAAGAAGGTAACCCTGTAACCAATCCTCTAGACTGCATTAATTTCAGTCTTTGCACATTTGCATGTCCAATATATTTATGCCATATTTCAATATCTGCAACTACTTCTTTTCCTTTAGCATACATAGTAGCATCCATTGCAGGAATTCCAGCATCTAAAGTGAACATTCGGCCAACTCTACTTCCTTTTGCGACCAACTTGCACTTATCATTAAAGTCTTCTACAAAACAACGTTTTGCATTGAATCGGACTTGCAATCCCTGCTCTACCATTTGGCCAACAAACACTAGATTCTTTGTAATTGATGACACATGCAATACATCTGTCAGACTCTTTGTTTGGCCATCATACAAGGACAAGGGAACCTTTCCAATGTGTGAAATTGGGTGGCATGAATCATCACCCGTCTGCACATAACCTGGGTTTTGTAAGTCCTACATCTCTCCAAACCATTCAACATGACTGGTCATATGATTAGATGCACCTGAATCAACATACTATACATCATCATGTGTCCCCTTTCGTGTAACTGCATTCATCATTATGTCGTGAAGACGATGCATAGTTTCCTTGTTGCAATTTACCACTGTGAATATCATCCTTCTTTTCATAGCAATGGGCTGCGATATGGCCTATTTTGCCACAATAATGGCAAATAATAGCAGAATTTCCTGAACCTCTATTCTGCCATCCACCTCTTCCTTTAGAGCTCCCCTTGCCTCTAAAGTTTCCTCTGTCTCCAGAAACTTGCATTTCAGCAAATTGTTTATTGAACCTATTTTGCTGGTTATCGCTAGCACGTCCCATACCATGGCCTCTCGAAGAGGATCTACCATGTCCCCTTCGTGAAATCAAGTAAAATGCTTGGACCTATTCACCATTTCTTTCCGATGAATCACCCTGCATATTGATCTCTTCAATAATCATGAGAGAGATTAGCTCATCAAAATCTAAAAATGGCTTCCATACATATACTGAAATAACAAATGATTTCCATGCCTTCTCATTGTTAAGGCCACTCAGAGTGGATGAAATCAAATCATCATCATCCGGCATTGCATCAATTACTACTAAAGCATCTGCAATTCTCCTCACCTTCAACACATACTCATTGATACACATTTTCCCTTTCTTCAAAGCATTCAACTCTTGCTTGAGTTGAATCTTTCGTGCCTTTGTATTTATTGCAAACATTCTCTCAAAAATTGTCCAAGATGCATGTGAAGTTTCTACATTCCTAATATGTCCCAGCATAGTATTATCAATGATTGTAGATAGCCAGTACATCACCTTTTTGTCTTTCGCATTCCACTCTTTCCATGCTTTTAACTCATCTGCAGTCGGAGGGATACCCATCTTTGGCTCCTTTTCTTCACCTGAGACAAACTCATAAAGGCCCTTTCCAATGAGGAAGTTTGTCACACGGAACTTCCATCAAGGGTAGTTATTCTTGTCGAGCTTCTCAATAATGGGATTTCCACTGTTCTCTGCCATTATCACAAACAAGGATACAACACAACAAGCTAGTCCTCTGCAATCTTTCACAACACGTACACATCAATACACCAAGAAACCTTTTTCATTAATTGCTCAATAGTACATGTAATCTGTAACTTGTTTGCAGATAAACCTTATGTTTACTTCCTGCAAACACCTAAAAAATTACAGATTCGCAATCTGTAACCTGCGCACCCACTTTCGGTCAATATAGTCGAAATCACGGTGTACCCTAAAATTGTTGTTTGCAACCTTGCGGCTTTAAAGCGGGGCTTGAAATGGCCTCAGACACCCAAAATAACTGCCCAAGAGAGAGAGTGATCTGCTTGCACACCAAATCTCACAGCAATCTGAGATTTTTGCTCGACCCTGCTTCCGGTGCCTCCACTGGCACTACCCAACAGAGAGAGTGGAAGAATGGGAGAGCTTCTTACCCGTTGCTTGCTTGCTCGAACCTTACTTCTTCTCCTTCACTTCAGCCTTCGAAATCAAGCTCTCTCAGTGGGGCGGCTCTGATACCATGTCAAGAATTGCGTGGTGGGGGGACTTGCTTGAGCTTCTGCACTAAACACACAATGTATACATAAGAGGAATCTCGCCAAACACACACTGTATACATAAGAGGAAGCTCAATCAAGAACACAAGAAGAGAGAAGGAGACCAAAACGTTTTCTTGGTGGTTTCTTCTTCTTCTTCTTCCACATATTATACAATGCACACAAAGTATAGATAAGATATAATATCAAGGAAAGTGAACTATTAAGTCAAACAGTGCATAATCGACTACACTAATCGACTGATGCTATGTCTTTGCCAGCTGTAGGTAGGTGTAACAAACTAAATATAATAAGTAATAAGTCAGTGGCCATGTGAGTATCATAATGACCACCAACGTGCTAATCGTAGACATGCGGACCCATCTAGCCAGGCGGTCCATCATCAATGTCCGCACGTGTTGAGCTTGCCATCTCAACATTATAGAGCACCAAGATGGTAAGCTTTCTTTTGCACAAAACTCATGATATGAAGGCATGTAATTCAAATTCATCACCAAAGTAACAACAAGAATATTTTTTACCCTGCAGAGGATGGAAGAAATGAGTGTCTTGGATTTGAGGTCACATCGGACGTGGCTAGTACACAGAGAGGTAAATAAACGATGCGCATGAATTCCACACATATTGTGATTGAATGATGTTAGAGTGTTAAAAAATTCTATCATTATATGATCATAATACTGATGTATGTCCTATGTAGGGAAGGAAAGAATACAAGAACACAAACAAGCAGTACCAGGGGACATGGCAACTACTGGTGAACAAGCGTGAATCATGGTTTTCTTTTCCTACAATACAATGTCAATAAGAATGTTCTGTATTTTTGTAGAGGGGGATAAATTTTTTGATTATCAACCTATAGTGCTAGAGGATGTGCCACCCATGTACAGACACTTGCGAAGGGACGGTGGTGGTGGAAGTGGTAGTGACATGTGGTAGATGGGGTAGTAGAGGTGGTGGTGGTTGTGATGGCGATGGTGGCGGTGGTGGTGGCAGTGGGGGGTAGTAGTGGTGCTTGATATGTACACAAGATAAGAGGAAAAATAAGTGGACTATGTGGAACAAGAAATGGAGGTTTCCCAAAAAATCTTGCTCAAATGCTTACTCAAAAAGCTAACTTCTCACATGCACTCCCCTCGTGACATAAGAATGATGTCAAAAAATACTAAAAAGGAGATCTCTCCTGCCATTTTCTCAAAAAATGAGTATTAATATTGCAAGCCTTGGCTCATATGGTTATTAGGTCTATACATTTATACTCATATTTGGGCCATAGATTATGCACTTCATTGAGTTCTCTATCAACCTTATCCTTAAAGGCATCTTCTTCTAGCAACATATCTTAACTTTTTCACACCCATACTCCACAGCTTCTCATTATTCTCATTTCTTTCCACCTCCTTTTTTTAAAAGCAACATCCATATCATAGCTTTGTCTCTTATCTTATCCTTGCTAGAATACATCATGCAACACATATATTCCATCCTTGTATCCTCATTAAGTCCACTATTCACTCTCTCCTGTCAACTAATGGACTACATTGAAAATTCTTTGATGGATAATTGCAATATTCTACTAGAGATGGAGGTCCCTCATATCCAACTCTATCTCATGAATCTTCCATTTTGTGTTCTCATGCTCTCAACTCATCCATCCAAGCATGTTCTTGCTCTCTTGGTCACTTTCAATACTACAATGTTTGTCACCCGTGTCAATCTCTCCTCTTGAATCCTAAAATAGAAGGCTCTATCATAATCTCAACAAGAACAATAATTGAAGAAGGAGATGCCCCTTTGTACCCGACATCTTGAGGCCCAAGAAGGCATTGTTTGTGGTCTCTCTATTGGACTTTCTTTAAGATATTTGGATGGTACTTTAGTGGCAAAAAATAGCAAAGCCTCATCATAACTTGTATTTCTACAAACCTTCAAGGTCACTCCCTCGTGAAGTACATCTCTTCCACCTCCTTTACATCTCTAAATACTATCCTATTTCTTTACACTTGTCACTCCATACCTATTCATTATCTTAACTCAATTTGAGTCTCACAATCATACCTTGGCCCTTTCCACTCTCTCTATGTACTCAATATCCTTATCTTCTGATGGTCACACACACATAGAGACTCCACTTCAATTGTATGCTGCAATCTCTTGACCAAATGAAATTATACACACTCTTAGCTTCCTCCTATACACGAGATTCTCACAATGTTTCCAAGTTCACATCAAAATCCTATCTCCTTGAGGAACTCTCCTTGAGGAACTCTCCTTGTGTTCCTCATTATCACATCACTACTTCTCAATGTGCAATCCTAAATCTATGCAAATGACCTTATCCTACCATCACATTCCATGCATTCTATGTCTATTTCTTTGCCATCATGCCCAATCCATCAAATTATAATTTCTTTCTATCCTACCCCATTCAACCATCCATTTAGTTACCTTCCTACCCAAATCTCAATCATCATTCTATCTTACATGGCAACAACTCATCAACAATTACAAGTGCTTTCTCTTCCAAATTTTTCTCAATATCATTATGAAGTAGTCTACCTCCTACCATATCCAAATCATCATCTACAAATTGTATATTTCTCAAATCATCCAACTATGTTGGCCTTCCCAAGGGGGAGAAAGGAATGGATAAAGCAAAAAGAAATACATGAGAACATTTGCACAAACTACTTTGTACGAATAAAATATCATGTTGACACTAAGTATACTATTACTAAATATATTATGCCCAAATCTTGGAGTTGTCTCAAAGATAAAATGCTCGAAATTCCTTGTCAATCACTTGCTATTTTACACTTTTGTACTCTTCAACAACTTTTCAAAACATGAAGTCCCAAGTGTCTTATCAAGCTCTCTCTTACTATGGTATCTAGTGACATTGGGATCATCTCTCTATCTATAAACATGCTATCTCTTTAATTTCTCTCACCATTGTTTTACTCCACCATTATCAAGTTGTGATTGCAATACATCATCTATCTTTAGTATAAGCCCATCTGATCTTATTAAGTCTATCATGAAGCAAGCTATGGTGAACAGCTCTTTGTGAAGGTATCCATCAACCAAAGTCCAAAGATCTTCATCATCAACTTACATCCCTTGAATCTTTACAAGCAAAGATTTATGTATATTTTTTGCAACAACAAGAACAAGGTCTCATGTCCTAATCATGATTGTAATCTTACTTATCTTGTAGCCAAAATGATTGGTAGAAAGTCTTTGTACTTCAAAAGAAAATCCCATTTTCTTTTGAGAAGGGACTCGGAAGAATGTTTGAAGATATTGTCAACCTAAGAGAACCTACCAATCCACTTCTTGTATATATATATGTACTTTAAGCTATTCCAATGATAACAAGCAATATAAGTGTATAATTCATTCTCCATCCCATTCTCTCTCTCTCTCTCTCTCTCTCTCTCTCTCTCTCTCTCTCTCTCTCACCATTATTTGCACTACATTAGCCTCCATAACATTGACTACAGCTCTAGATTAGTTTATTGGCAATGTACTTCCCATTAAATGTCTATTACACATGAGATGTACCTTTCTTTGACACAATGATACCAATTCTCTCTATTTTTTTCTCTACTTTTAGTCTCTTTTATTCCTTCCCTAGCTATCTCTTTCATTAAGAACTTAAGTAGTGTAATTGATTGATAGTGAGGTCAATATACTATTTTCAAAAATTTTATACCCTTCTTTTTGTGGATATTATCTTAAACATCTTGGTTATGTTACCTATGACATAATCAAATGATTTCAATCATTATTCCTATATGTTAGGCCTTACCATTGAAAGCTCTTACGACTACTTATACTCACTTTTATTGAATTGAAACATCAGAATGCTTATTTACATTACATTCCTCAGTGCTTAGGGAAAGGGGCAAAAGAGACTTATGAGGCTAAGGAGAAAAGTTAGAAAAGGATTGTGGGAGCAAAGTGAAAAGTTGCAATGACAAGGAAAAGATAGGGGCCGTGGTGTGAGGAATGAATAAGTTGCTATCTTATAGCACCTTATAAAAGAAGAATGACTTTTCGAGGCAAAAATTTGAGCATGTTGCTAGACTCATGAACTAAAATGCATTGAATGATATAACTATTTTCATCATCTTGCAATTATGATTTTATCTTTTCTATTTATTAAAGAAATGTGGTATTATAGGGCTAGTACTAGCAAGATAGCATTTTGTAAAAGTATATTAGATATGCTCAATGCTCCACCTTCGTAAGGTGCCACCAATGATCTATAGTGCTCTAAGTTGTAAGGCCCCCATTATGAGGAGAAGCCATGTATGAGCCTAGGAGATCCTAACTTTTATTTTAGATAAGCTCTATGTGATTGGATGGTAAAAATGTGACCTTTGTGGATCTAGCATTTGGGTTAGATAAAGTAGTTATGTTTATGGCAATGAGAGGTACAATGCACCAAATTGCAGAGTGTGGGAGTTATCAAGGACCCCTATTTTGGGGTCTGAGATCTGCAAAAGTGGCCCTTGGCTAGGCCAACTAGGAAAGGTTCATAATATAATTAGATTCCCCACTAGACTATCTTGCTACGCTATAAAAGAAAAACCTCTCCAAAAGCCATGATTATCAATCTATCTTTTACCCAGTTAGAGTTCTTTCAACTAGCTTTGAGCTCTTCATATGTCATTTGTTTGGATCACCATCTAAGCTTCATAGTGGAAGTACACGGGTAGATAGAGCCATCTTTGTATCTTTTCATTTGAAATTAAAGTAGTTTCTATTCTTCTCATATTTATTATTATTATTTACTCCTTGCTTAGATTCTATCCGCTGTGCCATGTAATTTTTATAAAGCAGTCAAACAATATCTAGACAACATTCTAAGAATATGACCTATAATGTAGGGCAACTTTGCATCCTCTATAGTAGGGAGATGAAAACAATTAGGCATCTCATGTGAGACTGCAAAGAAATCAGGAAACTATGAAAAAGGATCAAGGATATTTAGATAGGTAGGGCTAGCTTTCTATAGAGTTATTATCGTAAGTTAATCCTATTTGGGAATGAAGGCTCTAAGGACGAAGAGACAATAAAGATGTGAAATATGATTAGATCAATCTTGTTTACTGAGGTGGTCTGGAAGTTCAAATTACACAAGCAGCCGTTTGGGTGGGTTAAACCTTAGGTTGTCATAATGGACAAGTGGCCCACTTTTCACAATGAAATCCTACTTGTACTTAAAGCTATAGGGAAGAAGGATAAGGCCCACAAGGTCTTCCATAGGTTTCTTAAACAATACTAAGCCAAGCCAGAAACCGTAATGGCATTTTGATGTACATATTTATTCTCTTTTGTAATGTTGGACATATATGTGTCATTTTTATTTTAAAAAGCATCCTAAGAACATGCCTCGTTCTTGCCAATGGGTTCTCGCCCAAGTGGTTTGAGTATGTGGGTGTGAACATGGGTGTACAAGTTCGAAGCTTGGATGTAATCTCGAGGCATTTTGCATCTTTCAAATTTCAAGCCTCCTTTTAAAAAACAACCACCTTTTTGCCCTTGGAAATAGTGAAGGGTCTCCTCTGTCTTGCCATGGCGGAGTAGGCCTTATTAATCACGTCAAATTATTGTTATTGTATTATAGTATAGCTTGTCGCCTTGTTTGCATGTTTGCCAGCTTTGTTAATCATATCGAATTCTTCTTGTCGTATTGTAGTATAGCTTGTTGCCTCGTCTGCATGTACATACGTAATAGTGGTTCGCCCAGGTATCTGCATATCACCCACGTTCACAAGCTTGCGGAAATTAATGGCCGCCGCTGGTGCCGCTGCTGCGACGTCTAAGATGATGACCCTCCGGCTTCTTCTTCCGCTTCTTAATGTTCTGATCTGTCTTATGCTGATCAAATATCAGCTGCTTCTCCCACCTGCGCCAATATGCTGCCTCTCTGAATCAACTGCTACTAATCCCAGTGCGTCTCCTGCCACACGAGCTCCCATCGCATCCCTCAATGACGACCATCTTCCCTCGGGTAAGACTCCAATTGCAAAGTACCCTTTTTCACCTTCTGAAATACGTCCTGTAAATATTTGATAGTGTGGTTGATCTCGCTCAAGTTTATGGCTGACCTCCGTCTTTGTGTTTGCTAATATAATTTCCTCTCTCTTCTCTCTCTCTCTCAACATTACCCCCTAGGTCACGCTTAAGATGGTTGGAGGGGCTCCCTATTCAAGAGAAGTATTTCCCCTCATATCCATGGTTATAGAGTGGGAATGGGAATCCTCCTCCCTCGCTATTACAATGTCAATGTGTGTCACAAAGGGGTGTGGGATCTTATAACCCCTCCAAATCTAGGTGCAACACAACTCTTAGTAGTTAAGCACGCTTGTGATTATTGGGGCAGCTCACCTATTGAAGAGAAAAAATTACCCCTCATTGATAGGTACTTGTTGATGGTGGTTCAAATTTTCTCTCTTTAAATTCTTTTTCAATTTATGTATATGGGTCTTCTTCCAATTTATTTAGCTTTTTCTAACCCATAACTTACAAATATAGGAGAAGAGTACGCCCAACACATGACAATCCATGCACTCTTGCTAAATATGGAAAGGAAGGATGTATAGAGGTTGCTTAGACATTGACACTTGACTGAAAGGACAAAGGACAATAGCATTTCCATTGAAAATGATAGTCAAGCACAATGCTTTATAGTTGTAGAATAGTTCCCTTTTCCTCCACTGTGCTTATGGGATTTAGGCACCTCTTCCTAGAGTACTGCTTGCATTTCCCTTGCCCACTACTCCATACAAATAGGCATACAAACTGGTATGATTGTCAAACTCTCAATAGTATCCAAATAAAGCATGCGCCACAAGTCAAAACGTAGCTATTGAAGAATACTTTGACTTTATGTAGGTGGGATATTTCTAAAAATTAGATAAAATAAAAATTGTTCTAAAACAGATTGCTTTCTAGGCCCTATCTCGACCACAACTGGCTCCACTATTGACTATGCCTTAGCCACCACCAATGTATCCCATAATAAGTAGGGAAACTCATCTAATATAAAATTTGGCCTCCAAGAAGCTTCCTCTAGTGGCAAACATAACTATATATAGCCTCAAAGGATAAAACTTCAATACTAGCATGAGCGGAGTTATTATAAGCAAACTCAGCCAAATGCGACCATGAATTCCATGTATCTTTCTATCTGGCCATAAATCTATAGATGATAGGATGTAGAAAGAGTCAACTTTGCATCCATGGAGTTGAAAACCACCTGTCAAAAGTTACTTATGAACTTGCTAACCCTATCCTGCACAATCAATTGCAATAATCCATGTAATCTAAAGATCTGCTTCATGAACTTACTAGCCACCTATGAAGTAGTAGACTATATCTTAGTAAGAATAAAGTAGGTTGTCTTAGTGAGTCTATCCACTACTGCATAGATGCTTTTTATCCCTTTTGGTAGTAAGTAAGCTAGTAATGAAATCCATGGTAATATGTGTCCATTTGCTTTCAAGGATAGGCAATGGCTACAACAAACCACCTAGCTTATGGGTGCTAATATCCTTATTCTACTGATATAAGCCATACACTTCATGATATAATCCTTTACATCTCTCCACAATCCATTCTAATGAAATATTTTGCTAACCTTATCATAGGTCTTAAAGAGTTCAAAATGTCCAACTATAGGCAAAGAATGTAACTCCTCCATAATTTTTAGCCTAAAAGAAGAACTAGAGAGAATAACAATTCTGCCATTAAGCCACATTGGGCTATTTTTAAGCTGATAATGTGAATTTTCCTCCATTAGACATTGCTATGATTTCTAAAATACATGGTTGAGCTCATCATCCAAAAGATAGACCTCCTATAGCTAACTTCTCAATCCACCAATCATTATGTAACTCAATCATAACATAAACCTTACATGTCCACATTCTAGAAATAGACTCAACTACCGCATTTCCTTGTAACCCCTTATATGAGTGATGTCAAAATCATAATTTTGCAAGGTAGTTATCCACCTACACTACTTAAGAGTGACATTTAAGTGAGTAAAGAAATACTTTAAGACCTTGTGATCACTCTTAACTCTAAATCGACTGTCATACAAATAATGATGTCACTTCTTTATCGCATGAAGAATAGTCAATATCTCTTAGTCAAAGGTATTCATAGCTATCTTGTTATTTGTAAGCTTGCGACTCTCAAAGATAATAACTCCATGCTCCTTTAACTGGTTAAAGCTGGAATCTACAAGTGTATCCCAAAAGAAGACTTCCTTCTTCAACTTGTCAATCAAAAGAGATGCTACAACCACATAATGCTTAATGAATCTGTGATAGAGTGACGATAGACCAAGAAATTCTCTAAGTGAAGTAGTGGTGGTAGGTGTTGGCCAATCCTAGAGACGCTACACCTTCTTAGGATCAGCGTATATCCCTTTCCCACTACCAATATGGCCTTACTACTCCACCTCTGTCTACATGAAAGAACACTTCTTCTCCTTAGCAAAAATTTTGTGATACCTCAATACATCAAAAACCTTCCTCATATGTAACAAATGATATTGTAGTGTCATGTCATAAATCAATATGGCATCGGAAAAAAAAAGGATAAACTAAAAGAGAAAATGATAAGTTTATGGCTGACCTCTGTCTTTGTGTTTGCTAATATAATTTGCTCTCTCTCTCTCTCTGTGAAATACGTCCTGCAAATATTTGATACTGTGGTTGATCTTGCTCAAGTTTATGGCTGACCTCCGTCTTTGTGTTTGCTAATATAATTTGCTCTCTCTCTCTCTCTCTCTCTCTCTCTCTCTCTCTCTCTCTCTCTCTCTCTCTCTGAAGAATTTTGAATTAATGAATTAAAATACTTAAAAAGGCCCTTCTTACCAATCAAGCACACTAAAAGACAACAAAAAAACAACACATGGAGCCAAAAGGTCATATAAAACACAAGGATACAACAAGAATAGAATGGGATCATGATACACGCACACACACACACACATACATGGGTGCTCACACTGATGTCAAGAAGAGGGCTGAGAGGTGAGAGAAAGGAGTGCAAAAAGAGATAAAAAAGAGGAGAGAGAATAAGTGATGAGGAGAGAGGAATACTAGAAGGATAGGAAAGAAAAGAAAGAAGCCATGAAAGTTGTAAGTAAGGAGGCGAGATGAGAGACAATAATTATATTATTGTCAAAATGTGTCGAAAATTATATGTCACACACCTTTTATATCTCAGTGTCCGTATGATAAGGTATTATCAATAATCTCTCACTAAAATATATGCCTTTCTAGCTTTTTACAATCTATTCCTTCCCAAAGGCAAACTTCCAATGGCTGAGAAGGATGGATGAAATAGAGTACTACTCTGATTTCAACTATACAAATTATAGATAATGAATGAGAACATTAAGATTTATTGACTCAAATAAAGATATTAGAGAAAGCCTCTGCTATATACAAAATTTGGGTATGTTTAAAAAGAAATTTGAGACTTTATATCTTCATGAAATTTGAGAAACATGCATCTAGAGCATGGCTATGGAGGTTGAAACACAAAGACTAAAGACATAGACAAGAACATTGACTGTCATACAAGTGAATTAGGTTCCAAGATTAAGTACTTGGACTCATAAACACAATCTTGTATATATGGACAATGACACTGACACTTGATTGAAAGGACAAAGTAAAATAGCATTTCCATTGAAAGTGATAGTCAAGCACAATGCTTATAGTTGCAGGAGAGTTTCCTTTTCCTCCACTGTGCCTATAGGATTTAGGCACCTCTTCCTAGATTGCTTGCATTTCCCTTGCCCGCTACTCCATACAAAGCATACAAACGGGTGTGATTGCCAAACTCTCAATAGTATCCAAATAAAGCATGCCACAAGTCAAAACGTAGCTATTGAAGAATACTTTGACTTTATGTAGGTTATTAACCCACTACCAGCAGAAACATCTATCAGCATATATATATATATATATATATATATATATATATATAGTTATAGTTATAGTTATAGTTATAGTTATCATTGTCCCTTAGGGCATGCTCAAGATGGTTGGGGGAGCTTGGAGCTTCCCTATTCAAGAGAAACATTACACCTCCTTAGATATGTTGTGATAGTGTAGGGAGGGGAATCCTACTACCCTTCCAACATTTTTGAGGGCTCACCCATTGAAGAGAAAAATTAAGTTTCTTGGACCACTAACATCTTTTTACATAAATATGTAGCCTCTCACACAATAAGTCAAACATGACAAGGAAGTAGGGTAAACTTAGGGTAAAGAGGGAAGTAAATAGGCACCTAACAAGGCCCCATTCATTGCATAGATCTTTGTGAGGTTCTCCAAATTTTTGTGAGTCATTGTGCCATTGTGCTATCATGAGCATGAATAAAAATTTATAGAGAGCTACTGTGACAAGTTCTACAACATTGAAGTATCCAAACTGCTTATTTTACAAAACAAAATTTTGCAAAGGGGATATGTTTTAGGGGGGTGGGTAGCATGGCATCCCCTGATTCACAAGGACTTCATTTTTTGCTATTAAATGCATTTGATGTTGCCGTAATATTGGATCACCTACCAATTAACCTCTTTATCCTAGGGAAAAAGTTGAAATCCAAGGATTAGCATGCATATATGTGCACCCATGCAGACATCCTCTCTCTGTCTCTCTGTCTTTCTCTCTCTCTCTCTCTCTCATGAATAGTTTTTAATCAACAAATTGAAATATTTAAAAAGACCCTTCTTGCCAACCAAGCACACTCAAAGATAGGCAGAAAACAACACATGGATCCAAAAGGTCATATAAAACACAAGGCTACGAGAATAGAAGAAGGAAATCTCTCTCTCTCTCTCTCTCTCTCTCTCTCTCTCTCTCTCTCTCTCTCTCTCTCTCTCTCTCTCTCTCTCTCTCTCTCTCTCTCTCTCTCTACATGGGTACTCATTGACTACACAATATAATAATCAAATTTAAGCTTCAAAACATAAGTCCATGATATCTTTGTCACTTAGACTTCTTTTTGCTTCATCTAGAAACCTTACCCCACATATTTAATGCCATTTGACACCCAAAAATATTGCAATGCCAAAAATGGAATCAAATTTTAAAACATTGTAGAATGATACACTACTTATGAAATTTGAAAAAAACAATCCAATGAGCATAAACACATGCCATGTCCCTTTAAGGAAAGAGTTCTAACATTTCCTTTTACTCTTTTTCCCATTTTTGAATTCAAAATATTACTAAAAAAATCTTTGAACCTTAAATACTAGTCATTTAAGGTTTAGATGTTACGTTATAAAGTGAGAGGCTAAATTTACATTTGACTTTTTCTACATCTACAATTGATTAAATGACTAATTCCATCTTGCAAACAAATTGAGGCTAATATAAATAAAGGACATGTCTCTTACAAGGCAACTAGTATTTCTCATCTTCATAAGTTTTTGTGGCCAAAATCATAGCCTTGAAAATGATTGAAACCATTCTTCAATCTTAAATATTCGACAAAATAAAAGGACTTGTAATTGATTGTTTAAGGTATTCCTAAAGGTAAGCCTATGTATTTTGCTCTTTGATGAGGTTTTCCTTATCTGAGAGAATTGTTAGCTTTGAAAAAAGTGAATTGAGATCATATAAAAAACCTTATTAGCCAAATGCATAAATCATTTAGTATATTTTGGTCACATATTCTTAAGCATTTGTTATCTTTATCATTTTTAGACTACATTGCTTTTACTCCTCCTTCTCCTCCTCCTATCTCTCTCTATTATTAAGATATGGAGCTCTACATGAGATATCATCCACTATGTGTCTTGGTTATCTAGCAATATATTATTCACTAGCATGTTAGGTGACCAACATGAGGATAAGCTAGTGATTCTATAATTGGACTGTCAAGATTGTGGGAGAGAAGGAAGGAGTCTCGCTTGAAGCTTTCTTGCTTGCACAATGGGGGAAGACACACAAGGGTGGAGGCTGAAAACAGTTTTTCCTCTTCTTAGTTGTGTAAGCCAAAAGAACTCAAGTACAAAGAAATAGAAGAACCCTAGATATGGGTCTCAAAACCAAACTCAACTAACTAAGGTGGCATACTAACTGAGCCACGAACTAGAGTGGATAAGGATAGCTATCATGTAGCTATTATTCAGGGGCGGTGTACCAACCGCGTCTGCAACTGACAAGTCGGTGACATAAATACACAACGGTCACCCTGGCGTATCACGAGTGGAGCTCGATATCTCAACATGGACTACACCCACATAGTCTATCCTTGGTTATGGTGGCACATTCTAGTACCATCTCTTATTTTCTTAGTGTGTTCACACTTAGTGTGACTCGGTATACATCCATTGTGGTACTTTCATATTAGTCTTCTAGCATGTTGTAGACTTAATTCTTTGTATGGAAGAAGAAAAGGAAAGAATAAGAAGAAACCCTATCTCTCTGTGTTCTAAAGTCTCCATTTCTTTTTTGTGTGTGCTCTTGGATCCTTCACCTCTCTCCCTCTTGTTTGTTTTCATGGTATTAAAGAAATCCCATGGTTACATAGAGCTCGATTGAAGGCTAAGGTAAAGATGTTAGAGCACAAAAGTAAGTAAGTAAGAAATGGGTAAGAAGCTCTTCCACCTTGCTTGATTTGCCTTGGATTATAGCTATAGGAGACTCTTAAGAGTAGAAGGGCTCCAATCTCCGATTGTAGTGAAACTTGGTGAGTAGGAAGAACAATGTATATAATACAAACATGCTATTTTGGCCCCTATGCTAGAATTACAAGTGGTCTCCCAATAATAGTTTCTCGATATATTGCAGTTTTGACTATGTCCATCATTTATAGGTGTACAGGTTACATATTCAAATCTCAAAGGTTTCAAGTATTTGCTTACGCTCATTGATAATCATACTTGCAAAGTATGGGTTTACTTTATGCATGAGAAAAGTGAGATGTTCACTCACTTTAAAAGCTTTAAGGCTTTGGTTGAGAAGGAGACATGGTTACATATTAACTATCTAAGGTCAAATGGAGGGGGAGAATATCTCTCCAATGATCTTTCTAATTTCTGTAAAAAAAGGGTATATAAAGGAAATATATATGAAGATATACTGCACAACAAAATGGAGTTGCTAAGTAAAAAAATATGCATATTGCAAAGGTGGTTTATGCAATGATGTAAAAAAAGAAAAACTTGCCTCATTACAATTGTGTTGAAGTAGTTGTTATTGTTGTATACATTATGAACAAGACACCCATTGCTATTGTACATGGCATGACACTTGAAGAGAATTTTATAGGCAGAAAACCAAATCTATCCCATTTGAAAATATTCATATGTATTTCTTGTACATATTCTTGATGATTTGAGCAATGAATTAGATTTCAAAGCAAAAAATATATATTTGTTGGATATTGTCTTGAGTAGAAGGGATATAGATATTATAACCATGTTACACATGATTTGAGAATTATCATGGATACTATTTTTGATGAAATGATTAGCTAGTACAGGTAATGTGCATAATGCAATTGGATTGATGAGCATGAGAGTGTGGTTGTGTAGAAAATAGGTCAGCAATCACACACATTGAGTGGAGCACAAGAGTCTCCTAGTCATGGTTCTATTAATAGACCTTAGAGTGGCAGATTGAGATCACAAGTTACTTCACCAAGTATATCGCAGATGTCAAGAAAAAGTAAATAGAAATTTGGGGACTCAATTATTATGATAGATGTATCATCAAGTTTCTCTCATATTGATGTTGATTCAGATGGCTTTGAGTGGAGCTTGGATGAGGAGTTTGGATTTCTATCTATTAAAGTACCTTGTGTGTGGAAGGCACAAGAGGATGTTAATGTTGAGATAGCAATCTCGACACATGCAGACATTAATGATGGACCACATGGCTAGATGGATCCACAAGTCTACACTTAGCATGTTGTTGGTCATTTTGATCCACACATGGCCATTGACTTATCACTTATTATATTTAGTTTGTTTCACCTATCCAATTGGCATAGTTATAGCGCCAATCCATTAGTATAGTTATATATTCTTTGACTTAGTAGGCCACTTTTTTTTATGTTGTATCTTATCTATACTTTATGTACATTGTATTGTGTGTGAAAGAAGAAAAGAAACTAGCAAGAAAATGTTTTGGCCTATATTTCTCTTCTTCTATTCTTGAGTAATGAGCTTCCTCTTGTGTGTGTGGTGTGTGTTTGATGCAATAACTCAAGCAAGTCCCCCCACCATGTGATTCTTGACATAGTATTAGAGTGGTGCTATTGAAAGAGACTAGTTTTGAAGGCCAAAGTGAAGGAGAAAAAGCAAGGATTCAAGCAAGCAAGCAATATGTAAGAAGCTCTCTTATTCTTCTACTCTTTCTCTTAGATAGTGCCTATGGAGGCACCAAAAGCAAGAAAGAGCAAAAATATAAGATTGCTGTGAGATTTAATGTGTGAGAAAAGTATTTTATATTCTACAAATAAGCTCTTTAGAGGGCATCTAAGCCATTTCAGGCTCTGTTTTAGAGCTATAAGGCTACGAACAACAATTTTAGGATATACTACAGTTTTTGCCATGTGGATCGAATGTGGATACACAAGGTGTAAATTTCAATTCTTAATTTTTAAGGTGTTTACTAGGAAGCAAACATAGGTTTTATCTATATACAAGTTGCATATTACATGTACTATTAAGTAGTCAATGAAAAAGGCTGCTTGGTATATTGCTATAAACTTGTTATGAAAGGTTACAAAAAATGTGTTTGTTGTTTTGTATCATTTTTTAGATAATGGAAGAGAATAGTGGAAACCTCATCATTAAAAAGATGGACAAGAACATCTACCCATAATGGAAGTTTCGTGTGACGAACTTTCTTATTGGAAAAGGCATTTATGAGTTTGTTTCAAGTAAAGAAAAGGAGCTAAAGCTAAGTAACCCTACGAGACTACGGATGAATTAAAGGCATGGAAAGAATGGAATGTAAAGGACAAAAATGTGATGTATTGGCTATCTGCAGTCATTGATAATACTATGCTAAGACATATCAAGAATACAAAAAATTCACATGGATCTTGGATAATTTTTGAAAATATGTTTTTAGTAAATACAAGGGCACAAAAGATTCAACTCAAGCAAGAGTTAAATACTTTGAAGAAAGATAAAATATATGTTAATAAGTATGTTTTGAATATGAGGAGCATTGCAGATACTTTGGCATTGATTGATACAATGCTTGATTATGATGATTTGGTTTCATCACCTTTGGATGGCCTTAATAATAAGAAGGCTTGAAAATCATTCATCACTTTTGTATACAGATAAGAGCCATTTCTAGATTTTGATAAGTTGGTCTCTCTCATGATTACCAAAAAGATCAATATACAGAGTGATTCATCTAAAAGGAATAGAAAATAGGTCTAATAATTTTACTCAAGTTCAAGAAGGGAATGTATTTGATCCTCTTCAAGAGGCCATTGTATGGGACATGCTAGTGATAACTAGAAAAATAAGTTAAATCAACAAGTCGTGAAATGCAGGTTTCAGGAGGCTGTGGAAACTTTAGAGGTAGGGGAGCTCTAGAGGAAGAGGTGGATGTCAAAATAAAGGTTCTTGTTTGCCATTATTGTGGCAAAACATGTTATATTGCAATCCATTGTTATGCTAAGAAAAGAATGATATTCATAGTGGTAAATTGCAGTAAGGAAACTATGCATTGTCTTCATGACAAAGCAAAGACAAAAATGAGCATTTGTTTGTTATGCAGTATATGATAAATGTTGTTATAGGAAAGGTGACACATGATGATGCAGATTAGGTGCAAACATGTGATTATTCATAGCATCCAATTTCACATATTGAAAATGTTCCCTTGTCCTTGCATGATGGCTAGACAAAGAGTCTATCAAATATATTACTTGTGCTATCAATCACAAAGAATTTAGTGTCTATTGGCTAAATGGTAGAGCAAGGGTTGCAGGTTTGATTTAATATAAAAGGTTGTTTTGTAGAATAATTTAATGATAAGTACATGTTGGTCATCGCAAAAGGAAGTAGAGTATTGCAATATGGCATAAACATATTGGACATGCAAATATGCAAAGGCTAAAATTAATGCAGTTGAAAGGACTAGTTATAGGATTTGCTTTTAGAGTTGTAGAATTTCATAAAGTGTATAGAGCATGTGAGTTCGGTAAGCAAGCAAGACAACCCTTTTCGCATGCCAAAGATATGAGTAAAAGCATACTTGATATTATACATACTAATGTTTTGGGACCTACAAAAAACATATCTCTTGGTAGCAACAAATATTTTATCACATTTATTGATGATTTTTCAAGAAAGTTGTGGGTATATTTCATGAAGGAAAAGAGTGATGTATTTGAGCACTTTAAAAGTTTCAAGGCTATTGTTGAAATAGAAATAAGCTTGAAAGTTAAGTACTTGAGATCAAATGGAGGGGAAGAGTACCTCTCTAATGAGTTTACTAGTAGTTTCTTTGTTAAAATATTGAGGATGCATGCTAAGGTGGATCATTGATAAGCAAATAGACAATCATAATGAGGCATAAGTAATGACAAAGAAGAACAATTGATGTGATCCAAGCATAATGCAAGTACAACTGAATGAGCATAACTGATCAAATAAGTATGGGGATGAGTGCCTTTTATAAGCTTACCAATTAGAGAGTTCTCTTGGCTAGCTCTGGCTAATTCCATACCCCAAACGACACTTAGTACTCGAAAGGAAGTTGGCACCACATAAGTGGGTCTCTTTGAGACCGCCATTTGGCCAATTTCTCCTCTAAGACTGTCATAATATGGGCTTCAAGTTCCGTCCATTGTAGTGCAGCTTTCAAACCAACGTTTTCAAATTGACTTCAACCCTCCAATTGTCGCTTTATATTCTCTATCTCAAAGAGATTTGGTTGGCAAAGGACTTCTTTGAATGCCATAGTCAAGTGTTGTTCATCATCTTCCTTGTCAGAGATGAGTTGCATGTGTTCATATAAGAGCTTGTCATAGTGCTCATTAAGATGTTCTTGCTCTTCCCAGGATAGCAAATATGACAAATATTCGTCAAGCTACTCCCTAGGGAATGTGCCCATGTCCACAAGGACGTAAGCATGTGCAAAAAAATTGAGTTTAGCCTCCAACTGGGTCAAGCACTCTATGACACTTCTATGTTCTATGAAGGCTTGCTCAATTGCTATCTCATAAAAGGTTCTAAGAGTTTCCCTATGCTTTAGCATAGCTAGGGGCTCGAGCCTAGATGAGCAAGATTGGTCAATGCTAGGATTGCTTATTTCCTCGGGGATTTCATGTTTCTCCTGAGGCTTTGCTGCTATTGTGTCATGGTTCTCCTTGGATGTGATTGGTATAGTTTTTTCATCTTTTTGTGACCGTGTTGTATCCACTTTTGATTGGTCAATGTAAGTTCTATTGTTGGTGGATTGAGGATTGCAAGAAACCATTGATGGTAATGGTTTCTTTGACTTATCAAAACACATGGATGTGTCTAAGGTTTTATTTTTGTTCGGAGAGATAGCAATGGGTTCATTCGTGGATGGACTCGATGCTTTATTCCTCAGCTCTTCAACTCTCTTGGTGTCAATCTTCTTGGCACCTACAACCACTTGCAACTGCCATTGTTTTCATTGTTTTCTCCTCTTTTTCTTGGGAAATTGAGATGTATCCTTTAAAGATTCAAGTCCTTGAACTAGGTGAGCCATTGATGTGCTTGGTTGGGGCCTTAGCATTCTCTTTTTCTAGCATGTCCTTATGGGACATAGCCATGGCCTGTTAAACAGCCTTGCAAGGTTGTGAGGGTACAACTGCCTCTCTTCTTGGAGAGTCTAGCTCTTCAGCTAACTCCCTTGCATTTAGCTCCTCATTCAATTGCATTGTTTGTTGCTCCTAGTTGGGAAATTTCTCTAGACTTTTGTCCTTACCCATTGGAACATGCCTCCATTGCTTTTTATTAGAGTGGGTGTTGTGTTTAGAGCTATTTTTCTCTTACTGTAGAGGTTTGGGTGACTCTAGTGTAGAACCAATAAATAGTTTAGGGTTCCTGTCATGTAGGCTTAGACGAAACCAGCATAGAGATCTAGGAGTGCAGGGTCTTGAGTGAGATTGAAGACATATGTGCTAACATCAAGAACCATGCTCTCTACTCCTAGTCTACTAGCCACATATAGATCTTGTTCTAGTAGCAGTTTATCATACAAGGGATGTTTTTGGACAGTGGTAGAAAGCTGGACCTCATGGACCGGTGCCAACACTCGTAATGAGGTTGGGGCAATGTACATGGGATCATATTTGCCAAACTTTGGTTGGAGTACCATTTCTGCACAAAGTCACCTTGTCCTTCCCCTTTTCATTTGATTGCTTTGAGATTTTCCTTGTTTGTCACACATTGAGCAATATAGAGTGAGGGTATCAAGTGCAATTCTCTAGCTGTGGCTTTTGGGATGTCCTTTATGACTTCTTCAGTGACAACTACATAGCAGGAGCAAACATGTTATTGCCCATCCCAAGTTAGGGGTTTGGCTTTGATATTTGAGTGCTCTGGTGTTGGTCTTTCGATTTTCACATGGACATACGCACATGTGATGGCTGTTAGCTTGTCATCAAGCTTCATCGGGCACTTCATCTTTGGTTCATTGGTCAAATGCACCATCTCCTTGCTCAAATCTTTGAGATATTTCTCCTCAAGCCTAGGCTTTAGGTGCTTGGGAAGTGGTGGAGGTATCAAGAATGTTGGTTGTGACATCTCTTCTCTACAGGTGAATTGCTAAGGACACATTCTGCAAGGGGCATTGTTATGACCAAAGGCTGTGACTGCTGTGATTCTTGATTGGAAGTAGTAGCGACTAGTTTAGTGGATTGGCTACTATTAGTAGACTGCGGTGTCAAGTCCTTAAGTGGATCAAAAGTGGTTGTGTCATTTGTTACCCTTTGCACATTGTGCAAATCGAGCATTAGTTGAGCTAGTGACAGTGGATTGCATAGGCATATCCTGAGGTTGAGAGCTAAGGGTGGCATCATGTCCCACATCTTGGACATTTGGAAACTTAGATGAAGATATATATTGGGATTGAGAGATGTACTTCACAAGTGTTATCGTGCTTCATGTGTCCATTTAGGAAAAGGTGTAGGAGATTTGGGACTCCTAGGTGGACTTGGCACTGCCTGGATTTGCTCGTGGCTATTAGATGATTCTGCCATTTGCTTTGTTAAGAAATCAACCTTATCATGAGTAGCATTGTGGCTGCGGTGCTCCTTATCCTCTTGGGAAGTCAAAGGCTCCTTGGGCACTAGTGGTCTTTGTGCACACTCAATGATTACATTTGATATTTGCTTGTTAAGCACGCTAGGCTAAGGATCTACCTTTTGAAAAATCATGTTTGGTTTCTTGATTTCAATCATGAGGGGCTTAGTCACTCCAATGTTGTTGACTAGAGACTTGCATTTTTGTTTATATTTCCTTGTGCACATCTTTGCTTTTGATATGACTTGGTCTTTAGCTGATAGAGGTGGTTTAGTAGGGGGTTTTGGTACCCAAATCCATCGGTTACCTACGTAATACCCTCGAGCACATAGCAACACTTTGGATATCCAGTGCAACGGTGTGCTGGTTCTCCACCGATACCTTTGTCTATAAGGCTTGGGTTTCTTTTGTGGCCTTCTATGATATTTGTAAGTCCAAATCCTATCCTTGGCATTGTCTCCTAACCTTCTCGTTTCAAGCATGGCCTTGCTCACTGGTTCTCTATGTTCAACATACACTTGTATCAACTCTTTTAACAAGTCCTTGCTCTCGTTACTAGGCTTGTCTCATAAGTTAGGATGTTCCTTGTCTTTCCCTTGAAGTTTGACGAAGTCACCCTTACTAAAGGTTGTGATTATCCTCACACACTCTATTGTCAAGTGTATCCTCTGTGCTACATAATCAGCCTCACACTTCATCATCCTTTTTGTAATGTCTCCATTTCCCCCCCCATGACCCCCGTGCTCCCCTGGGCCTCCTCCATAGGAACAGTCCCCCCCTAATTTTTTTAAAAAAAAATTATCTCCCTCTCTCTCCCCCTGCCATGGCATGGCGGAGAGAGAGAGAGAGAGAGAGAGAGAGAGAGAGAGAGAGAGAGAGAGAGAGAGAGAGAGAGAGAGAGAGAGAGAGGGGTGACATGTGGGAGCTAGGGGGCATGCAGGCCGCAGGTGGCAGCGGACAGCTGCGCCCCCTATAAAACCTCCCTCGCATGGAGGCAGCGGCCCCCCTCTAGCATCCGTAGGCTACTGAGCACCCCCCTACGTCGGCGGCAACAGAGCGATCCTCCCCCCTTGTTCTAGGAAAAAGCGTTCCCTCCTCCAGCTCAAGCACAAAACCCTTCCCCCCCCTTCAGCTGCAGCAGGCGCCGCCCCCACCTAGGTGTGACCTCAGCAACCCCACCCTGAGCAAAAAAGGAGGTAAAGGAAGAGGAGAGGGAGAGAGAAGAGAAGAAGTGAAGATGAAGGGGTAAGGAGTGAGAGAAGAGAGAAGAGGGAGAGAAGAGAGAGGAAGAGAAGGAGAAGAAGAAGGGGTAAGGAGAGAGAGAAGGAGAAGGAGAGGGAGAAGGGAAGAAGAGGGAGAGAAGGAGAAGGAGAGAAGAGGAAGAAGGGAGAGAGAAGAGAGAGAAGAGGAAGAAAAGAAGGGAAGGAGAAGGAGAGAAGGAGAAGAGAAGAAGGAAGAGGAGAGGGAGAGAGAAGAGAAGAAGTGAAGATGAAGGGGTAAGGAGTGAGAGAAGAGGGAAGAGAGAAGAGGAAAGAGAGAAGAGAGAAGAGGGAAGAGAGAGAAGAGGGAGAGAAGAGAGAGGAAGAGAAGGAGAAGAAGAAGGGGTAAGGAGAGAGAGAAGGAGAAGGAGAGGGAAAAGGGAAAAGGGAAAAAGAGGGAGAGAAGGAGGAGAGAAGAGGAAGAAGAAGGGAGAGAGAGAAGAGAGAGCAGAGGAAGAAAGGAAGAGAAGGAGAAGAGAAGAAGGAGAAGAGAAGAGGGAGAGAAGAGAGAAGAGGGTGAGAAGAGAGAGAAGAGAGAAGGAGAAGAAGAAGAAGGGGAAGAAGAGGGAAGAGAGAGAAGAGAGAAGGAGAAGAAGAAGAAAGGGAAGAAGAGAGAAGAGAGAGAAAAGGGAGAGAAGAAGGGAGAGAAGAAGGGAGAGAAGAAGGGAAGGAGAAGAAAAGAAGGAGAAGAGAAGAGGGAGAGAAGAGAGAAGAGGGAGAGAAGAGAGAGAAGAGGGAAGGAGAAGAAGAAGAAGGGGAAGAAGAGAGAAGAGAGAGAAGAGGGAGAGAAGAAGAGCAGGAGAAGAAGAAGAAGAAGGAGAAGAGTTAGTAAGAGGAGAATAAGAGAGGGAGAGAGAGAGAGAGTAGGAGAATAGGTGGAGAAAAAAAAGGAGAGAGAGTGAGAGAGTAGGAGATTAAGTGAAAAGAAGAAGAAGAGAGAGGGAGAAAGAAAGAAATGAGAGTCGATAACTGCAAGGAGCCACGCCCAAACCACCCTCTCGGAAAAGGACCCCATCTAGCAGTCCTTCTTCCAAACCTGTCAACCCGAAACCCATCAAGGTTTAGACTGCCCAATCTCTGCTAGGTGAATGGCTCCCAAGAAGAAAGTCACGGGAAGCATAGGTGCCCAAGCCACCGGTAATGCTGGAGGGGCGAGCGGAACGACCAATGCAGCACACACGAATCAAGCCTAGGTTCTAAGCATTAAAAAATTAATTTAGGAATTACTTCTCATGGAAGGGATGAAAGGACTAATGTCATGCATAAGGTTTTGTTTACTCTAAGAACTAAGTTGCATGCGCAAACGGAATAGTTTGAAATTCACATAAAATGATGGGGTTACCACCTTACTTCACATAAAATGATAGCTTTTTAACCAGTTCGTGCATGAATAGTCATTTAGAATTCACATTTTGCAATCATGGTTAAAAGGAACACATGAAATGTTAATTTCTATTCATGAGATACAGTTGCATCGTTAGACAAAACCCTAGACTTTCATAGATGCAAGTCACATGTGATCCGGTGCATTAGGAATATGTATAATTTCCTGTGAATTGTTTTATTGATCTTGTTGTGGATTATCGCAAATGGATACGCTCCTAGCTTAGTTGAAGCTGGTGACCTAACCCTAAATGGATTGTTGAACCACGTTATGCTTGGCAGTTTGAAAAGATTGTAAATCCCTTAAGCAAGTGTTTTGATACATCCAATTAAAATTCTGATTGTGCATGCAATGGGATTGCGAGGCCTTGAAGCAAGAGGTTGTGCATTCAACTATTTGTTAATGTGGTTTTGGAATGTTAACCCAAGTGGGGAGTGTTTGATGATTTCGTGGTCGGGTCTGAGATGACTGATTGCCATGGAAACAAAAGGGATATTTTCCCTAGTAATTGTTACTATGCCGGTTGCTTCAGCTATATGAGAGGTCTCTCCGTGGAAATCACTTGGCGTAGGAGGACGCTTGGGTGCTAGTGGGGGCTCTGGCCGTAAATCCCAATGCCTTCGGGCCCTACACAAGTGTTCTACGTGACTTAGGATGGGATCTCAAGATCTTAATGTTGGCATTGTAAGCTTCAGTGTTTGCGAGTGTGTATATGTGAAAGCACTCTTATGTGCTTAATATTGTGTGGTGCATGAATATAGATGAGAGATGTGGAGTAAAGTGTGCCACATAGGGCACACATGTAAAGTGTGGGTTGTATGGTGTCATATGGGGACACACATGGAAAGTGCGAGGCTATATAAATGAGGCCTTATCTCTTCTATAAAAGTATAGCCATTGTATGCCATTAATAATAAGAAGAGAACATTTGTTGAGTGTGCATATTGTTTTCCTTCTCTTTGTAGCCATGGAGTTCCTTGTCTATTACAATCCTCCGTGATAATGTATCAATAATTTTGTACACACCATGATCAACCCCACATTGGGATTATTGACATGGTATCATAGCCAAGGTTTAGGGCTATTGATCATGGTGTACTTATATGTGTAGATATCATTGTACGTGGTTTTCTCGAATTTAGCCTTAGTATGTTTTAGCCATTCTTTCCTTTAAAATCTTGCACACTCGTTACTATTATGATTGCAAATGAGGGAGCTGAAAATTTTTAGGATTACAAAGAGGCCATCAACATCAAATGAAGGAGCTGTGTATTATGGAGGCTGAAAATGGAGTTTTTCAGCAAAAGTCGTGGAGCCACTGTCAACAAAGAAGCTACTAATCGAAGTCAAAGGTATTTGGTCATTTTGCCTCTTTATTATTGTTGGTGAACATGGAACAATGCTCAAAGAACAGAAGGGTTTCTCTTTGTGGACATTGTTGTCCTATTGGCTCCTGTTATTGAGCAAGGAGCATGTAAAGGTGGATATGCTTGATGTCATTGGAATGGCAAGTGGTGTTTGGTTGGCTAAAATCCAAGATGGAGCATGTCGGGTGAGGCATGTCTCATGTGTATGCTCAAGGAAGAGAATTCAGAGTGGAAGCAAGGAAGGCTTTCACATGGTTGGCACCTTGGAGGCTTTTCAAATAGAGAAGCATGGTAAAAGCATCCTTGAAGATGCATGCTGAAAAGATCATAAATACCAAAGCAGGTGGATGGAATGACCGGGATGACGATGCAAGTATTCATGATGATGTCTGCATGCAGACTGCACAAAGCTCCAAGCAAACAGCATACAACATTGTTCAGAAGGGTGAAAACGAATCGAAGACTATTCAGAAGACCTTACAGCAAATAGGGTTGCAAAGGTCAAGAAATTGATTGCAATTGAGTGATTAACTCAAGAAGCGGTAGCAGCGAAGGCGGCAGATGAAGAAGAAGAAGAAGAAGCAGCATCAGAGAGGTGTGTGATTGTGAAGACGTGATGGCCGGAGCCCAGGAAGCTCTAGCCTTGCCCTCCTCCATTTCCACCTGCGACTTCCAAGGCCTCAAGGCCAGCAAGACCAGCATTGTCTCCTCCTCCTCCTCCATTCCTACGTGCTTGCCCTCTCTGCGAGTGCAAAACAAGGGAGCTCTTGGTGCACGCTGTGACTTCATCGGCTCTCCAACTAACCTAATCATGGTGGCATCCACAACAGCGATGCTATTCGCAGGAAGGTTTGGACTGGAAGCACCTTCGGCGAACCGAAAGGCCTCTGCAAGCCTGAAGCTAGAGGATCGTGACTCCGGCCTGCAAACGGGCAACCTTGCGGGCTTCACTGGCATAGACACCCTTGCCTGCGGTGTCATGGGCCATGCTTCTCCACGCCTGCCCGCAAGGCAGCCTCTTGCTTCGGCTTCCACTTCTGCTTCGGAGCCCCCATCAGACGTAGAGTTTCGCCGCTTCTCTTCTCCTCTTCTGCGTTTTTCACAGGCAATCTACCTCACAATCCTGGACGCACTGTACATAAGCTCGATCATGGCATCCGTGGTCATCGATTTGGTGCTAGAGAAGCTTTCGATTCCAAGAATATATAATCGATAGCAATAAGTGCATTATTGAAACACTCTAAGCAGGGCACAGAGAGAGAGAGAGAGAGAAAGAGCACAGAAACGAAGAGTCGAACAAAAAAAAAGCTTGCCAGTGAGGATGGGGCGAAGGAGTTGCCATGTGGCAACCTTATCTTTTCTAGGTTTTTGGCATGTGTAAAGCCCCATTGATACACCAAAGCAAAAGTTAAGTTATACATTCTAAATATGTTTGTGTGAAACAATGTTTTTAAAAAAATTTCACATTTGTATTGTGGATGATGATAGCTGAACTTGAGAGTTGAAAATGAAAAATTGTACTTCATCCATGGTATGAGGGTACTCTACCTGAGCCCACCTAGAGGCTCAGAATGAATGTATCTACATGCATGTGTGTCTCAAAAGAGTCTATTTGAGACGAGGTTGCACAAGAATTAGCTTGTGCGGGGTTCTCTGCTCGAGATTGAGATCTCAAAAAGAATTTTGCGAGTATGTGGTGTGTGCACATGATTGTTGCACCTTGAGGTTTGTCATACCTTTCCCGAACATCTAGGATTGTTCAAAAAGGATGGGGTAGGTTCACCTGAGCAAGTGGTGCTCAAATGAACATTGTACATGCACATAAAACATGCATATGGTGGACTAGATGTGTCTAGTCATATAAACACTCCAATATAGCATTGAGGGGGAGTGTTAAGAAGTAGCGATTGCGGTCATGCAATGCTACATTGGATGGGTGACAAGGTAAAATTAAACGCCTCACTTAAGAGGGGGTGTTGGCATTGTAAGCTTCGGTGTTTGCGAGTGTGTGTATGTGAAAGCACTCTTATGTGCTTAATATTGTGTGGTGCATGAATATGGATGAGAGATGTGGAGTAAAGTGTGCCACATAGGGCACACATGTAAAGTGTGGGTTGTATGGTGTCACATGGGAACACACATGGAAAGTGTGAGGCTACATAAATGAGGCCTTATCTCTTCTATAAAAGTATAGCCATTGTATGCAATGAATAATAAGAAGAGAACGTTTGTTGAGTGTGCATATTGTTTGCCTTCTCTTTGTAGCCATGGAGTTCCTTGTCTATTACAATCCTCCGTGATAATGTATCAATCATTTTGTACACACCATGATCAACCCCACATTGGGATTATTGACACTTAATACTAGTTACAAGGTGGAATCTTGGAGGGATAAACCTTCGGGTTTTATTATCGGAAGATGGAAGGATTTTTCTGCGGAGGCAGAAAGGAGCACTTAATTCTCTTATATGGGCAAGAGACACATATTAATCCGAAGATAAGTTAAGGAAGTGTTTTATCTTTTTTTATCTTGTCTTTGTGTATGTGCGTCTGATTATTGGAATTCGGACGTCCGATTTGACAAGTGTCTGATTCTAGATGGTCCAATTTTTGTATGTCTGATTTTTGTGGATCCGATTCTGGGAATCAAACGTCCAATTATGGGGCATTCAATTTTTGAAATCGGACAGGGTATGTCCGATCCGACAGGATCGGTTGGTCGAAGTCTGAAAATCGAACTATTTGATTTTAGGAATCAGACACAGTCCGAGTCCGATTCTAGGAATGGGACTCTAGTAATAGTGTCTGATTCTTGTAGAGACGAGTTTCTAGGGATGATGAAAATCACTCAATTCTAACTTTTTTGGTTATGAGGGGTGTCACAAACTTCCAAAATGTAAGAATAGACCCTAATGAAGGATTATATATACCTGGAATAGCAAATAAACTCCAAAATACAAATTGACAAACAAATCAAATCCTCTTGTCCTATTATGACAACAGAAACCCTAATGCGTATTTTTCTTTTTTCTTTCTCTGTTTTTCCTATCCTAATGCATCAAAATCACAAAGCAAACTCCTACACTACTCCAACTTACCTTTCCAAATCCAAAAAACCAAAAACTTACTTGCTGAGGACATCAAATACCTCTTCCAACTCTCGGGTAAGTTACTTATGAATATATGTATGCATCATGTGGGTTCAAAATAAGGTATTTTTAAAATACCATTTTTCTACTTTTTTTTACATACAAAAGGGTTTGATACAAAGGGGTTATTTACAGATTGAATAGAAAAGGGTTATGTTTTATTCAAGAAAAATTTATAGATAAGGATATTTATAAATAGGCCTTGAACACACGTGATGTAGAACTGAGTTACCTCTGGAAAGAGAAGTTGATCATGAGATCAAACTTGTTCCAAGAGCCGCTCCAGTTGTAAAAATAGACCTTACAAAATGTCTATTCCTGAAGCCATCGAACTAAAAGGGCAACTCAAACAATTACTAGAACAAGGGTATATTCGGCCAAGTAGTTCACCATGGGGAGCCCCCAATCCCGAGGATAAACAAGCTTCTTCCTAAGATACAAGATATTACCATATCAAAGTCAAGGGGATGAAGATATTCCTAAAACTGCCTTCAACACAAGATATAGTCATTTTGAATTCATTGTGATGTCATTTGGGTTGACAAATGCTCTAGCTACCTTCAACAGGTTGATGCAGGACATTTGCAGACCTCATCTTGATGATTTTATTCTTGTATTCTTTGATGACATCCTAACTTATTCTAAGGAGGAAGAAGATCATGAACCACATCTTCGTATTGTCCTAGAGACAATGAGAACACACAAGTTGTATGCCAAGAAGAAGAAGTGTTCCTTCTTCAAAATGAAGATTGAATACTTGGGATTCATAGTGTCTGCTGAAGGTATATCAGTAGATCCTGCCAAGGTCAAAGATGTTCAAGATTGGCCACCTCAGACCACTATCAAGGAAGTGAGAAGTTTTCTAGGTCTAACAAGATGTATAGGATATTCATCAGAAACTATACCCAAATTGCAGCACCTCTTATAGATCTACTCAAAAAGCAAGTTGCCATTATCTAGACACCAATTGAACGGTCTATCTTTGAGCAACTAAAGCATAGTTTGATAATTGCTTCTATTTTAAGGCTACCTAACTTAAGTAAGGAATTTGAAGTTATCACAGATGCTAGCTCTCTTGCATTGGGATGCATACTAATGTAGGAAGGTCATCATGTAGCTTACTCTTCGAGAAAGTTGAAAGCCCATTAAAATAGATATGCTACTCACAACATGGAGTTGTTAGCTGTGATTCATGCTCTCAAATTATGGAGACATTACTTGCTTGGAAATAAGTTTTTCTTAGTCACAGATCATAAAAGTCTTAAGTGGATTTTTACTCAACTTGATGTTAATATGGAGCAATGATGGTGGATCAAAATTCTACAGGAGTATGGCTTTGAAATTAAGTTCAGAAGTGGTAAATAAAATATAGTAGAAGATGCCATTATCTGTAAATCCTTCCTTAACGATCTTATTGCTCTGAAGAACCATCTAGGGTAGAAACTCTAGCTACAATGGTATCAATGCCAGCTAATTCTATCATCGAGTTGACTAAGGATGAAGTAAATAAGGACCCAGACTATCAACAATTGTTTTGGGAAGTTTAGAATAAGGAACAAGATCCCAAACTCAATACCAAGTACCAAGAATTCTCTACAGATGAAGATGAAGGACTTGTTTATTTTAGAATGAGACTATGCATTCCTTCAAGTCAGACTCTCAAGAGAAGGATGCTCTAGGAAGCACATGATTCTTTATTTTCAAGACACCCCAGATATGCAAAAACTCTTAATGCTATCAGGAAAAGCTATTGCTGTCAAAGACTCAAGGGTGATGTACTTAAGTATGTCACTGAATGTCTAAATTGCCAAAGGTTAAAATCTAAATGTGTTAAGTTACAAGGAAAACACCAGCCACTTGACATTCCCCAGATGAAATGGACTTTACAGTTGGGTTACATTTTGTGCAAGGAGGATATAACTCAATAATTGTAATAGTAGACATGCTAAAAAAAGTCACTCATCTTATTCAAACAAAAACCAATTACAAAGCTTCAGATATTGCAAGAATTTTTGTAAATGAGATTTTTAGGTTACGTGGATTACCTAGAAGGATCATCAGTGATGATGATTCTCTTTTCACATCACATTTCTAGAAGAGTTTATTTGAAGCCATTGGAACCTAACTTGGTTTTAATACTACTTATCATCCACAAACTAATGGGAAGACATAATGAGTTAATCAAGTAATTGAGGATAATCTATGCACATATTGTAGTAAGGAACCTAGAAGGTGGATTTAGTATCTATCCTTAGTGAAATTTACTTATAATGCCTGATATCATCAAAGTATTCAAATGACTCCATTTCATGCACTATATGGTCAAGATTGCCATATACCACTTCATTTTTCTGATCCTACTCTAAGGATAGTAGCCTCAAGAAAAATGTTAGAAGAAATGGATGATCAAATCAACATTATCACATAGGATATTCAATATGCCAAGGACCGACAAAAGGCGTATGCTGATCAAAAAAGGTAAAAATGAATCTTCAAAGAGGGAGACATGATCTTCATATGTATCCATCTAAAGAAGAGTTCTTTGTCTTTAGGAGAATTTAAGAAGCTAAGTCTGAGATATTGTGGACCCTATAAGGTTATCAAGTGCTTAAGACTAAGCGCTTACAAGATACAACTCCTTGAGAATATAAAAATCCACAATGTATTTCATGTTAGCTTATTGAAAGCATACATAGCTAACCCAAACCATATCCTTGATGATCAACAAGTTGTAGTATCTAATCAAGTCCTTGAGCTACAACCTAATAGAGTAATTGATGTAAGATAAATAAAATTGAGGAGTAGAACCCTTAGAGAATACCTTGTCCACCAGTGGAAGGATTATCATGAAGAAGATGTTACATGGATAGATGAGAATGCTCTTCATCAACAATACCCACGATTTCTCTCGAGATGAGGATATCTCAATTTCTCTAAGGGGAGGAGGATGTAATACTTCCACGCAATTAAAAGTTAGTTGGTCAGTTTGAAAGTTAGTAAGTCAATTAATAAGTTAGTAAGGTTACTAACTAAAGTAAAAACTAACTAATGTTAATAATTAAAAAAAATTATTAAATAAAGAATATGAAAAAAATTTGAGAATCGTAACCCAATATTTTTTTCGAATTGACAAGGATTGTAGCCACCCATCACAAAAGTTACAACGTGAACGAGAGCTATGAGCCATATTAGTCATTAGTGTCAATGTCTATAGTTTGGATGGTCCAAAAATATTAGATTTTTAGACAATACTAGAATATTTTAGATATTTTAGATATTATTTACTGTAAATATCCTAAAAAGATATGGAAATTTTTAGAACAGGATGTCATATATAAAAAGTAGGTGATTTTTTTTCAATTAGGTTTAGAGATTTAATACAAAAAAAGAAGGATTGGCGAAATTGCACGAGTCGCGATCGCAGTTTACAAGCAATAAATAGCACTTCAAACATGGAGAAGAAGGAGTGATTTGGTGTCTACGTATTTTACCCCCCTTTCAGAGCCAACAACACAATCAGATTTGTGATTTGAGCATTAGACTGCATCTTAGAAGTTTTAGATTGCTGATTTTTCCAAGATCCTCTCCACAAAGAGCTATTCTTCTCAGCCACAACCCTTCTCCTATTTGGCTATAAATATGAGGCATGGGAAGTAGTTAGAGAGGCACAAGGAGACCCCGAGAGGTTGCGAGAGAGAGGTAGAAGGATGCCCCTCCAAGAGGATGTGAGGAGCTAGAGAGAGAGAGAGAGAGAGAGAGAGAGAGAGAGAGAGAGAGAGAGAGAGAGAGAGAGAGAGAGAGAGAGAGAGAGAGAGAGGAGTTACCCTGAGAGGCTGCGAGGAGAGAGTTAGCTCAATTTCCCCCTATCTCGATCTTTGACTAAGCCATCTTCTCTTACACTCTCCCATCTCAAATTCATTCCTCCTTCTTTATCTCTTGAATCCACTTATGGACGATGGCTCCAAATCAACGAGATGAAAGGACCATGGGAACCATCACAACCACTCAAGGAATGGGTATTGCGAGAGATACGGGAGTGCCCGAGGTTGTCGGAGTTGCCACTACCAAAACGGAATATCCGGTGTGGCGAAAGCAAATGCAGGCAAAGACAAAATTATCAATGTTGTCATGTCAAACGAGGTTATTCATTACTAGGTTATTACTGCGCCACATAAAATATTATCTTCTATATTTCACACTTGCACAAATTGACAGTTTCATCTAGAAAGCATACTAGTACACACATAAACAATTAATCGCTATGATTTGTAGTTAGATTAATTGAGATTATAAATCGTGGAACCATGATGGAAATAGTTACAAGAGGTCATTGCACATATGAATTTATGCACACTCGAGATTAACAGAATAAATTGATATAATTATTGTCAAACGTGACAAGGTTAAGTGTTGACTAACACTTAAAAAGTGAAACTCTATTTAAAGGATCTATAAGTCATCTCGTTAAGTTATTGTCATAATATATTTCTTTATGGAATTTCGCTTATGTTGGGTAAGATACCCCGAATGGGAAATTCATGCCTTGCTTGACATGTTGTAAGAGATATATTAAACACTTCTTTATGGGGAGGAGAATCCTCATTAGAATTTATGGTTACCGTGGGATAAGGTCTACCTTGGCTATGTGAAGTTGTGAGCTGCATGATGATGTGATTGTCATTGCATCATTTGATATATATTTGAAAGGAGTGTTTGTGTTTGCTGGAATCTAGATCAATGATTGAAAATATTAACAAACAGGATAAAAGAAAGGATTATGCTAAGCTATCCCCAAGCTAGCCTGCGAGACCCTACTCCAAGGGGGTCATGGTTATTGCTTTATGAGGCTTAGATTGGCTCCATTAGCAAAAGATCTATCAGTAGGGATAGTCTTAGGTAATAGGAAATGTGGGTGCCTGGGGAACCCTAAATACTAGTTACATGGGTGGAGTCTTGGTGGGCAAAATACCCTCATGGAATGTTGTGTATCTTCTATAGGGTCAGAAAGATGGAAATTGTAAGAAGCTTCCAATATAACAAAGAAGTTTGTTTTATTCAAGGATTGTTTGAATTGTGTGCGTTTCTATGAGATAAATTACGTGAAGGAACATGTGATTTAGCAGACTAATTAAGGAAGTTGGTTGTATACGTTCCAATAAATATGTTGTAGGTAATTAAAAACCTAAAGATTATGATGTCGTCAAAGGAAAGCAAGTGGGCATAACCTCTGACGGGTCTATCCAATGGTAGGGTGGTCCTAGTTACCTGGGAGCTTTTCTAAATCGGAAATAGAAATAGAAAGATGATAAATTGACCAACTAGTCAATTGGTGGAACCGACTTGCATTGTTTTAGGGAGCCAGAATCGGATTTTGCCTTATGGGTGTTAGATATGATCAATGCCCCACCCTCATTAGATGCTACCAATGATCCATGGTGCTCAAAGTTGTAAGGCCCCCATTATGAGGAGAAGCCAAATGTGAGCCCGGACATTGGTTGAGTCCTGACTTGTATATCAGATGAGGTTTATGTGACCGGATGGCAAAAAGGTGACTGTTGTGGGTCTAATCTTTGGGTTAGACGGAGTGGTTATGCTGGTAGCAACTCGAGGCACATTGCATTGAGTTGCGTGGTAAGGGAGTTAAAAGGGGCCCCTATTGTGGGGTCCGGGGGCCGCGGAAGCAGCGCCCCCGGCCCGATGGTAAAGGGAATATTCCCTGGAATATTCCCTGGCCGACTAGTGGAGGCTCATATGGTAGGTCGGTCAGCAGGCCGACCTAATGACCTTCGCGGGCTATAAAAGCTAAACCCCTTCGCAGCCATCACTCACTCATCTTTCACCCAGTCAGAGTTGTTGTTCCAGCTAGCCTTAAGCTCTTCACCTATCTTCTGTCTAGATCGCCATCTAAGCTTCACACAGTGGAAGCGCACGGGTGGACAGAGCCATCTTTGTATCAGTTGTTTGGAGTTAAAGAATTTACTGATTCTCCTCTTATCTGTTGTGTACTCTCTATCTCTTTCTCAGATTCTGTTCGCTATGCCGTGTAATATTTTACATGGTATCAGAGCCCAGGGGGCTCTAGAAATCGGAGAGCGTGCAAGAGGCAAAGGCTTCAACAGCAAAGAGAAACGATGTCGACTCCGGGAAGCAGTTCTGGCGCATCAGGAAGCGGTGCAGGAGGTGGTGCTGCTGTACCGGCTATTCAAACACTGAGGATTCGTCCACCAACCTTCAGCGAAGGCAAGTTAGATGGTACAAACTACACCTTGTGGAAGTTCAAAATTACAACTATCCTTGATTCTTATGAGCTTCTGGAGACTGTGCTGGGGACTGACGCAGAACCACAGCCTACCCCTGACCCATCAAATCCTAGTGTGATGATTCCTCCGAATGCAGATCTTCTACGAGCTTGGAAACGAAGGAATGCAGATGCATTGTGTGCCTTAGTTACAAGCTGTTCTGACAGTGTTTTGACTCTGATTCAGCATACAACCAAAGCGTCAGAGGCTTGGAATGTACTAAGGAGTCAGTATGAAACACGAAACCAAACAAGGATTCAAAACTTGGAGAATCAACTAGCAGCGGAGAAGTTTGCTGAAGGAGAGACGGTTGAAGCATTCATCACTCGGATTAAGAATCTGCGCGACCAGATGGCTGGCGCTGGGATACAAAAGACTAGCGAAGAGCTAGCTCGGAGGTGTCTTCGGATTTGTCCACAAAAGTTTGATGGACTAGTAACTGCCCTTAATACTCAGGTGAGACCTCAAGCTTTGACTTTTGAGGAGTTTTGTGCATTATTAATGGAGGAGGAGTTGAGGCTGAAAGCCCGAGAAGGAAGCAACAATGGAGATGCTGCATTCTCTGCCAATGCAAAAGGCAAAGGTGTTTCCTCCACCAAAAATGATGGTGACAAAAAGAAGAAGGGCGGCAAGAAGAAGTTTCAAGGAGAGTGCTTCTACTGTAAGAAGAAAGGACATGCAATTGCAGATTGTCGTGTCAACAAGGCAGATGAAAAGAATGGTACCCTTAAAAGTAAAGGGAAAGAGACAGCCAATACGGCTGAAGCAGAGTTGGAATTATTCATGGCAACCATTGAGGAAGTGTGCTCCTCGGCGCAAGAAGAATCTACCACTGACTCTTGGGTGTTGGATAGTGGGGCCTCCCGTCACATGACCAACAAGAAAGGTCTATACAGTTCTATGCAGCCTCTACAAGAATCCATCACTGTGACGGTTGGAAATGATGCTAAATGCCCTGCTGCGGACACAGGTACTATTTCTTTTGTTGCTGCAAATGGTGAAGTCAAAAAGCTTTCAAATGTGTTGTATGTTCCCGAAATCAGAAGAAATCTCTTATCAGTTGCTGCCATAACTGATCTTGGTCATGAAGTGAGGTTCAAGAAGACAGGTGCAGAAATTATTGATAGTGCTGGCACAATTGTTGGCAAAGGAGAAAGAAGGAACAACTTGTATGAGCTAAGTGCTCTTACAGCCACCGCTGGAGTGGGCACAAGTAAGCTTTGGCATGAAAGGTTTGGACACATCGGATTTGCAGTATTGAAGGAGATGCAAAAGCAAGGTATGGTTGCTCACCTACCTACAATAACTGAATTGAAGGAACCATGTAAAGCTTGTATGATGGGCAAGCAACAAAGAAAGGCATTTCCACAAGAAAGCAAGAATAGAGCACAGGCTTCTCTAGAGTTGGTGCATGCTGACTTGTGTGGTAAGATGCCTACACAGGCCTTGGGGGGATCTTCTTATTTTATGTTGATTGTCGACGACTACAGTAGGAAGATGTGGGTCTACTTCCTTCGTGATAAGGCTCAAGCTTTTGGTAAGTTTAAAGAATGGCTAATACTTGTTGAGAATGAAACAGGGAAAAGTGTGAAGAAATTTAGAACAGATGGTGGTGGTGAGTTCAACTCAAAGGAGTTTGAAGGCTTTTGCAAGAGCAAAGGGATCAAGCGTCAATTGACGACGCCTCACACACCTCAGCAGAACGGTGTTGTGGAACGCAGGAATCGCACCATTGTGGAGATGGCAAGATGCATGCTAAAGGGCAAGGAATTGCCTAACCATTTTTGGGCTGAAGCTGTTAATACTGCTGTCTACATTCTAAATCGGAGCTATACAAAGGCTCTCAAGGGAAAAACACCTCATGAGGCTTACACTGGTAAGAAACCATCTGTTTCACATTTCAGAATTTTTGGATGTGAATGTTATGCACATGTTCCAGATGAGAAGAGAAACAAGTTACAACCAAAAAGCAGAAAATGTATCTTCTTGGGTTATAGTGATGAGCAGAAGGCTTACAAGTTATATGACCAAGAGGCAAAGAAGATCATCGCGAGTCGTGATGTGGTGTTCAAGGAGGAGCCGCATACAGTGGAGGAGGAGAAGGCAAGTTCTTCCACTTTATCATCAAGCGAAGAAGTAGTCCATTATGAACCTGTCTCGAGAGCTATCCCTATCCTTAAGGAGGAGGAAGCATCATCTTCAGATGATGAGGAAAAAGTTCACCAACCTGACATCACCCCACCGGAAAAGCCATTGCCGCGCTGGGTGAAGCAGCTCTATGACCACAATAATCCTATGCCTGCATCTGTTGAGGAGAAGGCAGACGGACCAAGGAGGTCTCAGAGAATAGAGGAGCAAAGGAGGGCTTCTGCTCACATAGTCAATATGGCCTTCATGGTTGAGATTATGAGAGAAGTAAAGGAGCCAACTGACTTAGAAGAAGCACTTGCAGATCCATCATGGAAGGATGCTATGCAGGCGGAGTATGACAGCATAATGAAGAATGACACTTGGGAGTTAGTGGATCGACCAGCAAAGCGGAAGGTTATTGGCACCAAGTGGATCTGGAAGGTAAAGTACAAGGCTGATGGTACCTTAGAAAAGTACAAAGCTAGACTGGTTGCCCAAGGATTTTCACAAGTTGAAGGGTTTGATTTTCAAGAGTCATTTGCCCCAACTGCCAGAATGACCACTATTCGCACAGTACTTGCAGTGGCTGCCCACAAGAAGTGGCCAGTGTACCAAATGGATGTTAAGTCAGCATTCTTAAATGGTGACCTCAAGGAGGAGGTGTACGTGGCTCAGCCACCAGGGTTTGAGGCCCCCCATTCTGAGAACAAAGTGTGTAAACTGAAGAAGGCATTGTATGGGCTGAAACAAGCCCCCAGAGCATGGTACCAACGGATAGATAGGTTCTTTTTAAACCTAAACTTCAAAAGATGTGCCTCAGATGCTAACTTGTATGTTTACAGGGATGGTAAAAAGTCTGTAGTGATTGTCCTATATGTGGACGACCTTCTTATTACAGGTGACTATGAAGATATGATCAACCAAACTCGAAAGGCTTTGAGTTCTGAGTTTGAAATGACAGACTTGGGCTTGCTGCACTATTGTTTGGGGATTGAAGTCTGGCAAGAGCCAGGAAAGATCTTCATCTCTCAGAAGAAGTATGCATGGGAGATCTTGAAGGCATTTGGCATGACCGAGTGCAAGGAGATAGCTACACCTATGGAGGTGAATGCAAAGTTATCCGTCGAGGATACATCAGCATTAGCAGACATTGGGAGGTATAGGAGGTTGGTCGGCAGTCTGATCTACTTGTGTAACACCAGACCAGATATCAGTTTTGCTGTTGATGTTTTGAGCAGGTTCTCAAATAAACCTCATGAGAGTCATTGGAAGGCTGGGATGCGGGTGCTCAGGTACTTGAAGAAAACTCTTGACTATGGTATCACATACAGTTTCGGAACTTCTCTTGTGGGAAACTGTGACTCAGATTGGGCAGGAGACATTGATTCCAGGAAGTCAGTTTCTGGTTATTGTTTCTCTTTGGGTTCAGGAATTTTCTCTTGGATTAGTAAGAAGCAACCAACAGTGGCATTGTCTTCTACCGAAGCAGAGTACAAGGCAGCTTGTTTTGCTGCATGTGAGGCCGTATGGTTGAGAAGGATTCTATGGCATATGGGAGTGCAGGATGAAGAACCAACTGTGCTGAGATGTGACAATCAGAGTTGCATCGCCATTGCCAAAAATCCAGTGTTTCATGCACGCACCAAACATATAGAGATCCAGTATCACTATGTGCGTGATTTGATGGAGGATGGGATAGTGGAATTGGTCTACTGTCCAACAGAGGAGAATGGAGCAGATATCTTCACCAAAGCACTTACGAAGGATCTTCTTCAAGTTCATCTTCAGAGACTCGGCATTGGGCCGAGGAGATAGTTCACCTATGGGTGGACATTGAGGGGGGGTGTTAGATATGATCAATGCCCCACCCTCATTAGATGCTACCAATGATCCATGGTGCTCAAAGTTGTAAGGCCCCCATTATGAGGAGAAGCCAAATGTGAGTCCGGACATTGGTTGAGTCCTGACTTGTATATCAGATGAGGTCTATGTGACCGGATGGCAAAAAGGTGACTGTTGTGGGTCTAATCTTTGGGTTAGACGGAGTGGTTAAGCTGGTAGCAACTCGAGGCACATTGCATTGAGTTGCGTGGTAAGGGAGTTAAAAGGGGCCCCTATTGTGGGGTCTGGGGGCCGCAGAAGTAGCGCCCCCGGCCCGATGGTAAAGGGAATATTCCCTGGAATATTCCCTAGCCGACTAGTGGAGGCTCATATGGTAGGTCGGTCAGCAGGCCGACCTAATGACCTTCGCGGGCTATAAAAGCTAAACCCCTTCGCAGCCATCACTCACTCATCTTTCACCCAATCAGAGTTGTTGTTCCAGCTAGCCTTAAGCTCTTCACCTATCTTCTGTCTAGATCACCATCTAAGCTTCACACAGTGGAAGCGCACGGGTGGACAGAGCCATCTTTGTATCAGTTGTTTGGAGTTATAGAATTTACTGATTCTCCTCTTATCTGTTGTGTACTCTCTATCTCTTTCTCAGATTCTGTTCGTTGCGCCGTGTAATATTTTACAATGGGTAGGCGAGTTGATGTGCCGCACTCCCCTCCATCTAACATTCTCTTTAAACTAAGTGCAATGGCAAGTCTACTTCAGATCGAGTAATCCTGTAGAAGTGAAAACTCAAAATTAGAGATGCTAGCTAGTTGCCAGGAGACTCGTCTGATTTTAGGAACCCGAAAATTTAGGTCGATCCTAGTGGGTTCAGCTGGAGCTCTCCCGTTATAAAATAGACTCAATAGGGCCTAAGTGACAAATCCCATGACGTTCCAAGGGAGTGCATGCGACATCATTTTTGGAAAACCTATTGATGGACTACTAAAAGGTGTGCTGTGGATTGAGACTGGTGGACACCTCACACATGGTCAGCAGTATACTTATCCCCACATTTAAAGCATGGGCCCTTTTCCTTACATTCTTTCACAACATCTGGATAAATGAAGCGTTAGTCACTGAAGCCATGGGAAGGTGAAGCAGTGGACTATTTATTTTTAGCATAGTTATTCTCAACATTAGAGCCAATTTCTATCCCAAAAGTGTCTTGTTTTCTTTTAGCATGGAAGGTGGGGTGAGTGGGTATTTTGGGGTTGTTATAAGGTACAGAAATGCCTTGCATGCCGCACTTGGTTCAAAGAGAATGGGAAACAAGAGGGATGCATTGCTCAACCTCTCTTCCTGTAGGGAATAGTCCCATTTTGGTCTCCTAAAATGGCATGAATTAGGTTCTAACCTAGCACTACCTAAAGTAGGATGTCCAAGACTCAACCTTAGAATGCTGCTAGGAGACCTTGACCACTAGGAATCCAAATTTTAGGTCAATCCTAGTGGGTTCAGCCACAAACGTTTGGTTGCAAGGCAGACTCAGGAAACCCTAGGCGACAAACCTTGGAATATTCCATGGGAGTGCCAAGCAGTGATGCTTAGATTCATTTTTCGATGGACCACTAAAATGTGCTTAGACAGCTGATAGATGGGCACGTTATAGTTGGTATCAAAGTGAAACTTCATAATGATATATGATTGATTAACTTATGGTTCGTAAACATATCTTAAATAGAATAACCTAAATGGTGTGGCTTGATTATCAGGCACGTTCTGCACCCATGAATGCTAACATGTAAGAGAAGAAATTCCTTCTCAAGTAAATTAAGGCACCCTAGTTTGATGGAGAAGTGATAGATGTTGCAGTATAGAGGCAAATATATGGATTGATTCGAGGGATGATTATTTGTTTGCTTCGGGAAATACTAGTGCCAATCAAGCAATGATAGCCAAACTTAAGTTATTTTCCCTGGCTTGGATATGCTAGAAGCAATGGTGCAAAGATCAAGGTGTTTCTAAAGCCGTTGTCACTTGGGCTCAGCTGTAAGATGTTGTACGCAGGCAATACCTTCCGCAACATACCAGACTTTGAAGATGAATGAATTCTTCAAGCTCAAGCAATTAGAATTAACCTTGGAAGCCTACTACTCAAAGTTTGTAACCCTACTAAAATACGCATCACCTATGGATATTGTGCAGCAAGTATCCAATTTTTGCCATGGCTTGAACACTCCTCTAAACCACCATCTTGAAGCAATGCGTCCAACAAACTTGCAAGATGCATTACTTTGAGCAAAGCCAGTTGTCCAAGAACTTAATTTGGCAGTTGTGACAAAGATGATTCTCAAGATCAGGGCAAGAGATGCCACACATGCGGAGAGATAGGGCACATTGGTAGGAGATGTTCCTACCATCAATGCTTCTATTGCAATGAGCTAGGAAACGTCCAAGCAGACTGCTTAAGTCTAGGAAGATATTGAGCCTCCAAGAAAATGAAGCTACATAGGCGCACTCAATGGATATATAGAGGAATAAAATGAAGATGAATACCTAGATCCCACTACACCTTATCGGGATGACTAGAAATCCTAGAATTTTTATTAACATGTAATACAAATTATATTGGGAATAAATCTTACTCTTGTAATTACAGTTAACCCGACTAATATGAGTTGCATCTATTTGGGGCCTAGAACTTGCAAATGGTTAGAGATACTCTAGCAAGGAATGACAGTTATAACTTGTAATGAATTTTCCTTAAGTGTTCTTCACGACTAATATAGATTGGGTCTTGCCAGAATGTCAAAGTTTGGGAGTACTCTTTAATGTTACAAGAAAAGTTGATTGACCATGGACCTCATTCCAGATCTAAAAAGAGGACAATTGAAACAAAGTTTCTGCAATAAAGGACCACTTCAATCTACTAAAAGGATCCTAGGACAATTTGGTTCAAAGAAGAAAATCATTCCAAGGACGACCAGGAATCTTGTGACTCCAAGTGATAAAGCTTCGTGTTGTTTCTATTGCGAGGAGTTAGGTCATTTCAAAATGGAATGTCCAAAGCACCCCAAACACCGACGCTTCGAGTGCCACAACATTAGATATAACCATGCCAATTGTCCTAGTAGGACTCAAAGAGAACTTGAACTTACAAGGAATGAAGTTCTACAAGCTTCAATGATCCAGAATTTACCAGGAAAATTATTAGATACTTAGGAAAAACCTAGAAGATATTCATGAGATGTAACTACAATAAAATTTTCTGTTGTAATCCAAACTCGGACATATCAAATACAATAAGTTGTTGTATGCTTATGAGTGATTAGAGTGTCGCAATGAATACGTGGTGGGCCCATACCCCATAGGTTCCAGAATGAAATCACCAATTCCTTCTGAGATAAGGACATCTCGAGTTCTCTAAGGGGGAGAGGATGTAATGTCCCAGCCTACCCCCGCATAGACCCCCCTTAATAGAATTAATTTTAAAATAAAAACCCCCTGTCAAGGCCGCCACAACTGGCGGAGGGAGGGGGAGCCGCAGTATTTGGTCGACATGGAGAGGGAAGCCGCTGATGATATCGAGGAACAAGGGGGATGCCGACAATGCCAATGTAGGGAGGAAGGACGGGATAATGATGATGGAGGGGGGGAGGCCACGTGGCCTACCACCCCCTCCCTCATAGACATAACAGTTAGATCATGGGCAGCTCGGAGGCTGCAAGACCCCGCTGCCATGCAAAACAAGTGGTGGTCACTGCCACCACCACATCACCACTACCCCACATTCCCCCTCGATAATAATCACCTTCCACCCCAATAATAACCTCCAACTCCCCCAAAAACCTATATAAACTTCTCTCCCCCCCCCCCCCCCAAATATCAATAAAGGAGAATGCCTTGACCTGTTGAGGCACAGGCAGAGAGAGAGAGAGAGAGAGAGAGAGAGAGAGAGAGAGAGAGAGAGAGAGAGAGAGAGAGAGAGAGAGAGAGAGAGAGAGAGGTGAGAAAAGAGAGAAGAAGAAGAGGGAGAGGGAGAGAGAAAGAAGAAGAATAAGAAGAAGAAGAGGGAGAGGGAGAGGGAGAGGGAGAGAGAAAGAAGAAGAAGAGGGAAAGAAAGAGAGAGAGAGAGAGAGAGGAGGAGAGAGACTCTTTCTCTTCCCCCTTTTTTTGCGAGACTATTCTCCACCTGTAGCTTAACGATTGGCCCCGCTATTTGAGAAGGAGATTGCTGAAAATCCTATGGGAACTGCACCTAAAAGAAAGGGATGATCCTGAATGGCCCCCAAGCAAAGAATGTCGAGTGAAGCTGGAAATTCCACAATCTGCAACGAAGTCTCCAGCAAGGACATCACTGCCAAACCAACTATGGTACTGATCGTAAGTAATCTATTTCCAAATTGACATATGCTTGCTTTGATTCCAGCATGAGATGCATTAGACTTGAACTATACCATGTGAGAATAGTTTGATAAAAAAGATAAGCCTCATCTCGATTATTCAAAGAATTCAGTTATCAATGCATGCAACAAGAGAAGTTAATTGCATTTAGATGCCATAAGATGAGCTCATAAATAGCATTTAAGGCTTCAAGCATTGTCATCTTTCTATCCTCACAATAGTAGGTGTGTTTTCACCACACCGAAGATATTTTGTAGTTTGCACACTTTACATGTGAGGTTCCTCCTCCAAAAAACTCAGAGGAGTCCTCAAGTAGTCGACTAAAATTCATATCCATGCACATCACCATCCCGCCTCCCCATGGGAAACCTTGGACTTAGTTGAGCATGGGAATCTCAGTTCTACTTCACAAGGGAAATGTAGACAAGTCACCCCTAATAGCAATCTAATGCCCACCTTAGAAAAACCACTTTGTAATCGATCCCCCTATTCATAAGGTAAAATCTCAACTCCGGCCCCCTCAAACGGTGCTAAACCTAGTAACTAATCCTATTGGTAATGGGAGGGTCACGATTTATTCAGCTCTATCTAGTGTTGGAAAGTTACTCGACTTATTGTGGTCTACCCAGCCATAGGCATCCAATCGTCAGGATTGAAGCCTCCCACTTTCCTCAATGGGTTTGCTTAGTTTTCTAATTAGCAAAACATACTACCACACTGTTTGGACATATAAAATTAGCTTCCTTTTATCAACCCGTTAAATTGGGTTCGTTAAACTCGATCTTTACCACATAACAAACAATTCAAAAATCAAATACTTTATTTCACCATCACTCTGCAGGGTGATACAAAAATGTCTTTCCGCAAAAAGACACCATCCAGCCTAAGACATGACCTTCCAATCCCTTGGGATTGGGTTGTATGTGATTGCACTCTGTCCCTGGTCAACAAGGAAATTTACTGGCTCAGAGCCCCTCTAAGCTTCCGTGAGCCTCAAGATCCATCTCACATAATAGGGGCACTTACCACTCGGCCCTTTGCCCTCTTAGGTGCTCGAGTGATCAAAACCAAAAACACCTACCTCCCTCTGGAGCATAGGACTGCACCCATAGGTGAGTTTTTCCACACTCTGTAGAGTGTAAAGGATCATTCGGTTGGGGATCCCAGTGTCCCAAACCACCACAATTCACAACTCATCCAGCTGTGCAATCCCGGAATCATGAGAGCCATAATTCATCATTCACAAATTCAAAAGCAGTTATAACCATAAGACCTTTAACACAGTTGTCAATGCAATGCATAAAATCTATCCCCTTCATCAATTTGTGTATCCCTTTCTAAAAAGCAATTGATAATACTAACGTGATTTTACAAGTCTAAGTAAGTTCTAACTAATCATGATCCTTTTCTTAGGTACTACCCTGATTATCTTTGTTTGGCCATCCATCGTGAATACAGTTTACAGTGGCAACCTCAATTTGTTGTGGGATGGCTGGTTCTTTGGTTCGAATGGGTTTGGGGTTAACTTCTATCTGTGCTTCAACATCGTGTTGAGTTTCGTCAATAGCAACAGCCATTTCCTTGCGTTGGGGAGCTCTCTGAGTATAACCTTGCTCAACACCTCGACGTCTTTTGGGAGCCATGAAAGAAGCTTTAATGGGTTTGGCCAGCGCTTCCATGTAGGGTTGGAGAGAGAGAGAGAGAGAAAGAGAGGCTCCGCTAATTGTAGCAGAGCTTCATTGTGTCAATAGTAGCAAAGAGATATCTGCATGGGGCATTGTGTGTCTCTATGTCTTTGATGTGACACCCTACCCCTATTTATATGGTAGTGAGGGGGAGGGGGGGTAAAGAGAGGACCACGACATCATTGATGACAAAGAGAGAACACTTTCTTTTAGCGCTTAGCTTTAAAGCTTATGCTTTTTTTTCACTATTTTTAGTTTTTTTTTTCCCTGCAACTTGTTTGGATCATAACTTTATCATATGAACTCCAAATAGTTGTTCGGATACTCAAAACGATCGGAACACATTTGATCCACAATCACAAAATTACAAAAATCTATCAAAAATAGGAAAAAATAAAGATTTATGTAAATCACCTTATTTTTATTGATCTTTTGTCTTGGATGACTTATTCCTTTCAAAATAAATCACAGTATATATTTGGATCCATCTAAACTGGGAATTAAGTCATCTAAACATGATTCTAGATATTTCAACTATTCTAGTAAACCATTCCTACTGCTTGTAAATCTTGTAGAGATTCTGCAATTTTTTTCCATGTGTGGACGTGCAACATAAATCAATTTTCTTTTGAATGTATATGCACATTGTTTATTAAAATAAACTAAGTAATGGGGATATGACATTCTCCCCTCCATTCTCCCCTCCTTACAGAAATTGAGATGTCCTCATCTCGAGAGAAACTAGGGATATTCTTTCATAAGGGTTGCCTCATAGACCCACGTGGCATCTTCTTCAGGATAATCCTTCCATTGTACTAGGTATTCTCTTAGAATTCGACTTCTTAGAGGTTTTTCCTTTGTATCTAGAATCTTCTCAGGTTGAATTTTTAGAATTCCTTGGGTAAGCATAACTATTTGTTCATCATTAAGCACATAATTGGGGTTTGGTACATAAGGTTTCAATAGGATTACATGAAATACATTGTGAATCTTGAGATGGGGTGGCAATTTAAGCTTGTAGGTTTACCTTCCCATTACTTTGATTACTTCATAAGGTCCACAGTACCTTGGATTAAGCTTTTTGTATTTCTCCAAGGATAATGAGCTCTGTTCGGGTCTTACCCTTAGAAACACCATGTCACCTTCCTTGAATGTTTTTATGGATCTTTCAAGATCTACATAGGATTTTTGTCGATCTTGAGCAGCTTGGATGTCATGTCAGATCAATTGGATTTGTTGGTCCATCTCTTCAAGCATAGCCTTAGAAGCCTCTACTTTGAGAGTAGGATCTAAGAAGTTTAGAGGTGTACGACATTCTTGCCCATACAAGGCTTGGAATGGCGACATTGTGATTGTTTGTTGAAAGGCAGTGTTATAAGCAAACTTCACAAAAGGTAAATGTTCAATCCATCGTTTTGTTTCTTTATCTCAATAAGACCTTAGAATATCTTCAATGGTTTGGTTCACCCTCTCAATTTAGCCATCAATTTGAGGATGATAAGCAGTACTGAAGCATAGCTTCGTTCCAATTGCTTGGAATAGGCAAGTCCAAAACTAAGAGGTGAATCTGGAGTCTCGGTCTCACTGATTATGCTCTTTGGCAATCCATGTAGCCTAAATACTTCTTTGATAAAGACTCAAGCAATGTTAGATGGCTTATAGGTTGTTTTGACTGGGATCAAGTGTGCAACTTTTGTCAATCCATCAACCACTACCATGATGGAGTCATATCCATAAGTTGCCGTAAGTAATCCAACAACAAAGTCCATACTTATTGATTCCCATTTCATTTGTGGAATGTCCAAGGGTTGCAACTCTCGAGGCATCTTGATCCTTTCTGCCTTGACTCTTTGACAAGTCAAGCATTGAGTTACATACTTTAATACATCCCTTTTTAATCCTAGCCAGTGATAGCTCTTACGAATTGTGTTGAGTGTCTTGGCATACCCCAGATATCTTGCAATGGGGCTGTCATGTGCTTCCCATAAGATCTTGGTCTTCACTTCTAGTGCTTTTTGGCATACAAAGGCAGTCATAATAATATAGACAACCATTACTAGCATGATAATCCTTAATCTTAGACCTTTCTTTGTCAGAGCTTCCCCCTTGAAGTGCCTTAGCCATAAATCCTTCATATTATTTATCCAGATAAATAGCTTGATGTACAAGCTCAAGTACAGTGTTATTAGGTATGGATACGGTTCTTAAGCTTTGAACTTCTACAACGCTATTAAGAAAGGCTTTTTGTCTTAATGCATTTGCAACAACATTGTCCTTCCCTAGATGATATTTGATTTTAAAATCAAACTCTTGCAGTATCTCTATCCATCTTCTTTGCCTCATGTTTAGGTCAGCTTGGGTGAAGATCCACTTAAGACTTTTGTGATCTGTCCTAAAGTGAATTCCTTTCCCAATAGATAGTGTTTCCACAGTTTCAAGGCATGGATTACTGTGAGTAACTCAAGGTCATGAGTAGCTTAGTTGGATTTTTAGGGTTTCAATTTCCTAGAAGTATAGGCCACTGGTCTTCCTTCTTGTACTAGCACCCCACCGATTGAAAGTCCACTTGCATCAGTGATCACTTAAAATGGTTGATTGAAGTCAGGGAGTTTTAATACAAGTGCAGTGATTACAGATTCTTTAATATTATCAAAGCTTTCTTGATGCTCAATGGCCCAAATAATTACTATATTTTTCTTCAAAAGATTTGTCAAGGGTGCAGCAATGAGGGAATAATCCTTGATGAAGATTCGATACCATCCTGTCAGTCCCAAAAATCCACAGATTTCTTTTACTGTCTTAGGTATTGGCCATTCTAGGATATCTTTTACTTTGGTAGGGTCTATAGAGATTCCATTTGCAGAAACAATGTATCCAAGATATTCAAATACGCATTTACTCATCTTGGCATAGAGCTGATTTTCACAAAGTGTTACTAGGGTGATCTTTAAGTGACCTTCATGTTCCTCTATTTATTTGGAGTATACTAGTATATCGTCAAAAAATATTAGCACAAAATCATCTAGATATGGTCAAAAGATGTCTTGTATTAGATGATTGAATGTAGCTGTAGTCAGGGCATTAGTCATACGAATGGCATGACTAAAAATTCATAATGACCATACCTAGTGCTGAAGGCGGTCTTTGGGATATCTTGTTCCTTGATTCGAATTTGATAGTATTCGGACCTTAGATCAATCTTGGAAAAACCTTGGCTCCATGTAGGCAGTGTATGGGGTATGTTTTTTTTATCATAACCTGGTTTAGTCATGTGAAGTCAATGTAGAGTCTAAGTGTTCTATCCTTCTTTTTTCGGAAGAGGACATGCATTCCCCAAGGTGAATAACTTGGGTGGATAAATTATTTCTCTATCAATTGCCTTAGTTGTTCTTTAAGATCAATAGCTTCAGGAATAGACATTTTGTACGGTTGTTTTGACACTGGCTCTCGGCTCGAGGAATCAATTTTATTTCATGATCAACCTCACGATTTGGAGGTAGTTGAGTCAACTCTTCTGGGAAGACATCCTTGAAGTCATTGATCTGTGAAGGTAGAGTGTCTTCATTAGTCTTTTTGACCTTATTCAATCGGATCATGTAGATTGGTTGTCCTTTCTTCAATCCCTTCCTGAGTCAACTTGCCTTAGTTAGTTGGACTCTAGTTCTTTCAGCTTTCCCATATGCCTTTATGGTTTTTCCTTCCAAGTCTTGAAAGATTATTTTCTCTTCAACACATAGAATCTGGGCTTTGTTCTTCTTGAGCCAATCCATTCCCAGAATGCAATTGTAGCATCCTAGTGCTAGGATTCGATATTTTATTTCAGTTATATGGATGTCTAACTCAAATTGAAGTTTCCCTACAGTTTTGGTTGAGGCGATTTCCTTCTCACTAGCTAATTCTACTATCATTTTCCTTGTCCCCCTGGATTCTAGATGTAATCTTTTAACTACCTTGGGTGCAAGAAAGGAATGCATGCTACCACAATCAATTAAGATAAAAAATGGCATACCCTTGTAAGTAGTTAGAGATTGAATTAGTGAACATTGGTGGTCCTCTTCTTTCTTTTCTACGGCAACATGAATGGATCCTCTTTCAAATTCTTCACCTAATGTTCATTCCTCAGGCTGTCCAATCATGGTATTTTCCCGAGCATCAACTATTCTTCCACGTCCATGACTTAGGTTATTGTTGCCATTCCTTCAGCTTCTTCCACCAACTTGGTTTGGGGTAGGATTTTGATGATGGTTAGGACAATTAGCCCTTAGGTATCCAGTCCTTCGGCACTGGTAGCATTGCCTAATTCCTATCCCATTTGGTCCATGGGTGATTGCATTAGCTCTATCACTTCCTCTAGCATTGGCCATCACCATATTGGGGAATATGGGAATTTTCCATAAGTTTGGGACTCGTGATCAAATCTTTGGATTTGTCATAACTTGAATACTATAACTCCAAATTGAGCACTCTATAGCTTAATAGATTCCATTTTTCAAGCGCTTTTCAATGATATGTCACATCGTATGGTTTTGAGAAACTTATGGGTATGTTATCTGGATGCCACCTTTTTAGAATTCAAAAAATGGGAATTGGGAGATTCCCAAACTCACTAATATTGTGTTCATGTCGATACCACAGTTTGGATAGCCGCTTCCATAGTTGTTTATTGGATGGTTCCTTTGGCCATTTCGAGATATATCCTTGACCATACGTTTTTCTTGCATAAGAGCACCTTCAAGAGTCATTGGTCTCATTGATTCAAGGCGAGTGTCAAAAGGTGGATTTAGTCCTTGGCAGAATCTTGCAATCTATTGAGATGTTGTCATTGGGGGTGCATATTTGCACAAACTCACAAACTTAGAATAGTATCCTTCCAAGGTTAGGCTTGATTGTTGTAAGTTGTAGAATTCATTCATCTTGATTGATTCAAAAGATGGGGTGAAGATAATGCCCTTTTACAACTTCTTTGATCTCCTCCCAAGTTTGGGAAGCTTCTGTTACCCCTTTATCTCGGCAAAACTCTTTCCACCAAAGCTTATATTTTCCAGTAAGACGAAGACGAGCAATCATGGACTAATTTACAACAGTAGTTTCAGTGGCTAGGAAATAGTCATCCAAAGCCTCAATCCACGCTTCTGCATCTTTCTCTACCTTGGGCCCTTCACCACTAAACCTAAGTGGTGGTGTTTGCTTGAGAAGAACCTTATTCTCTTGGAGTTCCTTGTATGTTTCATCAATTCATACTAGTTGTGATTTTAATTATTTCTGTAACTTCTTTGTTTCAAAACAAGGTGGTTTGGACTTCGTCTCTAGGAATTGATAAGATTTTGGGAGGTTGGGATACTTTGGAAGCTCATAGACTTTATACTTCCGATAAGGGTAAACCTATTGGGAGAAATAACCTTTGTATACTGGTCATGTATACTGGTCATACACCCATTTATTTCTCATTACAAATTTTCCATCTATATATTTTTCCTTATCATTTCAAACAGTATCATACTTTTACAAAGTCTTATCAAGTTGAGGTCCTCAGACCATTTCAACAACTTGAGATGGACTTTCACATCTTTGTATAGAGTTGAGTCTAATTAAAAGTAAGGGTTGTCCCTTGCCCAAGTTTGGGCTCCAGTTTTAGCCCCTTCATAAGTTTAAACAACTCCACAAATGAATCTTATCTAAGATAGCCATTATGGTTTCTCTTAATTCCAACATGTTTGACTGGTAAGCATTGGAATACATGATCTTAAAACTCACTCGCATAAAGCGTAATTTATCATTTGTTGAGATGACAAGCTCAACACATGCGGACATTGATGATGAACCGCCTAGTTAGATGGGTCCACACGTCTACACTTAGCACGTCGGTGGTCATTATGACTCTCACATGGCCACTGACTCACTACTTATTATATTCAGGTTGTTACACCTATTTACAGCTGGCATAGTTATAGCGCCAGTCGACTAGTGTAGTCGGTTATGCATTGTTTGACTTAGTAGGCCACTTTCCTTTATGTTGTATCTTATATATACTTTGTGTACATTGAAAAGTGTGTGAAAGAAGAAGAAGAAACCAGCAAGAAAACGTTTTGGCCTCCATCTCTCTTCTTGTCTCTTGAGTGAGCTTCTCCTTGTGCATTCTGTGTGTGATCGGCGCAGCATCTTGAGCAAGTCCCCCCACCACGCGATTCTTGACATGGTATCAGAGCTGCACCACTGAGAGAGGCTGATTTCAAAGGCTGAAGTGAAGGCAAAGAAGCAAGGTTTGAGCAAGCAAGCCACGGGTAAGAAGCTCTCCCATCCTTCCACTCTTTCTCTTGGATAGTGCCTGTGGAGGCACCGGAAGCAGGGCCGAGCAAAAATCTCAGATTACAGTGAGATTTGGTGTGCGCAAAGAGCGCTGTGTATTCCGCATATTAGCCCTTTAGGGATGTCCCGCAGTTTTTTTGGGCATCTGAGGCCGTTTCAGGCCCCGTTTTAGAGCCGCAAGGTTGCGGACAGCAGTTTCAGGGTACACTGTGACTTCGACTGTATTGACCGAAAGTGGATGCGCAGGTTACAGATTTCAGATCTCTAAGTTCAAAGGTGTTTACCAGCAAGTAAACACAAGGTTTATCAGCAAACTGGTTGCAGATTGCATGTATTGTTGAGCAGACAGTGAAAAAGGCTGTCTGGTGTATTGCTGTGCACTACAGGTCGAGGGTTGCAAAAGATTTGCTTGCTGTTTGGTATTAATTTTGTGATAATGGCAGAGAATAGTAGAAGCCCTATCATTGAAAAGCTCGACAAGAACAACTACCTTTCATGGAAGTTCCGTATCACAAACTTCCTTATTGGAAAAGGCCTCTACGAGTTTGTTTCAGGTGAAGAAAAGGAGCCGGAGGTGAGTGATCCTCCAACTGTAGAAGAGATAAAGGCATGGAAGGAATGGAATGCAAAAGATAAAAAGGTCATGTATTGGTTGTCTACAGTAATTGACAATAATATGCTGGGACATATTAGAAATGCAGAGAATTCATATGCAGCTTGGACCATACTTGAAAGTATGTTTTCTGTAAATACAAAGGCACGAAAGATTCAACTCAAGCAAGAGTTGAATACATTGAAGAAAGGAAAGATGTCTATCAATGAGTATGCACTGAAGGTAAGGAGCATTGCAGATGCCTTGGCAGCGATTGATGCAATGCCCGATGATGATGATTTAGTGTCGTCTACCTTGGGTGGACTTAACAATGAAAAGGCTTGGAAGTATTTTGTAACTCCCGTATATGTTTGAAAGCCATTTCCAGATTTCGATGTGTTGGTCTCCCTTATGATCACTGAAGAGATCAACATGAAAAGTGAGACATCTGAAAAAAGTGGTGAACAGGTCCAAGCTTTCTACTCCAGTTCAGGAAGGGGATGTGGCAGGTTCTCTTCAAGAGGCCGTGGTACAGGACGTGGTAGTGACAACCAGCAAAACAGATTGAATCAACAATTCAGCGATATGTAGGTTTCAGGCGGTCATGGTAGCTTTAGAGGCAGGGGGAGCTTTAGAGAAAGAGGTGGATGGCAGAACAAAGGCTCTAACAACTCTGGTATTGTGTGTCACTACTACTGTGGCAAAATAGGTCATATTGCAGCCCAATGTTATTCTAAGAAAGATGATATTCGCAGTGGTAAGTTATAGTAAGGAAACTATGCATCGTCTTCACGACAGAATGAAGACAAAAATGAACGTCTATTTGTTATGCAGCATATGCTGAATGCTGTTACAGGAAAGGGAACACATGATGATGTTTGGTATGTTGATTCAGGTGCATCCAATCATATGACCAGCCATGCAGAATGGTTTGCAGAGATGCAGGATTTGCAAAATGCAGGTTATGTGTAGATGGGTGATGATTCATGCCACCCAATTTCACACATTGGAAAAGTTCCCTTGTTCTTGCATGATGGTAAGACAAAGAGTCTTTCAGATGTATTACATGTGCCATCTATTACAAAGAACTTGGTGTCAGTCAGTCAAATGGTAGAGCAAGGGCTGCAAGTTAGATTTAATGCAAAGGGCTGCTTTGTAGAAGACTTCAATGACAAGTGCAGGTTGGTAGCAAAGGGAAGTAGAGTTGGACGTATGTTTACTCTGGATGCTGGAATTCCTACTATGAATGCTGCTATGTATGCTAATGGAAAAGGTGTTGTTGCAGATATTGAAATTTGGCACAAACGCATTGGACATGCAAATGTACAAAGGCTGAAATTAATGCAGTCCAAAGGGTTGGTTACAGGTTTGCCTACATGTAGAGTTGTAGAATTTCATAAGGTATGCAAAGCATGTCAGTTTGGTAAGCAGGCAAGACAACCCTTTTCACATGATAGAGATGTAAGCAGAAATATCCTTGATGTTATACATATAGACATTTGGGGGCCTACACAAAATGTATCTCTTGGAGGCAGTTCATACTTTGTCACATTCATTGATGATTGTTCTAGAAAGCTGTGGGTATATTTTATGAAGGAAAAGAGTGAAGCATTTGAGCACTTTAGAACTTTCAAGGCTGCAGTTGAAAGAGAATCAGGCTTGAAAGTAAAGTTCTTGAGGTCAGATGGAGGGGGAGAGTACCTCTCGAATGAGTTCAGTGATTTTCTGGGGTCTCATGGGATAAAGAGACAGTTCACATGCAGATATACCCCACAGCAAAATGGGGTTGCAGAAAGGAAAAATAGACATATTGCAGAAGTAGTACGTGCCTTGATGGATGAAAAGAATATACCTAAGCATTTTTTGTCTGAGGCTGTTCATATTGCTGTTTATGTTATGAATAGAACTCCCACAGCTGCAGTTCATGGGATGACTCCTGAAGAATGCTTTACTGGCAAGAATCCTGATGTATCGCACTTGAAAGTGTTTGGCTGCATTGTGTATATTCATGTGCTAGATGAGTTGAGGAAGAAACTAGATCCAAAGGCTGAAAAGTGTGTCTTTATTGGATACTCTTTAGAGCAGAAAGGGTATCGCTGTTATAACCCTGTCACATGTAAGTTCAGAGTGAGCAGGGATGTCATCTTTGATGAAATGAGCAGTTGGTATGCATCTAGTGGTGATGCATTGGATGATGATGATGATCATGACACTCATGTGCAGGCTGAAAAGCAAGAATCACAGACTCTTAGTGGACTTGAGACATCATCTGGTAGTCCTTGGTCTGGGAGACTAAGGAGTACCTCTACATCTTAAGGTGCATCTAGTAGCACTACAGGTAAAGACAAAGGAAAGAATAAAGTGTCAAAAGACATTGATGCAGTTCTTGATGGAGATTCCAGTGGCTCAGAGAGCTTGGATGATAAGCTTGGCATTCCTTCAGTGAGGACTCCAGGTGTGCAGAGAGCACACGTTAATGCAAAGACTCCATTGAGTGATCCAGTGGTACGCAAGTCTAGCAGGGTGAGATACCCTATTAAAAGATTTGGTTTTGAAGGTTATGCAGCTCACCATTATGCTTATATGGTGAAACTAGTTGAGGATGTTGAGCCCACTTGCTTTGAGGATGTTGTTGGTCATACTCATTGGGATGCAGCAATGGATGAGGAGATGGCTGCATTAGAGGCCAATAAGACTTGGGATCTAGTATCATTTCCAAAGAGCAATAAAGCTATTGGATGTAAGTGGGTTTATAAGATTAAGCACAATACAGATGGTTCTATTAGTAGGTACAAAGCTAGGCTGGTTGCAAAAGCCTATGCCCAGACATATGGCATAGATTATGATGAAACTTTCATCCAGTTGCTAGGATGGCAACTGTCAGATGTGTGATTGCTTTGGCAGCAACCAAAGGTTGGAGGTTGCAGCAAATGGATGTGAAGAATGCCTTCTTGCATGGTGATTTGCAGGAAGAAGTGTATATGGATCAGCCAGCAGGTTATGAAGATTTAGAGCATCCCACGTATGTGTGCAAGTTGAAGAAGGGGCTCTATGGGCTCAAGCAAGCACCTAGAGCATGGTCTGACAAGATCAGAGAGTATCTTGTCAATATTAGCTTTTATGTTTCTCATGCTGATCACTCACTTTATGTGAGAAAGGGAGATGTAGGTTTGGTCATCATAGTCATCTATGTGGATGACTTGATTATTACAGGTGATAGTGATAGTGGGATTGCTGAAGTCAAGGACTTTTTGAAGAGGAAGTTTGAGATGAAGGATTTAGGTGAGCTAAGGTACTTCCTTGGCATTGAGGTGATCAAATGTGATGATGGTATATGGCTGTCCCAAAGACAGTATGGCTTGGATATGTTGTCCAAGTATGGTATGACAGCATGCAAACCACTTTCAGTCCCGTTGGAGCAGAATGTAAAATTGAGTGCTGATGTTGGGGATGAGATAGAAGACCCTACTATGTTCAAGAGGATAGTGAGGATTTTGATCTACATGACCATTACAAGGCCAGACTTGAGCTACGCTGTTGGTCTTGTGAGTCAGTTTATGCAAGTACCTAGAAAGCTACATTTGGATGCAGTCAGACGCATATTGAGATATGTGAAGTCCACATTACATTATGGACTTTTCTATGAGGCAAGTATAGATGTACATGTGTTTGGACACAGATCCAGATTGGGCTGGTAGTATGGCTGATAGAAGATCTACCAGCGGATACATATTCTCTCTTGGTAGTGCAGCAGTTACTTGGAGCAGCAAAAAGCAATCTACAGTTGCTTTGTCGAGTACAGAGGCTGAGTATAGAGGTGCTGCTATTGCAGCATGTGAGGTAGTATGGCTACAAAAGTTAATGGCTGATTTGGATGTGTAGGTGGAAGGTCCAGTTGTCATTTATTGTGACAACATGAGCAGTATACAATTGGCTAGGAACCCTGTGTTCCATGCCAGGACAAAACATATTGAGGTACACTACCACTTTGTGAGAGAGAAGGTACTAGCAGGTGAGATTGACTTGGTGTATGTCAGCACAGAGGATCAGATAGCTGACATCTTTACGAAGGCATTGGGTACAGAGAAGCTTCAAAAGCTTCAAAGCTTACTTGGAGTTGCAGAGATGCAGTTGAGCTTGAGGGGGAGTGTTGAGATGACAAGCTCAACACATGCGGACATTGATGATGGACCGCCTGGTTAGATGGGTCCACACATCTACACTTAGCACGTCGGTGGTCATTATGACTCTCACATGGCCACTGACTCACTACTTATTATATTCAAGTTGTTACACCTATTTACAGCTGGCATAGTTATAGCGCCAGTCGGCTAGTGTAGTCGGTTATGCATTGTTTGACTTAGTAGGCCACTTTTCTTTATGCTGTATCTTATCTATACTTTGTGTATATTGAAAAGTGTGTGAAAGAAGAAGAAGAAACCAGCAAGAAAATGTTTTGGCCTCCATCTCTCTTCTTGTCTCTTGAGTGAGCTTCTCCTTGTACATTCTGTGTGTGATCGGCACAGCATCTTGAGCAAGTCCCCCCACCACGCGATTCTTGACATCATTAACTTGTCAAAGCAGTTCAACTATCATCATAAGCTCATAACTCATGCTATTCAAAAATAATAACGAGACTTTATATTTATGAGAAGTACTTACAAAGATGTATTTGATCATACCATGATCTATCAATACATCATCTCATGAATCCTTTCCGCATGAAAGGTATCAGGGTCTATATTCTCATATATTGGGGGATTCTCATATACATGGCAAACAACATAATGTGGTGGCTCTTGGGGATAACCAAAACATCATATACCAAAATAATGCCTTCTTGGTACTAAAACAACTCTCTCATATGGTACTATTTGTAGCACTTTTTGATATACCAACAAGGTTTCAAATGCAGGCTCATCCCTAATGTCTAGTAACAATTCAACAAAGGCACTGAACAAAAGGTATATCTTAACTATCCTTAGTTATTCAACCCATCGAATCCTCCATAGTTCATAATGAAAAAGAATGTTATGCTCACAATATATCTCCATATGTGACCTATTCCTTGGCCATAAATTTCTCACATACTAGGAGTTAGGAGGAGGTTGCAATACAATTGGAGGAATAAAGATCATCTCCATTATCTCAAATATAGCCTCACCCTATGAGAATTTATTCAACCCTAAGGCTACTTGATACATGATGGGAAAAATATCCTGCAAACATGTAGCTTCCTCATCACTAAGTTCTTGATGAGCATAATGTGTATGCTAGTGCTAGTGCAAGATAATCAACAACAATTTTCTTCAAACAAGTGTGAATATCTTATTAATTCCTCTTATACATTGACTACTTAACCTTACACTAAAAGATCTTTTAAAACCTAGGCTCTTTTGAGACCTAGGCTCTAATACCACATGTGAGGTTCCTCCTCGAACAAACCCGTAGGAGTCCTCAAGTAGTCGACTGAAATTCATATCCATGCACATCACCATCCTATCTTCCCATGGGAAACCTTGGACTTAGTTGAGCATGGGAATCTCAGTTCTACTTCACAAGGGAAGTATAGACAAGTTGTTGAGATGGCAAGCAACACCTGCTACCGACATTGATGATATGGACCGCCTGGCTAGATGAGTCCGCACATCTATACTTAGCATGTTGGTGGTCATTATGATACTCACATGGCCACTGACTTATCACTTATTATATTTAGTTTGTTACACCTACCTACAGCTAGCAAAGATATAACGCCAGTCAATTAGTGTAGTCGGTTATGCACTGTTTGACTCAAAAGGCCACTTTTCTTTATGTTGTAACTTATCTATACTTTGTGTACATTGTATAGTGTATGGAAGAAGAAGAAACCAGCAAGAAAACGTTTTGGCCTCCATCTCTCTTCTTGTGTTCTTGAGTGAGCTTCCTCTTGTGTATGTAGTGTGTGATTAGCATAGCAGCTCAAGCAAGTCCCCCCACCACGCGATTCTTGACATGGTATCAGAGCCGCGCCACTAAGAGAGGCTGATTTTGAAGGTTGAAGTGAAGGAGAAGAAGCAAGGTTTGAGCAAGCAAGTAACGGGTAAGAAGCTCTCCCATTCCTCCACTCTCTCTCTTGGATAGTGCCTGTGGAGGCACTGGAAGCAGGGTCGAGCAAAAATCTTAGATTGCTATGAGATTTGGTGTGCGAGCATATTATTTGGTGTGCAGTTATTTTGGGTGTCTGAGGCCGTTTCAGGCCCCGTTTTAGAGCCGCAAGGTTGTAGACAGTAGTTTCAGGGTACACTGTGATTTCGGCTATATTGATCGAAAGCAGGTTACAGATTGCGAATCTGTAATTTTTGAGGTGTTTGCAGGAAGAAAACATAAGGTTTATCTACAAACAGGTTGCAGATTACATGTACTATTGAGCAATCAGTGAAAAAGGTTGCTTGGTGTATTGTTGTGCACGTGTTGTGAAAGATTGCAGAAGACTAGCTTGCTGTGTTGTATCCTTGTTCGTGATAATGGCAGAGAACAGCGGAAATCCCATTTTTGAGAAGCTTGACAAGAAAAACTACCCTTCATGGAAGTTCCGTGTGACGAACTTTCTCATTGGAAAGGGCATGTATGAGTTTGTTTCAGGTGAAGAAAAGGAGCCAGAGCTAGGTATCCCTCCGACTGCATATGAGTTAAAAGCATGGAAAGAGTGGAATGCGAAAGACAAAAAGGTGATGTACTGGCTATCTGCAGTCATTGATAATACTATGCTGGGACATATCAAGAATGTAAAAACTTCACATGCAGCTTGGACAATTTTTGGGGAGCATGTTTTCAGTAAATATAAAGGCACGAAAGATTCAAATCAAGCAAGAGTTGAATGCCTTGAAGAAAGGAAAAATGTATGTCAATAAGTATGTGTTGAAGGTGAGGAGCATTGCAAATGCTTTAGCAGCAATTGATGTAATGCCGGATGATGATGATTTGGTTTCATCCACTCTGAGTGGCCTTAACAATGAGAAGGCATGGAAATCATTTATTACTTCAGTATATGTACGGAAGCTATTTCCAGATTTTGATGAGCTGATCTCTCTCATGATTACTGAAGAGATCAATATGCAGGGTAATTCGTCTGAAAGAAATGGTGAGTAGGTCCAAGCATTTTACTCAAGTTTAGAAAGGGGACGTGGTAGACCCTCTTTGAGAGGCCGTGGTATGGGACGTGGTAGCAATAACTAGCAAAATAGGTTCAATCAACAGTTTGGTGAAATGCAGGTTTTTGGAGATAGAGGAAACTTTAGAGGCAGGGGGAGCTCTAGAGAAAGAGGTGGATGGCAGAACAACAGCTCTAGAAATTTTGCTATTTTTTGCCATTATTGTGGCAAAACAAGACATGTTGCAGCCAATTGTTATGCTAAGAAGGATGACAATCGCAGTGGTAAATTGCAGCAAGGAAACTATGCATCATCTTCATGACAGAATGAAGAAAAAAAATGAGTGTCTGTTTGTTATGCAACATATGATGAATGCAGTTACAGGAAAGGGGACACATGATGATGTATGTATGTCGATTCAGGTGCATATAATCATATGACCAGTCATGTTGAATGGTTTGGAGAGATGCAAGACTTACAAAATCCAGGTTAGGTGCAGATAGGTGATGATTCATGCCACCCAATTTCACACATTGGAAAGGTTTCCTTGTCCTTGTATGATGGCCAGACAAAGAGTCTGACAGATGTATTACATGTGCCTTCAATTACAAAGAATCTGGTGTCTATTGTCCAAATGGTAGAGCAGGGGCTGCAGGTGTGATTCAATGCAAAAGGTTGTTTTGTAGAAAACTTTAATGATAAGTGTAGGTTGGTCACAAAAGGAAGTAGAGTTGGCCAAATGTTCACTTTAGATGCTGAAATTCCTGCAATGGATGCTGCTATGTATGCTAAAGGAAAATGAGTAGTTGCAGATATTGAAATATGGCATAAATTTATTGGACATGCAAATGTGCAAAGGCTGAAATTAATGCAGTCCAGAGGATTGGTTATAGGGTTGCCTTCTTTTAGAGTTGCAAAATTGCATGAAGTCTGTGAAGCATGCCAGTTTGGTAAGCAGGCAAGACAACCCTTCTCACATGATAGAGAAGTGAGTAGAAAAATACTTGATGTAGTGCATACAGATGTTTGGGGGCCTACACAGAATGTATCTCTTGGTGGCAACAAATACTTTGTCACATTTATTGATGACTGTTCAAGGAAGTTATGGGTATACTTCATGAAGGAAAAAAGTGATGTGTTTGAGCACTTCAAATCTTTTAAGACATCTGTTGAAACAGAAACAGGCTTAAAAGTAAAGTGCTTGAGATCAGATGGAGGGGGAGAGTACCTCTCTAATGAGTTCAGCGGCTTCTTGAGGACTCATGGGATAAAGAGGCAATTTACTTGCAGGTATGCCCCACAGCAAAAGGTGTTGCAGAAAGAAAAAATAGGCATATTGCAGAAGTTGCACGAGCTTTAATGACTGAAAAGAATATGCCCAAACATTTTTGGTCTGAGGCTGTCCATATTGCTCTTTACATTATGAACAGAACTCCCATAGCTGCAGTTCATGGGATGACTCCTAAAGAATGCTTTACTGGAAAGAAGCTTGATGTATCGCACTTGAAGGTATTTGGCTGTGTTACATATGTTCATGTGCCAGATGAGCTATGGAAGAAGCTTGATCCAAAGGCAGAACTTTTATAACCCTATCACACAGGTGAGTTCAGAGTGAGCATGGATGTTATCTTTGATGATATGGGAAGTTGGTATACACTTGCTGGTGATGTTTTGGATGATGATAATGATCTAGATAGCTATGTGCAAAAAGATAAACAAGAATCACGGATTCTTAGTGGGCCAGAAACATCATCTAGTACTACAGCTACAGTGAGCCCTTGGTCTGGGAGACTAAGGAGTAGCCCCACATCTTCAATTGGATCTATAAGTGTTGCAGGGAGGGACAAAGGAAAGAAGAAAGTGCTGGATGGTAATGATGCATCTACCAGTCATTTGGGATTGGATGGAGATTCTAGTGGTTTGGAGAGCTTGGATGATGAGCTTGGTATTCCTTTAGTTAGGACACCAAGTGTACAAAGAGCTTATAGTAATGTAAAGGCTCCATTGAGTGATCCAGTGGTACATAGATCTAGCAGGGTCAGATACCCTGTTAAAAGATTTGGTTTTAAAGGTTATACAGCTCACCATTATGCTTATATGGTGAAACTAGTTGAGGATGTTGAGCCCCCACTTGTTTTAAGAATACTGTTGGTCATGCTCATTGGGATGCAACAATGGATGAGGAGATGGCTGCATTAGAAGCCAATAAGACTTGGAATCTGGTATCCTTACCTAAGGATAAGAAAGCTATTGGCTGTAAGTGGGTTTACAAAGTCAAGAATAATGCAGATGGTTCAGTTAGCAAGTATAAGGCTAGATTGGTTGCAAAAGGCTATGCTCAAACATATGGCATAGATTATGAAGAGACAATCAGTCCAGTTGCTAGAATGGTAACTGTTAGGTGTGTGATTGCCTTGGCAGTAGCCAAAGGTTGGAGTTTGTAGAAAATGGATTTTAAGAATGCCTTCTTGCATGGTGAATTGCAAGAAGTATATATGGAGAAGCTAACAGGTTATGAGGATTTAGAGCATCCCACATATGTGTGCAAGTTAAAGAAGATGCTCTATGGGCTACAGTAAGCATCTAGAGCATGGTCTGCTGACAAGATTGGAGAGTATCTTGTCAGTATTGGATTTTGTATTTCTGCGCTGATCACTCACTTTATGTGAGAAAGGGAGATGCATGTTTGGTCATCATATTCATCTATGTGGATGACTTGATTGTCATAGGTGATAGTGACATTGGGATTGCTGAAGTTAAGGACTTCTTGAAGAAGAAGTTTGAGATGAAAGATTTGGGTGAGCTGAGATACTTTCTTGGTATTGAGGTGATCAGATGTGATGATGATATATGGCTGTCCCAAAGGCAGTATGGCTTGGATATGTTATCCAAGTATGGTATGACAGCACGTAAGCCTCTTTCAATACCATTGGAGCAAAATGTAAAGTTGAGTGCCGACATTGGGGATGAGATAGAAAACCCTACTATGTTCACCAGGATAGTAGGGAGCTTGATTTACATTACTATCATAAGGCCAGACTTGAGCTATGATGTTGGTCTTGTTAGTCAATTTATGCAGATGCCTAGAAAGCCTCATTTGGATGCAGTATATTGAGGTATGTGAAGTCCACTTTACATTATGGACTTTTTTATGAGGTAGGTAAGGACGTATAGGTCTTTGGATACACAGATGCAGATTGGGCTGGTAGCATGTCAGACAGAAGATCTACAAGTGGATTCATGTTTTCCCTTGGTAGTGCAACAGTTACATGGAGTAGCAAAGCAACCTATAGTTGCTTTATCGAGTACAAAGGCTGAGTATAGAGATGTTGCTATGGCAGCATGTGAGGTGGTATGACTGTAAAAGTTATTAGGTGATTTGGACATGTAGGGAGATGGTCTAGTTGTCATTCATTGTGACAACATGAGCAGTATACAGCTAGCTAGGAATCCATTGTTTCATGCTAGGACAAAACACATTGAGGTGCACTACCACTTTGTGAGAGAGAAGGTACTTGCAGGAGAGATTGACTTGGAATATGTCAACACACAGGATCGGATAGCTAACATTTTCACAAAGGCATTGGGTGCAGAGAAGCTTCGAAAGTTTCGAAGCTTACTTGGAGTTGCAGAGATAGAATTGAGCTTGAGGGGGAGTGTTGAGATGGCAAGCTCAACACGTGCCAACATTGATGATGGACCGCCTAGCTAGATGAGTCCCCACATCTACACTTAGCACGTTGGTGGTCATTATGATACTCACATGGCCACTGACTTATCACTTGTTATATTTAGTTTGTTACACTTACCTACAGCTGGCAAAGATATAATGCCAGTCAATTAGTGTAGTCGGTTATGCACTGTTTGACTTAGAAGGCCACTTTTCTTTTTGTTGTATCTTATCTATACTTTGTGTACATTGTCTAGTGTGTGGAAGAAGAAGAAGAAACTAGCAAGAAAACGTTTTGGCCTCCATCTCTCTTCTTGTGTTCTTGAGTAAGCTTCCTCTTGTGTATACAGTGTGTGTTTGGCGCAACAGCTCAAGTAAGTCCCCCCACCACGCAATTCTTGACACAAGTCACCCCTAATAGCAATCTAACCCCCACCTAAGAAACACCACCTTGTAATCAATCAAAGGCAGGAGTGAGGTTAACACCGCAATTGGTTCAAAGAGAGTGAGAGATGGGGGAGAGTGTAACTCAACCCCTCTACCCATAAGGTAAAATCTTAGCTCCGTCCCCTAAAACAGTCTTAAACCTGGTAACTAATCCTACCGGTATTGGGAGGGTCACGATTTAATCAGCTCTATCTAGTGTTGGAAAGTTACCCAACTTATCGGGTCCACCTAGCCACATGTGTCCAATCGTTAGGATCGAAGCCTTCCACTTTCCTCGATGGGTTTTCTTGGTTTTCTAATTAGCAAAGGATACTACCAACTATTTGGACATATAAAATTATCTTCCTTTTGTTAACCCGTTAAACTGGGTTCGTTAAACTCAATCTTTACCACATAACAAACAATTCAAAAATCAGATACTTTATCTTACCATCACTCCGCAGAGTGATACAAAACCGTATTTTCGAACACCATCTAGTCTAGGATAGGACCTTCCAATCCCTCATGATTGGATTGTATATGATTGCACTCCATCTACAAACATGGAAATTTACTGGCTTAGATCCCCTCTAAGATTCCTTGAGCATCAAGAGTCATCCTACATAACAGGGGCACTTACCACTCAGCCCTTTGTCCTCTTAGGTGCTCGAGTGATCAAAATAAAAAACACCTACCTCGCTCGGGAGCATAGGACCCCCACCCATAGGTGAATTTTTCCACACTCTACATATTGTAAGGGAGCATTGGGTTAGGGATCCCAATATACCGAACTACCACAATCCACAACTCGTTCGACTGTGCAAGCCCAAAATCATAAGAGACATAATTCATCATTCACAAATTCAAAAGCAGTCATAACCATAAGACATTTTAACATAGTTGTCAATGCGATGCATAGAATCTATCCCCTTCATCAATTTGCGTGTTTCTTCCTTATAGGCATTTGATAATACTAATGTGCCTTTACAAGTCTACGTAAGTTCTAACTAATCACGATCCTTTTCTTAGGTAGTAACCTGATTATCTCTGTTTAGCCATCCATCGTGAAAATGGTTTATAGCCGCAACCTTGATTTGTTGTGGGATGGTTGGTTCTTCAATTTGAATGGGTTCGGGGTTGACTTTTGCTTGTGCTTCAGTATCGTGTTGAGTTCGACGGCAGTAGCAACGACCATTTCCTTGCGTTGGGGAGCTCTTTGAGTGTGATCTTGCTCAGCACCTCGACGTCTTTTGGAAGCCATGGAAGAAGCTTTAATGGGTTCGGGTAGCGCTTCTGCATAGGGTTGGAGAGAGAGAGAGAAAGAGAGACTTGGTTGATTGCAGTAGAGCTTCGTCACATCAATAGTAGCAGAGAGACATCTGCATGGGTCGTTCTGTGTCCGTGTGTCTTTTACGTGATGCCCTATCCCTGTTTATATAGTATTGGGGGGAGGGGTAAAGAGAGGATGATGACATCATTGATGATAAAGAGAGAACACTTTCTTTTAGTGCTTAGCTTCAAATCTTATGCTTTTTTTTCACTATTTTCATTTTTTTCTACTCTGCAACTTGTTTGGATCATAATTTTTTTTGTATAAACTCCAAATATAGTCATTTGGACACTGAAAACAATCGAAATGCATCTAGTCAACAAGCCCTGGGGGCAAAATTGCAAAAATCTATAAAAAATAGGTAAAAATAATAATTTTTGTAAATCACGTTATTTTTATCGATCTTTTGTCTTGGACGACTTATTCGTTTCAAAATAAGTCACAGTATATATTTGGATCAATCTAAAGTGGGAGTTAAGTCATCTAAATATGATACTAGATATTTCAACTATTCTAGTAAACTAGTCCTGCTTCTTGTAAATCCTATAGAGATTTTGCAATTTTTTTCCATATGTGGACATGCAACATAAATCAATTTTCTTTGGAATGTATACGCACATTGTTTATTAAAATAAACTAAGTAATGGAAACATTACATGATGGATGGCATGGTAAGCAATCTAGCCTAAGGAAAATTCAATCTCAAAACTGTAAGTTATTTGCCCAAGCTCTTGCTCATATTACGCTCCAATAGGTTATGTTTGATATATTGGGATCTTGACGATGTAGGTAGTTAGTACAACATTGGTCATAAGAATTAAAACTAAAATGCCTTGAGATCCATGGGATAACTTCTATGTTGTCAATTCAATTTGGGATTAGGTTAGGTACAAACAACAATTCTCGGCTTCAAAGGCAAGTGGAGAGTTCTAAGGATAAAAAACCCTATGTCAAAGAGAAGAATGATACTGTTATACTTGTTTAGAGAAAGGTCAAGTTGTTGATCAATGTAAGTTCTCAATAGAACTTACATTCTTGCATTGTGTAAGGCCTTGGCATGTGTCATAGCCAAAGTGTTAGGTAAATTTTACATAGAACCGCTCTTGATTCCAAGGGGGAGATCAAATACGCGATGGAAAGGTTATCGCGACTATGCCTACAATGTTTGGAAAAGGATACCATTGTTTTTTGTTTACTGATCAAATAACATCCTAAATGCTTTTGCATTAAACTGATTGTTGGGATGTGATTTGGATGATTATTCCAAGTGCTTGTGTTTGATGGTAAATGCATGGCAGGGGGGGTCAGTGATGACAAGTTGCCATGGGGAACAAAGGAATGTTTTCTTGGAAGATGATATTAGGCTGATTGCCTTGATTATGCTTGATTCTTAATTGGATTAATTAAGGAATGATATTTTATGGAGGTGGATCATCTCCAAGGTCACGCTGCATTTCAACATGAGAAGGGCACTGCTCAATTAACAGGCCCAAGGTCGAGTGGTGAAAAGGCCAACCACGGAAGTTGTGTCTCACTCCTATGTCACTTGGGGTCAGTGGAGCTCTGGACACCCCTTTCCTAGTTTGGAATGGAGTTGAAGACTACCATGAGCCCAACGTCTGAGGCATGGGAAGATCTGATTCTAGATAAGGGATGTAAATTACAGTGCCATGTGATTTGGACCAGGTACTTCTATTGGACAGAAGGAGCATGTATGGGCAGGAGACAAAGATTAACGTAAAGATAAGTTAAGAATTTGTTTTTGAACTTGTTTGTCAAAGGATTGCTTGTTTTGTATTCGTGTCTGTGCCATAAATTACATGAATGAACCCTGTTCCTAAAAGTCTTAATTAAGGAAGTTGATTTTAAATGTCACATATAAATGTGATAGGACCTAATTAAATAACTAAAGAACGCTTATTGAAGGAAGCGAGTGGGCGGAGCTCTTGATGGGTGTGTCCTATGGCAGGGTGATCCCAGAGAACTGGGAGGCTTCTCACAAGGTTTTACTATCATTTGACCTTTAGGCAGTGCTAGGTTAGAACCTGATTCATGTTGTTTTAGGGGACCAGAATGGGACTATGCCCTACGTGCAGAGAGGTAAGAAACGCATCGCTCTCGTTTCCCATTCTCTTTGAACCAAGTGCAGCATGGGTCTACTTCGGCTTGGGTACAAATAACGAATACAAAGATGAATCTATCCACCCGTGCGCTTCCACTGTGAAACTTAGATGGTGATCTAGATAGAAGATATATGAAGAGCTTAAGGCTAGCTAGAACAGCCCTGATTGAGTGAAAGATAGATGATTAATGGCTATGAAGGGGCTTAGATTTTATAGCTTGTGAAGGGGGTCATGACAGATGACCTTCCATATGCACTTGTATCTGTTGACCTTCCATGTGCACATGTGTCTGTTGACCTTCCATATGCACATGTGTTTGTTGACCTTCCATGTGCCCATGTGTTTGTTGACCTTCCAAATGCACATGTGTCTGTTGACCTTCCATGTGCACCTCCACTAGAGTTGGCTAGGGAATAGGGCCCCTAATAACTCCCTTACCTAACTCGATGCAATGTGCCTTGAGCTGCTACCAACTTAATTGCTCCATATAACCCAAAGATTAGACCCACAACGGTCACCTTTTTGCCATCTCGTCACATAGACCTCATCTATTACACAAGTTAGGACTCAACCAATATTCGGGCTCACAGATGGCTTCTCCCCATAATGGGGGCCTTACAACTTTGAGCACCATGGATCATTGGTGGCACCTTATGAGGGTGGAGCATTGAGCATATCTAATACCCCCCCTCAACGTCCACCCACAGGTTAGAACTATCTCCATAGCCCAATGAAAAGTCTCTAAAGATGAACTTGAAGTAGATCCTTTGTAAGTGCTTTGGTGAAGATATTCTCTCCATTCTCCTCTGTTGGACAGTAGACCAATTCCACTATCCATCCTCAATCAAATCACACACATACTGATACTGGATCTCTATATGTTTGGTGCGTGCATGAAACATTGAATTTTTGGGAATGGTGATGTAACTTTGATTGTCACATCTCAGCACAGTTGGTTCTTCATCTTGCACTCCCATATGCCATAGGATCCTTCTCAACTATACTGCTTCATATGTAGCAAAACAAGCTGCCTTGTGCTATGCTTCGATAGAAGACAATACCACTATTGGCTGCTTCTTACTAATCCAAGAGAAAATTCTTGAGCCCAAAGAGAAATAATAACCAAAAATTGACTTCCTAGAATCATTGTCTCTTGCCCAATCTGAGTTACAATTCCCCACAGAGAAGTTCAAGAACTGTATGTGATACCATAGTCAAGAGTCTCCTTCAAGTATCTAAGCACTTGCATCCCAACTTTCTAATGACTCTCATGAGGCTTGTTTGAGAACTTGCTCAAAACACCAACAAAAAAACTAATATATGTTCTGGGGTTACACAAGTAGATCCCAACCTCCTATACCTCCCAATGTCTACTAGTGCTGATGTATCCTCAATGGATAAATTTGCATTCACCTCCATAGGTGTAGCTATCTCCTTGCACTCGGTCAAATGCCTTTAGGATATCCCATGCATACTTCTTGTGAGAGATGAACATCTTTCCTGGCTCTTGCCAAACTTCAATCCCCAAATAATAGTGTAGCAAGCCCAAGTCTTCTATCATTTCAAACTCAGAACTCAAAGCCTTTCGAGTTTGGTTGATCATATCTTCATAGTCACCTGTAATAAGGTCGTCCACATATAGGACAATCACTACAGAATTTTCACCATCCCCATAAACACACAACTTAGCATCTCAGGCACATCTTTTGAAGTTTAAGTTTAAAAAGAACTTATCTATCCTCTAGTACCATGCTTTGGGGGCTTGTTTCAGCCCATACAATGCCTTCTTTAGCTTACACACCTTGGAATGGGGGGCCTCAAACCCCGATGGCTTAGCCACGTACACCTCCTCCTTGAGGTCACATTTAAGAACGTTGACCTAACATCCATTTGGTAAACTGGCTAGCGCTTGTGGGTAGCCACTACAAGTACTATGTGAATAGTGGTCATTCTAGTAGTTGGGAAAAATGGCTCTTGAAAATCAAACCCTTCGACCTGTGAAAATCCCTATGCAACTAGTTTGGCTTTGTACTTTTCTAAGGTACCATCAGCCTTGTACTTTACCTTCCAAATCCACTTGGTGCCAATAACCTTCTGCTTTGCTAGCTGATCCACTAGCACTTAAGTGTCATTCTTCATTATGCTGTCATACTCGGCTTGCATAGCTACCTTACATGCTGGATCTTCAAGTGCTTCTTCTAAGTCAGTTGACTCCTTTATTCTCTCATAATCTCGGTCATCAAGGCCATATTGACTATGTGAGTAGAAGCCCTCCTTTGCTCCTCTATTCTCCGAGACCTCCTTGGTCCGTCTACCTTCTCCTCAATAGATGTAGGCATAGGATTATTGTGGTCATAGAGATGCTTCACCCAATGCGGCAATGGCTTTTCTGATGGGGTGATGTCAAGTTAGTGAAATTTTTTCTCATTATCTGAAGATGATGTTTCCTCCTCCTTAAGGATAGGGACAGCTCTCGAGACAGTGGACTACTTCTTCGCTTGACGATAACGTGGAAGAACTTGCCTTCTCCTCCTCCAGTGTCTGTGGCTGCTCCTTGAACACCACATCATGGCTCACGATGATCTTCTTTGTCTCTTAGTCATATAATTTATAAGCCTTCTTTTCATCACTATAACCCAAGAAGATACATTTTTTTCTTTTTGGTTTTAATTTATTTCTCTTCTCATCTGAAACATGTGCATAATATTCACATCCAAAATTTTTGAAATGTGAGATAGATATTTTCTTACTAGTGTAAGCCTCATGAGGTGTTTTTCCCTTGAGAGCCTTTGTGTAGCTCTGATTTAGAATGTAGACTGCAGTATTAACAGCTTCAACCCAAAAATGGTTAGGCAATCCCTTGCCCTTTAGCATGCATCTTGCCATCTCCACAATGATGCAATTCTTGCATTCCACATCAATGTTCTGTAGAGGTGTGTGAGGCGTCATCAATTGACGCTTGATTCCTTTGCTCTTGCAAAAGTCTTCAAACTCCTTTGAGTGGAACTCACCAACCACCACCATCTGTTCTAAATTTCTTCACACTTTTCCTTATTTCATTCTCAACAAGTTTTAGTCTTTCTTTAAACTTACCAAAATATTGAGCCTTATCATGAAGCAAGTACACCCACATCTTCCTACTGTAGTCATCGACAATCAACATAAAATAAGAAGATCCCCCCAAGGCCTATGAAGGCATCTTATTGCACAAGTCAACATGCACCAACTCTAAAGGAGCTTGTGCTCTTTTCTTGCTTTCATGTGGAAATACCTTTCTCTGTTGCTTGCCCATGATACAAGCTTCACATGGTTCCTTCAATTTAATCACCGCTACATGTAGGTAAGCAACCATACCTTGCTTGTGCATCTCCTTCAACAGTGCAAATTCGATGTGTCTAAACCTTTCATGCCAAAGCTTACTTGTGCCCACTTTGCCAGTGGCTGTAAGAGCACTTAAATCATACAGGTTGTTCCTTCTTTCTCCTTTTCCAAAACTTTGCCATCACTGTCGAGAACTTGTCTTCTTGAACCTCATTTCATGACCAAGATCAGTTATGGTAGCAACTGATAACATATTTCTCCTAATTTCGAGAGCATACAACACATTTGAAAGCTTTTTGACTTCACCATTTGCAACAACAAAAGAAATAGCACCTGCGTCCACAGCATGACATTTTGCATCACTTCCAACCGTCACAATGATTGATTGTTGTAGAGGTTGCATAGAATTGTATAAACCTTTCTTGTTGGTCATGTGATGGGAGGCCCCACTATCCAACACCCATGAGCCAATGGTAGATTCTTCTTGTGCCGAGGAGCACACTTCCTCAATGGTCACCCCATGAATAACTCCAACTCTGCTTCAGTCGTATTGGCTATCTATTTCCCTTTACTTTTAAGGGTACCATTCTTTTCATCTGCCTTCTTGACATGACAATCTGTGATTGCATGCCCTTTCTTCTTGCACTAGAAGCACTCTCCTTGAAACTTCTTCTTACCACCCTTCTTCTTTTGTCACCATCATTTTTGGTGGAGGAATCACCTTTTCCTTTTGCATTGGCAGAGAATGTAGCATGTCCATTGTTGCTTCCTTCTTAGGCTTTCAGCCTCAACTCCTCCTCCATCAATAATGCACAAAACTTCTCAAAAGTCAAAGCTTGAGGTCTCACCTAAGTATTAAGGGAAGTTACTAGTCCATAAAACTTTTATAGGACAAATCCAAAGACACCTCCGAGGTAGCTCCTCGCTAGTCTTTTGTATCCCAGCACCAGCCGTTTGATTGCACCGATTCTTAATCTGAGTGATGAATGCTTAAACCATCTCTCTTTCAGCAAACTTCTCTGCTGTCAGTTGATTCTCCAAGTTTTGAATCCTTGTTTGGTTTCACATTTCATACTGACTCCTCAGTACATTCCAAGCCTCTGATGCTTTGGTTGTATAATGGAATCAAGGTCAGAACACTGTCAGAATAGCTTATAACTAAGTTATACATTGCATCTACATTCCTTCGTTTCCAAGCTTGTAGAAGATCTACATTCAGAGGAATCATCACACTAGAATTTGATGGGTCAGAGGTAGGCTGTGGTTCTGCATCAGTCCCCAGTGCAGTCTCCAAAAGCTCATAATAATCAAGCATAGTTGTAATTTTGAACTTCCACAAGATGTAGTTTGTACCATCTAACTTGCCTTCGCTAAAGGTTGGTCGATGAATCCTCAATGTTTGAAAAGCAGTACAATAGGACCACCTCTTACTTCACTACCTGATGCGCCAGAACTGCTTCCGAAAGATGACATAGTTCCTCTTTATTGTTGAAGCCTTTGCCTCTTGCACACTCTTCGATCCCTAGAGCCCCTTGGGCTCTGATACCATGTAGAAATTACACGGTGCAGCAAATAGAATCTAAGAAAGAGATAGAGAGTACACAACAAATAAAAGGAGAATAAAAATTTTATTTAGCTCCAAACAACTGATACAAAGATGGCTCTGATGTCCACCCATGCGCTTCCAGTGTGAAGCTTAGATAGTGATCTAGACAGAAGTTAGTTGAAGAGCTTAAGGCTAGCTGGAACAACTTTGACTAGGTGAAACATAGATGATTGATGGTGGCTGTGAAGGGGCTTAACTTTTATAGCCTGTGAAGGGGGTCATGATGGATGACCTTCCATATGCACCTGTGTCTATTGACCTTCCATGTGCACATTTCTGTTGACCTTCCATATGCACATGTATATGTGGACCTTCCATGTGCCCATGTGTCTATTGACCTTCCATATGCACATGTGTCTGTTGACCTTCCATGTGCATCTCCACTAGTTGTCTAGGGAATATTCACTTTATTGTTGGCTAGGACCTCTAATAACTCCCTTACCCTACAACTCAATGCAATGTGCTTCGAGTTGCTACCAGCTTACCTACTCCCTCTAACCCAAAGATTAGACCCACAATGGCCACCTTTTTGTCATCCAATCACATAGACCTCATCTGACATACAAGTCAGGACTCAGCCAATATCAAGGCTCACATATGGCTTCTCCTCATGATGGGGGCCTTACAACTTTGAGCACCATGGATCATTGGTGGCACCTTATGAGGGTAGGGTATTTAGCATATCTAATAGTCCACATATCTATACTTAGTACATCGGCGATCATTATGATCGTCACATGGCCACTAACTTATCACTTATTAGATTTAGTTTATTGCACCTACCTACAACTAGCATAGTTATAGTTCCAATCGATTAGTATAGTTAGTTAGGCACTCTTTGACTTAGTAGGCCACTTTCCTCTATGTTGTATCTTATCTATACTTTGTTTACATTGTATTATGTGTGGAAGAAGAAGAAGAAACCAACAAGAAAACATTTTGGTAGCCATCTCTCTTCTTATGTTCTTGAGGGATCTTTCTCTTATGTGTATGATGTGTGTTTGGCACATCAGCTCAAGCAAGTCTCCCCACCATGCGATGCTTGACAACTAAAGCACCTAGCACTAATCCAAGTCCAAGCAACTCAAGTAGAGTAAGAAAGTCGATGCAACTATTGACATATGATAACTATGTAGCTCATCACGATGCATATATGGCTAAGGTTGTGCAAGATGTAAAACCCACTTATTTTGAGAATGCAATGGTTAATGAGTATTGAGATCGTGCTATGGATAAAGAAATGGTTATACTTATGGATAATGACACATGGGATTTGGTTCCTTTACTTGAAGGTAAGAAAGCTATTGGATGCAAATGGGTTTACAAGGTTAACCAAAAGTTAGATGGATCTATTGAGTGCTATAAGGCATGACTAGTTGCCAAAGGGTATGTGCACACTCAAGGTATTGATTATGAGAAGACTTTTGCTCAAGTGGCTAAAATGGCTACTACAAGGGTTGTTATAGTAGTAGCTACATCAAAATGTTGGATCATGTATCAAATCAATGTTAAGAATGCCTTCTTGGAGAGGGAGTTTCAAGAGGAAGTTTATGTGGAGTAGCCACCTATTTATGTGGATTTACAACCATACAGATTATGTATGCATGATTCATAAGGGTTTGTGTGCACTGATGCAAGTAACCATGGCATGGCATGATAGGATTTTAGAATATCGTATTAACATTGGATTTTGTAGAGCACATGCTAGTCACTCACTCTATGTCTATGAGAGTAATACAAGTCTTGTGGTTACTACTATATATGTGGTTGATTTGATCATTATGGATGATAATGAGATAGAGATTGACTATGTGAAGGATCTCCTCAAGACTAAATTTGACATGAAGGATTTAGGAGAGCTATACTATTCTCTCAGCATAGAGATAATGAAGACTCTAGAGGGTATATGCTTGCCACAAAGATAGTATGCATTAGATATATTATAGAAGTATGGTATGGCTTATTGCAAGCCTATTTCTACACCTTTGGATGTTAATGCTAAAATTAGTACACATAAGGGTGACTTGATTAAGGATATTACTATGTGTTAGAAGATTGTGATCTATTTGACAATCACTAGGCTAAGACCTAAACTAAATAGTTGGTTTGGAGAGCTAGCTCATCCAACTTCCACGGAAGCCACATTTGAATAAAGTGCAACACACATTGCACTATGTCAAGTCTACATTGGACTATGACTTATTCTATGGTGTAGGTATACCATTGGACTTACATGGTTAGACATATGCAAATTGGACTGGTAGTATTTCAGATAGAAGGTTTACCAATTGTTTTATGTTTTCCTTTGATAGCATTAGTGTTACTTGGAGTAGCAAGAAATAGCTGACCATTCCCTTGTCTAGTAAAAAGGTAGAGTATAGAGGTGTTGTGATTGTAGCATATGAGGTAGCTTGGTTACACAAGCTATTTGGTGATTTCAGGATGCAAGTGGATAAGAAGGTTATCATTTATTGTGATAACCTTAGTAGCATTTCATTGGCTAGGAAACCAGTGTATCATGAGTAAACCAAACATATAAAGGTCCATTACCATTTCATTTGAGAGCAGATTCTGGTAAGTGATATCAACTTGGTTGATGTGAGTAGAGGAGATCAAGCTACTGACATTTTTACCAATGCTTTGTGAGTTGAGAAGCTTTAATGCTTCAAGACTATGCTTGGAGTTCATGAGCTCATGCTGAGCTTGAATAGAAGTGTTGAGATGTCTAACTCTACATGAGTTGGCATTGATTGCATGCCTTTGGTGATGTAGTAGGATATTATTAATTGGTATGTTAGTTGACAGACTTGAGGATACACCAGTGATTCTACAATTGGACTGCACCCATGTAGTCCATCCTTGGTTATGGCACATTTAGAGCACATTCATAGTGCCACCTCTTCTTTCTTTAGTAGGTTCACACTTAGTGACCACATGTATATACGTTGTGGTACTTTCATACTAGTCCTTTATCATGTTTTAGACCTTGTTATTTGTGTGGAAGTAGAATAAGAAAGAAGAAAAAGAATGTTTCAACCCTATCTCTTTGTGTTCTCAAGTTTCCATTGCTTTTGTTTGTGTGCTCTTGGATCCTTCATCTCTCTGCCCCTTGTCACTTTTCATCTATATCTCTTTCTCTCTCCATGCTTATCTTTTGGAAATACATGAGAAAACATAATCATGTATGTATTAATATCTTTAATACTCACTTTGGCTCAATATTTAATTCCTTCTTTATTTCTTGCATACTTCAAAAAATCTAGTCACAATGTTGAGACTAAGTAGTAATCTAAGATCGTATTTCCACCCTAGATAAAAATAGTCACATTTTTCAATTAATCCCAAAGCTAATTATATCTCTCTCACCAACTTAAGATTTGGCACTAAATTTTGTTGTAAAGCACAACAAGTACACTATAATTTTGATGACGAATTCAAAGAGAAAATTGACATTCCATAATATATGATAAATATTTATAATATTTTTATCACTTAGAATCATGTGAATAAATATGATATTACTCTATTTTTTGAGCTTAAAATATTTAAACATACCACATGGATTCAAAAGAAGGGATCTATTAAATATCATTTCTATGCATTTTCTACATACATAACACTACAATAAAAAGTGGTGTTCATAGATTGAATTAAAAAATGGACATGTTTTATTTAGAAAAAACTCATAGATAATTGTATTTTTAAATAGGCCTTGAATGCATGTGCTATAGAGGATTGACATATGGTGAACTCTCATAGAATAGGGTAGAGGGTCCTTTAGTATTCCTTAGCAAAATGTTTTCTTACTAAAGGAAGTTCTTAGAAGAATAACTAAGGCAAAGCATCAAATTTCTAGAAAGCATCTCTCAAAACATGGCTTATAGGACATTGTACAAATTCTCACTGAATTTTGTGTAACTAAGTCTTACTAGAGATTGGAATCTTGAGGATATGAAGGTTCACCTCAAATATTCTCTCAATCTAATTAGTAGTTTTTTGTTATTGCAAAATTTTCCAATCATGAACATTGGAATGTTGTAGAATTTAAATATTACAACTATCATCTATTGCCATAAGTACCTTGTCACCTTATGGTGTTGTCACTTTGAAGAAAAATGTTTCTAGGATTAATAGAATCCTTGCATTCCACTACCAAAGTCACACGTAGGCAATGTATACAAGTGTACATCCAAGGTCTAGTAAGAAATGTGGTGATAAATTAAACTTTCACATGGACAAAAAGAAGTTGCATAAAAATTAGGCTTATTATGGCTTTCTATATGTGGAGCCAAAGGTGGCAAGGACCATGTAGGAGCTAATATTTTGTCGTTAATATGAAAAAATTGGGACCACATATAAGTATATAAAATATTCTTGAAGACCCTTATAAACCCTATATGACACGTGTAGTCAATGCTTATTAAAAAATAATCCATAAATTTTCCAAAAATAAAACACACCCCTTTTCTATTCAATCTGTGAGTAACTCCTTTATATGATACTCTTTTGTATATATAATATATTTTGTTGGAAATGTATGACACTTATATATTTAGTAGTGAATATCTATGTTTGTGACATATGTTGAACAGTTAAGTTTTCCTTTCTAGATTGCTAAACTTTGGTAACTTTGGAAATCACATCTAGAAGATATGGTCTTTCCACCAAAAATTGGTATTTTTCCAAATAAGGCTTTCGATGCAATCCTTACAAGGGTTTTTTTCAAAATCGACCCAAATTTTGGGAAGGAAAGCTTATCTTTTAAACCTACTTACCTCAGTCTCCAACCTACACCTTATTCAAGCCCTCCTATTTATTCTAGTATAATGAGGGATTTGGAATAATTAATATAAAATCCTAATGTGAAACCATTTTTGGAAATGCAAGTGATATGAAAACCAAGACATATAGGCAATAATAGCATAAACAACACTCACATGTAACAAATTTATCTTGCTTATAATGGAAGTAAAAACTTTAGCCTATAATATATTATAGATATCTCTTAAACATAAAAATGTCAGATGACATGGTTACATCTTCCACATATTCGATTGCTAAAAGTCAATGTTTTTTTGAGAAACACGGATCTTGACCAATGTTAGCTATGGAGGTTGGAAGTTAGTGACAAGAAGCATGATGGCTAATGACTCAACAAGACTCTTACTCAAGTCAATTAGGTTCCAAGATAGACTAGCTTGGACTCATAAACACAATCTTGAGTAGACATGGGCAAGACTGAAAGTACAATGTACAATAGCATTTATTTTCAAATGATTATCAAGTACATTCTTTTATAGTTGCAAGATGGTGCCACTTTCCTCCACTGTGCATGTGGAATAAATGCAACTCTTCCTAGATTGAGTTGCATGTTCCTTACCTAGCTATTCCATACAAAGAGGCAACACATGGGTGTGATTGCAATATATTTCTCAACACTTGTCCTCAATTACAACCATGAAAAGCACTAAGTATATAGAGGCTATCATGAGTAGAACCTTAATAAGTGTAGACATGGAAAAAAAAACCATATAAAGCTAGAGGCTATCACAAGGCCTCACTAAGTGTGTAGAGGCTATAGTGCAAGAGGTTACATGAGGAGTACAAGGCTTATGATAAGAACATTAAGACAAGTACATACAATGCTCTAAAAAAGTCGTGGTCCAAATAGTGGGAATAGAAGGATTGATGAGGCTTGTCCTTCTGCTCTTGAGTGTCTTCTTCTTCCTCATGGTCTTCTTCATCTTTGATAGTTCCAAAGTGGGCCTTCTATGATCTTCACCTGGAATAACAAAATTTTCAATATACCCAAATTTTTTACAAAAGTCACAAATAAAGTGTTTCTTTCCTTTGTTCTTGTTCACATAGAGCACATGTTCTCTCTTTTGAAGTGCTTGCTTCCTCTTTACCTTTGAGCTTCTTCTCTTCTTCAAGAAGTGACGCTTTGATGTCTACCAAATTTAAATTTGGTATATTAATTACTACAGTGGAGACATTACCAAATTTTGGAGGAAGACTCTAGAGCAAGATTCCAATGCATATGTCTTCTTCAATTTTTTAAATTAATCCCTACAAGTTGAGTTAGCAAACTTTTGATATAATGTAATATCTCTCCCGTGCCTCCCCCATGAGAACCCCCCCTTTTTTTTCAAAAATTTTAATTACCTCTCTCTCTCTCCCTCTTGATAGCATGTCAGGGAAAGAGAGAGAGTGATGGGACCTAAAACGGGCCGGCACTGGCTCATGCACTAGCCGGACCTCTATCATGCGCTCAACAACCCCACGGCCTCGCGGCCAGGAGCATTGATGACACATACATCATACATTGCCTTCCTAAACATCTTGCGTTTGTATCACGTCTCGTAGTCCAACTCTAACCCAATTAACACTCCTCAGATGGAGTCCCAACACATTGCCAAATGGCACGAAGCACAAACATAGGAGGTCCTCCCACGGCTGACTGACGCTACCTCACTGCGACTCTCCTACACCTTGGGGATTGGCCCCTCGATGCGTCGCTAAACATATATAACACAATATTGCACATATTTCCACTCAAGGTACCAATTGATCGTATCTAGGAAAGTACCGTTTTCCTCACTTTCTTTCCCCCTAGACCCAACGCCTAGCCTACAGCTTGGACAACCTTACTCACTCAACGTTGGTCATGATCTAGAGAATACAGGTGCTATGCATCCAAGAGGTATTGTCTGATACCTTTTATCATTTTATACTTCATGCAAATTGTGAATGTCCATGTGTCAAAACAAGGAAAAATCAGCATTGTGCACATGTGGAAAACATTTCTTTCAATGATTTTGACTATCGCTCGTATACGACGTTGCATGAACCTAGCACCGAGAAACCCTCGTGCTACTAGATCCTTATTTTAAATTAACGATCGATCTATATGATATGCATAAAAAAAAGAAAGTTTTTCATCATTTCATTCAGCATTTAAACACCTTTTATACACTCTACCCCCTCACCCGTTTAGGTTGTGCATTATTGATCGGTTTAGGGTTCATTTCCATGTTTCTTGTTGTATGAAAAGCAATAAAAACTCACTAAAACATAAAATTAGGGTTGAACTGAGGCTAAACCTCATACTTCTGACCCCCCATACCTACACAAACATGGTTCTTATTTTTCCTTAATTTTCGGCACTCAAAATCCATTTTTCCCCTATTTTTTACCCATTTTTCCTATTTTTCTTGTATTTTTTTGCAATATTAAATAACTAAAAATACAAAATGAGTTGTGGGATGTGGCCCTTAGGTTCATTTGCAGCAAAAATAAAAATTTAGTTGCTGTATCTTATTATATTTTCCATTTATATATCAAAAACACCCAATTTCCCCATATTTCGCGTGTTTTACAGGTTTTACACCATTAATTTCAGTCAGAACACTTATGATTTTCTGACTTTCTGAGCATAAACTGATCAAACTCATAGCAAACAACATTATGATGCATAATCATCCCATGGGAACAAGTAATTTCAGTCATAACACTTATGATTTTCTGACTTTCTGAGCATAAACTGATCAAACTCATAGCAAACAACATTATGATGCATAATCATCCCATGGGAACAAGTATTCATGAAGCAAATTGTATAAAACATCCATTTCCTTTGTAAAAATGAGATTACCGTTCTTTGCGGGTTGCGGGTTTTTATTTGCCATATCTCGGGACTGATTTCCAGCAGTCATTAATGCTCATGACAGTCCACAATCAGCAATCTTCATTCCTCTTGAACCACGGAGCAATTCGGTCTTCATTGGACAAGCATCCGTCATCCATTCTTCTTCTTCTTCTTCACCACATGAATTTGCCCTTAGAAGAGAGAGAGGGAGGAGAGAGAAAGACTGATTTTCTCTCTCTCTCTATAGTCCACCATTCTTCGCGCGAGAGGAGGTGATGCAGAGCGGAGAAGGAGTGGACCAGCCTTGCCTTGCCATTGATATGGCTTGCTCTCAAAAAAAAAACTCATCCATGGGAGGGGGGGCGGGGGGGGGGGGGGGGGGGGGGGGGTTCCTCGCGTGGCTGATCAGCACGTTGCTCTCCTCCTTTCACGTTTTTTTTTTAAAGGGGTGGGGGGTCCCAAGAGGCACCCGCTTTGGCCCCCTCCTTGGCCACCCTTTTATTTCTGGCCCTTTTTTGGGCCTTTCTCGCATACAATGTCCGAATCACGTTCTGAAAATTTCTGCGCGACCGTCTTGAGACCACGAACTGACCGGAAACTTCCATTGCCCAAGCGCACGGAAAAATTACTAAAATTCTTGGAGTATCGCACGGGCGCCCGTCAAGCACTTGATGCTTAAAATCGACCTAGGTTGAGCCACCGCCTTCGACGTTGAATATTTTCCCCTTGATATTCGTAATTTTTAGCTATTTTTAAGCACTTCTTGGCATCAAAATTCCTCTCTCATTGGCGACCACGGGATAGGGCGACTCAACACAGGACAATGCTCTCCCTACCCCTGACAAAACCAAGGCATGACATCCACAAGGAGTAGGCCTAGCATAATCTGATAAAAGGTCCGAAGCTAGTCACTTAACCAACCGCTCCAACACGGCCAAACTAAAAAGAACTATCAAAGAGGTTGCCCTAAGTGGTGGTCTGAACTACCTACCTAACTAAGGACAACACAACTAGGAGCTCCTACTAGGCAAGGGCTCCTATAGCTTGATCAAGAAGTATTTTCTGTCAGCACACTTCTTCTTTTAGGCTTATTATTTTTCCATACTCGGGCATGTAAAAAGGAGGGAGCTGAGCGTAAGGAGAACAGGGCATCGGCCTCAGGACCTGTCTCGGTACCCAAGAACCTACCAAGTCCTCGCAAGGCGACACTTAATCCTTTTCTAACGCTCACTTTTATTTTCGCTCCAACCTTCCTTATTTCCTTTCTTTTCTAGCAAGATGCCACCCCTAGGAAGACAAGGCATCGGCCCCGGGTTTGACTCATCCCCAGGAACCTACCAGGCCTTCGCTAGGCGATGATCAACTACTTATAAATTCTTCTTTCTTTTCTTTTCTATTTTTTGATAGGGGTTAGAACCCCTTTTTACACACCTTTGTATATATTTATTATCTTTAAGATATTTAGGGTTTTTCTTTCTATCATCTTTATTTTTCTTCTGCAGGCTTCTCTAATTGCCTCACAACTAGCAAGAACTCCTAGAACGGCTGCCTAGCAGGCTAGCAGAACATGGTCACTAGGACTCCCTTCTAAAACAGGTCTTTCGATGCTTGACAATATCTTTACAAGAGGCAACAACTACTCAAACCTCCCTCAAACATATTGAACCTAAACCTCGGACTTCATGCCTTGGACGCCGGTCCCCAATAAGAAACGAAAAACCCCTTAACAAGTACACAAACACATAGAGCATAAAAACCACAGTACTCATAAAGGAAAGATATCACTTGGATAGGGCCATGAGAAGCTTCCCCGCAACAAAAGGCTCCTTCCAAGCTCTTCTTCCGAACCTGTCTAACACAGAACTAAAACAAGAAACCATTAAATGCACCTGCACTAAACAGACAACTGGCCCTCTTGGCCTAATGAAATAAAACACTTCACCACAAAACTTGATCGGCCCTCTTGCCCTAATGAAATAAAGCACTTCACCACAAAACTTGATCGGCTCTCTTGGCCTAATGAAATAAAGCACTCAGAACCTCGCAAAACGGGCCCTCTTGGCCTAACGAGATAAAACATAGTAGCACCTACACATCCTTCCCTGGAATAGCACAGATAAACAATAATAGGCTCCTTCCCAAGGAGGAAAAACAGGCTCGTAGCCCTAAACTAAATGCATAAGGTTATGACCCATCCCTCCTGCATATATAGCAAGAGGCGTACGCATAACATGTTGTCTAATTAACCTATGGGTCCAGGATAATAACGGTAGATTGGTCTCGGCTACTCTTTGCATCACCCATATCAACCATCATCTGCCATATATTGCATGCTCTGATAACATTCCCCACAAGCAACCGGGTCCTGTTTCATCATTGATCACAATATCCAAACTAGGACCACAATTAAAGAAGAGGTCTTCTTCATAGGCAAGATTTGCCAATGAATCCGCAAACTGATTCCAGTAACGTGGAATCAGCTGAAAAGACACTCTCTCAAACTCCTCAAGTAGGGTCATCGCAGTCCGATGATACATACAAAGAATGGGATTCTGCACTGTGTATGTCCCATCTAGCTGATTCAGGATCAACTAGGAATCCCCTTTCACTAACAATCGACGAATACCACCTTGTTTGGCAATATACAATCCCATAATCAAGGCTTTATACTCTGCCATATTGTTAGTGAATCCTACCCCGAGATAAGTGGCTATCTTCATCGTAACTCTATGTCGGGGATCTTGGATTACTACTCCAACACTTCCTTTTTTATTAGGGCCCCTAGACGCTCCGTCAAAATATAATGTATACGTCCACAATAGGTTTACACAGCATGCCATCACGAACTCCTCTATTCGTAATTATGGTAATCAAAGTTTAGCATGTTGAGAGGATGAACTGACGGCTCCATCCCACCTTCTGTCATGAATCGCGTGGTGGAGGGGATTGCTCAAGATGCTGCGCCGAACACACACAGAATGCACAAGGAGAAGCTCACTCAAGAGATAAGAAGAGAGATGGAGGCCAAAACGTTTTCTTGCTGGTTTCTTCTTCTTCTTCCACACACTTTACAATGTACACAAAGTATAGATAAGATACAACATAAAAGGAAAGTGGCCTACTAAGTCAAACAATGCATAACCGACTACACTAGTCGAATGGCGCTATAACTATGCCAGCTGTAAATAGGTATAACAACCTGAATATAATAAGTAATGAGTCAGTGGCCATGTGAGAGTCATAATGACCACCGACGTGCTAAGTGTAGACGTGTGGACCCATCTAACCAGGCGGTCCATCATCCATGTCCACATGTGTTGAGCTTGCCATCTCAACACCTTCTTCATTGAACTCAACAGGGATACTCGTCAACAATCGTAAGCAGTGATGGCAGAAGACTTTAATCTCCCACACAAAGGCTCCATCTTCTTGCTCAATCACCTTGTATCCTTTGCTTCACTAGATGAGTTTCCCTTGATGATATCTTTGCTCCAGATATGGGTGCTCTAGATAAGGAATTAACCGACCCATCAACCGACTTTTAAGCTCTTTCGCAGGTTTCAAATCATTCCTAGCATGGACCTGCAATGCATTTCTCTATATTAGCAGACTTAGAAATAATAAGGTTTAATCTTATTAAGATTAACCTTATTTTTAAACTCTACTCCCTATAAATCAGCTAATAGGGCCATAGACCTATTTTTCCCTAACCTGACGATCTTGTAGGGGCCATCCCATTTAGGTTCCAACTTCCCTGGAAACAACTCCCTACGCGCATCGTAATAGAGGACTAACTATCCTTTTTTAAAGGTATATTTCTTCTCTCTAAGGTCATGCAACTGCTTCATCTGACGTTTAGCCACCTCCTGGTGTAATAAGCTCTGCAACTTCAGCTCATCCAGGTGGGCTATAGTCGTGAAACGTTCAAAAAGTGAATCCTTATCCCCCAAAGAATGGTTAATTGTAAACCGTATGGTTGACAACTCAATTTCAAGGGGTAACACACACTCTTCCCCATAAACCAATTTAAATGGAGTATAGCTGGTAGCTCGCTTGAACGTGGTATTATACGCCCATACTGCCACATAAAGCTTCTTGTCCCAGTCTCGTTTCTTCTCAGAGACTATCTTAGACAAGATACCCACAAGCTGCTTATTAGTACTTTCCACCTGCCCATTTGCTTGCGGATTATAAGGAGTCGTTTTATTGCGCTTGATTTTCCAAGCTTCTATCAAGCTTTTGATCAGCTTATTTAGAAAATGGTTTCCACGGTCCGACACTAATTCCCTCGGGGGACCGAAACGGCTGATTATCTGCTCTAACAGGAAACTTGCAGTCTCTTTTGCATTGTCCTGCCTCATCGCCCGCGCTTCTGACCATTTTGTGAAATAATCAATGGCTACTATAATGTACCTCTTCTAGGTAGTGGACGACGGGGTAATAGGACCCACAAAATCAATGCCCCACTTCTCAAATGGAAGGATAGCCATGATAGGCGTAAGTGGGCGTTTTCTATTTTCTCTACTATCATGTCTTTGACATGTATCACATCGCTTCACATATTCAAAAGAATCTTGGAAGATGGACGGCCACCAATATCCGGCTCTTAAAGCCTTCTGCACCGTCAACCGTCCCGCGAAGTGCCCTCCACATGTAGAGTCATTGCACTCTTCCAAGATAAAAGGAACCTCGTCAGGCATCACACATCGGTGGTAAATATCATCAACACCTTGCCGATATAGTGTCCCTGCGATCAATGAAAACTTCAAAGCTTGCTGCTTGATTTTTCTCTTTTCAGACTTTGACAAACCAGCTCCCGTCTCTCCTGTTGATAGATAATGTGTAATAGCAGCATACCATGATGGAATAGAAGCTGTATCAATTTTGAACATTTCCTCAATATCACTTCCTTCAGCCAAAGTCTCTTTCGGCTCCCCGAAATCCACAAGGCATTCCACAATACCCTGCAACCTTGGTGGCTTACTCTTAATCTCATAATCGAACTCCTGCAAAGTGATTAACCTTTTTGCCAAACGATCAGGCGGCTGCAGCTTGTTCATAAGCAATCTAAGTCCTTCCGCCTTCGTATAGAATACTACCTTTTCATAGAGGATGTAGTGCCTGAATTTCTTAGTCCCAAAGACCATCGCAAGACACAACTTCTCCATGTAGGTATAGTTAATCTCTGAAATGCCCAACTTTCGACTAGCAAAAGCTATTGGATGATACCACTTTTCCTCCCAAATTTGGGCTAGATAACAGCTGATACTATACATAGTGGCTGCTGAAAATATATAGAACACCTCGCCTCTTTTAGGTGCTTTTAAAACGAGTGCTTTTACTAGCTCCTGTTTCACATCCTCAAAAGCTACCTTACAAGGGCCGCTCCATTCAAATGAATAGCTAAAGGATAATAAATTCGTTAATGGCAACGTCCTTTCTGCCAAGGTATTTATAAACCTTCGATAGTACCCTATCGATGACAGAAAGCTATGAACCTATTTCGGAGTGCGCGGTGGACTCATAGCAACTATAACCTTGATCTTTTCAGGGTCAGTTGCTATTCCCACTGAACTGACCACATGGCCTAGCAATAGCCCATAAGGTACGCCAAAGACACAATTCCGTGGGTTAAGAGCGATACAAAATTTTCTGCAACGCTCAAAGCACTTTCTCAAAATAATCAACATCCTTTCCCTTACAGTGGCTGCCCCCAGGTCATCAATAAATACTTTCAACTCATCTGGGGAGATGTCACCAAATGTCTTGTCTGTTGTTCGTTGCCACGATCCAGGTGCATTGCATAAACCAAAGGCCATCACATGGTACGCAAAAGTACTGAAGACAGTAATAAAAGTTGTTTTCAACTTGTCCTCTTCTGCAATTGCCATCTGGTTATATCCTGCAAAGCAATCCATGAACGAATATATTTCCCTACCCGCTAATTGATCCAAAATCTAGTCAATAAATGGCAACGGGTAGTAATCCTTAACCGTCTGCTTATTCATCTCTCTAAAATCCACACATAATTGGATCTGGTTGTTTTTCTTCTTCCTGATAACAACCGGTGAACACCATTCTGTGTGTTGTACAGGGAAGATCAAACCAGCTTTCCTTAACTTCTGCAACTCTTCAAACAGCTTGTCCCTCAATTCAAAAGGCATATGCCTTACCTTCTAACGCACAGGACGACTGCCTTCTTTTACAAGAATAGTATGAACATCGATGCTGGGAGGAATGCCTCTCAGCTCATCATAACTCCAAGCAAAGATATCGCGGAATTCTTGAATTAGGGACACATAGTCCTCCCTTTCTGCTGAGAACCTAATTTAATTGGCCACGAATCATTCGATGTGCCAAGGTCTAACTCAATCACATCCGCATCTCTTATCCTATCTAGAGGCTCTATCGGCTCATTTAGAGTTATCTGATAGATATCCTCTATAGTGGACCTGTCTTTAGATTCATCGCTGGATGATGTCTCACTACCAGATGGATCGTCTGCTGTTTCTAATTCAATAGAAGATAAAGGAGCTCTCTCACTTTGAGGAGACTCAGGATAAGCATCGACTATTACTCGATTAGCACCTCTACCTAGAACCACTCGACCGGCGGGTATATCGACTTGACAGTCTATTCGTAAGATCCAAGGCCTACCTAGCAAAACCCGATAGCTAGGATGTCCTGCAAATCTTATCACCCTAAAGTCCAAGAAACATTCTACACTCGCAACTGTAACATGGACTCTAGTAACGCAACCTTTTGGTTGTCTTAGAGTATCATCAGCCATTCTCAGAAGGGTGGATCTTTCTTTCTGGATGCCTAGACCCAGCCTCTCCATCAACTCTGAACTCATGATGTTGACAGAGGATCCAGTGTCTACAATGGCATGAACCACTAATATTTCGTCCACATAAGTTGGAACCCTAGGGCAGTTCTTTTCAGCATGATCAAACCAATCTTCTCCTACTCGTGCTATGCCCAAGGGTTCTACAATATACCCGATACGCAGGATCTTCTTAAATTCCTTACGTACTCCTGGAGATAATTTGATCAATTGCAAGAGATTCACATCTGGTTTAACTTCGCAAAGAGAACTTGCTAAATCAAAGTCATGATAAGTAGCCAAAGCTCTCTTTTCTCACCAAACCATTCTCTCTTTTGGTCTTTAGACCGATTTTGGTTCTTCTTTCTTAACCCTTGCCTTCTTTCTGGGCACTTCCTCATCTTTTTTAGGGTCAACTTTTCTATCAACTGGCTTTAGCGGTCCCCCTTCTATACTAGGACTCTGGACTTGCGTCCCCTTATCCCCTTATTTAGGGTTTGCCTCAACTGGTTTTGTATTATCTTTGTCAACCTCTTTAGCCTTTTGGCTTCTTGTCACGGCTCTTAAGTTAGAGGTTTCAACATCATTAACTCATACAGCCTCAATAAGGCTGACTCCGTTGCCTTGTGGCAACTAGTTGTTTTTCCCCTCTGCAATATTTGCCTAGGTGCATCATTCTGCTGCAAGTTATTTCCTTGCGCTCTATGATTCATTGGGTCCGGCTGTTTACTCCCTTGTTGGAGAGAACTAATCTTACTCCAACAGGTTGCAGCTAAATGACCAGACTTTCCACAAATGTCACATTTCACATTTGGACAGTTTCTAGGGAAGTGCTGTCCACCACACCATTTACAACTGAATCTTGAGGGTCCACCCTCTTCAGGGCATCGACTTCCTATCAAATTTTATTGCTTCTTCAAGAAATTAACGTCAACGGCTATTTGTCGATATTGCTCGGAGATCATATCGGTATAATGCTTCATCATGTCCTTAACTTCGCCAAGGACATTAGATGTACTCGACTCGTAGCCTCGATCGTCAACCCATCGTTCCATTGGCCTAACCATCTGATTTGGCATTGGCTATTGACCCACAAGAACAACATTAGAACTTGAAACTTGGCCTCCAACATTTGATGGAGCCAACTGACTTGCCATAGGCATAGTCACACTGGGAGGAGCCGGTAATAAAGGTACATTTGAAACCATACTCCCTCTCCCAATAGGGTTAGTCATAGGGATCCCTTGACTTCCATTCGTCAATGTTAGATTGCCACTAGGTACTAAACCCCCATTAACATTCATTCAAGAAGAGTAGGCCATTTGTAATCGTGCTTCTACTCCCTCTGCCTGCGTAATAGCGGTATCTATATCTGCCAAGGCCACACTGCTCAATTGTACTTGGATATTAAAGTCCAACCCATGCAAAAAGTATTGCAATTAGGTAGCTGGTGGAATGGCAATGTAAGTTTGCAACTTACGGAATACTTCCTTCAACTTCTTAGCATATGCTTTCACGTTCTCATGAGGATCTTGACGTGTTACATTCAAGACCCGCAACCAATATTGGCCACCTCTTTCAGGGACATATTCCGCTCGAAAAGCTGCATAGAATTGATCAATGGTGGTTATAGTTCCATGCTCTATGCTGTGATACCAAACCGTAGCCCTTCCTTTTAACGTCATATTAAAGAACATCATGAGATGTCCCTCATCTTGGATGCGATAATTGAACATCAATCTCTGAAATTCCCAGATGTGAAATTTTGCATCCTCTTCCGCTAACCCATTAAAAATGGGCAAGGGAACCCCTAAGGCTGGTAAATCTGGCATCCCTGCAGAAATCGTAATAGGCTGTGCCATGGTGACAATCGGATTAGCAGTAGGAGCTTGAAATGACGGATTCACCCCCCCCCCCCCCCACTTGAAGTGGGTAAACTTGGTGGAGAAGAGGAAGAACTTATGCTTCCTCCTGCCCCTAATGGAATAGGTGGAGTAGTCAAATGACTAAGACCACCGCTTCGTATACGTACTCGACTACTCCTTTGAGGAGAATAACGGCTTACGATCTCTAACCGCCGTCTAGCCCTCTCAGCACGTTCGGCTTTTTGAATTTCGGCTTGACGGTCCTTGTCAGAGACCCAACACATTGCCAAATGGCACGAAGCACAAACATAGGAGGTCCTCCCACGGTTGACTGCCGCTACCTCACTGCGACTCTCCTACACCTTGGGGATTGGCCCCTCGATGCGTCGCTAAACATATATAACACAATATTGCACATATTTTCACTCAAGGTACCAATTGATCGTATCCAGGTATGTACCATTTTCCTCACTTTCTTTCCCCCTAGACCCAACGCCTAGCCTACAGCTTGGACAACCTTACTCACTCAATGTTGGTCACGATCTAGAGAATACAAGTGCTATGCATCCAGGAGGTATTGTCTGATACCTTTTATCATTTTATGCTTCATGCAAATTGTGAATGTCCATGTGCCAAAACAAGGAAAAATCAGCATTGTGCACATGTGGAAAACATTTCTTTCAATGATTTTTGACTATCGCTCGTATACGGCGTTGCATGAACCTAGCATCGAGAAACCCTCGTGCTACTAGATCCTTATTTTAAATTAACGATCGATCTATATTATATGCATAAAAACCAGCACGCTTTTCATCATTTCATTCAGCATTTAAACACATTTTATACACTCTACCCCCTCACCCGTTTAGGTTGTGCATTATTGATCAGTTTAGGGTTCATTTCCATGTTTCTTGTTGTATGAAAAGCAATAAAAACTCACTAAAACATAAAGGCAGGGTTGAATTGATGCTAAAACTCATACTTCAGACCCCCCATACATACACGAACATGGTTCTTATTTTTCCTTAATTTTCGACTCTCAAAATCCATTTTCCCCTATTTTTTACCCATTTTTCCTATTTTTCTTGTATTTTTTGCAATATTAAATAACTAAAAAATACAATATGAGTTGTGGGCTATGGCCCTTAGGTTCATTTGCAGCAAAAACACAAATTTAGTTGGTGTGTCTTATTATATTTTCCATTTATATATCAAAAACACCCAATTTTCCCATATTTCGCATGTTTTACGGGTTTTACACCATTAATTTCTGTCACAACACTTATGATTTTCTGATTTTCTGAGCATAAACTGATCAAACTCATAGCAAACAACATTATGATGCATAATCATCCCATGGGAACAAGAATTCATGAAGCAAATTGCATAAAATATCAATTTCCTTTGTAAAAATGAGATTACCGTTCTTTGCGGGTTGCAGGTTTTTATTTGCCATATCTCGGGACTGATTTCCAGTAGCCATTAATGCTCATGACAGTCCACAATCAGCAATCTTCATTCCTCTTGAACCACGGAGCAATCCGGTCTTCATTGGACAAGCATCTGTCATCCATTCTTCTTCTTCTTCTTCACCACATGAATCTGCCCTTAGAAGAGACAGAGGGAGGAGAGAGAAAGACTGATTTTCTCTCTCTCTCTACAGTCCACCATTCTTCGCGCAAGAGGAGGCGATGCGGAGTGGAGAAGGAGTGGACCAGCCTTGCCTTGCCATTGATATGGCTTGCTCTCAGAAAAAAACTCATCCATGGGGGGGGGGGGGGGGGGGGGGGAGGGGGGGTTGTTTTTTCCTCGCGCGGCTGATCAGCACGCCGCCCTCCTCCTTTCACATTTTTTTAAAGGGGTGGGGGGTCCCAAGAGGCACCCCCTTTGGCACCCTCCTTGGCCACCCTTTCATTTCTGGCCCTTTTTTGGGCCTTTCTCGCATACGGTGTCCGAATCACGTTCTGAAAATTTCTGCGCGACCGTCTTGAGACCACGAACTGACCGGAAACTTCCATCACTTGCCCGGCGCACAGAAAAATTACTAAAATTCCCGGAGTTTCGCACAGGCGCCCTTCAAGCACTTGATGCTTAAAATCGACCTAGGTCGAGCCACCACCTTTGATGTTGAATATTTTCCCCTTGATATTCGTAACTTTTAGCTATTTTTAAGCACTTCTCGGCATCAAAATTCCGCTCTTAGAGAGAGAGAGAGAGAGGTAGTAGAGTGGGAGAGGGGGCATGCACCCCCAGGTGTGGGGTGGCGGCAGTTAAACGGCCATCTTCCCCCTCGTGAACCACCCCCCTCCCCACTATTTAAGGGGACAGCAGCCCCCCCTCCCGTGGTCTTGAGCAGCGATGCCGCCCCCCTGTTCCACCTGACACGCAGCAACGCCGCTAGGCTGCCAAGATCGCCACCTCCCTTGTCATCATCATCATTTTCATCTTCCTCCCCAATCTCAGCATGATGTTGTTAGGGCCCCTATCAAAAAAAAATTAAAAAAATTAAAAAAAAAACTTCCAAGAAGCTTCCACAGAAAAGCTTCCTAGGGGGTGTTTCACCCGTCACAGACCGCGGAAGCACACAACTCGTTTGCGAAGTGAGTTCCCTCTCGGGAAGGAAGGACTGGAGTTTGCAAAGAATTTTAGCACACCCTCCACTTGCCCGACTTATTTCCAAGTCTCGATTGCGATGGCCCCAAAGCGCCACACAAGAGGAGCACATACGGGAGTAAGAGGAGCGCATGTAGGAGTCCCCACCCGAAGCGCAAGAATCGATCATACCCCTCCTGCAGATGTTCTAGTTCCATCAAATTCACCCTTTTCATTTTCGCATGATATGGGTGCATTAAGTTAATTGCATTATTAGAACGCTTTGTTTTAAAATGATCATAGGAATATTTGAAAAAGTCTTAAATTGAATGACAAGGTACTTATAATTCTCGCACCATCATGATGAAAGGTGGTTGTATTTTTTAGTATACGGTTCAGGAGTTAAAAGATGCACTTATGCAATAATGTCCTAGTTGCATCTCGCTTATAGGTTAAATATAAATTGCAATGTTCTTGTGCGTTGGAAGGTTTGCATTGGGCAATTTAAGTTGGAAAGAATGAATTATGTGTACGCAATGCATTTGTGCAATAAAAATCCCTTGTAACGACCGTAAATAGTTAACCCATAGAGGGATGTTTAATTAAAGGTTAGATAGTTGCTATGGAGAGGAGTAAAAGAGTTATATTTTATTTAGAATTTGCATAAGCAACTGCATTCTTATTCGCGTGACTTGCATGGGAAGAGGAAATATTATATTTTTATAGCATTATAAATTTACGCAGCATAACTTGCATGCATAAGCAACTTGCATGTGTAAGTAGATGTATGAAAGGAAAAAGGGTTATATTTCAGTTGTTGGTGAAAAGCATATAGGATGCAATACGCATGAAGTGATAGTTACATTCAATATGAAAAGATAGGCACTTGCAGAGTTAATCCAATGATCTCGTACTTAGATCATGCTATGGTGCGAGTGAGAGAGGGTACCAAGCCTTAGGACACGAATACTAGTAATATCGACAGACAAAGGGATGTAATTCCTCAAGATAGGCACTGCTACCTCTCTCGAGCAACTAGTTTGCAAGGTCAGATGCTATTGCAACTAAACCATAAAATGCTACTACTACATCCTAGGCCAAGGGAGGCAAGATCTAACTACAAGCTAGATTCGTTAAGAAGTCGAGTAGTTGCCCTACTACAACTCTCTCTCTTGGGGACCGATTTGTCAAACTTAGGGAAATTGTGAATTGCCAAGAAGCAAATTGACCAACCGAGGACGACGGGGTTGTCCATGATCTATTTTACAAGGATACCTAAGGTAAGGATAATTGGGGTCGATAGGGTACAAACCCGAACCCAAAGAAAAAGGGGAAACAAGCAACCTAGCTTGCCAAGCCCTTGGAATCTTGCCAAGTCACGAACGATCCAGGATCGAATGCTGGGAGTATTTGGGAAAAAGGAATCGCACCTTAGCAGTTGGTCGTACGAACGACCACAGAAATGAATGTGATTGTACACTTAGGTACATTGTTTGAACATCTTTGCTCAAGGAACTAATTCAAGGCCAAACAGTTAATGCTTCAGGTTAATAGCCTGGAGGGAGAGGCAGGTTCAGTTACCTCCGACTGTCTGCTTGGGCCTATCCAAGGGGGTTGTTTAGCCGTGCCGGGTACATGGACCGAACCCGCTACGAGAGGTCTCTTCGTGGGTGCTGCTTGGAGCAGGAGGACGCTGGGGTGCTAGGGGAGGCTCTGGCTGTAAATTCCTTACCTCTGGATCTCGCACAAGAGGCCAACGTGACTTGAGATGGGTCTACGGGTAAAAACTTGGAGCATCAATCCTGTTGATTACTGGGATAGCCTTTGGGCATGATACTTGATGTATTCCAAGAATATGATAAATAAAGGTCAAATATTTGGAAAAGGAACTTGCTTGACATTGTTTTTTTTAAATGTCAGTGCCTAAGTTACATGAAGGAACCTGTGTTTAAATTTATTAATTGAGGAAGTTGCCTTTGCATGTCAAACATAATGTGGTAGGTAATTAGATAACTAAGCAACCCGAGGAAAGTGCGGTGGTTGCGACTTGGGTCCGTCCAACGGAAGGGTGGTCCCGGTTAGCTGGGAACTTTTCTCAAAAGACGTGATAACAAGATTGTGAAAACCTAGAGTCAATAGAATCCTGATTTATGTTGTTTTAGGGGAGTGGAATGGGACTATGCCTTATGGGCTGAAAGGTTGAGCTTCACAAGATAGATTAGCTTGGACTCATAAACACAATCTTGAGTAGACATGGATAAGATTGAAAGTACAAAGTACAATAGCATTTTCAAATTATTATCATTTGTATATTCTTTTATAGTTGTAGGATGGTACCACTTTCCTCCACTGTGCCTATGGGATAAATGCAACTCTTTCTAGATTGAATTGCATGTTCCTTGCCTAGTTGTTCCATATAAAGAGGCAACACATGGGTGTGATTGCATATTTCTCGACATGTATGGGTGTGATTGCATATTTCTCGACATGTTTACCCATTTTATTTGTTAATAATAAAGAAAATAATCAAGATCTTGCATAATAAAGGTTCCTCTAGCCATTATTTTGCGGATCAACATTGTGAGCCAAAAATTTATTGCAACTTTTGCTTAATACTCCTCGTTTGTAGCTCATTTGTAGATGGATCTATGTACATAATAATATGTAGAGATGATGTACAATGTCTACCAATAGCACAAAACAATTTGGATACTAAAAACACTCTACTTTTCTTCCTATAGGGAAATATAAGATATATCATTGATGAATAAATTTGTTATTTGATGCCATCTCTATAGATTTAACTTAAGCTCATTTTGATTATAGATTTATTCTTGATTTAGTTAATTGATATTTCCTCAACCTTTGAATATTTAATTTGTTCCTATTGATTTTGTAATATAACACCATGCTTCACTTAAAATGGGTAGCTTAAACTTACGAACAAAAAAGAATACAAATAGTTCAAATTGAATAATCTTTTTGCACCTATTGCTTTATGCAAAGACTACTCAAAATTTGACTTTTACACCCAAATGTGAAGAGTTTTACATTTAAAAATTTGCTTGGAATTTGAACACATTATGTTACACCCTAGATCTAATGCTAGACCCTTGAAATTACTAAATGGCTCTTACAAGAGACATCATGTGTTCAACAATCATATGTAACATAGGAGATGCATTCCAATGTAAGATGGGTAAAAGAGGAGGAGTGGGGCATATAGTATTTTGGATATTTCTAAGTAGCAAATACAAGTGAGTCAACCAAACACAACTTGAATTATTCATGTTCTCGACTTTATCCTTTAAATATGCTTGACTTTATGTGTCAAAATACAATTTTGGGTACAACCTTGTAGTCTTTCATCTCAAATATATATGCTAGGTATGAGATGAATGCCTAGGTTTAAGGATGGTGAGATTTGAAAAAAAAGTTCTTGCCTTGATAATACGATTTGGAAATGATAATTCATTAATGTTAATTATGCAGGTCAATTAGATGAGTGTGAGAAGTTTCTTATTCAAGATTGCATATTCTCGGGTTTTGGAGAAGGAAAATGTATAATCGTAAACACTAAACAAGATGATGGAACACAAACTCATCAATGCAAGGCAAGTTTTCTTTTAGATAAATTGCATGATAGAGTTGATTTTAGAATATTAAATTGCATGATAAATATTTCGTTTAGATAAATTGTGTAAAGTATGTGCACATCATTTGATAAGGTTGTGAATATGGTTAATCTTTTAGAAGAATAGATCATTACTGTTATCAAGATTCTAGCATGCATTAGTCTTGATAAAAAAACTTCATCAAGAACCAATTATAGCATGATTCTTGATATCTCAATAGGTCACCAAATGAAAGTTGGGATTGGAGATAGGAATAGTTAGGCCATAGGATTTTGAATAGTAAGGACAATTATCTTTTGTTTCACGATGTGTAGAACAATTATCTTATGTTTCACGATGTGTAGAACAATTATCTTATGTTTCATAGTTATAGTTATAGTTATAGTATGGAGACACATTTCAAATTGGATGCTTCAAATTTAAAACATTTAAGCATCAAGGAATTATGTAACTGTAGTGTGTAAACATTCTTAGAATTTTAGAATTTCTAATTACGTGATTCTTAACATAGGGTCATGAAGACATGTAAAACATAGATTGGAAGCACATGTAAAACATAGAGTCATGGACACAATATTTGAATAGTTTGCAAACTAACATATAATGCAATGAGGTAGTTCTCATGAGGAATTTAGGGTCGAGAGAAACACCACCAATGATATCCTCAACATTGCAAATATGAATGCCTTTCAAATTTTGGAGCATTTCAAATGTTTATAACAACAGACCATCTAAAGTGAATTGAATTCATCCATGAGCTAAAATCTTGAGCTTTGTGGTGTCAATTATATCACTAATTTGTTGGGAAATTTAGGGCTAAGAGAAACACCACTAATGATATCCTCAACATTGCAAACATGAATGCCTTCAAAAATGTTGGAGCATTTAAATTGTTTATAACAACAGACCATCTAAAGTGAATTGAATTCATCCATGAGCTAAAATCTTGAGCTTTGTGGTGTCAATCATATAATTTGTTTCTTTATGAATAGATTGGACATTATTGTTTTAGTTCTAGGATTTAATATTTGTATGTGTTTTATTAATGAGAATAATATATCACAATTACGATGTTTTATGTTGTCACAAACCTTACTATAAGGCACTGGAATAGAAGAGCAACTCAATATGACATTGAGTCATTGAAGGCTTAATATATGGGTTATAAAGTTATGAATTGGCTTATTTCTCATAACTAGATGTGATATGTGTATAAAAAAATAGACCATGAAAATGTGCATAGATGACATATAATGAAGATCGTAACAAGAATATGGGAAAGTATGGACATACCTCACATTCTCAATGTGTAGGATGGAGAAGGAAAATTAAAGAAGAAAATAAGGATGAGAAAACTATGTCAACTTTTGTGGATGTGATGGATACTCTCTATGATGGTATGAGCGGCATGTCCCCATGAAGCCAATTGTGCTAAGCCTCAAATTTGAGCTACTTTCTAATAGGCCACAAATGTATGTACATATTGAGATTTACTTCTCAACATTACACTCAAGTTTTTTCCACATCATTCACTCTAGATAATCTCCTAAATCATTTGACGGTTTCCCACATGAAAGCATTTGTAAAGATAAGAAAACAAAAAATAAACACCAATTTCTAGACCTTTTCCTCATAAAATGATAGTGAAAATTTTTGTTCCTTAATTTCTAATTCTATTACACATCTTCCCACCCAAATAATCCAGTATCTTCTAAAACTATACCACCTTAAAAGGAGCTATAGGAGCACTAGTGCTACAAACATCTCCACTTTTAGTGTAAGAAGGGATGCATAGATATGCCATTCAAGCTGACAAGAACAAACCATGCACATATGGGGTGGTGGCCCTTCACAATAGCTTGCCTTGAATCCCAAGTTTGAGCTACTATAATGCAAGGTAAAGCCCCCTTTAAGCACACCTTAGCAACCTTTTGAGGTTTGCATAACCTAAAGTGGAAAAGTGGGTGAAGACCACAAGTGGAGATCTTACTACTTTACTCAAGTAAAAGATGTTGTTAAATGTGTCACTCAAATGGCATACTATGCTAGCTTCATTGTATAGAGTGTTTTTGAGCAATCATTAAAGAGCACAAGCAAAGATCTTACTAAGTTGTGCTACTCAAGTGGAAGATTATCCTAAAAATTTGACCTCAACTACCTACTACACTAGTGTATGATTCCTCTCAACATGAATTTTATTCAAGGGATGATTTCACTCCATGTGTTGTGTGCATTCACATCAATAATTATCCATGTGCTAGTGTGTTTCTTAACATGAGAAAGATGTGTTATCCTATGTGCATGTTGTACATAGCAATGTGTTAAGGATAAAGGAAGCTTCAAGGGCCCGAATTGTGATGATGTTGGGAATCACCTCTCATTAAACATGTGAGTATTGGACTTGCTAACACAAACATAAACGTGCTAGGTACAGTAAGAATGTTGAGAGGATCTTGCACACTATCATTCTAAGTTTAGAGCAAGGTGTACACTTTGGTGGAGTAACGTAGCATTCTGAAGGTATCATTTAAATTTAAAAGCTAAAATATGCATAGGAGCATCTATTTTTATGAAGGCATCCAAAACTACCCTCAAATATAAGCATAAAGTGGAAGAAGACAAGAGGAGCTTATAAAAACCAAATATTTAGTTGGGGTGGTAAATCTTCCCCATGAGCACAAGTAGGCAAGATCCTCTCTATGTCTCAGTCAACATTAAAATCAAGTCTAAGAAAAAAAAGCTCATTGCCCCTTAGTAATCTAGTTTATGACTCCTTTGTATGAGTTAGTAACCTCGAGCATGAATGTATTCTTAAGTAGCATTTTCACATGAACTTACAATATACTATATAAATGAGTTGGACTATACAACTTGTTTAAAAGGGCATCTAAGCTTGTACATCTATGTAATAAATTAAATTTTATACCCTTAGTTTAGGGAATTATCTTACTTTAGGCTAGAGTATAAAAGGCAAGAGGGTGCCAATGTAATACATCTTTTACACTTTTGTAAACTTCTCCATTCTTGGAGCTTGAGGGAATTATATTACTTTAGGCTAGAGTATAAAAGGCAAGAGGGTGCCAATGTAATAAATCTTTTGCACATTTGTAAACTTCTCCATTGTTGGATCTTGAGGGTTTCTTATCTTCCCCACAAACATTGAGGGTGGATACTCAATGGCCACCATTGTAAGGGGTGGATTTCTTGCAATAGTCTTTCATCTCGATTCTTATTGTACATCGATTCAATTTAGCTATGGATGCCTCATTTGTAATTAATACAAATTTTGGCTATGGCTAGTTGATTCATATGTGTTTTCTTTATTTTATTGGTATTTTAATTCAAGATAGGCTAATTTTAGTTCAATGGTATCAGATCCTTGATTTTGACCCATGGGCAAGGTCATTTTCAAGCATTGATTTGGTTACTAGCACCATTACAAGGTAACTAGAGTTAAATCTTTGTCACATATCTTGTTATAGATCAAACCATAACTAGTTAGGATTCTTAGTAAGTCTTGCTTTTTGGGATTCTTGGAGAAGATTTGAAGAAGAATGGCAGGTCATTAGACATTTTAGTAGCTTGTGGTCAATATGAGGCCCATTTTGGAAGTTATTAATTTAATTGGGGTTAATGGAGATTTGGAAAATCCTAAGTAGGGCTACTTTTTATTAAATAAAAGTTTCTCTTTCTTCTCTCAACTTGCTTCAAGATTTCATGGCCAATTCTAGGACCTGATCTTCTCTCCATGACTTGATTTTCCTTTGAGCTCCAAGAAGCCTTTACTTCATGTAATATTTCCACGCAATTAAAAGTTAGTTGGCTAGTTCGAAAGTTAGTTAGTCAATTAATAAGTTAGTAAGGTTACTAACTAAAGTAAAAACTAACTAAGGTTAATAACTAAAATTCTTTATTTAATTAAAAATATAAAAAATCAAGAGCCGTAACCCAATATTTTTTCCCTATTGACAAGGATTGTAGTCACCCATCACGAAAGTTACAACGTGAATGAGAGTTATGAGCCATATTAATCATTGATGTCAATGTGTATAGTATGGATGGTCCAAAAATATTAGATTTTTTGACAAAACTAGCATATTTTAGATATTTTAGATATTATTTATTATAAATATACTAAAAAGATATGGAAATTTCTAGAACAGTATGTCATGTAAGAAAAGCAAGTGGCCTTTTCAACTAGTTTTGAAGATTTAATGAAAAAAAAGAATGATTGGTGAAATCACACGCATCACGATCGTAGTTTACAGACAACAAACAGCACTTTGAACAAGGAAAAGAAGAAGAAGGAGTGATCTAGAAGATTTCTAACTAAGTGTTTTGGGGTTTTACCCCCCTTTTGGAGCCATCAGAACTATCAGATTTGTGATTTGAGCATCAGACTACATCTTAGAAGTTTTAGATTGCTGATTTTTCCAAGATTACCTCCACAAATAGCTCTTCTTCTCAACCACAATCCTTCTTCTCTTGTTTAGCTATAAATATGAGGCATGGGGAGCAGCTAGAGAAGCACAAGGAGACCCCGAGAGGCTCCGAGAGAGAGGTAGAAGGATACCCCTCCAAGAGGCTGTCAGAAGGAGCTTGAGAGAGAGAAAGAGAGAGAGAGAAAGAGGAGTTGCCTCGAGAGGTTGCGAGGGAGAGAGTTAGCTCAAATCCCCCTATCTCGGTCTTCGCGTAAGCCATCTTCTCTTATGCTCTCCCCTCTCAAATTCATTTGACATTCTTTATCTCTCGAATCCACTTGTGAATGATGGCTCCAAAGTGACGAGGTGGAAGGACCATGGAAACCACCGCAACCGGTCAAGGAATGGGTATTGCTAGAGATACGGGAGTGCCTGAGGTTGCCGGACTTGCCACTACCAATGGAATATCGAGTGTGGCGAATGCTACTGCGGGCAAAGACAAAATTCCCAATGTTGTCGTGCCAAACTAGGTTATCTCACTAGTAGGCTATTATTTTGCCACATAAAATAATTACATAAAATATTAGCTTCTATATTTTACACTTACACGAATTGACAATTTCATCTAGAAAGCATACTAGTACACGTATAAATAATTAATCACTATGATTTGTAGTTAGATTAAGTGAGATTCTAAATCATGGAATCATGATGGAAAGAGTTACAAGAGGTTATTGCACATATGACTTTATGTGCACTCAAGTTTAGTGAAATAACTCGATATGATTATTGTCGAATGCAACAAGGTTAAGTGTCACTTAAAAGGTGATAATCTATTTAAAGGATATGTAAATCATCTCGTTAAGTTATTGGCACAATATATTTCTTTAAGGAATTTTGCTTATGTTGGGTAAGATAGTCCAAATGGGAAATTCATGCCTTACTTAACATGTGGTAAGAGATGTACTCAACACTTCTTTATGGGGAGGAGAATCCTCATTAGAATGTAAGGTTACCTTAGGATAAGGTCTGCCTTGGCTATGGAAGCTATGAATTGCATGATGGTGTGATTGTCATTGCATCATTTGATATACATTTGAAAGGACCGTTTGTGTTTGCTAGAATCTAGATCTGTGATTGAAAAAACAAACATGATAAAGGAAGAATCGCACTAGGCTACCCCCAAGCTAGGCTTCGTGAGCCTTAGACCAGCTCCATTAGCAAAAGTTTTATCTGTAGGGATAGTCTCGGGCAGTAGGAAATGTGGGTGCCAAGGGGGGCTTTGACTGTAAATCCTGCATTGTTCCTAGAGTCTGATGAGGCCCTTTGTGACCCAATATGGGATCCTGGAACCCTAAATACTAGTTACATGGGTGGAATCTTGGTGGGCAAAATACCCTCATGGAATTCTGTATATCTTCTCTAGGGTTGGAAAGATGGAAGTTGTAATAAGCTTCCAATATAATAAAGAAGTTTGTTTTATTCAAGGATTGTTTGAATTGTATGCGCATTCGTGAGATAAATTAAGTGAAGAAACATGTGATTTAACAGACTAATTAAGGAAGCTGGTTGTATATGTTCCAATAAATGTGTTGTAGGTAATTAAAAAACTAAAGATGATTCCGTCATCAAAGGAAAGCGGGTGGACGTGACCCTCGATGGGTCTGTGGTGGCCCCGACTAGCTGGGAGCTTTTCTAAATTGGAAATAGACATAGGAAGATGATAAATTGATCAACTAGTTGTTGCATAGAACCGACTTGCATTTTTTTAGGGGGCCGGAATGGGATTTTGCCTATGTGTTGGAGGGTTGACGTACTGCACTCCCCTCCGTCACCGATTCTCTTTGAACTAATTGCAATGGCAAGTCCACTTCAGATGAAGTGGAAACTCAAAATTATTGACGCTAGCTAGCTGTTAGGAGACTCGTTTGATTCTGGGAACCCGAAAGTTCAAGTTGATCCTAGTGGGTTTGGCCAGAACTCTCCCGTTGTGAAGTAAACTCAGTAGGGTCTAAGTGACAAACCCCATGATGTTCCAAGGGAGCATCAGGTGGCATCATTTTCGGAAAACCTATTGATGGACTACTAAAATATGTGCCGTGGATTGAGACGGGTGGAAACCTCACACTTCAATAATCAGACATTGAATCATTCTGCGCTCTTGAAGATTCATTCAAACCATAGATATGGAGTTTATGGAAAGCAAGTAATCACTTGCTTAAATCCACAAATTTCCGTGGGGCTTGTATTCAATTTCTTCGTGAATGTTATTCTTAACCTTTAGCATGCATTAAGAATGCAAGATTGAAGCAATTTGGCAAGATTTTGTGTATTTTTTCTTTTCAATTTGAGAAAAACAAGGCAACCACAAATTTCTTTGAATATTTGATCAATTTAGGTTCAAATCATGGGGATTACAAATTATTTTACTTTAGGGAAGGAATAACAAGGCCACACCATGAAGAGTTTATCAACATTGAAGTAAATTATCAAGATTTATAGCATTTTCCTCTTCTCGGATGCTTACACAATGAAAAATGTCTTGAATCTTCTTAAGCTCTTGATTCTAATCAAGGATTGGAATATTTGTAAAGAGCATTGACTTCTCTTTAGCCATTATTGAAGGCATTTGTTCAAGAATAACACTCTCGTAGCTATTTGAAGAGTTCAAGTGGAGTTTCTATAATGGACTTTCCATCAACTATTATGATGGAGTTTGATCAATCTCAGCATTCTTCTTCATCAAGCATTGAAAAAATTCCATCATCTACTCTTTTCAAATATCACCATTACCATTTGTTGAAGCATAGCCAATTGCTGAAGGAGAGGTTGGGTTGAGTACACTCTCATTTCTTGATTGAAATTTTCAGCATTGATTGACTGAATTGATTTAAAATCATTGAAGATTGAATTTCCATCACTATGAGCTTGATGATTCAACCTAGTATTTTGAGTATTGATTGACTGAATTGATTTCCAATCATTGAAGATTAAATTTCCATCACTAGGAGCTTGATGATTCAGCACAACATTTTTCTTCCTTCCATAAGTACTTCCCATGATTGATACATGAATGCAACTATGTTGGCATCTATAATTTTGAGTGATTTCTTGCCTATGTGAATGGCTAATCTTTGAATTTTGTAAAAGATGAGTTTAGTAATTCAATGAGTCATAAATTATTAAAGGTAAACCTTTCTCATTCCTCTTTAATTTCATTGAGCTTTTACATTCTTAAATATCATTGAATGACCAAAGCTTTATTTCAACCATGCATATCATCGTTCTTTTCTAGAACACTAGCACAACTATGTATATAATCGAAGAATAAGATCGAAGCCAAATGAGATAGCAAGACAAAAGATAGGTGACCCTCCCTTGCTATTTAGGACACTATAGGGGTGCACAACCTAGCCCAAAAGGAGCTATGTACATCTTCTAGAGTTTTAGAGCCCATTTAGGTGTCCCTTTTGTTGTTTTATCCCTCACCATAGGTGATGGACCATGGAAGACCACTTGGAGAAGAGTGGAAAAGGCTTGATGATCATTGGCACTAAAGTAGGGTAAAATAGGATAGTGAGCATAAACAGTGGTTTGATGGTAGTTGTAGAGTATACATGTTGAATTTCAATAATCATAGATGTATGATGAAGATCCATAGTGATATTTGGCAAAACACGGCCTAGACAATGTTATTATAGGTGTATATAGGTTGCTATCTCATTATGGATTGTCACAAAGAATTAGTTGTAGGATTATATATCTTAATTCTAATAAATGTTTCGTGTACTCCATTCCAAGAAGACAAAGTTATCTTTGATCTTAGCTAAAGGTTTTGGCAAATGGAGTTGTGGATCAAAAGTTATGGCGATTTTGTTGACACATCTCACTATAGACAACCTTGACACATCTCACTATAGACAACCTTTAGATAGCAAGACTATTTACAATTTTGACTTGAATCTACCCCTATATCTTTCCAACTTGGTATTTTAGTAAATTTTCCTTACCTCCACATAATAAGATTTATTTAGACCCAATAACCAAAAGGATTGGAGTAGTACAATTGAAGATATTACCCATTTACTAATAGATGGTTCTTTTCTATTGCACCTATTCCTATGGCAAGAAACAATAAGAAGCAACAAGTGCTTGAAAATACAAATGAGAATTTGACTAATTACCATGCAAATATTAATTCATCCATGAGGGAAACAAACTAAGGGTAAAATGCTATGAGCAATAGGAACACAAATGATGAGTCACATTAGCCAAGTGACTCTCATGTTGTGGAACCTATGGTTGAAGCTAATATATCTCAAGATTCAAATGAATACCAACAACTCTCACAAAGGATTGATAGCATGAATGAAAGACATCATTCAATTAAATCATATGATAGATGAAAAGTTTTGATCAAATTATTACCCATTTTGAGAAATTTGGACAGCACAATAATATATTGGATGCAAAGTTTGATCAAATTATTGCCATACTCAACAACTTGGATAGTAAACGGCAAGGTAATCGACCTTCTAATGATAATGGTGTGCTACTTCCAACTAATTAAGCATCTAATCAATCTATACACTCATCATATGAGCATGGTGGCCTTTCAAGAGTCAAAGAAACAATTCATCTCCCTTCCAATTCATGGAATAGAGGAAGACCCAATTTTAACTTCTCAAAGAATCATGAACAAGAGAATTGTCATCATGTTGATAGAGATAAGGATATAAATGGGTGTGATTCCTTCTACAAACAATTGTATCCACAAAACGCTCAAGTGCTTCATGCCAAAAATGGATAAGATCAAAAAATTCATGAGGAACCAAGGAAAGATGACAGATTTCAACATGATGACTATAATAAAGAATATAAGGAGAAGATTAGCATACATCAATTCAAAGGAGATAAACCCTTACCAAAGGAATTAGAAGAATGGATCAATAATTTGGAAATGTAGTTTACCCTCTACCCATGCAATGATGAAGCATAGATATGTTATATAGCCATATACCTAGATGATTATGCACACATATGCTGGAGATACATGAGGAAAAATGGGTAGAATTTTCAAACATGGGAAGAATTTAGATCAACCAGGACTCATGTATTCTTGTCTTCAATGGAAGAAATGTAACATTTCCCTCCCTCTTGCCATATGACCCCCCCATTAATTAACATTTTTAAAAAAAGAAGAAGAATTAACCCTCCCCCTTACTCACGCCACCAACTGGTGGACGGGGGCTACCATGTGTCGATGGAGGGGGGGCTGCCGTGGATGATGAGCGGTGTGGGGGAGCTCCAGCATGACGGACGGAGTGGGGGAGCAACAAGCGTGGCCGACAGCGGGTGGAGGACTGGAAGACGTGGGGGGGGAATGATTACTGCCTCTCCCCCCTCCACCATATGCAACATGGCGGGCGGCCATCCACCTGGCCGCCCTGATGGGAATAAGGGGTGGGCTCCATACCATACTGATCCCCCCCCCCCGCCCAATACACTATAAAAGGCCTTTAGGCATAAGAAGGAGGATCACTATTCTTCCTTGCTGTCCAACTGCTGAGAGAGTAAGAGAAATGGGAGAGAGAGTATGTGAGAGAAAAAAGAGGGAGAGAGAGTAAGAAAAGAGAGAGAGTGTGTGTGAGGGAAGAGAGAGAGTGTGTGTGTGTGAGAGAAAAGAGAGAGAGAGAGAGAGATTCCCGTTGGAGGCTTTTGAGCTTCCCCTTTCTTTTTTCCCCTCCTTGAGAGGGTTCTCACGGATGAATTATTTCCATAAGGAGTCATCTCTCTTGTAACCTGGGTGCGTAGCCGCAAAGAAAAAGCCGAGTTATATGATGCCTCCCAAGCAAAGTAAGGTCCAATCGAGCACGAATCCCACTTCAACCAATGAAGCTGTGGGTCAAGGAACCGTGACGCTTGGTAACCAGGTGTGACCCATAAATCCTACCTTGATGGGAGCTCTTAAAAACGTAGATTGACTTCATTGGGAAGGAAGAAGTTTTTGGGCAAAAATCTATGATAACTAACCACCAATTAGGTTGCATTATACAATCACAATGGAAATTGTGTTTTATTGCACTCTGGCATGTTTAGAACGATCAACTTGCACAAATGATTTTGCATTTGCGCACATTGAAATCAAGGACTTTATTGTTTGTGCTCATAGTGTATTAGATTTATGCTCTAGCATCGGCATGTTTGAGGGGTAAAAGAAACTGAAAAATGGGTTATCGGGATGATTAAGTATATTCATCATTAAGCAGAAATCATACTTTTTTGCATCCAAAAATTTGTGAAATTGGAAAGGTAGGAGTAAAGGATTGAATCAAATATATGAGGATCATGAGTTGCTATGATAATGGTTAAGTATATTTAGTTCATTGCAATACTAAGCTGAGTATTAGGCTCCTATAAACCTTTAGAGGGAAGTGGTTTGCATTTGCATTAGGCTTGATAACTTCATGTCCCTCACTCAAAAGAAAAATACAAGTCTTTATTTATATTTTGCATAAGTGTGTCGAAATGAATTCCCAAGAGCAAAAGCCCCACATTGCATCATCGTCTTAGGAAAGACACACATTTAGATTGTGTGGCATCATGGTCTGTTTCAATTGCGTTGCTAGGGATTCATCTTAAAGATAATTGTAAGTCATGCATATGAAATGCCAAAATTGCTCAAGATCGTTCAATAAAATGAACCCTACATACACAAGGATAGGGCTTAACTTGACTTATTTAGGGTTTAAAAGTAAGTGGGCCAAACTACTAGGAGGACCTTGAGACAAGTAAAACACTCATATGAAATGCTAAAATTGCTCAAGGCCGTTCAATAAAATGAACCTTATATATGCAAGGATAGGGCTTAACTTGACTTATTTAGGGTTTAAAAGTAAGTGGACCAAACTACTAGGAGGACCTTGAGACAAGTAAAACACTCATTGGTCTCTGTCGTACATTTGACCTCAATAAAGTCAAAACAACCTTGATGATATCACCCTTAACCATGACACAACTCAATGTTAATACAAGAAAAATTTGGGTGTCGTTTTTCAAGACCAGAACCCTGGACTAAAGGCTAGCAAGCTAGGACAGCTACCATCTACGGATATAGATCCAATTGCATAATTTCTCACTTCTATCACACAAGAGTGCGGTAAAAAAGAAGGTATTCCCTAACCCTTGAAGGATATTGGAAATTTCCGCCATGGCAAGAAGGACAAACACTAAGCGTCAAGAGAGGGACCCTACCTTAGTAGATGTCCTAAGCACTCACCTGCACCATTGTTTATGCTTGTAAATTTAGGAACACCACTTGTAAAAAGGATTGTGTGACCCCAAACTCATAAAAGAAATGCAAATAATGAATCAGGTTGAACTTTTGGAGGGCGCGCCAACCCACCCTAAGCTCTGGCCGCCAACCCTAGCCAAGGGGGTTCTAAATAGTCGTGATGAAAACGCGGACCGAACACATTACAAGATGTCTCACCATGGATTGGTTTGAATGTAGGAGGATGCTTGGATGGTAGAGGAGGGGTCTGGCTGTAAATTCCTTGCCTTTGGGTCCTACTAAAATCATCTATGTGACTCGAGATAGATTCTCGAGGGCCCTTGTTACTAGTGCAAAGGTGGAATCGTGGAGGAAATAAAGTGCATCCTTACAGATTGCAAATATTGTTATTTTGAACAAGACTTGTATCTCCGATAAAATGCTAATATTAAGTTTACTTCCAAGGAACCTGTTTGAATTTGTTTTTGTGCCAGTGTCATAAGTTTACGTGAATGAACCCTATTCCTTAAGAGGCTTAATTAAGGAAGCTACTTTTACATGTCACACATAAATGTGATAGGGCTAATTAGATAACTAAAGTACGCCTATTGAGGGAAGCAAGTGGATGGAATCCTGGACGAGTTTGTCCTACGGTAGGGTGGCCCTAGAGAACTAGGAGGCTTCTCACAAGATTTCACTATCATTCGACCTTTAGGCAGTGCGGGTCAATACTCGAATTCATACCATTTTTGGGGACCAGAATGGGATTATGCCCTATGGGCAAAGAGGTGGAGCGACGCAATCCTCTCGGTTCTACTTCTCCTTGAACCAAGTGGGGTATGGACTTGTTTCAGATTGGGTGACTTCACATAAAGTAGAATGATTGGGAAACCTTGACCACCATGGACTCAAGTTTCAGGTCAATCCTAGTGGGTTTGGCTACAAACATTCCATTGCGAGGCAAACTCGAAAAACCCTAGGCGACAAACCTTGTGACATTCTGTGGGAGTGCCGGGGCGATGACGCTTAGATTTGTTTCTCGATGGACTGCCAAAACGTGCTTGGATAGCCAATAGACGAGCACGTCGTAGTTGGTATCAAAGCCGACCAACGACTAAAACTGTAATATTTCTACAACAAAATATTAAAGACCCTAGTTCCCGTGCAAAATCAATTCGAAGTAATCTCCTGCAACAAAAAAAAAACTATGGCCTAAGTGCTCCCCTCGTGTAACAACAATATCATTGCCCCCCCCCCCCCCCCCCCCCCCCCCCCCCCCCCGGCATTGTGCATAAGGTACTGTGTGCTTGTAGCCCGCAAGACACCATAGGAACTCCCCTTCAAGGGGAAAAGAGATAATGATTAATTTGCAATTTTTTTTATAAACTCCCTCTCCTTCACCCGTTGCATGGCAAGGAGAGAGAGTGTGTGTAGTAATTATGGAGGGGCATGGGGAGGAGAGCATGCGACTGCCACTTGTGTGGCCACCCCCACACCCCCCCCCACCTCCTCCTTATATGATTCACCCCTCCCAAACTTCAAGGGGGGGCATAATGTGAGCTGCCTGCCATCGAACTGCTGCCGCTGTCAAACTGCCCGTGCTGCCAAACAGTGCCATGCCGTCAGGCTGTTGCCGCCGCCAACGCCATCATCATCATCATTCTCATTCAATTCACCATCATCATCCTCACCATCATCACCCACTTCCCCATCATCATCACTCACAACATCTTTGTGAGTTAGAAGCTTGAGAAGCTTCTATTGAAGCTTCTCTAGACCAAGTTCACCTGCGGCCCCCGGGATTTATAGACCGTGTCCTGCAAGGCCTATTTCCTGTGCAGGGAAGGAGATCTTGGGCAGTAGTAACTTCGAAACTCGTAAAGGGAGCCAAGGGAGAGTTTGTTGAGTCAAAATTTACTTCGTCAATGGCTCCTAAGCAAAAGTCAAGAGGAGCGCATGCAGGAGCTTCCACCCCAAGCACGAGAGTGGACAATGCCCCATTATTAAATGCCCAAATTTTGAAAAATATCTTCACATGGAAAGGATGCATAAAGCATGTTTTTAATTTACATAGGGAAACTTAAATGCATTGGAAAATTTATATACTTGTTTCGATTCAAAAAGTTCAATTGCATGACGAGGCACTTGCATTTGCTTGCACTTCCATGGTCAAGGGTAGTCGCATTTTTGAACATATGATGCATAAGTTAAAAGATGCAATTGCGCAAAGGCGTCCTTGTTGCATCACGCAAAGGTTAGGGCATATAGCACATGATGCACTTAAGTAATAAATACCTGGCTGTGACTCGTATATAGGATAATTATGGAAGGTCATCACATGTCGACTAAATAGTTGCAATGAAAGGAAAAGGTTTATGGTCTTTGACAAAAAACATATGGTACGCAGTTCGCATGCAATGATAGTTACATTTAGGGTTGAGTTAAGTGATAAATGAAGGATTAAATCAATGGTGTATTCATTGGTATCTGGTCATGAAGGAATGGAGCATCCATGCATGGAGTTCTTCTATCAAAGTTTGAAATTGGGAAAGGATGCATCTTCATTAGAATACTAAAGCTTGAATTCGATGCATTAACATAGGGTTTATAAGAAATAGCTCTGAATGTCAATCAATATCGTATAGGGCAAGGAAAAGAAAGATCATTGTAGATCCTGTAATAGCATAAAGGCAGAAGGCCTATGGTCTTGAAATTGCATATTCGCATGGAATGATACATCGCATACATCTTGCAGTTACTTTCATCTTTTAAGGAAGGTACTTGCAAATTTTAGAGGGAAGTATTTGCATCTCTAAAGGAAGGATCATCTTTATTCGTAGGATAGTTAGATCAATTAAGTAAATCACATGTAAATGAGTAACTCACATGAGATTCATAAAGGCGTGAATAACTAGCGTACGAAGATCACCTCAATGTGCTAGGTTGGGTTAAGTTATGATAAAATTGTGCTTAGTATCGCACTTAGGATGCCGATTTAATATTTCCAATCTTAAAGGTCCTACCCATATTCACGAAATGTTAGGGTTATCTAAATGCCCGTGTAAGAATGATCTAGGGTTCTCACCCTTAGGATCAGATAACCAAATGATGGAATTTCGCAAGGAATTTAGGGACCCTAGGGCCAAAATGTTTATCAGCCTAGTAGGGTTAGGGTTTTGGATTGGGTCAATAGGACTCCAAAACCCTATATCTTGATGAAAGGTCAAGAAATACTGTACGATGAGAGATATAATACCACAAGTTAGGTACTGACACCTATCTCATGCAATATGCCTACAAGGTCCTATGCTCTTGCAACTCAATCACAAGTTAGTACTGTTACACCTTAGACCAAGGTTGGTGAGTTCTAATTACAAATTAGTTTCTCTGAGAATTGGTTAGTTGCCCTACTACAACACTCCCTCTTGGGAGCTGATTTGTCAAGCTTAGGGCAGTGGTGAGTTGCCAAGTAGCAATTTGTGGGTGCTACTTGGAGCAGGAGGATGCTTGGGTGCCAGGGGAGGATTTGGCCATAAATTCCTTGCCTTTGGATCCTGCCTTGGATCTTGCCCGACATGACTCGAGATGGGATCTCGAGGCCCGCATACTAGTTAACAGGTGGAACTTGAAATAGCGATCCCTGAGGATTGTTGAGATAGCCCTTGGATAGGATATTTGATGTATTCCAAAGACTATAATAAATAAAGATCAAATGTTGAAAAAGGAACTTGCTTGACATTCTTTTTCTGTGGTAGTGTCTAAGTTACGTGAAGGAACAAGTGTTTAATTGGTTAATTAAGGAAGCTATTTTTGCTTGTCAAACTAAATGTGGTAGGTAATTAGATAACTAAGCAACCCGAGGAAAGTGCGGTGGATGTGACTCTGGGTCCGTCCTACGAAAGGGTGGTGCTGATTAGCTATGAACTTTTCTCGAAGGAATTGACAGTGAAGTAGCAATGACCTAGAATCAATAGAGTTAGAGTCCTGATTTATGCTATATTAGGGGAACGAAATGGGACTATGCCTTACGGGCAGAGAGGTTGAGCTTCACATCCCTCTCGTTTTCCATTCTCCTTGAACCAAGTGCAGTATAAATCCGCTTCGACCCTGATGTTTTTGCACAAAGTGTTTCGACTGGGGCTCGACGCTAGCTACTTCCTAGAAACTTGACTCTTAGGAAAACCCTGATTTAAGTTGGTCCTAAGTGGGAACGGCCAAATGCTTCTGCTTCATGGCAGACCCGGGAAGTCCTTGATCACAAACCTCATGACATTCTTTGTGAGTGCCAGGCGGCGCTTTCTAGACTCTCTTCTCGATGGGCTGCTAGGATGTGTCCTACAAGTGGACAGGGGGACACATTACAAAAACAATTAGGAAAAAAATCAGGAAGAGTGAGACGATGTTTTTCATTAGAATACATTTTTCTTTTTACTAACTTGTGGATTGCTTCTGCTTCCAGACTTACGAGGCATGGAGTAGGTTCCTTGTATTTCATATCATGTTCATGATAGCTATGAACTCTTCAAGCTATCGCAGATGGTCTAACATGATGGGGATCCTGGATCAACTCTACAACCCCTCATCATTGTATGTAGAAAGCCGTTGGACTTGGAGCGCGGAATACTGCTACATAGATGCCAATCGACTCATCTATCTTCAAAACAATCTGAAGAGGTTAAAGTGGTTGGAAGTCTAGAAGATTATTAAGTTATTCATCTTCCATGATGGTCGTGTGAACTTGGCCCTACACATTGGATGTCGGCAAGTAGATTAGAGCCACTACATCTACGAAGAGGTAGTTAAAGTTTTGCCACCGGACAGAATTAAAGTAATGGGGCAAAATGAACTCCATGGCTATCAAAAATACGGATTTCCTGAACTTCCCATGACTTATTGCTTCGTGACAATGCATTCCCCCAATTCACACTACTATTCTATTCCTGTAGCTGAATCCAATAGGGAATTATTAACGTGGCGTTAATGTAACTCTTGAAAAGAAAATCATCTCAACCAAACCCTATCTATGCCCCTGAATAATTGTACTTGAGGCTTACTCTTCCTTATGGTTAAATAAGAATTTTATGTTCATTCGAATGGTTGCATAGTAGCAATGGAAAATATGTGCACATTGATTTAAGTTGTATAGGGATGCGTAAATGCTATCTTAACATGGAAAGTTTAAATTGGTAACCAGATACAACCCCAAGCGTAGATCCAAAATCCTGTTTTTGCACTAAGCCCATCAGAGGCACAAGAGAAGAAGTTTCTTCTCAAACAAATTAAACCACCAAAATTTGATGAAAAAGTGAAGACTGTTGAAGCTGATGCCAAAATATGGATTCAATCCATGGATGACTATTTCAGTGCAGTTGGAACAGCACCTATGAACCAAGCCATGATTGCCAAGCTCAAGCTCATCGGTGAAGCTAGGCTGTGGTCGAAGCAATGGTGTAAAGACCAAGCAATCACTGCAAGAATAATAACTTGGAAAAAACTAAAGGAAGCAGTGCAAGGAAGGTATATGCCACCTGTGTATAAAACTCAGAAGATGATTGAGTTCTTTAAGTTGAGGCAATTGGGCCTGTCTCTAGAGGTGTACTACTCAAAATTTTTTTCCTTGCTGAAATACGCCCCAATAATGAGTATCCCCCAATAAGTCTCGAAGTTTTGTGATGGGCTCAATCCACCAATAAATACTTGGCTGGAATCAATGCATCCTTTGGATTTTCAAGATGCATTGATAAGAGTAGGACCTATCGCCCAAGAAGTCCAAACCTTGGGCTTACAAAGACCAGAATCCAAGGATATCAAAAGCTTAAGTTAAAAGGGTGCAAGGACAGAGTCAAGAATAAAAAAAGAAGCCAAGAGCAAATGCAATCAATGACTTTGTCCCCACTCAAAGAAGTGATCAAAGCATGTGTTGTTTCCACTCCAATGAACCTGGGCACTTCAAAAGGGAATGTCCCAAACTTGGCAAAGATGGCCGTCAAGGGAAATTCGGAGGCCAAGCCAGGGCTTCCTGTGGCTGCGGCCGTGCAGCATTGGGAATGTCCCAATGAATCTGGGCACTCCAAAAGGGAATGTCCCAAACTTGGCAGAGACAGTCGTCAAGGGAAATTTGGAGGCCGAGCCAGGGCTACCTGTGGCCGCGGTCGTGCACCATTGGGAAGGGCAAAAACTTCCAATATTACCACTAAAGGATTCAATGAAGAAGAAGATCTGTGCATAGAAGCTAAGATTGAGAGGACAATCGTTCATGTTGCTCTCCATAAGAAGGGGTAAAACTGCCAATTCTTGATGATTCAAACACCATTGGACCACCACGGTAAGAAATTCAAGACCCTGATTGACTATGGCAGTACTTATTCCTTCATTTCATCAACATGTGCAAGAAGGTTAGGAATAACCAATGTAGCTGCATCCATTTTGCTTGTCTAACTAGCAAATGGGAGAGAAATCACTTGCACTAGACAAACTGCTAAGGTGGACCTCCTACTCAGAAATGAGCCCACAATTGTTAAGTTCAAGGGTAATGAATCTAGGAGTCCATGAATGCCTACTCGGGATGGATTGGCTAATCCCTAATGATTCTCACATTCATTGTGGGAAGGGTCAAGAATCCTTTCAGAATCCTAAGGGTGAGCTAGTTACAACACAAGGAGAAGTAGGTAAACCGAAGATTAAGGCAACGTAAATAGCTCAAGGAATAAGGAAAGGATTACCCGTCTACCTGATCAAGCTAAAAAAACCAGATCATGTAGAGGACACCAATGAAGAACCATCATGGATAAAGGAATATGTGGATGTGTTCCCAAAAGAATTGATTGAGTTACCACCACCTAGGAAAGTGGATCATGAGATTAAGCTAATTCCATGAGCTTCACCAGTTGCGAATAGGCCCTACAAGATGTCCATTCATGAAGCCATTGAGTTAAAGGAACAATTCAAATAGTTACTAGACTAAGGGTACATACTCCCCAACAGTTCTCTTTGGGGAGCTCTAGTCTTATTCCAAAAGAAGAAGGATGGTACACTTCGACTTTGTATCGATTATAGAGGTCTGAACCAAGTAACCATAAAAAATAAATATCCCATTCCAAGGATAGATGAGTTACTCAATTGACTACAGAGAGAAAAAATCTTCTCCCAGATCTCTTTGAGGTCTGGGTATTAACAGATCCCTGTCAAGGATAGGGACATTCCAAAGAGAGCATTCAATACCAGATATGGTCATTTTGAATTCACAGTAATGTTTTTTGGATTGACTAATGCCCCTCACACCTTTAACAGGTTGATGCATGACATTTTTAGGCCATATCTTGATGATTTCGTACTCTTCTTCTTTGATGACACCTTGGTTTATTTCAAGGAAGAGGCAAATCATGAGTCCCAAGTTCTCATCGTCCTTGAGACCATGAGGACTCATAAGCTTTTTGCTAAGAAGAAAAAGTGTGCCTTTATCAAAAGGCAGATTGAATATCTTGGATTTATTGTGTCAAGTGAAGGAATCTCTGTAGACCCTATGAAGGTTAAGGATGTCCAAGAGTGGTCTCCATTGGCTACTATTAAAGAAGTGTGTAGCTTTCTTGGATTAACATGTTGGTACAGGATCTCCATTAAGGACTATGCTTTAATCGCAACACCCCTCACAAATTTGCTGAAAAAGCAAGTTGCCATAGTGTGGACGCCCTCTAAACAAGCAAGTTTTGATAAACTCAAGCATAGCTTGGTGACATCATCAATTCTGAAGCTCCCTGACTTAAGCAAGGAATTTGAAGTTGCCACGGATGCTAGTGCACTTGCACTGGGCTATGTACTAATGCAAGAAGCTCATCCTATAGCCTATTCCTCGTGGAAGCTAAAAACCCATGAAAGGAATTATGTCGCCCATGACCTGGAGCTACTAGCAGTGATTCATGCCCTCAAACTTTGGTAACATTACTTACTTGGTAACAAGTTTTCTTTGGTCACGGACCATAAGAGCCTTAAATGGATCTTCACCCAAACCAACCTCAATATGAGGCAACGTCATTGGATAGAAGTTCTGCAGGAGTATGATTTTGAGATCAGGTATTGACCCACCGACAAAGAGAATGTGGTCACTGATAGCCTAAGTTGCAAGGCATTACTCAAGTCTCTTATCATGGAGGAACCCTCAATGGCCGAATCATTGGCAACTATGGTGTCAATACCTAGCAACCCTATCCTTGAACTAGCTAAGGAAGAAGCTAGCCATGACCCAGAATATTTGGAGATGATAAAGAAAATTTTGGAAAATGACCAAAAACCTAGACTTAAGGTCAAATATCAATAATTCTCCATCTATGAGGGACTTGTCTATTTTAGGACAAGATTATGCATACCCTCGAGTAAGAAAATCAAACAAAGAATACTTTGGGAAGCACATGACTCCCCCTTTTTAGGCCATCTCAAATATGTCAAGACCCTCAACACAATAAAAAATAGCTACCATTGGGAAAGGCTTGAGGGAGACGTGCTCAAACATATCACGAAATGTTTGTCTTGCCTGCGCATTAAGGAAGAACATGTCAAGATGCCTGGGAAGCTGCAACCTCTCGACATCCCCCAAATGAAGTGGGAATTTATCAGCATGGACTTTGTTGTTGGGTTACCCTCAGTGCAAGGAGGCTACAACTCAATTATGGTTATAGTAGACATCCTCACCAAGGTTGCACACCTCATTCTAGTCAAGACAAATTATAAAGCTTCAAATATTTCCAAACTATTTATCAAGGAAATATTTAGAATCCATGGGTTGCCTAAAAGGATCATTAGTGACCGCAACTTCCTCTTCACATCTCACTTTTGGAGAGGGATATTCGGGGCCATTGGAACTCACTCTGTTTCAGCACATCCTATCACCCTCAAATTGATGGCCAAACAGAGAGGGTCAACCAAGTCATTGAAGATATCCTTAGAGCTTGTTGTTGTCGCGAACCCAGGAAATGGATCAAATATCTACAATTAGTTGAGTTCTCCTACAATGCTTTCTACCAACAAAGCATTCAAATGACACCTTTTCAAGCATTGTATGGGCATGATTGATGTACTCCATTGAAATTTTCAGATCGTGCTCAAGGAAATGGATGAGCAGGTTAAGGCCATCAAACAAGACATTAGAGCCACCAAGGATAGATAAAAAGCCTATGCAGATCTAAATAGACAAGAGCGACTCTTCAATGAGGGAGACATGGTTTTTATTCGTGTACAACCCAAGAGGAGTTCCTTATCATTGGGAGAATTTAAAAAAATGAGTCCAAAGTATTGCACACCCTACAAGATCCTCAAATGCCTAGGGCCCAATGCCTATAAACTCTAACTACCTAAGAACGTAAAGGTTCCAAATGTATTTCATATCAACCTACTAGAGAAATATGTATCCAATCCTAACCATGTACTCAATGATCAAGAAGTTCTAATGCCAAGCCAAGGATTCCTTGAGCTCTGGCCAGATAGAATCCTAGACATTTGAGAAAAAAGATTGAGGAGTAGAACCCTCAAGGAGTACCTCATCCAGTGGAAGGACTTTCCAGAAGAAGATACCACATGGATTGACGAGACTACCCTCAACTAACAATACCTCCAATTCCTTTCGAGATGAGGACATATCGATTCCTTAAGGGGGGTAGAATGTAACATTTCCCTCCCTCCTGCCATATTCCCCCCCCTTAATTAACAATTTTTTTTAAAAAAAGAAGAATTAACCCTCCCCCTTACTCACGCCGCCGACTGGCGGATGAGGGCTGTCCTGTGTTGACAAAGGGAGGAGGGGGGGCTGCCATGGATGATGAGCGGGTGTAGGGGAGCTCCAGCATGGTGGAAGGAGTGGGGGAGCAACAACAGGCGTGGCCAACAATGGGTGGAGGAATTGACGACGTGGGGGGGTAATGATTACTTTCTCTCCCCCCTCCACCATATGCAGCGGCCATCCACCTGGCCAGCCTGATGTGAATAAGGGGGGGGCCCATACCATACCAATCCCCCCCCCCCCCCCCCCCAATACACTATAAAATGGCCCTTAGGCATAAGAAGGAGGATCACTACTCTTCCCTACTGTCCGACTGGTGAGAGAGTAAGACAAAAGGGAGAGAGAGTGTGTGTGAGACAAAAGAGAGGGAGAGAGAGTAAGAAAAGATAGAGTGTGTGTGTGTGAGAAAAGAGAGAGAGTGTGTGTAAGAGGAAAAAAGAGAGAGCGTGAGAGAAAAGAGAGAGAGAGAGAGAGAGAGGGAAATTCCCCTTGGAGGCTTCCGAGCTTCCCCTTTCCTTTTCCCCTCCTTGAAAGGGTTCTCACGGACGAATTCTTTCCACAAGGAGTCATCTCTCTTGTAACTTGGGTGCGTAGCCGTGAAGAAAAAGCCGAGTTATACGATGCCTCCCAAGCAAAGTAAGGTCCAATTGAGCATGAATCCCGCTTCAACCGATGGAGTTGTGGGTCAAGGAACTGCGATGCTTGGTAACCAGGTGCGATCCATAAATCCTACCTTGATGGGAGCTCTTAAAAACGTAGATCGACTTCATTGGGAAGGGAGAAGTTTTCAGGCAAAAATCTATGATAACTAACGGTCAATTAGGTTGCATTATTCAATCATAATGGAAATTGTGTTTTTTTGCACTTTGGCATATTTAGAACGATCAACTTGCACAAATGATTTTGGTTGGATTGTGTATTAGTAGATTGCTAAAGGCAAGTACATTGGAAAATGCTTTGAGAAATCCTAAGTTTAAGGCTGTGAAGGAAAAGGTGATTGAGTGCACATTAAAAGATGTTTCAAATAAGTTCTCAGCTATGGATGCACAATCCATTTGTGACAGGGCCGGTATTAGCACAACGGCTTACTCAAAGATATTCAAAGGTGTGAAGGCTAGGTTTGGTCATGTGCTGAAGAGAAATAGAATCGTGCCTCTTCCTCAATCTTTAAAGTTAATAGAGATCCGACGATAACTTAATACCAAGGTTTTGGAGCTGATAGGAGATCCCATGCATATTCAATGCATGGAAACACTGAAGGTTGGGACCAAAAATGCATATGAGGTGAAGTTACCGAACTCAACAATTACTATTTAGATTTGTATAAGGTGCAGTCGGCAATGGTAATGTACTACAATATGTTTGTTGAGGAATATAATGGTAAATTGCAGTTTGTTATGAAATTAGATGAAAGTGAGGTCATCAAAGTAGTAAATCATGAAAGATTTAGTGTAACTCTACTGAATAGAGCTTTACAATTCAACAAGAACAACCCAGGGAACTTTACTGTTCAATTCGAGCTCCATGTGTGGTAGCTCGCTACATTTCAAGTTCCTAAGGAAACATTTGAGGTGCTACGGTTGTTCTTTATGCACATTCCAAGCATCATCGATCATCAGGAACATGGTAAGATGCTCTTGGTTGAAGGGTATAGTCAACACTTGGTTGAATGGAATCTTGTAGGAGACTTGAAAACATTAAAATGCATGTGTGGAATCTTCAATGGTGCAAATACAAAGAATCCATACCTATATTACTTGACAAAGAGAGTGGAAGAAAAGAACAGAAAGAAGAACTAGAAAAGGATGACAAGTGTTACAACGACACGCAATAGAGAAGATCCCACTTGAAAGCCCATCTTCAACATTCCATTGAATCGTATTCACATTTCTTCATTGCATGTTTTTGTCAGAATCATGGAGAAACTTGTATATGAATACATTTTCTTTGCTTATAGGATGCAACCAGAAAAAGAAGCCATTGCAACATGTAGGAATGTGGAGCAAGTGCTATCAAAAATTGGGCTACACAAACATCAAGTGACGATTGAAAAAGACGAGAAGAGATCATGAAAATCTAGTAACTTGCCAAAAAAGCCTTGCTTCTCCAAAGCAAGGGCTGGGAAGTTTCTCTTAGTACCCATCAATGAGGAAGAGAATGTCATGGTTCGTAGGCAGCAAGACTATGATGGGTGAAAAAAGTTACATTTTGTAGTTCCTAATCAAAGTAATGGAGGAAAAACAAATTTGGCCAAAGTTAAGGTTTGGATAAGTCTTAACAAATTGATTCCCTTACTTCAGAAGATGATGTTTAACAATGAAGATAAGCAAGAATTTATTGGTGTTGTGCATAGCTTCTACGAAAACATGGTGGAAGCGTGGGACAAAAGCTCTATCACACATTACATGGTGCATACTAATGTCAAGATTGTGGGAGAGAAGGAAGGAGTCTCACTTGTAGCTTTCTTGCTTGCACAATGGGGGAATACACATACAGGTGGAGGCTGAAAACAGTTTTCCTCTTCTTAGTTGTGTAAGCCAAAAAGAACTCAAGTACATAGAAATAGAAGAACCCTATATATGGGTCTCAAACCAAACTCAACTAACTAAGGTGGCATATTAACTGAGCCACGATCTAGAGTAGATAAGGATAGTTGTCATCTAGCTATTATTCATGGGCGGTGTACCAACCACATCTACAGCTAACAAGTCAGTGACATAAATGCACAATGGTCACCCTGGCATATCACGAGTGGAGCTCGATATCTCAACACTCCCCCTCGAGCTCAATCCCAATTCCTACACACCAAGTAGGTCTCTGAACTTGCGCAGCTTCTCTGTGCCCAATGCTTTCATGAATATGTCAGCTACCTGATCCTCTGTGCTGACATAAACTAGATCAATAAGACCTAGTAAAACCCTCTCCCGCACATAGTGATAATGCACCTCAATGTGCTCTGTTCTAGCATGATAGACTGGGTTATTTGCCAAGTGTATACTGCTCATGTTGTCACAATAAATGACAACTGGCCCATCTATAGGCTGATGCATATCATAAAGTAGCTTATGCAACCAAACTACCTCACATGTAGCCATTGCTACACCCCTGTACTCAGCCTCTGTGCTTGACAAGGCAACAGTAGGCTATTTCTTGCTGCTCTAAGTGACTGCATCACTCCCAAAAGAGAACACATATCCACTGGTAGATCGCCTATAAGAAATACTACGAGCCCAATCAGCATCAGTGTATCCATGCAACTGTATCTAAATCCCAATCTCATAAAGTAGTCCATACTGCAATGTGGACTTCACATACCTGATTATGCATCTAGCCGCATCCAAATGCGGTTTCCTTGGAGCCTGCATAAACTGACTTACCAATCCAATAGCATAGCTCAAATCTGACCTGGTAATAGTCATATAAATCAAACTTCCTACTATGCGCCTGTACATAGTAGGGTCTTCCAGAAGCTCACCTGCATCTGCGCTCAGCTTCACATTCTACCCCAAAGGAACTGAATTAGGCTTACAGCTTGTCATCCCATATTTGGACAGCATGTCCAATCCATATTGCCTCTGCTAGAGCTGTATCCCACTTGGTGATCTAATCACCTCAATGCCCAAGAAATAACACAGCTCTCCCAAATCCTTCATCTCATACTTATGCTTCAATAGCATTTTCACATGAAGGATATCTTCATCACTGTCACCTGTCATAATCAAATCATCAACATAAATGACAAGTAGCATAATACATTTCTCTATTTTTCTCACATAAAGTGAGAAATCTGCCTTGGAAATCAGAAAGCCAATAGTGACAAGATACTGTCCTATCTTGTCAGACCATGCTCTAGGTGCTTGCTTCAAGCCATATAAGGCTTTCTTCAACCTGCAAACAAACTCAGGATGAACAGCATGCACATAAACCTGGTGGCTGCTCCATATACACCTCTTCTTGCAAATCACCATGCAAGAAGGCATTCTTTATATCCATATGATGTAAAGACCATCCCTTTGATGCAGCCATAGCAATGACTGCTCTTACGGTTGCTATCCTTGCAACCGGACTGAATGTTTCTTCATAATCAATGCCATATGTTTGTGCATACCCCTTGACTACTAATCTTGCCTTGTACCTATTCACAGAACCTTCCAAGGCATCCATTTCTTCATCCATGGATTTGTCCCATTTTTCTTTTCCCATGGTTTGTTCAAAAGAAGTGGGTTCTGGTTCCTGTATCACTTTGACCATATAGGCATAGTGAATTGCTATAAATCCATCATATTTCAGCCTATCCACAGGATACCTAGCTCTGGTAGACCTACGCAAAGTAGGTTCACTCCCAGGTGCTCTCAAAACATCCCTGGTCTTCCTTACTCCAGGTGTAACAATAGAAGGAATACCCAACTCATCATCAATGCTTTGTTCTGAGCCACTGAATTCACCATCCACATAAGAGTGACCTCCATTCACATCAAACATGGGTTGATCTACCTTCTGTTTTCTTTTTCGTGAAACCTACATACCATTATCTGCATTGTTTTGAGGAGATTCTCTTGATCTCAATCTGCCTGTCCATGGCAAAGAATGTGAACCACTGCTAGAGGACACTCCAGGTCCATTAATATTTTGTCACTGCTGCTGTGAATTCTGTGCAGCATTAGCATTTTGTGCATCTACATCATCAATCACATTTACTGGTTTATACCAACTTCTCATCTCATCAAAAACAACATCTCTGCTCACTGTAAACTTACGAGTAGAAGGGTTATAGCATCTATACCCTTTCTGCCTGTAGAGAGTAACCAATAAAGATGCACTTCTCAGCTTTTGGATCCAACTTGGATCTCAACTCATCTGGCACATGAACATAGGCAATGCAACCAAAAATCTTCAAATGAGAAATATCTGGTTTCCTACTAGTATACCTCTCCTCTAGAGTCATCCCATGTATTGTTGTAGTGGGAGTTTTATTCATTATGTAGACTGTTGTAGCAGCTGCTTCAGCCCGGTAAAAATCTAGCAAGTCTTTTTCGTTGAGCATGGCACGAGATACCTCTCCAATATGCCTATTTTTCCTTTCTGTAATTTCATTTTATTGTGGGGTATGACTGCATGAATATTGCTGCTTTATGCCATGCTCCTGCAGGAACCTTGCAAACTCATTTGAGAGGTACTCTCCCCCTCCATTTGACCTTAGGTATTTTATTTGCAGGCCTGTTTCTTTTTCAACCATAGCTTTAAGAGTTTTGAAATGCCCAAACACTTCACTTTTCTTTTCATAAAATACACCCAAACTTTTCTGCTATAGTCATCAATAAAAGTGACAAAATAATAACAGCCTCCAATAGATGCAGCTTTAGTAGTCCACACATCAGAGTGGATTAATTCCAATGGCTTCTTACTCTCTTGAACATGTCTAGGAAATGGTTTCCTTGCCTGTTTTCCAAATTGACAGGCTTCATATACCTTATGCATTTCTGCAACCTTGAATTTAGGCAATCCTGCAACAATATTTTGGGCCTGCATTGACTTAGGTCGATGTACATTAACATGACCAATGCGTTTATGCCAGATATCAATATCTGCAACTACACCGGTCCCATGTGCAAACATTGTTGCACTCAATTGAGGCATGTATGCATCCAACATAAACATTCTACCCTTCTTCTTTCCTTTTGCTATCAAGCAACCTTTATTTTTCATATCCTCAACAAAGCATCCATGAGAATTAAATCTGACCTGCAAGCCCTGCTCAACCATTTGACCAACAAAAACCAAGTTCTTGGTGATATTCGGAACATGAAATACATCTGACAGGTATTTTTTTTTTCCATCCTGCATAGACAAAGGAATATTTCCAATCTGCATATAGGATGTGTAGTATCATCACCAGTCTCCACAAATCTTGGTTTTTCCATTTTCCTTGTATCCTGCATCCATTCTGCATGACCTGTCATGTGGTTTTATGCACCTGAGTCAATATACCACACATCGTTGCTTTTTTCTGCACTTGTCACAGAATTGGTGAAGTGTTGCACCATAAACAAATGCTCATTTCTGTCATCACCCTCTCTACTAGAAGATGCCATGGATGCTTGCAAGTCTTTGGCCTCTTTGGCTTCATAGGACCTCTAGAGTTACCATGTCCTCTTTGGCAACCACGACCTCTTTGGCTCCCCCTGCCTCTAGAGTTACCATGTCCTCCTCCATGGGACTGGTTTTCTTGAGTTTGCTGCATATTCTGATTTCTACCATGGCCTCCAGATCGGCCTCCTCTACCTCTGCCTCTACCTCTTTCAGCATTTGAGTAGAAGACAGCTTCTTTTGAAGTTCCTTCTGAAGAAGATGCACCACCATTTCTCTACTCCTCAGAAACTAGAAGAGCAATCAACTCCTCAAAATCAGGAAATCTTTCACGGACGGAAATGGATGTTCGAAACTGTGCATAATCCTTTTCTAGACCATTCAAGGTCACTGAAACTAAATCATCATCTTCCACTGGCGACCCAATGGAAGCAAGTGTATCTGCAATCTTCTTCACCTTCATGTGGTAGTCATTGATGCTCATACTTTCTCTTTGCACATTGTGCAACTCTTGCTTGAGCTGCATTTTCCTGGCTTGCATATTTGCAATATATGTTTTTGACAAAGTATCCCATGCCTCCTTTGGCGTACTTGCATCCTGAATATGCACAATCGTAGAGTCTGAAATACTGATAGACAGCCAGTACAAAACTTTTCTGGCTCTCTCATGCCATCCTTTAAATGCCTGCATTTGCTATTGATTGGAAACATCAGGAAAAACTGGTTCTTCTTCATTTCCTGCAATGAATTCCCAATATCCTTTTCCCATAAGGAAATTCGTCATTCTAAACTTCCATGCTTGGAAGTTGTTCTTGTCAAGCTTTTCAATGACAATCTATGAAAGAGAATCAGATACCATTACAGAACACTCAAAGAATTCTATCACTGCAAAAAACACAGCTTCAGCCTCACAAGGGCAAATCTGCAAAACTGACGAAAGTGGTATTTGACCACACAATCACTTCTTAGTAACGATTTTGCATCAACATGCAACAAGGATGATTCTGTAGCTCCCAATGTCTCTGCGCATAGGCATACGATGCAATTTCTACAGTAACTTTTCACCGACCTATAGAACAGTTGTCACACAGCATAAAAGATGGCCTTTTCTTGAGTGCATGCAAAAAACTTCTGCCTCCAAAACAGGCCTCGAAATGGCCTCAAATCAAAAAAATAGAGCAACCAAGGGCTAAAGCCTTCTCCCGCAGAATATACTACCCTCTTGCTACACCGCAAAGGGCATCTCAATCTGAGACAATGCACTCTTGCACTTTCCGGCTGTGCTACCTGCAGAGACTTGCTCCCAAAATAGAAAAATGAAACCAACACTGGTCCTCTTACCAAAACACCGCGAACTTGGTTTGCTTTCTTGAGCTCCTTACCACGAACAAGGCTCTGATACCATGTCAAGATTGTGGGAGAGAAGGAAGGAGTCTCACTTGTAGCTTTCTTGCTTGCACAAAGGGGGGAATACACACACAGGTGGAGGCTGAAAACAGTTTTCCTCTTCTTAGTTGTGTAAGCCAAAAAGAACTCAAGTACATAGAAATAGAAGAACCCTATATATGGGTCTCAAACCAAACTCAACTAACTGAGGTAGCATACTAACTGAGCCATGAACTAGAGTAGATAAGGATAGCTGTCATCTAGCTATTATTCATGGGCGGTGTACCAACCGCATCTACAGCTAACAAGTCGGTGACATAAATGCACAATGGTCACCCTAGCATATCACGAGTGGAGCTCGATATCTCAACAACTAAGTTAATATTTTAAAATTATATGAATTGTATAAACTATTGAGCATAGTTTTACTCATGTGTGATATGTGCCTTTGTAGCATATCCTTGAGGCACGTGGACCATACTTTGTAGAAAAGGAAAGCATTGGAATTTGGTCTACACAAGGGATAGAAAATTCACATTGGATAACACATGGTACATATCAAAGAAAAATGATCATGCTAGAGGGGTCAATGGTAGCAATCCAATGATCCAATTGCTATCTTGGTGGTATAGAATTATAGTAGCGAACGAAGCTAAACTCTCACAAAAGAGAACAAATGAAAGTGTTGATGAATCGGCTGTAATCATGATGGAATGACATTGTGTCACTAAAAGAGTGTGTTATGAAGCCTCAAGTGTCAAAGAAAACCATGCCAAGTGGCTAGAAACAAGGCTTTGACAAGGCAAAAAATGGGTTCGAAGAGAGATAAGATAGTAAGAAGAACAATGTGTTCAGTGTGAATGCAATTCATAGTTTAAGAGAGAAAGAGATTGTGTGCACCTATGTGAATGAGTCTTATAGTTTAGGGTTATATAAAAGAGGGTTTCACTTTCTATCTTATTCATTGAGTTATCATATCTCTTGTGTAGGAAAGATGGCTAGTTCTAAGGTAGTTGCAAATAAGCTTCCGCTCAGAGCCCCATATCTTGTTCAGCCCCTTGGAGCATCTACTAGCTCTCATGCACCCCCTTTTCAACCTAACCCAGCTTCCTCATGCCGCCCTCACAAGGGTCCTCCTCAGCATCCCCACAAGAAACACAAGTGGACGCTAGGTACAGTGGCCCTGAGATAAATTAGGAGGTATGAATGCTCTTTTGATCTCATCATTCTAAAGGTGAGCTTCTCGAGACTTGTTCGCAAGATTGTGCAAGACCTCTATCGCATAGAAAGCAGGAGGTGGTTTTTGGCACAATGTCAGGATAGACCTAATCGCTTCACAAAAGAGTGTCTTAATGCTCTACAATGTGTTATAGAGGCCTTTTCACTTGACTTGATGTGACTGATGCTCAGCGTTGTGCAATACATGAGAAGCACATCACTGTAACTCCCAAGGACTTCCAACTTGTAAAAAATCTTCAAGCAGTGAAGGATGCATTGGTTCCAATGGAATGAACATAGTTTGTAATGTTATCTTTTTTGGCATAGTGTTCTCCTCATGCATTGGACATATGACTATGTCCCAGTGCAAAACTATTATACGCGCCCTTAAAATATGAATTAAATTTTTACTCTTATCCTTGGTTTTCAACTTTGACTATGCATCTTCGCTGTATTTTCAATTCTTACTTACAGTTTTTGCTAGCAATGTCAATTTCAATAGGAAAAACATGCAAAAATTTACCATTTCTTGTTGCAAACTTTACTTTTCATGCCTCTATATAGTCTATGTGGTGTGAAAGTTCTAAGGACCAATAGTTGCGATGTTGATTTCTTGATTATCAATCCATCCATAATTTTGGTGTGGGATAATTTTTAAAATACTAAACTATATGGGAATGCGACAAAATTCAACGCACACTCATTAGATGGCTCCGGACCAAGGATCTGCAAGCTTTTTTTTCCAAAAAATAATAATTTGGGCTCTTGGCCACCTAACGAGTGCGCGTGTAGAGTTTTGTACAGCTCTAGACGCTAGACTTCGAACTAAGGATCTGCATGTATTTTTTTCCTTAAAAAATAATTTGGGCTCTTGGCCACCTAACAATTGCGCGTGTAAACTTTCATCGCATTCTGATAAAAGGTTATGGATTTACGATCACATGATGGATAGTGCATATGAAGCTGCATTAACCCGATTTTGGGGTTTAAATGGGTTAAAAGTTCATTTTTCTCATTTTCACATCTTGCCTTCTTTGCTTTCTCCATTCTCACACCCCCAACCTTTGTCTCTTCTCCATCTTGCCCTCCTTAAGCTTGCATGGCATGCACCAAGCAAGCATGTCACCGTTTCGACCCCGGGAAGACCTCACACCAAGGCCCACCAGTTGGAGCACAAGGTGGATCCTCCTCTAAGGCAACAACAAGTGCTCCCCATAGAGCACAACGACCACCACAAAAAAAGAGGAGATGAAAACCAGGCACTATCGCCCTTCGGGAGATAAGGAGAATCCAACATGGATACGAGCTTCTCATCCCAAAAAGATATTTTCATAAGGTTGTTTGTGAAGTAATGCAATACCTGGAGTTGAAAGGGATGGGAAGATTTGAGCATGAGTGCGAGATGGCCCACTAGCAGGAAGGTGGACTGCTGCAGCTATGGATGCCCTACAAACAGCTGCACAGGGCTTTCTCATCGACTTGTTTAAGGATACATAACTAGCGGCCCTCCATGTAAAGCGTGTCACAATTACAAATAAAGACATGAAATTTATCGTTTGGCTTTGACATGACAAGGGAACTCCTCCATAGGTTATGAGATTAATGATGCAAGGTTTTGTAATGAGTGTTATAGCTTCATTGCATCTTGGAACGTCAAAGAATTTTGTATACTCTGCCACATTGGAATATTTATATATATATATACATAATATTGTCAAGATTGTGGGAGAGAAGGAAGGAGTCTCACTTGTAGCTTTCTTGCTTGCACAATGGGGGAATACACACAAGGGTGGAGGCTGAAAACAGTTTTCCTCTTCTTAGTTGTGTAAGCCAAAAGAACTCTCTTACAAAGAAATAGAAGAACCCTATATATGGGTCTCAAACCAAACTCAAATAACTAAGGTGGCATACTAACTGAGCCACGAACTAGAGTAGATAAGGATAGATGTCATCTAGCTATTATTCATGGGCGGTGTACCAACCGCATCTGCACAACTGACACGTCGGTGACATAAATGCACAACGGTCACCCTGGCATATCACGAGTGGAGCTCGATATCTCAACACTCCCCCTCGAGCTCAATCCCAATTCCTGCACACCAAGCAGGTCTCTGAACTTGCGCATCTTCTCTGTGCCCAATGCCTTCGTGAATATGTCAGCTACCTGATCCTCTATGCTGACATAAACTAGATCAATAAGACCTAGTAAAACCCTCTCCCGCACATAGTGATAATGCACCTCAATGTGCTTTTTTCTAGCATGATAGACTGGGTTATTTGCCAAGTGTATACTACTCATGTTGTCACAATAAATGACAACTGGCCCATCTGTAGACTGATGCATATCATAAAGTAGCTTATGCAACCAAGCTACCTCACATGCAGCCATTGCTGCACCCTTGTACTCAGCCTCTGTGCTCGACAAGGCAACTGTAGGCTGTTTCTTGCTGCTCCAAGTGACTGCAGCACTCCCAAAAGAGAACACATACCCACTGGTAGATCGTCTATCAGAAATACTACCAGCCCAATCAGCATCAGTGTATCCATGCAACTGTATCTGTACCCCAGTCTCATAAAATAGTCCATACTGCAATGTGGACTTCACATACCTGAGTATGCGTCTAGCCGCATCTAAATGCGGTTTCCTTGGAGCTTGCATAAACTGACTTACCAATCCAACATCATAGGTCAAATCTGGCCTGGTAATAGTCATATAAATCAAGCTTCCTACTATGCATTTGTACATAGTAGGGTCTTCCAGAAGCTCACCTGCATCTGTGCTCAACTTCACATTCTGCTCCAAAGGAACTGAATTAGGCTTACAGCTTGTCATCCCATATTTGGACAGCATGTCCAATCCATACTGCCTCTACAAGAGCTGTATCCCACTTGGTGATCTAATCACCTCAATGCCCAAGAAATAACGCAGCTCTCCCAAATCCTTCATCTCAAACTTCTGCTTCAATAGCATTTTCACATGAAGGATATCTTCATCACTGTCACCTGTCATAATCAAATCATCAACATAAATGACAAGTAGCATAATACTTTCTCTGTTTTTCTCACATAAAGTGAGAAATCTGCCTTGGAAATCAAAAAGCCAATAGTGACAAGATACTGTCCTATCTTGTCAGACCATGCTCTAGGTGCTTGCTTCAAGCCATACAAGGCTTTCTTCAACCTGCAAACAAACTCAGGATGAACAGAATGCACATAACCTGGTGGCTGCTCCATATAGACCTCTTCTTGCAAATCACCATGCAAGAAGGCATTCTTTACATCCATCTGATGTAAAGACCATCCCTTTGATGCAGCCATAGCAATGACTGCTCTTACGGTTGCCATCCTTGCAACCGGACTGAATGTTTCTTCATAGTCAATGCCATATGTTTGTGCATACCCCTTGACTACTAATCTTGCCTTGTATCTGTTCACAGAACCATTTGCATTGTGCTTCATCTTATAAACGCACTTACAGCCAATTGCATTCTTACCTCTAGGCAAAGGTACCAATGCCCATGTAGCATTTGCTTCCAAGGCATCCATTTCTTCATCCATGGCTTTCTCCCATTTTTCTTTTCCCATGGCTTGCTCAAAAGAAGTGGGTTCTGGTTCCTGTATCACTTTGACCATATATGCATAGTGAATGGCTGTAAATCCATCATATTTCAGCCTATCCACAGGATACCTAGCTCTCGTAGACCTGCGCAAAGTAGGTTCACTCCCTGGTGCTCTCAAAACATCCCTAGTCTTCCTTACTCCAGGTGTAACAATAGAAGGAATACCCAACTCATCATCAATGCTCTGTTCTGAGTCACTGGATTCACCATCCACATAAGAGTGACCTGCATTCACATCAAACATGGGCTGATCAACCTTCTCTTTTCCTTTTCGTGATACCTGCATACCACTATCTGCATTGCTTTGAGAAGATTCTCCTGATCTCAATCTGCCTGTCCATGGCGAAGAATGTGAATCACTGCTAGAGGACGCTCCAGGTCCACTAATATTTTGTGACTGCTGTTGTGAATTCTGTGCAGCATTACCATTTTGTACATCTACATCATCAATCACATTTACTGGTTTATGTCAAGAATCGCGTGGTGGAGGGGGTTGCTCAAGATGCTGCGCCGAACACACACAGAATGCACAAGGAGAAGCTCACTCAAGAGACAAGAAGAGAGATGGAGGCCAAAACGTTTTCTTGCTGATTTCTTCTTCTTCTTCCACACTCTTTACAATGTACACAAAGTATAGATAAGATACAACATAAAAGGAAAGTGGCCTACTAAGTCAAACAATGCATAACCGACTACACTAGTCGACTGGCGCTATAACTATGCCAGCTGTAAATAGGTGTAACAACCTGAATATAATAAGTAATGAGTCAGTGGCCATGTGAGAGTCATAATGACCACCGACGTACTAAGTGTAGACGTGTGGACCCATCTAACCAGGCGGTCCATCATCCATGTCCACATGTGTTGAGCTTGCCATCTCAACACTCCCCCTCAAGCTCAACTGCATCTCTGCAACTCCAAGTAAGCTTCGAAACTTTTGAAGCTTCTCTGTACCCAATGCCTTCGTGAAGATATCAACTATCTGATCCTGTGTGCTGACATACACCAAGTCAATCTCACCTGCTAGTACCTTCTCTCTCACAAAGTGGTAGTGTACCTCAATATGTTTTGTCCTGGCATGGAACACAGGGTTCCTAGCCAACTGTATACTGCTCATGTTGTCACAATAAATGACAACTGGACCTTCCACCTGCACATCCAAATCAGCCAGTAACTTTTGCAGCCATACTACCTCACATGCTGCAATAGCAGCACCTCTATACTCAGCCTCTGTACTCGACAAAGCAACTGTAGATTGCTTTTTGCTGCTCCAAGCAACTGCTGCACTACCAAGAGAGAACATGTATCCGCTGGTAGATCGTCTATCAGACATACTACCAGCCCAATCTGCATCTGTGTATCCAAACACTTGTACGTCTGTACCTGCCTCATAGAAAAGCCCATAATGTAATGTGGACTTCACATATCTCAATATGCGTCTCACTGCATCCAAATGTGGCTTTCTAGGTACTTGCATAAACTGACTCACAAGACCAACAGCATAGCTCAAGTCTGGCCTTGTAATGGTCATGTAGATCAAACTCCCCACTATCCTCCTGAACATAGTAGGGTCTTCTATCTCATCCCCAACATCAGCACTCAGCTTTACATTCTGCTCCAACGGAACTGAAAGTGGTTTGCATGCAGTCATACCATACTTGGACAACATATCCAAGCCATACTGTCTTTGGAACAGCCATATACCATCATCACATCTGATCACCTCAATGCCAAGGAAGTACCTTAGCTCACCTAAATCCTTCATCTCAAACTTCATTTTCAAATAGCCCTTGACTTCAGCAATCCCACTATCACTATCACCTGTAATAATCAAGTCATCCACATAGATGACTATGATGACCAAACCTGCATCTCCCTTTCTCACATAAAGTGAGTGATCAGCATCAGAAACATAAAAGCCAATATTGATAAGATACTCTCTAATCTTATCAGACCATGCTCTAGGTGCTTGCTTGAGCCCATAGAGTGCCTTCTTCAACCTGCACACATACGTGGGATGCTCTAAATCTTCATAACCTGCTGGCTGATCCATATACACTTCTTCCTGCAAATCACCATGCAAGAATGCATTCTTTACATCCATTTGCTGCAACCTCCAACCTTTGGCTGCTGCCAAAGCAATCACACATCTGACAGTTGCCATCCTAGCAACTGGACTGAAGGTTTCATCATAATCTATGCCATATGTTTGGGCATAGCCTTTTGCAACCAGCCTAGCTTTGTACCTGCTAATAGAACCATCTGCATTGTGCTTAATCTTATAAACCCACTTACATCCAATAGCTTTCTTTCCCTTTGGCAATGATACTAGATCCCAAGTCTTATTGGCCTCTAATGCAGCCATCTCCTCATCCATTGCTGCATCCCAATGAGCATGACCAACAGCCTCCTCAAAACATGTGGGCTCAACATCCTCAACTAGTTTCACCATATAAGCATAATGGTGAGCTGCATAACCCTCAAAACCAAATCTTTTAACAGGGTATCTCACCCTGCTAGACTTGCGTACCACTGGATCACTCAATGGAGTCTTTGCATTAACACGTGCTCTTTGCACACCTGGAGTCCTCACTGAAGGAATGCCAAGCTCATCATCCAAGCTCTCTGAGCCACTGGAGTCTCCATCAAGAACTGCATCAATGCCTTCTGACACTTTATTCTTTCCTTTGTCTTTACCTGTAGTGCTACTAGATGCACTCGAAGATGTAGAGGTACTCCTTAGTCTCCCAGACCAAGGACTACCAGATGATGTCTCTGGTCCACTAAGAGTCCGTGATTCTTGCCTTTCAGCCTGTACATGAGTGTCATGATCATCATCAACATCCAATGCATCACCACTAGATGCATACCAACTGCTCATTTCATCAAAGATGACATCCCTGCTCACTCTGAACTTACATGTGACAGGGTTGTAACAGCGATACCCTTTTTGCTCTAAAGAGTATCCAATAAAGATACACTTTTCAGCCTTTGGATCCAGTTTCTTCCGCAACTCATCTGGTACATGAACATACGCAATGCAGCCAAACACTTTCAAGTGTGAAACATCAGGCTTCTTACCTGTAAAACATTCTTCGGGGGTCATACCATGAACTGCAGCTGTGGGAGTTCTGTTCATAATATAAACAGCAGTATGAACAGCCTCAGACCAAAAATGCTTAGGCATATTCTTTTCAGCCATCAAGGCACGTGCAACTTCTGCAATATGCCTGTTTTTCCTTTCTGCAACCCCATTTTGCTGTGGGGTATACCTGCATGTGAACTGTCTCTTTATCCCATGAGACCTCAGAAAATCACTGAACTCATTTGAGAGGTACTCTCCCCCTCCATCTGACCTCAGGCACTTTACTTTCAAGCCTGTTTCTCTTTCAACTGCAGCCTTGAAAGTTCTAAAGTGCTCAAAAGCTTCACTCTTTTCCTTCATAAAATATACCCACAGCTTTCTAGAACAATCATCAATGAATGTGACAAAGTATGAACTGCCTCCAAGAGATACATTTTGTGTAGGCCCCCAAATGTCTGTATGCACAACATCAAGGATATTTCTGCTTACATCTCTGTCATGTGAAAAGGGTTGTCTTGCCTGCTTACCAAACTGACATGCTTCACATACCTTCTGAAATTCTGCAACTTTAAATGTAGGCAAACCTGTAACCAACCCTTTGGACTGCATTAATTTCAGCCTTTGTACATTTGCATGTCCAATGCGTTTGTGCCAAATTTCAATGTCTGCAACAACACCTTTTCCTTTGGCATACATAGCCGCATTCATAGTAGGAATTCCAGCATCTAGAGTGAACATACGTCCAACTCTACTTCCCTTTGCTACCAACCTGCACTTGTCATTGAAGTCTTCTACAAAGCAGCCCTTTGCATTAAATCTGACTTGCAGCCCTTGCTCTACCATTTGACCGACTGACACCAAATTCTTTGTAATAGATGGCACATGTAATACATCTGAAAGACTCTTTGTCTTACCATCATGCAAGGACAAGGGAACTTTTCCAATGTGTGAAATTGGGTGGCATGAGTCATCACCCGTCTGCACATAACCTGCATTCTGCAAATCCTGCATCTCTCCAAACCATTCTGCATGGCTGGTCATATGATTGGATGCACCTGAATCAACATACCAAACATCTTCATGCGTTCCCTTTCCTGTAACAGCATTCAGCATATGCTGCATAACGAACAATCGTTCATTTTTGTCTTCATTCTGTCGTGAAGACGATGCATAGTTTCCTTGCTGCAACTTACCACTGCGGATATCATCTCTCTTAGCATAACATTGGGCTGCAATATGACCTGTTTTGCCACAGTAGTGGCACACAATACCAGAGTTGTTAGAACCTCTGTTCTGCCATCCACCTCTTCCTCTAAAGCTCCCCCTGCCTCTAAAGTTACCACGACCTCCTGAAACCTGCATATCGCCAAATTGCTGATTCAATCTGTTTTGCTGGTTGTCACTACCACGTCCTGTACCACGGCCTCTTGAAGAGAACCTGCCACGTCCCCTTCCTGAACTGGAGTAGAAAGCTTGGACCTGTTCACCACTTCTTTCAGGTGTCTCACTCTGCATGTTGATCTCTTCAGTGATCATAAGGGAGACCAACTCATCGAAATCTGGAAATGGCTTTCTGACATATACGGAAGTTACAAAAGACTTCCAAGCCTTTTCATTGTTAAGTCCACCCAAGGTAGACGACACCAAATCATCATCATCAGGCATTGCATCAATCGCTGCCAATGCATCTGCAATGCTTCTTACCTTCAGTGCATACTCATTTATAGACATCTTCCCTTTCTTCAATGTATTCAACTCTTGCTTGAGTTGAATCTTTCGTGCCTTTGTATTTACAGAAAACATACTTTCAAGTATGGTCCAAGCTGCATATGCATTCTCTGCATTTCTAATGTGTCCCAACATATTATTGTCAATTACTGCAGACAACCAATACATGACCTTCTTGTCTTTTGCATTCCATTCCTTTCGTGCCTTTATCTCTTCTGCAGTTGGAGGATCACTCACCTCCGGCTCCTTTTCTTCACCTGAAACGAACTCGTAGAGGCCTTTTCCAATAAGAAAGTTCGTGACACGGAACTTCCATGAAGGGTAGTTGTTCTTGTCAAGCTTCTCAATGATAGGGCTTCCACTGTTCTCTGCCATTATCACAAGAATAATACCAAACAGCAAGCAAATCTTCTGCAATCCTCGACCTGTAGTGCACAGCAATACACTAGACAGCCTTTTTCACTGTCTGCTCAACAATACATGCAATCTGCAACCTGTTTGCAGATAAACCTCGTGTTTACTCACTGGTAAACACCTTTAATCTTACAGATCTGAAATCTGTAACCTGCGCACTCACTGTCGGTCGATACAGCTGAAGTCACAGTGTACCCTGAAACTGCTGTCCGCAACCTTGCGGCTCTAAAACGGGCCCTGAAACGGCCTCAAATGGCCAAAATCACTGCGGGAAAGCCCTGAAGGGCTTATCTGCAGAATATACAGCGCTCTTCGCGCACACCAAATCTCACTGCAATCTGAGATTTTTGCTCTGCCCTGCTTCCGGTGCCTCCACAGGCACTATCCAAGAGAAGGAGTGGAAGAATGGGAGAGATTCTTACCCGTAGCTTGCTTGCTCGAACCTTGCTTCTTCTCCTTTGCTTCAACCTTCGAAATCAGCCTCTCTCAATGGCGCGGCTCTGATACCATGTCAAGAATCGCGTGGTGGAGGGGGTTGCTCAAGATGCTGCGCCGAACACACACAGAATGCACAAGGAGAAGCTCACTCAAGAGACAAGAAGAGAGATGGAGGCCAAAACGTTTTCTTGCTGATTTCTTCTTCTTCTTCCACACTCTTTACAATGTACACAAAGTATAGATAAGATACAACATAAAAGGAAAGTGGCCTACTAAGTCAAACAATGCATAACCGACTACACTAGTCGACTGGCGCTATAACTATGCCAGCTGTAAATAGGTGTAACAACCTGAATATAATAAGTAATGAGTCAGTGGCCATGTGAGAGTCATAATGACCACCGACGTACTAAGTGTAGACGTGTGGACCCATCTAACCAGGCGGTCCATCATCCATGTCCACATGTGTTGAGCTTGCCATCTCAACAGTTTATACCAGCTTCTCATCTCATAAAAAACAACATCTCTGCTCACTGTGAACTTACGAGTAGAAGGGTTATAGCATCTATACCCTTTTTGCTGCAGAGAGCAACCAATAAAGATGCATTTCTCAGCTTTTGGATCCAACTTGGATCTCAACTCATCTGGCACATGTACATAGGCAATGCAACCAAAAATCTTCAAATGAGAAATATCTAGTTTCCTACCAGTATACCTCTCCTTTGGAGTCATCCCATGTATTGCTGCAGTGGGAGTCTTGTTCATTATGTAGACTGCTGTAGCAACTGCTTCAGCCCAGTAAAAATCTGGCAAGTCTTTTTCGTTGAGCATGGCACGAGATACCTCTCCAATATGCCTATTTTTCCTTTCTGCAATTCCATTTTGTTGTGGGGTATGACTACATGAATATTGCTGCTTTATGCCATGCTCCTGCAAGAACCTTGCAAACTCATTTGAGAGGTACTCTCCCCCTCCATCTGACCTTAGGCATTTTATTTGCAGGCCTGTTTCTTTTTCAACCATAGCTTTAAGAGTTTTGAAATGCCCAAAAACTTCACTTTTCTTTTTCATAAAATACACCCAAACTTTTCTGCTATATTCATCAATAAAAGTGACAAAATAATGACAGCCTCCAATAGATGCAGCTTTAGTAGTCCACACATCAGAGTGGATTAATTCCAATGGCTTCTTACTCTCTTGAACATGTCCAAGAAATGGTTTCCTTGCCTGTTTTCCAAACTGACAGGCTTCACATACCTTATGCATTTCTGCAACCTTGAATTTAGGCAATCCTGCAACAATATTTTGGGCCTGTATTGATTTAAGTCGCTGTACATCAACATGACCAATGCGTTTATGCCAGATATCAATATCTGCAACTACACCGGTCCCATGTGCAAACATTGTTGCACTCAATTCAGACATGCCTGCATCCAATGTAAACATTCTGCCCTTCTTCTTTCCTTTTGCTATCAAGCGACCTTTATTTTTCATATCCTCAACAAAGCATCCATGAGGATTAAATCTGACCTGCAAGCCCTGCTCAACCATTTGACCAACAGAAACTAGATTCTTGGTGATATTCGGGACATGAAATACATCGAACATGTATTTCTTTTTCCCATCGTGCATAGACAAAGGAATTTTTCCAATTTGCACAATAGGATGTGCAGTATCATCACCAGTCTCCACAAATCCTGGTTTTTCCATTTTCCTTGCATCCTCCATCCATTCTGCATGACCTCTCATGTGGTTTGATGCACCTGAGTCAACATACCACATATCGTTGCTTTCTTCTACACTTGTCACAGAATTGTTCATGTGCTGCACCATAAACAAATACTCATTTCTGTCATCACCCTGTCTACTAGAAGATGCATAATTCCCTTGTTGCAATTTCCAATTCATGATGTCATTCTGCTTTTTATAGCAGTCTTTAGCCATATGACCCATTTTACCACAGTAGTAGCATTCAACATTACTGTTTGCATTTTGGCCTCTTTGCCATCCACCACGACCTCTTTGGCTCCCCCTGCCTCTAGTGTTACCACATCCTCCTCCATAGGACTGGTTTTCTTGAGTTTGCTGCATATTCTGATTTCTACCACGGCCTCCAAATTGGCCTCCTCTACCTCTGCCTCTACCTCTTCTAGCATCATTTGAGTAGAAGACAGCTTCTTTTGAAGTTCCTCCTGAAGAAGATGCACCACCATTTCTCTGCTCCTCAGAAATTAGAAGAGCAATTAACTCCTCAAAATCAGAAAATCTTTCACAAACTGAAATGGATGTCCAAAATTGTGCATAATCCTTTCCTAGACCATTCAAGTTCACATAAACTAAATCATCATCTTCCACTGGCAACCCAATGGAAGCAAGTGCATCTGCAATCTTCTTCACTTTCATGTGGTAGTCATTGATGCTCATACTTTCTCTTTGCACATTATGCAACTCTTGCTTGAGCTGCATTTTCCTGGCTTGCGTATTTGTGCTATACATTTTTGACAAAGTATCCCATGCCTCCTTTGGCGTACTTGCATCCTGAATATGCACAATCATAGAGTCTAAAATACTGATAGATAGCCAATACATAACTTTCCTGGCTCTCTCATGCCATGCTTTAAATGTCTGCATTTGCTTTTGATTGGGAACATCAAGAAGAACTGGTTCTTCTTCATTTCCTGCAACAAATTCCCAATATCCTTTTCCCATGAGGAAATTTATCATTCTAAACTTCCATGCCTGGAAGTTGTTCTTGTCAAGCTTTTCAGTTACAATCTGTGAAAGAGAATCAGACGCCATTATAGAACACTGCAAAAAATTCTGTCACTGCAAAAGACACAGCTTCACCCTCACAAGGGCAAATCTGCAAAACTGGCGAAAGTGGTATTTGACCACACAGTCACTTCCTAGTGACGATTTTGCATAAATAGGAACCAAGGATGATTCTGAAACTCCCAATGTCTCTGCGTACAAGCATACGATGCAATTTCTATAGTAACTTTTCACCGACCTGTAGAACAGTGGTCGCACTACATAAAATAGGGTCTTTTCCTGAGTGCGTGCAGAAAACTTCCGCCTCCAAAACAGGCCCCGAAATGGCCTCAAATAAAAAAAACAGGGTCGCTAGGGGCTAAAGCCCTCCCCTGCAGCATATACTGCCCTCTTGCTTCACTGCGAAGGGCGTCTCAACCTAAGACAATGCACTCTTGCAATTTCCGGCTGTGCTACCTGCAGAGATCTGCTCCCAAAACAGAAAATGAAAGCAACTTTGCTCCTCTTACTAGAACACCGCGAGCTTGGCTTGCTTTCTTGAGCTCCTTACCACGAGCAAGGCTCTGATACCATGTCAAGATTGTGGGAGAGAAGGAAGGAATCTCACTTGTAGCTTTCTTGCTTGCACAATGGGGGAATACACACAAGGGTGGAGGCTGAAAACAGTTTTCCTCTTCTTAGTTGTGTAAGCCAAAAGAACTCTCTTACAAAGAAATAGAAGAACCCTATATATGGGTCTCAAACCAAACTCAAATAACTAAGGTGGCATACTAAGTGAGCCACGAACTAGAGTAGATAAGGATAGCTGTCATCTAGCTATTATTCATGGGCGGTGTACCAACCGCATCTGCACAACTGACATGTCGGTGACATAAATGCACAACGGTCACCCTGGCATATCACGAGTGGAGCTCGATATCTCAACAAATATCTCATGCGATATATACTAAATTCAAATAATTGAGTAAAGTTTTTTTGTTTTGTTTCATGAAATACACGACTCTTAATTTTTGTCTAACGTACACTTGCATCGAAAGTAGTAATACATACGAATACGAGTTACGTTATTGCTTATGCATAATCACAAGTATAGTACTACACATTGACATAATTAAATTGGATTATGTTAACGTATGCTCATGTGTCATTCACGTACCACACACTATCATCACACTTACATGAACCACACATTTGTTCAATAAATATTTATTTATAGGGATAAATTAAAATATCTTATATTCATCAAGAATAATACATGTGATGGTGGCTGATAGTGATGGTAGATACAAAAAGCTGATAGCCAACAAGAACTCTCAATTGTTCCTTGGCTTTTTCATTGGTGGAGAGGAGGGGCCAACTTCTGATGAAAATATAAATTCCTTCTTTGCTTCAAAAATGATGCCCTCCCCCTTCAACTCTTTCTCTAGGAGAAGTAGATTTGACACTTTAGCAAGGTCACCTAATGTGGCAAGCACACACATTGCTCCACCACGCATTTGGTCAAACAAGTAAAGAAGCTTTGACCGCTTGATTAGCACCACCTTCTCTGGGCTAGATGTCATAGGTATCACTCGAAAAGGTCCAGCTAGAATTTTCATGATTATTTCTTGTCCTCATGGTGAGGCACTTATTATGGAAGACCACCAAGTTTGCAACAAGGTTGCCAATGTACTCCTTCAAAGTTGAATCCTTCCATCAATTTGTATACCAAGCTCCTCCTTGCCTTGATGCAAACTCATCTATATACAATATTTCCTAAATGACAAAGTCAAATCAAAAAATATATTTAGCAACTAACCTAGAGTTATTAGAAAGTGACGAAACTTGATAGTAGGGTGTGTCGGGTCCCCCGAAGTCCACTAGTGAGATCTTGGCAAAAAATGATTCTTGTAACTTCCCTATCCAAAGTCTGGTGTCTTGGCCAAGATTTCACTGGTGGACTTCGGGGGACCCAACACACCCTACCGTCTGTTGAGATGGCAAGCTCAACACATGTGGACATGGATGATGGACCGCCTGGTTAGATGGGTCCATACGTCTACACTTAGCACGTCGGTGGTCATTATGAATCTCACATGGCCACTGACTCATTACTTATTATATTCAGGTTGTTACACCTATTTACAGTTGGCATAGTTATAGCGCCAGTCGACTAGTGTAGTCGGTTATGCATTGTTTGACTTAGTAGGCCACTTTCCTTTTATGTTGTATCTTATCTATACTTTGAGTACATTTGTAAAGTGTGTGGAAGAAGAAGAAGAAATCAGCAAGAAAACGTTTTGGCCTCCATCTCTCTTCTTGTCTCTTGAGTGAGCTTCTCCTTGTGCATTCTGTGTGTGTTCGGCGCAGCATCTTGAGCAACCCCCTCCACCACGCGATTCTTGACATGGTATCAGAGCCGCGCCATTGAGAGAGGCTGATTTCAAAGGTTGAAGCAAAGGAGAAGAAGCAAGGTTCGAGCAAGCAAGCCACGGGTAAGAAGCTCTCCCATCCTTCCACTCTTCTCTTGGATAGTGCCTGTGGAGGCACAGGAAGCAGGGCAGAGCAAAAATCTCAGATTGCAGTGAGATTTGGTGTACGCGAAGAGCACTGTATATTCTGCAGATTTTCCCTTTAGGGCTCTCCCACAGTTATTTTGGGCATCTGAGGCCGTTTCAGGGCCCGTTTTAGAGTCGCAAGGTTGCAGACAGCAGTTTCAGGGTACGCTGTGACTTCGACTGTATTGACCGAAAGTGGGTGCGCAAGTTACAGATTTCAGATTTGTAAGTTCAAAGGTGTTTACCAGTGAGTAAACACAAGGATTATCTGCAAACTGGTTGCAGATTGCATGTATTGTTGAGCAGACAGTGAAAAAGACTGTCTGGTGTATTGCTGTGCACTACAGGTCAAGGGTTGCAGAAGATTTGCTTGCTGTTTGGTATTAATTTTGTGATAATGGCAGAGAACAGTGGAAGCCCCATCATTGAGAAGCTCGACAAGAACAACTACCCTTCATGGAAGTTCCGTGTCACGAACTTCCTTATTGGAAAAGGCCTCTATGAGTTCGTTTCAGGTGAAGAAAAGGAGCCGGAGATGAGTGATCCTCCAACTGCAGAAGAGACAAAGGCACGGAAAGAATGGAATGCAAATGATAAAAAGGTCATGTATTGGTTGTCTGCAGTAATTGACAATAATATGCTGGGACACATTAGAAATGCAGAGAATTCATATGCAGCTTGGACCATACTTGAAAGTATGTTTTCTGTAAATACAAAGGCACGAAAGATTCAACTCAAGCAAGAGTTGAATACATTAAAGAAAGGGAAGATGTCTATCAATGAGTATGCACTGAAGGTAAGAAGCATTGCAGATGCATTGGCAGCGATTGATGCAATGCCCGATGATGATGATTTGGTGTCGTCTACCTTGGGTGGACTTAACAATGAAAAGGCTTGGAAGTCTTTTGTAACTTCTGTATATGTTAGAAAGCCATTTCCAGATTTCGATGAGTTGGTCTCTCTAATGATCACTGAAGAAATCAACATGCAGAGTGAGACATCTGAAAGAAGTGGTGAACAGGTCCAGGCTTTCTACTCCAGTTCTGGAAGGGGACGTGGCAGGTTCTCTTCAAGAGGCCGTGGTACAGGACGTGGTAGTGACAACCAGCAAAACAGATTGAATCAGAAATTTGGCGATATGCAGGTTTCAGGAGGTCGTGGTAACTTTAGAGGCAGGGGGAGCTTTAGAGGAAGAGGTCGATGGCAGAACAGAGGTTCTAACAACTCTGGTATTGTGTGCCACTACTGTGGCAAAACAGGTCATATTGCAACCCAATGTTATGCTAAGAGAGATGATATCCGCAGTGGTAAGTTGCAGCAAGGAAACTATGCATCGTCTTCACGACAGAATGAAGACAAAAATGAACATTTGTTCGTTATGCAGCATATGCTGAATGCTGTTACAGGAAAGGGAACACATGAAGATGTTTGGTATGTTGATTCAGGTGCATCCAATCATATGACCAGCCATGCAGAATGGTTTGGAGAGATGCAGGATTTGCAGAATGCAGGTTATGTACAGACGGGTGATGACTCATGCCACCCAATTTCACACATTGGAAAAGTTCCCTTGTCCTTGCATGATGGTAAGACAAAGAGTCTTTCAGATGTATTGCACGTGCCATTTATTACAAAGAACTTGGTGTCAGTCAGTCAAATGGTAGAGCAAGGGCTGCAAGTCAGATTTAATGCAAAGGGCTGCTTTGTAGAAGACTTCAATGACAAGTGCAGGTTGGTAGCAAAGGGAAGTAGAGTTGGACGTATGTTCACTCTAGATGCTGGAATTCCTACTATGAATGCTGCTATGTATGCCAAAGGAAAAGGTGTTGTTGCAGACATTGAAATTTGGCACAAACGCATTGGACATGCAAATGTACAAAGGCTGAAATTAATGCAGTCCAAAGGGTTGGTCACAGGTTTGCCTACATTTAAAGTTGCAGAATTTCAGAAGGTTTGTGAAGCATGTCAGTTTGGTAAGCAGGCAAGACAACCCTTTTCACATGACTGAGATGTAAGCAGAAATATCCTTGATGTTGTACATACAGACATTTGGGGGCCTACACAAAATGTATCTCTTGGAGGTAGTTCATACTTTGTCACATTCATTGATGATTGTTCTAGAAAGCTGTGGGTATATTTTATGAAGGAAAAGAGTGAAGCTTTTGAGCACTTTAGAACTTTCAAGGCTGCAGTTGAAAGAGAAACAGGCTTGAAAGTAAAGTGCTTGAGGTCAGATGGAGGGGGAGAGTACCTCTCAAATGAGTTCAGTGATTTTCTGAGGTCTCATGGGATAAAGAGACAGTTCACATGCAGGTATACCCCACAGCAAAATGGGGTTGCAGAAAGGAAAAACAGACATATTGCAGAAGTTGCACGCGCCTTGATGGCTGAAAAGAATATGCCTAAGCATTTTTGGTCTGAGGCTGTTCATACTGCTGTTTATATTATGAACAGAACTCCCACAGCTGCAGTTCATGGTATGACCCCCGAAGAATGTTTTACAGGTAAGAAGCCTGATGTTTCACACTTGAAAGTATTTGGCTGCATTGCATATGTTCATGTGCCAGATGAGTTGCGGAAGAAACTGGATCCAAAAGCTGAAAAGTGTGTCTTTATTGGATACTCTTTAGAGCAGAAAGGGTATCGCTGTTACAACCCTGTCACATGTAAGTTCAGAGTGAGCAGGGATGTCATCTTTGATGAAATGAGCAGTTGGTATGCATCTAGTGGTGATGCATTGGATGTTGATGATGATCATGACACTCATGTGCAGGCTAAAAGGCAAGAATCACGGACTCTTAGTGGACCAGAGACATCATCTGGTAGTCCTTGGTCTGGGAGACTAAGGAGTACCTCTACATCTTCTAGTGCATCTAGTAGCACTACAGGTAAAGACAAAGGAAAGAATAAAGTGTCAGAAGGCATTGATGTAGTTCTTGATGGAGACTCCAGTGGCTCAGAGAGTTTGGATGATGAGCTTGGCATTCCTTCAGTGAGGACTCCAGGTGTGCAGAGAACACGTGTTAATGCAAAGACTCCATTGAGTGATCCAGTGGTACGCAGGTCTAGCAGGGTGAGATACCCTGTTAAAAGATTTGGTTTTGAGGGTTATGCAGCTCACCATTATGCTTACATGGTGAAACTAGTTGAGGATGTTGAGCCCACATGTTTTGAGGAGGCTGTTGGTCATGCTCATTGGGATGCAGCAATGGATGAGGAGATGGCTGCATTAGTGGCCAATAAGACTTGGGATCTAGTATCATTGCCAAAGGGAAAGAAAGCTATTGGATGTAAGTGGGTTTATAAGATTAAGCACAATGCAGATGGTTCTATTAGCAGGTACAAAGCTAGGCTGGTTGCAAAAGGCTATGCCCAGACATATGGCATAGATTATGATGAAACCTTCAGTCCAGTTGCTAGGATGGCAACTATCAGATGTGTGATTGCCTTGGCAACAGCCAAAGGTTAGAGGTTGCAGCAAATGGATGTAAAGAATGCCTTCTTGCATGGTGATTTGCAGGAAGAAGTGTATATGGATCAGCCAGCAGGTTATGAAGATTTAGAGCATCCCACGTATGTGTGCAGGTTGAAGAAGGCACTTTATGGGCTCAAGCAAGCACCTAGAGCATGGTCTGACAAGATTAGAGAGTATCTTGTCAATATTGACTTTTATGTTTCTGATGCTGATCACTCACTTTATGTGAGAAAGGGAGATGCAGGTTTGGTCATCATAGTCATCTATGTGGATGACTTGATTATTACAGGTGATAGTGATAGTGGAATTGCTGAAGTCAAGGGCTGTTTGAAGATGAAGTTTGAGATGAAGGATTTAGGTGAGCTAAGGTACTTCCTTGGCATTGAGGTGATCAGATGTGATGATGGTATATGGCTGTCCCAAAGACAGTATGGTTTGGATATGTTGTCCAAGTATGGTATGACTGCATGCAAACCACTTTCAGTCCCGTTGGAGCAGAATGTGAAGCTGAGTGCTGATGTTGGGGATGAGATAGAAGACCCTACTATGTTCAGGAGGATAGTGGGGAGTTTGATCTACATGACCATTACAAGGCCAGACTTGAGCTACGCTGTTGGTCTTGTGAGTCAGTTTATGCAAGTACCTAGAAAGCCACATTTGGATGCAGTCAGACACATATTGAGATATGTGAAGTCCACATTACATTATGGACTTTTCTATGAGGCAGGTACAGAGGTACAGGTGTTTGGATACACAGATGCAGATTGGGCTGGTAGTATGTCTGATAGAAGATCTACCAGCGGATACATGTTCTCTCTTGGTAGTGCAGCAGTTGCATGGAGCAGCAAAAAGCAATCTACAGTTGCTTTGTCGAGTACAGAGGCTGAGTATAGAGGTGCTGCTGTTGCAGCATGTGAGGTAGTATGGCTGCAAAAGCTATTGGCTGATTTGGATGTCCAGGTGGAAGGTCCAGTTGTCATTTATTGTGACAACATGAGCAGCATACAGTTGGCTAGGAACCCTGTGTTCCATGCCAGGACAAAACATATTGAGGTACACTACCACTTTGTGAGAGAGAAGGTACTAGCAGGTGAGATTGACTTGGTGTATGTCAGCACACAGGATCAGATAGCTGATATCTTCACGAAGGCATTGGGTACAGAGAAGCTTCAAATGTTTCGAAGCTTACTTAGAGTTGCAGAGATGGAGTTGAGCTTGAGGGGGAGTGTTGAGATGGCAAGCTCAACACATGTGGACATGGATGATGGACCGCCTGGTTAGATGGGTCCATACGTCTACACTTAGCACGTTGGTGGTCATTATGACTCTCACATGGCCACTGACTCATTACTTATTATATTCAGGTTGTTACACCTATTTACAGCTGGCATAGTTATAGCGCCAGTCGACTAGTGTAGTCGGTTATGCATTGTTTGACTTAGTAGGCCACTTTCCTTTTATGTTGTATCTTATCTATACTTTGAGTACATTTGTAAAGTGTGTGGAAGAAGAAGAAGAAATCAGCAAGAAAACGTTTTGGCCTCCATCTCTCTTCTTGTCTCTTGAGTGAGCTTCTCCTTGTGCATTCTGTGTGTGTTCGGCGCAGCATCTTGAGCAACCCCCTCCACCACGCGATTCTTGACACCGTCAAGTTTCATCACATAAAAATATATATTAGTTAGAAATCTCACCTTCTCCAGATCATCTTGTATCTTCATTTCTTCGTGTGTGAGCGAGCATCTCTTGGGGTAGAGGGATCTACAAACTCCTTGGTAGGAAGCTGGGATCTTGGTACGAACAAATCATGCTGTAGTACTTCAAATTGAGCATCTAGCACAAGGTAATCTTCTTCAACAAAGGTAATATGCTCCTGTGATGCTATGATGGCACTCACTGTATCTAAGCTTGTGTCATCATATCTTCCAATATTTTCCATCGTCAGATGCACATCCATGTAATCATAATCAATCAGAACTTCCATCGAATCCGTAACTAGGATGGAAAAAACTCTTCTTCCTACATTTCCAAGTATTGCAGTACATCTAATAGAAGCAAGTATTGTACACCATCTACTTCAGTGGGCATCAAGGAGGCAAGGTTGGGTTTGTCGACTTGTGGCTATTCTGAAGAAGATGGCACCATGAGAGCCAACCCTTGCTTTGCCACCACCCAATGTTCCTCTTCAACATTTATGAGCTCTTCAATTGGTTCTTCTCTCGTGTATGTGATAGCAACAACTTGTTGAGTTGTATCTTCATTGCTCTCCTCCTCTAGGGGTGTATTGAATGCAAGGAGCTAAATTTCCAATGTGCAATCACACTCCACAAGATCCAAAGGTGCTATACCTACTGTACTACCCATGGGAATAGTGCATACTATGTGTGAAGGATCCATGTGAGCCAGACACCTATTCACCACTTTTTGGTGATTCTTCCCTACATGAAATACCATGAGTTATTCTAGAGGCACCCAAGTCATTTCAGATCTCTCGATGGAGTATGTGTAGGTAGCAATGGTACTCACAAAGTCTTCCAAAACCTAAAGTGGGGGATCCAACAATGAGAGCACGCTTTCAAGGTTGAAGTTCTTAGAGAAAATATTAAATATCTTGTCACCCTCGCTGGCAAAGATAGTGTCGTGGATCTACTCATAAAAGTGTGTGTGAGCATCCATTATAGTAGGTAGAAGGGATGTGGCAAATATAAAGAGATGAAGAGAGAAAGTGTGAAATGAAACAATGAAATAAGAACTAAACTAGTTCTACCTTAAAAACTTTAAGTTTTAAACCATTAAGGGTTGTTCGCATACAATATTTAGTTATGGCCTTACTTATGTATTTGTAAAGTTTGCATGCATATGTAAATGTGTTGATGTGGAAAGTTTATAACAAGTGTATGATTTTGCATTAATATCATAATTTTTAAATATTGCAAGTTTAGAAGTGACAATATTTGTAACAAGTGGGATACACACCGACTAGGGTTTAGACACCCCGTCACACTGACCAGGGTATATAAGGTGTAAGAGCCCCAGATTAGGGAAACCAGTTATTATCAAGATCATACTCTTCACCTTCATCTCCAGTTTCAATGGCTTCCTGCTCTCTTCTCTCCTCTTTTCTCTCTTTCTCTCTCCTCTTCTAGTCTTCTTCCTTCTTCTTCTTATTCTCTTTCTCTCTCCTCAGGTCTCCTTCTCTCTCCCCTCAGCCTCTTTCATTACAAGTGGTATCAGAGCTTCACGCTTTGGTCATTTTCCTCTTTCCCCTTTCTCTCTTTCCAAATCCCAAAAACCCTAGTTAGTCAGCTTACATGTATAGGTACAGCAAGAAGGACTGCAGTTAACTCCAGCTTTTTGGAGCAAGCAGGAGCTATGGCTGGAGACTCAGACATGTCTCGAGGTAAAACGGTTAAAGTAGCAGGTCGTCACTTCTTTTCATGCAAATTTTAGGAGTCCCAGGGAAATTTGAGGGTTCAACAGTTTAGAGAAGGGAAAAACCACAGTAACTTTTTATTCGAGACTTCTCTCTCTTCCCCATCAAGTTGTTCCCTCAAGCTCCCATGGTGGAGTGCCCCCAAATCCCTTCTTCCTGCAACACCCAGCCCTCAACCTCAACATTCAGCCCTCCCATAAGCTCCCCAAGGCCATTTCCTACCTAGAAAGCACCCTAGTGACTACCTTCAGCCCATCAGGGATAGCAGGCAACAGCCCGCAAAATGCGATGCATTTTGCGCTGAGCTGTCTGCCTCTTCCAGCACCCCTATCCACCTTCTCCTCCTGCTTTGCCACCTCCCCAGCACTCTTGGGCATTGATTTATAATACCCCTTCCTCTCCCCCTTGGAATTTTGACCTGAGAATCATCTTCCATGGTGGACAACAGCTGGGACTATTTGAAATAGTTTGGGGCAGCCATTGATTCTTCTAACTGAAGCTTTCTCTAACCCGTAGAGCTCAACCCCACAAGCCCTTCAGCCTGTGAAGGATTTCTCTTGCCCGGATGAAGACATTGAGCTCAGCATGTATGGGAGCTTTGCGGGCAGCCATGAAAGCTTCACTTGAAGCTTCCCATTCTTGAAGCTCATGCTCGAGGATAAGCTTGGGAGCCTTCTTCATTAGCAAGAACACTCAAATATTGAAGCACTCTTCCACGGATGCCCAACCAACAACCGAACTTGATCAATGGAGCAAGTAGCATCATGATGATTTGGGCTTCAACGGTCGTCACAAGCATTAAAGAGGTATGCCACTTTGATCTTAATCTCTCAATTTAGCTACTTTCTGAGCTTAATCCATTGTTGGAGAGATTCAAGATTGCATAGAAGCATCATACGTCTTCCCAAATTTCATTGTAATGGCTAACATTAATCCCTATTTTGTCTTATGATCTTGGATGAATATTAGCCATTGTAAATTGGATAAGTAGCAGCCAGTGAGTCACTGGACTATCAAGGTAACCCATACCCCAACCTTCATCATTCCTTGCATCTCATGAAAAGGCCCAATGTCTCTTTCCAATGCATCTCATGCTGATTGCTAATTAAAAATGTCTGCCATGTATACTCTGACTAAGGAAAAAGTCTGATGCCAGGTGAGGTGGTAAGACAAAAGAGAGATGACCCTCCGTTACCACTTAAGACCTTGAAGGGGTGCATAACCCGGCCTGAGGGAAACTTTACCCACCTCCCGGTGATCCGAAGCCCAATACTTGTTTACAGGTGCAGGTACTTCCATAAGCCCCACTCCCCTTCCCCAATGTTCCCTCTTAGATACCCCGCAATGCTAATGGCACCCATGTATGCCACTTGAGGTACATGCAGTCAATGGAGATGTATGGCAATGAATGTACTTATGCATGAATGATAGAGTTGATGGGTATGAAATGATACTCAGGATTATGTTTAGTATGCCCAAGATGCTATTGATGTGTCAGATCAGGCCCCTTGATCTATGCTCCATCCATGTAAGACATTGGCACTAAGGGACAAGCAGTGTTTTTGGTCACAGTCCTGTAGGACTGTCACAAAGATCCCATTGCAAAAAATTCTATCACGAATATGGGGGTAAACCCTATATCTCATCTCAAAGAGGGCTTCATCCCCTCCGTTTTGAATCCAAAATCTCCCCAATCTGAGTTACCTTGTGAAAGTTATGCCCATTTTTGTGCACTAGGGTCACTGTGGACAGGTTGCAGACCGCTCCTCCAGAATAGACACTGTAAAACCCCTACAGAAAATTCTGATAATTTTCTTTCATAAAGGTTAATACCTCATCTTGAAGAGGCCGTCGTCCCCTCTGACTTGAGCCCAAAATCTCAGCAATCAGAATTTCCTACTAAGAGTTACGCCCTTTATATTGACAGTAGGTCTTGTGGACTGCATCCAGATGGCTGGCCAAAAAGGCAAAAGCAAGGCCCAAGAAGAACTCCAAAGGGAGATTAGATATTCCCGGGCCTCCATGAATGAGGAAACAAGCTCAGCGCAAGATTACCATGATGACATACAGGAGGATATGCCTGAAACGGACCCGTATGCCCTTCTTAATCACACCCTCTATCAACATGAGCTCCATCATATGGAATGCCACAATGATATGGTCACCAACCATTGCCAGATGATGTCCAAATTTGATGAAATGATCGAGCACATGGCTATCTCAAACTCAAAGACCCAATATACCTTGGAACAACTCACTGCTCTTGTTGCTTAGTTAGCGACCGTTTCATCCCAAGAGAAGACCAATGACTCTAGACATGAGTCTAGACGCCCTCCACATTAGGAACCGTCACATGGCCCACAGGGTATACTTGGTGCTAAGGGAATTTTCCCTTCTACTTATGAGATTGGGAAACCCTCTCATATGCATGATGAGCCCCTATTGAATTCCCCTGTCCACCATGTTGGTAACATTCACTTGAGGCCTTCTCCCACCTTGGGTTGAATTTCACCCGCTCTACCTAGTAGCCCCCATGCACCACATATGAATCAGCCCCATCAAGGACAATATGGTACAAATGGCCAGCCTGGCAATCATGGACAGCATGGCTATAATGGACAACATGAGCTAAATGCACCTCAAGGGATGTATGGACAGCAGGGCATGTATGGCCACCACGGGATCCATGGTCAGCAAGGATTTCATGGGCAGCATGGCCCCTATGATTTGTGTGACAAGGTCATTCTCACAAAGTAAAATGGGAAATCCCCCTCACCATCTGACGTGGAAGAATGGATGTCCAAGTTGGAGTCCTACTTCAACATCTACCCCCGCACTGATGATCAGAAAATACTTTTTGCTTCTCTCCACTTGAAAGGTTTTGCCCACACTTGGTGGGGCTATATCAATCGTGAGAATCAACACTTTATTGATTGGGAAGATTTCAAAATGCAAATGGTCCAAGTTTTTGTGTCCCCTGTGGAAAAAGAACGGTTGGCAAGAAGATGGTACACTCTTGACCAACGTAACCTCACTGTACGTGACTACACCAATCAATTCATGAACTTGACCATGTATGTGGAAAGCATCAGTGACGATGCTAAATTGCACAAGTACATCTATGGGTTGGAACCGAGTCTATCGGCTAATGTCATGGCCCAAAAATCCACTACACTGTTTGATGCAATCGAGCTAGCTGAGAGATATGCAATAAAGTACCGTAAGAATGCACATTTTCAGTAAGGCGTTGGACCTCTCCGCATCCCTTCACAATCAGCACCATACAGAGATGGTTTTCAAGGCTCTTCTATGCCTAATAACAGCCCCAAAGTACCCACTTACCCCCCTTCCATGCTAAAAGAAAAATGGGTACTTTTGGGACAGCATCGAGCTCTATTGCTGAAAATCAGTATGCTGAAAATAAATAGTTGACTGCATCACCTTCCCATGGATCCAGTAGTCAACGGTTCATCTCCCTAGATGTTTTCAAGGAACAGAAAGAAAAGGGCCTATGCTTTAAATGTGGAGATAAGTACATTGCTAATCATGCCTCCAAATGCTCATACAAGACAGCTAAGGTCAAAGTTCATAGCATGTATATCATGGAAGATTGGCGCAATGAGGAGAATGACCTGAAGACTAAGCCCATGGAGGATGTTGATCATGAGCAGTTCTATGACCTGGAGGATGGGTTTCCCTTTGACCCGGGCGGTGCGCCCTCACAGATACTTGATTTAACATCCCACCCACGTCCCACTTCCATTTTCTCAATCTCCTTGGATGCTTGGATGGGTTCCCGCAGCCCCAGTACCCTTCGCATTCAAGGCAGTATCAATGGGAAGCATGTTTTTATCCTTGTAGGTAGTGGAAGCACTCACAATTTTGTCAATAAATCAGCTATTGACCGGTTGAAATGTATTCCTATGGCATTACATCACCCCTTGAAGGTCCAAGTAGCAAACAGAGAAGAAGAAATCAGCACACATGTATGTCCTGCAATTTCCTTATGCTTGGCTGAGAATTATGTGGCACTGGTTTATCTGATCGCCCTAGATATGGGCCCCATTGATGTTTTCTTGGGCTATGATTCGTTGCTGAAACAATTGGGGAAAATTGCTAGGGACTTCTCTCATCTTTACATGGAGTTTATGATGCATGGACGGCCTATCCACCTAGAGGGAGTTCGAGATCATGCTGATTTTCAACTCATTATAGCAAAGCAACTCAAACGGGAGTTTAAGAAATCCTCACAGATCTTTTTTTTACAATTAAATAAGGACACTTCTCTGATCAGCCCTCCACAGTATCATATGACTCTGCCTTGCAGGCCTTACTTGAGGAATACAATGACTTATTTCAGATGCCTACATCCCTCCCTCCCAAGAGACAAGTGGACCACCCACTTGACCTCAAGCCCCATTCTAAGCCAGTGAACAAACCCCCCTATCGATTGTCCAAGTGTGAGCATGAAGAGGTTGCAAAGAAAATCAAGGAGTTGCTGGAGATGGGTTTCATTGAACCAAGTTCTTCCCCCCATGCATCCCTTGTCCTCTTAGTCAAAAAGAAAGATGGCTCCTTTTGCATGTGTATTGACTACAGAGATTTGAACAAAATTACAGTGAAGAACTCCTACCCCATCCCGCGGATTGATGATTTGCTGGATGAGTTAAAAGGGGCATGCTTTTTCACTAAGATTGACTTGCACTCTGGCTACCATCAGATTCGTATGCGGGCAGGAGATGAGGTCATAACGGCCTTCAAGACTGATCGTGGACTTTACCATTTTCTTGTGATGTCTTTTGGGTTGACTAACGCCCCTGTTGCCTTTCAAAGCCTCATGAACAAAATCCTACAGCCCTTTTTGTTCAAGTTCGTGCTTGTTTTCTTTGATGACATCCTCATTTATAGCAAGTCATCTATGGAGCAGTTGACACATGTTCAAAGGGTGTTTGACATATTGAGAGAGCATCGACTCTTTGCTAAGGAGAGCAAATGTATATTCATGCAGACATCTGTGGAGTACTTGGGACACATTGTGAGCAAAAATGGTATACAAGCTGACCCCAAAAAGGTGCAATGTGTTAAGGATTGGCCCACTCCTTCTATCACCACCTCCTTGCGTGGCTCCCTTGATCTCTCTTCATTCTACAAACGCTTCATTAAGCACTATGCCACCATTGCAGCACCTTTGACTGATCGCTTGGAAAAACAGTCATTATTTTGGGATGCCACTACAGATCATAGCTTCAAACAGTTAAACGACACGCTTACTTCAGCCCCCATCCTTGTTTGCCCTGACTTCTCTAAGCTCTTTACCATTCATTGTGATGCCAGTGGCTAGGGTATTGGTGCAGTATTGTTTCAAGAGCATCGTGTGATTGCATTTGAAAGCCGCAAGCTTGATGAGAAGGAGATGCAAATGAATGTATACGATCAAGAGATGTTGGCCATCCTCCATGCCATCAAGAAATAGCACCACTATTTATATGGTAGCCGCTTCCAAGTGAAAGCGATCATTGAGTCCTCCAATACTTCTTGACTTAGTCTACTTTGACTCCTAAGTAAAGGCGATGGGTGGCAACCTTATAGAACTATGACTTTGACATTTCACACAAGCGGGGCAAGGATAATATTGTGGCTGATTCTCTCTCTCGAATGTGGGCATGCCAAGTGTCATCTATCTCAGAATTGCACAGTGATTGGGTTGAAGAGCTTCAGGAGGCTTACTTGTTAGATGATCATTTCAGCCACATATTTTAGAAATTACAACATGGGGTTATGGCTGAAAACTCCCAATATCAACTCAAGCATGGACTTATTTGGTCCCATGGCAAGATTGTCATCCCACACACTTCCCCCTTCAAGCAGAAGATCATGGAAGAAATGCATTCTTGCCCCACTGCCGGTCACTTGGGTGTTTTCAAAACATATGATAGGATTGCCAAGAGCTTCCAAAGCAAGTGGGCTCAATATCCTCAACTAGTTTCACCATATAAGCATAATGGTGAGCTACATAACCTTCAAAACCAAATCTTTTAACAGGGTATCTGACCTTGCTAGATTTGCATACCACCGGATCACTCAATGGAGCCTTTACATTACTATGAGCTCTCTATACACCTAAGTCCTGACAGAAGGAATACCAAGCTCATCATCCAAGCTCTCTAAGCCACTGGAGTCTCCATCAAGAACTGCATCAATGCCATCTAACACTTTATCTTTCCTTTGTCTTTACCTGTAGTACTACTAGATGCACATGAAGGTGTAGAGCTACTCCTTAGTCTCCCAGACCATGGACTACTAGATGATGTCTCTGGTCCACTAAGAGTCCGTGATTCTTGCTTTTTAGCCTGTACATGAGTGTCATGATATCATCATCATCCAATGCATCACCACTAGATGCATACCAACTGCTCATTTCATCAAAGATGACATCCCTGCTCACTCTGAACTTACATGAGACAGGGTTATAATAGCGACACCCTTTCTGCTCTAAAGAGTATCCAATAAAGACACATTTTTCTGCCTTTGGATCAAGCTTCTTCCGTAGCTCATCTGGCACATGAACATATGCAACACAGCCAAATACCTTCAAGTGCGATACATCAGGCTTCTTGCCAGTAAAGCATTCTTCAGGAGTCATCCCATGAATTGTAGCTGTGGGAGTTTTGTTCATAATATAAACATCAGTATGAACAGCCTCAGACAAAAAATGCTTAGGCATATTCTTTTCAGCCATGAAGGCGCGTGAAACTTCTGCAATATGGCTATTTTTCCTTTCTGAAACTCCATTTTGCTGTGGGGTATACTTACATGTGAACTGTCTCTTTATCCCATGAGACCTCAGAAAATCATTGAACTCATTCGAGAGGTACTCTCCCCCTCCAACTGACCTCAAACACTTTACTTTCAAGCCTGTTTCTCTTTCAATTGCAGCCTTGAAAGTTCTAAAGTTCTCAAACGCTTCACTTTTTTCCTTCATAAAATATACCCATAGCTTTCTAGAACAATCATAAATGAATCTAACGAAGTATGAACTGCCTCCAAGAGATACATTTTGTGTAGGCCCCCAAATATCTATATGCACAACATCAAGGATATTTCTTCTTACATCTTTGTCATGTGAAAAGGGTTGTCTTGCCTGCTTACCAAAAAGAAAGGGGAGAGAGAGAGAGAGAGAGAGAGAGAGAGAGAGAGAGAGAGAGAGAGAGAGAGAGAGAGAGAGAGAGAGAGAGAGAAGAGGTAACTGAGTTAAATGGGAGTTAGCCAGGGTTAAACTCAAGTTACTTTTCAAAAGGAGTTTCTCTTTCTCTCTCTTCCAAGCTTTTGCTTGAAGCTTCAATGGTGGCTACCAAGAAATCCTTCAAGAACCTTCTCTACTGACCATTTTTCTCAGCCAAACCATGGGGCAAAGATCCCTTATCTCCTGCTCACCAAATGGAGCACCAGTTTCAAGTAGTTGATGCAGAAGATGGACCAGAAATCAACCCAAAAAATGCACTACAAAATGCGCTGAATTCCTTGCTCTAATCCTCTTCTTCATTTGTTGTACATCTCCTACAGATTGGTTACATACTCTGAAGGATTCCATTAGGCATATCTTCAGCAACTTCCACCAAGAGAGGAACTCTGATTTTCATCCTCGTTGTTGAAAACCCTAAGACACAACGGACAGCCATGGTCACAGACGTGGAAGCTCAAATTTATTTAATATTTGGATCTTCCTGACCTCCAAGGTTTCCGTAGTACTATTTACAAGCTGAATGGACTCCAAGATTGAAGACATTGCAAAGATTTCAGCTCGTGGAGGATATTGGAGCTCATATTGAAGGTTTATTTTGGGGCTTTTCTTTAAGAGGCCTGAATCTTTGATATTCAAGTGCTCAAGCAAGCTCAGGGCATTGATTCTTCATGAATTTGGTCATATTGGAGCTTATATGGATTGATTTCATGGATCTTTCAAGATTTATGGTGGATTATGGGGAATTCTTCCATTAATGGGATTGGAGCTAACATTTACCATCCTCTTCAAGCTTAATCAAGGTATCTTTCTTGCTTAATCTCTAAAATCTCTCGATAATCCACTTGCTTATGCTTTTCTACTTATTGATGAGAGATTATTCATCAAGTAATTCTATGAATTCATTAATAGATCAGAGATTAATGTTCTTCCTATTGATCAGAGCCCATTTCATTGAATTTCAACATTGATTCAGTCATATTTCATCATAGATATCATTTACCAAGTTTGATGCATAACATTGATTTGATTGGCTAAAATTATTTTGCCCAAGCTGAAATATTGTAAAAGGGTAAGTACAAGTAATCAGTGAGTCACCAAATTGCATTGGTAAGACTCTCTTCATATTTGATCTTTCAAAATTTCCATCCAATTGCATTCCATGAAAGGGGTTGAATGAATATTTCAGAAATGCATTTCATACTGGTTGATTAGAATAGAATGCCACTGCCATGTTCATATACCCACCGAGGAAAAAGGTGGATGCCGGGGGAGAGAGTGGGACAAAAGAGAGGTGACCCTCCCTCACTATTGAAGATCCCAAAGGGGTGCAATCCTATCCTACCGTTTTATCCCTCACACAGGTACTTCGAGTTGAGAATTGAAGATTCAAGTGTTTCCAAAGGCTCAAGTACCTTCAGGAGAAAAATATGGTACAGTAAAACAAGGACTTTACAGGGCACTATAGGGCATTTATAGGTCCTTGCAGGTATGAACTTCATTACTGAAGTACATGTGCAGGTACTACACGGTATCCACAGGTCCTAATCAGCCTTCTATAGGGTATGGTAGCCTTTTGGGGTTACTATTTTACCTTACAAGGTGGAAATAGATCATTCACTGGTTAAAACAGGGTGCATGCCTGGATAGTTTAGACTCAAAGATTGAATTGAAAATTTTTTTGTCCTAAACTTGTTATAGTGTGCTATAGCTCATCTCAAAGAGGGAATTATTGGGTTTTTTTTAAAGCAAAAAGTTTTGGAATCGGAGTTTCCTAGCCCAATTTATAGCCATTTTTCTAATAGGGGATACTGCAGGACTGCACTATTATGGTAGGGCATAATGGCAAAAATAAGGTCCATGATGATTATGCTCAGCAAATTAGAGATTCTATGTTGGATATTGTACCCTAAGAGGACCCTGAAGAGCCTCAATAACTTGGATAAATTAGTGCACTTAATAATACCTTGTGTGATCATGAACAAAGGCATCAACAACGTCATAGGGACCTATTATCAAGAGTGGAGCAGATGGTTTTATCTATTGATCAAACAAAGTCTTCTATTGAGAAATTAATGAATTCAATGACTCAAAAAATGCTTCTATTGACAAGTTGGTGGAATCCAATGCTCAAATAATGGTAGCTCAATTCTTCCAATGGATGTAAATGCAAATGGGATCTAAAGAAACCTGTAAGCATATTTGTATGTTGATTTCTTCTTCACCATTGGCCACTTGAACTCATATGGGATGCTCTAAATCAGTGGGAAGAAAACTTAGCTTGTCCATAATGGACTTATTCACAAAACTATGGGTACTGTCACTATCTATCAAAATGAACACATCCTTTTCATGAATGTCACCCTTCATACATAGTGTATTAGGGTTCTTAGAACATGTCCAAGCATCCATGAAAATAGAACAACTGGTGGCAGAAAGTGACTCATGATAAGTCCCACTTGGATCAAAAGGAAACGAGTCGGCTGGATCATTAAAATACTCCTACCCAACTTCTTCCTCAAGATCATCATTTTCAACATTGGGTGCAATTGCATTAGCTTCATCAATCTCATCTTCACGATCCTCAAAGACTAACATACTCTGAAGTTTGACTTTGGCATTTTTGTATACACACTTTGTGGCATGATCAAGTGTATAATTTTCCCTACACTTGAAACATAAAACTTTTTCCTTTCTTTCTTTGTAGAGGTCCATAGGGATAGACTTAGGATTCATGTTGGCTAAAAAGAATTTAGGGTTATTGTACCCTTGTTTGAAGTCAACTCTAGGATTGCTTGCTGTCTTGAAATTACTTTGAGGTCTTGAAGCATTGAATGGTGGATAAGTTGACACTCTTAAGCCTCCACTTGGCACATGATTGCTGCCATAAATGTTACCAACTTGTCCATGTTTTAAAATAGTCATTGGCTGTCCAAAACCAAACCAAAATGAAGATTCTCTTCTATATTTCCTTCCATAGTGCTTCGCAAGCTCAATAGCTTTAAAAAGAGAAGTAGGGTTTTGTGCCATGACATCAATTGATAAAGATGGCTCTAAACCATACATGTACTTGTGAAGCTTAGCCTCATCACTGATGCTCTCTACATACATGGTGAGGTTGAGAAATTGGTTAGTATACTCTCTTACACTTAGGCCTCTTTGCTCCAAATCATACCATCTCCATGCCAATTTCTCTTTTTCAAGAGGAGAGACAATGACTTCAGCCATAAGTGTCTTGAAAGCTTCCCAATTATCTACAAGTATGTTTTTCTTTTTAATATACCTCCACTAAGTATGCACAAATCCCTCCAAGTGCAAGGAAGAAAAATGAATCTTCATGTCATCAGTTCTAGGAAATATGTCAAAGTAAGATTCCATTTTGGAGATCCATTGCTCTAAATCAGATGGTGAAGATGATTGACCATTGAACTTGGCCAAAATGATATTGTCTTTCAGCTCTCTTTCATGAAAGGGTTGTTGTCCCAAAATAGACTAATCATGAGTGCCAGGCATTGAACCCCCAAAATAAGATGGAAATCTCCCAGTAAGTGGTTGAGAACCACTATGCAATCTTCCTGTTGGTAGAGTACCTCTAGGAAGTTGATTATTCATCCCAAAAGCTCAGGAGTTGGATCCATTCAAACTGCCCAAATAGTCATCATGTCTTTGTGAAGTATCACCTACTTCATATTGGCTATTTGGGATACCTCTTCATCTGATAATTCCATGATCTTGACCATTTTGGTTAGGTGGTTGAAGTGGGACTAAGGGCTCACTATTTGAATAAGCTTTCTCCTTAACCAGATTTTATGGCCCCTATTAGATCGTGAAGCACATTGGAGACTTGGCATATAGATTGGAGCTACCATCTTCCACAAAGATTCATAATGTCTTTCATGTTAGTCAGCTCAAGCCTTTTTATGGTGATCCTATAGATACAATTGATGAGCTACTACCTATTGATGAAGAAGGTCTTATTAAATACATCTCAGAGGTTGTCATAGGTCAGCGTGAGAAGAATCTTTGATCTCGCTCTATCATTGAATATTTAATCAAATGGAGAGATTTACCACCTAAGGAAGCTTCTTGGAGGCCTAATTCTATATTAGATATCTTTCCTTACCTAACGGACACATTGGTGGGCTGAAGCCTATTGACTATGGAGCTAGTTTTGGTGCAGATAGGGTCAGGACATCACGCTATTTTAGAACATTTTTTACTGTGCCTAATTTTCAGAATTAATCCACTTACATAGGGTCAAAGTACTCTTCAAGAGCTACATTTTGACATGTGGCATGCTTCATTTGGACACTTCTACTAGAAGTTATGGCGGATGTGGAACAAGTTGTCTACTACAATTTGAGTTCATCAGTTGAAGATTTTATGGCTCCATATACTTTCGAAGCATTCCTAATCATGTATATAGCTAAAGCTTACTTTTTTTCTTCCATTTTAGTCCATATGTTGGTCATTTTTCACTCATTTTCCCATTTGTAAAGCTGTAAAATAGAGTAGCACTTTGTTCTATCCATCCTTTTCCAGTCTTTTAAGTTTGTTTTTGAGGGAAAAAACCTTTGGGATGGGATGGATTGTAAGAAGCTGGGAAGAATAAGGATTTAGTATGAAAATAATATTGATGTTATGCCATGTCACACTGACATTGGTATAAAAGGAGAGGACATTTAATTTTTCCTATCTTTTGACACATTAATACATAACTGTCCTTCTTCTCTCATCTGGCTCATAGCTTCAATGGCTTCTTTCTCTTTCCTATATATTCTCTCTCATGTTCTAGTATTTCTCTCTCTTGGTAACTCTACTTCTCTCTCTTCTGCAGTCTTCTCTCTCCGTTTTCTCTCTCTCTAGTCCACTTCTTGACAAATTTGCATATAATATGCAACAGTAACCTACACAACAACAACAAAAATGGGTTTCGTAGTAAATGAAGGTTTCTAGAATCTTGCATACCCTAATGCATTGACTAATTTCCAAGTTCTTGCATGCCTCAATGCATTAATTGGTGTTGCATTTAGGGGTGGACCAACAAATCAAGATATGAGAAGTAGCAATATTATGAGTATCATTCAATAAATGGAATTTAGTAAGTCAATTGTTCACATGGTTGACATGATTGATGTATTGGCATATGCACTTAGGGATTTTGATGCAACCATGATGGGCAGCTAAAGTTGTAGATGTAGTCTGGATGGAACCATCACTTATTCCACATTTGACATCTCACATGGATCAATTGGTATGGCTATGCATCTTGAAAGCTCTCATAAATATTTATAGTAATGTTGTTTTGCAAGAGCGTTTGATGCATGTTCAAGACAAGCATATGCTAGTTGCATCGATTGTTATGGCTGATGTAGCAACTCTACAAGTCTTACTATAGTCATTGCTCACCAATCACTCTCCAATGGGTAACAATATCTATATGGGGAGCAATATGACTATGAGCAGCATTCATTTCCTTCTTAATCACATACTTATCACAAGTACCATGGACAACAATACAATTATTCTATTGTTGATCTACATAATGATTATGTGGGCAAATTTGTGTCTATATAAGCTAGTAGAGCTCAACATTTAACCAATTATCAAATCAGAGAACTGCATTCTTAAGGGTTATGTTATATAGATGTGCTAAACCGATGTATTCCAATCACAAAGACATATGTAGAGCAAAGAACGCAAGGATATTCTTTATATTTGAATATTCAGATGAAGATAGTCATATTGAGGAAAACTTTGATGTTGATCAAGAGGAAGATAAAGGGTTTAATGTTGTAGCCTTTAAAGTTTTTGATCAAGAAGATTGTGACCATGGGCTTCTATTGGACTCAGTTTCTTATGCTTTTGTGGATTCACAAGTACATGTATATTATTTCATGAGTGATGATACCTATGATTTGGTGGTCATGACTTCAATGCATGGATGGGATATCACCTTTCCTTTTGACCCAAGAGGCTAAGGGCTAGACCTAACTCTCTATGTGGACTAGCAATACTTTGGGAATGATGTCCTTACCTTCAAGAATTTTGAGACAATATCATGCTAGCTAGAGGGCTTTGTTTCACTATAGAAAGAATCTCTATTTTGGGCCAGATTTAATGCTAAATGAATGTCAGAGATGCGTGAGTTATATGGGTTGAAAGTACTTAAAGGGAGCTTTTTCTAGAGCTATAGCATGTCCGATTTAGATCAGCTAATCCATTGTTATTATAGATTTAGTGCAGTAAGGTTTGTAGTGGACAACACAGTGTCTCCATATGGGAGGAACTCTTAATGACAACATTTTGATAAAAGATTTCATTTTCATATTTCCAAATTGATGTCAATACTTTCTAATTGATTTTCAGCCATCTAGTTGTACTTATTTCCCGAATCCTTGAAGATTAGGCCAATTTATTTTCAGTCCACGTAGAGTACTATGTCCCTTTCCACCACTTGGCAATTTGTAAATAGGTCCCATTTTTGTTTTGAGGACAAAAACATCTTAGTAGGGATGGAATGTGAAGAGCTTAATTACGGGTATATAAAAGGGGAAAGGACATATGTACATGATATCTTTTTTTAACACAATAATACAACTTTGTTCTTCATATCTCTCTAGCTTCTCATGTCCTTTCATTACTTCTAGTCATCTCTCTCCTTCTTTCCTATCTTTCTCTCTTCATTTCTAGTATTTCTCTCTCCTCATCTAGACTTTTTCTCTGCTCTGCACTCTTCTTCTCTCTTTCTTGCAGTGTTTTCTCTTCTCTTTCTCTCTCCTCTCAGGTCCCTTGATGTGACAGATGTAGTCTTTGAAAAATCCTCATCTCCTATTTGACATAAATGAGATGAAGTATTTGCAATTGAAAAGTATCATCAAAGTATCCCCCTTGCCAAATGAGATGTAGAGAAATGCATTCATGTTGTATACTTTAAATAATTCAAACAAACTAAAACTGGGTCATTGTCATCTTGTGGTGTCCCAATACATGGAAATATATTGAAATTATCTCTTATTTTCAATACATCCTTGTTAACTGTCAAATTTTCTTATTTACACTATTTAACTATGTCTTTTGTATTGTTATATTTCTATTGTATAGTATAATGAATATATATTGTGCCAACTTGGCCATGATTTACCTTAAACATGGTCAATAATATTATCAATGATCACCAATGCAGTAAATAGCCAATGCATAAAATTACAACCTTCTCTAGTGCAAGCCTTTTAAGTTTTCAATTATTTTATAATAGATTCTCTTTTTATGGTGGGGACGAGTGGTTGCGCCTCTACATGTTAAATACTCCCAAACACCACTAGCCACCACTAGTAAATTAGCAATCATAAGTTTCTAAGCTTCATAATTTTCCATATATTTGTTGCTTCTACACTTGCATTTGGTTCTACAACTTGGAAGGGTGATCAAAAGCTTTTTTGTGATTTCTTTTGGAAAGATCGAGAAGGCTAAGCATGCCATGCCATTGTGTCTAAGATGTTGTCAATATGGATTGCCTAGAAGGTGAGTTGGGGGTTGAATGCCTCCAAGTAATAGAAAATAGGCCACTATTTAAGTTGGATAAGAACCTCTAGTTGAATTAGCTTTGGAATAACCTCATCAAATATTGGATGTAGAATTATGAACTACCAAGTGAGAGATTGCAAGATTTAAGGTGGAAACACAATCTAGTTATAGTTTTGGCTTGGATCAGAGACCCAAATTATCTCTTTGTTATACCCCAAAGGAGTGATAATGTGGAAGGATGTGTGGAACCCTATTTATTTCAGGTGGCTTACTTTGGAGGAGATGGAAGCTAGATGGGCTTTCAATGAGAAAGGAAGTATGGGCTTAATATTGAGACTGTGGATTACGTTACTAGTGTTTCCAAGGAGGGATGGGCTCATTGAGACTAGAGATTATGTTAGTAGTGTTTTTAGATGTCAAGATCAACACAAGCTAACACTCACCTACTTGGATGATTGTCTCCATATTGATCTCATTGATGTGATTGGTACTTGCATTAATATGTCATTCCAATGATACTTTATAACAATTACTCCACCTACCCAAGTTACAAGATATTTGGTCATATTTGGTCACCCTTTTACTTAGCTTTGTTCACACTATGGACCACTAATTGTATATTATGTATTTTGTACTCTCTCTTATTCTTGGTAGACTAACATAGTGGACAAGAAGAAGAAAAAAAAATACATGGGTTTTCATCTTCCTATCTAATGTGCATTCATCATGTGTTGTGTGTCTTGCAAGAGCTCAAGCTCCCTCTCTGTCCCCCCCCATCTTTTCAAGGAGCATGTATGAGGAGGACTTATGACACATTAGCACTTGTGGGGGAAACTTACTAATGGATTCAAGGACCAAGAAGACTACTTGGTCAATTTCATACATCTGTAGGGATCTTCATTTGCTAAGATCACTTCTAAGAAAGAATGGAAAGAAGCTATGGGATTACTCTAAGAGGAAGGATTTTCAATTTTATGATTAGTATCACACCTTCAAGGCTACATATCATTTGAAGAAGGTCTACACTTGCACAAGGCTTAGAACATAAAAGAGGAGGATCAATAGATTTTGAAAGATTACTTGTCATGTGCCTAGCTAACAATTCTTGGCAGCACATTTTAGTGGTCCATCGGGGAACTATCCTAGACGGCTTCACCTGGCACTCACGAGAATACATAGGGTCTATCATCTAGGTTTCGCAGAGTCCACCCCGTAAGATATCAGCCATCCCCACAATGATAAACCTACAAGCTAGGGGTCTTAATTTGACAACTGAGGTCTCGATGCATTATCTATCTCCATTAGAGGTGTCTTACAAGGGCTTCTAGTCCAATTGGAGAGATCATAGCTACCCTTGGTTCATGGAGAGCGACGATTTTTTCCAGCAAAAACTACTTAGGATTCAGGGAACCCTAACTAAGTTCTAGCACAGCCACTACATCTTTCCCCTAAGATAATTACTGATCAAGCTTTTAAGATTTAAACCTAGGTAAGTCAACACTCGGCTCTACCTAAATTTTCCTAATTAATGTTTCATTCAATCTCTTAAAAGAAGCTCCCAGCTTACTGGGACCACCCATCCATAGTACGGATCCATTAGGCATCTTGCCCACCCGCTTCCCACAAATGGTTTTCTTTAGTTTTCTAATTACATATCACATTAAGTTATGACATTTGAAAGAAGCTTTGTTAATTAACCCGTTATCACAAGTTCCTTCGCATAATTTCATGGCACAACACAAAGACAAAGAAAATAGCCTTTTGGCAAAACATATTTTCTCCTTCTGCCTATGCAAATTGCCTACGTAGAAGATAAACCTCCATTCACTGGAAATTCCCTTCTGTCTGCGTAGAAGAAAAGAAAACCTCCAAGATTTTATCCCTTCACTAGTACTAGGGACTCCATGATCCCATCCTGATTTTTGTGAGGATTAGGTAGTTCCTAGGAGTGATCGAGAGATTTAGGATCAAAGCCTCCCCGGCACTCCCACCTCCTCATGCCAAACGGCGAGTGACCTCTCACCGTCAAGGCCGGTGGTCCAAAGCTCCTCGCGGCGGTAAAAAATAATCCCCCTTAGAGCAGGGTTCCGCGTCTAGCTATGGTGTAATATTTTCCCTTTATTTAACAATTTTTTTAAAGGAAAGAAAAAGACTAAATGTGCCTCCACACCACCAGCAAAGGAACGTAGGCGTGGGGGAGTTCCAAGTGGCGCACATGAAGGGGGGCTGCCATGTGTCGACAGAGGGGGGCCGCCATGGATGTTGAACAAGTGGAGGACAGGAGGACATGGGCAGGGGGTAACGGTTACTCCACTTCCCCTCCCCCATTCTTTGCATGGTAGCGGCCATCCAGCTAGCCGGCGTGTTGGGAATAAGGGGGGGGTGCTCCATACCTTACTAATCCCCCCCCCCCCCCCCCCCAAGACCTATAAAAGGGCCTAACCGTAGAGAAGGAGGAGATCCTAGCCCCTACACACTGTTTTATTGGAGAGAGAGTGAGGGAGTGAGTAAGAGAGAGATAGAGAGAGAGAGAGGGAAAGGGAGAGTAAGAGAAAAGAGAGAGAGAGAGAGAGGGAAAGAGAGAGTAAGAGAAAAGAGATAGAGAGAGAGAGAGAGAGAGAATTTCTCCCTCTTTGAAGGCTTCCAAGCTTGCTATCTTTCTTTCCCCCCTCCTAGAGAGGGTTCTCACGGACGAATTCCCTCCCCACAAGGAGTCATCTCTCTCGTAACCTGGGTGTGTAGCCGCAAAGAAAAAACCAAAATTATATGATGCCTCCCAAGCAAAGTAAGGTCCAATTGAACGGAGTCTTGCTTCAACTGATGGAGCTATGGGTCAAGGAACCACGTCACTTGGTAATGAGGTGCATCCCATAAATCCTACCTTGATGGGAGCCCTTAAGAACATAGGATGACTTCATTGGGAAGGGAGAAGTATTTGGGTAAAAGTCTATGATAACTAACAACCTTTCAGGTTGCATTATTCAATCATGTTGGAAATTGTGTTTTAGTGCACTTTGGCATGTTTTGAATGAATAAATTGCACAAAATATTTTGCATTCATGCACACTAAAAATGAAGGGCTTTATTGGTTGTGTTCATAGTGCTTTAGTTTATGCATAAGCATTGGCATGCTTGAAGGGTACTGAAAAGAAATAGGTTGTTAGGACGCTTAAGCATATTTGTCATTAAGTGGAAATCATATTTTTTTTGCATCGTGAGATTTGTGAAATCGAAAAGGTAGGAGTAAAGGCTTGAATCGAGTACATGAGGTTCACGAATTGCTACGATAACGGTTAAGTATATCTAGGTCATTACAATACTAAGCCATGGATTAGGCTCCTATAAACCTTCATAGGAAAGTGGTTTACTTTTGCATTAGGCCTGATAACTTCACGTCCTCCACTCAAAAGAAAAATACAAGTCTCTATTTGTGTTTTGCATAAGTGTGTCAAAATGAGTTCCCAAAAGCAAAAGCCCTACATTGCATCATTGTCTTAGGAAAGATACGCATCTAGATTGTGTGGCATCATACGAAATAATAAAAATTTCTTAGGGCCATTCAATAAAATTAATACTATATACATAAGGATAGGGCTCAACTCAACTTATTTAGGGTTTACAAGTAATTGAGCCAATATATTGTTACTTCATAGGAGGACCATGAGACAAGTAAAACACTCACTAGTCTCTATTCTAAATCTAGGCTCCATAAAGCTGAAACAACCTTGAAGATATCACCTTTGACCATGATGCAATGTGACATTAATACAAGAGAGTTTGAGTGTCATTTCTTCCAAGACAAGAACCCTGGATTAAAGACTAGCAAGCTAAGACAGCTACCATCCACAAACTATCAGATATAGATCCAATTGCATAATTGTTTGCTCCTTTCACACAAGAGGGGGGATTGGAAAGAAGGTACTCCCTATCCCTCGGAGGATATTGAAAATTTCTGCCAAGGCAAGAAGGACAAACGCTAAGCGTCACTCAAGAGAGGGACCCTACCTTAGCAGATGTCTCAAGCACTCACGTGCACCATTGTTTGTGCTTCTAAGTTTAGGAACACCACTTGTAAAAGACTGTATAACCCTAAACTCATAAAAGCAATGGGAATAATGAATCAGATTGAACTTTGGGAGGGCACGCTAAACCACCCCTAGCTGACCGCCAACCCTAGCCAAGGGATTTCTAGATAGCCATGATGAGAACCTGGACTAAACCCACCATGAGAGGTCTCTCCATGGGTTGGTTTGAATGTAGGAGGACGCTTGGATGCCAAGGGGGCTCTGGCTGTAAATTCCCTGCCTCCGATCCTACTCAAATGATCTGTGTGACTCGAGATGGATTCTTGAGGGCCCTTGTTACTAGTGCAAGGCGAAATCTTGGAGGAAATAAAGTACATCCTCACGCATTGCGGATATTTTTCCTTTTGAACAAGACTTGTATCTCTGATAAAATGCTAATATTTAGTTTACTTCCAAGGAACCTGTTTGAATTTGTTTTCGTGCCAGTACCATAAGATTACATGAACAAACCATGTTCCCTAAAAGGCTTAATTAAGGAAGCTGCTTTTACATGTCACACATAAATTTGTTAGGACTAATTAGATAACTAAAGTATGCATCTTGATGGAAGCGAGTGAGCAGAACCCCCGACGAGTCTATCCTACGGTAGGGTGGTCCCAGAGAACTGGGAGGCTTCTCACAAGCTTTTACCATCATTCGACCTTTGGGCAGTGCAGGTTAATACCCGAATTCATACCGTTTTTGAGAACCAAAATGTGAATTATGCCCTACGGATAGAGAGGTGGAGCGACACATCCCTCTCTTGTTCCTACTTCTCCTTGAATCCAGAGGGGTATGGACCTGCTTCGGATTGGGTAACTCTGCATATAGTAGAGTGACCGGGAAACCTTGACTACCAGGGATTGAAGATTCAAGTCGATCCTAGTGGGTTCAGTTGCAAATATTCCGTTGCGAAGTGGACTCAGGAAACACTAGGTGACAAACCTTGTGACATTCTGTGAGAGTGCCGAGCGGCGACGCTTAGATTCATTTCTCGATGGACTGCCAAAAATGTGCTTGGACGGGCACGTTACATGTGGGGGAGGCATAGCGTGATCTTTCCTCTTATTATCCTAATTATATATTTACAATTAGATCTAACTATTGCAAGCACAATCGATATTTCTTGTGCAACCAATGCATTCACAAATAAAAAAGAAACAACATCAAGTATTTTTAGCATAGGAAGCAGCCCCATCCAAATCTAGGGTTTCTTTTGTAATGTCCCACCTTATTCTTAGGGTTTCACTTCCTACCTGCAACTCTTTTTCAGGATCTGCAAGTTATTTCACAAATTTGAAGTCTATTTTATCCTTATGAAAAATTTGGTATTTCCGCCCAAGAAGATAATATGGGCATTTATACCTATGGCAGGCAATTTATACATTGCCCTACCATTTTCCTAAACCGCTTAATAGGATTTCAAATGCTTTTCCAAGTTTGTGTAGACTTTATAATTTGTATCGACAAATTCTTATCAATGTCCAACAAGTCCTACAGACTTTCGATATTTATTTAATTTCCTGATACTGATAGTTTCAAGGTTGTAGAGTATTTCATAATTGTTTTTGCTTCAACATTCTTGATATTTTAGGTTAGGTTTTCTCGTTGATTCATACATGGATAAACTCATAATATTTACGATCTTGCTAATATAATAATTAATATTAACATTTCGCATGTTTTCAACAAGAAAATAATTTTCATTTTATTCTACTCATATTGTATGGTTAAATCGACGATGTCCGACAACTTTCAACGTTATCTAGAAAGAACAATTTTCATTTAGCTATGTCCTAAGTGCAATACTTATTGTTTTTCCAAAAACTTGATTCTAGGCAACGCAAAGATTATAAATGTAATTTTTCTTTCATATTTTAGGCATCGAATTATATTATTATGCACCTAATTTATGTGCGTCTAGTATATAATTTCATATATAATTTTTCATTGATTTAATGCATTGATTATTTTATAATATTATCTAAATTATTTTCTATAAATTATTATAAAAGTCATATACATCTATTTATTGTTAGCAAAATAAAATAGATATAGTCACTTTCAAAAAAAAATTCCATTCCCTAACAACGTCTATCTTTTTTTGTTATTATAATCACATGCATCATTAATGAAATAACAATAAATATCACAAAATAAACCATAATTACGATATTTTCTTAATGACAAGCATATTATGTTTTTCTAAGTGAAAGAGTCTTTTCATTGAATAGTTAATTATTATATTACTTAGGTTATTTTCCTAAGCGGTAGTTTATATGCATTTTCTTTATAATGTGTTTATAATCGTTTCATTTTCTCCATCAGCCACATTCCTTGCTTCCCTTACTTCAAATGGGCTTTTTGAATTTCTGAGACCTCGTGGAGCCATCGAAAGTGAAATTGATGTGATAGTTCAAGGAGAGTTGATGGTCGTCTATAAAAGTTTCACCATGGTTTTGCTTAGCGATGTGGGTGTATGGGACGAAGGCGTAATAGGGAGTAGAGAAAATGAAAATGAGGTAGAATGGGGGTATTTTTCTCTTTGAAGCTCCAATCTTCAATGGATAAGAGAAGTAGAGATAATTTTCCATCATCATGAGGTCTTCCTTTTTGCTTTCTTTGTGGAGGAGAGAGGGTGTATCTATAGGCATGGGGGGGAGCATGCAGTCAACTCATTATTTTGGCTACTTGTCAAGAGCCAAGATTAAAAATGCATTTTGATTGCCTATCTTTTGGATGGTGGCATGGGAAGGATTATTTTATGCTTTCTCTCCCTCCAAGCTTTAAGAACGTCATGAATTTTGGTCCATTTTTTAAAAAACATCTTTTTTTTCGTCAAAACGACTTCATCTTGTGATTTTTTGCCAAGTTACCTCATGACTTATCTAGTTTATAAAGTCATGACATACTCTTTGATATATAACTTACTCAATATCATGCTTGTTCTTACGCGTTCTTCGACCACCGATTAAGGCTTTTTCAATTTGTCTTGCAATTACAAAATCAATGCGTTCTTTGATGCATTAAATGGAATCGGGAATGTTAAATCGAATATAATGCTTGCGGGGAAAAATATGATCGAGCCATTGTAATATTATTTATGAGGCATCTTTGCTTTTTGTTGGCTAGGAACATTGAGGCATCTTTTCGTGTTGGATTGCGGAATTGATTTAATGCAAGACCCGATATTAAGAAAATTATGTGTAGTCACTTATGTGATAGCTCGACAAGTAAATTTTAAAATGCCTCAAGCCCGAATTCATTTCCTGATATGAAGTGCTGTGGCAGGAATATTACATCCTCTTCTCCTTAGAGGAATCGAGATGTCCTCATCTTAAAAAGAACTAGGGAAATTGTTTTTCTAAAGTTGTATCTTCTATCCAGGTGGCATCCTTCTCAAGATAGTCTCTCCATTGGATAAGATAATGTCTAATGGTTCTACTTCTCAGAGGTTTCTCTTTTACTTCTAGAATCTTATTAGGCTGGAGTTCAAGGGCTCCTTGACTAGGCATAACAATTTTCTTGTCATCAAGAATATGATCTTGATTTGCCATATAATCTTTCAGAAGACTAACGTGAAATACATTGTGGACTTTCACCTGATCAAGAAGTTGGAGTTTGTAGGCATTAGCTCCTAGGCATTTGAGGACCTTGTATGGTCCACAATACCTTGGACTCAACTTTTTGAACTTTCCCAATGACAAAGAACTCTTCTTTGAGCATACATGAATGAAAACCATGTCTCCCTCTTGCAAGATACGCTCTTGCCATCCTAGATCAGCATTGGCTTTCTAACGGCCATTGGTAGCTTGGATGTCTTCTCTGATGTTTTGACTTGATCATCCACGTCTTCTAGAATTTTCTTAGAAGCCTCAACCTTTAGGGTTGGATCAGAGAAATTCAGTGGCATCAAATAATCTTACCCATACAATGCTTGAAATGGAGTCATTTGAATACTCTGGTGATAAGACACGTTGTAGGAAAATTCTACTAACAACAAATATTGTATCCACCTTGTTGGTTCTCTAGAACAATAAGCTCTCAGTATATCTTCAATGACCTAATTAACCCACTCTATTTGACCATCAATTTGAGGATGGTAAGCTGTACTAAAGCAAAGTTGGGTTCCAATTGCTTCAACTAGGCTTCTTCAGAAATGTGACGTAAACAGAGTCACGGTCACTAATGGTCCATTTAGGCAATCCATGAAGCCTAAAGATTTCTTTCACAAATAGTCATGCAATATCTAAAGCTTTGTAGTTGGTCTTGATTGGGATAAGGTGAATGACCTTTGTCAGCATATCCACAATCACCATGATTGAATTATACCCTCCTTTCATAGAAGGTAAGCCAACTGCGAAATCCATACTGATGAACTCCCATTTCATCTTGTGAATGTCAAGTGGCTAGAGCTTGCCTGGCATTTTGACATGCTCAGCTTTCACTTGCTGGCAACTTAGGCATTCGATAACATATCTGAGTATATCATGATTCAGTATTTCCCAATAGTAACTTTTCTTGACTACATTAAGAGTTTTTGCATAGCTAGGGTGTCCTAAGAACGGGGAGTCATGGGCTTCCCATGATATCTTCTTTTTCAACACTTGACTGAGGGGAATGCAAAAGCCTTGTACTGAAATAGAAAATTCCATCATCCACAATGAAATTTTGGTATTTGACTATAAGCTTAGGATCAGTGTCCTTCATTAGGATTTCTCTAAGCATTAGCTGATACTTAGGATCCTTGTCTGCCTCTTCTTTGGCTAGCTCAATGATTGGATTGCTAGGCATCGATATGATGGTAGCTAAAGTCTATTCTTTAGATGGCTCTTCCATGATAAGTGCATTCAAAAAAGCTTTATGACTTAATGCATCAACAATCACATTCTCTTTTCCAAGTCTAAACTTGATTTCAAAATCAAATTCTTCCAAGACTTCAATCCACCGATGCTGCCTCATGTTGAGGTTTGGTTGAGTAAAGATCCATTTGAGACTTTTGTGGTCAGTGCGACCAAAGTAAACTTGCTTCCAAGCAGATAGTATTGCCACAATTTGAGAGCATGAATCACTGCTAAACAGATCGAGATCATGGGTGGCGTAATTCCTCTCATGGATTTTCAGTTTCCTTGACGAATAGATTATCAGATAACAGAACCTAGTATAAGAGAACTTGCATCTCTTACGACCTCAAAGTCTTGACTTAGGTCATGTATCTTTAAAATGGGTGCTATTACTAAACTTTTTTGAGCTTCTCAAAACGGGCTTGCTCAATGGGCATCCACATAATAGCAATTTACTTTTTCAACAAATCAGTGAGAGGTGTAGCTATTAGGACACAATTTTTTATGAAAATTCTATACCATCTAGTCAACCCTAAAAAACTTCTCACTTCCTTAACTTTCGTTGGAGGTTGTCACTCTTGAGCATCTCTAACTTTGTCTGGGTCTAGAGAGATTCCTTCAGCAAATACTATGAGTTCAAGATATTCCATTTGTCTTTTGAAAAAGGCACACTTCTTTTTCTTTGCATAGAGCTTGTGCATCCTCATTGTGTCCAGCACAATGTGCAATTGCAACTCATGGTATTCTCTCTTGGAGTATATTAGGATGTTATCAAAGAAGACTAGGAAAAACTCATCAAGCTAAGGTCGAAAAATGTCTTGCATTAATATGTTAAATATAGCAGGGGCATTAGTTAGACTAAAAGACATTACAAGAAATTCAAAATGACCATATCTGGTATTGAAGGCAGTTTTGGGGATATCTTCTTCCTTGATCCTTATTTGGTAGTAACTAGATTGGAGATCAATCTTGGAAAATATTTTTGCCCCTTGCACCCTATCAAGTAGCTCGTCTATTCTTGGGATCGGATACTTATTCTTGATTGTTACATGGTTTAGACCTTGGTAATCAATGCAAAGGTGGAGAGTTCCGTCCTTTTTCTTTTGAAACAATACTGGGAATCCCCATGAGAATTACTAGGTCTTATGTATCCTTGATCCAGTAACTACTTGAGTTGCTCTTTCAACTCAATTTCTTTAGGGATATATATTTTATACGGACTCTAAGTGATTGGAGTAGCTCATGGTTTAAGTCTAATCTCGTAATTGACTTCTCTTCGAGGTGGTAATTCAGTTAGCTCCTTTGGGAAGATGTCATCATATTCCTTTAACCAATATGGCTCTCCCTTGTCTCGATTATTCTGCTCAACCTTATTTAATTTTATGAGATACACAGGTAATCTGATGGACCAAAAACGGGCTGGCACTGGCTCATGCACTAGCCGGACCTCGTCACTACGCACAAGACAACCCCTCGGCCTCGCGGCCAGGAGCGTCTATCAAAATCTCAGCTTTCCTAAACATTGCGTTTGTAATACGTTGTAGTCCAACTGATCCTAGCCCACTACTCCTCATAGGGAGTCCCTTTCACATAGCCAAAAGGCTCGAATCACATACACATGGGGTTCCTCCTACGGCTGAATGCCGTCAACCCTCTGCGACTCTCCTACACCTCGGGGATTGGCCCCTCGATGCGTTGCTCAACATATAGACATTTCGCACAAACGTCGCTCAAGGTACCCAATAAGCGTGTCCAGGAATGTACCATTGTCCTCACTTGTTTTCCCCTTTAGGACCCCACGACTAGTCTACAGCATGGGTATCTCACTGCCTCTCATCGTAGGTCATATCCTAATAAACCAATTGCAATGCATGTCCAGGAGCTGATCACTGATACTTTTAAAATCTTTTTCATGCTCTATGCATTTGGTGGATGCCTAGTGCTCAAACATTTAGTAAAACAATATCGTGCACAAGTGCAAAACATCCTTTTCATGGTTCCTTTCTAACGATTGTGCTTCGTTGCAAGACCTAGCACCGAAGTGTTCTTCGTGCTACTAGGCCTTAATTTTAATTAATTCCTCGTCCTAAATGCTTATGCAATGGAAATCAGCAACTTTATCATTAATTCAAACCACATTTAAACACTTCTCAACTACCCTGCCCTCCCCCGGTTTAGTATTATTTCGTTGCATGTCATTTTACGGTTTTTTTTCCATTATTTTTCATATAAAAAGCGGAAAACAACGAACTAAAACACGGAAACAAGGCTGATCTGAAGAAAATCTTCATGCCTTAGCCTTGCTATACATTCACGAACATTACTCATAATTTTCCCAATTTTCCGAAGCCCAAAATATAAATTTTCCCTATTTTTTAGGGTTTTTCCATCATTTTCTTGCAAATTTCCCCATTTTCTCCCATTTTTTAATTGCTAAAAATTAAGTTCAGTTTATGGGCTGTGGCCCTTAGTTCATTTCAATAGAAAAAGAAATTTTAGTAGGTGTGGATTAATTTATTGCATCACTTTTAGCCCAAAAAATCCTATTTTCCTTCATTTTTATGGTTTTTCGTGTCTCGGTTTTCTATTTTCTGCTATCCCGCACATGTTTTTCTGATTTTTTAAATGATGAACAGCTAGAAAACAACTCAAAGCACGACATACTCAAAACTCAATCCATATGAACACATTTTTATCAACCAAATTTGCATCAAAAGACCATTTTCTTTGTAAAAACAATTATTACCGTGTCTTGTGGGTTTTTCATTAAATTTGGCACGTCCCACGATTGATTTCCAGCCATGAATTCTGCTTGGAATTAGCAATCTACAATGGTTTTGCATTGCTCTTTCATCCCGTCAAGAATCGGCATCCATCCGGCCATCCATTCCCATTCTACTCTTCCACGCGTGAACGGGGGTTAAGAGGAGAGAGAGGGAGGAGAGAGAAAGACTGATTTTCTCTCTCCCTCTACAGGCCACCATTTCCTGCGCGGATTGAAGCGATGCAGAGCGTATGACGGAGGTAGAAGCCAGGCATGATGTAATCTATGGCTTGTGTATCAAGTCTGATCATGATTGAGGGGGGGGGGGGGGGCGGGGGGGCGCCGTTTTTTTCGCGCTGATCTGCGTGAGTACATGCCGCCCTCCTTTTTTTTTACATGGGGGGGTGCCCCCTTTGAAGGGCACCCTTTCAATCCTCAAGTGGCCACCCTTTCATTTCTGGCCCTTTTTCGGGCACCCCGGCCGATTTCCGTCCATCTTCCGCATACGGACTCCGATCGTCAGTTTGAAAATTTCTGTGAGCTCGTCTCGACATCCCAGACAAGCCTCCAGCTTTACTGACTGGCACAGACGCACAGAAAAATTATGAAAATTCTCGGAGTGTTGTACGGGCGCCCGTCAAGTACTTGACAGTTAAAATCGTCCTAGGTCGAGCTGCCGCCTTCGTGGTTGAGCATTTTCCCCCGCATTTCCATATTTTTCTCCTATTTCTAGGCACGTTTCGGGGCCTAAAATCCATCCTTCATTGGCGACCACGGGATAGGACGACTCAGTCCGTCGAACCCACAAACATATCTGCACATAAACAACCAAAGAAGCATCAAACTGATACAAAACAAATATGCAATAAAACACAGCACAATGCTCACCCTACCCCTGACAAAACCAAGGCATGAAATCCACGAGGAGTAGGCCCAGCATAATCTGCCAGAAAGCCTGAAGCCAGTCACTAACCCACTGCTCCAACACGGCCAGACTAAAAGAACTATCATAGAGGTTGCCCTAAGTGGTGGTCTGAACTGCCTACCTAACTAAGGACAACAGAACCAGGAGTTCCTCCTAGGCGAGGACTCCTATAGCCTGATCAAAAGATATATATATAATTTTTAGCACATTTCAGCTTTTAGGTTTTTATTTCCATGCTCGGGTGTGTAAAAAGGAGGGAGCTGAGCGTAGTGACCCAAGGAGGACAGGGCATCGGCCTCAGGACCTGTCTCGGCACCCAAGAACCTACCAAGCCCTCGCCAGGCGACACTTGATCATTTTCTAACGCTCACTTTTATTTTCACTCCAACCTTCCTTATTTTCTCTTTTTTTTTCTGGCAAGATGTCACCCCAAGGAAGGGCAAGGCATCGGCCCCGGGTCTGACTCGTCCCCAAGAACCTACCAGGCCTTCGCAAGGCAATGATCAACTGCTTATATATTTTCATTCCTTTTCTTTGCTTTGATAGGGGTTAGAACCCCTTTTTACACACCTTCGTATTTATAGTCATCTTTTAGGATATACAAAGTTTCTGGGCATCATCATTATTATCTTCTGGCAGGCTTCTCTAACTGCCTCACTACTAACAAGAACTCCTAGAACGGCTTCCTAGCAGGCTAGCAGGACAAGGCCACTAGGACTTCCTTCTAAAACAGGTCTTTCAATGTCTAACAATGTCGTTGCAGGAGGCAATGACTACTCTGACCTCCCTCAAACATACTTAGCCTAAACTCGGGACTTCATGCCTTGGTTGCTGGTCCCCAACAAAAATATATCCCCTCGACAAGTACAGATACACACAGAACAGGAAAGAAAAGTACTCGTAAAGGAGAAATATCACCTGGATTGGCCACAAGAAGCTTCCATCGCAGCAAAGGCTCCTCCATGCTCCACCAAATTCCACGAAACACGAAACCTGTCCAGCACAACACTTAAAACAAAAACCCGATTAAACGCACCCGCACTAGACAGGGAAATGGCCCTCTTGGCCTAATGAAATCAAACACTTCACTACAAAACTGCATCGGCCCTCTTGGCCTAATGAAATAAAACAATACTATGCATAACATCCTCCTAGAAACAACTATGATAGACAGCAAAGCATACTATTCCCAGGGGAACAGAGGCTCGTAGCCCTAAACTAGGTTCATTAAATTATGACCCATCCCTCCTGCGTATATCGCAAGAGGGGTTTGCATCACATGTCGTCTAATCAGTCTATGGGTCCATGATAATAAAGGCAATTGAGTCTCGCTTACCCTCTGCATCACCCAAATCAACCATCGTCTGCCAAAGAGGGCATGTTCAGAAAGCATACCCCACAAACGACCAGGTCCTGTCTCACCATCAATAGATATATCGGGACAGGGGCCACAATTAAAGAAGAGGTCTTCTTTATACGCAAAATTAGCCAAAGAATCGGCAAACTGATTCCAATTCCGTGGAATCAGCTGAAAAGACACTCTATCGAATTCGTCTAGCAGGACTATGGCAGTATGATGGTACATACAAAGGATGGGGTTTCGTACCATGTACGTCCCATTGAGTTGATTTAAAACCAACTGAGAGTCCCCTTTCACCAACAACTGGCGGATACCACCCTTCTTCGCAATATTCAAACCCATAATCAGGGCTTTGTATTCTGCCATATTATTGGTAAAATTCGCCCCAAGATAAGTAGCTAACTTCATGACAATGCGTCGTCGGGGGTCTCGGATGACAACTCCTACACTTCCTTTTTTGCATGGACCCCTGGACGCCCCATCAAAGTACAAGGTGTACGTCCATAAAGGGTTTACACATCCCGCCATCCAGAACTCTACTCGTAATTATGATAATCGAAATTCATCATATTCAACGGGTGGACTGTAGGCTCCATCCCTCCATCATCATTGAATTCAATAGGGATGCTCGTCAGAATTTGTAGGCAGTGATGGCAGAAGACCTTGATCTCCCAAATAAATGTCCCGCCTTCTTGCTCAATCACCTTGTATCCTTTGCTCCACCAAATGAGCTTTCCCCGATGATACCTCTGTTCTAAATATGGGTGTTCTAAATAAGGGATCAAACGACCCATCAACCTCTATCAGGATTTCCTTGCAGATGTTTGATCAATCTCGCCTAGACCTGCAAGGAAGTCATAGCATTAGTGCAGTCAGAAATAATAAGGTTTAATCTTATTAAGATTAACCTTATTTTTAAATTCTACCCCCTCAAGGTCAGCTAACAAAACTGTGGATTTATTCTTTCCTATTCTAACGATCCTATAGGGCCCATCCCATTTAGGCTCTAGCTTGCCTGGAAATAATTCTCGTCGTGCGTCATAATACAGAACAAGCTGTCCTTTCTTGAAGGTGTATTTTTTGGCTTTGAGGTTGTGTAGTTGCTTCATTTGGCGCTTCGCCACTTCTTGGTGCAATAAGCTCTGCAACTTAAGCTCATCTAAATGTGCCAGTGTCGTCAAGCGTTCAAAAAGTGCGTCTTCATCGCTCAAAGAATGATTGATGGCAAACCGAATAGTCGGCAGCTCAATTTCCAAAGGCAAGACACACTCCTCCCCATATACTAACTTGAATGGGGTATGGCCAGTGGCTCGTTTGAAGGTCGTATTATAGGCCCACACTGCCACGTATAACTTTGTATCCCAATCCCGTTTCTTTTCCGACACAATTTTGGACAGGATGCCCACAAGCTGCTTGTTGGTGCTTTCAACTTGCCCATTGGCTTGCGGATTATATGGGGTTGTCTTGTTATGCTTGATATGCCACAGCTCTGTCAAACCTTTAATCACCTTATTCAGGAAATGTGTTCCGCGGTCCGACACTAATTCTTTCGGCGGACCAAACCGGTATATTATCTGCTCTAAAAGAAAACTAGCAGTTTCTTTAGCATCATCTTTCCTTGTTGCACGTGCTTCTGACCACTTTGTGAAGTAGTCGGTTGCTACAATTATGTACCTCTTTTGTGTAGTCGATGACGGAGTAATAGGACCCACAAAGTCTATTCCCCACTTCTCAAATGGAAGTATCGCCATAATAGGGGTGAGTGGTCGTTTCATATTCTCTCGACTATCATGCCGTTGGCAAATATCGCATCGCTTAACATACGCAAACGCATCCTGGAAGATGGCAGGCCACCAATAACCTGCTCTTAAAGCCTTTTGTGCTGTAAGCCGTCCAGCAAAATGGCCACCGCAAGCAAAATCATGGCACTCTTCCAAAATGAATGGCACCTCATCAGGCATCACACATCGGCGATAGATATCATCAACCCCTTGCCGATATAATGTACCTGCGATCAAGGCAAACTTTAACGCTTGCTGCTTAATTTTCCTTCTCTCAGCTTTAGATAACTCGGATCCCGCCTCTCCTGTTGATAAATAATGTGTTATTGCAGCATACCAGGAGGGAATAGGTGCGGTATCTATCTTAAGTAACAACTCCATGTCACTACCTTCAGCCACAGATTCTTTCGGCTCCCCAAAGTCCACAAGACATTCCACGATGCCTTGCAACCTTGGTGGCTTACTCTTGATTTCATAATCAAATTCCTGCAAAGTGATTAACCACTTCGCTAAACGATCAGGCGGCTGTAACTTATTCATCAATAGTTGAAGTCCCTCCGCCTTCGTATAAAGCACGACTTTCTCATAGAGAATGTAATGCCTGAACTTCTTGGTCCCAAAGACCATCGCTAGACACATCTTCTCCATGTAGGTGTAATTGATTTCGGATACCCCCAACTTCCGACTAGCAAAAGCAATCGGGTGGTACCACTTCTCCTCCCAAATTTGGGCTAAACAACAGCTGATACTATACATCGTGGCTGCTGAAAATATATAAAACACCTCACCTCTTTTAGGGGCTTTTAAAACGGGCGCTCTTGCTAGCTCTTGTTTCACATCCTCGAATGCTACCTTACAAGGGTCACCCCATACAAACGAACAGCTAAAGGACAATAAATTTGTAAGCGGCAACGTTCTTTCTGCTAAGGCGTTGATGAATCTACGGTAGTAACCAACCGAAGACAGAAAGCTATGCACCTCCTTCGGAGTGCGTGGTGGACCCATGGCAACTATAACTTTAACCTTCTCGGGGTCTGTCGCAATTCCCACCGAACTGACTACATGACCCAGCAATAGCCCATAAGGTACTCCAAAAACACACTTCCATGGGTTTAGGGCGATGCAAAATTGTCTACAACGCTCAAAGCATTTTCTTAAAATGATCAACTGCCTTCCTCTCACGGTGGCGGCCCCTAAGTCGTCAATAAACACCTTCAACTCTTCAGGGGATATGTCACTGAATGTCTTATCTGCTGTTCGTTGCCACAAACCAGGCGCATTGCATAAACCAAAGGCCATCACATGGTATGCAAAAGTACCAAATACAGTGATGAAATTCGTTTTCAACTTATTCTCTTCTGCAATTGCCATTTGGTTATATCCTGCAAAGCAATCCATAAACGAATATATCTCCCTACCCGCTAATTGATCCAAAATCTGGTCAATAAATGGCAGCGGGTAGTAGTCCTTAACTGTCTGCTTATTCAGCTCCCTAAAGTCTACACATAAACGGATTTGATTATTCTTCTTCTTTCTAATCACATCTGGCGAACACCATTCCGTGTGTTGTACAGGAAAAATCAAACCCGCTTTTCGAAGCTTCTGTAACTCTTCAAACAGCCCGTCCCTCAATCCGAAAGGCATACGCCTTACTTTCTGCCGTACAGGACGACTGCCCTCTTTCAATGGAATTGTATGAACAGCAAGACTAGGAGGAATGCCTCTCAACTCATCATAACTCCAGGCAAAGATATCACGGAATTCCTGGATCAAGGCCACATATTCCTCCCTTTCTGCTGAGCTGAGCATAGAACCTAATTTGATTGGCCGCGAATCATCAGGCGTACCAAGGTCTAGCTCGATAACATCTGCATCTCTTATATGATCTTGGCCCTCTATCGGCTCGTTCAAAGTGATCTGATAGATGTCCTCCATGGTGGATCCCTCTTTGGACTCATCACTCGATGATGTCTCACTGGCAGATAAATCTTCTAATGTCTCCAATTCTGTAGAAGATAGAGGAGCTCTCTCACTCTGCGGGGACTCAGGATAAGCATCAACTACCACACGCTGGGCACCTCTACCGAATATCAGTCGACCAGCGGGTATATCTACTTGGCAGTCTGCTTGCAAGATCCAAGGTCGTCCGAGTAATACTTGGTAACTTGGACGCCCTGCAAAACGAATCACCCTAAAGTCCAACAGGCATTCTACATTTGCAACAGTGACATGGACCTTAGTAATGTAGCCTTCCGGCTGTCTCAAACTATCATCTGCCATTCTAAGAATTGTGGAAGTATCTTTCTGAATCGCAAGACCCAACCTTTCCATCAGTTCAGAACTCATAATGTTAACAGATGATCCAGTGTCGACAATGGCATAATCTACTAATATCCCATCGACATAGGCTGCAACCCTTGGGCAATGCTTCTCAGCATGCTCAAACCAGTCATCACCAACTCGCGCAATACCCAAAGGTTCTACAATATACCCGGTACGTAGGATCTTTCTAAATTCCTTGCGTACTCCTGGGAAAGCTTAATAAGCTGTAAGAGGTTCACATCCGGCTTGACTTAGCAAAGAGAGCCCGCCAAATCGAATTCATGATAGTTCGATAGAGCTCGCTTTTCACGCCAAACCATCCGTTCTTTAGGTCGCTGAACTAGCTTTATTGCCTCTTTCTTAACTTTCACCTTCTTCTTTGGTGCTTCCTTATCGGCTTTACTTTCTACGAGCTTCAAAGGTCCCCCTTCCAGGGCAGGATCCAAAACTTGCGTTCCTTTGTCACCTTGTTTAGGGTTTCCGTCGACAGCCTTATCCTTGTCGGCTCCTCTGCCCTTTTGACCTCTTGTAAGGACAGCTCGCAAATTAGAGGTTTCAGCATCGTTAACGCGTACAGCCTCAATCAAACTAACCCCACTACCACTTGGTAGCTCCTCTACTGTAGTCTTTGGTCGTTGAAGTATTTGTTTAGGCCCGTCCTCTCGCTGGGAATCATTTCCTAGGGCACGATGATTAACAGGCCCTGGTTGCCGACTTCCTCGCTGGAGGGAACTGATCTTACTCCAGCAAGTAGCTGCTAAATGGTCGGATTTTCCACAAATGTCGCACTTAACATTTGGGAAATTTCTTGGATAGTGCTGCCCACCACACCATTTGCAACTAAACCTCGACGGTGCACCCTCCTCTGGGTATCTACTTCCTATCAAATTTTGTTGTTTTTTAAGGAAGTTGACATCAACGGCTATTTGCCGATACTGCTCCGTAATCATGTCGGTATAATGCTTCATCTTGTCCTTAACCTCGCCAAGAACATTGGAAGAACTCGACTCATAGCCTTGGTCATTACCATGTCGTTCCATTGGCCTAACAATTCGATTAGGCACTGGTTGTTGAGCCACAGGCATGGTGTTAGAATTGACCGCCTGGCCTCCACCACTTGAAGCCATTTGACTGCCCGTAGGCATCGACATGCTAGGGGGAGCTGGTAATAAAGGGACATTCTGTATCATGTTCCCTCTCCCATTAGGGTTAGCCATCGCTATCCCTTGGCTACTACTGCCATTGGCCATTGACACATTATTTCCCAATACTAAACCCATGTTCGAATTGCCTCGAGAAGCATAGGCTGCTTGTAGTCGGGATTCCACCTCTTATGCTCGTGTAATGGCAGTATCTATATCCCCCAAGGGGACACTACTCAACTGCAATTGGATATTAAAGTCCAAACCATGTAGGAAATATTGCAATTGGGCAGCTGCGGGGATAGAAATAGACGTGTCCAACTTACGGAAAACCTCTTTTATCTTCTTCGCATAAGCACGAATATCTTCGTGTGGTTCTTGGCGGGTCATGTTGAGTACATGCAACCAATATTGCCCACCCCTTTCAGGGGCAAACTCCCTTCGAAAAGCTCCATAAAATGCATCAATGTTCAATATGGTTCCGGCTTCTAAACCATGATACCATATAGCGGCTCTTCCTTTGAGAGTCATATTGAAGAACATCATTAAATGTCCTTCCTCTTAAATGCGACAATTAAACATCAGCTTTTGAAACTCCCTAATGTGGAGTTCCGCATCTTCCTCAACTAACCCATTAAAAATGGGTAGCGGGTAACCTAGAGCCGGCAAATCCGTCGTTCCTGCTGGAATTGCAATAGGCTGCGCCATGACGAGGATTGGATTTGCACTAGGAATAGGGGACGGTGGGGTTACACCTCCCATACTTGACGTGGACTGGCTTATCGAAGGAAGGGGAGCACTAGAGCTTCCACCTTCTCCTAACTTACTGCTTGTGGTACTAAGACCACTAGATCCACTCCCTCGTAAGGGTTTAGCACCGCTACGCTTAGGGGAATATCTCCTAAAAATTTCAGCACGTCGCCTAGCTCTTTCGTCTCTTTCTTGCTTTTGGATTTCTGCTAGACAATGCTTATCAATACATAACGGATTAATCTCAGTATCCTTTGGCATAAACTACTAGTTGGTCCCTAAACAACCAAGATTCGAGAACCGCCACTTGTAAGCGGCTCCCGGCAGATGCACCACTGATGGACCAAAAACGGACCGGCACTGGCTCATGCACTAGCCGGACCTCGTCACTACGCACAAGACAACCCCTCGGCCTCGCGGCCAGGAGCGTCTATCAAAATCTCTGCTTTCCTAAACATTGCGTTTGTAATACGTTGTAGTCCAACTGATCCTAGCCCACTACTCCTCATAGGGAGTCCCTTTCACATAGCCAAAAGGCTCGAATCACATACACATGGGGTTCCTCCTACGGCTGAATGACGTCAACCCTCTGCGACTCTCCTACACCTCGGGGATTGGCCCCTCGATGCGTCGCTCAACATATAGACATTTCGCACAAACGTCGCTCAAGGTACCCAATAAGCGTGTCCAGGAATGTACCATTGTCCTCACTTGTTTTCCCCTTTAGGACCCCACGACTAGTCTACAGCATGGGTATCTCACTGCCTCTCATCGTAGGTCATATCCTAATAAACCAATTGCAATGCATGTCCAGGAGCTGATCACTGATACTTTTAAAATCTTTTTCATGCTCTATGCATTTGGTGGATGCCTAGTGCTCAAACATTTAGTAAAACAATATCGTGCACAAGTGCAAAACATCCTTTTCATGGTTCCTTTCTAACAATTGTGCTTCGTTGCAAGACCTAGCACCGAAGTGTTCTTCGTGCTACTAGGCCTTAATTTTAATTAATTCCTCGTCCTAAATGCTTATGCAATGGAAATCAGCAACTTTATCATTAATTCAAACCACATTTAAACACTTCTCAACTACCCTGCCCTCCCCCGGTTTAGTATTATTTCGTTGCATGTCATTTTACGGTTTTTTTTCCATTATTTTTCATATAAAAAGCGGAAAACAACAAACTAAAACACGGAAACAAGGCTGATCTGAAGCAAATCTTCATGCCTCGGCCTTGCTATACATTCACGAACATTACTCATAATTTTCCCAATTTTTCGAAGTCCAAAATATAAATTTTCCCTATTTTTTAGGGTTTTTCCATCATTTTCTTGCAAATTTCCCCATTTTCTCCCATTTTTTAATTGCTAAAAATTAAGTTCAATTTATGGGCTGTGGCCCTTAGTTCATTTCAGCAGAAACAAAAATTTTTGTAGGTGTGGATTAATTTATTGCATCACTTTTAGCCCAAAAAACCCTATTTTCCTTCATTTTTATGGTTTTTCGTGTCTCGGTTTTCTATTTTCTGCTATCCCGCACATGTTTTTCTGATTTTTTAAATGATGAACAACTAGAAAACAACTCAAAGCACGACATACTCAAAACTCAATCCATATGAACACATTTTTATCAACCAAATTTGCATCAAAAGACCATTTTCTTTGTAAAAACAATTATTACCGTGTCTTGCGGGTTTTTCATTAAATTTGGCACGTCCCACGATTGATTTCTAGCCATGAATTCTGCTTGGAATCAGCAATCTACAATGGTTTTGCATTGCTCTTTCATCCCGTCAAGAATCGGCATCCATCCGGCCATCCATTCCCATTCTACTCTTCCACGCGTGAACGGGGGTTAAGAGGAGAGAGAGGGAGGAGAGAGAAAGACTGATTTTCTCTCTCCCTCTACAGGCCACCATTTCCTGCGCGGATTGAAGCGATGCGGAGCGTATGACGGAGGTAGAAGCCAGGCATGATGTAATCTATGGCTTGTGTATCAAGTCTGATCATGATTGGGGGGGGGGGGGGGGGGGCACCGTTTTTTTCGCGTTGATCTGCGTGAGTACATGCCGCCCTCATTTTTTTTTACATGGGGGGGGGGGGGGTGCCCCCTTTGAAGGGCACCCCTTCAATCCTCAAGTGGCCACCCTTTCATTTCTGGCCCTTTTTCGGGCACCCCGGCCGGTTTCCATCCATCTTCCGCATACGGACTCCGATCGTCAGTCTGAAAATTTCTGTGAGCTCGTCTCGACATCCCGGACAGGCCTCCAGCTTTACTGACTGGCACAGGTGCACGAAAAAATTATGAAAATTCTCGGAGTGTCGTACGGGCGCCCGTCAAGTACTTGACGGTTAAAATCGTCCTAGGTTGAGCTGCCGCCTTCGTGGTTGAGCATTTTCCCCCGTATTTCCATATTTTTCTCCTATTTTTAGGCATGTTCCGGGGCCTAAAATCCATCCTTCATAATCCTTTTCTTAACCCTTTTATTATGCGAGATGATTTGGCTAATTGAACCTTGGGTTTTCCTACCTCACCTTGGGTCATCACTTTCCCCCCCTTTAGGTTTTGGAAAAGTCACCTGGCCTTTTCTAAACTGAATATGTGTGTCATTGGGGATTACCCAGTCCATACCCAATAGACATTTTTAGGCCCCTAAATTCATGATCCTATATCCCATTTCAGATAGATTGCTTCCCAAGCTAAATATCGCTTTGCAAGTTTGTTGAGTAGGCATGATTTCTTTTCCATTGGCAAGCTCCACAAGCAACCTAGATGTAGGTATTGTGTCTATACCTAATTTATGTAGTTTCTCGTACAACCCATCCCTTAATTCAAAAGGCATATGCCTTACTTTCTGACGTACAAGGCGGGTACCTTCCTTTACAGGAATAGGATGCACAGCTAGACTGGGAGGAATACCCTAAAGTTCGTCATAGCTCCAAGCAAAGATATCGCGGAACTCTCAAATTAAGGACACATAATCCTCCCTTTCTTCTAAACTGAGCATGGACCCTAATTTAATTGGCCACGAATCATTTAGCGTACCAAGATCTAGCTCAATAATGTTATTCAATCATGAGGCTCTATCGGCTCATTCAAGGTTATCTGATAAATATCCTATGTAGTGGACCCTTCCTAAGATCCATCGCTCGATGACGTCTCACTACCAAATGGATCATCTACTGTTTCTAGTTCAGTGGAGGATAGTGGAGCTCTCTCACTCTGAGGAGACTCAGGCTAAGCATCCACTATTACACAATGGGCACCTCGACCTAGAATCACTCGACTAGCGAGTATATCGACTTGACAGCCTATTCGTAGAATCCATGGCCTGCCTAGTAAAACTCAATAGCTAGGATGTCCTGCAAACCTTATCACCCTAAAGTCTAGACAGCATTCCATGCTCGCAACTGTAATGTGGACCTTAGTAATGCAACCTTCTGGTTGTCTTAGACTATCATCAGCCATCCTAAGAAGTGTGGAACCGTCTTTTTGCATCTCTAGACCTAACCTCTCCATCAAGTCTGAACTTATGATATTGATAGAGGATCCAGTGTCCACAATAGCGTTCTCCACTAACATTCCATCCACATATGCTAGAACCCTAGGGCAATGCTTTTTAGCATGATCGAACCAATCTTCCCCCACTCTAGCTATGCCCAGAGGTTCTACTATATACCCTATACGTAGGATTTACTTGAATTTCTTGCGTACTCCTGGAGAAAGTTTAATCAATTACAGGAGATTCACATCTGGTTTGACTTTATAAAGGGAACTTTCTAGATCAAAGTTGTGGTAATTAGCCAAAGTTCTCTTCTCGTGCCACACCATTCTCTCGTTTGGTCTTTCCATAGGCTTTGGTGCCTCTTTTTTAGCCTTTACCTTCATTCTTGGAAATCCTTTATCCTCCTCCGGATCGATGACTTTATTGCTAATAGGTCTTAATGGTCCACCTTCCTTACGAGGATTTAGGACTCGCTTTTCCCTAGCATCTTGCTTAGGGATTCTCTCGACAGGTTTTACAATTCCCTTCTCACCCTCTTTAATCTTTTGACCTCTTGTTATGGCTCATAGATCAAAAGTTTCAGCATCATAGTAGGGATTCAATGGGGGATCAAATGACCTCAGAATTGAGATCTGAGACTTGCATTGGATTCCTAACATCATTTTGCATCTAGGAAAACTCCAACTTGGCCATCTGCCACCGTTTGATTTTCCATGAAAATTAGCATTAGCGCTTTAGGGACTTGCCGCTTAAAATCGTACTGATTGCCACCGCCACCTTCGACGAAGTCTATTTTTCCCTTGAAATTCGTAATTTTTGGTTATTTTTAAGCACTTATTGGCATAAAAAATCATCTGTCATTGGCAACCACGGGATAGGGTGACTCAGCTCGTCGAATCCCACGAAGAGATCTGCACATAAATAACAAAAAGGAGCATCAAGCTGATACAAAAAATACATAACACAACACATCACAGCTCATACCCTACCCCCTGACAAAACCAAGGCATGAAATCCACGAGGAGTAGGCCCAACATAGAAGGCTCGAAGTTAGTCACTAACCGACTGCTCCAACATGGCCAAACTAAAAAGAACTATCAAAGAGGTTGCCCTAAGTGGTGGTGTGACCTACCTTCCTGACTAAGGACAACTCAACCAGGAGCTCCTACTAGGCTCCTATAGCCTGATCAAGAAATATTTTCTTTTAGCACATTTCTTCTTTTAGGCTTTTATTTTTCCATACTCGGGCGTGTAAAAAGGAGGAAGCTGAGAGTAGTGACCCAAGGAGAACATGGCATCAGCCTTAGGTCCTGTATCGGTACCCAAAAACCTACCAAGCCCTTGCGAGGCGACACTTAATCTTTTTCTAACGCTCACTTTTATTTTCGCTCCAACCTTCTTTTATTCTTATTTTTCTGCTAGATGCCACCCCTAGGAAGACAAGGCATCGGCCCCGGGTCTTGCTCGTCCCCAGGAACCTAGCAGGCCTTCGCAAGGCAATGAACGATTGCTCAAGGATTTCTCTTTTCTTTTCTATTGTTATAGGGGTTAGAACCCCTTTTTACACACCTTTGTATATATATACTTCCTTTGAGATATTCAGGGTTGTTTCTTCTTTTTATCCTCATCATTTTTCTATGGCAAGCTTCTCTAGCAACCTCACAACTAAGCAAAAAAATCCTAGAACAACTGACTAGCAAGCTGGCAGAACAGGGTCACTAGAACTGCCTTCTAGAACAAGTCTTTCAATGCTTGGCAATGTCTTGTAGGAGGCAATGCCTACTCAGACCTCCCCCAAACATACAGAGCCTAAACCTGGACTTCATGCCTTGATTGTCGGTCCCCAACAAATAAAAGAAAGTAACCCTCACCCGCACATATATCATTAATTGCTTAAGGGAAAAAACTCAAAAAGGGGACAAAACCACCTGGAATGGCCACAAGAAGCTCCTTTGTAGCAAAGCCTCCCTTCAATGACTTCATCAACTTGTATGGTGCAATCACTAAAACAACAAAGCATTAAACGTACCTGCACCAAATAGAGATAGGGCCCTCTTAGCCTAAAGAAATAACACATTTCACTACAAACTAATTGGCCCTCTTGGCCTAAAGAGATAGATTATTAGAACCTAAAAACAACTGGCCCTCTTGATCGAAAGAAATCAAACATTAACTACTTAAAGCAACTGGCCCTCTTGGCCGAATGAAACAAAAAAACTAGCTCATAGAGATCCCTCCTTGGAAAAAGGTAAATATACGCAAATACACTCCATTCCAAGGGGAAAAATAGGGCTCTCAGCCCTAAACTAAATGCATCAAGTTCTGGCCCATACCTCCTGCATATATAACAAGAGTTGTACGCATAACATGTCGTCGGATCAACCTATGGGTCCAAGATAACAACGGTCGATGGGTCTTGGCTACTCTTCTCATTACTCATATCAACCATCGCCTGCCATATAACGCGTGGTCTGATAACATTCCCTACAAGCAACAAGATCATGTCTCATTATCAATAACAACGTCTAAACTAGGACCATAATTGAAAAAGAGGTCCTCTTCATAAGAAAAATTAGCTAAGAAATCTGCAAAACTAATTCCAATAACGTGGAATCGGCTGAAGAGATATGCTCTTAAATTCATCAAGTAGGGTTATAGCAGTTCGATAATACATACGAAGGAGAGGATTCTGGACTGTATATGTCCCATTCAGTTGATTTAAGATCATTTGGGAATCCCCTTTTATTAACAACTGCCTAATACCACCTTTCTTAGCAATATTCAATCCCATAATCGGAGCTTTTTACTCGGTCATGTTGTTAGTAAATCCTACCCCAAGATAAGCAACTAATTTCATTGTAACTCTACATCGGGGATCTCGGATAACTACTCCAATACTTCCTTTTCTATTAGGGCCCGTGGACACTCTATCAAAGTATAATGTATATGTCCATAATGGGTTTGCACAGCCATCCATCAAGAGCTCCCCTATTCGTAATTATGATAGTCAAAGTTCAACATATTTAGAGGATGGACTGATGGCTCCATTGCACCTTCTTCATTAAATGCAACAGGGATGCTTGTCAAGATTTGTAAGCAGTGATGGCAGAAAAATTTAATTTCCCACACAAAGGTACTGTCTTCTTGCTCAATCACTTTATATCCCTTGCTCCACCAGATAAGCCTCCCCTGATGATATCTTTGATCGAGATATGGGTGCTCCAAATAAGGGATTAACCGCCCCATCAACCAATTTAAGCTCTCCTGCACATCTCCAATCAGGCCCAACATGGACCTACAATGCATTTTTCCACGTTAGCATACTTAGAAATAATAAGGTTTAATCTTATTAAGACTAATTTTATTCTTAAATTCCACCCCTTGTAGATCAACTAATAGAACTGTGGACTTATTTTTACCTATCCGAACTATCTTGTAAGGGCCATCCCATCGAGTTTCCAACTTTCTTGGAAACAGCTCCCTACGTGTATCGTAATATAGAACTAACTGCCCTTTTTAAAAGTATATTTCTTCACTTTCAGATCATGCAACAATTTCATCCAATGTTTATCTACCTCTTGGTGCAACAAACTCTACAATTAGAGCTCCTCTAAGTAGGCTATAGTCGTAAACCGCTCAAATAGGGCATCTTCATCACCTAGAGAATGATTGATTACAAATCAAATGGTTGGCAAATCAATTTCTAAGGCCAAGACACACTCCTTCCCATAAACTAATTTGAATGGGGTGTGGACAGTGGCTCATTTAAATGTTGTGTTATACGCCCAAACTGCTACATATAATTTTGTATCCCGGTCCCGCTTCTTTTCGGAGACTATCTTGGATAGGATACCCACAAGCTGCTTATTGGTACTTTTGACTTGTCCATTTGCTTGTGGATTATAGGGGGTCGTCTTGCTATGCGTAATTTTCCATGCTTCTAATTACCTTATTTAAAAAATGGGTTCCGCAGTCCAATACTATTTCTTTTGGCAGACCAAATCGACAGATGATTTGCTCAAGTAGGAAACTGACAGTCTCTTTTGCATTGTCCTGCCTCGTCGCCCATGCTTCTGACCATTTTGTAAAATAATCAGTTGCTACTATAATGTACCTCTTTTGAGTAGTAGACGACGGGGTGATAGGACCCACAAAGTCAATGCCCCACTTCTCAAATGGAAGGATAGCCATGATAGGTGTAAGTGGTCGCTTCCTATTCTCTAGATTGTCATGTCTTTGACATGTATCACATCTCTTAACGTACTCAAAGGAATCTTGGAAGATGGATGGCCACCAATATCCAGCTCTTAAATCTTTCTGTGCCATTAACCACCCAACAAAGTGCCCTCCACAAGCGGAGTCATGGCACTCTTCCAGAATAAAGGGAACCTTGTCACGCATCACACATCAACGATAGATATCATCAACACCCTACCAATATAATGTGCCTGCGATCAAGGAAAATTTCAATGCCTGCTGTTTAATTTTCCTCTTCTCCGATTTTTATAAAGTAGCTCCAGTCTCTCCCGTAGAAAGATAGTGTGTCATAGTAGCATATCAGGAGGGAATAGATGTTGTATTAATCTTGAACAAAGTTTCCATGTCACTTCCTTCAACCACGACCTCTTTTGGCTCTCCGAAATCCACAAGACACTCTACAATGCCCTGAATCTTCGGTGGCTTGCTCTTAATCTCATAATGAAATTCGTGCAAAGTGATTAACCAGTTTGCTAAACAATTAGGTGGCTATAACTTATTCAACAACAATAAAAGCCCTTCTGCCTTCATATAAAAAACCACCCTCTCATAAAGAATGTAGTGCCTGAACTTTTTGGTCGCAAATACCATCGCAGGCACAACTTCTCCATATAGGTGTAGTTAATTTCCGATATGCCCAACTTTTGACTGGCAAAAGCTATCGGATGGTACCACTTTTCCTCCCAAATTTGGGCTAAACAGCAGAGCTGATACTATACATGGTTGTTGCTGAAAATATATAGAACATTTCGCCCCTTTTTGGTGCTTTTAAAATAGGTACTTTGGCAAGCTCCTACTTCACACCATCAAAAGACACTTTGCAAGCATCACTCCATGTAAACTAACAATTAAAGGACAATAGGTTTGTTAGCGGCAACGTTCTTTCTGCCAAGGCATTGATAAACCTCCGATAATACCCTACTGATGACAAAAAGCTATGCACTTCCTTTGGAGTACGTGGCAAACTCATGGCGACTATGACCTTGATCTTTTCAGGATAAGTTGCAATCCCTACAGAACTGACCATATGGCCTAACAAGAGCCCATAAGGGACTCTGAAGACACACTTCCGTGGGTTAAGAGCTATGCAAAATTGTCTCCAATGCTCAAAACACTTGCACAAAATGATCAACTGTCTATCCCTTATGGTGGCTGCCCCTAGATCATCAATGAATACTTTCAGCTCCTCTGGGGAGATGTCACCAAAGGTGTTGTCGTTTGTTCTTTACCATGAACCAGGTGCATTACACAACCCAAATGCCATCACATGGTATGCAAAGGTATCGAAGACTGTAATAAATGTCGTTTTAAGCTTGTCTTGCTCAACAATCGCCATTTGGTTATACCTTGCAAAGCAATCCATAAACGAATAGATTTCCCTACCCGCTAGTTGATCCAAAATTTGGTCAATAAATGGCATCGGATTGTAATCTTTAATAGTTTGCTTATTCAACTCTCTAAAATCTACACAAAGACGGATTTGATTATTCTTCTTTTTCTTGATCACAACTAGTGAGCACCATTCAGTATGCTGAACAGGGAAGATCAAACCTGCTTTTCGCAACTTTTGTAGTTCCTCGTACAACCCATCCCTTAATTCAAAAGGCATACGCCTTACTTACAGGGTGGGTACCTTCCTTTACAGGAATAGTATGCACAACTAGAATGGGAGGAATACCCCGAAGTTCATCATAGCTCCAAGCAAAGATATCGCAGAACTCTTGAATCAAGGACACATAATCCTCTCTTCTTTTGAACTCATGGACCCTAATTTAATTGGTCGTGAATCATTTAGCGTACCAAGATTGAGCTCAATAACGTATGCTTCTCTTATTCGATCATGAGGCTCTATCGGCTCATTCAAGGTTATTTGATAAATATCCTTTGTAGTGGACCCTTCCTTAGATCCATCGCTCGATGACGTCTCACTACCAAATGGAACATCTACTGTTTCTAGTTCAGTGGAGGATAGTGGAGCTCTCTCACTCGAAGGAGACTCAGGGTAAGCATCCACTATTACACAATGGGCACGACGACCTAGAATCACTCAACTAGCTGGTATATCGACTTGACAGTCTGTTCGTAGAATCCATGGCCTGCCTAGTAAAACTCAATAGCTAGGATGTCCTGCAAACCTTATCACCCTAAAGTCCAGACAGCATTCCACGCTCGCAACTGTAACGTGGACCTTAGTAATGCAACCTTCTGGTTGTCTTAGACTATCATCAGCCATCCTAAGAAGTGTGGAGCCGTCTTTTTGCATCTCTAGACCTAACCTCTCCATCAAGTCTGAACTTATGATATTGATAGAGGATCCAGTGTCCACAATAGCGTACTCCACTAACATTCCATCCACATATGCTAGAACCCTAGGGCAATGCTTTTCAGCATGATCGAACCAATCTTCCCCCACTCTAGCTATGCCCAGAGGTTCTACTATGTACCCTATACGTAGGATGTGCTTGAATTTATTGCGTACTCCTGGAGAAAGTTTAATCAATTACAGGAGATTCACATCTGGTTTGACTTTACAAAGGGAACTTTCTAGATCGAAGTTATGGTAATTAGCCAAAGTTCTCTTCTCGTGCCACACCATTCTCTCGTTTGGTCTTTCCATAGGCTTTGGTGCCTCTTTTTTAGCCTTTACCTTCATTCTTGGAAATCCTTTATCCTCCTTGGGATCGATGACTTTATTGCTAATAGGTCTTAACGGTCCACCTTCCTTACGAGGATTTAGGACTCGCTTTTCCCTAGCATCTTGCTTAGGGATTCCCTTGACAGGTTTTACAATTCCCTTCTCACCCTCTTTAATCTTTTGACCTCTTGTTACGGCTCATAGATCAAAAGTTTCAGCATCATTGACACGTACAGCCTCAATAAGGCTGACTCCACTGCCATGAGGTAACTCCTCTACAATAGCCTTTCATCTTTGCAGTATTTGCCTTGGTCCATCGTCTTGCTAGAGATTATTCCCTTGTGCGCAATGGTTAATTGGGCCCGGTTGTTTACTCCCTTCTTGGAAAGAACTGATCTTACTCCAACAGGTAGCAGCTAAGTGGCCAGACTTCCCGCAAATATCACATTTGACATTCGGGCAATTCCTAGGGAAATGTTGGCCCCCACACCACTTACAGCTGAATCTTGAGGGACCACCCTCTTCAGGGCGATGGCTCCCTATCAAATTCGGTTGCTTCTTAATAAAATTGACATCCACAGCTATTTGTTAATAATGTTCAAAGATCATATCAGTGTAGTGCTTCATCATATCCTTAACTTCACCAAGGACATTACAGCACTCGACTCATAGCCTCGATCGACAGTCTGCGTCCCATGGGCCTAACCACTTGATTTGGAATCGGCCACTGACCAACTGAAACAACATTAGGATTCATTGTTTGGTTTCCACCACTATTTAGTGAGGCCGCCTAACTAGCCATAGGCATAGTTATGCTAGGAAAAGCTGGTAACATAGGCAGATTCGACGTAATACTCCGTTTGCCACTCGTATTTAATATGGGACCCCCTTGAATCCCATTGGTCAAGGCCAAATTATTACCATTCCAATTTATCCTTACTGCATAAGCCACTTGCAAGCGCGACTCTGTTAAAGATGCGGGATCTAGAGCATGGCAGAGGCGGAAGCTATGGAGGATGGAAGATGAAGATACTACTCATGTTGACATTGACAAAGAAGACAACTGTTACACAAGTGAATTAGGTTTCAAGATTGAGACTTGAACTCATAAACACAATCTTGTGTAGGACTGACAATGACACAGGGACTTGACAGAAAGAGACAAGTACTATTGTATTATCATCATATGAAAGTGATAGTCAAGTACATCATTATATAGGATTGCTTGGTAGCACACGACATCACTGTGCCTATGGGATCTGTCTCTATTCCTAGAATGAACTGGATCTTCCTAGCCTAGTTGTTCCATACAAAGGGACATACATAGGGTGTGATTGGCAGATTCTCAACACCCCTCCTCAATCACAACCTGAAAGTACAAAGTGTGTAGAGGCTTTAGTGAGAGCAGCACCTGCAAAGTGTGGGCATACCACAAACATGGCAAAACACCAAAGGCTGTCGCAGAAAAGGCTAAGTGTGGGCACCATAAACATGGTGGACATCCAGAGGCTGTAATAGGGGCCTCACAAAGTGTACAGAGGCTGTAGTACAAGGCTACATGAGGAGTTTTTACAAGCTTATGAAAGGAACATTAAGGCAGGTACAATGCTTTTAAAACAGAAAATGAGAGACAAGGACCGATAGGCCCTTGTGGTCTTTTTCAGCATATGCTATTTCTTTGTCAGCATCATGGAAAAACTTCTTATCTTTCTTCTCTTCTTCATGATCTTCTTGGTCTGCTCCTTTATTGACTTTGCTTGCAGCATTTTTGAGTTTGCTCTTCCAGTTGTCCCCCTCAAGCAAAGTGGTAGACATGTCTTCAAAAAATGGATTCATTGATTTCTCTTTGGTGTAGGTAGCTCCATTTCCTTCTGCAAGTAGAGTAAGAACATCTACTATGTCATGTAAATAAGCAACACAAGTCATGTTACTCTTCATGAAGTGTATCCACATAGAAATCTTCCTGATTGTCATTGATATGATCAAGAATCAGCTTCAAATCTGAGATAAATCAGTAAGAGTGTTGTACTTAAGTGTATCAAAGGATACAAGAAGAATAGTGTCAAATAACACTTGATAAGTATCAATAGATACTGTTCTTGATGAGCCTGATGTTGATGCTGGATCTTCTTGAACCTTCTTCTTGTTGATTTTGATGTTTTGATTTCTTGTTGAAGACTGAGTTTTGGAGTAGATCAGAGTAGCAAAACCTTTAGTTGATTGAGAAGAGTGAGAAGTATGAGTTGGAAGAGGAGCTTGATGTGGTTGTTGCTTGAGCTGCTTGATTTCTTCAACTCTTTCAAATCTTCCAAGCACAAATCTCCCCTCCTTGATGTGATTTGATGAGTAATCCTTGTTAGAATCTTCAGTGTTTAGTCAGATTTGAGTGGCAAGAGCTTTGTTTGAACCCTGAGAAGAGAGAAACTGATGAATCTTTGAGCTTGAAGCTCAAAGCTATGGCTGCCTGAGTTTAGGGTTCCTAGATCCGACTGTTCTTTTCACTATATCAGCACGTGGGAGTAAAATTTTTAAGATCCCTCTTAGCTAGAGTTGGCCCACTATATGGCCTACTAAAGCCCCATAAAATCCCCTTCAACGGCTGCCCCTATGCTGAGCTACAGCAGGTCGTTTAGGTAGCTGCAAAAAACTACGCCAGTTTGGGGAGATCAGCAATGGCAAGCCGTACGACACACAATGTTGACGTTTTTCATGCTGGGAAGTTGCGCCTAGAAATGTAGAGGATATTCTTAGAAGAAAGCGTGAGGAGATAAGGTCTGTAGAGGAAGATATGGAGGCTCCAAGTACTGCAGGTCCAGTTTGGTTTGGCGCGGGCCAGTGCAGAGGAGATGAGACATTGCATGTGTCTAGAAATAGATGATGTGCTCTATGGGGAGTGTTTGTCCACCATAGTGTGTGGACCGGTACCATGCTGAGTGTGTGTTTTTTTTTCGAGAGACTCTAGACATTTCATTTTGTTACTACTTTTATATGTTTATTATACACTTTGTCATGTGACTATGCCCGATTTTGTCTAAGAGATTACATGCATTGGGACCTTTGATTTGTTTTCTTGATGTGTGTTCATGTAAATGCAACGTGTCGTACTCCTTAAGTAAGACTATTTATATGCAGAATGGATATGTTGCACGAAAAAGCTCGAAAAAAGAGATTGATTAGAAAAGAACGAAAATGAAAGCCCGCAAAAATAAAATCCCCATCATTATATAGGATTGCTTAGTAGCACACTACATCAATGTGCCTATGGGATCTGTCTCTCTACCTAGAATGAACTGCATCTTCCTAGCCTAGTTGTTCCATACAAAGGGGCATACATAGGGTGTGATTGGAAAATTCTCAACAGACTCTACTCCTTCTGCTTGGGTAACGACAGTGTCAATATCAGCCAAAGCAACACTATTCAGCTGCACCTAGATACTAAAATCTAATCCATGTAGGAAATATTGCAACTGTGCAGCCGCTGGAATAGGAATATAAGCATTAAGTTTGCGAGGAACTTGCTTTAGTTTCTTGGCATATGCTTGGACATTCTCATTTGGCTCTTGGCATGTTACATTAAGGACACGCAACCAATATTGCCCGCCCTTCTCAAGAGCAAACTCTCTATGGAAAGCCATAAAGAATTTGGTACTACTAGTTATGATTCCGGCTTCTAGATTGTCATACCACACTACCGCTCTTCCTTTTAACGTCATGTTGGAGAACATCATTAGGTGTCCTTTGTCTTGGATTCGATAGTTGAATATGAGCGTTTGAAACTCCTTAATGTGGAGTTCTCCATGTTTGTCTTCTAACCCATGGAAAATGGGCAATAGTGATCCTAATGCCGATAAATCTGGTGTACCTGCTAGAATTGCGATAGGTTGTGCCATGGCTACAACAGGATTGACAACATGAGTTTGTGTAGGCAACACTACACCTCCACTTGTTGTGGGTTGATTATTTGGAAATAGGGAAGTACCAAGACTTCCACTTGCACTCAAAGAGCTACTCATAACACCTAGGTTACTAGAACCACTGCCACTTATACGTAACGGGCTGATCCTTTGAGGAGAATAGTATCTTATAATCTCCAAACGCTGTCTAGCCCTCTCAGCACGTTCTCCTTTCTATATTTCAGCTTGATGGTCCTTGTCAGAGGACATAAATCAACTATTTGGTCCCTAAAAACCCTCGATTTCAAGAGCCACCACTTGTTGGTGGCTCCCGACAGACGCACTACTGATGGGACCCAAAATGGGCTGGCTGGCACTCGTTATGACACTAGCCGGACCTCATGCATATGACAGACAACCCCACCACACGGCCTCGCGGGCGAGGAGGGTCTAAAACTCACTTTGCACTAAATGCTTATGACGATTTTGCGTTTGTATCCAATCTGTAGTCCAATATTCACCTTCCCTTCTCCTCAGAGGGAGATCCCATAACATATAGGCATCATGCCTTGTAATACACACATAGGGAAGCACCTCTAGGCTGATTGGCGTGGCTCCACTGTGACTCTCCTACACCTCAGGGATTGGCCCCAAGATGCATCGCTAACACATATAACATTCGCACAAGCTCCACTCTTTCATAATTCATCGTTCCAGGATATTTTGATTTACCTCACAAAACTTTTCCCAACGGAAGCTCCCATCTAACCGACGACTTAGTTTTCTTGTCCTCTCAGCGTTGGTCAAAGTTTATCAATCAATTGCAATGCATTCCAAGAGATAGCACGTGACATACTTGATGCAAGGTGTATGATGATTGTGCACAAACATTTTATGATTAAAAAAACCAACCATGTGAGGTGCGGAAAACAGCCCTTTCATGAATTTTAACTAAGTGTTACGTGATGCGCTGCTTTAGGGACTAGCACCAGAACTTCCGTGCTACTAGTCGCCTGTATTTAATTATGAAACGATCCCTAAATGCTATGCACAAAGAGGGAAATCAAAATTTTTACCTTTTCAGCAATTAGATCATTGCACAAACTTCCTCCCCCCCTCACCGTTTAGGTGTTGCTGTGTTGCATAGGTGTAAATGGTTGTCTTGTGTCATTTTTGTATGTAAAAAATAATAAACGTGTACTATAATACAAAAGACGAGGCCAAAATGAGTCTTGACCTCATGCTTTAACCTCGCCAAACATTCACGCACATAAATCCTATTTTTCCATATGTTTTTAGCGTTAAAATCCCAATTTCTTCTATTTTTTGCTATTTTTTCCTATTCGTTATTCATTGAAAATAGGTATTTTCTGATTTATTTGTGTTGGCTTATTATTTTGACTGAAACTTAACATTTTCTCTTATTTTATCCCATTTTCACTCCTTTTTCCCAACTCCAAATCTGAAAAAACACTAATTTCCATTAAAAAATGACATTTTGTAAGTTTTAAAAAATTAATAAGGTTCTAAATCATTACGGGTTCTGCATTTTTGTAGTCACAACTCTCAAACATGATGCAAAAAAGATTCAAACAAACATTCATCGCATATGAACAACATTTGGACCATGAAACAACAAAAACAAGCAAGTTTCTTCATAAAATTGGAGCATACTGCGTGTTTTGCGTGTTGCAGGTTTTTTAATAATTATTCCAGGCAATCCACAGACCAAACAACAACCATTCTTCAGTGTTGAACCTCTTTCCTCAGCCTCCTCTTCATCTTGAAGCAATCCGATCACAGTCGGACAAGCATCCTTCAGCCCCTCTTCTTCTTGATTTCTTGTATGCAAACCACCGCTTAGAGGAGAGAGATGGAGGAGAGAGAAAGACTAGATTCTGATCTCTTTGCTCAGTGCATCATTCCTTGATCCGTTTATGGCGATGGAGGGTGAAGGATAGAAGCATCTCAGGGCTAAGAGGATTCCTTCTGCCTTAGACCGATCAAAAATCCCTAAAAAATGGTGATTTGGGAGGCGCCAAAAAATTGATGCCCCCCCTGCCCATGGCATTTTGTTCTTGGTTATTAAGCTCTTTGTTAAGAGATTTTAAGCTTTTAATCAAATTATCTAGTTCATGACTCTTACTTTCACACTTCCGGTAAGTGGTTTTTTCGCTTTTGGAGGGGCAAACGACATCGGATTCGAGATCCGTCTGGATGGGTGGTTCCATGGCATCGAAATCTACAAAGCTGGGCCCCATCACACTCTTCTCAACTTCCAGATCCAGTAGCTGCTTCACAACCCCGAACGTTGGGGGGATTAAATGGGGGTTCAAATGACCTCGAAATTGAGATCTGAGACTTGCGTTGGATTCCTGACGTCGTTTTGCATCTAAGGAACGCTCGGCCATCTACCACTATTTGATTTTTCATGAAAATTAGCATTAGCACTTTAGGGACTTGCCGCTTAAAATCGTACTGATTGCCACCGCCGCCTTGTTGAGATGACAAGCTCAACACAAGCGGACATTAATGATGGACCACCTGGTTAGATGGGTCCACACGTCTACATTTAGCATGTCGGTGGTCATTATGACTCTCACATGGACTGACTCATTACTTATTATATTCAGGTTGTTACACCTATTTACAACTGGCATAGTTATAGCGCCAGTCGACTAGTGTAGTCGGTTATGCATTGTTTGACTTAGTAGGCCACTTTCCTTTATGTTGTATCTTATCTATACTTTGTGTAAATTGTAAAGAGTGTGGAAGAAGAAGAAGAAACAAGCAAGAAAACGTTTTGGCCTCCATCTCTCTTCTTGTCTCTTGAGTGAGCTTCTCCTTGTGCATTCTGTGTGTGTTCGGCGCAGCATCTTGAGCAAGTCCCCCCACCACGCAATTCTTGACATGGTATTAGAGCCACGCCACTGAGAGAGGTTGATTTCGAAGGCCGAAGTGAAGAAGAAGAAGCAAGGTTTGAGCAAGCAAGCCTCGGGTAAGAAGCTCTCCCATTCTTCCACTCTTTCTCTTGGTAGAGCAAAAAATCTCAGATTGCAGTGAGATTTGGTGTGTGCAAAGAGCGCTGTGTATTTTGTAAAAACGCCCTTTAGGGCTATTTCGCTGTTATTTTGGGCATCTAAGGCCGTTTCAGGCCCTGTTTTAGAGCCGCAAGGTTGTGGACAGCAGTTTCAGGGTACACTGTGATTTCGGCTGTTTTGACCAAAAGTGGGTGCGCAGGTTATAGATTGCGAATCTGTAATTCTTGAGGTGTTTGCAGGAAGCAAACATAAGGTTTATTTGCAAACAGGTTGCAGATTGCATGTATTATTGAGCAGACAGTGAAAAAGGCTGTTTGGTATATTGCTGTGCATTACAGGTCGAGGGTTGCAGAAGATTTGCTTGTTGTTTGGTATTAGTTTTGTGATAATGGCAGAGAACAATGGAAGCCCCATCATTGAGAAGCTCGATAAGAACAACTACCCTTCATGGAAGTTCCGTGTCATGAACTTCCTTATTGGAAAAGGCCTCTACAAGTTTGTTTTAGGTGAAGAAAAGGAGCCGGAGGTGAGTGATCCTCCAACTGTAGAAGAGACAAAGGCACAAAAGGAATGGAATGCAAAAGACAAGAAGGTCATGTATTGGCTATCTACAGTAATTGACAATAATATGCTGGGACATATTAGAAATGTAGAGAATTTATATGCAGCTTGGACCATACTTGAAAGTATGTTTTCCATAAATACAAAGGCATGAAAGATTCAACTCAAGCAAGAGTTGAATACATTGAAGAAATGGAATCTGTCTATCAATGAGTATGCACTGAAGGTAAGGAGCATTGCAGATGCATTGGCAACAATTGATGCAATGCCCGATGATGATGATTTGGTATCGTCTACCTTGGGTGGACTTGACAATGAAAAGGCTTGGAAGTCTTTTGTAACTTCTCTATATGTCAAAAAGCCATTTCCAGATTTTGATGAGTTGGTCTCCCTTATGATCACTGAAGAGATCAACATGCAGAGTGAGACATCTGAAAGAAGTGGTGAGCAGGGCCAAGCTTTCTACTCCAGTTCAGGAAGGGGACGTGGCAGGTTCTCTTCAAGAGGCCATGGTACAGGACGTGGTAGTGACAACCAGCAAAATAGATTGAATCAGCAATTTGGCAATATGCAAGTTTCAAGAGGTCGTGGTAACTTTAGAGGCAGGGGGAGCTTTAGAGGAAGAGGTGGATGGCAGAACAGAGGTTCTAACAACTCTGGTATTGTGTGTCACTACTGTGGCAAAATAGGTCGTATTGCAACCCAATGTTATACTAAGAAAGATGATATTCACAGTGGTAAGTTGCAGCAAGGAAACTATGCATCGTCTTCACGGCAGAATGAAGACAAAAATGAACGTCTATTTGTTATGCAGCATATGTTGAATGCTGTTACAGGAAAGGGAACACATGATGATGTTTGGTATCTTGATTCATGTTCATCCAATCATATGAAAAGCCATGCAAAATGGTTTGGAGAGATGCAAGATTTGCAAAATGCAGGTTATGTGCAGACGGGTGATGATTCATGCCACCCAATTTGACACATTGGAAAAGCGCCCTTGTCCTTGCATGATGGTAAGACAAAGAGTCTTTCAAATGTATTGCATGTGCCATCTATTACAAAGAACTTGGTGTCAGTCGGTCCAATGGTAGAGCAAGGGCTGCATGTCAGATTTAATGCAAAGGGCTGCTTTGTAGAAGACTTCAATGACAAGTGCAGGTTGGTAGCAAAGGGAAGTAGAGTTGGACATATGTCTGCTTTGGATGCTGGAATTCCTACTATGAATGCTGCTATGTATGCTAAGGGAAAAGATGTTGTTGCAGATACTAAAATTTGGCACAAACGCATTAGACATGCAAATGTACAAAGGCTGAAATTAATGTAGTCCAAAGGATTACAGGTTTGCCTACATTTAGAATTGTAGAATTTCATAAGGCATGCGAAGCATGTCAATTTGGTAAGTAAGAAAGACAACCCTTTTCACATGATAGAGATGTAAGAAGAAATATCCTTAATGTTGTGCATACAGATATTTGGGGGCCTATACAAAATGTATCTCTTGGAGGTAGTTCATACTTTGTCACATTCATTGATGATTGTTCTAGAAAGCTGTGGGTATATTTTATAAAGGAAAAGAGTGAAGCGTTTGAAAACTTTAGAACTTTCAAGGCTGCAATTGAAAGAGAAACAGGCTTGAAAGTAAAGTGCTTGAGGTCAAATGGAGGGGGAAAGTACCTCTCAAAATGAGTTCAATGATTTTTTGGGGTCTCATGAGATAAAGAGACAGTTCACATGCAGGTATACCCCACAGCAAAATGGGGTTGAAGAAAGGAAAAACATGCATATTGCAGAAGTTGGATGCGCCTTGATGGTGGCTGAAAAGAATATGCCTAAGAATTTTTGGTCTCAGGCTGTTGATACTGCTGTTTATATTATGAACAGAACTCCCACAGCTGCAGTTCATGGGATGACTCCTGAAGAATGCTTTATTGGCAAGAAGCCTGATGTATCGCACTTGAAGGTATTTGGCTGTGTTGCATATGTTCATGTGCCAGATGAGCTACAGAAGAAGCTTGATCCAAAGATAGAAAAATGTGTTTTTATTGGATACTCTTTAGAGCAAAAAGGGTATCGTTGTTATAACCCTGTCACATGTAAGTTCAAAGTGAGCAAGGATGTCATCTTTGATGAAATGAGCAGTTGGTATGCATCTAGTGGTGATGCATTGGATGATGATGATGATGATGATGATGATGATGATGATGATACTCATGTGTAGGCTGAAAGGCAAGAATCACGAACTCTTAGTGGACCAAAGACATCATCTGGTAGTCCTTGGTCTGGGAGACTAAGGAGTAGCTCTACATCTTCAGGTGCATCTAGTAGCACTACAGGTAAAGACAAAGGAAAGAATAAAGTGTCAGATGGCTTTGATGCAATTCTTGATGGAGACTCTAATGACTCAGAGAGCTTGGATGATGAGCTTGGTATTCCGTCTGTCAAGACACCAGGTGTACAGAGAGCTCATAGTAATGTAAAGGCTCCATTGAGTGATCCAGTAGTACGCAGATCTAGCAGGGTCAAATATCCTATTAAAAGATTTGGTTTTGAAGGTTATGCAGCTCACCATTATGCTTATATGGTGAAACTAGTTGAGGATGTTGAACCCACTTGCTTTGAGGATGTTGTTGGTCATACTCATTGGGATGCAGCAATGGATGAATAGATGGCTGCATTAGAGGCCAATAAGACTTGGGATCTAGTATCATTGCCAAAGGGCAAGAAAGCTATTGGATGTAAGTGGGTTTATAAGATTAAGCACAATGCAGATGGTTCTATTAGTAGGTACAAAGCTAGGCTAGTTGCAAAAGGCTATGCCCAGACATATGGCATAGATTATGAAGAAACCTTCAGTCCAGTTGCTAGGATGGCAACTGTCAGATGTGTGATTGCTTTGGTAGTAGCCAAAGGTTGGAGATTGCAGCAAATGGATGTGAAGAATGCCTTCTTGCATGGTGATTTGCAGGAAGAAGTATATATGGATCAGCTAGCAGGTTATGAAGATTTAGAGCATCCCATGTATGTGTGCAGGTTGAAGAAGGCGCTCTATGGGCTCAAGAAAGCACCTAGAGCATGATCTGACAAGATCAAAGAGTATCTTGTCAATATTGGCTTTTATGCTTTTTATGCTGATCACTCACTTTATGTGAGAAAGGGAGATGCAGGTTTAGTCATCATAGTCATCTATGTGGATGACTTGATTATTACAAGTGATAGTGATAGTGGGATTGTTGAAGTCAAGGACTTTTTGAAGAAGAAGTTTGAGATGAACGATTTGGGTGAGCTAAGGTACTTCCTTGGCATTGAGGTGATCAGATGTGATGATGGTATATGGCTGTCCCAAAGACAGTATGGCTTGGATATGTTGTCCAAGTATGGTATGATAGCATGCAAACCACTTTCAGTCCCGTTGGAGCAGAATGTAAAGTTGAGTGCTAATGTTGGGGATGAGATAGAAGACCCTACTATGTTTAGGAGGATAGTGGGGAGTTTGATCTACATGACCATTACAAGGCCAGACTTGAGCTACGTTGTTGGTCTTGTGAGTTAGTTTATGCAAGTATCTAGAAACCACATTTGGATGCAGTCAGACGCATATTGAGATATGTGAAGTCCACATTACATTATGGACTTTTCTATGAGGCAGGTACAGATGTACAGGTGTTTGGATACACAAATGCAGATTGGGCTGGTAGTATGTCTAATAGAAGATCTACCAATGGATACATATTCTCTCTTGGTAGTGCAGTAGTTGCTTGGAGTAGCAAAAAGCAATCTACAGTTGCCTTGTCGAGTACAGAGGCTGAGTATAGAGGTGTTGCTGTTGCAGCATGTGAGGTAGTATGGCTACAAAAGTTAATGGCTGATTTGGATGTGCAAGTGGAAGGTCCAGTTGTCATTTATTGTGACAACATGAGCAGTATACAGTTGGCTAGAAACCCTCTGTTCCATGCCAGGACAAAACATATTCACGTACACTACCACTTTGTTAGAGAGAAGGTACTAGCAGGTGAGATTGACTTAGTGTATGTCAGCACACAGGATCAGATAGCTAACATCTTCCCAAAGGCATTGGGTACAGAGAAGCTTCAAAAGTTTCGAAACTTACTTGGAGTTGCAAAGATGCGGTTGAGCTTGAGGGGGAGTGTTGAGATGACAAGCTCAACACATGCGGACATTAATGATGGACCGCCTGGTTAGATGGGTCCACACATCTACACTTAGCACGTCGATGGTCATTATGACTCTCACATGGCCACTGACTCATTACTTATTATATTCAGGTTGTTACACCTATTTACAGCTGACAGAGTTATAGCGCCAGTCGACTAGAGGAGTTGGCTATGCATTGTTTGACTTAGTGGGCCACTTTCCTTTATATTGTATCTTATCTATACTTTGTGTACATTTGTGGGAGCTTTCGCTCAACCGTCAAGACCCACAGACTGCTTATTGTTTCAAGCGTTCCAAGCTGAGCACTAATGGCTATCTGTCACATAGCCGACGCGCAATCCATATCTACGGGTGTAGTGAGCTTACCTCCATGCCGTTCGAGTTACCTCCTCTCCCGCACACTCCGGTAGCTCCACGATCCAAGTGCAAGCTTCAAGCAAGCTCAATCCTCAAGCTCCATGCTCCAAGCTCCATTTCCGCGAGCAAGACAAGAGAAGAGAAGAGAAGAGAATAAGAGAGGAGAAGATGGAGAGCTTCTCCTCCTCAGTCCCTCACCCTCACACACTCACTCCCTCTCACTCTCACACTCCCTCTCTCAAGCACAAGCTCAAGCAAGCAAGAACAAGAAGAAGAAGAAGAAGAAGAAGAGGAGAGCTACTTTTGGCCACACACAAGAATGAGCTTCTCATTCACTTTTCAACTTTATATACAAAACCCTAAATACCTTTTGGGCGGTCATCCCCTTTTCCTCTTTTTTACATGGCCGGCCGTAGCCTAGGCCATTTTTCCCATTGTCCTTCTATCTTCCTAGCTTCCTTTCCACCGCCCATCTACATTTACAAATTGCACGCGCTCCTTGAATTAAACCATGATGCACTTGCGCTCTTTACAAAAGTTTTAACTTGCGCTTTCCTTGTGCACCTTTCTCCCTTATTTAGGACTCTTCTCCTTGTGCGTCTTTGTCTTCCGTTTCTCTTTGCCTTGGCCTTTGTCTTTGTCTTCTGCTTTATCTTTTTCGGATTTTCCACCTTTGTTCGTTTGAGGGTTAACAACATTGTAAAGAGTGTGGAAGAAGAAGAAGAAACAAGCAAGAAAACGTTTTGGCCTCCATCTCTCTTCTTGTCTCTTGAGTGAGCTTCTCCTTGTGCATTCTGTGTGTGTTCGACGCAACATCTTGAGCAAGTCCCCCTACCACACGATTCTTGACACGCCTTCGAGGAAGTCTATTTTTCCCCTGAAATTTGTAATTTTTGGCTATTTTTAAGTACTTCTCGACATCAAAAGTCATATGTTATCTATTGCCTAGGTTTTCTAGAGTCCACCCCATAATGGAACGTACCAGTCGTCCCCATGAGGATGAATCTGTAAGCTTCGAGTCCTAATTTGACAACAACTAAGGTCTCGATGCATCAGCTAGCTCCATCAAAGATGTCCCACAAGGGTTTATCGTCCAATTGGAGCAATCGTAGTTACCCTTGATTCATGGAGTGTAATGCTTTTTTCCAACAATTGGTTAGGATTCAGGAAACCTTAACGGAGTTTTGGCGTAGCCGTCACACCTTTCCCCTAAGATAATTACTGATCAAGGTTTTGAGACCTGCTAACGTAAGTCAACACTCGGCCCTACCTAATTTTTCCTAATTAACATTTCATTCAATCTCTTAAGAGAAGCTCCCAGCTTACCCAATCCACCCATCCGTAGGATGGATCCGTTAGGGATCTCACCCACCTACTTCCCACAAATTATTTTCTTTAGTTTTCTAATTACCTATCACATTAAGTTATGATATATGAAAACAGCTTCATTAATTAACCCATTATCACAAGTTCCTTCGCGTAATTTTACGGCACAACACAAAGATAGAGAAAAAAATCTTTTGGCAAAACATATTTATTTATTATTTTGCAAAGTTATTTACAATGATTTTCCCCTTCTGTCTACATAGAAGAAAAGAAACCCTCCAAGATTTCCGTCCCTTCACTAGTACCGGGGACTCCAAGATCCCATCCTGATTCGTGTGAGGGTCAGGCAATTCCTAGGAGTAATCGAGAGATTTATGGCTAGAGCCCCCCTAGAACTCCCACCTCCTCGTGCCTAATGGATTCCTCACTAAGCAACCTCTCGCCATCGGGGCCGGCAGTCCAAAGCTCCTCATGGCGGCGGTACAAAACAATCCCCCTTAGAGCAGAGTTCCACATCCAGCCGTGGGGGAGGCATAGCACGATCTTTCCTCTTATTATCCTGATTATATATTTACAATTAGATGTAACTGCTGCAAGAAAAATCAATTTTTCTTGTGCAACCATCAATGCATGCACAAATAAAAATGAAACAGTAGCAAGTGTTTTTAGCATAGGACGCAGCCCCACCCAAATCTAGGGTTTCTCTTTTAAGGTCCCACCTTATTCTTAGGGTTTTGCTTCCTACTTGCAACTCTTTTTCAGGATCCACAAGTTATTTTGTGAATCTAAAGTCTATTTTATCTCTATGAAAATTTTGGTATTTCTGCCCTAAAAGATAATATGGGCATTTATACCTATGGTAGAGGCGATTCATGCGATGCCCTATCCTAGCGGGATTTCAAATGCTTTTCCAAATTTTTTTAGACTTTATAATTTATATCGATAAATTCTTATCAATGTCCAATAATTCCTGCAGACTTCCAATATTTATTTAATTTCTTGATACTGATAGTTTCAAGGTTATCGAGTATTTCATAATTGTTTTTGCTTCAACATTCTCGACATTTTAGGTTAGGTTTTCTCCCTGATTCATACGTGGGTCAACTCATGATATTGCACTCTCGCTAATATAATCGTTAATATTAACATTGCGTGTGTAAGAAAATAATTTTTATTTTATTTTACTCATATTCTATCGTTGAATCGACGATGCCTTGACCATTTGCCAAACTTTCAAGGTTAGAAGGGGGAGATCTTCCTCTTTCAAGCTCAAAGCTTCAATGGATAAGAGAAGTAGAGAAAATTTTCCATCATTAGGAGGTCTTCCTTCTTGCTTTCTTTGTGAAGGAGAGGGGGTGTATTTATAGGCATGAGGGGGAGCATGCAGCCAACTCATTCTTTTGGCTACTTGTCAAGAGCCAAGTGAGATTTATTAAAAATACGTTTTGATTGCCTACTTGTTGGATGGTGGCATGGGGATAATTATTTTATGCTTTATCTCTTTCCAGGCGGCGTCAGAAACGTCATGAATTTTGACCTATTTTTTAAAAAACGTATTCTTTTGTTCAAAACAACTTCATATGGTGGTTTTTCCAAGTTACCTCATGACTTATCTTGTTTATAAAGTCATGTCATACTCTTTGATACTTAAATTACTCAATATCATGCTTGTTCTTACGTGTTCTTCGTCTACCGATTAAGGCTTTTGCGATTTGTCTTACGGTGATAAAATCAATGCAATCTTTGACGCATTAAATGGAATTGGGAATGCTAAATCAAATATAATGCGGGAAAATTTATGATCAAGCCATCATAATACTATTTACAAGGCGTCTTTGCTTTTTGTTGGCTGGGAACATTGAAGCGTATTCTCGTGTCGGATTGCTAAATTGATTTAATGCAAGACTTGATATTAAGAAAATTAAGTGTAATCACTTATGTGATAGCTCGATGAGTAATTTTTCAAATGCCTCAAGACCGAATTCTTTTCTTGATATGAAGTGCCATGGCAAGAATATTACAATACTCCTTTCAAGATGTTGAAATTTGTTCTCTAGAAAGTGTTAAATTGAATAAACTCCCCAAGTATGAGAGGTTTTTCCAATATATGAAGGTCTCTCCCTTTTTTCCTTTGTGGTGGGGAATATTGGAGAAATCTATACAAAATTTATTTCAATACTACCTAAAAGTTAAACCACTTTGTCCAAACTTTGAAAGTGGATGGATAATTTAGGATTTCATGGTACTCTCACAGATAAGAGTATACTTTTTGGGAATCTAGGGAAGCTTAGTGAGGGATATTTATTCCTTTGGAATGCATTGAGAGTTTGGCCCCTAGGTATAGTTAGAACTGTAGCATCAACACTATGGTTTTTTTAAAGCTTTTGAGGTTAGCTACAATGAAAAAAATCATTGTTCTATACATGGACCTACATTACTTTACAAAGATAAGACTAACCTCAAACAATATCCTTAATCTAAATCACTATTCTAAGAATTGACCTACATTATTGGGTACAAAGACAACACCAACCTTAAACAATATCTTTTTTCCAACCATTAAAAAGTATCCAAAATCATTGAATTTGTGTATGGAAAGCTCAATACTAGAAAAATAGTTGGAATTGCCAAAGCTATAGACATCCAAAAATTCATTGTTAAAAATGTTGAGGGAAAAAATGGAACCTTGAATTGGATGAAAATGGTGTTAGATGCTTAACATAACAATTCATAATGAAGTTCTTACTCTCAATCTTTTTGTGCATACTTTAGTCACTACAAATGGTGTCTTAATCCAAGATGATAGCTTCATATACCTTAGATTCCTTCTTCAGCAATGCAAAGAAAGTAGAGCAATTTTACACAAATATTACTTCCTCATGAACTTTCCCTTCTTATAACTTGCTAATTAATCTCCTTATGAAGTCCTTGATTTCAACTTAAGGTTTGATACCATGACATCAAAATGGAAGCAATAGAAGGAGATGGAGAAAATCTAAGCTCAAAAACCAATATATGTGCGCAAAAATATGATCTTCTTTCTTTTTTCTTTTTATTCTTCACACAATACAAGTTGGATACCACAAATATGTGAATGTAAATAAAACTAGGTATCTTAGTGCTATAAGTATGCCACTTGTAATCAAAATAGAAAATCAGTAGTACATACTAACCATAATACCACCACTTATGCTACTGCTATAAGTATGGAATGATGGGGATGGTGGGTGTTGCACACATGTTGAGCTTAACTTCACAACATTAAAGATGCTTAAGAGTCATTAAATGAGAAGGATTAGTCTAATTTATTATGATTATTTGATTACCAATGGACAAAGACATAGGTATAGTTGCCCTGAGATATGGTTCAAGGTCTTTGAAACTTCAAAAAGTGGCATAAGCTTGGAATTATCTTTAAAAGTCACACCAAACCTTAAACATGTTTTTGCCAACTAAAATACTTTTAGGTGATAGTAGGATTTAGCTTGAACCCAAGAGCATGGGACTGAGTAAGCATATTTGTGGTAATCTTATATCTTACATCTTATTGTATATGGAACTAAGGTAAATAATATTCTTAATAACTTTGCCACTTTCGTTAGCCATAACCGTCACTACAAGATCACCTCTACTTTAATGAACACAACAACAATAACAAGTGATATGTTGATAATGATAGCAATGAAATAACAAAAAAAAGAGATGATAACAATGATAATGAGGATAATGATGCGACTAGAGAATGACAACGATGACAATGTGAGATAAGAAAAAAAAAATTGAATACAATACTAGATAGCATAATCAAAATAATTAAAGGAAATCACCATAAAAACAAGTGCAATTGCTATTAATAACAAAAGAAGGCAAAAAAAGCAAAATTAATGGAAACATGTTTTACAATACATGGAGGACTCTTCAAAAGTGGAATAGTGGCTCATTGATGAAAATGTTTACTACACCAAATGAAAATGACAATAATAAGAAAACTAAAGCCAACAAAATCTAAAGAGAATAAGCCTAACGTGAACATTAAAAGTCAAACAAGGATAGAGAAGAAAATATGTGCCCCTTATGACATGTTAAATTGACCTATCTAAACTTTTAAAGGTTAAGAACTAGCTAGATTGGGATACACTAAGAATTCCACATTAAAGACATTATCATGTAAAGTGTAGAAAATCATAACATCTCATATTTGGGGCATTGTTAGTTGAGCTAAGAAAAAAGGGAAGTCACTAAATTAGGCCAAACAAGCATGATAACAAAGGATAGAAAAGTTCTTTGAAGATATTAATGCATTTAAAAGTGCTTCCATGAAAGCTTAAATGTTTTAACATTATCCTTGCCTCAAATAATCGCAAACTAGCTAAAATCCATACACGTTAACAAAAAATTTGGAAAGATTTGACTAATTTAACATTACTTTAGCTACATTACTCAAAAGTTATGGGAGTACACCATTTTAGATGTAAAAAATCATGATAGAGAAAATATTCAAGCATTCATACATCTAATTCACAAAGTAATTTCAATAAATAGAAGTAGCACTTGTAGCCCTAGCTTAGAGTTCTTCAAACAATTGATTATCCAGAAAAATTTGTGGCCATATGGATGAATTGAATATATATTATTCAATCCACCTATACAATGTAAATTTAGATGCTTCACATTATTGATAATTATTTTGAAAGCCATTATGATAGCTAGAATATTGTTGATACCACCTTCCCAAATTTACCAAACCTTGCATTGGAAACTTTTAAGTCTTCCCTCTTCATAGAATTCATTATATTGCACTTTCAAACTTCTACCTTATCTCATCAATACAAGCACTTAAAAGAAGTTTCATTTTCCAAAAGAAATGAATATATTCTAAACACATACAAAATTTTGAAGTTTTAGTTTCCTTACAACCAGATCACTTTTAAAGCAAGATTTGAAGTTGTTATGATTTAATTATACATAAGCAACCCATGAATGGGTTTAAGAAAGCATCATAAGAAGTCATAAGAGATGCTACAATACATGGATAAGTTGAGATTCAAGTTCAAGATGATAGATTGAGACTTGTGAGCTTCGTTCTTGAATATTTTGATTTAGAAATTAGGACTTGATATGATGAACTAAACATGATGGACTCATATGGACTGAGATGCATGCCTTGAAGATCATACATCACCACCTTTCATAATTAGTTGAATCTTTTGATAATTTACTATGCAATACTTGATTAGATGATGTGCTATCTTAAAATTCTTTAATCATTTCTCATTCTCAAACAAGCCATGTAGAGACTATGATCTCAATTTTGGGGCATGTGAAAGGTACTCTAGAGTAGTATGATATCACCTACATATCACAAACTATCTTTTTGGAATATACAAGTCTTAAGTTATGCATATTACCTTGATTCTTAGAATAAAAACATACATCTTATTATGTGAAGGAGGAAATATAAGATGATGAGGCCTTGTAGCATTGTTCAACAAAGGAAAATCAATCAAGGCATTTCAAAAACAACATAGCTATAATAATAATTCTCCAATTTAGCAATGTTACAAGGTGTCTAAAAAAAGAAATCCAACCACAAATTCAAATAAGGAAATGTAAGTAATATACCATATGGTTTGCTACTAGTAACTCATGTGGACTTTTCAACTAAATTAATTAAGAAAGAGATCAAGGAAGTGGAGACCTAGAAATTGAAGTAATTTGCATTAGATTTCGGCTCTTCTTTGGAAGGATATTGGGACCAAAATCATTAATTAAGGTGAATCTTGGTGGTTACATAGGTGAATATGTGGTTTTTTTGGGAAATGCCAAACAACATAAATATACCTTAAATAAATGCAATTTTAACCTCTTAAAAGGTATCACAATCTATCCTTTTCTAGTCCATTATTTACCCAAACCACTTGAAGTGGAAAAAAAAGTGGGCTATTTGTTTGAAAATTTTCTCTCTTATATTCTCTTGCATATTTCATTGTATCACACCATTTGTATGTGTTCTATTAAAATGAAAAATACCCTTATTTTTAGGGAGCCAATTCTCTCCTCACACCATTTTATTAAAAAACAAAGGAATGTTTTGATATTTGTGGCCTTTATAAAAAATGTGGGCTATTTGTTTGAAAATTTTAGCTCTCGTATTCTCTTGCATATTCCATTGTATCACACCATTTATATGTGTTCTATTAAAATGAAAAATACCCTTATTTTCAGGGAGCCGATTCTCTCCTCACGCCATTTTATTCAAAAACAAAGGAATGTTTTGATATTTGTGGCCTTTATAATATTTATGGATCCCAACACAACCTAAAACTCGTAGATACCTTGGAGTGTCACTTCATTGAAAGGTTTTGTTCAAGAGATTGCCAAACCAAATGCCCAGATTTATACAACCACTTGGTCTTTGTCTCTGGTAAGACCATCACTATCAAAGAGTGCTCCTATAGAATGGTAGTGAGAGTAATAATAGAAGGAAAATGATACCCTTAAAAAATATTATATTGTTGTTCTTTCTACTTACATCAACTATGAAATAGGTCTAAAATTAATGATTGTGATGCAGGTAATAATATCTTACCATCGTTTTGTAAGGGTTACAATACTTCCATGTTGACATATAAAAGCTTGTCCCATTCTGATAAAGCCATTGATAAGATCTCCTATGTTTCAAATTGTACAAGCTTGACATTGAGAGATCTTGGGAATCACAATATATATTTGACAAGTGCCACTCCTAATCTTAACAAAACAAGCCTCATAATAAAAGATGATGGATGTTCATGTGATATTACAAAGTGTTCATGTGAATGTCCAGGATGTGATTGTGGATGCTCATGTGGTTGTGGTTGTGGTTGTAGTTGTGGGTTTAGTTGTGGATGTCAATGTGGATGCTCATGTGGATGTGGTCTAACAGGTGTGGATGTAGTTGTGGATGTAATTGTGATTGCCAAGTAGGTTGTGGTTGTGGGTGTGGTTGTGTATGTGGTTGTGGTTGTGGTTGTGGATGCACTTGTACTTGTCCATGTAGTTGTTATGCCATTGTTGAAACTACTTCCATAGCAGTCACGACTACATCAACCTATGTTCAAGATGCCTTAAAAGCTGCAGTAGAAGTTGGCCTCCAAGATGCTAAGCTCTCCATTGATAAATTTGATAATTACACAATTCCTACATATGTCACCATGGGCCTTCTTACACACAAGTTTCCATAGATTCCCTCCAAAACTTCCATTATTAAATTATATCACAATGCATTAATAGCATCATCTTTGAGATTGAGATCACAATCCATATGAGATCTCAAACAAACTCACTTTCAACCACCCAAAATGCTTCAAAGCATCATGTAACAAGACAACAATAAAGGATAAACAAAATGTGTAGTGTTTGATTCGAACCTTTTTTTGAAGAGGTTATAATCTTTAAGTTTATATGGAAATTATCTAGATTTTATTGATACATGTTTGAGGCTTTTTATGAGGATTTGGGTACTAGAAACCTAACATTTTATGGGGACTTTATGAGCCCTAACAACTTAGTGAGTAGATGCCATGACTTGCAACCTATGAAAAGTAAATCCATTAGTAAAGTTAATTAAATGCATTCTTTAACATAAATTCAAGAATAGCAACTTGATCAATTAAACTTATTAAGTGAAGGCATGTAAAAATTATTGTGGTAACATCATGTGCATTGAACTACCAATAAGTTCAAACACATAAATATGTATCTCAACATATTTCTCTTTCCATTCCCTTGTTGAATAATGATAATAACTAACAATTCACATGGGTTTGTTATTTAGTCTAAGTTATTAGATTAGTATTTAAGTTAGGTTAATGTAATTAATTAGGTTGGAAATTGTTAGTTAAGTAATTAATTTAATTGAAAAAGTTAATAATTAAGGGTTAGGAGGTGAAAAAAAAGGGGTAATGGCCTATAATGGGCTGCCTATTGAGGCTCCCCCATTACAACCCCTTTCTAGCCCCTCCATCAACCCACTACCTCCTTTGAATTCACCTCAACTCTACCACACATGATGACCACCTCCCTTGTTGCCTCTCCACCAACCTCCTCCCGTAACCTCAACAAAGGCATGCCCTGCCCCATAACAATTAATGTATTCATAAATTTAAACTAATTAAATTTCCTCCCTCTATTATATAAGGATAATTCCACCTCCCCCCCTTCTCATTAGTCCATTATGTGGAAGATACGCCATGAGGCTACTAAGGTGGTGTGTGTGTGTGTGTGTGTGTGTGTGTGTGTGTGTGTGTGTGTGTGTGTGTGTGTGTGTGTGTGTGTGTGTGTGTGTGTGTGTGTGTGTGTGTGTGTGTGTGTGTGTGTGTGTGTGTGTGTGTGTGTGTGTGTGTGTGTGTGTGTGTGTGTGTGTGTGTGTGTGTGTGTGTGTGTGTGTGTGTGTGTGTGTGTGTGTGTGTGTGTGTGTGTGTACGGGTGCGTGTGTGCATGTGTGTGAATGTGTGTGTGCATGTGTGTGTGTGTGTGTGTGTGTGTGTGTGTGTGTGTGTGTGTGTGTGTGTGTGTGTGTGTGAATACCTTCAAGCAATTTTTGAACCATACTGCATGTGTGTGTGTGTGTGTGTGCGTGCGTGCGTGCATGTGTGTGTGAATACCTTCAAACAATTTTTGAACCATACAGCTCTAAGAATAAGAATAAATAGAATTTAATTTCTAGGTTAAAATAAAAATTTGATGTTGATTCATTGACATAATACATCAATTCATAAAATCCAATGTAATTCCAAAAACTTTTCAAATTCCAAAATATCACAATATGTCTACAAGCCTATGTATAAAGAAGGGAATTGGGAGATCTTAAGTAGTTGCCCCCGATACTAAAAGCCTAGGAACTATACCTACATCCATCCACAGACAAATGCTAGGTTAGAACCTAGGCCACAACTATGGGACTACATGTGTCACAATCCCTGGACACTTGTTATTGATGTCATCGATAACATGAGTTTAACTACCCAAGTACCAGTTTGTGTAGCAAAACTTGAGCACTTCTTGGTTTAGTCTAAGGAATTCTTCAAAAGTGATTTGTATTTCCTTGGCCTTTTTTACCATCAAATTTTTTATTTCTTGACTTTTAAAATACAACTTTTTTTTTGGCTAGTTTCATCAATCATGTAATGGATTCGATAAGGCCAATTTTACCGTCATGTGGAATGGCTTCATAACATGAGGTATCATCAAATGTACAAATTGAAAAAATGTTTTCATGCAAGTTTACCAAAAACCCATATTGATTTTGAATGATCCAGTATGAGTTAGTTTCCATATTTGAAAATGTGAAAATGACTTTATGTAAGTTTTTAGTATATTCTTGGATAACTAAATCTAGGGCTTGTAATAAAATTTAGCTAGAAAGAATGTAAAAGATGAGAATACACATGAGTGTGCATTGATCATCCACCTAAATGATTTTTTGTGGATCTTATAAATTCCCATAAGATATGGAATGCTACTAGTGGGAGGTGGTGGTAAACCCATTTCTTGAATAGTAGGAAGCCAAGACACATAGATGTCTTCTTCATTAAAGCTAAATTTGTCAAATTCATGTCCATTTATCCTATTCAATGTGCCCAATCTAGCCAATCTTTTGCATAAGAAGATAGGATTTTGAGCTTTGTGAATTTGCGAGATGAAAATGTGTTTAGTTACATAGTCTAATTCATCCAATATATTTTTGTCAAAAAACCAAGGTTTCTTATTCAAAATATGGATAGGGAAATTCTTGTTACATTGAAATAATATAATATTTCTAAGTTTTCTTTTGTGTTCCTGACAAGGAATGATATTATACATTTGTACACATTTCCCCAAGCATTCCATAATTCTTCAATTAATGAATAAGGATTAAGTGGTACAAAGGGGATATGATTCAAGCCTTTCATGAAGTTGGTTTAAAGGAAGGGATGATGAAAGATATTTGTGTCTAGTGCTAGATGTGTCCCAAAACTATATATAGCTTGGCAAAAAGGTTGAAATCTTTTGGAAGCAGTACCAATGCATTGATTATTAATGTCAAATTTGACACTAAAGACTTTCTAAGTTTATATGTTATTGTACTTAGATTCTTTGTATATTTCCAACCAAATTTAAATTTGGTATCATTAGTTATTTGATATAATCCAAAGTGATTGGCTAACTCTATAAAGGTATCTCTGGGATTAATAAAAACAAATCCTCTATTTGTGAAAAGTATATGAATAAATCTACTACTTTTCTTTTTTGAAACATGTTAACTAATTTGTTACTTCTAGAGAAAATTTCCTTACTTGTCCAGGATTGTTGGAAAAATCTAAAGTCTTTGAAATATCTTTGAAGTCCCCCATCCCTCTATATTTTCTTGGTTTTTTTGAATGAAGAAGATACCCAACTAGAAGAGGGCATCAGAAGTATTCTTTTTGAGCCAGAAATCCCGCTATCCTCCTTTTGGGGTTTAGAGTAATTTCTATAGCATTAGCCACTAGTGTATTTGCTAATTGGGGTTGTAGAAGGAAGAACCATTAGGAAGATAATGGATATTTTTTGCAACTTCAAGCACAAAGGCATGAAAGAAATAATAAATGACCAAGGCTGTTTGAATTTCAAGGGGGATGGAAGATACCCATTTAATAAAAGAAAAGAATTAAGCCAGTCCGGATGAAAACATAAAGAATTTGGGGAGATTTTGAAAGACATACCAGAGCAAATGATCAAACCACACAATGGATGCTACGCATGTCGTTGCACCACAATGACATTTCAATTTGGCATGGATGGCAAATAAATGACATAATTTGGTTCACTAGACTATAAGAAAGGCTACAAATCAAGGGCAACAATTGTATAGTAAAGGGACTACAATGGTTAATTACTTCAAAGTCCCAAAGCTTGTGATCCAACCTTATTGAATCCAATTCCAACTGCTTGCAAGGTAACAATGGAATACAAGGGCAAAACTAGGAGCAATTGCTTTAGAGGAAGGTTTATTTATATTGGAAGTAGTAAGGGATTCAATTTCTTTTCCTTCTTCAGGGTCAATAAGATCAAGATCAATCAATTCCACCTCTTGAGTTTCAACAAACACTTGTGGGTAGGGGAAACAAGGGAACACAATTTATTTGAAAAAATTTATTAACAATCCCGAGTAAGGAAGAGGTGTAGAAATCCAAGTCACATGCATCTTTGTAGTTTATATTGGATAAAGATATCAAAAGATGATTTAGGCATTCAATCAAAATGTTTAGTTCTTTTTTAACTTTGACAAACAAAGCTATCCAATCATTACCTAAAGCTAGTTTTAGGGCAGAGAGAGAGTTGTTTTCAAGAGTAGCAATCTCAAAATCCAATAATCTTTTGTGAAAATCAAGCCCTTTAAAACACGCCAAAATAGATTGGATGGTAATGGGGTGGTGGCTCAAGGAGAGATAAGGTACTAGCATAACTTAGCTAGAGATGGAATCTAGATATTCTGTAAATCAAACATACACAATATACAAATCATTTCTAGTTTGAATTGAAGTATAAAATAAATATTTTACCTTATTCTTAAAATTTGATGGTGCTTACTAGGGAGATAAAATGTGTGTGTTTGATGTATAAATCCCTTCAAACAATTTTTAAACCATATAATTTTAAGAATAAGAATAAATAGAATTAAATTTATATTTTAGAACAAAAACTTGATATTGATCCATTGACAGAATACATCAATTGATAAAATCCAAAATGTATTTCCAAAAAATTTTCAAATTCCAAAATATCACAATATGTTTGCAAGACTATCAATAAAGAAGGGAACTGGGAGATCTTAAGTAGCAATCCTTGATACCAAAAGCCTAGGAACTATACCTGCATTCATCCACAAACAAATGCTAGGTTAGAACCTAGGCCACAATTGTGAGACTGTAGTGTATATCATGCATTAGGTATGGAACAAGGGATTGGATTTTGATGTGACTGGTCACTTACTCGGGGGGTAGAGGACCTATGATTACCTTACCGTTGATTGTAGCAAGGGGGGTTGGAGTTTATTGACATTCTAGGAGGAAATCATTTTTCTTAGAGAAAAAGTGTTGTTGAGATGTTGGAATCAAGATATGCTATGGGCTCAAATGCTTGTCCAATTAATGATGGTGATTGATTATTGGACAATGAGTGCTTCATTACCCAGAAGCACCAAGAAGAGAGGGGTATGCTAGAAATCATTTTCTTACATCTCTATGTACTCAAGTTGGTATAGAATTGCATTTCCATGTTACCCACATGTTATGTATTCTAATATGCTACATTATGTTTTGAGATCTATGGTTGTGTACTAAGATTCTTACTAGAAGAGAAGGGTCTCATGATCATTTAGTTAGAAATTTAGTATCACCTAAAGTCAGGCTATTGTCCTGATTTTTGCATGCTACATAAAACTAGGTTTCTTATTGACTGCTATCGGCTATGTGATTCATGCATTCATGCGTCTACAAAGGGATGATCTCAACCATGCAACTTAGGGATTAAGAGGATATTTATGGTCAACTACAATGAAGTTGGAAGTGGGTTTTTAGTGCAATTGCAAAGTGCTAAGTACTTGATCTTGGACAACAAAGTGGACATTCTAGTGACGTTGGGCCAAAATTTAAGTGTGATTTATGGTGTGAATGAGATCAAGCCTAGCCCATAAATTCCAATGCATTTTTAGTTGTCTTAAGAATACTATCTAGTGGGTCCATAGGACAAGGAAAATTTCATAGGTTGAGAACTCAGGGAAAGTACTAAAGATGAGTGGAAGAAGATTTGTTGATACTCTTTTTGTGCATGCAAGGGGTTGATATATGATCTCCAAGGCTATAGTGGATTGATCACAATAGAGAAAATACACTATCTACTACTATTCATGAAAGAAAGGGTTTTGGAAAGCTTCAAAATAGGGATTTACTAGTTTATAGTATTTGAGCTGGTACTCAATTATGATGGCACAATTTTGGGTCTATTTTTTAACATGATACCTATTGTTTGATGCTTGATCTTGTGTATAGCAAAGATTGAATCTTATGTTTGGGCCTATTTTTGAACCTCATACCTATTTTTTGATGCTTAATCTATGTATGGTAGACATTGAATATTATGGGTTGAATTAAATTGGGTCTTCTTTGAGACATAGCCTCAGTAAATAGCTTATATGTGGATGCATATGCTATATAGAAATTTAGCTCAAGCTCATATGCGAGAAATATATTCTATAGTTGGGTTTCATGAGCCACTTGAGTTTTTGTTACTTATTGCCTTTTTCTTTCACACAATTTCTTTTCTTCACACATTGATCTCTTCTTACCTGAGTTCCAATGGCTTTCGACCATGCATGACAAACACTCCAACATCTTTGGTAAACTCAATGTGAAAGGCCAAATAAATATATTTGTAGTATGACGGATGCTACAAGTTCAAGTTCATTGAAAGGTTCATCTGATGAAGTTAGGTAGTATTGCAAACCTTTATGATGTATTTGTAGTAGCAACAACAATAACAAATGCAACAAACTTTTGCAAAGCATGAGTCCATTGTAACTAAAGCATATTGCAGGCCATTAATAGCTAGGTTAAATTGTTTGATGGTTGGAATGTTTCCAATTACCTAAAGGTGTATGTGAAAAAAGTTGGATTTCTTGATATCCTTGTTCTTAGGATGAGTCAATATTTTTTTGTGACTTGCAATCCATGAGTTAAAGCCATGCATGAACAAGATTTATGCAAAAAATATTGCATGGTATAAATTTAAGAAATCTATGAAGGTGGACTATTCTATAAAAGATAGAGGATTGGTTACTCACATGGCTTTCATGGAGTGGGTTGCTAAACCCAATAAAGGGCTTGCATCTACATGTCTTTTGCATGAGTTTGAGCATGAGTATGATCAGTTGGATAATATAGAGCAATAAACTTTGGAATTTGAAAATATGGAGTTGTTTTTGCTTGGGGACGTCAGTCATAAATATATGTATGTATCACATGGGTTCAACATAAGGTATTTTGAAAATACCACTTTTATACATTTTTAAAATACAAAAGGGTCCCATATAAAGGGGTTACTTACAAATTGAATAAAAAAGGGCTACAATTTATTAAGTAAAATCACCGATAAGGATATTTATAAATAGGCCTTGAATGCACGTGATATAGAGGGTATACATATAATGAATTACCAGAGTGTTTTGCAACAAATTGATATTTCTTTGCAATTGATCTTAGAAGAACTCATAAAAGTACTAAGTAGGGATTGAAGATTGAATGGTAGGATGTTAATGATGTTATCTCTATGCTTGTTAAGAACCAAAGAAGAAGAGATAGGATGCATGTTGGACCTATGTCTTTAGCTTTAGTCATAGTAACTTAGCATGCATGTAAGCAACCAATTTCTATAACTATTCCTATAAAAGAGGATATTCTAGATGAATCAATTAATGGTATGCATGACTTGCAATTGAAGCTTACAAAGCTAAAGGAAAAGGGGCAGTCTACAAGACCCATGGTTGTGATATGAGAAGGCTTTGTATAATGATGTATATGGTGTGACAATATGAGTATGAACACAAAGATTGTGAGATGAATAAAGATGCATTGGACAAGAATTTGATTTTCTTTAAGGATGGGAAGATCCACCTGCATGAGATAGGACTAGATTCAATCCATCACACAAAATCATTGGGCTTATACAACCACTAAAACAATAGTGAAAGTTGGGAATCTTAAAACACTTTACATTTCTCTTATTGATCGTGGCTCAAAAGTCAAGGTGATGGTTAGAAGTTTGTAAATGTCTAGTGGATGTAGAGTATGGATGGAGGATATGTGCTACTAATCATACGCGTAGAGATTTGTATGTACCTTTCCCCAATGTTAAAATTACAATTGGGGATCTTGAGGATGGCCAACACTTCTTTCTGTAGGATTCATCTTTCTATCTAATTGTTCTTGAACAACCATTAATCACAATCATACACATGGAAACAAAGATGTTAGAAAATGGATCAACATATGCAAGAATCAGAGGTTATGATGGCAAAAGGGATGTATGATTTTTACTATTTGTGTGACTCATGCAAGGAAATGTGATGCACTAAGGGATTATCCATTGCTATTGAATGTAAAAGAATTTTGATATTATCATGAGTAGAGTTTCAATAGGCACTATTGTAAAGCAATACTATCATGGTATACGGTGAAAAAAGCTCTCATCTCATATTATAGTTATATGCAATTTTTCTACAAGGTTTATTTGATTTGTAGCAAGAAGTTCTATATGCTCTCAAAAGGCTGAAACCATGAAAGGAGCTGCAAAACAATATGGTTTTAGGGAACTAAAAAACATGAAAGAACATGGTTTATTAGATTTTGAAGAATACATATCTAGGATGTATGATGCATTGTCTTATATGAATATAATGGCTAAAGTTTGAGCCATGCTAAAATTTGAGTTAAAGGTTGAAAATAACATAGTACAGTCTCAAGGAGATTCACTAAAAATATATAAGGCTATTACATGGATTCAAAAGAAGAGATTTTAAAACTCTCATTTTAAATACAATATAGAAGTGATCTCATTTAGAGGGTGTATTGATGGATTGAATAGAAAAGGGCGTTTTCTTAAAAGAAAAAACTCAAATTTTAAAAAGGCATTGAACTTTATTGATAGGGAGGGCTTACATATACTGAACATCTAAGGTACATGTATGTTCTTTGGATATGTAGCAATTGATTGCAGAGTTTGTGATGTAGGAATATCTATGCTTACATGACAAGGCTAAAGTAAAAGTGGGTACAAAGAATAAGGCTATGGATAAAGAGATTGATACTGAGAAGACGATTGAGTTAGCTTCTTGATAATAGTTGAAATTTGAGGAATTTGAAAGGGAATGGGCACAAGTTTACTATATAATCTCTCAAAGAGCTCAAAATTGGATGTGATAACTTTCTTTTACCTATAAATAAGAAACATTTTATGGATATATTATCTAGACATGGAGGACATTTTGCATATAGTTTCTCCATGGTTATTTTCACTATTTTGTGTATACCATGGAACTTGGAGCCCATTCCAATACTAAAGGCTTATGTATCAAAATTGATTGATCTATTGAATGAAAATATAAAAATGGAGATTTCGGATCCTTCTTCAACTCCTTACACTAACAAGTGGTTCATAATACCTAAAAAAATGGGACATTGAGATTCATTCAAGGTATGCAACTTACTAATAAAGTGATTATCAAGAATATTGTGGAAGTAGATCCTATTGTGGATCATTGGATGCGTTTGTAGTGGCTTTTTAAGGGAAATTTTTATATTATTTGGGTGACTTATACCATGGTCATGATCAGTTCTAGTTAAAGCAATGGAAAGTAGGGATCTTAATACCATGAAGGCACCATTGGGATTATTGTGGATGTGCACTTTACAATAGGGGGCAATGAAATTTTTTGGTCACACAATGAATGTAATGAACAAAGTATTGCAAGATTACATACCTCATTATATCATGCCTTTTTTGGATGATGTGCCAATAAAATGGTGCATAGAAAAAGAAAAAAGTGAAGGATTGAATGAATAGAAATGTAGAAGATTTGTTGCACTGTGAAGACTTAACTAGATTGGAAGAGGTGTTTATTGCAGAGCAGAGAAAGCGGAAAAAGAGGCATCAAGAGGAAAAGCGCAAGGCGGAAAAAATAAAAAGGCTCCTCACAAGGGAACCGACTTAGAAAAAATCCAAAAACATAGGAACAACCAGCAGGAGTCCAAGGCGCAACCATGGAAGCTGCAAAAGAGCCAAAAGTGAGAAGGTGCACATCTAAATATAAAGGCACAGCCAAAATCTTTGTAAAAGCCAAGCTCCCTCTTGTACAATTTGTAGCCATGGAGGGGCGGTAGGACTTAGCTAGGAAGTTAGGGCAAAGGGAAAATGGGCCTCGACCATATAAAAAAGGAGATAAGGGGATGACCGCCCAAAAGGGATTTAGGGTTCTGTATATAAAGTTGAAAAGTGAATGAGAAGCTCATTCTTGGTGTGTGGCAAAAGGCTTATTCTTCTTCTCTTCTTCTTTCAACACTTTATTAGAGAGTTTGGGAATTTTTCATATACTTTGGGAGTTTATAAGATGGTCAATATTTGTTCACATGGTCAAGTTGTTACCCCCTTCATTGAAGGTGAAACTATTTCTTGATACCATATAGGTGATAGTACCAAGTTCCATCATCAGAAAAGGGATTAAGATTTAGCCACATGGTCGAATCTTTATTTCCAATTTTAGAGTGGAACTTGGGAGATTCCCAAATTCTCTAATATAGTATTTTTCCTTCTTATGTGTGCTTGAGTGAGGGAGTGTGAGAGAGTGAGGGAGTGAGTTGCGAGAGTGAGGGATCGAGGAGAAGAAGCTCCCCATCTCCTCTCTTATCTTATCTTATATTGTCTAGTGCGGCTATGGAGGATGGAGTTTGACGGAGAGGAATTGAGGTTGCTCGAGCTTGCCTTGAGGATCATGGAGCTATTGGTGTACACGGGAGAGGAGGGTACTCGATTGGGCATCAAGGTAAGCTCACTACACCCCATAGGTAGGGAGAGCATGTCGGCTATGTGAGAGGTAGCCATGGCCGATCAGCTTGAAACACTTGACCAATAAGCAGTCTGTAGGTCTCGGGGTTTGAGCGAGAGAGCTCCCTTCATTTTGGTTCTATTGCCGAGATAGACGATTTGAGCCTTGAGCGCCAACACTTCAAATTGAGCATGGAAGTAGGGTTTCATCCTTGAACTAGTTCTTGAGGTAGATAGGAGATTTAGGAGTGTTAATCATCGAAAACAAGTCATTATTTTTGGGTTTGGATGTATAGATAGGTAGGCTAAAGAAGCATGAACTTTATCTTTGTTGAGAAACACGGATCTAAAGCTATGCTAGCTATGGCAGACGGAGGTTATAAACATAAAACATGATTGAGATTAAGAATTGTAACTCAATTGAATTTGGTCCAAGATAGATTAACTTGGACTCATAAACACAATCTTGAGTGACACAGAATGATAGTACTATATATTGAAATGAGTGTCAAGTACATGCTTATTTAGTTTTTGGATAGTACCAATTTTCTTCTCTATGCTTATGGGATTTTGGAGATCTCTTCCTAGAGCTTCTAGAGCATACATCTTTGTCATATCTCTCTTACAAAACCATTTATGGTAAAGCCTCTATATCAGGCATCATTTTCTCTTCTCAACACCCCCCCTCAAATGATGAGTTCCTACACCTGTTGGCATTTGCCCCCCCTATATGCAGACATGGACTAGGAGATTAGCTCTTTGGCAGCCTTAGTCAAGTGAAGCTTGAAACTTTACATTTTTGGTACAGTTTGTTGCATCCACTGAGCAGATCCACTAAGGGAATTCGAGATCCACTATGGGTAAACATGATCCATGATGAAAAATGTGTGCAAAACATTTTGTTTTTAGCAACGGAATGTATCTTCTTCTTCATGATTCTAAATTGGAATTCTTCAAATTTCTTCTTTATCTTCATGCTCTTTTTGTTCATTGTGCTTCTTATCCCTTTTGTTGGTGCATGGTACTTCTCTTTTTGCTTTAGTCTTCTTGACATGGTCATTTTGCTTTATGCTTCTACAAGAGAACACACTGATGGGTACATGGTCTTGGTTTGACATACTCTCATACATTAGATCAAATTTAGGATACATAAATTTTTGGATTTTATTTTCCTTAATAACATATTCTTTCAAATCAGTAGCAATCTCATAATTTGTAATGGTTTCATCATGCTGGGTTGATATTACCACAATGTACACACAAAGAGGAAACATCGCACCATTATCATTCCTATACTTGACAATGACTTGAGATTTTTCATCAGGATGAAGCCATGTACAAGTACCATTCTTTTTTACCTCAGTAGCTTTTCCCCAAGCTTGGTAGCCAAGACATGACTCTGATGCTAGGGGGCATATTCCACAGTGGATTCCGTGAGACCATAGTGGATTCTTTGAGTTTTTATTCCATGGTGGATTCCGTGAGGTTTTGTGGTGAATTTCATAAAACTATATTTATTTACTGGGGCTTGTCACGAATTGTGTGGTGGGGGGACTTGCTCAAGATGCTGTGCCGAACACACACAGAATGCACAAGGAGAAGCTCACTCAAGAGACAAGAAGAGAGATGGAGGCCAAAACGTTTTCTTGCTGGTTTCTTCTTCTTCTTCCACACACTTTACAATGTACATAAAGTATAGATAAGATACAACATAAAGAAAAGTGGCCTACTAAGTCAAACAATGCATAACCGACTACACTAGTCGACTAGCACTATAATTATGCCAGCTGTGTAAATAGGTGTAACAACCTGAATATAATAAGTAATGAGTCAGTGGCCATGTGAGAGTCATAATGACCACCGACGTGCTAAGTGTAGATGTCTGGATCCATCTAACCAGGCGGTCCATCATTAATGTCTGCATGTGTTGAGCTTGTCATCTCAATACTCCCCCTCAAGCACAACTGCATCTCTACAACTCCAAGTAAGCTTCGAAACTTTTGAAGCTTCTTTGTACCCAATTCCTTCGTGTCTGATCCTGTGTGCTAACATACACCAAGTCAATCTCACATGCTAGTACCTTGTTTCTCACAAAGTGGTAGTGTACCTCAATATGTATTGTCCTGGAATGGAACACAAGGTTCCTAGCCAATTGTATACTGCTCATGTTGTCACAATAAATGACAACTGGACCTTCCACCTGCACATCTAAATCAACCAATAACTTTTGCAGCCATACTACCTCACATGTTGCAATAGCAGCACTTCTATACTCAGTCTCTGTACTCGATAAAGCAACCGTAGATTGCTTTTTGCTGCTCCAAGTAACTGCTGCACTACCAAGAGAGAACATGTATCCGCATTGGTAGATCTTCTATCAGACATACTACCAGCCCAATCTGCATTTGTGTATCCAAACACCTGTACATCTGTACCTGCCTCATAGAAAAGTCCATAATATAATGTAGACTTCACATATCTCAATATGCGTTTGACTGCATCCAAATGTGGCTTTCTAGGTACTTACATAAACGGACTCACAAGACCAATAACGTAGCTCAAGTCTGGCCTTGTAATGGTCATGTAGATCAAACTCCCCACTATCCTCCTGAACATAGTAGGGTCTTCTATCTCAACCCCAACATCAGCACTCAACTTTACATTATGCTCCAACGAGACTGAAAGTGGTTTGCATGTTGTCATACCATACTTGGACAACATATCCAAGCTATATTGTCTTTGGGACAGCCATATACCATCATCACATCTTATCACCTCCATGCCAAGAAAGTACCTTAGCTCACCTAAATCCTTCATCTCAAACTTCTTCTTCAAAAAGTCATTGACTTCAGCGATCCCACTATCACTATCACTTGCAATAATCAAGTCATCCACATAGATGACAAACTTGCATCTCCCTTTCTCACATAAAGTGAGTGATCAGCATCAAAAACATAAAAGCTAATATTAACCAGATACTCTCTGATCTTGTCAAACCATGCTCTAGGTGCTTGCTTGAGCCCATAGAGCGCCTTCTTCAACCTGCACACATATGTGGGATGCTCTAAATCTTCATAACCTGCTGGCTAATCCATATATACTTCTTCCTGCAAATCACCATGCAAGAAGGCATTCTTCATATCCATTTGCTACAACCTCTAACCTTTGGTTGATGCCAAAGCAATCACACATCTAACAGTTGCCATCCTAGCAACTGGACTGAAGGTTTCTTCATAATCTATGCTATATGTCTGGGCATAGCCTTTTGCAACTAGCCTAGCTTTGTACCTACTAATAGAACCATCTACATTGTGCTTAATCTTATAAACCCACTTACATCCAATAGCTTTCTTGCCCTTTGTCTTTGGCAATGATACTAGATCCCAAGTCTTATTGACCTCTAATGTAGCCATCTCCTCATCCATTGTTGCACCCCAATGAGCATGACCAACAGCCTCCTCAAAACATGTGGGCTCAACATCCTCAATCACTTTCACCATATAAGCATAATGGTGAGTTGCATAACCTTCAAAACCAAATATGTTAACAAGGTATCTCACCTTGCTAGACCTGCGTACCATTGGATCACTCAATGGAGTCTTTGCATTGATGCGTGCTCTCTGCATACTTGGAGTCCTCACTGAAGGAATGCCAAGCTCATCATCCAAGCTCTCTGAGCCACTGAAGTCTCCATCAAGAACTGCATCAATGCCATCTGACACGTTATTCTTTCATTTGACTTTACCTGTAGTGCTACTAGATGCACCTGAAGATGTAGAGCTACTCCTTAGTCTCCCAGACCAAGGACTACCAGACGATGTCTCTGGTCCACTAAGAGTCCGTGATTCTTGCTTTTCAGCCTGCACATGAGTGTCATGATCATCATCATCATTAATGCATCACCATGAGATGCATACCAACTACTCATTTCCTAAAAAATGATATCCCTGCTCACTCTGAACTTACATGTGACAGGGTTATAACAACGATACCCTTTTTGCTCTAAAGTGTATCCAACAAAGACACACTTTTCAGCCTTTGGATCTAGTTTCTTCCGCAACTCATCTGGCACATGAACATATGCAATACAGCAAAACACTTTCAAGTGTGAGATATCAAGCTTCTTACCTGTAAAACATTATTTGGGAGTCATACCATGAACTGCAGCTATGGGAGTTCTGTTCATAATATAAAAAGCAATATGAATAGCCTCAAACCAAAAATTCTTAGGCATATTCTTTTTAGCCATCAAGGCGCGTGCAACTTCTGCAATATGCCTATTTTTCCTTTCTACAACCCCATTTTGTTGTGGGGTATACCTGCATGTGAATTGTCTCTTTATCCCATGAGACATCAAAGAATCACTGAACTCATTCGAGAGGTACTCTCCCCCTCCATCTGACCTCAAGCACTTTATTTTCAAGCATGTTTCTCTTTCAACTGCAGCCTTGAAAGTTCTAAAGTGCTCAAACGCTTCACTCTTTTCCTTCATAAAATATACCCACAGCTTTCTAGAACAATCATCAATGAATGTGACAAAGTATGAACCGCCTCCAAGAGATACATTTTGTGTAGGCCCCCAAATATCTATATGCACAACATCAAGGGTATTTCTGCTTACATCTCTATCATGTGAAAAGGGTTGTCTTGTCTGCTTACCAAACTGACATGCTTTGCATGCCTTATGAAATTCTGCAATTCTAAATGTAGGCAAACCTGTAACCAACCCTTTGGACTGCATTAATTTCAGCCTTTGTACATTTGCATGTCCGATGCGTTTGTGCCAAATTTCAATATTTGCAACAACACCTTTTCCTTTAGCATACATAGCAGCATTCATAGTAGGAATTCTAGCATCCAGAGTAAACTCTACTTCCCTTTGCAACCAACCTGCACTTGTCATTGAAGTCTTCTACAAAGCAGCCCTTTGCATTAAATCTGACTTGCAGCCCTTTCTCTACCATCTGATTGACTGACACCAAGTTCTTTGTAATAGATGGCACATGTAATACATCTGAAAGTCTCTTTGTCTTACCATCATGCAAGGACAAGGGAACTTTTCCAATGTGTGAAATTGGGTGGCATGAATCATCATCCGTCTGTACATAACCTGTATTTTGCAAATCCTGCATCTCTCCAAATCATTCTGCATGGCTAGTCATATGATTGGATGCACCTGAATCAACATACCAAACATCATCATGTGTTTTCTTTCCTGTAACAGCATTCAGCATATGCTACATAACAAATAGACATTCATTTTTGTCTTCATTCTGTCCTGAAGACAATGCATAGTTTCCTTGCTACAACTTACCATTGCGAATATCATCTTTCTTAGCATAACATTGAGATGCAATATGACCTATTTTGCCACAGTAGTGACACACAATACCAGAGTTGTTAGAACCTCTGTTCTGCCATCCACCTCTTCCTCTAAAGCTCCCCTTGCCTCTAAAGTTACCATGACCTCCTGAACCTGCATATTGCCAAATTGTTGATTCAATTTATTTTGTTGGTTGTCACTACCACGGCCTCTTGAAGAGGACCTGCCACGTTCCCTTCCTGAACTGGAGTAGAAAGCTTGAACCTGATCACCACTTTTTTCAGATGTCTCACTCTGCATGTTGATCTCTTCGGTGATCATAAGGGAGACCAACTCATCGAAATTTGAAAATGGCTTTCTGACATATACGGATGTTACAAAATACTTCCAAGCCTTTTCATTATTAAGTCCACCCAAGGTAGACGACACCAAATCATCATCATTGGGCATTGCATCAATCGGCCAAGGCATTTGCAATGCTCCTTACCTTCCGTGCATACTCATTGATAGACATCTTCCCTTTCTTCAATGTATTCAACTCTTGCTTGAGTTGAATCTTTCGTGCCTTTGTATTTGCAGAAAACATACTTTCAAGTATGGTCCAAGCTACATATGAATTCTCTGCATTTCTAATATGTCCCAACATATTATTGTCAATTATTGTAGATAGCCAATACATGACCCTTTTATCTTTTCGATTCCATTCCTTTCGTGCCTTTGTCTCTTCTGCAGTTGGAGGATCACTCACCTCCGGCTCCTTTTCTTCAACTGAAACAAACTCGTACAGGCCTTTTCCAATAAAGAAGTTCATGACATAGAACTTCCATGAAGGGTAGTTGTTCTTGTCGAGCTTCTCAATGATGGGGTTTCCATTGTTCTCTGCCATTATCACAAAACTAATACCAAACAGCAAGAAAATCTTCTGCAACCCTCGACCTATAGTGCACAACAATACACCAGACAGTCTTTTTCACTGTCTGCTCAACAATACATGCAATCTACAACCTGTTTGCAGATAAACCTTGTGTTTATTCATTGGTAAACACCTTTGAACTTGCAGATTTGAAATCTGTAACCTGTGCACCTATATACGACAGACACAGCTGAAATTGCAGGATACCTCAAACTGCTGTCCGTAACCTTACGAGCCTAAAACGGGACCCAAAATGGCCTAATACCAAACAGCAAGAAAATCTTCTGCAACCCTCGACCTATAGTGCACAACAATACACCAGACAGTCTTTTTCACTGTCTGCTCAACAATACATGCAATCTACAACCTGTTTGCAGATAAACCTTGTGTTTATTCATTGGTAAACACCTTTGAACTTGCAGATTTGAAATCTGTAACCTGTGCACCTATATACGACAGACACAGCTGAAATTGCAGGATACCTCAAACTGCTGTCCGTAACCTTACGAGCCTAAAACGGGACCCGAAATGACCTCAGATGGCCAAAATAGCAGCGGGAAAGCTTTAAAGGGTCAATTTGCAGATTATACAGCGCTCTTTGTGCACACCAAATCTCACTGCAATCTGAGATTTTCTCTTTGCCTTGCTTTCGGTGCCTCCACATGCACTGTCCAAGAGAAGAAGTAGAGAATGGAAGAGCTTCTTACCCGTTGCTTGCTTGCTCGAATCCTTGGCTCCTCTCCTTTGCTTTAGCCTTCAAAACTAGCCTCAATCAATGGTGCAGCTCTGATACCATGTCACGAATCACGTGGTGGGGGGGACTTGCTCAAGATGCTATGCCGAACACACACAGAATGCACAAGGAGAAGCTCACTCAAGAGACAAGAAGAGAGATGGAGGCCAAAACGTTTTCTTGCTAGTTTCTTCTTCTTCTTCCACACACTTTACAATGTACACAAAGTATAGATAAGATACAACATAAAGGAAAGTGGCCTACTAAGTCAAATATTGCATAATCGACTACACTAGTTGATTGGCGCTATAACTATGCCAGCTGTAAATAGGTGTAACAACCTGAATATAATAAGTAATGAGTCAGTGGCCATGTGAGAGTCATAATGATCACCGACGTGCTAAGTATAGACGTGTGGACCCATCTAACCAGGCGGTCCATCATTAATGTCCACATGTGTTGAGCTTGTCATCTCAATAGGGCTCGTACACAATGTGGATTCCTTGTGTGAGAAGTTGACGGGGACGCCTATCCTTTTTGGACGTCACGTTAATTTAATGTGCAAGTGGGTGATTCCATAGCGGATGATTTTGCAAAATACATATTTAAATTGATGGACGTTTATGAGTTTAGAGTGCGCACTCGTATTAAATTAAGCTTAGAATAAATTTTCAACCTATTTATTTATTTTGTAGCTGAAAACTAATAGGTATTCACTTTTGTCAGTTTAATTTTATTATTTTTTAACAATTTTAAATGCTTCAGTTTATGTGTAGATCAGGCGACGATGGCGTTGGGAAGCACTAGGCGATAGTGTGTATTCAAGTTACTTAGAAGAAATTATTATTTTTTATGGATGCGCATCTTATCATTAAAGGAGTGGCGCTAATATTTATTTAGGTGTGTTTATTTATTGAAGTACTTGACATATATCTATTATTTTGTATGAGCATGGGCGCACTGTTTAAATATTCATTATTGAACATTGTATTGCAATGCCCAACTCTTGGGCTGACCAACCGCTTGATTCTTGATTTGGACAAAAGCAAATACAAAAGCTAAAGCATACTAATTGTAAAATTGGGCTATTTTTTAGCTTTGAGATGAATAAATTTATAAATAAATGCTTTGTGGAGCGCTCACACAAGGTATGGGGGGAGATTGTACCAAATTGGTCTTTTTGGCTCATGTCGTGTAAGTATATTCTCTTGAATTTTGAGCTTAGAGTAGAGTTCTTTGTTCTTGGGGACCTTCCAACACTCACTAAGTACGCATACAACATCCTATTTGTGCACCAGTGGCATCAAAGCGAAGCTCAGATCAAGGGCTTCCAATTGCTTACCATCTCGTGCGCAGGCAAAGCTCCTAGAATGAACAGACTCTATCGTCAGTCTTGCGACAATCCGACAATACCAGTGTGTTCCTGGCAGTGAAGAACCCCCTGCTGTGCTATTGGATCGCGAAGGACTAGTCTCTACTAACGGAGGACCACCCGGGAAGCTTCTTCATCAACACATTTTTATTTCTCAGAGCAGAGAAGAGAGATAAGTTAGTTTGAGCTTAAAAGATTAATAAGATTTACTAAAAAGATTAATCCCATCAATTCAAGTAATTTTGGCGATAACACGTCCTAGACAGCGTCAAATTCTGTGACAACATCCTCTCGACCTGTGTGCTGGAAAATGATTAGTTAAAGATTTTAATTAAAAAGCTTAAGATTAAGGCTAAGCTTTATTAAAGCTTAAAGACCTTACCTTTTTAAATCTCTTCCTCAGTGTTGTTCACACTAAGTTAATTCTAAACTCGTTTTCAACCTCCTTACAAGCCTCTGTTCACACCCATGCTGTGACATAAATAATTTCCAGCAAACAGATTGCTATATGCAGTCTACATAGGCAAAGTATTCATCGAAGAAGGACTTCATCAACATATGCATTCGTAAAGAAGAATGATCACAAAAAGCCATTAAAAAAAAGAGCAAGCCTTGTAAACCCGACTTTGAGCTATGCTCATCCCGCTAACAAGATTTCGAATGTGTGAGGTTGTTTGAAATTTTGCAGGATGACAGATCAAAATATGGAAGATTTTATGGCCGAAGGCGATTTACCGGAACCAACAATGGAGCAAAAATTGAACCTAATTATAATGCAGCTTCAAGAGGAATGAACAGCATGTCAAACTTTGCAAGCTCAATTGGCCACTCTTCAATGATCTACTGCCGATCAAGATGGACTGCAACCTGAAGGTGTTATATGATGTACGATTGATGCGACACTTGAAGCACAGTCTATCCAAAAATAAGCCAAGATAAGTAAAATAAATTCCAAATTCCATACTTTTAATGGGTTATGCGATGGAAAGATAGTTCTCGCTTTTATAAGTCAGTTTGATGATTATTTCCATGAAGAACAGCATGGCGAAAAAGACAAACTCAAGTGTGTCACTAATCATTTAGTGGACAGAGCCTTGCTATGGTGGATTTTTTTCCGCAAAAGCATTGATTTTCCTACTACTCGGGAGACTTTTCACAAGAAATTTTTGCAGAATTTTCTTCCACCTCAACTCCACGAAAAAGCAATCAAACAGTGGGATCTTCTGCAACAAAGAGACTGCGAGCCTATTTCACAATATATCGAGTGTTTCTGGAACGCCTTATTGTAACTTCGAATGCTTGAAGATGTACTTGAGGTGACCCATAAGTGCAAGTTTATGTCTAGTTTGCTTGGTCACTTCTATGCAAAAGTGAACATGTTCAAGCCAACGACTCTCGAGGATGCGATTTCCTTGGCCCATGATGCTGAAGACAAAATTCGAGAACGAGAGAAGCGACCACAACAATTCCCAACTAATGGTAACTTTAGTACAAAGCAATTCAATTCTAACTTTCAAAGATTCAATCAAAACCGCTTTGTTTCGTCTTCATTTCGTAAATCTTGGACACAACCCCTGCTTTACCATCAAACACAAACCCAAATCCTAAGCCATATTTCTAGCTGAATCCCAACATTCCTAAACTCCCCGCTATTACCAACACTGTTTCCAAAGCCAAATCCACAATTTGCTATAAGGGCCATCAACCTAGACATCTAGTGGTGAATTGTCAATTCAAAAAGCCGACTGTTCACACCAACTACTTGGGAGCGACTAAAGATGAAGACCATGAAGAAATGCCAGATTTCACAGAAGACGATGACAATATCGGTACTACCTCAGATACTTTACTAGGTATGCCAAATTCCCATTCTTTATTAACGATGAAATATCTTGTGCATAGGAGAGAAAAGATTGTTTTACATGATGACAAGATTACACATGATTTTATTTCTGCAAAATTGGTCAAAGAATTGAATTTACATACTGTTTTCGACTCATTATCGCATCAAGGTTGCATTCTTAGGCACTAGATACAATGGAACACAAGAAGTGCATGACTTAGAAATTAAAATTGGTGATTATGTTGAGCACAAAAATTTCTTAGTTGTGCCTTTGAAATCTAGTGACATTATCCTAGGAATGCCTTGGTATCATCAATATAATCCCGATATAGATTATTCCATGCATTCAATGAAGATTCATTCTAATGGAAAACAAATCGCATCGCATGTTATGCAAACCCTTGATAATTTTCCATTGCTTAGTCATACACATGCTAAACATACATTAAGAAAAGGTAGCAAATCTTACTTAATTTTCAGCCTATCAACAATGATTGCGACGTGCACAATTTTGCCCATCTGTCTTTTTTATGAAAAATCCAATAACTAGCTGAAAAAGTAACTTGCTTTTTGCATTCCATACTAATCTTATAGATTTTCTAACTTTTTTGGATTTTAACAATAAATCATATAAAAAATAAGCTAAAATTATCCAAAAATCTAGTATTTTTGGATAATGCATGCCACTCACACTAATACTAATGGTTGAGATCACATTGACTCTCTTGATCAATAAGAAAGTCGGATGATGATGCAGTCTAGAGTTTTTCACACCATGTCTAGATAGTGACATGACATCCACCCCCTCTAAATCTGCATATCCTCTGGTATGTGCCAAAATCCTAGTTGTCATCGGATTATGAGTCCTTTGCAACCATATCCTTCGCTTCTTCATCTTCCATATCTTCCTGGCTACCCCCTATATCATGGCCACTATTTTCTTCCAATTCTAGCAACTCATAGGCAGTAGATTCCCACATCTTGAATAATTTGATTCTTTTTCCTACTATCAGAAGTTTTATGGGTGTCCTATCTAGTTCATTTAATGCATAAGTAGCATTATCAAACACCTGTCTTACCACATAAGGTCCAAACCATCTTTTGGAAACTTTATGCGTGGCACTATGTTGGTTGTCTAAAGTGCTATCATAAACCAATACCCAATCCCCATCTTGTATGGTTCTTGGTCTCAGTCTATGTCTTTTGTCAAATCATTTCTTGTTCTGTATCCTTGTTGCTCTTAATTTTGCAATTGCTGCCTCTATGTCTTCTAACTTTCTTTCCAACTTTCTAATGCATAAGACCAACAACTCCTCTCGATTCAACTCCTCCTCCCAAGGTAGCACACTCCATGTGACTGTCATCTTTTCTATCGGCATGATAGGGTTTTGACCATACATCAATTCTGTAAGCATATATCCTATAACAGCACTATGAGTTGTTATGTCAAACCACAAGGCATAAGGGAGCAATCGTGGCCACTCTTTTACATTCTCTCCACGTGCTTTTGCCAATGCCTTCATAATAGGTGGATGACCTCTTTCATTTTTGCCTTTTCCTTCAAGGTTATAGGATGAAGTGCTTTATCCCCAACCGTGCAAAGAAATCATGAGCTTCCTCTACATCTACCTCACCCCTATCTGCTGTAATTTTGCCCACACAACCATACCTACAAAAGATCTCTTCTAAGAGAAAAGTACGCACAACATTTGTTGTCTTAGTAGGTCGAGCTCTCCCTTCCACTTGATTAGTAAAGACTTCACGAGCAAGCACAAGATATCTCATTTGCCAAAGACTTGTAGGCATCGTGACTAGATCCACCACCCACTTAAAATGAAGAGACAATGGATATGTGGGCTACAATCCATCCCAATGCCTCACAGATGAATACATTCGACATGCCATACATGTTTTCACAAAGCGAGAAACATCCTTATACATACCCTACCACCAATATCTTTCTTTGATCTTTGCAAAAGTTCCCCAAAAACCTCTTTGACCAGCCCACAAGATTTCATGTTCCTCTTGATCTTCTTAAACTCCTCATCTGACCATTCATCTCTCTTTGTTAATGTAATGAGGTATTGACCCATTCTTAGCCATTATCCTACATATTTGTCTTCCAAAAACACTTCTACACAAGATACAAAACATTTAAAGTGTCTTCTCTTTGTCATCCAAGCTTCTGCTATGCTGTAGCAACACCTTCCATTTCTAAATTCACTATTACAACATCATTTTCAGCCACAAGAAAGTCATCTTCTTCCTCCTCATCCATCATCCCATCTTCATTCTCATAGTGTGCCCAAGATAACATGCCTATGAACACTGGTTTATCTCTTCCTGCAATATGTTGAAATTCAGGGTGGTTCAAAGATTTGATATATGCAATCCACAGGAGCATAACAATGTTCGGGTATTTTCTAACAATTGTGAATGCTTCAATTGATGTATAGAGCAGGTGGCAATGGCATTAGGAAGCACTGGGCGATAGCATGTATTCAAGTTACTTAGAAGAAATTATCATATTTGATGGGCGAGCATATTATCATTAAAGGCGTGGCACTAATATTTATTTAGGTGTACTTATTTATTGAAGCACTTGACATATATCTATTATTTTGTATGTGCATGGGTGCACGGTTTAAATATTCATTATTGAACATTATATTTGGGCATTGCTCGACTCTTGGGCCGTCCAACCGCTTTATTCTTTATTTGGACAAAAGTAAACACAAAAGCTAAAGCATGCTAATTGTAAAATTGGGCTATTTTTGAGCTTTGAGATGAATAAATTTATAAACACATGCTTTGTGGAGCGCTCACAAGGCATGGGGGAAGATTGTACCAAATTGGTCTTTTTGGCTCATGTCATGCAAGTCTATTCTCTTGAATTTTGAACCTAAAGTAGAGTTCTTTGTTCTTGGGGACCTTCCAGCGCTTGCTATGTACGCATACAACATCCGATTTGTGCACGATACTTAGAGGAATCAATTCTTCCATTTCATATGTTGCATACCCAAACATGTGACCTTGCTCACCACCTCCGATCTTCTCAGGCTTCTTGGTAAAATGCCAATGGACACCCTGAGCAATGTCAGGACTCTATTGTTCAATGTTAACCAGAACCTTGCAGTAGTCAACATCTAGACCAACATCATCAGAAACAAAACCAATCTCCCTACATGTGTCCCGCACAATCTTTTCATAGTCCACCTTGGATTTTGTGGTGATCTCACTAGAAATAATGACCATATTAGTCTTAGTGCAAGATTGCTCATTTTACAAGCTGCCTTCAATGGTGTTGGGGTTTGGCATTGTGACGATGTTGCTGCTTGTTTGCACAACCAGAAGCTTCACCAGTTTCCCAACAACATTTAGCTCAAGAAGAGTGGCAATTCCATCAAGGATTGCTGAAATGTTGTCGAGGATCAAGAGGGCTCTACTTCCTAGGTCACGTCTTTCTTCAGATTGAGCAAGACTAAGGATAATAGGAACTGCACCTATCTTAACCAGTTTTTCCATGTTGCTCTTGAATAGGGAGAGATGGTAGAGTGCCATGGCTGCATTTAGCTGAGATGACCTAGGAAGGCCAAATTGTACAATGTGGACGAGAGGTGGAATGGCTCCTAACACCCCAATGGGATGCATGTTTTTGCCACTCAGAGTAAGGCTAAAGACTGCACCTACAGCAAGCTCTTGAGCTTCAGGATAGCACAGGTGAGGGCATAAACTATGCACGGAATAGCTCTAGCTCGATTTTGACCTTATTAGGACAGCCATGGGTGAGGGCACAACCACGGGTGAGGGCATAAACTATGCATGGAATAGCTCCAACTTGATTTTGACCTTATTGAGCTTCTCCAAGGCATAATAAAACAAGGCTAAAGAAGGACTCTACTCTAATGAAGTTAGTCATAGCTCACCATGGCTCTGATACCATGTTGAGAAACATGGATCTAGAGCTATGCTAGCTATGGCGGACTGAGGTTATAAACATAAAACATAATTGAGATGAAGAATTGTAACTCAAATGAATTAGGTTCGAAGTAACTTGGACTCATAAACACAACCTTGAGTGACATAGAATGATAATACTATATATTGAAATGAGTGTCAAGTACATGCTTATATAGCTTTTGGATAGTACCACTTTTCTTCTCTATACTTATGGGATTTTGGACATCTCTTCCTAGAGCTTCTAGAGCATACATCTTTGTCATATCTCTAATACAAAACCATTTATGGGCAAGCCTCTATATCAGGCATTATTTGTTGTTCTCAACAATCTTGTGATTTTTGCTTGCATTAGGTAGGATAGGATCAAAACTATGCGAGCACATAGTAGGGTTTTTGCTGTTGTATAATAGGCTAAAATAGGTAAAAGAAGGGCAAAAAATGAAAACTTGGGTTAAATATTGACAAGAGGAGAAAGATTAAGATGAGTGCTGAAGGGACCTCGGCACTGGCTATAGCACTAGTCGGACCTCATGGTCATAACAGACAAACACACCAACACGGCCGTGCGGGCCAAGAGCGTCTATCTGATGCTAAAGGACAAACTGTCTAAAGCCTAGTCTATGCGTTTATAGTTTTGTAGTCCGACGTTTCCCTTTCTATAAACTCCACAGAGGGAGAACACATACACATTGGCAATAAATGCCATGATAATCACATACATCAGAGGCAACCTCTCGGTGGAATCATCGCGGCCCCACTGCAGCTCTCCTACATCGCAGGGATTGGCCCCTTAATGCACTGCTCAACATGTAGAACAAACGAACAAACTCCACTCTTTCATTTCGAACGTATTCCAAGAGATACCATGTGTCCTTACCAAATAATCCCCCAAGAAACGAACGTCTATCCTACGGCTTAGGTTGCCTTTCCACACTCAAGCGTGGGTCATCGTAATCGAAAACAGGTGCTATGCATCTAGTCCTTTGTATTCTGATACCATGGTTGACATGCACATGCAAAAGTGGATGATCCTAAAGTACTCAAACATAATTTTCAATCAGGAACGTGTTGGTGCACTAACTCGTTGCGGCGATGTAAGGATAGCACCGAGACAACACTCGTGCTACTATCCTCTTAATTAAAATACAACAAACTCTATATCATGATATGCATCATAAAATTAGCAACAATTAGCATGCAAATCGCACCATTCAAACATCCTAGCCCCCTACGTTTAGGTATTGCTTTCGTTGCATAGGTGTAGAGGTTCATTTTGTCATGTTTTGATGTATGAGAAGCGGTAAATCACAAACTTTGACAAAGAGATAGGGCAAACTGGGGCCAAACCTCATGCTTTGCCACTACCATACATCCACAAACACTCATTATATTTTTCCTTATTTTTGTGAGGCGTATTTCTATTTTTCCCCTTATTTTTTTATTTTTTTCATTTATTGGTCAATAAAATATGCTATTTTCCAATTTTTCTCATTCCAATCACTTCAATGTACTGACATTCAATTTATTTTTCATTTTTCCCCCATAGGAACACATTTCACCCACCCAAAACAACAAAATTATCATTTTACCGCTTAAAAACCACATTTCGGGTTTTGCGGAAATTTAAATAGCGTATGTAATCATTGCAAAATCAAAATTAATGATAAACAGCAATTAAACGTGGTGCAACCAGCACTCAAACAAATTTTCATCAAATAAAAACATCATTACCATCATAAAATACCAAAAAACCTTCATTTCCTTCATAAAAATAGTCATACCGTGTTTTTATGAAACCTGAGACGCATTAAATGATTGCGTGATCAGCAGACGGAGCCTCCATTTCTCTCAATCCAATGCTTCACATCAATCTTCAGCATCTCCATCAATCTCCATCATTGTTTCCTTTAATCTCCTTCCCGATTCCTCCTTCAAGATAGTGCGCATGAATAACCCATAGAGAGGAGAGAGAGGGAGGAGAGAGAAAGATTAGATTCTAATCTCTTCATTTGGTCAGCCATATCTCGTGCAAAGATCGGCGATATGATCAGGAAAGAAGGAGGATTTGTCGGCTAATGTCTGAGAGCGGAATTTTGGTGCCGAGAATTGCTTAAAAATAGCTAAAAATTATGAATATCAAGGGGAAAATATCCAATGTCAAAGGCGGCGCCTCGACCTAGGACGATTTTAAGCATCAAAATGCTCTAAGGACGCCCGTGTAACACCTGCGGATTTTTAGTAATTTCTCCATGTGCTTGTGCAAGTCAGGGAAGCTGCCGACCAGTCCAGGATGCCGAGACGAGCCCACAGAAATTTTCAGAACTGGATTCGGACACCGTATGCACGAAAGGCCAGGAAAAGAGCCAAAAGGCCGGTCAAAATTAAGGAGGTGCCCAAAAGGGAGAAGTGAAGGGGTGCCTTTGGGAAGGGGCACCCCCCCTTAAAAAAAACAAAGTAGAAGGGGGGCGGCGTGCAGCAGCGTCGCGAAAAAAACAGCGCTCCCCCCCTCCCCCCCCCCCCCCCACAAATGGATGTCATGGTTGTCAAGCAAGCCATAGAGGCAATCACAGCAGGCAATTACATTCATTCCTCGCTTCACATCGCTCCGTCCCGCGCGAGATATGGCAGCCTGTAGAGAGAGAGAAAATCATTCTTTCTCTCTCCTCTAAGGGGAGATTCATGCGGGAAGAGAAAGGAAGAAGAAAGAATGGTGGAGGCTTGTCTAGCATCGATCGGATCGCTCCACGGGCTGGAAATGGTAACGTGTGATCGCCATGAGCATGAAGTGCTGCTAATTTTCAGATTTGTAGCCATGGACATGAAACCCGAAACACACAAATAAGCGGTATTTCAATTTTTTTCAAAGGAAATTTGAGATTTCATGGCTTTTGATTGATAAAATATTGTTCATGTGGGCTAAAAATTTTCTATGTTGCTGTTTTCCATGAGTATTTGTTGATCAAAATCAGAAAATCAGAAAAACATGCATCTTGTGGCCCAAAATAATGCACTAAAACACGTAAAATATGGAAAATCAAGGGAAAATGATATTTTTGAGCATAAAAATGGAAGAATAAATAGGAACACCAACTAAATTTTCTTTTTTTTTGCAAGAAGGAACTAAGGGCCACAGCCCATAACCTATTTTGAATTTTTAGTAATTAAATAATGCTAAAAATAAGGGAAAATACAAGGAAAATAGAGAAAAACCACTAAAAATAGGGGGAAAATGCATTTTGGGTGCGGAAAACTAATGAAAATTAAGAACAATGTTCGTGAATGTTTGTGGGGACTGAAGCATGAGGATTTGCCTCAGTTCAGCCCCACCTTCTTGTTTTAGTGTGTCTTTTTCCGCTTTTTACACATAAAATGATGGCAAAATGCCTTATAAATCTATGCAACAATGCAACATTTGATCGATGGGAGGGTAGAGTGGTTAAAATGTGTCTAAATGCTGAGTGAACCGATGAAAACTTGCTGGTTTTTGTTTGCATACCATATAGGTCGGTGAATAATTATAAAATAAGGGCCTAGTAGCACAAGGGTTTCCTCGGTGCTAGGTTCATACAATGCCGCATAAGAACGGTAGCTGAAAACCATTAAAAGGATGTTTTCCACATGTGCACAATGTTGATTTTATAATTTTTTGAGCACTTAGCATCCACAATATGCATAAATCATGGAAATATTTAAAGGTATCAGAAATCCTAGATGCACAACAATTGCTTTCATTAGGACCTTGACCCACGTTGAGTGAGAGACAGGACACCCTAAGCCATAGGCTAGTCATGGGGTCTAGGGGAAAGAGAAGTAAGGACAATGGTACATTCCTATATACGATCAATTGGTACCTTGAGTGGATTTTGTATGAAATGTTTATATATTGAGCGACGCACCGAGGGGCCAATCCCCAAGGTGTAGGAGAGTCGCAGAGGGGTGGCGGTACTCAGCCATTGGAGGACCCCCTATGTCCGTGCTTCGTGCCATTAGGCAATGTGTAAGGGACTCCCTCTGAGGAGTAGTGGGTGAGAGAAGAGTGGACTACAAATGACGTAATACAAACGCAAGATGTCTAGGAAGGCAATGTACGTGCCATCAACGCTCCTGGCCGCGTGGCCGTGGGGTTGTTGAGCGCGTGACATAGAGGTCCGGCTAGTGCACAAGCCAGTGCCGGCCCGTTCCGGATCCCATCAGTGGTGCATCTGTCGGGAGCCGCTTAAAAGTGGCGGTCCTCGAATCCTAGTTGTCTAGGGACCAACTAGCAGTTTATGCCAAAGGATAATGTGATTGATCCGTTATTTATCGATAAGCATCGTCTAGCAGAAATCCAAAAGCAAGAGAGAGACGAAAGAGCTAGGTGACGTGCTAAAATTTTTAGGAGATATTCCCCTAAGCGTAGCGGTGCTGAACCCTTATGAGGGAGTGGATCTAGTGGTCTTGGTACCACAAGCAGTAAGTTAGGAGAAGGTGGAAGCTCTAGTGCTTCCCTTCCTTCCATAAGCCAGTCTACATCGAGTGCGGGAGGTGCAACCCCACCGTCCCCTATTCCTAGTGCAAATCCAATTCTCGTCATGGCGCAACCTATTGCAATTCCAGCAGGAACGACGGATTTGCCAGCTCTAGGTTACCCGTTACCCATTTTTAATGGGCTGGTTGAGGAAGATGCAGAACTCCACATCAGGGAGTTTCAAAAGCTGATGTTTAACTGTCGCATCCAAGAAGAAGGACATTTAATGATGGTATCATGGTTTAGAAGCCGGAAGCATATTGAATATTGATTCATTTTATGGAGCTTTTCGAAGGGAGTTTGCCCCTGAAAGGGGTGGGCAATATTGGTTGCGTGTACTCAACGTGACCCGCCAAGAACCACACGAGGATATTCGTGCTTATGCGAAGAAAATAAAAGAGGTTTTCCATAAGTTGGACACCTCTATTCCTATCCCCGCAGCTGCCCAATTGCAATATTTCCTACATGGTTTGGACTTTAACATCCAATTGCAGTTGAGTAGTGTCCCCTTGGGGGATATAGATACTGCCATTACACGAGCACAAGAGGTGGAATCCCGACTACAAGCAGCCTATGCTTCTCGAGGCAATTCGAATATGGGTTTAGTATTGGGAAACAATATGGCGATGGCCAATGGCAGTAGTGGCCAAGGGATAGCGATGGCTAATCCTAATGGGAGAGGGAACATGATACAGAATGTGCCTTTATTACCAGCTCCCCCTAGCATGTCGATGCCTACGGGCAGTCAAATGGCTCCAAATGGTGGAGGCCAAGCAGTCAATTCTAATACCATGCCTGTGGCTCAACAACCAGTGCCTAATCGAATTGTTAGGCCAATGGAATGACATGGTAATGACCAAGGCTATGAGTCAAGCGCTTCTAATGTTCTTGGCGAGGTTAAGGATATGATGAAGCATTATACCGACATGATTACAGAGCAGTATCGACAAATAGCCGTTGATGTCAACTTCCTTAAAAACAACAAAATTTGATAGGAAGTAGATACCCAGAGGAGGGTGCACCTTCGAGGTTTAGCTGCAAATGGTGTGGTGGGCAACACTATCCAAGAAATTGCCCAAATGTTAAGTGCGACATCTGTGGAAAATCCGGCCATTTAGCAGCTTCTTGTTGGAGTAAAATCAGATCCCTCCAGTGAGGTAGTCGGCAACAACCAGGGCCTGTTAATCATCATGCGCAAGGAAATGATTCCCAGCGAGAAGACGGGCCTAAACAAATACTTCAATGACCAAAGACTATAGTGGAGGAGCTACCTAGTGGTAGTGGGGTTAGTTTGATTGAGGTTGTACGTGTTAATGATGCTGAAACCTCTAATCTGCGAGCTGTTCTTACAAGAGGTCAAAAGAGTAGAGAAGCCGACAAGGATAAGCCTGTCGACGGAAACCCTAAACAAGGTGACAAAGGAATGCAAGTTTTGGATCCTGCCATGGAAGGGGGACCTTTGAAGCCCGTGGAAAGTAAAGCTGATAAGGAATCACCAAAGAAGAAGGTGAAAGTTAAAAAAGAGGCAATAAAGCCGGTTCAGTGACCTAAAGAGCGGATGGTTTGGCGTGAAAAGCGAGCTCTATTGAACTATCATGAATTCGATTTGGCGAGCTCTCTTTGTGAAGTCAAGCCGGATGTGAATCTTTTGCAGCTGATTAAGCTTTCTCCAGGAGTACGCAAGGAATTTAGAAATATCCTCCGTATCGGTTATATCGTAGAACCTTTGGGTATTGCACGAGTTGGTGATGACTGGTTCGAGCATACTGAGAAGCATTGCCCAAGGGTTGCAGCCTATGTCGATGGGATATTAGTAGATTATGCCATTGTCGACACGGGATCATCTGTTAACATTATGAGTTCTAAACTGATGGAAAGGTTGGGTCTTGCAATCTAGAAAGATACCTCCACAATTCTCAGAATGGCAGATGATAGTTTGAGGCAGCCGAAAGGCTGCATTACTAAGGTCCATGTCACTGTTGCAACTTTAGGGTGATTCGTTTTGCAGGCCGTCCAAGTTACCAAGTATTACTTGGATGACCTTGGATCTTGCAAGCGGACTGCCAAGTAGATATACCCGCCGGTCGACTAATATTCGGCAGAGGTGCCCAGCATGTGGTAGTTGATGCTTATCCTGAGTCCCCGCAGAGTGAGAGAGCTCCTCTATCCTCTACAGAATTGGAGACATTAGAAGATTTATCTGCCAATGAGATATCATCGAGTGATGAGTCCAAAGAGGGATCCACCATGGAAGACATCTATCAGATTACTTTGAACAAGCCGATAGAGGCCCAAGATCGTATAAGAGATGCAGATGTTATCGAGCTAGACCTTGGTACGCCTGATGATTCGCGGCCAATCAAATTAGGTTCTATTCTCAGCACAGTAGAAAGGGAGGACTATGTGGCCTTGATTCAGGAATTCCGTGATATCTTTGCCTGGAGTTATGATGAGCTGAGAGGCATTCCTCCTAGTCTGGCTATTCATACAATTCCGTTGAAAGAGGGCAGTCGTCCTGTATGACAGAAAGTAAGGCGTATGCCTTTCGAACTGAGGGACGGGCTGTTTGAAGAGTTACAGAAGCTTCGAAAAGCGGGTTTGATTTTTCTTGTGCAACACACGGAATGGTGTTCGCCAGTTGTGATCAGGAAGAAGAAAAATAATCAAATTCGATTATGTGTAGACTTTAGAGAGCTGAATAAGTAGACAGTTAAGGACTACTACCCGTTGCCATTTATTGACCAGATTTTGGATCAATTAGCGGGTAGGGAGATATATTCGTTTATGGATTGCTTTGCAGGATATAACCAGATGGCAATTGCAGAAGAGGACAAGTTGAAAACAACTTTCATTACTGTATTTGGTACTTTTGCGTACCATGTGATGGCCTTTCATTTATGCAATGCGCCTGGTTCGTGGCAACGAACAGCAGATAAGACATTCGGTGACATATCCCCTGAAGAGTTGAAGGTGTTTATTGATTACTTAGGGGCCGCCACCGTGAGAGGAAGGCAGTTGATCATTTTAAGAAAATGCTTTGAGCGCTGTAGACAATTTTGCATCGCCCTAAACCCACGGAAGTGTGTTTTTGGAGTACCTTATGGGCTATTGCTGGGTCATGTGGTCAGTTCGGTAGGAATTGCGACAGACCCCGAGAAGGTCAAAGTTATAGTTGCCATGGGTCCACCACGCACTCCGAAAGAAGTTCATAGCTTTCTATCTTCAATTGGTTATTACCGTAGATTCATAAACGCCTTGGCAGAAAGAACGTTGCCACGTACAAATTTATTGTCCTTTAGCTGTTTATTTGTATGGGGTGACCCTTGTAAGGTAGCATTCGAGGATGTGAAACAGGAGCTAGCAAGAGCTCCCATTTTAAAAGCACCTAAAAGAAGTGAGGTGTTCTATATATTCTCAACAGCCACCACGTATAGTATCAGCTACTGTTTAGCCCAAATTTGGGAAGAGAAGTGGTATCATCCGATAGCCTTTGCTAGTCGGAAATTGGGCATTTCAGAGATCAATTATACCTACATGGAGAAGTTGTGTCTGGAAATGGTCTTTGGGACCACGAAATTCAGGCATTCTATCATCTATGAGAAAGTCGTGCTTTATACGAAGGCGGAGGGGCTTCGACTGTTGATGAATAAGCTATAGCTGCCTGATCGTCTAGCAAAGTGGTTGATCACTTTACAGGAGTTTGATTATGAAATCAGGAGTAAGCCACCAAGGTTGCAAGGCATCGTGGAATGTCTTGTGGACTTTGGGGAGCCGAAAGAATCTGTGGCTGAAGGTAGTGACATGGAGTTGTTATTTAAAATAGATACGGCATCTATTCCCTCCTGGTACGCTGCAATAATGCATTATTTATCGACGGGAGAGGCGGGATCCGAATTATCTAAAGCTGAGAGAAGGAAAATTGGGCAACAAGCGTTAAATTTTGCCTTGATCGCAGGTACATTATATCGGCAAGGGGTTGATGACATCTATCGCTGATGTGTGATGCCTGACGAGGTGCCATTCATTTTGGAAGAGTGCCATGACTCTGCTTGCAGCGGCCATTTTGCTGGACGGCTTACAGCACAAAAGGCTTTAAGAGCAGGTTATTGGTGGCCTACCATCTTCCAAGATGCGTTTGCATATGTTAAGAGATGCGATATTTGTCAACGACATGATAGTCGAGAGAATAGGAAAAGACCACTCACCCCTATTATGGCGATACTTCCATTTGAGAAGTGAGGAATAGACTTTGTGGGTCCTATTACTCCGTCGTGACTGTGCAAAACCTCCTTGAATTAAACCATGATGCGCTTGCGCTCTTTTACAAAAGTTTTGACTTGCGCTTTTCCTTGTGCGCCTTTGTCTTTCATTTCTCTTGCCTTGGCCTTTGTCTTTGTCTTCTATTTTAGCTTTCCAGATTTTCCACCGCGTGGCACTCTTTTACAAGATTTTAGGGTGTGCCTTTGTATTTTAAAATGCACCTTTCCCCTTTTACATTTGCCTTGGGCTTTTTAAGGTCGCCCCTGCTCTTTTGGCCTTTTCTCCTCTTCTTTCTTTTGTCGGGCTACCTTTTTTCCGCCTTTGCCCTGAGTCTTTTTTATTCCCTTTTGCTTACTTCGTGTTGGAGTTAACAATCATAAGTGCCCAAATTGTTTTTGAGGGCAAAAACCTTCAAGTGGGGATGGAATGTAAGAGAGGGGGATTTAATAATGGGGAAATACTAGCTACACTATTTTTTGACCTGATCTCCATACATCTAGCTGAATCCACTAGCTATCCACCTTGTCTTGAATTGTGCCTCATGGCAGTTAAGGTTCTCCTTCCTTTTGCCTAAAAATTTAGATGCTCGAACCTTTGGATTAACTAACTGATTAGGATTCATTATGGTTTTCTTCTTAGGCTTCCTTTGAGGTGGTAAATGATTAAAATTCAAAATCCTCTGAGCTGGAATTCTAGCATTCCTCAACAAAATTGTTCTTCTCAGCACTATATGTTGTAGACTCTCAAATGCCTGCCTAGAAGGAGTATCCTACTATTCAAGAGGTAATATTGCCTCATCAAGTGACAAATTTGGAGAGTTTGTTGAAGCAGCATGGCAATGATATGCTGTTGAGGTACCTATAGAGGCACCCCCTTCCACAATAGTCTGCCTTGCATTAATAAATAGCTCCTCATCTAGCCTACCCAAGCCTTCTAATTCACTTCTATCATTCAGCCTTGCAATGTGTTGTTGCTGTCTTGCTAAGGCCTCCCTGATTTCCCGAGATCTGTTTCTGGAGATAGGATTGGATAAATAAGGGTAATTTTCTGACGTAAAGACTACCCATAGAAGGCACCTTATCCGATCGTCTCAAATGCCATCAGCATTCCAACTGCTTGATTTAATAAATTTTCATTCCAGGTCTACACTTAAATCAAGAAACGACTTCCATGAAAATTGGCAAGGATTCTAATTTGGGATGAAGAACTTCCATGAAGAACTTCAAATTGGAAGATGAAACCTGAACGATCTGCCTTGAATCCACAACATTGAAAACTTTTTAAGAGATCGAATTCTTCAAGAATAAGAATTTAAAAATGCCCTCCTTCAAACAACTTGACTGCAGGATGTGTCTTATGCAGAGATGGTAATATGTAGAGATGATGCGATATCTGCAACTTGTAGAAGTGCGAAAAAATGCATGAAGATGCAAAAATGCCTTGAATTTTTGAAAAATCTTGCTACATTTTCCATTAAAAAAAGAAACCATATCCCCTACATCTTCTTAGAAATATTGTCTTTCTTTGATCAGTAATTACATAACTTCCAGTACTGTCCTCATTCACAAGCTAACCCTAACAATTTCTTACTTCATTAGCAAACCATATCCCTTTCTTTCTTCCCAGGCATGAAGCCTAAATCATGAGAACTTTTCCCATGAAACTGGCAAGATCGCCAAAGTGTTTAAGGCATACTCAATAAGAAAGTAGAGAATACATAAACACGCCATCATGGTAGAATAAAGAACATAAGCATAAACATATTCTCTGTACACACTTCAACATCCATAACCGAAAACCTTTTATGATCTCATAATGCAGAAACAGAGATTCATACACTTAAAGAACATGGCTCAAACATTGAAAATGGCCAACAATGACCATAAAAGCATGGCGCTATCCATTCCTGTATATTAGAATCCACCCAACGAGCATCAAAAATACCAACACCTGCATATCAGAATCAACACTTGGCATACATGTATTCTATCCCATGACCTTTAAAGATGCAATTACATAGGCTGATCTCAAACCACTATATCCATATATGAAAGTAAGAAAGTAAGGTCACTTATGGAATTTGAGTCATATGGATTTGTGCCCCTAAGAAGCATCGACTCCCACTACATTTTGGCTCAATTGCCAGGACCAATGGATTCAAGGTTGAGCACTTGCATGCCTCAAATGGAGCATCAAAGTAGGGTTGCATCCCCGAACCGATGCTTGAGATAGGTAAGAGATTTGGGCTTTTTAATCTTGAAAACAAGTATTTTGGATATTTGATGAGTAGACAAGTAGGAGGATTCATTTCAATATTTGTGTTTTGATTATTGTTCCATTAGAATAGAATAGGAGCAAGAAATTGAAGCAAAAAGATTTAGGGTTTCTGCTATAAAACAAGCCAAAATAGGGCAAAATCAAGGGAAAAATGAGCGTACACTCCATTGACAAGGCTTGAGCACTAACGGGACATCACTTGGACATTAAGACAAGGGATTTAGACCCAAGGAAGGGGGTGGAAGACTCATTTTCAATTTCTGTAGTAGAGAGAGAGAGAGAGAGAGCTTGAGAGCTTGAGAGAGACTTGGAGCTTGTGGTGAATTGATCGGCTACCACCACAGGAGTTTTCCGTGTATATCAGGTACATAGAACCCTCATTGTGTATGCATTCTTGCATTCTGGAGCTCTTTGCTTGTGGGCATGGTCAAAATCGTGACCATGATTTGACTTTTTGTTATTGTTGTTTGTGTGCCGACGGAATCAAACATGGTCCACAGGGGTTTGATTCCTAAAATTCAACCCTCAGACGTTCAATTCCTAGAATTCAGATATTCAAACTAACTTGACTTGTCCGATCGGAACGTTGTTTGTTCGATCTTGAAAATCGGATTATCCATTGCTTGTCCCATCGGACATTCACCCTGTGTGATTGGGACAATTGAATTCATTAGAATTAGACTTGGACACTTGGCCATTGGCCACTCAAAGAGATGAAAATTGGACCTTGTCAAAATCGGAGCTTGTCACTCGAACACGCCATAATCGGATACTTCAAAATCGAATTGAAAAAATCAAACGTCGGACTTTGAGAATCGAACACTATAAAATCAGACACTGTCAAATGGGATCAAGATTATGATAGGAGGGCCTAGTAGGCTAAATATTGGCTAAGGCATTAGGGAATTTTTACTCTACTATAGTTGCCTTTAAATCTCTTTCACCAATTTGTTGTGATTTCTAGTGTTGCACATGGCTGAAGGCACCGAGGTAGTTGACTCTTCCAAATGGGATACCTTTGGCTCTTTTAGCATGATTTTGTGTCAGTTGCTGCTATTGGTCTCTTTATTCTTGCAAGGGGGGATTCCTGTGCTAGGGCAAGCACAATTTCTTGCACTTTTCTCACTAAGTACTACACCTAGGCCATGATACTGCTTTCATTGATCGCCCCTTCAATAGTTCCTTGTGTCTAGGTGATTGTTTGGGTAGCCACAACTGGTGGGGTTGCATGCAGAGGGGCTTTACTCTTACCTCAAATGATAAGATGTCTACCCAACCACTGACCTTTCACCATCGATCTTAGTCCTACCTCTTATCCTAATACACTTGTGCTTGGCATGTCATCTCATGCTCGGTTCATCATTGCCGATTCCTGAGATTAGGAGGGATGCTCCCTTGATCTCCGAATGGCTAGGGCTATCTTTTCCTCCTCCTATTGCCCTAATCGCTCTTGCTTCTCTTGTTGTTTCTTCTTGCACTCTTCTTCAAGTCTTTTTGATTCCTCCTCCACTCTTTATAGCTCATTCTTTTCTTTAGAGGTGGACCAAGTTCTTCTCATGGGGATTTTAAGAGTGATATTTTTTCTCCCCCCTTGCTGAACAACTCTTAGGCTATTTCCACTCCAAATAATGGTGTGGTGCAAGAAGACTAAACTAATCCCACTTGCTCATAGTCTACCACCTCTAGGCATTCTAGCCAAGCTCAATTACAATTTACCTTGCCAACTCCTTTGCTTACTCAAAATGTGTTGACCTCTCGAGGTTTAGTATCTGCTCTGATTTGCTCAATCACTCTTCCATTCATGTCATATTCTATGGTCTCTACTTCCTCTTCACTCTCCTTATTGATGGAATAACAATCTTTGTATTCATAATCAGAATCCTCATAATAGAACTATGTGTCACTTGCAAGGTTCCTACTTTCAAGCCCTACCACACTTGTCATGAGTGTCTAGTTATATGACAAGTTAAGGTCACAAACCTTGGTCCATTGTGACTCTTTGCTTTCCATAATATCCTTGAGGGGTTTTAAATGTTGGTAAATCAAACTTAAGAGGACTAAATGTAAAGGGGGATAGCATCAGTTCACATGGTGAACATAGGACTAGATGTGTGCTTAAGAGTGTGCTAGTCTAAGTGACCTATTCTATGATGTAAGGCAGTATGCCCATCTATGTGTAGGCTAGAATCTAGGAGAGTACCATGTGAAAGAATCATGGAGAAATTAGAGGAGAGATTATAGGATTTGGATTCCAATTCATGGAGTCATCGATCTATGCTCTATATATTCTGGCTCTCTCATGAATAAAATATGTTCATTGTGTACCTTATATTGCTTTCGTTGCCTCATTTTCAATATGGTATTAGGGCTTGAACCAACCTAGCCTTAGGGTGCACTCTCTAACTGGAGGGATTCATGAGAAACCTGCAAAATTGTCTCATTTTCACTTCGATCGTCAACCTCCTTCTTTGCTATAGCTACTCATCAGGTGAACCATTGTTAGAATGCTCTTATAGGAGCTTGGGTGACATCATTACGAACCTCTATGTGCAGAAGCTTATCTTCCAGTATTCAAGCTGCTATAGTCAAAAAATTGCAATGATTTGCAGCAGCAATGGTGGCCGATTTTGAGCTTAATATTCAACCAAATTTGTGCGGGATCTTTGCCACTGTATAGAGCACCTTTCTGTTGCAAAAGCCCCTTCGATTCTACTCAGTAACTCCTCAATTTTGACTTGCATCAGAGCCCTATCTAAAATTTGACATTTTGGGCATGCTAGTCAAAGTTTGACTATTTCAGTTGATTGAAACTTAGTCAAACAATGAACTAATCTTCAAGTGTGAGAAGGAATATTTTTCTTGAATATGTCATTGCATTTTGAAAAGTATTTAATTACTATTGCATCAAAATTATTTCAAATGCCAAGATCTTGTTGCTCATCTAATGAGGCATATGTGAAGAAGACCAAGTCAAAAAGGCGGGCCAAATATCAAGTCAAGAAGACACCAGTCAAAAGGCTCTGGGAGTATCAAACTAAGAATACCAAACCACTCGAATATCACTATGCCAAAAGTCTTGGTTTTTCAGAATTCCTTGCAATGAACATGCATTTGTATGGGGATGATAGTTTCTTCTGCCCCAAGGAGGAATAGTTCTTTTCATTATGAAAAAATTCTGGGGTGCTTGCGCTCTCCAAGATTAGTTAGGAGTTTTTTTTCTTTTTCAAAAAGAGTTTAGACATTGTTTTTTGGTCAAGATGCCTTCAAAGGATAATGACTTAAGCTTCAAGTTCTGTGGAACTTTGTTTCATACATGGCAAACTAGGATCAAGTTTCCTCATGAAGAAAAGTTTATGGAATATTGCAAATGGAAAGGAGAAGAAGCCTCGAGATCCTACTCAAGCCACTGTATGGGAAGTTTGCGATGACAAAGCACAAGCCATAATCAAGCTAGAGTTGGATGATACCTACATTCATCATGTGGATGAATGCAACAATGCCAAGGACACTTGGGATGTTCTGAATACTCTCTTTGGATCCAAGTCAAAGAGTTCCAAGTTTGGACTTCTCGTTGAGTTCTTCTGTCTTGAAATGAAGCCTCAAACCTCACTTTCTTCTCATTTGAATAACATGAAAAGTCTCCCAACTCAAGTTTCCAGTATTGATTTACGCATTGATGAAGATATCTCAATTGGTGTATTGCTTAAATCCCTTCCTAGTCTTGAATATGACAATGTTGTAACAACTCTCACCAATATGCCGGATCCACGACTGGTGGAAATAAAAGCTCCTTTTCTTGGGGAGGAGAAGAAAAATAAATTCAAGCAAGAATCTCCACCTGTTGCTAAAAGATCATCTACAAGAGAGGAAGTACTTTACCACAAGGGATTTTCTGGCAAAGGGAAATACAAGTATAATGACACCATCATTTGTGATTTCTGCCACAAGTCAAGCCGCAAAGAGAGGGACTATTTTTCAAGGAAGAAAGCACAAAGAGCCTATCTCATGAGCATCACCGACAAAGAAGAGCATGATGAAGAAGAAGACCAAGAGCATCAAGAGGAAGAACACTAGCATGGAAGTGAAGAAGAAGGGGGGCTCTAAGACTCCTTCAACTTCATTTGATGACCGTTTACTTTGAATAAAGATGTAACCCTGGCACATTAACCCTTGTCTTGATATTGTATACCAATCCCAAAGGTAAACTCATTGTATTTCATTGCTAAACCTCTGACCCAAGTCTCCTACACCTTCCACACCACTGAGAAACCACGTCCCTACATTGGTCATGGATGACCAAGTCATGTCATGCCTAAATTGTTGTACATCCTCAGTTTGAGAGGGGGTATTGGTAAATCAAACTCAAGAGGACTAAATGTAAAGGGGGATAGCATTAGTTTACATGGTGAACATAGGACTAGCTGTGTGCTTAAGAGTGTGCTAGTGTGAGTGACCTAATCTATGATGTAAGGTAGTATGCCCATGTGTGTGTAGGCTAGAATCTAGGAGAGTACCATGTGTGGTGTGGAGAGAATCATGGAGAAATTAGAGGAGAGATTATAGGATCTGGGTTCAAGTTCATGGAATCATCGATCTCTGGTTTATATATTCTGGCTCTCTCATGAATAAAGTATGTTCATTGTGTGCCTTCTATTGCTTCCGTTGCCTCATTTTCAATATTAAATTGGTAGCTAGTTTGCCCATGAGCTCACTTGTCAGTAGCAAGTACTTGAGGATTTTGTGAAGCTCTAATTGGACATCATGCACAAGGGTACTGTGGTTAGGTTAGAAGTGATGGCATTGTTAGGGTAGCTGGTTGAGTCTACAGGTTGCCTATATTTATCCTCATCCTCTGAGAATGGGAGATCAAAATAGTTGCCAATACATGCATCCAATCATCCTCATGGGGGCAAGGAATGTACCTCATTAGAGGTCCATAATCACTTCTAGACCTTGTGCCACCCTTTAATAGGGTAGAGATGGCATCTAAGTCCATTAGTGAGGTTTCTCAAGTGTCCATCTCTACTCTGCCCAAGAATATTAGGCCATTACCCTAGTCCTCTATCACTCTAACATTCCTCATCCAAGGCCTACCTAGCAAGATATCATAATCCACTTCCTTCATAACTATGAAGTTCACGGAGAATTGGATTCCCGCTACCTTTAGCAGCTATTCCTCCAGGACTCCAAAAGGTCTAACCTGACGGTTATCGCGGTTCAAGCTTTGAGAGCTCCTCTCTCTCAGCTTATCATCCACCCTAATTGCTTCGTCAAAAACCCTACACCTTGGGAATTGGCCCCTCGATGCGTCGCTCAACATTTAGACATTTCGCACACAAGTCACTCAAGGTACCAAATAAACGTGTCCAGGAATGTACCATTGTCCTTACTTCTCTTCCCCGTTATGATCCCACGACTAGCCTACAGCATAGGAACCTCACGCTCTCAACGGTGGGTCACAGGCCTACTGAAAACAATTGCTATGCATATCCAGGAGCTAACTCTGATACTTTTAATTTCCTCTAAATGATCATGCAAAGAGGTGGATGCCTAGTGCTCAAACATTTTAAAAACCAGCAGCGTGCAAGTGCAAAACATCTCTTTCATGCTTTTCTTTCTAACCGCTTTGTGCTTCGCTGCAACACCTAGCACCGAAGTGATCTTCGTGCTACTAGGTGTTAATTCTTATCATTATTATTCCGTCCTAGATGCGATGCATATAAAATCAGCAAATTATTCCTCATGCTCAGCGGCATTTAACCATTTTTTCCACAACTCTACCCTCCCCCGTTGATAGTGCATCATTGCATTCATTTCTTTTAGGGTTTCCTTGTCATTTTATGTGGAGAAAGGAAGGAGCGCTAGCGCTATTACACTTTGTTTGGTAGCCGTGTTTTCCATGAGCCGCTTGGGTGGTCACAAGCTCACTCCTCATAAGGTCTACCTCTAGCGCTCTCTCTCTTTCTCTCCCTCTCTCTCTCTCTCTCCATGTTTGGTCCTGCCTTGCTTTTGTCGGCTAGTGCTAGCACACATCTGGCCTCATGCACATCTATGTCCTACTGCAACTTCTTAGCTCTCTGCTCACAGTTGTAGGCACACTACAAGGATATGGAGGTATAGTGACGGCGATTTGTGACATAAAATAGCGGCGTCGCTATTTGTGTCGCTATTAGCATCGCATTTATAGCGATGCAAATAGTGATAGTACTCAGACGAAAAAAATGCGGGCGGAAACCTGAGCACATTATTTTGCGTGCATACACGAAAGAGAGAGTGAAAGGGAGAGAGAACATCTTGCATTTGAGAGGGAGAGGGAGAGAAAGAGAGAAAGAGGGAGAAAGAAGGCTTCTCACCGCCACCGCCTCCGCCGCCGTTCATGAAGAAGAGGAGGAGGTATACGGACGGCGAAGAGGAGCCCCCATCATGAAGAGGAGCCACCAAACCCTTCTTCGAGCCTTTACGGTGAGTGCATTGTCCATTCTTGCTTTGCTTTTGTGTTTTATCTCTCTCTCTTACTTGTTTTTGGTATAATTCATGTGTATTGAGAGAGGGAGAGGAAATGAGCTGCATTAAAATGGAATGGAGATTGCGAAGATTTAATGCAATCTTCTCCTTATTTCCTTGATAATCCTCATCATCACTCCTTGTTTGCAATAGGCCAGTTCCACCATCAAATGCATGTTATGGGGGGCTTAAATGAGCACCACTATTCACAAAAAATGGAGCCTATAGTTCCATATAGACATGCCATGTTTTTAGCAAATAGATGTGCTGATCCTACACCATTACCAACTCCTTTGTCTCCTTGGAAAACCTCATCTAATCACTACCATAGTAGCTCCCCAACTCAACACTCAAGCTTACCTCCCTTCCAACTCAGCATTGGTCATCAAAATGTAGATATAATAGTAGACCATACACATCAAGTAGTCGTCAGAACCTCATCTGCCCATCCTCACTGTGTTCAGCTCCCAAGAAATCTCATATGTCATCTTCCACTCTTGAGCAACTCAGCCAAACAATAGTAGGGATTCATGGAAGAAAAGACACCTCTAACTTTGTCAAAGGTCTTCACAAGTTAGTAAGGATAGCTTCAATGTCTTTCACCAATAGCATTTTACCCCTTGCTACCCTCATTGTTACCAGCCTTCATCCTCCATCTCCCATCAACTAAGGTTAGTTAATTGAACCAAGGGTGAGTCAGCTAACTAGGGTTAATGTAGACTAACTAAGGGTGAGTTAGGCTAATTAGGGTTAGGGATCAATTAACTAGGGTTAGTGGGGGACTAACTAGGGTTAGTTAGCTAGGGTTAATAGGAACTAACTAGGGTTAGTTAGCTAGCATTAGTGGGAACTAACTAGGGTTAGTTTAGTTGCTAACTAGTGTTAGGTTAGTTACTTTAACTAGGGTTCGGTTAGTTACTTTAACTAGGGTTAGGTTAGTTACTTTAACTAAGGTTAGGTTAGTTACTTTAACCAGGGTTAGAAACTAACCAAAGGGGGTATGGTGGTTGGAGGAGGAGGAGGAGGAGGAGGCTGTGGTGGTGGAGGAGGAGGAGGAGGAGGAGGAGGAGGAGGAGGAGGATGGTGGTGGTGGTGGTGGAGGAGGAGGAGGTTGGTGGTGGTGGAGGAGGAGGAGAAGGAGGAGGCTGGTGGTGGTGCTGGAGGAGGAGGAGGAGGAGGAGGAGAAGGAGGCTGGTGATGGTGCTCGGTGGCAACGCGCGCGGTGGGAGCAAGGTGGCGATCCGCGGGAGGCGACGAACGGGAGGCAACGAATGGGAGGCAACGATTGGAAGCAGGGCACTGTCACGGCCGAGGGGAGGGAGAGACGAAGGAGGAGAAGGAGAAGAAGAAGAATGGGAAGGAGAGGAGAAGAAGGGGAAGAAAGAAGGAGGGGAGGAAGAGGAAGAGGAAGGGCAGGGAGAAGGAAGAAGAAGGAAGGGCTGGCGGATGCGACACGTAAGGAGGTAGTTTTTTTTAATAAATAAATAAATAAAATGAATTTAATTATGATATATATTGTTGTTAATAATTAAATGGCTATGCTGTGTGTAGTTTTTTTTCTATTTTCTCTTTTTTTTGTTTCTTCCTTTTTTTTTCTTCTTTTGTGTTTTGCTTCTTGTTTTTATTTATTTATTTATTTATTATTAGGATTATTTGTGTTTTTTTTTCTTTGTGGGTCCTTATTGTTTTTTTTCTTGGTATTTTTTTATGTTTGTTTTTTAATGGAAAAATAAAAATAAAATAAAATAATGGAAAATGGGTGGGCAAAAAAATGCACCCTTGTCCCGTGTGTGCATGTGTAAGGCGGGAGTAAAAAAATTTGCAGTGATGGGATCAAACGGGGCAGGGATGGCGATGTGCAGGCCACAGACGCCACGGGGGCGTCTCGAGGTGCGTAAAACCAGAAATGAGCATGTTCACGCGCAACACGAGAAACGCGATCACACGAAAAAAAATTAATAAAATGCAAACCGTTTGTCGATTCAAAAATCCATAAAAAGGAAAAATGTGCCGCGAGATGAGAGGAAAAGGATGGAAACATGCAACATCGGGTCTTGGGAAAAATCAAGGTGTTCACATGGGAAAAATGCAAAAAAAAAAACCCAAAGACACATATGGGTATTAATATCGGAAAATCCACGCATCGAAATGAAGTGGGGAAAGAAGAAAAATTGGGCAGAATAATGTGTCCAACAACTCTATCATGATAAAACACGGTTTCAATCGAGATAGGATGCGTTCACATGGGAAAACCCCCAAAAATGGGCTTAAAAATAGACTCAAAAATTAATACAGGAAGAACCGTGCACCGGAATAGAGGACACGAATAAGGAAAAATGTCTAGAAGAAAGGGGACTGATACATCAAAACTCAGTTTGGGGCAAATGAGGAGGGGTTCACATGGAAAAAACCTGAAAAACGCATCTGAAAACACTCAGAAAAATTAATAACTTAAAATTCGATAGGCGGAAGAGGGGAAAGAAAAAAGGAAAAAGTGGGGGATAGGCTGGTAAGATAGGGCTGTCAAATCAAACTGGAATTTTGGTGAAAATAGGGTAGGTTCACATGAAAAAATGTGAAAAAGAAGTATGAAAAGGGCCCGAAAACCCGAAAAATTTCATAACGGATCAACCGTGCATCAAAAGGATATGTGATAAAAAGGAAAAGTGTTAGGGGAAATGGGTAGGACAGGTCTGGTGTATCAAATCAGGGTTCCGAAGCAAAAAAGATGCATTCACATGGAAAACTGTCCATTTTACAGGAATTGCTTCAAAAATTAATAACTGTAGAACCATCTGTCGGAACAGGGGTTGGTAAAAAGGAAAAATAGGCAATTCAAAGGGACAAACACGGCTATAAGATTGGATGGAGTTTTCGGTGAACGTAGGATGCGTTCGTATGGAAAAAGTACAAAACAAAGGATAAAGAAAAACAGTCAAAAAAAACCCCGAGGACAGGGTAAAATAGAACGAAAGGGTGGGGAAGGGACCCCATCAGGATAAAATGAAGTCATGGCGTAGATGCATGATCAGAACAGAGTATATGCATGGGGGTATGCAACATAGACACGCAGGGACGCATCTCCACACTTAAGACCTAGCAGGAAGGGTAAACTAAACATCAAGTACCTCGTACCTCACATCAGACCAACCACGACATCCCCACACTTAAGACATAACCATCACTGAGAAGCAGAAGGTGCAGGGTTAGAAAAACTTGGCCCATATTGCCGAGGAGAAATGTCGACTATCGAGGTTGCGTTTGGTGTCGTTGTGTCGGCTAGAGGAGGTAACAAGGTGTCTTCACAGCACACGTCCTTCATGACTCATGGTAGGGACCACGCAGCAGTACCCAGGGAGGTAGCTGGTTGAAGGAATCACAGTAAATTTGTCGATGACGAGGGATATTGCACTCAACTCACGATCACTCAAATGGAATAAAAGAGTAGTCACTCACCCCATTACTAACGTCACTCGAGGAAATAATGATGAAAACCCAGAGCTCACACCCGGTTTAGGTATCGACAAGGGGGTGGTGTAGAAAGAGTATGCCAGGTGCACCCAGTTTAGGTATCGACAAGGGGGTGGTGTAGAAAGAGTATGCCAGGGTGCACATGCTGGTGCATCAGTGCGTCCAACCCCACTGGCATAGGTGCAAGGAGAAAGGCCAGGGAGCCTTGTAGTGCAGTGTACAGAACAGAATGACATGTCTTGCATTGATGGCAAAAATCCATCCCGTGGGTGCATAGGGAAACGGGAACGTACGTGACTCCAATGGTCGCAACGTCCCTCAATCCTCACCTCTTGATAATTGATTGAAGAACACCAGTCACACTCAGCCCACCATCTGTCTCACGCTCTGTTGAAAGATACAGAGGGCAACCCATTCCTGAAACCCATTGATGTAATCCTCACAGTCACTTGTGCAGAGGTTGTATGCCTTGTGCACAATTGATGGTGCAACTATGCCTCCCGCCTTGTGCCGGCATACCGTGCAAGAAGGAAGGCCAGGGAGCCTTATGGTGTAGTGCACAGGAACAGATCGTGCATTGTGCATTGAGAGGCCCATCCCGTGCGTGCAACACTTCGTTCACACATCTCACCTCTCATTTGATTTAAAGGGAAAGAGTGGTCACTCACCCCACCCTTTGTCTCACGCTCTGATAGATACACAGGGCAGCCCATACTCACATCCGCATCCTGTTAGGATGAAAACTCACATCACTCATGGGGTTGGTGATGAAGATCATGTCGGCGGTTATTGTCTTCAGGATCTTGAGGAGGAGGCGTACCCATGGAGGTAGCCAAAAAATCTAGTACTTCAATGACTTGTAAGAAGGGTCGTCTATTAAGAAGGGCAGATGGACTGATATTGCAGAGATAGTGCACCAAGGGAGGTGGCTTCAAATTACTTTATGAAGAGGTTTTGCTGGTGAGTCAGCTATCCTGAACTGCAGGGTGTTACCACCTTTTCCACAGTCAGCTTCTCGCCCAAGGGTGTTTCCACCTTCTCTTGGAACGAGGCCTGTTATGACAGGGAATTTCTTCATTTTCTCCCATAACAGCTTTTTTTGTTGTTTTTTTTCTCTTTTTCTTTTTCTCCTCTTTTTTTTTCCACTAAGAAAGAGAATGGTAGAAATATCATGTATCAAGACCAACCTTGCCACCGTTGTTGGATGAAACGAGAAGAGAACAAGGTCGAGTTAAGATGTTTCTGTTAGGGGTTAGCAGAACGAGACTGCCTCATGAGGAAATTTATAAGGGCTATCAAAAGCACGATGAGAAGGATAGTGCAACACCCAAAAGGGAAAGGGTAGGTCGACTGTGATTGTCAAGATCCCTAGGGAGGGAAGCACTTTTTCAGGCGATAGCCATTGATCAGGAAAGGATCATCAGAGGCATCAACGGTTTGCACTTGAACAGAACCGTTAGGATTGACAGCAAGTACCTTGTATGGACCCATCCACCATTGTTGAAGCTTGCCAGGAAACTTGCCAAATCTCGAATCATAGGCCAAAACAAGATCACCTTCTTTGAACTCCTTGTGCTTGATGAAACTGTCATGATAGGCCTTGCGTCGCGCCTAAGTAGTTTCAATGCACTATAGGGCCATCCATCGTATCTCATCCAAGCATTCCAAGTGCAGGAGAAGGCGTTGAAGTGACTCATCATCTCCCAAGCGTTCTTTAATTGCCACTCACAAAGAGGGCAATTCCAGCTCAACAGGGAAGACAGCTTCTGTACCATACACTAGCTGGAAAGGGGTTAGTCCTATAGCTGCCTTACGGGAGATTCTATATGCCCAAAGGGCCTCTGTAAGTCGATCATCCTAGTCGCGACAATGTGCGGCAATCGTTCTTGTTAGGATCGAGCAGAGAATGCGATTGGTGACTTCAACTTGGCCATTGGCTCTAGGGTAATAAGGAGTGGACTTGCGATGGCGGATCTTATACAGCTCCGTCAACTCCGCCATGATTTTGTTAAGGAAATGAGTACCTCTGTCACTTACCAACTCGAGGGGATTGCCAAAACGGGTGATAATATTCTCATACATGAACAGGGCTACGCTGTTACCATCATCCCGCTTCAGAGCTTTAGCTTCACACCACTTTGTGACATATTCCATACATACTAAGATGTATCTGTTCTGCTTCCGTCTGGTAGGTGGATCAATAGGACCCACAAAATCAATCCCCCACTTCTTGAATGGCTTTAGGGGAAGAATGAGTTGCAGCGGCATGGCACTTGTTTTGGTGGGTTTCCCCATTCACTGACAAGCATCACATCTCTTACAGTAATCATATGCATCCTTGTGGAGGGCCGGCTACCAGTATCCTGCTAACAGAGCCTTCTTGGCTGTCGCTTCTCTTGCAAAGTGTCCACCCTAGGGTTCGTCATGGCATGCTTTCAATACTATGCCGATTTCATCCCGTGCAACACATCTTCGCAGCACTTCATCTTTGCCCCTTTTGTATAGTACACCACCTAGCAAAGTGTAGGGGGCTGATTCTAATAGAAGCTTCTTCTTCTCACGGCTTGAGATGCCAGGAGGATATTGTTCAGTTGCTAAGAGATTGGCTATGTCTGCATACTAGGGAGTAACTGTTTCAACTAGAAACAAGGAAGCATAAGGAAGGTCTGGATCATCATGTTCCTCTTCCTCTGTTTGAGGGATCCGTGATAGATGATCAGCTAGGACATGGGAATGGACAGGCTTAGTGACCACTTCAAAATTGAACTCTTGGAATAGGAGTAACCATCTCATCAGTCGTCCTTTAACATCTTCTTTATTCATCAGGAAGGATAGGGCTTCATGATCCACATAGAACTTGAAATGCGTTGAGAGTAGATAGTGTCGAAACTTCTCCAATGCAAATACCATTGCTAAGCATTCAAGCTCTATCACTGTGTAGTTCCATTCCCTATCAGTGACCTTTTGGCTTGCATAATAAATTGATTGATCTAATTTAGAGGGGCCCTTTTGACATAGGACATCACCTAGCCCTTCAATTGATGCATCTATGTGCACATGGAATTCCTTCGTCCAGTCATGAGGCTGCAAGATAGGTGCTTGGATAAGGCACTTTTTTAGAGTATTAAAGGCGTCTTCACAGTCATTAGTCCAAAGGAAATCCGCATCTTTCCTTAGGAGCTTGTGTAGATGGGCTGCCTTGGTTGCAAAATGTGCAATAAATCTTGTGTAGTAGCCCACATGGCCAAGAAATCCTCTCAATTACTTGAGGTTTGTTGGTGCTGTTAAAGCAGCAATCTTTTCAATCTTTGCCGGACCTGTTGCAATCCCTTGTGCCGAGACAATATGGCCTAAAAGAACTCCTGATGAGACACCAAAGACACACTTGTCGGGGTTGAGAGAAATCCCATACTCGCGGCATCTATCAAAACATTGCTCTAGGTGTCCCCAGTGCTCGCGGATTAAGCTATAGACACAAAAGTCGTCAAGATACACCTCAATGAAATCATGCAAATGATTCTAGAAGGCGGCCATCATTACTTGTTGAAAGGTGGCAGGAGTATTATAGAGCCCAAATGGCATCACTCTATAGGCATAGGTTCCCCATTCCGTGGTGAAGGTTGTTTTAGATTGGTCCTCTTTTGCGATTTGGACTTGGTTATATCCGCTGAATCCATCCAAGAGGGAATACAGCTCATGGCCTGCCACTGTGTCCAACACTTGGTCTATAAAAGGGATAGGAAAATGATCCTTCTTCATCTTCGAATTGAGCTTTCAAAAGTCGACACATATTCGAAGTTTCCCGTTCTTCTTGGGTACTACCACAATGGGCAAAACCCATTCACTGTTAGCCACAGGATAAATGAACTCTGCTTCAAGAAGTTTCAATAATTCAGTCTTTACCAGAGTAGAATAATTAGGATTCATACACCTTTGTCTTTGCCTTATAGGTTTTGCATCAGGCTCTAGGTCAATATGATGTTGACATACTGTGGGATCAATCCCTTTTAGATCTTTATAGGACCAAGCAAACACGTCTAAGTTCTGCTTGAATAGGTCTCGCAGGACCACTAGTTCTTCTTTTGGAAGATCGAAACCCACTTTTAGGTGATGTTCAGTACCATTAGTATCCAAGAACATTACTTTCCTTTCACCTTCCACTTCATGGATAAATGTCCCACGGATTGCTTCTGGATAGAGGTCTGACTCTTTCAAGAGAGCAGTTTTCTCGTCTAACGTTCTTCTAGAACCAGTGTCCTCCTTCTGAACAGATGACTTATTTGTCTATTGAGGTTGCTGGAAGGGTATCAGAGCTTTGTTTGCTTATGTGTAAGTGGTGATTTCCTCTAGACTTAGGTATTCATCTTCAGAGGATGCGTCCAGGAATGTCACATAGCACAGACCTTCTAGAGGCCGTGGCTCTAAGGGCTTTGACTTCTGTTGGCAGGGAGCATCATCATTGTCTTTTCTCTGGACTGAACGGTCAGGGCGACAGGAGCCATTGGTGAACCTAATTTTTATGCTTCTAATCCATTGCTTATACAAATTCTGCATACTTTGTGGTCCATTGGTCAACCCAAATGGAACCATGGTCATTCCATCCAGCATCCTGAGATCTTCGGCCTTTGAGGTCTCTATAGGGACATCAACAAGATCATCTGTTATCAAAGGAAATTCTTCATCTGTACTTTCATAACCTGCTTCATTTTCTTCCTCATCATTTTCATCCTCTTCCTCTGGAGGCTTTGTCTCTGCTTCTGTAGAGGCTCCGTAGGAGAAGAAAAGATCTTCTGCCTCTGTATCTGCTTCTGCTTCTGTCACAGCTTCTGACTCTACTTCTGCCTCTAGCTCTAACTCTGGCTTTGTGTTTGTTACTGTCTCTGTGACTGTCTCTATATCCACTCTATCTCTGTTCTGTATCCGCTCTATCTCTGTTTTGCCTCTGTACTGTCTCTACTCTGTAACTGTTCTGCCTCTGTACTATCTCTGCAACTGTCATGTAACAGGGAGAACAATACATTCATGCTTCTATTTCACTATCAGAGGCGATTTCAGAAGTTAATTCTAGTTGAGGCAGGAGATATTCACCCATGGACAATGATTTTACTTCCCTTGGTAGTTGGCTTACAGTGCCCACTGTTAGGGACTGCACCTCTGTTTTCTTAGGAAAGATATGCTTAACAGCCTCTTCATCTCTTGATGTACCATCTGTTACCTCGTTGGAGGAGTCAGTTATGACTTTGATGGATGTGGATCCATTGGCTTTTTGCAATCCATATAGCTTTAACACCGCTTTGTTGGGTCCTCTTCCTAGGGTTAGGGTTCCTTTGAACCAGTCCGTCCTGGCTCTTGCTTTTCCCAACAGTAGAGGGTATGAGGTCCCATAAGAATTTGGTTTGACCACCAAATATGTCAACCAATAGTCTCTTTCTACAAGGGTTGTTTTTACATATGGGAGGATGCTCAACGATTTAATTCTGCTTTGGTTTGCCAATCTGATAAGCCACTGTGTAGGTTGAATTCCTTGCAACCCTAAGTCCTTCATTGTCATATCTGTCATTATGTATACTGATGAGCCTCCATCGATCAATGCATCTGAAATGAAGCATCCTTCTATCCATACACTAATCTCTGGGGTCCTAGGATCTAGGAAGGCATTAGCCGCATCTACTTCCTTTACAGGCTCCGGGGCCTTATTGGTCTTGGTCGCTGTTGAAGGAACGATCCTTAGTCCACGTCTTCTTGTCAAGATGCTTTTGAATTTCTTTTGGCAGCTGGGAGACAGCATCAGCAAACTGTCGGAATGTTAGTTTTTGTTTAAAAGTGTCTAGGTCTTTTACCAAGTCATAATCTTTGATAGGATCCATAAGCTTCTCCATCCTGCTGGGGAATGGGGCTACACCCATTTTCATCTTTCCTTTTTCTTCTAATAATTGTAGCATCAGCACTTCCTCTGTTTCTGGAAGTGCTTCTGTATCATCTATCTCCGAGACCTCTAGTCCTATCTCTGGGACTGTCTCTGTGACTCTTTGTAGCACTACAATGCTTTGTACTGCATTGTTCTATCCTGTACTGCTCTGTCCCTATGTTGGCAAGTTGAACTTCACAATCTTGGTAGGAGAGTTATTTTCATTATGAACTACTGGTTCCTTCTTCTTAGTGCGTGTTGTGCCTTCTGTTGGCTATCAGTGCCATTGGCCTTTACAGGGGCTGGGCTTGGACAATCCTTTGCAGTGTGGCCTTACCTTTGCATTGACTGCATAAGGGCTTGTAATCCACAGATTGTCTAGGGTTTGAACAATTCGGGGAGATATGTCCCTTTTCTCCACACCTATAACATTCCACCTCTGATCTTTGACCACCACCAGACTGTCGTCCTCTGTAACTTTGAGAGGGAAACCTCCTTGGACCGAAATTAGGACCAAATTCCCTAGGCTTTGGTCCAATATCCTGTGTTGTCATTTTGGATTCTAGCAAATTGAATCTTGCATTTTTATCATTCTGTCTTCATTCATGCATCTCTTTCAGAGAGCAAATATCCTCTGTATGGTTCTTCCGCAAACAGTAGGAACAGAAGGCTCCAGAAATGGTTGGTTTTTAGGTACATTTAGTGGCTAAATGTCCCGCTTGATGACACTTTCCACACCATGTATTAGAGCGCATCACATCTCTTCCAGCTCCCACAAGAGTGGATATATTGGCAGTATTCACCTTTAGCGTCTGTAGCTATTCTGTAATCACATCCAGAAGCTCTTTCTTGATACTTGCAACTGAGTTGGATAAGTAGTCCTTCAGATTTTCACTCTTGAAGTGCTTGTAGTAGGGTTTTGGGAAGCTTCTGTAATTACTACATACACTGGTTGAGTCGATCCAGAAGATCCTCTGTTCCGGCTCTGATTCAGAGCTCCTATTGAGACTTAGGGTTGTTGATTTCAGTTGGTAGCATTCCACTGTTGTTGAGTCGCCATTGGAGGAACTGTTTGAGGCCACTATTATTATGGTTGAACCATCATTTGAGGCATTGTCATCTATGGTGACCACAGTAGGTTAGGTGAATTATATTGCGGAACTGTTTGCATCTGGGGATAGGGATAGGGAACTATCCCTGGGATTGCATTTGGTGGGTATATAATTCCTGGCATGGGAGGAGGTAAGAATCCTCTTCCTGGAGTCATTGACAGCCTTGCTTCAACTTCATCATACAATCTTGCACCTTCCACTGCAGCTTGCAGATTGACTGGTCTTCTCAATTCCACGAACTTGCAAGCTTGCGGTTGTAGACCTCTAATGAATACTCCTTTCTGTATTCCTTCATCCAAATGATGGTTAGTCCATCTCTTCAGGATGGATTCCATTCGCAAGACATAAGCTTCTACTCTTTCTCCAGAGGACTCATGAACTCCGCTCGCATTTGCTCTTCAAAACCTTCACACTTGAATTTAGTGAGGAAGGCTAACTTCAGGTTGTCCCATGTGCCAAAAGTTCATGCTGCTTGTCTCTCATACCACTGAAATGCCGCACCCTTGAAAGTGGCGAGGAATATTGCTAACCAATGCTTAGGGGTTTTGGCATTGTTAGCCACACATGCTACCATGAACTCTGCTACATGAAGATCAGGGTCTTCATTGTACTCTCCCTTAAAAACTGGCAACGGGACTACATTTTCTGGCCTGTCATCAATATTTCCACGACAAATCTGACTAGGAAGGGGACCTTGAGTTGCCATGGGGACTTCTGTAAAGAGTGCTTTTAGGGCGTCAAAGGAGGCTTCTGCTGTGAGCTCGTTCTTAGCTTTGATTTTTGCCTTCTCTCTTCTTACGTACCTTTGGACTTGTTCTAACGCTTGCCTCTTTATTGCATCATTCATCAGGGGGTTGGCTTCAACCAGTTGGTCTGTACTCAACAGGATAGTATCAGATAGGGCTTCAGTCTCTGAGGGATTCTTTGGCCAACCTCTCTTCTACTTCCTGCTTTTCAACATCTCTGAATTCAGCTTTCAAACCACTATAGAGGAGAAGATATTCCATTCTGAAAGTATCAAAACTCATTCTTCTTAGGATCGTTGTTGTGTCATTATAATAATGCCAACTTCTAAGGGTTTCAACAGTGTATGTTGCGAAAGACACTCTGTCTACCAACATCTATTGGGTTGCTAGTTGGACAAATGTCAGTGCACCAAGCATCCCACGTATCTTGCTGTTGAGCATCCACGAACAAATTTCAACTCTTTTTCTTCTTGTTTTTGTGAACCTCCACAGACCACGATTCCTGAAGCTTCTTCACGATCTCCCACTTGATGATGTCTGGAAACTTCTCAATGAATGCCAAATCTTCCATGGGTGGTCATTCTCTCTGTTTCTGCTCTTCAGTTTGTTCCCAAACAGTTTGCCACCAAGATGCAAGTTTCTGTTGCTTCAACAGGAAGAGGAAACAATCCACCACATAGAACATGCATCATGATGGTAATATGTTTCTGCCATTGTGGGATGAACTTCTTGTGAAAAGTGGCTTTGATAATGAGAATCTCTGACTCTTCAATGGAAGAAGAAATTTTGCAAACTTCCATTGAATTCTCCTCTTCTTGACAATGCCATTTCCTTCATTTTCAGCCTTTTGTGGTGCTTGTTGATGGCAAGTTTCCCCGACTGCGCACAAAAAACATGGAGCCCCAAGAGGAATACCAAGGAAAAGGGGATTCTACTGCAAGAAAATCTATCTTGAAGCTTTTATTTCATTCTTTTGATAACCAAAACAAAGAAAACAACAATTCTTCATGCAGCATCATAGTAGATATCTTCCACAGATTTGATAGAATCAACCATAATCTTCAATATCTTCATAGAATCCACCAATAGAACAAAGAACACAGAAGAATGCACCATCTTTGAATGTAAATCAATCACATATTATTCATCTTCAATGTCTTCATAGTTCTCTCTCTCAATCTCTCATATACAGTTACACCGTTTTGATAAAATTGACTATCTCTGGCTCTCTCTCTCTCTCTCTCTCTCTCTCTCTCTCTCTCTCTCTCTCTCTCTCTCTCTCTCTCTCTCTCTCTCTCAATAGTACATCATCTCCTCACTACAATACTCTCTTAATAACTCTCAATAATCCTTCTAAGGTCGTGTACCTTCCAAGAGGTATGCCTGATATGAAGAGTCACCAGAGCCACTACAGTGTCTGTTCAGAGCTCACTACTGTCACTGTCACTCAGTCTTCTCTTCAGTCTTCAGCAGCTGCTTCTTCCCCTTGTTTTAGCTCTTTTGAACTTAGATTCATCCTTTCCAAAAGTTAGAAAACTTTCCCAAAGTCACATATACATTCTACAGAATACTTACAGAAGGTCTACAGAACAGTACAGTACAGTACCAGAGCAGCTAGAGAGCAGAGACAGAGACTCTACGGAAGGTCTACAGAGGGTCATCAGAACCTCATAACTCATACTAAAACCATTCCAAACTATGAAAAACTATTCAATAGGCTTCCAAAAGATCTCAATCTTCATCAATCATCAATCCATGCTTCATACAGAAGAAAATTAGAACAAAACAGAAGCTATACAGAAGGTATACAGAACCAATCAGAACCTATTAAAACATCATAGAGCTTCATATTTCTTCTGAGAATCATCATGAGCTTCCAAAACATAATCAATATCATCCAAAAAACTCTCAAACACTTCTATTAACAACCATACATTACTCTAAATCCATCAAAAATCAATCATTTAGACCTCAAAAACAACAAAAATCAGTCAAAATTTCAGTCTTTTTCCACTCTCAACCAACAAGAAAGATGAGTGACTTATAGGGCCGCCGCGTCTATACAATTGGTCGATCAATGCAGTGAGATCATGCCTCTTTGCATATCAAGTCTTAAGGCTGGTCAGATCGCAATTTGTAATGGACTGCTGCAAAGAAAACAAAATACTAATTGTTAGAAACATGATTGTCAGTACAAAGGATATTGCAAAAAAAAAAGCAAGCAAAACAAAAGAAAAACTTACAAAGTCCTCCAAATATGTCATGTGGTTGGCTGCCACTCCCAAGATGATGGAGCACTCCGATCTCTGGTCGTGCCCTCGCTACCTCGTGCTGTTGACTCCAACATCCTGGAGAATCTGTAGTCTCCTCCCTCAGTTGGCGCTAGTTGTCCACATCTAGAAACTCGGGCTTTGCAACCCCACACTTGAGTGCCTTGCGTGCGTCTGATTGTCTGTGTGACATATATGCACGCATGCACTCCATCATCTAGCCCATAGAAAACCTATTTGATGTGATTGGAACCGGAAACTCCTCATGCAAGGATGCTACTATGTAGTACTTGCTCCCCTCATGTATGTTTTTCCAATTATCTAAGACGTGCCGAAAAACTTGTTGACACAACTCTCTCATGCGAGCCATCACCCTCCTCTCCTCATCATTCATGATGATGACTCCTGACCTATCATCGACAAGATAGGCATACCCCTCTGGGGTATGCCTAAGATGGGTCCTCTCCCACTTACGACCACGCTCCTGGGCATATCCAGGAGACCCCTGTACATCTGGTGTACCGACCGAGGTAGTATCTATAGGTGTAGCACCCATAGGGGTGCCACTTGTGGATGACTAAGCAAAAGCCAGAGTAACTAGAGTAGACGTCCCCACAGGTGTGACAAATCCTGGAGGTGACATAACTCCAGCAGAACGATGAGATGGAGACATCGCATCCGTGCCTCCATAGCAACCACCTGAGCCACACTCTCTGGAACCGCCACGAGAGCGAGGAGTAGCACATGTATCCCATGCTGACCGTGGGCTCACTGCCTCCGTATCTCTGCAGCATCTGCCTAACCCTGAAGCACTCCCTCCCTCTGGCCCAAGTCTGGAGCATTGACCTTGTCTGCTCGAAGCTGAAGCATCTGATCGCGCTGAAGTAGATCTAATAGAGCAGCCTGACGATGTCTGAGATAGCTCCTGGTCCACCATGTATCTGAATCTCACCATCTAATCTGGAGACATGCGCATGAAGAATACCTGCAACTCCTCATCGCTCATCCCTTGACTCATCCTGATGATCTAAGTATCCACAAAGGTCACTTGCACATACAAAAAATGATGTTAGCATAATCAATTTAAATCATACAAAGCATGGTAATATAAATCCTAAAAAAATCATCTCACTTAAAATGCATATCTTATGTATCCTTATAAGCGATTAGTCAATGAATTGAGTAAATGGATGCTCCAAGTATGAAGTATCCTATGGTCCCATGTCAATCTCCTGACACAACTTTGCATACACTAGAAGGTCGATAGACATGTCACCACAAAAGGATGAGTCCACCTCGTTCTCAAAGAATTCTTGGACTCTTGTATTTTCATCATTGTTACCCGATGTTGGCTCCTCTACATGCTCCAAGCTTTTGGTGGCCTCCACCCCTTGCAATATCGATCCCTCTATTTGCATATTGTCCTCATCTATGCTCGAAACATCACTTTGATTATATACTCTCACACTTCGGGGAGCTGAAGGTATAACATACCACCATCGAGGTTGTCGGGGGTTTGGATAGAAGATTACATGTTCACAAACATGTACAAGAGAGATTAAACTATTGTGACATGTACCACGTCATAATACAATTAACAAACAAATGAGTTCATGCACCTATTCACAATGGGCCGGCAACACAAAGGTGTTGCGCAAATCCGTCCATTTTTTTTCGGAATCTATTTCGAGAAATCCAGATGGACCTCATCAAATTGTTACTCTAGCTCCTTCAAGTACTACTTTGAACCACTGCACATCGAATAGTATTATGAAGAAGCTACGGTAATCCACCATAACAATACTTTGCAAGTTTCCAAAATACTCCATCTCATCTATAACCGTGTTTGGATCCGTTGCTCATCGTCGGCTCTCTTGCTCGAATCTTGCCATGATACCACAGTCTATTGTGGAGCGCATTTTGTCAATACGCTCCACGCGAAAATGCCGTCCGCGTGACCACGCTGCACTATATATTTTGTACTGCACATTGAAACACTCAAATTAGTTGTTGCATATAAAATATAGATACAAAAAATCCTAAACATGTCATCACCTTTGGACTATATCCCCTCGAGAATTCCCACTCCTCGATTGAGACCTCCATCCCTTCGCGAGACGTTGCGGTCAAAGCTCCATGCAACCATTGCGTTGACATGAACCACGGTATCTCCTCCATGCCCTCGGGATATCAACGCAGTCAATGGCACGTACTACGTCGAAATTCAGATTGCACTTTCTCTCAATCTTACCTAGCTTACCGGTACCTGGCGAGCCACGTCTCCATAGAGGCATGGTGCAACATACAAAAGCGATTCACCTTCTCCTTCATTGCAACATCCATTCTTTTTTCTACCCCATTTCCAACCACCACATCTTCGATCAGTCTATCATCGTCCTTCAGCGACCATAGCATATTGTTGTCTGGATCCACCGTTGGTAGCCATTGTGAAATATGCACTAGCGGCTCAGACACCAACCAACCTTCAGCCATGCTATCTTCTGGCCGAGCTCGTTGTCACACAAAGCATTTCAAGGCTTTCATGAAGCGCTCTAAGAAGAACATCCATCGTGTATGGACAGGTCCATCAATCTCCACTTCATCTACAAGATGCACAAGAAGGTGGATTTGTATCGTGAGCATGCTGGTAGGTAGATATTTCTTAAAGAGACAGACCATCTCCACTACTCCCCACCTCGTGGATTCAATAGAGGATGTCTTAATCTCCTTCTGTGAGATGCATTACTCTAAAGTTAACAATCTATAAATGGCCCCGCGTATTTCTGGAGTAAGGCATCCTGCGATCGCGATCAGTAGTACAAACTACCACAAATGAGAAAGCATTATGAACAATGACTACACTCCAAATAGCAAAATACGCACGCCAATTACAATCCATTCATAGTACAAACCTGACATATCTTATGCCACTTATGGGATTTTAGCCCTGATAATTGGTCGTCTTTAGAAAACGCAGACCTGAGAGCACGCATCATACCCGTCGGAGTGCAGATAGACTTGACTATTTGCTTCACAATGAGCTCTTCTTTAGTGGACAAAACCCAAGGAGTGTGAGGTAGCTACACACGACCATTAGCACACACTCGACTGTGGCCAAAGTGCCTCCCTTCAAAATTACATGTAAAATAAGTAAAATTTATTAAAAATTCAAAAATAAATCTAGAAAAATTCCAAAAAATTCCACAAGCCTCCCTGCCCTATTGCCACTAATTTCTCAATTAAAAATATTTCCATAAAATGCAAAACTATTATTTGAAGGCAAAAAACCCTAATTTTAATACTTCACTTCATAAAAATTCATTTTAAATTCTAAAAATCAGTTGGAAAGTCATGGATGAATTAACATACATTGTTGACACTTGCTAGATGGCTAAAAATTCCACTCTTACACTTCATAACATATTCATGTGTTATATATTTTGATTTAATTATTCTTTAAAAAAATAGAAAAAATAAAAATAACAAAACAAATAAATCAAACTAAACAATATACACAAAACAAACATACCTAAAATACAATTGAAAAAGAAAAAAAAAACCATCAACAAACAAAATCTAAATTTAAAAAAAAATAAAAATCAAATCCAAATAAAACAAAAACACTAAGGTATTATATTTTTTTTCAGTTATTAGTGGTGTTTGTTTTTGTTTGACTGGATTCATTGCATTTGGGGGACTACTCAGTGCGCCTTCAGTTTATTACATACACATCCCTACGAGGTATTTATTTTGTGAGCTTTATTTATTTTGATTATTCATTAACCACAATTAATTGCTAAAATTAACTATATTCACCCACTTTTCCACGCGCATTCGTGCTAAACACGCAATTTTTTAATTTAAAAATGAACCAGCTGTTCACTTTGCACCTGCTACGTGTGCTTAAGAGGCACCTTAATTTTTAATAAAAATGAACCAGTCGTCATAAAAAGCACACGTTGACAAAAAAACGCTCCACATCACTATTAATTTTTAATTAATGAATTTGCATTTAGAGACCCAGTCTGGGAATCGTAATCCGGGTTTTGATAAAGCATCATTTCACCGTAATAATTTGTAATTAAAATTTTAAGAAGGAACCGTTGTTTTCTTATTAAGGTTTATAACCTAATAAAATGTCACCCATTGTTAATAATTTCTTAAAATGAACCCTTCATTAAAATAATTTCTCCTCACTGCACTTTTTTTTTCCTTTTAATAAATACGCTTTGTGGGATGGGTATGTAAAGTCCTCTTAGTTGAAATTGTTGGTCAAGGTTATGGTCAGGTCTTGATTTAGATTTCTATGGTTTGTATATGTGTTACGATTACGGGTACGATTTGTAGTTTTTTCCTTCTTTGTTGCCTAATACAGGGGTTTGGGTGCCTGTTTGTTGCATCGCATGAAGTTTTCAGTCGCATATGTGTAGAGGTCATGCCAAATTTTTCCTAGGATGTGGGTTGTTTGGGGTTGTAAATTGGTTAGTTATGTCTATGTGTGTGTCCTTCTTTTGATCGATTTCTTTTTTATAGCTATTCTGGTTGTTTTACAGGCATTCTTTGTGATTGTCTGTGTTGTGGTGTGTGTGTTTTCCATCTGAATGGCGCCCCACACTCCTCCTATCCAGTATGTCCCGCTGATCAATAGGGATTATTCTTCCCTACTGGCTTTTGAGCCTATAGCGAAGGCCGGACTTGCGACTTTCGTGGTTGCTTCATTCCCCTTGATTCCATATGATCCATCCCTATGTGATGAGTTCCTTACATCATACAGCAAGAAGTCGGGCCTGGTTCACAGTGCTTCCATGGTATTGACACCCTAAGGGTTAGGGAAGGCTTTGTCTCTTCCCTACAAAGGAGAGCCATTTGTTACAGCTAGACAATTATTCTCCAACGATGAGATTTTCAAGCTGTTATAGAAGCAGACCAAGGAAATTCTGGATGTCAAGAAAGTGATCAACACTTTAGGCGTATCTTTTTCCATGATTACTGATCCTCTTTAGAAGTTAGTCTGCCAGTTTCTCCAAGACAGGTTTATGCCTGCCAAAACACCATCCCATTACTTGTCCAATGAGCTCTTTACAGCTTCCAGGATGGTGTTAAAAGGGGTGGCTATTGATTGGAGCACTTATCTGCTTACAAAGATGAACTAACATTTTGTCAAAGTAACCAAAGGAAATGTCACAAATGTTACATATGGATTCTACTTGTATGCTTTCTTGACATACTCAGGCCTAAATAAGGGTGTGCTACCACCTCCTCCATCTGATCCAGTACCTCCCCCTCCACCTTCAAAAGAGTCAGACCTATTGATATAAAGGATCTTGATTTCCCTCCTCCATTGGTCATTCAGCGAAAGCGCTTGAAGCGTGTGGCAGATAAAACTCCCTCAATTCTTCCTTCAGTCATAATTCCTGCTACATCTGGCAGTGACCTCCCTGTTTATCTCACATGTAACAATTTGTTCAGGGCACATAGAGAGGGTTCCTTGGACATATCAATCCCTTTCTTGAATAGTTTAGTGTAAAGAGATGTTATTCCATTCCTCTGTAAAGAACTTTCAGTGACAGCCTGTGCTCAACAGCTATATTCTTCTTTTTATGAAGAACTGATGCAGTCCAAAGACCAGTTGCATAAGGCAACCTCAGAGCTAGCCTCTGCTAAAGACACTTGCAAATCTGTTTAAGCAGATGGAGCAACAAACCCAAATGATTGAGACTCAAAGAGAAGAGATACCTTCTTTGAAGATTCAGTTAACAGAAGCTCAATTAGAAGTCACTAAAGTCTCAGAGGAGAATGAGAGAATGTCCAAAGAAGCTCAAGAGTTTTAGACTCTTTTAGATGCAAAACTCTCAGCCTTACAGACTGCTCATGACATAGTGGAATCACAAGCTTCCCAAATCAAGTAGTTGAAAGACCAACTGACGCATTCACGGTCTGTTACTCCAAGCCCTAATGTTCATATGATTCCTTCTATCTCTAAGTAGGACTTGGCAGTTCTTCAAAGGCAGGCCACATTGTGTCCTTTGTTCCAAGATAAAGTGGAAAGATTGCAGTTCAGGATGGATTTGTTATGGTCAACATTTGAGCACTTCTAGGAGTATGTTCCTCTGGACCATTCTTTCTTTGTCCACTATCAATTGCAGAAATTGGTCTTCTACATGAAGCTTTCAACGATGGATCTTCCTCTTCCAGAGGATGGTTGGAGTGGGGCCTGGTCTCCTGAGTTGCTGATAGAAGTGGTTTGTATGGTGTTTGAAGATTCTGTGATGACGAATACCATGTTGCTGTCTTACATGTATCTACGGGGAGATTTATTGATTCCAGATGAAATAGATATGGCCTGCTATGTGGGGGATGTGGTTTTGCAAGCTGTTTTGTATGTCAACTATTTGGAATTGCAGATAGATGACATGTTTCAGTGCTATTCTTCTAAAGTGGCTACTTGCCCTGACAATTCCTGGCACTCAATGATTGATTCTATGGTCCTGAATCAACGTGAGAACACAGCTTCTACCTATGTACAGAGCACTAACCAACTGAGGGTGGATCTCCTAGCTCATCTTTCCAAAAACCATCCATTTGATTCAACCTTTTTTTATGCCTACTAGAGAAGATATGTCTTAGGTCCCTCTGTTCCTAGCCTATTGTACTATCAACAAATGGCTCATCGCTATGATACCTATCTTTCCCTTTATCAAACCAATTCAGCAGCAATCTTACCTCTTCTTTTCCAACCTCAATCTTTTCCTCAAATTCCCATATTTACCTATTGATCTTTTATCGAAGATAGAGTATTTTCTCCTTCTTCACCATGCCCTTCACCATCTATCCATATACCTTCTACTTTTCATGTTTATCAATTAATACCTTTCCTAACTAATTCCCTTAAATTTTTAGCCACTCCTTCTTTAACTTATTCCTCCTTTTATGATTTTGTCTACCCCTCTCTTCATCCTCTTTTACATATTCCACTTCCATCTCCTGCCACTTCTATTTCTCAATCCCCTCAGTTGGTTAGTGAATATGAAGGGTTTGATCAGTAGATTCCCAAAAGAAGAGGATGGAACTCGACTGATTCTCTTATAGGACCCCAGATTAACTGGCCAATAATTCCAGGGGATTGGACTACTGCCAGTCAAGCATACCAGAATTACCTTCATTTTGCTCACCAATATTCACAATCTCTAGATCTTTCAGTGAGATTGACAGCTCATTTTTCTTGGTATCTAGCATACATGCATAGGCATTCCTATAATGATCAAAAAGCCATTCCAAAGCTTTGTATGAATGTCAATGTGAACATTGACTCCCATCAGTTGGATGTCCTATATTTTCATGCCCTATGTCTACCTAGCAGATACCTTGTTTTGCTAGAAAGGATGTGTTGCCTGCAGTTCTTTCAAAATCCTCCAAAGACATTTGTAGATGAATCCTTCTCCATGGATCGTTTTCGAAACCACCAAGCCTTCAAACAAGATCATCTTCATTGATACCTTTGCAATGTATTTTGGATGATTCTTAATGATATATATCTCTCTTTTTGGAGGTTTCATTCAGATGGTTGTGTTAGTGTTTGTGTGTGTGTGTTGTAATAATTGTATGTGATGAGTTTGTGCTGATTGAAAATAATTTGTTCGAGAGCTCTTTTCAAGCTATTGATGGTGGATGGACGCCTATGGTGAAAAGTTGAAGAGAACCTCTTATATCCTTTACAAATTTGTTATGATTTTTTTTCAATGATTAATCATATGTGTTAATGAATAACGAAGTTTTCCTTTAGTAGTATTTTCTATCAAATACAGGTAATAAGTTGGGATCATGGTTTGGAGAGATTATTGAAGATCCTACAGAAGATAAAATTGAGCTCTTTAATGAACTTATATTCTTCTTTTCATTAGGTCGCGAGGATGCTTCCTTTCTAAGTGTGGGGATATGTTAAGAGTGGAAAAAGACTGAATTTTTGACAGATTTTTGTTGTTTTTGAGGTCTGAATGATTGATTTTTGATGGATTTAGAGTAATGTATGGTTGTTAATGGAAGTGTTTGAGAGTGTTTTGGATGATATTGATTATGTTTTGGAAGCTCATGATGATTCTCAGTAGAAATATGAAGCTCTATGATATTTTGATAGGTTATCATTAGTTCGTATACCTTCTGTATAGCTTCTGTTTTGTTCTGATTTTCTTCTGTATGAAGCATGGATTGATGATTGATGAAGATTGAGATCTTTTGGAAGCCTATTGAATAGTTTTTGATAGTTTGTAATGGTTTTAGTATGAGTTATGAGGTTCTGATGACCCTCTGTAGACCTTCTGTAGAGCCTCTATCTCTTCTCTCTAGCTGCTCTGGTACTGTACTGTACTGTTCTGTAGACCTTCTGTAAGTGTTCTATAGAATGTATGTGTGACTTTGGGAAAGTTTTCTAACTTTTGGAAAGGATGAATATAAGTTCAAAAGAGCTAAAACAAGTGGAAGAAGCTGTTGTTGAAGATTGAAGAGAAGACTGAGTGGTGACAGTGACAGTAGTGAGCTCTAAAGAGACACTGTAGTGGCTCTGGTGACTCTTCATATCAGACATACCTCTTGGGAGGTGCATCCATGACCTAAGATGGATTATTGAGAGTTATTAAGAGAGTATTGTAGTGAGGAGATGATGTACTATTGAGAGAGAGAGAGAGAGAGAGAGAGAGAGAGAGAGAGAGAGAGAGAGAGAGAGAGAGAGAGAGAGAGAGCCAGAGAGAGAGAGCCAGAGATAGTCAATTTTATCAAAATAGTGTAACTGTATATGAGAGATTGAGAGAGAGAACTATAAAGACATTGAAGATGAATACTATGTGATTGATTTCCATTCAAAGATGGTGTATTCTTCTGTGTTCTTTGCTATATTGGTGGATTCTATGAAGATGTTGAAGATTATGGTTGATTCTATCAAATCCGTGGGAGATATCTACTTTGATACTGCGTGAAGAATTACTGTTTTCTTTGTTTTGGTTATCAAAAGAATGAAATGAAAGCTTGTTGATGTTACAAGATATATTTTCTTGTAGCAGAATCTCCTTTTCCTTGGTGTTCCTCTTGGGGCTCCACTTATTCGTAGTTACCATGTTTAATTAGAATGCATTATTGTACGGTGGACTGATGTGTAGTTGTTTCTTTTTTTGTAGAGTCCGTTCGATGCTCCTTTGTGGCGGGACGAGCTTTCGGATGGTGAGGATGTATAGCTCGCCCTTGGATCCTTGGAGCTCACACACCCTTCTTTTTTGGTCACCTGATCTGTGTAGACATTTTCTAAGTAGTGATATTTTGCCATGATTGTACCAGTCGCTTTGATCATGTATTTATTTCATGTATTAGTGTTATGATTTAAGTACACTTTGTCTTTATTTACACAAATAATGATGCTAATAACAATGCTAATACCGACTATTCTATGGCGTCGCCAATAACTACGCTTTTTGCGATGACGGGGGAAAATTTCTTTATTTACATTTTTGTCACTTTTAACGTCGGTATAAGGCCTATATCTTGTAGTGGCAGCTATGCCTTGTAGTGCTTTCCTAACTACTTTTCTCTCTTTCTCTAGGCTTGCCATTACCTCCTCTACTAGTCTATTGTGGATTACTGTTTTGGTCAGCAAGTCATATTCATTGACCATGTCTTGGACCGCGACTGGGAATTCACGCAAGTCTAGCTGATTGTATCCTTGGTCTATGTTTACTCCTGACATTATTCCTGCTTCCTGCTGATTGTTTCCTTGGTCTATGTTTGCTCCTGACATTGTTCCTGCTTTCCGCTCCATGAGGTTATCAATCAGTCCGCCGAGCAGCTCTAGGCGCACTTTGCCCTCAATCTTGTTGTCCTTTTATTCCTACCACTATCTCTGAAGGTCCTATCAATGGGGCTCTGAGGCAGCCGACCATGCTTTGGGGTCTCCTCCTACTAGTGGGTTCCTTTGAGTTATTACGTCTAAGTGTGCTCCTTGTTATTGAAAACAGTCCTCAACTTATGTACACTCAGTGCTAGAGCTTTGTGTGCATAGTGAAAAATCAAGCTTTCCATTCTTTTGGTGCACGTGTAAAAGAAATCATTGTGGGGTGCGCAAACAAAACAAAACAATCATACAAGTATGGCTACCCCCTTGGCTTATCTACAACCTAGTATGGCTCCAAGCGTAGTCTTTGGTCACTCCTAAGGATTGGGCTGGTTCGACTATGAAAAGTGGTCTGATCAGAAAGCTTGGTCCAATTCTGAATGGTGGTCCCACTCTAAGATGGTCTGATTTGCTGGCCTGCGACTGTGAGCATCTGACTAGAATGTGTGTCTACTGCGACTTGACAATTGGTCCGAGTTGTGCATTGGTCCGGCGATCCCTGCGATTGGCGATTGGGTGTCCAACCAGATAGAAGATCCAATCAAACCAAGGGGTATGGTCCACTCTTGTAGTTGGATGGTCCGACTCTTCCAATTGGATGGTTTCTTCATGCTTGGTTCATGGCTACCTGAAAGGCTTTCCAAATCACATCTATGCCAAGTAAGGAAGGGTTTTGCATACCTGGATCAAAGGAAAAGCTCCAAAACTGAATACCACAATCTCCTCTAGTTAGCAGGTCCCTCTCTCTCTCTCTCTCTCTCTCTCTCTCTCTCTCTCTCTCTCTCTCTCTCTCTCTCTCTCTCTCTCTCTCTCTCTCTCTCTCTCTCTCTCTCTCTCTCTCTCTCTCTCTCTCTCTCTCTCTCTCTCTCTCTCTCAAGATCTCCTTAATCTCTCAAATGAAAAATGAGGTCTCCCTTGCCACTCCTAGTCTCTTATTGCCATGCCTAGGTCTGCACCTCGGGGGGGGAAGGGGGTCACTCATGAATATATGTATATATAACGTGAGTTCAAAATAAGGAGTTTTTAAAATACCATTTTTATACATTTTTTACATACAGAAGGGTGTCATATAAAGGGGTTACTTACAGATTGAATAGAAAAGGGTTGCGTTTTATTCAAGAAAAAATCATAGATTAGGATGTTTATAAATAGACCATGAACGCACGTTATATAGAGAATATATATCTAGTGAACCCCCCGAGGTCTGCACTTGAGATCGGAGTTTTCAGCCCGGAATGTGCCTAAAATTTGCCAAAAATTCCGGAATTTAGGGAAAAAATCTTCAACATCGAAGGCGGCAACTGCAACTAGGTTGATTTTAAGCGTCAAGCGAAGGACGGCTTTCAAAAGGCGCCCAAGCAACACTTGCGGATTTTTCATAATTTTTTTGACTACCGTGTGGGATGTCGGGAGCTCCCAGTCAGTTCGGGACACTGAGACGGATGTGCATGATTTTTCAGAGGCCGAATCAGAGCCCGGACGCGGAAGATGCCAGAAATCGGGCAAGAATGAAGAGGTGGACAAAAAAATTAAGGCTAAAGGGGGTGCCCTTTGGGAGGGGACACCCCCCCCCCCCCCCCCCCCCCCCCAAATCAAGCATGGAGCATCAAAGTAACCCATAGATCAGACATTAGCTAGCAAATCCTCCTTCTTTCCTAATCATATCACCGGTCTTTGTGCGAGATATGGCTGACCGAATGAAGAGATCAGAATCTAGTCTTTCTCTCTCCTCCCTCTCTCTCCTCTCTATGGGCTATTCATGTGCACTATCTTGAAGGAGGAATCGGGAAGGAGTTTAAAGGAAACGATGATGGAGATTGATGGAGATGCTGAAGATTGATGTGCAGCATTGGATTGAGAGAAATGGAGGCTCTGTCTGGTCACGCAGTCATTTAATGCGTCTCAGGTTTCATAAAAACACGGTATGACTATTTTTATGAAGGAATTTCTTGGGGGATTATTTGGTAAGGACACATGGTATCTCTTGGAATACATTCAAAATGAAAGAGTGGAGTTTGTTTGTTTCTTCTATATATTGAGCAGCGCATCAAGGGGCCAATCCCTGCGATGTAGGAGAGCTGCAGTGGGGCCGCGGTGATTCCACCGAGAGGTTGCCTCCCATGTATGTGATTATCGTGGCATTTATTGCCAATGTGTATGGGTTCTCCCTCTGTGGAGTTTATAGAAAGGGAAACGTTGGACTACAAAACTATAAACGCATAGACTAGGCTTTAGGACAGTTCGTCCTTTAGCATCAGATAGACGCTCCTGGCCCGTGAGGCCATGTTGGTGTGTTTATCTGTTATGAGCATGAGGTCCGGCTAGTGCTATAGCTAGTGCTGGCCCATTTGAGGTCCCTTTAGTGGTGTGTCTGTTGGGAGCTGCCAACAAGTGGTGGTTCTCGAATCTAGGGTTTTTAGGGACCAAAAAGTTGGTTTATGTCCTCTGACAAGGACCGTCAAGCCAAAATACAAAAAGCAAAACGTGATGAGTGGGCTAGATGGCGGTTGGAGATTGTAAGACGCTATTCTCCTCAAAGGAGCATCCTGATACGCATAAAAGGCAATGATCTTAGTAACCCAACTGCTGCACATAGTCCTTTAGGTGCAGGAGGAAGCGCAAGTTCTTCCTCTCTTCCACCAAGTCAACCCACTTCAAGTGGGGGTGTGATCCCATCAGCCCAAACTCCTATTGTTAATCCGATTGTCGTCATGGCACAACCCATTGCAATTCCTGCAGGGACGCCAAATCTGCCAGCTTTAGGAGTTCCTTTGCCCATTTTCAATGGATTAGCCGAAGAAGATGCAGAGTTTCACATTTGTGAATTCCAAAGATTAATGTTTAATTACCACATTAAAGATGAGGGACATCTTATTATGTTCTTTAACATGACATTAAAAGGAAGGGTTGTAGTATGGTATCATAGCATAGAGACTGGAACCATAACTACAATCGACCAATTTTATGCAGCTTTCCGAGGAGAATATGCCCCTGAAAGAGGTGGGCAATACTGGTTTCGTGTTTTGAATGTAACACTCCAAGAACCCCATGAGAATGTGAAAGCCTATGCCAAGAAGCTTAAGGAAGTGTTTCATAAGTTACAAACTTACATTCCTATTCCGCCGGCTACCCAATTGCAATACTTCTTGCATGGATAGGATTTCAATATTCAAGTACAATTGAGCAGTGTGGCTTTGGCTGATATAGACACTGCCATCACGTGGGCAGAAGGAGTAGAGTCACGACTACAAACAGCCTACTCCTCTCGAATAAATCTTAATGTGGGTCTAGTACCTGGAGGCAATTTGCAATTGATAAATGGAAGTCAAAGGGTGCCTATGAATAACCCTAATGGGAGAGGAAGCATGGTTCAAAATGTACCTTTATTGTGAGCTCCTCCCAGTGTGACTATGCCAATGGCTAGTCAGTTGGCTCCACCAAATGTTGGAGGCCAAGCTTCGAACCCTAATGTTGTTCCTGTGAGTCAACAACCAATGCTCAATCAAATTGTTAGGCCAATGGAACGACGGATAGACGATTAAGGCTATGAGTCTAGTGCCTCTAATGTCCTTGGCAAAGTTAAGAATATGATGAAGCACTACACTGACATGATTTCTGAACAATATCAGCAAATAGCTGTTGACGTCAATTTCTTGAAGAAGCAGCAGAATCTGATAGGAAGTCGGTGTCCTGAAGAGGGTGGTCCCTCAAGATTCAGCTGTAAGTGGTGTGGTGGACAACATTTCTCTAGAAGCTGTCCAAATGTTAAATGTGATATTTGTGGGAAGTCGGGCCACTTAGCCGCTACCTGTTGGAGTAAGATTAGTTCTCTCCAACAAGGGAGTAAACAGCTAGGTCCAGTTAATCATAGAGCGCAAGGTAATAACCTCCAGCAAAATGATGGACCAAGACAAATACTGCAAAGGGGAAAGGCCACTATAGAGGAGTTGCCACAAGGCAATGGAGTTAGCCTTATCGAGACTGTACACGTCAATGGCACTGAAACCTCTAACCTACGAGCCGTGATAAGAGGCCAAAAGGTTAAAGAGGGTGATAAAGATAATGCAAAACTGGTCGAGGAAAACCCTAAGCAAGGGGATAAGGGGACGCAAGTCCTGAATCCTGGCATGGAAGGTGGACCTCTAAGGCCTGTTGACAGAAAAGTTGATCCTAAGAAGGATGAGAAAGTGCCAAGAAAGAATGCAAGAGCTAAAAAAGAAGCACCAAAGCCAATCTCGAGACCAAAAGAGAGAATGGTTTGGTGAGAAAAGAGAGCTTTGGCTATCTATCATGATTTTGATTTAGTAAGTTCTCTTTGCAAAGTCAAACCAGATGTAAACCTCTTACAGTTGATTAAATTATCTCCAGGAGTACGCAAGGAATTCAAGAAGATCCTGCGTATTGGGTATATTGTAGAACCTTTGGGCATAGCACGAGTAGGGGAAGATTGGTTTGATCATGCTGAAAAGAATTGCCCTAGGGTTCCAGCATACGTGGATGGAATATTAGTGGAGCATGCTATTATAGACACTGGGTCCTTCGTCAATATCATGAGTTCAAAGTTGATGGAGAGGTTGGGTCTAGGCATCCAAAAAGATGGCTCCACCCTTCTTAGAATGGCTAATGATAGTCTAAGGCAACCAGAAGGTTGCTTTACTAAAGTCCATGTTACAGTTGCAAGTGTAGAATGCTTCTTGGACTTTAGGGTGATAAGATTTGCAGGACGTCCTAGCTATCGAGTCTTGCTAGGTAGGCCTTGGATCTTACGAACAGACTGTCAAGTCGATATACCCGTCGGTCGAGTGGTTCTAGGTAGAGGTGCTAATCGAGTAATAGTCGATGCTTACCCTGAGTCTCCTCAGAGTGAGAGAGCTCCTTTATCCTCTACTGAATTAGAAACAACAGATGATCCATCTGGTAGTGAGACATCATCCAGTGATGAATCTAAAGAGGGGTCCACTATAGAGGATATTTATCAGATAACTCTAAATGAGCTGATAGAGCCGCAAGATAGGATAAGAGACGCGGATGTGATTGAGTTGGACCTTGGCACGCCGAATGATTCGTGGCCAATTAAATTAGGTTCCATGCTCAGTTCAGCAGAAAGGGAGGACTATGTGTCCTTAATTCAAAAATTCCGCGACATCTTTGCTTGGAGTTATGACGAGCTAAGAGGCATTCCCCCCAGCCTAGCTATTCATACTATTCCTGTAAAAGAAGGCAGTCGTCCTGTGCGTCAAAAAGTAAGGCGTATGCCTTTTGAATTGAGGGACGGGCTATTTGAGGAGTTACAGAAGTTACGGAAAGCTGGTTTAATCTTCCCTGTACAACACACAGAATGGTGTTCACCAGTTGTCATTAGGAAGAAGAAAAACAACCAGATCCGACTATGTGTAGATTTTAGAGAGCTGAATAAGCAAACAGTTAAGGATTACTACCCGTTGCCATTTATTGACCAGATTTTGGATCAATTAGCGGGTAGGGAAATATATTCGTTTATGTATTGCTTTGTAGGATACAACCAGATGGAAATTGCAAAAAAGGACAAGTTGAAAACAACTTTCATTACTGTCTTTGGTACTTTTGTGTACCATGTGATGGCCTTTAGTTTGTGCAATGCACCTCGATCATGGCAACGAACAGCAGACAAGACCTTTGGTGACATCTCCCCAGATGAGTTGAAAGTATTTATCGATGACCTGGGGGCAGCCCACTGTAAGGGAAAGGATGTTGATTATTTTAAGAAAGCGCTTTGAGCATTGCAGACAATTTTGTATCGCTCTTAACCCACGGAAGTGTGTCTTTGGAGTGCCTTATGGGCTATTGCTAGGCCATGTGGTTAGTTCAATAGTATCGCAAACTGACCCTGAAAAGATCAAGGTTATAGTCGCTATGAGTCCACCATGCACTCCGAAAGATGTACATAGCTTTCTGTCATCGGTAGGGTACTATTGGAGGTTTATAAATGCCTTGGCAGAAAGGGCGTTGCCACTAACGAACTTATTATCCTTTAGCTGTCTATTTGTATGGAGCGGCCCTTGTAAGGTAGCTTTCGAGGATATGAAACAGGAGTTAATAAAAGCACCAGTTTTAAAAGCACCTAAAAGAGGCGAGGTATTTTATATATTTTCAGTAGCCACCATGCATAGTATCAGCTGCTCTTTAGCCCAAATCTGGGAGGAAAAGTGGTATCATCTGATAGCTTTTGCTAGTAAAAAATTGGGCATATCAGAAATAAACTACACATACATGGAGAAGTTGTGCCTTTTGCGATTGTCTTTGTGACTAAAAAATTCAGGCACTACATCCTCTGAGAAGGTAGTTTTCTATACGAAGGCGAAAGGGCTTAGACTGCTTATGGACAAGCTACAACTGCCTGATCGTCTGGCAAAGTGGTTAATCACTTTGCAGGAGTTCGATTATGAGATTAAGAGTAAGCCACCGAGGTTGCAGGGTATTGTGGAATGCCTTGTGGATTTTGGGGAGCTGAAAGAGACTTTGGCTGAAGGAAGTGATATTGAAGAAATGTTTAAAATTGATACATCTTCTATCCCATCTTGGTATGCTGCTATCACGCATTATCTATCAACGGGAGAGACTGGAGCTAGTTTATCAAAATCTAAAAAGAGGAAAATTAGAAAATAGGCTTTGAAGTTTTCCTTGATCGCAGGAATACTATATCGGCAGGGTGTTGATGATATCTATCGCCGATGTGTGATGCTTGATGAGGTTCCTTTCATCTTGGAAGAGTACCATGACTCTGCGTGTGGAGGGCACTTCGCTGGACGGTTGACGGCACAGAAAGGTGGCCGTCCATCTTCCAAGATTCCTTTGAGTATGTTAAGAGATTTGATACCTATCAAAGACATGGCAGCAGAGAGAATAGGAAACGCCCACTTAAGCCTATCATGGCTATCCTTCCATTTGAGAAGTGGGGCATTGACTTTGTGGGTCCTATCACCCCGTCGTCTACTACTCAGAAGAGATACATTATAGTAGCAACTTATTATTTTACAAAATGGTCAGAAGCGCGGGCAACAAGGTAGGACAATGCAAAAGAGACTGTAAGTTTTCTTTTAGAGCAAATTATCTACCGTTTCGGACCAGCGAAGGAACTAGTGTCGGACCGTGGAACCCACTTTTTGAATAAAGTGATCCAAAGCCTGACTGAAGCTTGGCAAATCAAGCACAACAAAACGACCTCTTATAATCCGCAAGCAAACGGACAAGTCGAAAGTACTAATAAGGAGCTTGTGGGTATCTTGTTTAAAATAATCTCTGAGAAGAAATGAGACTAGGACAGGAAGTTGTATGTGACAGTATGGGCGTACAATACAACGTTCAAGCAAGCTACCGGCCATACTCCATTTAAATTAGTTTATGGGGAAGAGTGTGTGTTACCCCTTGAAATCGAGTTGCCAACCATATGGTTTGCAATTAACCACTCTTTGGGAGACGAGGATGAACTCTTTGAACGTTTCACGACCATAGCCCACCTGGATGAGCTAAAATTGCAGAGCTTATTACACCAGGAGGTAGCTAAACGTCAGATGAAGCAGTTGCATGACCTTAAAGAAAAGAAGTTACCTTTAAAAAAGGGCAATTAGTTCTGTACTACGATGTGTGTAGGGAGCTGTTTCCAAGGAAGCTGGAACCTAGATGGGATGGCCCCTACAAGATTGTCAGGATAGGGAAAAATAGGTCTATGGCTCTACTAGTGGATCTGCAGGGAGTAGAATTTAAAAATAAGGTTAATCTTAATAAGATTAAACCTTATTATTTCTAAGTATGCTAATGCAGAAAAAATGCATTGCAGGTCCAGACTGGGGTTGATTGGAGACCTGCAAAAGGAGCTTAAGTTGGTTGATGGGGCGGTTAATCCCTTATTTGGAGCACCCATATCTAGAGCAGAGATACTATCACGGGAAGCTTATCTAGTGGAACAAAGGATACAAAGTGATTGAGGAAGAAGGCGGAACCTTTGTGTGGGAGATCAAAGTCTTCTGCCATCATTACTTACGAATGTTGACAAGTATGCCTGTTGAGTTTAATGAAGAAGGTGGGATGGAGCCGTTAGTTTATCCTCTAAACATGCTAAATTTTGAGTATCATAATTACGAATAGAGGAGTTCATGATGGCAAGCTGTGTAAAGCCATTGTGGACGTACACATTATATTTTGACGGACCGTCTAGGGGCCCTAATAAAAGAGTGTTGGAGTAGTAATCCGAGATCCCCGATGTAGAGTTACAATGAAGTTAGCTGCTTATCTCGGAGTAGGATTCACTAACAACATGGTGGAGTATAAAGCCTTGATTATGGGACTGCATATTGCCAAGCAAGGTGGTATTCGGCGGTTGTTAGTAAAAGGGGATTCCCAGTTGATCTTGAATCCACTAGATGGGACATACATAGTGCGGAATCCCATCCTTTGTATGTATCATCGAATTGCCATGACCCTACTTGAGGAGTTTGAGAAAGTGTCTCTTCAGCTGATTCCACGTTACTGGAATCAGTTTGCGGATTCATTGGTAAACCTTGCTTATGAAGAAGACCTTTTCTTCAACTGTGGTCCTAGTTTGGATATTGCTATCAATAATGAGACGGTCGCTTGTGGGGAATGTTATCAGAGCATGCAATATATGGCAGGCGATGGTTGATATGGGTGATGCAAAGAGTAGCCGAGACCCATCTACCGTTGTTATCCTGGACTCATAGGCTGATTATCCAACATGTTATGTGTACGCCTCTTGCTATATATGCAGGAGGGATGGGTCACAATCTTATGCATTTAGCTTAGGGATGCGAGCCCTATTTTTCCTTCTTAAAAGGGAGCATATTATTGTATATTGGTACTATTTTGGGGAGGGAAGTGTAGGTGCTATTCTATTTGATCTCGTTAGGCCAAGAGGGCTAGTTTTACGAGGTTTTAGTGTTTTATTTCATTAGGCCAAGAGGGCCGATCAGTTTTTGTAGTGAAATGCTTTATTTCATTAGGCCAAGAGGACCAATCATCTGTTTAGTTCGGGTGCGGTTAATGGTTTCTTGTTTTAGTCCTGTGCTAGACAGGTTCAAAGAAGAGCTTGGAAGGAGCCTATGTCGTACGGAAGCTTCTCATGGCCCTATCTAGGTGATATCTCTCCTTTACAAGTACCGTGTTTTTTATGCTATATGTGACTGTGTACTTGTAGGGGATTTTCTTTTCTTGTTGGGGACCGGCGTCCAAGGCATGAAGTCCCAGGTTTAGGTTACGTATGTCTGAGGGAGGTGTGAGTAGTCGTTGCCTCCTGTAAAGACATTGCCAAGCATCGAAAGACCTGTTTTAGAAGGCAATTCTAGTGACCCTGTTCTGCTAGCCTGCTAGGCATGTCAAGATTGTGGGAGAGAAGGAAGGAGTCTCACTTGTAGCTTTCTTGCTTGCACAATGGGGGAATACACACAAGGGTGGAGGCTGAAAACTGTTTTCCTCTTCTTAGTTGTGTAAGCCAAAAAGAACTCTCATACAAAGAAATAGAAGAACCCTATATATGGGTCTCAAACCAAACTCAACTAACTAAGGTAGCATACTAACTGAGCCACGAACTAGAGTAGATAAGGATAGCTATCATGTAGCTATTATTCATGGGCGGTGTACCAACCGCATCTGCAACTGACACATCGGTGACATAAATGCACAACGGTCACCCTGGCATATCATGAGTGGAGCTCGATATCTCAACACTCCCCCTCGAGCTCAATCCCAATTCCTGCACACCAAGCAGGTCTTTGAACTTGCGCAGCTTCTCTGTGCCCAATGCCTTCATAAATATGTCAACTACATGATCCTCTGTGCTGACATAAACTAGATCAATAAGACCTAGTAAAACCCTCTCCCGCACATAGTGATAATGCACCTCTATGTGCTTTGTTCTAGCATGATAGACTGGGTTATTTGCCAAGTGTATACTACTCATGTTGTCACAATAAATGACAACTGGCCCATTTGTAGGCTGATGCATATCATAAAGTAGCTTATGCAACCAAGCTACCTCACATGCAGCCATTGCTACACCCCTGTACTCGGCCTCTATGCTCGACAAGGCAACTGTAGGCTGTTTCTTGCTGCTCCAAGTGACTGCATCACTCCCAAAAGAGAACACATATCCATTGGTAGATCGTCTATCAGAAATACTACCAGCCCAATTAGCATCAGTGTATCCATGCAACTGTATCTGAACCCCAGTCTCATAAAATAGTCCATACTGCAATGTGGACTTCACATACCTAAGTATGCGTCTAGCCGCATCCAAATGCGGTTTCCTTGGAGCCTGCATAAACTGACTTACCAGTCCAACAACATAGCTCAAATCTGGCCTGGTAATAGTCATATAAATCAAGCTTCCTGCTATGCATCTATACATAGTAGGGTCTTCCAGAAGCTCACCTGCATCTGCGCTCAGCTTCACATTCTGCTCCAAAGGAACTAAAATAGGCTTACAGCCTATCATCCCATATTTGGACAGCATGTCCAATCCATATTGCCTTTGCAAGAGCTGTATCCCACTTGGTGATCTAATCACCTCAATGCCCAAGAAATAACACAGCTCTCCCAAATCCTTCATCTCAAACTTCTGCTTCAATAGCATTTTCACATGAAGGATATCTTCATCACTGTCACCTGTCATAATCAAATCATCAACATAAATGACAAGTAGCATAATACATTTCTCTGTTTTTCTCACATAAAGTGAAAAATCTGCCTTGGAAATCTAAAAGCCAATAGTGACAAGATACTATCCTATCTTGCCAGACCATGCTCTAGGTGCTTGCTTCAAGCCATACAAGGCTTTCTTCAACTTGCAAACAAACTCAGGATGAACATCATGCACATAACCTGGTGGCTGCTCCATATAGACCTCTTCTTGCAAGTCACCATGCAAGAAGGCATTCTTTACATCCATCTGATGTAAAGACCATCCCTTTGATGCAGCCATAGCAATGACTGCTCTTACGGTTGCCATCCTTGCAACCGGACTGAATGTTTCTTCATAGTCAATGCCATATGTTTGTGCATACCCCTTGACTACTAATCTTGCCTTGTATCTGTTCACAGAACCATCTGCATTGTGCTTTACCTTATAAACCCACTTACAGCCAATTGCATTCTTACCTTTAGGCAAAGGTACCAATTCCCATGTAGCATTTGCTTCCAAGGCATCCATTTCTTCATCCATGGCTTTCTCCCATTTTTCTTTTCCCATGGCTTGCTCAAAAGAAGTGGGTTCTGGTTCCTGTATCATCTTGACCATATATGCATAGTGAATGGCTGTAAATCCATCATATTTCAACCTATCCACATGATACCTAACTCTGGTAGACCTGTGCAAAGTAGGTTCACTCCCAGGTGCTCTCAAAACATCCCTGGTCTTCCTTACTCCAGGTGTAACAATAGAAGGAATACCCAACTCATCATCAATGCTCTGTTCTAAGCCACTGGATTCACCATCCACATAAGAGTGACTTGCATTCACATCAAACATGGGCTGATCTACCTTCTCTTTTCCTTTTTGTGATACCTACATACCACTATTTGCATTGTTTTGAGAAGATTCTCTTGATCTCAATCTGCCTGTCCATGGCGAAGAATGTGAACCACTGCTAGAGGACGCTCCAGGTCCACTAATATTTTGTGACTGCTACTGTGAATTTTGTGCAGCATTACCATTTTGTGCATCTACATCATCAATCACATTTATTGGTTTATACCAGCTACTCATCTCATCAAAAACAACATCTCTGCTCACTGTAAACTTACGAGTAGAAGGGTTATAGCATCTATATGCCTGCAGAGAGTAACCAATAAAGATGCACTTCTCAGCTTTTGGATCCAACTTGGATCTCAACTCATCTGGCACATGTACATAGGCAATGCAACCAAAAATTTTCAAATGAGAAATATCTGGTTTCCTACCAGCATACCTCTCCTCTGGAGTCATCCCATGTATTGCTGCAGTGGGAGTCCTATTCATTATGTAGACTACTGTAGCAACTGCTTCAGCCCAATAAAAATCTGGCAGGTCTTTTTCATTGAGCATGGCACGAGATACCTCTCCAATATGCCTGTTTTTTCTTTCTGCAATTCCATTTTGCTGTGGGATATGACTGCATGAATATTGCTACTTTATGCCATGCTCCTGCAAGAACCTTGCAAACTCATTTGAGAGGTACTCTCCTCCTCCATCTAACCTTAGGCATTTTATTTGCAGGCCTGTTTCTTTTTCAACCATAGCTTTAAGAGTTTTAAAATGCCCAAAAACTTCACTTTTCTTTTTCATAAAATACACCCAAACTTTTCTGCTATAGTCATCAATAAAAGTGACAAAATAATGACAGCCTCCAAGAGATGCAGCTTTAGTAGTCCACACATCAGAGTGGATTAATTCCAATGGCTTCTTACTCTCTTGAACATGTCTAGGAAATGGTTTCCTTGCCTGTTTTCCAAATTGGCAGGCTTCACATACCTTATGCATTTCTGCAACCTTGAATTTAGGCAATCCTGCAACAATATTTTGGGCCTGCATTGATTTAAGTTGATGTACATTAACATGACCAATCAGTTTATGCTAGATATCAATATCTGCAACTACACCGGTCCCATGTGCAAACATTGCTGCAATCAATTCAGACATGTCTGCATCCAACGCAAACATTCTGCCCTTCTTCTTTCCTTTTGCTATCAAGCGACCTTTATTTTTCATATCCTCAACAAAGCATCCATGAGGATTAAATCTGACCTGCAAGCCCTGCTCAACTATTTGACCAACAGAAACCAGATTCTTGGTGATATTCGGGACATGAAATACATCGGACAAGTATTTCTTTTTCCCATCTTGCATAGACAAAGTAATTTTTCCAATCTGCACAATAGGATGTGCAGTATCATTACCAGTCTCCACAAATCCTGGTTTTTCCATTTTCCTTGCATCCTCCATTCATTCTGCATGACCTATCATGTGGTTTGATGCACCTGAGTCAACATACCATACATCGTTGCTTTCTTCTGCACTTGTCACAGAATTATTCATGTGCTGCACCATAAACAAATGCTCATTTCTGTCATCACCCTGTCTACTAGAAGATGCATAATTCCCTTGTTGCAGTTTTCCATTCATGATGCCATTCTGCTTTTTATAGTAGTCTTTAGCCATATGACCTATTTTACCACAGTAGTAGCATTCAACATTGCTGTTTGCATTTTGCCCTCTTTGCCATCCACCACGACCTCTTTGGCTCTCCCTGCCTCTAAAGTTACCACGTCCTCCTCCATAGGACTGGTTTTCTTGAGTTTGCTGCATATTCTGATTTCTACCATGGCCTCCAAATCGGCCTCTACCTCTGCCTCTACCTCTTCCAGCATTTGAGTAGAAGACAGCTTCTTTTGAAGTTCCTCCTGAAGAAGACGCACCACCATTTCTCTGCTCCTCAGAAATTAGAAGAGCAATCAACTCCTCAAAATCAGGAAATCTTTCACGGACGGAAATGGATGTTGGGAACTGTGCATAATCCTTTCCTAGACCATTCAAGGTCACAGAAACTAAATCATCATCTTCCACTGGCAACCCAATGGAAGCAAGTGCATCTGCAATCTTCTTCACCTTCATGTGGTAGTCATTGATGCTCATATTTTCTCTTTGCACATTATGCAACTCTTGCTTGAGCTGCATTTTCCTAGCTTGAGTATTTGTGCTATACATTTTTGACAAAGTATCCCGTGCCTCCTTTGGCGTACTTGCATCCTGAATATGCACAATCATAGAGTCTGAAATACTGATAGACAACCAGTACATAACTTTCCTGGCTCTCTCATGCCATGCTTTAAATGCCTGCATTTGCTGTTGATTGGGAACATCAGGAAGAACTGGTTCTTCTTCATTTCCTACAACAAATTCCCAATATCCTTTTTCCATAAGGAAATTCATCATTCTAAACTTCCATGCTTGGAAGTTGTTCTTGTCAAGCTTTTCAGTGACAATCTATGAAAGAGAATCAGACGCCATTACAGAACACTGCAAAAAATTCTGTCACTGCAAAGAACACAGCTTCAGCCTCACAAGGGCAAATCTGCAAAACTGGCGAAAGTAGTATTTGACCACACATTCACTTCCTAGTGACGATTTTGCATATACAGGAACCAAGGATGATTCTGTAACTCACAATGTCTCTGCACACGGGCATACGATGCAATTTCTACAGTAACTTTTCACTAACCTATAGAACAGTGGTTGCACAACATAAAACTGGGCCTTTTCCTGAGTGCGTGCAGAAAACTTCCGCCTCCAAAACAGGCCCCGAAATGGCCTCAAATCAAAAAAACAGGGTCCCCAAGGGCTAAAGCCCTTTCCACAGCATATATTGCCCTCTTGCGTCACCACAAAGGGCATCTCAACCTGAGACAATGTACTCTTGCAATTTCCGGTTGTGCCACCTACAGAGATCTGCTCCCAAAACAGAAAATGAAAGCAACACTGCTCCTCTTACCAGAACACCGCGAGCTTGGCTTGCTTTCTTGAGCTCCTTACCACGAACAAGGCTCTGATACCATGTCAAGATTGTGGGAGAGAAGGAAGGAGTCTCACTTGTAGCTTTCTTGCTTGCACAATGGGGGAATACACACAAGGGTGGAGGCTAAAAACAGTTTTCCTCTTCTTAGTCGTGTAAGCCAAAAAGAACTCTCATACAAAGAAATAGAAGAACCCTATATATGGGTCTCAAACCAAACTCAATTAACTAAGGTAGTATACTAACTGAGCCACGAACTAGAGTAGATAAGGATAGCTATCATGTAGCTATTATTCATGGGCGGTGTATCAACCGCATCTGCAACTGACACGTCGGTAACATAAATGCACAACGGTCACCCTGGCATATCACGAGTGGAGCTCGATATCTCAACAAGGTAGCCATTCTAGGAGTTCTTGTTAGTTGTGAGGTAGTTAGAGAAGCCTGCCCGAGGAAAAAATGATGATGATAGAGAGAAGAAAAGGCAAAAAAACCCTAAATATCTCAAAGGAAAAATATATACAAAGGTGTGTAAAAAGGGGTTCTAACCCCTATACAAGAATAGCAAAAGGAAAAAATCTTAAAAGTAGTTGATCATTGCCTTGTGAAGGTTTGGTAGGTTCCTGGGGATGAGTCAGACCCGAGGCCGATGCCTTGCCCTTCCTTGGGATGACATCTTGCCATAAGGAAAAGAATGGAAGGTTGGAGCAAAAATAAAAGTGAGCGTTCGAAAAGGATTAAGTGTCGCCTCTCAAGGGCTTGGTAGGTTCTTGGGTACTGAGATAGGACCCGAGGCCGATGCCCTGTTCTCCTTGGGTCACTATGCTCAGCTCCCTCCTTTTTACACGCCCGAGTATGGAAAAATAAAAACCTAAAAGAAGAAATGCGCTAAAAGAAAATACTTCTTGATCAGGCTATAGGAGTCCTCACCTAGTAGGAGCTTTTGGGTGTGTTGTCCTTAGTTAGGTAGGTAGTTCAGACCACCACTTAGGGCGACCTCTTTGATAGTTCTTTTTGGTTTGGCCGTGTTGGAGCAGTCGGTTAGTGACTAGCTTCGGATCTTCTATCAGATTATGCTAGGCCTACTCCTTGTAGATTTCATGCCTTGGTTTTGTCAAGGGTAGGGTGAGCATTGTGTTGTGTTTTAATATGTATCTATTTTGTATCAGCTTGATGCTTCCTTTGGTTATTTGCTGCAGATCTGTTGTGGGATTTGATGAGCTGAGTCGCCTTATCCCATGGTCGCCAATGAGAGCGGAGTTTTGAGTCCGGATTGTGCCTAAAATTTGCCAAAAAATCCAGAATTTAGGGAAAAAATCTTCAACATCGAAGGCGGAAGCTGCAATTAGGACGATTTTAAGCGTAAAGCGAAGGACGGCTTTCAAAAGGCGCCTGAGCAACACTTGCGGATTTTTCATAATTTTTTCGACTGTTGTGCGGGATGCTGGGAGCTAGCAGTCAGTGTAGGATGCCGAGACGGACGTGCATGATTTTTCAGAGGCCGAATTTGAGCTCGGATGTGGAAGATGCCAAAAACCGGCCAATAATGAAGAGGTGGACAAAAAAATTAAGGCTAAAGGCCCCCCCCCCCCCCCCCCCACCAAATCAAGCATGGAGCATCAAAGTAACCCATAGATCAGACATTGATGGGACCCAAAACGGGCCGGCACTGGCTCGTGCACTAGCCGGACCTCTATCTCACTCTCTCAACAACCCCACGGCCTCGCGGCCAGGAGCGTTGATGGCACATACATTGCCTTCCTAGACATCTTGCGTTTGTATTACGTCATTTGTAGTCCACTCTTCTCTCACCCACTACTCCTCAAAGGGAGTCCCTTACACATTGCCTAATGGCACGAAGCACGGACATAGGGGGTCCTCCAACGGCTGAGTGCCGCCACCCCTCTGCGACTCTCCTACACCTTGGGGATTGGCCCCTCGGTGCGTCGCTCAACATATAAACATTTCATACAAAATCCACTCAAGGTATCAATTGATCGTATACAGGAATGTACCATTGTCCTTACTTCTCTTTCCCCCAGACCCCATGACTAGCCTATGGCTTAGGGTGTCATGTCTCTCACTCAACGTGGGTCAAGGTCCTAATGAAAGCAATTGCTGTGCATCCAGGATTTCTGATACCTTTAAATATTTCCATGATTTATGCATATTGTGGATGCTAAGTGCTCAAACAATTATAAAATCAACATTGTGCACATGTGGAAAACATCATTTTAATGGTTTTCAGCTACCGTTCTTATGCGGCGTTGCATGAACCTAGCACCGAGGAAACCCTCATGCTACTAGGCCCTTATTTTATAATTATTCACCGACCTATATGGTATGCAAACAAAAACCAGCAAGTTTTCATCGGTTCACTCAGCATTTAGACACATTTTAACCACTCTACCCTCCCATCGATCAAATGTTGCATTGTTGCATAGATTTATAAGGCATTTTGCCATCATTTTATGTGTAAAAAGCGGAAAAAGACACACTAAAACAAAAAGGTGGGGCTAAACTAAGGCAAATCCTCATGCTTCAGTCCCCACAAACATTCACGAACATTGTTCTTAATTTTCATTAGTTTTCCGCACCCAAAATGCATTTTTCCCCTATTTTTAGTGGTTTTTATCTATTTTCCTTGTATTTTCCCTTATTTTTAGCATTATTTAATTACTAAAAATTCAAAATATGTTATGGGTTGTGGCCCTTAGTTCCTTCTTGCAAAAAAAATGAAAATTTAGTTGGTGTTCCTATTTATTCTTCCATTTTTATGCTCAAAAACATCATTTTTTCTTGATTTTCCATATTTTACGTGTTTTAGTGCATTATTTTGGGCCACAAGATGCATGTTTTTCTGATTTTCTGATTTTGATCAACAAATACTCATGGAAAACAGCAACATAAACAAATTTTAGCCCACATGAACAACATTTTATCAATCAAAAGCCATGAAATCTCAAATTTCATTTAAAAAAAATTGAATTACCGCTTATTTGCGTGTTTCAGGTTTCATGTCCATGGCTGCAAATCTGAAAATCAGCAGCACTTCATGCTCATGGTGATCACACGTCACCATTTCCAGCCCGTGGAGCGATCCGATCGATGCCAGACAAGGCTCCACCATTCTTTCTTCTTCCTTTCTCTTCCCACATGAATCCCCACTTAGAGGAGAGAGAGGGAGGAGAGAGAAAGATTGATTTTCTCTCTGTCTCTACAGGCTGCCATATCTCGCGTGGGATGGAGCGATGTGAAGCGAGGAATGAAGGTAATTGTCTGTTGTGATTGCCTCTATGGCTTGCTTGACAACCATGACATCCATTTGGGGGGGGGGGGGGGGGGGGGGCGCCGTTTTTTTCGCGACGCTGCTGCACGCCGCCCCCCTTCTACTTCGTTTTTTTTTTTGAGGGGGGGTGCCCCTTCCCAAAGGCACCCCTTCACTTCTCCCTTTTGGGCACCTCCTTAATTTTGACCGGCCTTTTGGCCCTTTTCCCAGCCTTTCATGCATACGGTGTCCGAATCCAGTTCTGAAAATTTATGTGGGCTCATCTCAGCATCCTGGACTCGTCGGTAGCTTCCTGACTTGCACAAGCACATGGAGAAATTACTAAAAATCCGTAGGTGTTGCACGGGCGTCCTTAGAGCATTTTGACGCTTAAAATCGTCGTCCTAGGTCAAGCCGCCGCCTTTGACATTGGATATTTTTCCCTTTATATTCATAATTTTTAGCTACTTTTAAGCAATTCTCGGCACCAAAATTCCGCTCTCATTGGCGACCACGGGATAGGGCGACTCAGCCCGTCGAATCCCACAATAGATCTGCACAAAACAACCAAAGAAAGCATCAAGCTGATACAAAGTAGATATATACAAAACACAGCACAATGCTCTCCCTACCCCCTGACAGAACCAAGGCATGACATCCACAAGGAGCAGGCCTAGCATCATCTAATAGAAGATCCGAAGCGAATGACTGACCACTTGCTCCAACACAGCCAAACTAAAAAACACTATCAAAGAGGTCGCCCGTAGTGGTGGTCTGAACTACCCTCCAACTAAAGACAACACAACTAGGAGCTCCTACAAGGCGAGGACTCCTATAGCCTGATCAAGAAGGATTTTCTTTCAGTTCATTTCTTCTTTTAGGGTTTTTATTTTATTAACATACTTGGGCATGTAAAAAGGAGGGAGCTGAGCGTAGTGACCCAAGGAGAACAGGGCATCAGCCTCAGGACCTGTCTCGGTACCCAAGAACCTACCAAGCCCTCACAAGGCGACACTTAATCCTTTTCTAACGCTCACTTTTATTTTCGCTCCAACCTTCCTTGCTTTGTTATTTTTGTTTCCCCAGCAAGAAGCCACTTCTAGGAAGACAAGATATCGGCCCCGGGTATGACTTATCCCCAGGAACCTACCAGGCCTTCGCAAGGCGATGATCAACTGCTTATACATTTTCATTCCTTTTCTTTTCTTTGATAGGGGTTAGAACACCTTTTTACACACCTTCGTATTTATATTCATCTTTTGGGATGTTCAGGGTTTCTTGGCATCATCATTATTATCTTCTGGCAGGCTTCTCTAACTGCCTCACAACTAATAAGAACTCCTAGAACGGCTGCCTAGCAGGCTAGAAGAACAGGGTCACTAGGACTTCCTTCTAAAACAGGCTTTCGATGCTTGACAATGTCTTTACAGGAGGCAATGACTACTCCGACCTCCCTCAGACATACTTCGCTTAAACCTGGGACTTCATGCCTTGGTTGCCGGTCCCCAACAAAAATATATCCCCTCGACAAGTACAAATACACATATAACAGGAAAGAAAGGTACTCGTAAAGGAGAGGTATCACCTGGATAGTCCACAAGAAATTTCCATCGCAGCAAAGGCTCCTCCAGGCTCCACCAAATTCCACGGATCACAAAACCTGTCCAGCACAACACTTAAAACAAAAACCCGATTAAACACACCCGCACTAGACAGGGAAATGGCCCTCTTGGCCTAATGAAATCAAACATGACTTTGCCAATAGATTGGCCCTCTTGGCCTAATGAAATCAAACAATACTTCGCATAACATCCTCCTGGAAACAACTATGATGGACATCAAAGCATAACATTCCCAGGGGAACAGAGGCTCGTAGCCCTAAACTAGGTGCATTAAATTATGACCCATCCCTCCCGCGTATATTGCAAGAGGTGTTCGCATCACATGTCGTCTAATCAGTCTGTGGGTCCAAGATAATAAAGGCAGATGAGTCTCGCCTACCCTCTGCATCACCCAGATCAACCATCGTCTGCCAAAGAGGGCATGTTCAGAAAGCATACCCCACAAACGACCAGGTCCTGTCTCATCGTCAATAGATATATCGGGACAAGGGCCACAATTAAAGAAGAGGTCTTCTTCATACGCAAAATTAGCCAATGAATCGGCAAACTGATTCCAATTCCGTGGAATCAGCTGAAAAGACACTCTATCAAATTCGTCTAGCAGGGCTATGACAGTATGATGGTACATACAAAGGATGGGGTTTCGTACCATGTACGTCCCGTTGAGTTGATTTATAACCAACTGAGAGTCCCCTTTCACCAACAACTGGCGGATACCACCCTTCTTTGCAATATTCAAACCCATAATCAGGGCTTTGTATTATGCCATATTATTGGTAAAATTCACCCCGAGATAAGCAGCTAACTTCATGACAATGCGTCGTCGGGGGTCTCGGATGACAATTCCTACACTTCCTTTTTTGCATGGACCCCTGGACGCCCCATCAAAGTACAAGGTGTACGCCCATAAAGGGTTTACATATCCCGCCATCCTGAACTCTACTCGTAATTATGGTAATAGAAATTCAGCATATTCAACAGGTGGACTGTAGGCTCCATCCCTCCATCATCATTGAATTCAACAGGGATGCTCGTCAAAATTTGTAGGCAGTGATGGCAGAAGACCTTGACCTCCCAAATAAATGTCCCGCCTTCTTGCTCAGTCACCTTGTATCATTTGCTCCACCAAATGAGCTTTCCCTGATGATACCTCTGTTCTAAATATGGGTGTTCTAAATAAGGGATCTGACGACCCATCAACCTCTATCACGATTTTCTTGCAAATGTTTGATCGATCTCGCCTAGACCTGCAAGGCAGTCATAGTATTAGTGCAATCAGAAATAATAAGGCTTAATCTTATTAAGATTAACCTTATTTTTAAATTCTATCCCCTCAAGGTCAGCTAACAAGACTGTGGATTTATTCTTTCCTATTCTAACGATCCTATAGGGCCCGTCCCATTTGGGCTCTAGCTTGCCTGGAAATAATTCACGCCGTGCGTCATAATACAGAACAAGCTGTCCTTTCTTGAAGGTGTATTTCTTGGCTTTGAGGTTGTATAGCTGCTTCATTCGGCGCTTCGCCGCTTCTTGGTGCAATAAGCTCTGCAGCTTAAGCTCATCTAAATGTGCCAGTGTCGTCAAGCGCTCAAAAAGTGCATCTTCATCACTCAAAGAATGATTGATGGCAAACCGAATAGTCAGCAGCTCAATCTCTAAAGGCAAGACACACTCCTCTCCATATACTAACTTGAACGAGGTATGGCCAGTGGCTCTTTTGAAGGTCGTATTGTAGGCCCACACTGCCACGTATAACTTTTTATCCCAATCCCGTTTCTTTTCCGACATAATTTTGGACAGGATGCCCACAAGCTGCTTGTTGGTGTTTTCAACTTGCCCATTGGCTTGTGGGTTATATGGGGTTGTCTTGTTATGCTTGATTTGCCAAGTCTCTATCAAGCTTTTGATCACCTTATTCAGGAAATGGGTTCCGCGGTCCGACACTAATTCTTTCGGGGACCAAAACGGCATATTATCTGCTCTAAAAGGAAACTAGCAGTTTCTTTAGCATCATCTTTCCTTGTTGCACGTGCTTCTGGCCGGGCTCTCACCTGTGCAATTTGTAAATGTAGATGGACAGTGGAAAGGAAGCTAGGAAGATAGAAGAACAATGGGAAAAATGGCCTAGGCTACGGCCGGCCATGTAAAAAAGGAGAAAAGGGGATGACCGCCCAAAAGGGATTTAGGGTTTTGTATATAAAGTTAAAAAGTGAATGGAAAGCTCATTCTTGTGTGTGGCAAAAAGTGGCTCTCCTCTTCTTCTTCTTCTTCTTCTTCTTGCTTGCGCTTGTGCTTGAGAGAGGGAGTGTGAGAGTGTGAGGGAGACAGTGTGTGAGGGTGAGGGACTATGGGGTGGAGAAGCTCTCCATCTTCTCCTCTCTTCTTCTCTTCTCTTATCTTCTCTTCTCTTCTCTTGCTCGCGGCTATGGAGCTTGGAGCGTGGAGCTTGAGGATGGAGCTTACTTGAAGCTTGCACTTGGATCGTGGAGCTACCAGAGTGTGCGGGAGAGGAGGTAACTCGATCAGCATGGAGGTAAGCTCACTACACCCGTAGATATGGATGGCGCATCGGCTAGGTGAGAGATAGCCATTAGTGCTTGGCTTGAAACGCTTGAAACAATAAGTGGTCCGTGGGTCTTGGTGGTAGAGCGAAAGCTGCCACATTTTGGTTCCATTGCCGGGACAAATAGATTCAAGCCTTGAGCGCTTGCGTGCTTCAAATCGAGCATCAAAGTAAGGGCTTTCCCCAAATTGGTGTTTGAGATAGGTAGGAAGTAAGGGGGTTGAGGATGGTATTTGATCTCCTTGGCAAGTAGGTCTTTTGCTTTTTTGAGATTTATGTTGTGAAATGAAGTAGTGTAGGTATTTATCTTGTGAACTGGATGCATTAGAGTAGGAGAAAAAAAAGACACGACCCGGCCAGAGGGAAAGGAATCGTTGGAGGTGGTGCAGAAGAAACTGAGCATCGCACGCAGGGCCTTGCATGCAGGGCTATAGATGCCACCCCAACCTGCGGAGGTTAGGCTGGGCTTAGAAGAACAACGAAAGTACCTACTATTGGCCAACCTAACCCCCCAAGAGTTGGACGCACTCGGCTTTGAGGAAGGAGCGCAACTAGACGGCTAACAGGGGGAGGAGACTGACATTAATTTTTTCATAAGGAGAACCAGTGAAGAAATAATCCTACAACCCCCCTTGTCGCATGATCAAGAACAGCAACAGATAGACCCACCCTCGGACAGACAAACTGCGCTCAAGGAGCAACATAGGAAATTATTTGAAAAAACCAGGAGGTAGTTAAGAGCCAAACCAGTCGTGCAGCCGTTCGCATCCCTCCCACCGTGCTTCGATGACCTCCGGGCAGGATTCCACGCGGAGCTGGTGATTTGGGAACGACAAGAAAATGAAAAGGACCCTTTCACCTTCATATCCTCATGCCTAACAACCTGAGGAGGGTCCTACCAATTAAGGTAATGGAGGAGGTGATCACAACTGGCAGCCAACTGGGCCAAAAATGGCTGGAAGAAGGAGCAAAGATCCCCACTCTGTGGGGCACAGAGGAAGTAGATTTTTGGCAAGACAAGGTGTTCGAAATACCACACACTGTACAGGGCTACAACTGCCAATCTCTTTGGAGGAGGCGAGTGTGCGATATTAGCATGCTCGCATGGATGGCATTTTACAACACCCTACCCTATGAAAGGAACGACCCCACATTCATGGCATATCCTCGTAGGGTAGGTGTGGATTTTGTTGCCACCCTCCATGGGCGGCACGATTTCCTCATCATCTACAACTCCAACGCTGCCTCCTTTGAGCATGCCCTCCTTTTTTTACTTAGGAAGCCTAAATGATTCCATGACGCACTTTCTCGCGGACTTCTCCTCCTGTCTCAATCCCGCCTTTATAACTACCTGTAATTACCTTAGGCTACTTAAGCTATTACTCAAGCAGGACCCGATCCCACAAGAGCGTGGCTTGCCTCCCCTCTTTTTTGATCCCAACGCTATTGATAGCTGTGCCATGGCGTGCCTAATGATGAGAGCTAGCCTTCTTCCCTCCTTTTGCCTAGCTCTCCTAGAAGATATGAACGACAGCTAGTTTACTAGGTGTAACCATCCCTTCCTCTCCACCACCTCTCTCCACATCCGCATGAACCTCAAAGGGTACATGTAAAGCCGTCAATTTTTTAGCAAGTCCATCCGACCCCCTTCTCTGCCTCAATCAGACAAGGAAGATTAGGTACAGGCTGTCGTTCTCCTAGTATAGTGCCAAAAAAAAAAAACCACGCAGGCGGATCCTTATGCATGGAATAAATAAAACAACTCACTTCCACAATCACTCAGCACCACATAAAGCACAATCACTGCACCTAGGGGTCCTCAAGTTAGGCGTGCCTAGTGGCTTCGGTCGGCCGGCTCCACTCCTAACCCCCTAGCCCTTTTTACTCCCCCACTTCACACTTAGGGCCCATCTGTTAGAAGGCAGGCATAGGAACCCACTATAAGCAAGGGAGTATAAGGGTAGATGAGTGTGAATAGCCCTAGGGGTAGGGGAAACCCTAACCCTAGCTTGGAAAAGGCTATATAAACAACCTATGGGTCACTATCAAGTGTGGGAGAGTGTACCCAAGTTGTACTCTAAGCAACTTAGTAAGCAAGATTTTGTTCTTGTACTTTGAGCTCTCTTCTCCCTCTTGCACACACATTCCAATGCTGCAACTCTGGTTTTCAACATGGTATTAGAGCCATCTCTGATCTCCTCAACTTCCCTCAGCCTCAGCTATCACTAAGTGCACATGAGCCTTTACCTCCTTCATTTTATCCTTCTTTCCTCCATAGTCGCCTGCAACCTCCATTGGAGGACTTGGGGAGGAGAAAGGAGGCCATATCAGCCTGTGCTTTCTTCTAGAGATCTCTTCCCCTCATCAGGGTGCAGATCCTCGTTAGGTCTACCCCCGACATTGTCCACGTCAAAGCCCGGCTGCGTGATTCCCAGAAACAGGTGCAGTTTCTAACAATGCAAAATTCGTATTGCTGTACACGCAGCAGGTGATGCGATCCCAACAACTATCTTGGGGTTTTGATAGCCCCCCTAGTGGGCTATCCTCATCTACAAGGGTTCCTGGAAATTCCTCCCACAGAGAGAGATCTCTGCCAAACCCTAACTGTGTATTTTGAGGTAGCCGTAGCCAACAAGCTCTAAGCTTGACATTTTGTCATTTTTTCACTCTGAGCTTCATTAACAGTGATTCTAATCACTGAAGCATAGTCTCTGAAGCCTATTCCAGATTCTAAAGCTCGTGGGCATGCTCAATGGACATCATTAAGCATTGGGAAGCCGACTTCCAACCGGGTTCCATTCAAGCACTTCACTAAGCTTGACAATAGTGTTTCTAAGCACTAATCATGAATCATCTAATCATTTGCTTGCTGGGCATTCACTAAAATCTAGTGAATTTTTTATTCCTCTTCGTATATTGTTGTAAGGTTATGTGTACAATTAACACATAGACCATCATACACTAGAAGTGTATCGCATACCGTGAGTGACTTTGTTTCAAGTACACTGGTCAATGAAATCAAAAGCATGAGTGTCATTTTACTCTCCTCGGAATCATCAGCAACAAGCATTGAGATCATAGACCAACCTTGTCCAACACAGGCTTCATCCACTAAGCCATACCACAAGGAGGAGCCTGAATTCCAGTCTAGGTTTACTTCATTGATACCTAAGAAGACTATTAAACCTCGAAAGAAGTTTGCACGTAAGAAAGGATCACCACAGTCATACTTTGAAATATTACATTTATATGATTTTCAGCCTTTCTCTTCATTGCAACTTTGATTTCAAATTGTCTGATTTGCTTCCGCATTCAGTGGAAAGTTTGTAAGGGACTAGACACTGCCCTTGTCCTAACAAGTGGTAAGACCTTCCCAATGACCACAACATATGCTGATGTTCGTCCTCAAATTCGAAAGTTTGATGGCAAAGATTTCCACCCATGGCTGGTGCGCAGATCAGACGCATATAGCTCATGTGGTGAATCCCGGAAGGTCCCCAAGAACAAAGTACTCTACTTTTTAGCACAAAAACCCATGTAAAAGCAAGCACGACAAAAGGCAAGAGACAAATTGGGTTCAATCTCCCCCATGCCTTGTGTGAGCACTTCACAAAGCATGTATTTAATGTATATTTCCAATCTTCATGCTCAATAATAGCCCAATTACAAAAATAAGACAAGCTTTTAGCTTTTGAGTTTGCTTTCTACAAAAATAGTAAAATAAAGCTAATGGACGGTGCCCATGGTGTTTGGCACGCCCAATCTCAATGTCCAAATAGAAATAACATATCCAGGCGCATAAGCGCATACAAAATAATAATAAATAATCGATGTCTCAATAGACATAACAAAATATAGGCGTGGCGCCTATCAAAATCTAATCCAAGAGTCGAAAACCCGCTAGACTCCAATGCTTTCCTCCGCCACTGCTGCTATCTCTACACATCAACTGAAGCATTCACAATCGTTAGTAAAATAACACAATTAAACCGACAAAAGTGAATACCTAGCAGTCTTCAGCTACATAAATAAATCAACTGGTTAGAAATAAACCCTAACCTTAATTTATTACGAGTGCGCACTCTAAACTCATAAACGTTTATTAATTTAATATGCATTTTGCGGAATCACCCGCTATGGAATCACCCATGTACACACTAAATTAATGAAACGCCCGAAAAGGACAGGCGTCCCCATCAACTTCTCGCACAAAGAATCCTCTTTGCGTATGAGCCCCGGTCATCTAAGTAAGTTTACGGAATCCACCGTAAAACCTCACGGAATCCACCGTGGAATATGCCTCCTGGCATCATACCCCCGGGGTGGGATAGCAATTGACCTCAATTGCTATTAGCTCAATGTGGAGCTAACAGAGTGGGGAAAGCATTTAGGTCTCTAGCGTGCATCCATTGTGCTTCCTATACAGGATGGTTCTTAAATTTTACTAGATATCTAGAATACCTTCGGCCAGTTCTAGTGGTCATGTAGTCAGTGTCTATAATGGCTTCTGGTTCAAGTATTTCAGTCTCTTCTTCCAGTAAAGGTGGGTTTTCATAGACAGGGTGGATAGGTAATTGTCCTCTAAATGGTCTCAATAAACTAATATGAAATGTATTATGAATTTTCCAATGGGATGGCAGTTCTAACTTGAATGCATTGTCATTAATCTTATGAATGATTCTAAATGGTCCGTAGAATCTAGGGGCTAATTTAACAACTGGATGTCTATCTACACTTTGCAGTCTACGCTTTTCTATTCTAAGCCAAACATAATCATCAAGTTTAAAATTCATGGCTTGTCTTTTCTTGTTGGCTTGTTTGGTATATGATTGTTGGGCTTTAGCAATCATATCCTTGACTTCATCAAAAATAGTATTATGCATAACAGCAATATCATCGGCACTTTGTATTCTATTAGATAAAGATGCAACAGGGGTAGATAATCTATATCCATAAATAACTTCAAAAGGTGCTTTCTTTGTAGATGTGTGCGGTGTATTGTTGTATGCAAACTGTAATAAATGCAAGTGAGTGTCCCATGTCTGAGGTTTAGAGATAGTGTATGGACGTAAAAGATCTAGAATGGTACTATTTGTGGCTTCTGTTTGTCCATTTGTTTCTGGATGAAATGCAGATGAGAAATCAATCTTTGTGCCTAGATTTGCAAACAGTGTAATCCAAAAATTATTACAAAATCTAGAATCTCTATCTGAAATAATCACTTTCGGCAATCCATGGTTAGTAAAAACAGTTTTCAAAAATAACTGTGCTGCTTGTGATGCTGTTAAAGTTTTCTTACATGCAATGAAATATGCTTGCTTACTAAATCTATCTACAATTGTCCAAATCATGTCATGGTTAGATTTAGTATTTGGTAAACCAGTAATGAAATCCATAGATATATGTTCCCAAGGTTTAGATGGAATAGATAAAGACATTAATAGTCCATACTGTTTACCATGATGTCTCTTTATTCTTTGACAAATCAAACATTCAGAAACAAAATTAGATACATCTGCATCCATATGTGGCCAATAAAAATCTTCAGTTAACATGCGTAATGTAGAAATGATACCTATATGACCTTGATATGGGGGACAATGAATTTCATTTAAAATAAAAGATCGGAATGGAATAGTAACACACAGTCTCTTTTCAAAGAACATGAATCCATCATTATATGACAATGAATCAACAGGAATGAAATTATTTTGAACTAATTTTTGCCAATCAGAATGAAAAGTAATATCCTGGTGATACGTGTCTTTCATAGCAATCAAAGAATCAAAAGATATAATAGAAATGTTGTGAATTGCAGGTCTTCTACTCAATGCATCAGCAACTACATTTTCTTTTCCAGGTTGGTATTGAATGATAGGATGGAAACTTTGAATGAATGAAGCCCATTTGATATGACGGTCAGAAATTTGGGGTTGGCTAAGTAGATGTCTAATGCTTTGCTGGTCGGTCTTTATCATGAATTCTGAACCCATTAAATAATGCTTCCATTGTTTTAATGCTTGGACAACTGCTAAGAGTTCCTTGTCATAAGTGGAATATTTAAGCTCAGAGGGTTTCAGCTTAGAACTAGAATATGCTATTGGATGGTTGTCTTGCATTAGCACGGCTCCTATTCCTGATCCACTAGCATCAGTCACAACTAGAAAGAATGGTCTGTTAAAGTCAGGCAATTGTAGAACAGGGGCATTGGTCAATGCACGTTTGAGTAAGTCAAAAGATTTTTGCTGGTTTTCAGTCCATTGGTAAACAATGCCTTTCTTAAGAAGTTTGGTCAATGGTAAAGCAAGTAATAAGAAATTACGTACAAACTTCCTATAGAAACTAGCAAGACCAAGGAATGAGCGTAATTCATGTACATTTTTAGGAACAGGCCAATGCAATATTGCATCAATTTTCTTAGGATCAACTTTTATTCCTTCTTTTGATACAATATGACCTAGATATTCTATTTCTGTCTTAAAGAATTCACTCTTGTCAGGATTTGCAAACAATTGATTTTCTTTCAGTAATTGAAAAACTAATGATAAATGCTCATAATGCTCTTTTTCACTTTGACTGAACACTAAAATATCATCAAAGAAAACAATCACACAATATTGATATTTTAGAAAAATACGATTCATCATTCTACTGAAAGTAGCAGGTGCATTAGTTAATCCGAATGGCATGACTAAGAATTCGTAATGGCCAAATTGTGTCCTAAATGCAGTCTTGAATATGTCGGATCTATCTAACCTCACCTGATGATATCCAGATTTAAGGTCAATTTTACTAAATATAGAAGATCCTTGCAGTTTGTCCATAAGGTCATCAACTCTAGGTATAGGATACCTATTCTTTACAGTGATCTTGTTTAATGCTCGGTAGTCAATACACATCCGATAAGTATTATTCTTTTTCTTGACTAAGAGCACAGGTGCACCGAATGGGGAACTACTAGGTCGAATTAAGCCTCTATTTAGTAATTCTTCTACTTGACTCTGGATTTCTTTTTGCTCTATTTGATTGTGCCTATATGGGGCTTTGCAAGGTGGTTGTGTGCCAGGTATTAGGTCAATCTTATGGTCTTCTGGACGGGATGGAGGTAAACCTGGTGGTAGGTCTTCTGCAAAACAGTCCTTAAAATAGGCTAGAAATTCCTTATGCTTAGGGTGCATATAATTTTCCTTTGCATGCAATTCATTCACCCAAATGAGATATGATTTAGTATTCTTGCGTAGTGCACGTTTTGCTTGAGTATGCGAAAGCAGTGGAAACATATGAGATGCATGCATACCAAATAATGTAATAGATTTTCCTTGAAAAGTAATATTCATTGTGTGTGTGGAATAATCTATATTGGGATTATGTTGGTGTCTCCATGGCATTCCTAGAATAATGTCGCTAGACTGTAATGGGACAACTAAGAAATTTCTTCTTTCAATATATGGACCAATTTGAATTTCTAAATCTTGAACTTCTTGTGTGCCATTGTACCTAGTGCCTAAAAATGCAGCTTTTATACGATAATGCGTAGGTACAGTATTCAATTTCAATTCCTTTACCAATTTTGCTGAAATAAAGTCATGGGTACTACCGTCATCATGCAATATAGTTCTTTCTTTTCCATGCACCATACATTTCATAGTCAATAATGAATGTGAAGTAGGCATACCTGGTAAAGTGTCGGAAGTAGTAGTAGGATCATCTTCTTCTTCAGTGAAATCCGGCATATCCTCATGCTCTTCTTCGTCCATGGCTCCAAGGTAGTTGATATGTGCTGATGGCTTCTTTGAATGACAATTTGCTGCGAGATGCCCTGGCTGGTGACACTTGTAGCATACGATGGGCTTGGCTTTGGTCACATTATTTGCAATGGCTGGGAGTCTGGGTATATTTGGATTTGCTTGTGGAATAGGCTTAGGATTGGGATTGACAGTGGATGGTAATGCAGGTGGTTTAGGCCAATTCTTGCGGAAAGATGGTGATGAGAAACGACCTGGATTAAACCTTCTGAAATTGGAATTGAATTGTTTAGATCCATAATTACCGTTTGCTTGGAATGGCTGTGGTCGTCGATCTCTTCCGCGTAACTTATCTTCAGTGTCGTGAGCTAAGGAGATGGCGTCTTCAAGGGTAGCAGGCTTGAACATATTCACCTCAGCGTAGTAATGTCCAAGAAGTCCAGACATGTACTTCCGCTTATGTGTCGTCTCTGGTACGTCTTCAAGCATGCGTAGCTGTAGGAGTGCATTCCAAAAACGCTCTGTATACTGTGGAATAGGCTCACGGTCGCGCTGTTGAAGTAAATCCCATTGCTTGATAGCCTTCTCATGAAATTGCGGTGGTAGGAAATTTTGCATGAACTTCTTCTTGAAATCTTCCCATGTAGCAGGACATTCTATACTCTTGCGGACTACAGTCCACCAAAGTGATGCTCTGTCTATCAGATGATTAGTAACACACTTGATTTTATCTTTCTCGGGATAAGTTTCCTCATGGAAATAGTCATCAAACTGACTAATGAATGATAAAACAGTCTTTCCTTCTCTTATGCCATTGAAAGTGCGAAACTTGAAACTTCGTTTACTTATCTTGGATTCCTTGCGAATGGTTTGTGCTTCAAGAGTGGCGTCGATGGTACGGCGAATCAGATCTTCAGCTTGGGGTTCTTCTTTGTCAGTGGACGCTCCTTGTAGCTTTGTCAATTGCGCTTGCAAGGCTTGCCTAGCTCTTCGCTCTTCTTCCAATTGCAGCATGAAAAGATCCAGCTTTTGTTCCATGGTAGGCTCGGGTAGATCGTCTTCAGCCATAGGATCATCCATATGTGGGGTAGTCATCCTGTAAAACTCAACAAACCTTTCTCACTCAAAATCAGTTAGCGGGATGAGCGTAGCTCAAATTTGGGGTTACAAGGCTATGTATTTTTGGGTATTTTCTTATTCAATTTTCAGAAATTCTGCAATATTTCTGTCTCCATTTGCTGAAAGTACTTCAACGAACTTGTAGATAGGTAGAACAGCTTGCTGCGAACAACTTTCCAGTTCAGAGTTTTTGCATACGAACAAGTCTTCTATGAGTTTTAAGCACTAGTCAGTTCTGATTTAGTCTGACTTGCAGAGTTGCAGACTTAGCAGACTTGCAGAGTTGTGGACTTGCTGGACTTAGGCCGACTTGCAGAACTTGCAGGACTTGATTCCAAGTGACTTACTGAACTTGACTTCTGGAGTGCAGGACCCGGAGTTTATCGACTTGTCAGATCTGTGTGACTTGCAGAGAAAGCTTAATGATTTAAGCTTTGTATTAAGGATTAAGCTTAGAGAGCTTAATGATTCAATACAGAGGCCGCCGTTTTTGATCGTGAGGGGGGGGGGCGTTTTTTCCGCCGTAATTTTCGGGGGCTCCTTCTTGCAAGTCGATTTGAAGATTGGAAGCTTAATAAGCTTCTTAAGCTTTCTTTTAAGCTTTTAAACTAAGCTTTTTGAAGAAATAGATATGGCTTCTTACTGTTTTATCACGACTTGTTCATGGAGATGAGGGAGTGGTCCTCCGCCTGCAGAGATTGGTCTTTCGCGATCTGACAGTGGAAATAGGGGTTCTTGATCGCCAGAAGTCTGCCTGTATCGACGGTTCGCGACGAGATTGACTGTAGAGGCCGTTTGTTCCTGGAGCTCCGCCTTCGCTCGAGATTGGTAGCGATTGGAAGCCCTTGATCTCTGCTCCGCTCTGATACCACTGGTGTGCAGATCGGACGCAGATAGCTCACGTGGTGAATCCCGGAAGGTCCCCAAGAACAAAGTACTCTACTTTTTAGCACAAAAACCCATGTAAAAGCAAGCACGACAAAAGGCAAGAGACAAATTGGGTTCAATCTCCCCCATGCCTTGTGTGAGCGCTTCACAAAGCATGTATTTAATGTATATTTCCAATCTTCATGCTCAATAATAGCCCAATTACAAAAATATGACAAGCTTTTAGCTTTTGAGTTTGCTTTCTACAAAAATAGTAAAATAAAGCTAATGGACGGTGCCCATGGTGTTTGGCACGCCCAATCTCAATGTCCAAATAGAAATAACATATCCAGGCGCATAAGCGCATACAAAATAATAATAAATAATCGATGTCTCAATAGACATAACAAAATATAGGCGTGGCGCCTATCAAAATCTAATCCAAGAGTCGAAAACCCGCTAGACTCCAATGCTTTCCTCCGCCACTGCTGCTATCTCTACACATCAACTGAAGCATTCACAATCGTTAGTAAAATAACACAATTAAACCGACAAAAGTGAATACCTAGCAGTCTTCAGCTACATAAATAAATCAACTGGTTAGAAATAAATCCTAACCTTAATTTATTACGAGTGCGCACTCTAAACTCATAAACGTTTATTAATTTAATATGCATTTTGCAGAATCACCCGCTATGGAATCACCCATGTACACACTAAATTAATGAAATGCCCGAAAAGGACAGGCGTCCCCATCAACTTCTCGCACAAAGAATCCTCTTTGCGTATGAGCCCCGGTCATCTAAGTAAGTTTACGGAATCCACCGTAAAACCTCACGGAATCCACCGTGGAATATGCCTCCTGGCATCAATGGCAGGTACTTATAAAATACAAAATGATGGAGAGAGGGTATTGGCCTCTCATTCAAGGCAGTAGAGTTGTAAACTCTGCAAATCTGGTTGATATAGAGGATGACCAATGTGCTCAAGCAATCATATGTTACACTTAGATGAATCCTTGATTCATCATGTTGATCAACTAAACACTGCTAAAGAAAAATGGGATGAGCTTGAAAAGCTCTATGGAGCCACTGGCAAAAATACTAAAATCTTCCTTAAAATTGAATTATTTAGCTTGGAATATCGATCAAGAGAAGATTTGGGAAAATTCATATCTGATATGAAGGGACTTATGGCACAGCTTGTTGAGATATCAAGCTCCACTCGTGATATGCCAAGGTGACCGTTGTGTATTTATGTCACCGACTTGTCAGTTGCAGATGCGGTTGGTACACCGCCCATGAATAATAGCTACATGATAGCTATCCTTATCTACTCTAGTTCGTGGCTCAGTTAGTATGCCACCTTAGTTAGTTGAGTTTGGTTTGAGACCCATATATAGAGTTCTTCTATTTCTTTGTATGAGAGTTCATTTGGCTTACACAACTAAGAAGAGGAAAACTGTTTTCAGCCTCCACCCTTGTGTGTATTCCCCCATTGTGCAAGCAAGAAAGCTACAAGTGAGACTCCTTCCTTCTCTCCCACAATCTTGACATGGTATCAGAGCCTTGTTCGTGGTAAGGAGCTCAAGAAAGCAAGCCAAGCTCGCGGTGTTCTGGTAAGAGGAGCAGTGTTGCTTTCATTTTCTGTTTTGGAAGCAGATCTCTGCAGATAGCACAGCCGGAAAGTGCAAGAGTGCATTGTCTCAAGTTGAGACGCCCTTCGCGGTGAAGCAAAAGGGCAGTATATGCTGCGGGAGAGGCCTTTAGCCCTTGCCGACCTTGTTTTTTTTATTTGAGGCCATTTCGGGGCCTGTTTTGGAGGCGAAAGTTTTCTGCACGCACTCAAGAAAAAGCCCAGTTTTATGCTGTGCAGCCACTGTTCTACAGGTCGGTGAAAAGTTACTGTAGAAATTGCATCGTATGCTTATGTGCAGAGACATTGGGAAGTACAGAATCATCCTTGGTTCCTGTTTATGCAAAATCGTCACTAGGAAGTGACTGTGTGGTCAAATACCACTTTCGCCAGTTTTGCAGATTTGCCCTTGTGAGACTGAAGCTGTGTTCTTTGCAGTGACAGAACTTTTTACAGTATTCTGTAATGGCGTCTGATTCTCTCTCACAGATTGTCACTGAAAAGCTTGACAAGAACAACTTCCAAGCATGGAAGTTTAGAATGACGAATTTCCTTATGGGAAAAGGATATTGGGAGTTTGTTGCAGGAAATGAAGAAGAACCAGTTCTTCCTGATGTTCCCAATCAACAGCAAATGCAGGCATTCAAAGCATGGCATGAGAGAGCCAGGAAAGTTATGTACTGGCTGTCTATCAGCATTTCAGACTCTATGATTGTGCATATTCAGGATGCAAGTACGCCAAAGGAGGCATGGGATACTCTGTCAAAGATGTATAGCACAAATACACAAGCCAGGAAAATGCAGCTCAAGCAAGAGTTGCACAATGTGCAAAGAGAAAATATGAGCATCAATGACTACCACATGAAGGTGAAGAAGATTGCAGATGCACTTGTTTCCATTGGGTCGCCAGTGGAAGATGATGATTTAGTTTCTGTGACCTTGAATGGTCTAGGAAAGGATTATGCGCAGTTTCGGACATCTATTTCCGTCCGTGAAAGATTTCCTGATTTTGAGGAGTTGATTGCTCTTCTAATTTCTGAGGAGCAGAGAAATGGTGGTGCATCTTCTTCAGGAGGAACTTCAAAAGAAACTGTCTTCTACTCAAATGCTGGAAGAGGTAGAGGCAGAGGTAGAGGAGGCCGATTTGGAGGCCATGGTAGAAATCAGAATATGCAGCAAACTCAAGAAAACCAGTCCTATGGAGAAGGACGTGGTAACTCTAGAGGCAAGGGGAGCCAAAGAGGTCGTGGTGGATGGCAAAGAGGCCAAAATGCAAACAGTAATGTTGAATGCTACTATTGTGGTAAAATGGGTCATATAGCTAAAGACTGCTACAAAAAGCAGAATGACATCATGAATGGAAAACTGCAACAAGGAAATTATGCATCTTCTACTAGACAGGGCGATGATAGAAATGAGCATTTGTTTATGGTGCAGCACATGAACAATTCTGTGACAAGTGCAGAAGAAAGCAACGATGTATGGTATGTTGACTCAGGTGCGTCAAACCACATGACAGGTCATGTAGAATGGATGGAGGATGCAAGGAAAATGGAAAAACCAGGATTTGTGGAGACTGGTGATGATACTGCACATCCGATTGTGCAGATTGGAAAAATTCCTTTGTCTATGTAGGATGGGAAAAAGAAATACCTGTCCGATGTATTTCATGTCCCGAATATCACCAAGAATCTGGTTTCTGTTGGTCAAATGGTTGAACAGGGCTTGCAGGTCAGATTTAATCCTCATGGATGCTTTGTTGAGGATATGAAAAATAAAGGTCGCTTGATAGCAAAAGGAAAGAAGAAGGGCAGAATGTTTACGTTGGATGCAAACATGTCTGAATTGAGTGCAGCAATGTTTGCACATGGGACCGGTGTAGTTGCAGATATTGATATCTGGCATAAACGCATTGGTCATGTTAATGTACAGCGACTTAAATCAATGCAGGCCCAAAATATTGTTGCAGGATTGCCTAAATTCAAGGTTGCAGAAATGCATAAGGTATGTGAAGCCTGTCAGTTTGGAAAACAGGCAAGGAAACCATTTCCTAGACATGTTCAAGAGAGTAAGAAGCCATTGGAATTAATCCACTCTGATGTGTGGACTACTAAAGCTGCGTCTCTTGGAGGCTGTCATTATTTTGTCACTTTTATTGATGACTATAGCAGAAAAGTTTGGGTGTATTTTATGAAGAAGAAAAGTGAAGTGTTTGGGCATTTCAAAACTCTTAAAGCTATGGTTGAAAAAGAAACAGGCCTGCAAATAAAATGCCTAAGGTCAGATGGAGGGGGAGAGTACCTCTCAAATGAGTTTGCAAGGTTCTTGCAGGAGCATGGCATAAAGCAGCAATATTCATGCAGTCATACCCCACAGCAAAATGGAATTGCAGAAAGAAAAAATAGACATATTGGAGAGGTGTCTCGTGCCATGCTCAATGAAAAAGACCTGCCAGATTTTTATTGGGCTGAAGCAGTTGCTACAGCAGTCTACATAATGAACAGGACTCCCACTGCAGCAATACATGGAATGACTCCAGAGGAGAGGTATACTGGTAGGAAACCATATATTTCTCATTTGAAAATTTTTGGTTGCATTGCCTATGTACATGTGCCAGATGAGTTGAGATCCAAGTTGGATCCAAAAGCTGAGAAGTGCATCTTTATTGGTTACTCTCTGCAGCAAAAAGGGTATAGATGCTATAACCCTTCTACTCGTAAGTTTACAGTGAGCAGAGATGTTGTTTTTTATGAGATGAGTAGCTGGTATAAACCAGTAAATGTGATTGATGATGTAGATGCACAAAATGGTAATGCTGCACAGAGTTCACAGCAACAGTCACAAAATATTAGTAGACCTGGAGCGTCCTGTAGTAGTGGTTCACATTCTTCGCCATGGACAGGCAGATTGAGATCAGGAGAATCTTCTCAAAGTAATGCAGATAGTGGTATGTAGGTATCACGAAAAGGAAAAGAGAAGATTGATCAGCCCATGTTTGATGTGAATGCAGGTCACTCTTATGTGGATGGTGAATCCAGTGGCTCAGAACAGAGCATTGATGATGAGTTGGGTATTCCTTCTATTGTTACACCTGGAGTAAGGAAGACCAGGGATGTTTTGAGAGCACCTGGGAGTGAACCCACTTTGCGCAGGTCTACCAGAGTTAGGTATCCTGTGGATAGGCTGAAATATGATGGATTTACAGCCATTCACTATGCATATATGGTCAAGGTGATACAGGAACCAGAACCCACTTCTTTTGAGCAAGCCATGGGAAAAGAAAAATGGGAGAAAGCCATGGATGAAGAAATGGATGCCTTGGAAGCAAATGCTACATGGGAATTGGTACCTTTGCCTAAAGGTAAGAATGCAATTGGCTGTAAGTGGGTTTATAAGGTGAAGCACAATGCAGATGGTTCTGTGAACAGATACAAGGCAAGATTAGTAGTCAAGGGGTATGCACAAACATATGGCATTGACTATGAAGAAACATTCAGTCCGGTTGCAAGGATGGCAACCGTAAGAGCAGTCATTTCTATGGCTGCATCAAAGGGATGGTCTTTACATCAGATGAATGTAAAGAAGGCCTTCTTGCATGGTGATTTGCAAGAAGAGGTCTATATGGAGCAGCCACCAGGTTATGTGCATGCTGTTCATCCTGAGTTTGTTTGCAGGTTGAAGAAAGCATTGTATGGCTTGAAGCAAGCACCTAGAGCATGGTCTGACAAGATAGGACAGTATCTTGTCACTATTGGCTTTCAGATTTCCAAGGCAGATTTCTCACTTTATGTGAGAAAAACAGAGAAAGGTATTATGCTACTTGTCATTTATGTTGATGATTTGATTATGACATGTGACAGTGATGAAGATATCCTTCATGTGAAAATGCTATTGAAGCAGAAGTTTGAGATGAAGGATTTGGGAGAGCTGCGTTATTTCTTGGGCATTGAGGTGATTAGATCACCAAGTGGGATACAGCTCTTGCAGAGGCAGTATGGATTGGACATGCTGTCCAAATATGGGATGACAGGCTGTAAGCCTATTTCAGTTCCTTTGGAGCAGAATGTAAAGCTGAGCGCAGATGCAGGTGAGCTTCTGGAAGACCCTACTATGTACAGACGCATAGTAGGAAGCTTGATTTATATGACTATTACCAGGCCAGATTTGAGCTATGTTGTTGGATTGGTAAGTCAGTTTATGCAGGCTCCAAGGAAACCGCATTTGGATGCGGCTAGACGCATACTCAGGTATGTGAAGTCCACATTGCAGTATGGACTATTTTATGAGACTGGGGTTCAGATACAGTTGCATGGATACACTGATGCTGATTGGGCTGGTAGCATTTCTGATAGACGATCTACCAGTGGATATGTGTCCTCTTTTGGGAGTGCTGCAGTCACTTGGAGCAGCAAGAAACAACCTACAGTTGCCTTGTCGAGCACAGAGGCTGAGTACAGGGGTGCAGCAATGGCTGCATGTGAGGTAGCTTGGTTGCATAAGCTACTTTATGATATGCATCAGTCTACAGATGGGCCAGTTGTCATTTATTGTGACAACATGAGTAGTATACACTTGGCAAACAACCCAGTCTATCATGCTAGAACAAAGCACATTGAGGTGCATTATCACTATGTGTGGGAGAGGGTTTTACTAGGTCTTATTGATCTAGTTTATGTCAGCACAGAGGATTAGGTAGCTGACATATTCACGAAGGCATTGGGCGCAGAGAAGCTGCGCAAGTTCAGAGACCTGCTTGGTGTGCAGGAATTGGGATTGAGCTCGAGGGGGAGTGTTGAGATATCGAGCTCCACTCGTGATATGCCAGGGTGACCGTTGTGTATTTATGTCACCGACTTGTCAGTTGCAGATGCGGTTGGTACACCGCCCATGAATAATAGCTACATGATAGCTATCCTTATCTACTCTAGTTCGTGGCTCAGTTAGTATGCCACCTTAGTTAGTTGAGTTTGGTTTGAGACCCATATATAGAGTTCTTCTATTTCTTTGTATGAGAGTTCATTTGGCTTACACAACTAAGAAGAGGAAAACTGTTTTCAGCCTCCACCCTTGTGTGTATTCCCCCATTGTGCAAGCAAGAAAGCTACAAGTGAGACTCCTTCCTTCTCTCCCACAATCTTGACACAGCTTGCCTCTGTACAAGCTCCAATACATGAAGAAGATGCTATTGCTATTCTCCTAAAAGTTGTAAAACAGGTGTTTCCTACTCTTGTAACCACTCTCACCAACATTCCAGATCCTACATTGGCAAGTACCATTCAATCCTGTTTGGATGAAGAAAAGAGGAACCATAAAGAAAGCAACAACAGTCAAGAAACTTCAAATTCCCGTGATTAAGTATTGGTTCATATAGCTCTCACTAGATGTTCTTTCTGTAAGAAAAAATGACATCTTGTAAACAACTGTTGGAAGAAGTATCCCGAGAAGATGAAATGTAATAAGTGCAAAAAGACAAGGCATATCACTAGTAAATGCCCCAACACTCCTGATATACCCAAAGAATTGGTGGCCAACTATGCCTCCAATCCATCTGAAGATTGATTGTTTTGACTATTAAATCATCTACCTAAAACAACCTTGTAAGCCTGATTTATAAAGGCATCCCAAGAAGGGGGGGAACCTCTTACATGCTTTGTAATCCAATGCCACCCTGGCATTGAGGGGGGGTGTTAGAAGGCAGGCATAGGAACCCACTATAAGCAAGGGAGTGTAAGGGCAGATAAGTGTGAATAGCCGTAGGGGCAGGGGAAACCCTAACCCTAGCTTGGCAAAGGCTATATAAATAGCCTATGGGTCACTATCAAGTGTGGGAGAGTGTACCCAAGTTGTACTCTAAGCAACTTAGTAAGCAAGATTTTATTCTTGTATTTTGAGCTCTCTTCTCCCTCTTGTGCACACATTCCAATGCTGCAACTCTAGTTTTCAACACCATCAAGGGCAGGACATACCTAGGGAGGCCACTTGCCTATAGTTAGACCTATCACCCTGAGCCACTCGCACTGCACACTAAGATAGACATCCCCCTCCTTAGGTGGAGCACCACCCCCTGTCCTTCCAAGCACCACCAGCGCGCCCACCCACTGACTTCGGAGGCCCCCGTCAACATCCGTTACTTCTCCAACCAACCTTACTACCACGTGTCCACAAGCACCCAAGGCTACATGCTGCCCTTCCCTCATATGATTGCTCCGCCAACTGCCTCTTAAAACACCAACAGTCGACAAGAGTGCCATGGGACTGGCACCCATCTTAGAGGGGGGTATTGTTAACCCCAAGCCGAGAAGGTGGAAGGACAAATGAAAAAGCAGAAAGAAGATGGAAAAGGAGCAAGGACATGCAGACGGGCTCCAAAGCTAAGCGGGGGCCAAAAGTGTAGTTTTAAATAAAAGGCGCCTCAAAAACTCCAAAAACTCTTGTAAAAGAGCGCCAGGCTCCCTGTTGTGCCACTTGTAAAAGAATAGTTGAATATAGGCCTAGGGCATGAAGCAAAAAGAGGGAACTAGAAAAAAAGGCCTTGCCACAATGGCCAGTCATGTAAAAAAGGATGGGTGCCCATGGGGTTTACTCTGCTGCGAATCAGTTGTAGATACATGAGTAGAAGGTGCATCCAATGGCATTGCAGCTGGTGATACATACCAAGAGGCCATCTCATTAAAGATAACATCCTTGCTCACCAAAGTCTTCCTAGTAGAGGGATCATAGCATTTGTATGCCTTCTTCTCTTGCGAATATCCAATGAAAACACACTTATGCACTTTTGGATCCAACTTCTTCCTTTTCTCATATGGGATGTGCACATAAGCAAGGCAGCCAAAGACTTTCATGTGACTTACATCCGGCTTATAGCCATACAACTTCTCAAATGGTGTCATCTCATGAATACTTGCAGTGGGAGTTCGATTCAAGATATACATGGTTGTCATAATAGCCTCAGCCCAATAATAGAGCGGCATCTTCTTCTTGTTCATCATGGCACGAGCAGTTTCCATCAATACCATGTTCTTATGTTTAGCCACTCCATTCTGGTGTGGAGTATATCTGCAGGTAAGTTGCCTACGTATGCCATTTTCAGCCAGAAAATTGTCAAACTCATTTGACACATACTCCCCACCGTTGTCTGATCTCAAGCAAGAGATATAGCAGTCAAATTCCTTTTCAACCTACTTTTTAAACTGTTGAAAAATAGTAAACACCTCATCTTTTGTCTATAAAACATACACCCAAGTATAGCGACTGTAATCATCAATGAATGTCACATAGTACTTCGAGCCTCCCATAGATGCATTATGGGCTGGCCCCCAGACATCAGAGTGCAATAACTGCAACGGACATGTACTCTGCCTTACATGCCTGACAAATGGCAACCTCAACTGCTTACCAAACTGGCAAGCATTGCATACATGACCAATATCTGTGTATTGGAACTTGGGTAAACTTGTAACAAGCTCTTTTTTCTACATAATTTGCAACCTCTGCAAATTCACATGTCCCACTCTCTTATGCCAAATTTCCAAATCTTTGACAGTGCCAGAACCATGGGCAAACATAGCTGAATTCAACTATGGCAAAATGGCCTCAAGAGTAAACATTCTGCCATTCCTGATTGCGAGCAATCAAGTTACATCCATTTCCAAAATCTTCAATACAGCATCCATGCTTATTGAACCTAACTTGCAAGTTCTGCTTCGTCATCGACAGATAGTAAGTTCTTCGTTATCGATGGGACATGCAGTACATCATGCAATTTTTTCTTTTTGCCATCATGAACCACAAGAGGCACTTTGCCTTTATGCTCAATGCTATGCTACGTGTCATCACCTATGTGCATACATAGCCATGTCTTTCAACTACCATATCAGTGAACCAATCACCGTGAGGGGTCATGTAGTTCGATGCCCCTGAATCAATGTACCATACTGCATCATCAGTGGATTTTTTAGCAGCCCTATCTTTCACATACTTCATGGCAAACAATCTATCTCCTGAAGCATTATCTGCTTGACTGGATGTAGTAAAATGTCCATGCTGTTTGCCCTTCTGATTGCCCTGCTTCTTCCAACAGCCCTTGGCAATATGACCACACTTCCTGCAGTAATGACAATCCTTATCCTTATTCGGATTGTCAGATGGACGTTGCTGCTGCTAGGAGCCTCTGCCTCTAGGGATAGATCTCCCCCTGCCTCTAAAGTTTCCACCTCCTATTGCATTCGATACCTACTGGTTGTTATTGCCATAGGATGCATTTTGCTAGCCTCCTCTGCCGCCAAAACCATAGCCTCTACTACGGCTGCCACGACTATGTTGATTGGAATAAAAGACTACATCCTTGCTTTTGGAATTGCTTGACCCTGTAGCCAAGCCAAGTTTAGCCTCCTCATAGATAAGCAATGCAACCAGCTCATTGAAATCAGGCATTTTAACCTGCATAGACACAGAAGTATCAAAAGACTTATACTCAGGCCCCAAGCCATTCAAAGTCACAGCAACCATGTCTTCATCTTCAACCTGTGATCCAACAAATGCCAGCTGATCTGCAATGGTCTTGATCTCCGTGACATAATCTTGTATATATCTACTCTTTCTCTCCATGTTGTTAAATTTTTGCTTTAACTGGATCTTTCTGGAACTTTTGGTCATGCCATAGTACTTGACCAAGATGTCCCAAGCATCCTTAGGAGAGCTGCAATTCATTATCTGCATTACCATGGCATCTGATATACATAGAGACAGTCAATGCAACACCCTGCGAGCTCTTTCTGTCCAAGCTCTGTGTAGTCATCTTTGATCAATTGTAGGTCTCTCTGGGAGCTCAGGTTCAGCTTCTACTCCAATCACCAACTCCCAACATCCTTTCCCGATTAAGAAGTTCTCCATGCAAAACTTCCATATGGCATAATTATGGCTATCCAATTTCTCCCCCACAATTTGGGTAATATTTTCTGTCCTATTAGCATTTACCATGTCGTATGCTCTACCTGACTACCTGCAAGCCAATATCTTCCTGCCAATTCACTTTCAGCCTTCAACTATTTATGACAATTTTCAGCACTCTATGTGCTCAGACAACATCCTGAGAAACAATGGTACATACACCTCTTGACACTTGGCAATCACCTAAGTATTGCATCCTGCATGTACATACTGCATTCAATGCAAAACCAACATGTATTTGGGCAACTTGTTCATGTACAGACAAGCAGTCTGTAGGTTGAAAAATAATAGTAAACATCAGCTCCTCTTTGAACTCAACATAGAGGGTACGTGCCCCAAGAACGCTTACAAAAACTCAGAGATCTATATCTGCATATGGGGTTCCAAACATGTCAATCTGACACTGAGTATCATGTGCTGCAAGTACAAGTGCAAAATTTTCTACTTGCAAATTTCAATCAGCCAAGACCAACCAATCACAATGTATTTCAGTCCACAAAACTCCTCACAGTGTCACATGCATATGCCACCATACATGGGAGTCAATACATGAACCTGACAGCATCCAAGAGTGTCCTCTGTTCCGAGATGCAGTGGCATACAAAGCATTTACTGTTCATTTACTATTCATTGACATTCAAGACCATGTCAAACCATTTGCTTCAACTCCAAACATTTGCATCAACTCCCTTCTCATTACTCAATGCATTTGATAGACAAAACTCAAGTCATCAAGTCAAGGGGATGCAATGGTAGTGGAGAAGGAGAAGAGGAAGATGTGGGAGAGAAGAGCACATACAATGTAGGTGATGCAATGGTAGTGGAGAAGGAGAAGAGGAAGATGTGGGAGAGAAGACCATGTCAAACCATTTGCTTCAGCTCCAAACATTTGCATCAACTCCCTTCTCATTGCTCAATGCATTTGACAGACAAAACTCAAGTCATCAAGTGAAGGGGATGCAATGGCAGTGGAGAAGGAGAAGAGGAAGATGTGGGAGAGAAGAGCACATATAATGTAGGTGTTGTCCAACTGAATTGAAAGCCTTATTGCACTATCATATTATATATAAATAAAGAATGGGCAGTCACAGTGTACATGGGCAGGCGTTGAAGGGGATGCAATGGTAGTGGAGAAGGAGAAGAGAAAGATGTGGGAGAGAAGAGCACACACAATGTAGGTGCTATCCAACTGAAATGACAGCCTTATTGCACTATCATATTATATATGAATAAATAATGGATGGTCACAGTGTACACGGGTAGACCCAGAGGCCTTTTACCCCAGCAACCTCCCACTAAAAGGCCAATGTGGCTAGGGAGTGAAAACAAAGAAAAGAAAAAAAAGACAAGGTGAGGAATCATGACATCTCACCCAATGCCCAATTGGAAAGCAAGCTGTGCAAGAAGTGTTAGGAACCTCTGCAGAAGAAGAGTTAAGCAACCCCGAGTCCATAACATCCAGGAGATAAGCAATCCCACATCTCCATATAATGGAGCAATCCAAGAATGTTTCTCATGAAGCAAGAACAACTCATCAGTGCATGGCTGTAAAGCATCAGAGTCGTGCATAGCATCACCATAGCGCATACAAGACAGTAGAGAGTAGTCAAACTCTCTAGAGTCAATCACTAAAACAGAGCCAACATCCCGGACACTCGTCCACCGACACGGTCTAAAGACTACATGCGGCCTTAGTGAAGCGGAAGACTGACATATGGCTGGCTGTCCATCTTGCAAAACTATAAGAAAATGGCTCTCATGAGCCTGCAAGGGGTCTAGCAACTGACCACCAACATCCTGATCTGACTGCTATGCATAGCTACGTCATCTAGGCCAATAAGTGCCTCGTTTTCAGCATAAACAGCTTGTTGTAATGGCACTGTAGCTGATGTAAAATTAGCCATAAAGCGTACTAAACGCTCATCAAGAGGCCTAAGAGGTGTCTACATCTCATAGAAGACAGCATGACGGCTGCTATGACTTGCTAGGCATCCAAATCCCATAATTTGTAGCCTTAAAGTCACCATATCTATAACCAAGGAGGATACATCTGGTGCGCAGATCGGACGCAGATAGCTCACGTGGTGAATCCCGGAAGGTCCCCAAGAACAAAGTACTCTACTTTTTAGCACAAAAACCCATGTAAAAGCAAGCACGACATGAGGCAAGAGACAAATTGGGTTCAATCTCCCCCATGCCTTGTGTGAGCGCTTCACAAAGCATGTATTTTATGTATATTTCCAATCTTCATGCTCAATAATAGCCCAATTACAAAAATATGACAAGCTTTTAGCTTTTGAGTTTGCTTTCTACAAAAATAGTAAAATAAAGCTAATGGACGGTGCCCATAGTGTTTGGCACGCCCAATCTCAATGTCCAAATAGAAATAACATATCCAGGCGCATAAGCGCATACAAAATAATAATAAATAATCGATGTCTCAATAGACATAACAAAATATAGGCGTGGCGCCTATCAAAATCTAATCCAAAAGTCGAAAACCCGCTAGACTCCAATGCTTTCCTCCGCCACTGCTGCTATCTCTACACATGAACTGAAGCATTCACAATCGTTAGTAAAATAACACAATTAAACCGACAAAAGTGAATACCTAGCAGTCTTCAGCTACATAAATAAATCAACTGGTTAGAAATAAATCCTAACCTTAATTTATTACGAGTGCGCACTCTAAACTCATAAACGTTTATTAATTTAATATGCATTTTGCGGAATCACCCGCTATGGAATCACCCATGTACACACTAAATTAATGAAACGCCCGAAAAGGACAGGCGTCCCCATCAACTTCTCGCACAAAGAATCCTCTTTGTGTATGAGCCCCGGTCATCTAAGTAAGTTTACGGAATCCACCGTAAAACCTCACGGAATCCACCGTGGAATATGCCTCCTGGCATCAACATCTATGTGACATAGGCTCATGTTGCATATGTACAAATGCCTAGTAGCCAAACATCCTCAAGTAATCATAGGAGGGCTGCATGCCACTCCATGCCTCATGGGGTGTAATACGATCCAAGGTCAAGCACGACATCCTGTTAACCAAATAGACTGCTGTCATAAGGGCCTCAGCCCAAAAGCCATAAGACAACCCAGCTGTGGTAAGCATAGAAGCAACCTTTGCCTGTAAGGTCAAGCACATGCCATGAGCAATCCCATAATACCGTGGGCACAAGAAATCAATGCCATACTGTTGACAAGAGGTCCGAAAGCTGGGAGAGAGAGCATGACTCTCATAATCCATATGTAAGCCCCTAGGCTTGCTACCCGCAGAATCCATAAACCTATCAAGCATAACTGCAACATCCTCGATCTACACCAAGGGAAAAGCCCAAACATGGTAGGTAGCATGATCAACAAAGGTCACAAAGTATGATGCTCCACCAAGTGACTGGGAAGGCATAGGTCCATATACTGCACAATGGACAAGATCTAGAGGAGTATGCCTTGTACGATCGCCATAAGCCAAGGGGGCTCTGCAAGGGCCAAGAGTGCAATCAGGGCAAGCATCAAGATTTGTAAGTGACATAGGAGGCAACAATGAGTCTGAACAAGACAAGATCTCCATCTCTCTCTGGTGCATATGGCCTCAGTGATAATGCCATAACAATGCATGTGGTATCCAGATAACTGCAACCATAGAATCTCTCACATGAGAGACATGCACTGGGTAATGAGAACCAACTCTAGAACCTCTGGCCAAAACCAAGCAACCACGATAGATCTTCCATGACCTATCCTGAAGAGAAATAGAGTATGTTAGTTGCATAATGGGACTTCTCCTGGAGCTTTGCCTAATGGGACTTCTCCTGGAGCTTTGCCTAATGGGACTTCTCTTATGCTCATGGATATTTTACATGTTCCCATGCTCAGTTTCTCCTGTCAGCCAGTTGCATGGTCAAGCTCCAGGAGAAGTCCAAGCATCTGTACAACAACATCCAAATAAGTGGCTCTGTAATGTACATGATAGTAGACAAAGTGCATAGCCAGGTAAGCATCAAGAGCAACTGCTCTCTGACTCGTATGGGCAAAAACAACCCAACTAGCATAGAAGCTAGGCAACACAGAAGCAACAAAGCCATAATTGCTAAACCTAAGCACTATCAAGAAGTCCACTGATCAAGGAGTAACCTACAAAGAACCAAGCATCGATGAGCAATAAAAGCTCAATAACCAACTGCCAAGACAATGGAGCAAGCACTGATCAAACATGTATGTGCATCCAAGTAAATCCAAGATCCATAATCGAGGCATTAAGGGCCAAATAGCATCCAAGCTGCATAAGTGATAAGCCAACCAAATGCAAATTGCTCCACAAAATTCTCAAATGAAATTCGATTCAATCCCAAACATCTGCCATACTACAGTCGAACCCAAAAGCATCCACATCAGACATCAGTCCCATAATGGGTAGCACAGGGCATAAACCTTGTCAAGTGAAATGCTAGCTGCAAAGAAAATGACAGTGAACCAAGAATTGAGTTCTACTCTTTGCTCAAGAAGCATCTGGGAGCATAAACATCAAAGTGGCATCATCCAAATACATCAACATATCATCTCAAGTAGTCGGAAGCACCCGTAGACCATAGGCATAACGAAATTGGAGGTAAAATAACCTGCCAACCAAGGTAGCATAAATCCCAACCAAGAACAAAGTTTCCACATCCAAATCAAGGCTCAATAGCTCTCAAATAGCATATCCAGGCATAAACCATGATGACCAAGCATCAATACATCTAATAGGACACCCGAATGTGAACAAAGAGCATTATGCATAAGCCGTTCTTGATAAAACCTTGCTGCCCAAACAATGTATAGCAGTAAATCCCTACATAAATCAAGCTATGGAAGCTCAAACCAAGTCCCAAAGCATCTCAAAACATTGGGCAAACATCCCCAAAGCATTTGGGCATCAAATACCAAGCCTCAGGAGCATCACATAAGCTAAGAGCATGACATTTTCTTGTTGTAAATCAACTCAGATATGTTACAATATTTTTTTTAATCAGAATTTGGTAGATCTAACATCACCATTGCATCCGAAGCGCGCCAAAACCCCAAGTTAGACTATTACCTTACCTAAATTGGGTTCCGGATGCCCAAGATATGAGAAAAAATGGGATTTTTGAGCCAGATTTTGAAACAGCCGCAAAAAACCTGAGATGCTATTGTGAGACTTGCTGGTTATGCTGAGGATAAGGGGGAAAATGGGGGCATACAAGGTGCTCAATGAAGCCAAGGAACACCTGCAAAGAGCCTATGAGGGTCGAGGAGAGGCGGGAGATGAAATCTTACCTTGGGGGGAAGAAGCCATGGCTGGCATTGAAGCTCCAAGCTCTAGGTCTTCAATTCGGGCTGAAGTAATGCTGGGCCAAGCTCCACAATCAAGCTCTAATCCAAAGCTTTGATACCAATTGAAGGGGATGCAATGGCATTGGAGAAGGAGCAAAGGAAGATGCGGGAGAGAAGAGCACACACAATGTAGGTGTTGTCCAACTAAACTGACAGCCTTATTGCACTATCATATTATATATGAATAAAGAATGGGTGGTCACAGTGTATACAGGCAGGACCAGAGGCCTTTTACCCCAACATCAAGTACTTGGAGCTAACTAGAGTCATCTAATTCTCTTCAAGAGTCAAGAGATACATGCAGCCTACAAATTTGACAGTTTTCAGCCAAGTAAAATGCTTCAAATTTGAGTGCATTTGATTAGTAATCTTCAACTCCAAGACATTCAAACCAATACATATGACTTCCAGTGTATGGTCAAGCTTCAATTGTAAACAAATCACATGTCATATAGCTTTGGTGCATCAACAAGAGTCATGTATGTGTTGCCTTGTCACTGTTCACAGCAGGTCTGGACTATTTTCAGATCTGCATTCAACTATCACAACTCATAGATAAGCTTATCCACAAGTTGTAGCATCCAAAGACAATTTACTACCTTTCAAGGAGTAGATGCATGCTCAATATAACTCATATGATGCTTTGTGCATCAGTATGCAGCCAATGCCTTCAGCCTGATCAGCAAGCGCAAACACACTGTTTGTTGAATCTGTTTATAGGAGCTTGTCGTGGTCTTGATGATGGCAAACGCACACTTTATGATGCTCAATAAGGCCTCCCAAAGGCTCCAACAAAGTCACAAATGCTTCTTGACCAATGGTAAGTAGGATACCACAATTCATGCATTGTATCATAGATAATGACAGTCAATGGCAGTCAGCCCTTTCACCCTGCAAACACTGGCACTTCATTCTTCAGGCCTTCTTCCCTCATGCACTCCACAGAGCCCAGTCATGGGTGCTCTGATACCATGTTTAAAGTCAGAGAAGGGTTGGAGCTAACACAGTGAGGAGCTGAGAGCTCTCATTCATATCTTCCATTATCATTAACATGTAACTGAAATGACTGTTTACAACCCAAGGTCTCAAGGACCATTCACACCAAACAACTAAGTCCTAAGCACCGACTTATTTAATGTCTGCATCATGTAGTACAACTGGACAACTCAAGGGTCAGGTACTGTCATACCAAAGACAGAAAGATGAGCTTGAAGTCTAACACTCGTGAGTTTTCTATGAGGTTGGGATGTCCCCTAGGTGCATGTGTTAGGTTAGGATATCATTTGGATCACCTCATGTGATTGTCTAAGAGGAAGGATAGTCATTGAGTATTACTTGCTTGGGGGAGAGGCCTCATTTCTTGGTTCTAGTCTTGGCTCTTGGATCCATGTTGTAGGGGTGAGTATGAATATTGCTACATTCAATTATTGTGTATTATCATGTCAGTGTGCTTTTGCATTATATGTTGTGTTGACAAGTTTTGCTAGTGGATTCGATGAGATGGCTTACCCTATTTGGTGGTGACTATAATGAGAGGTAGATTTAAATGCATGAAAGTTATTTAATAAGAGAAACTCATAAATGTGCTAAAATATCTGAAAATGGTAAAATCTCATACATCCAACTTCAGTTTTATTGAAAATGAGGGGTTTTATGCCCAAAAAAGATATTTTGATTGTATGGACTTGGCCCTAGTGCCATGCATTGTGATCTGCATGCTAGAATAAGTTAAAAATTTGATTAAAATGGTTGAAAGTACTCTTTTTTTTAATGCATATCATATTTAGGATGCTCACGTATTCTATATATGTCCAAAGGTAGCATGAGTCAAGAGTAGTGTCTTTGGGTGAGTAACATACCGTTGGATCATGAAGGACTTGTTCATTAAAAAGAGAAAGAAATGTTAGTTGCACCCATATAATAGAGGGAAATACTTAGTGTCACATTGACCTATGTATAAAAAACATAAAGAATACTTGTACATCCATCATTTGAATGAAACAACTTACCATTTTACCTTCTCAAGCTTCTTTCTTGTCCTTTCATGGCTGCCAACTATCTCTCTCTTCTTTTCAATATTTCTCACTCCATTTCTAGTATTTCTCTCTCCTCGTTCATATCTCTCTCCTTTGCACTCTCCTCTCACTTTTGTAGTCTTCTCTCTCCTCTTGCTCTTCCCTCTCAAATAACTTATTTATAAGTAGTATCAGAACATAGGCCTTTGATCCATTCCTTTCTTCATATCAAACTTCATTTTTAGTTTAGAAAACCCTATCTCAGACATGTACTCCAAGTGTATGACATGGATTTTGACCAATGACTTGTAGGATAACTGTAGTTAGAAGACACAATAGCTAAAGGCATTTAATAGCAGGTTGTGGATAATTTTTGAGCCATTTTGAGAGGTAGTTTGGGGAAAAGAGCCTTCACTAAACTTGGAGGAGACATGGAAAAAGACACATTTACTTTTGAAATAGACTTCTCATTCCCTTTCCTTTCAAGTCTTGTAAGCCTCCATGGAAGAAATATGTTTATACTATTTGATTCTTCTTTCTAAGTCATACAGGGACCATTGAAGAGCATTCTTACCTTCATTCCAAACAAGTGGACAAGGGACTTTAAAGAAAAATTTAGGGCATTATTGATCTACAATAAGGCAATCATCATCCATTGGTTCTTTAACCCTCAAGCATCTCAACCTTTAAGTCCAAAGCTATTTTGATGATGCTTCAACAAGCTTTTACTAGATATGAGAATGACTACTTCTTCTCCTTCAGAAACCTCTCAAAAGCACTTTTAGCTATTGCTAATTTATCTTAATTAGCAGCATTGGCCACAAAATATGAATAACTGGGAGTTTGTGACACCATCCCACTACTAGGAGTACTGATAGAGATTAGATGCACAACTTGAGGTATTGAGCCATGAGAGCACAGTGGAAGATGGAGGAAAAGACTCTGCTTTGCCAGTCAGACAAACTAAAGCATGTTCTACAACCTTTATGTCATGGTATTGAAGAAGGTTTGTCAAGGTGGGAAGTCTTTCTACCACAAAATCAGAGGTATCCAAGGCAACTGCTAGCGTATGTTAATAGCAGTTGAAACAATAACTCTCTACATGCAAGTGGAGAAGAAGTCAGTAGCCATTACAATAGAAATAGGCATCTTCATCTTCAATCAAGCCACTTGTAGTCTTTTTTGTGTGTGTCCATAGCTCAACAGCCACAATATTGCACTACATCACAATGAAAAGGCATTGATCTCCGACACGAGGAGAATGTTGTGAGTGCTTGTTAGCTCAATAGTTGTGTATTGTGCCATTGGACTCAAATGAAGTACTTCCACTCTTTTGCTACTATGAATGAGTCATTATGCTTTTCTAAACGCCTATGCAAGGAACAAAACACATTACCACGATGACATTTGAATCCCTGAAGAACAACAAGCATGTGGCATGTAGGGCATTTGTTAGTTGTTTTGGCTACTAATGTTGAAGAACAAGAAGCATGTGGCATGTAAAGCATTTGTTAGTTGTTTTTTGCTACTAATGTTGTAGCCCCATCACGATTCTTCTAGCGATGATGATACAGGCTCAAGTGAAGGCAAGATGTAGCTCAAAGGGATCATTTCTATGGTCTTGGTCTTCAAAGATGGCGGATCGGCTTGTAGACCATTGAAAATGCGATAATGCCTCTAGGCTTCCAAAGCAATATAGTGCTTAACAAAGAGATTTCAGAGGTACACTTTTGAAAGGTTTGCTATACTGCAAGCAGGCTCAGGCCCCTTCTTTAGTGAGGACATCCAAGCATAAGGGCCGTCTTCTAAAACCCAAAGCCTATCTCTGAAATTACAGTAATGCGAACAGACTCCAGAAGCCTCCATGTAATATCATTCGACACTAGCATACTGCGATGCCAATGATATGGGCTGCAAATGCTTTCTTCGTAGGGTGATGATTTCACAAGAACTGATTTCCATTGGTAGGGTGAATACTCGTGGTCTGATCAGTGCAGGGGCAGTTTCCATTGATCTCGTGGAGATTACAGCAGCATCTGGGGCAACCAGTGAGGTCAAGATGAGAGATGGAGCAATCTTCGAGGAAACGAATAGGCAAGACAAGAACTGGTGATTGGAGATGGATGTCACCTGCTGTGGCACGCCCTCTGAATAAAGTCCACTAGTAAAGACAGACACCTTGGAATCGATTCTTGTCAGATGGAAAGAACACAGCCTGTGAAAGTATAATTGCTTCTTGATTGAAAGCTAGGGTATCAATGCCAATAAGGTAAGTGTTGTTGAATTGAAGCTTTCTACAGCTGTAGTGGAATCAAAGCTTTCTGCAGACTAATATTGAATTAAAGCTTTTCTTCAACACATCCCTTCAACAAAGAGCCTTCCTTGGCTCCTCTTGTACCCTTGAGATTTTCTACAGAGCTGATGCGGAATTAAAGCTTTCTGCAAGCTGATGTTGATCTCAAGAGTGCACTTTCAACAGAGACAGGTCACATTTGCAGTGCACTTGTAGACAAGTACCTGGACATTAAGCATGATGCTACCATAGTGCTTAAGGTGAAGCCAGCCTCAAAAACATCCAGATGTTCTGGTGATAGGGTTTATGGGCAGCCTGGAAGAGAAGAAAGGATCGGATATTCTTGCTGAGGCAAAGGAAACTTCACTTTGTTCTATGATGCAAGTGTACACTTTGATATGGTAATTTATGAATGCTGCAACGTTGGGAGTAGCAAGGGATCTTGATGACAGAATATTAGAGGGAAATGCTAGAGGAGGCTCCTTTGCTATTTTCTGATAGAGGCTAATAGAGGTGCCAATCTTCATTTGATATCTTGGAACATGGTTGTTCTTTTGCACAAACCACTTGGGGTTGGAGCACTTTATGAGGCAACTATCTGTAACGTGTCCCCTTAGTATCATCCAGGACACGTCTTAGCAGTCCATCGGAAAGGACGTCTAGAAAGCTCTGCCCGGCACTCCCATGGAATGTTACGGGATTTGCGATCTAGGTCTTCCCGCGTCTGCCACGTAGCGGAAGTATCCTGGCCGTTTCCACTTAGGATCGACCGGAATTAGGGTTTTCCTGACTGGTCATTAACTAACAGCAACTAGCGTCGGCCCCGAGCGAACTACTTTACGCAGAAACGCCAGGTCCGAAGCAGATTCACGTTACACTTGGTTCAAGGAGAATGGGAAACGAGAGGGATGCAAAGCTCAACCTCTCTGCCATAAGGCAGAGTCCCATTCCGTTTCCCTAAAACAGCGTAAATCGGGTAAGACATAACTCTAGGTCATTGCTTCCGTTATTCAAGATTTTTGAGAAAAGTTCCCGGCTAACCGGGACCACCCAACCGTAGGACAGACCCATGGCCTATCCTCCGCACTTTCCTCGGTTTGTTTTTAGTTATGTAATTATCTAATACATTGATTTGACATATAACAATCAGCTTTTTTAATTAATCCATTAAGCACTGGTTCCTTCACGTAATCTTATCACGTGACATAGAAAGCAAGTTCTTTGTTAATATTTCATCATTTTATCTTTGAAATACAATGAGTTTTGCTCGTAGGCTTGTCCATAATCCGTCCGAAGGCTATCCACTAATCCGCAGGGATCACTATTCCAAGCTTCCGCCCGTAAACTAGTGTGCGGGCCTCGAGATTCAATCCCGAGTCACGTTAGCCTCTTGTGCAGGACCCGGAAGGCGAGGGATTTACGGCCAAAGCCCCCCCTGGCACCCAAGCGTCCTCCTACTCCAAGTAGAGCTCAAGGGAGAGACCTCTCGCGACGGGTTCGGTCCACGTTCCCGGCGCGGTGAACAACCCCCTTGGTTAGGGTTAGGCAGGTAGTCGGGGGTAACTGAAACTGCCTCTTCCTTTAGGCCTTTAACCTGAAGTATAGGTACTCATTTAATTTGTAATTCATAATTCAAACAGAGCCCTAAAATCTCTAGCAAGCACAAACATTTTTATTAATCAACCGTGTTGTTTGGCAAACTGCTAAGGAAGTGTTCTTTCCTTTTGAGTGTATCAGCACTCGTTCCCAAGGTGTCTTGTAAATTGGCAAGATCCTTTACATTCCGGTGTAGGGCGTACCTTATTAACCCAACTTGGTCAACCCTAAAGTTCCTTAGATATGCTAGTTTCCGGTTTATAACTTTCCTTATTTAGAAGGATATCCAAAAATACGTCCTTTTGCAAGATAACTTGCGTAGGGATCTGCCATCCTTGTTGAGGGTTTTTACAATTTCTCCTTGTGAATCAATCATAAGACTAAATGATTTCGTACTTGCTGCGTAAGTCCTGCGATGGAATAATCCGTTTTAGATCGTTTAAGTTGACGTATGTCGGGCCTAGGGTTTCTTTTTAAGAATCTCGGGGACAACCCTAGTTCTTTATCTTTACGAATTTTTTTGACCCTACAATAAGGAAAGTAGTCAAGTGCTTAGGGTATGAATATTTCTATGTTTAGATTGGTTTGGTTATTTTTTGGAAGGTAATATTAATCGTCTTGTCACGGTTTTGCTATCCTTGTGACAATTTACTTTTCAGTCAATACAGTTCAATTTAAACTTCATTTTTCCTTGCAGATGAACTCATGCCAAATAACAAACATTTCCCTTGCTAAGATGTGCGATTAGCAATGATAACTTCCTAGTAATTTGAGCAACGAAAGAAACCTTTCATGAATTTAATCATTTACAATGATTCGTTGCGAAAATGAATAAGACTAATGGTGCAAGATATAATTTCTATACCTTTAGAATTTAACTGAAATATACTACTATAGTAAATAGATAATCTTGCTCGTAATTTATAATGCTTGATGCTATTCGAAGGAAACTAAGTTCTATACATTATCATTAATTCAAATAAGCTAAAATCCTTCATTACAAATAACTCGGACAAATATATCCTATCCCTAACAATGTCCCTTTGCATGATTGACTTAAAACTGAATTAAAGCCAAGAAGAAAAACCTGGTTTTGGGGTGAGATATCCACATGGATACCGGGAGATGCACCTCCCGCAACTACTCCTTGGACTTTCTTAGGAGGCATCACAGTTGTAGCCCTTCGAACGTGGAAGCAGCTTTACACTCTTTTTCAGAATTCCACCGTCGCTTCCTTGCACCGTCCGTCGAAAGTAGTTTTTGGAAGGCTCCCTCCTTGAAGTCGGGAATTCGAAAGGGTGTTCAGAATCTTTTACGACTAAGACCTATTAAAGCCATGGGGAAGGCTTAATGGCCTTTTAATGACTCGTTCAAACGAGGAATGAAAAGGGATGGAAAAGACACAAGGTGCGGGAGAGAACTCTAAGGGAACATAGTAACCATAAAGGTTATAAGTAAGGTCGAAGGACCCTTAGGTCAACTTGGAGGAAAGGGTTCTTAATATGCCACAAGGGAAGGGTTAGAGAAGGTTTAATCACGGGGGGGAGGGGGGGGAAAAGGGGAAAAAAGGGTGATTCCAATATCCACACAAAAAGGGGGTCTAAGGGTTTATAGAACACGAAGGGGGATGGGTTCCAAGGCTCAAGAGGAAGGGGGCTTATAGGGGTTACCACCAGGGAGAAAAAAGGGTTTTTAAGGCCTACGGGAAAGGCTTCATGGGTAAAACATAGGGGTTCTAACACCCGTCGAAAAGGGGGATTTAGACACACGGGGGGGGGAGGGGGGGGAGGTTTCAAAGCCCATAACAAAGGGCTTAAAGGTTAAATCATGGGGGGTATGGAAGGGTTTTTGAAAAGGCACGAGAAGGGGGATGAAAGGGCCTTAGGAGGATTAAAACCGGGGGGGAGGGGGGGGGGGGGGGGAGGTTTCAAAGCCCATAACAAAGGGCTTAAAGGTTAAATCATGGGGGCTATGGAAGGGTTTTTGAAAAGGCACGAGAAGGGGGATGAAAGGGCCTTAGGAGGATTAAAACCGGGGGGGGGGGGATAATAAAGCTAGGGGGAAAGGGGGCTTAAAAAGCTCCTTTATAGAAGCTTCTAGGATCTTCCACGTTGGGGGGGCGATTAACAGATGGGCGCGGCAGCTCTACGTATGTGACAGGCAGCGACCTCCATTCGTCCTCCTTGTCCACTCTCTCGTTGACGGCACCGGCAATCCTCACTTCCACCTTCGTCTTCACGACAGCAGCGCAGGGTAGCACTCACTCCTCTCTACCTCCCGTCGACTGCATCCTCCATAGTCTCTCCCAGCTCACGGCGTTCTCCCCTTGCACTCACGGTAGCGGATGATTTGGGCAACGTCACCATTTGTTTTTGCCGTCCTCCTCTTTTCCTAGCGGCAGCAACGCAGGGTTTAAATAGGGGAGGGGAGGGGGATCCTCCCTCTCCTTCGTGTCAGCACGCATGGCACTACTCCCTGCGAGCTCCCACCGAGGAGCTTCTGGCTTCTTTCTATTCCCCTCCTCTTCCAGCACAACAGTCGGCTGGGGAGGGGAATTAAAAAAAAATTTTGCATTTATCCATTTGATATTTTACACTATCATTGGGACTAGGATGTGGATGGTGGCCAGTTGCTTTAATGTGTGGTTGTTGTGGCAGAGGGTATCCAATTGGTATATGATGTACTTGTGTGGCATGCATACCATTCTTGTGCTGAATGGCTTCATGAAGGCTGGGCAAGTTTTTGGATTACATGCATTGTGAGAGTGGTTGTTAACAAGCCTTGTTTCAGTCCCTACCCTATTATTTTATGAGCAATCTGTGCACATTTCCAAGCCTGTATACCACAACAGCATTGAGGAACAGCAGGCTTTGAGACTTGAAATTTGGGAGTAGTTCACATGGGTGTAGTTGACATAAACTATGGATTCTATTTTGGGCAGGGAATTTATGCTTTACCTCTCCATTGTGGCTAAGTTTTAATGTTAGATCTGCTAGTATATTTTTAGCTGGAGCAACTCAAGTTTTTTGGACAGTAGTCAAACCAATAGTTAACGTGGTAGTTAAAGCAGCAGTAAATTCTCTGAATCATCATTTTTGAATAGCACGTGCACATCATTATCAGACACAGGCAGGATTCAGAGAGGAACAAGAGGAGGTTTGCCATACCTGAATTGCCAATGTCCCTCATGAGGATTGTAGGAACTGTAAGCCGCTTAGCTTGATCACAAGTTGCCATTGAATCTTCTATAGTACAACTTGAGAATCCTTTTGTAGGTATTGGCCTTTTAGTTGTGATCCACATCAAGGCTACTCAGGCTCAGATAAGCAAAGCTACAAGCTGTAGGAACAGCTTGACATTGATGTTTTTGTCTATGGAGAGCCTAAGCAAAATGACATGGTGGAATACTTTGGAGGGCAGCTATACAAGCATCTTCTTTCATGCTGGCACATCTCAATAAAGATACATGTTTCCTTTCTATCGACAACATCTGCACATAGTAGAATGCTTGCAAATTGGGTCAATTGTGCATTTGATGTTTTCAATGTTACTGCAGTATGACCATGAGAGCTTGGTAGGCAATCTAAAAGTGAGACAGTTGTAGGAAGATGGATTTGATAATTGATTTGTATGCATTCACTTACCTGTACTGGGCCATGCTACTCCAAGTATTTGCCACAATTTAACTGATGCTACCATTAGCATATGAAGTTTTTGCACATACGTCTCTGAGGCAACATCAGCCTCAGTCTCTGAAGTGTGGCTCCCCTTCATATGTGTTGTGAGATTACCCATATAATTACAATAGATTGAGTTGACTTCTCTGCAGATTTTGGAGAGGCTGACAGAGTGATCTACAACTTGAAGCCAAAACTTATGGTGGGTAGACCTGGATTTACACTCCTAAATTGAATAAACAGCCCTTGGAACTGTTTGATTCTTCGGAGTGACTGCGAATGCAACCACATAGAAAAGTGAATCTTCCAATTTATTTCAGCAACAACAACAGTAAGCAGCAACAGCAGAGGAGGGTTTCTTGATTCAGTAGCCTCAAACACAACCACTTTCAATTTGACACATGCCAATGGCAGCTTTTCACAGGAATGATTGGGCTGGAGTTTCTTTTTGCATTCAAAGAGAGAGCAATCTTGATTCGTACTTAAATTATATGCTTTGGTAATGATTTATATGTTAGAGCAAAGGCAGCTAGGGCATTGAGAGCATTATCACTGATTTCACAAGGAGTAAAGTGATTTTGGTATGATGCTGGTGCAATATCTCTTCTGGTAAGTGCCATAGTAACACCCTCATGGGAATCTATCTAGGGAAACCTGGTTGAAGCATTATACAAATATTCTTGGTGGTATATTTGCTCTAATCATAAGTATTACAAAAGAAATTCAGTTCACCAAGCCACATACTGAAATGGCTAATCTAATTGATGTAGCATATGCACTTATACTTTTTGATGATACTATGATGCAAGCAGAAGTGATAGACGCAATCATGATTGAACAAGTACTTCAATACCACCAAACATCTTGTGCTTCTCAGTTGGTACAGCCATATATTATAGGAACTCTCATCAATCTTTATGGTAACATTGTTTTGTAAGAAGACTTAGCTCATGTAGAAAGCAAGAAAATGTTGGTTGACTTGATAACCAAGGCTAATATAGCAGTGCTAAAAGACCTATTGGATTTGTTGAGAAATTGGTGCAGTTGTAACCCAGAGTCTTTTAGAGGTAGAGATGGAATTCACCTACTTATATCTTTACTAGGATTGTTACAACAACAAGGATATGTTGTAGCCCTACTTTTTATTCTTATTGAAGAGATTGATGCTAACCACTAGGTGTGGGTAATTGCAGTTGTAGATGACATGCCTCCATTGATCAAGCTACTTGAGACTGATTCTACTAAGTCTAGGAAACATGTTGCTATTATACTAGTCAATCTTTACATTTATAATGAAGATCTTTGAGCTTGTATAGAGATGGCAGCTTGAAGCATAGAATCTCCAAAATGTTGGCCGTCAATACTCTCTTGCGATTGAATCCTCTTCAAATGTTGCAATCTTGGCCCAATCTTGAAGAATAATGACTATAGAGAAGTGTTGAAGCCAAGGTACTAAGAAATCTTCTAGAAATTGAAGCTTCGAGTTTATGGCTATGGCTTTCCTATTGTGTATTTAGGGTTTCTGATGAAGAGAGCCAAAAGGATTAGAGAAGAAGGCTCAAATGTTGGAAAGAAAAATGTGCTTTTCTTACTTGATACTTGATGGAGCTTGACAATGAAGATTAGTGACCATAGCTAGAGCATTGTGATTCTCGAGGCTATCCTAAGAGTGCTCTCTTGCAATGGTTGGGCACAAGTATTGTCTATATATTGAGTAGACTCCAAAGAATGCTTGCCCCAAGGTTATGGAGGGAGATGATCACTTCATTGAGCAAGAGAAGAGATGGAAGGCTCTCCACCATGGAAGCTTGAAAGAAAGTTTGGAAGAAAGAAGAGAAAGAAAGTCTTTTCCAAAAAGTAAATGGAGTTTAAACTGTGACTAACTCTAGAGACCTCTTTTATCAAAAAACCTTTCAAGTTGGCATGTAGATGATGGCATGGTAATTCGTCTGTCTTGTCTCCAACTTTGCCTCCATGTCTTGAAAAACCCTTTAGCTAAGCTATCTTCTTCACTTGAAGGACCATTGGTCTTTGCACCATTTTCCTTCTAGATCTATACCAAATGTACTTATGTAACCTTGGATTGTCTCAATGGAAAAAGCTTGGTTACATTGTGACTAAATGGGATCAAAGACCAATGCTTTAATACCCACTATCATGAAGGTGTCTAGGGACAAGAGAGAAGAGTGCAAATGAGGGAGAAAAGAGGAGAAAGAAAGGTTTACGAGGAGGGAGAAAGACAAGAATGAGAGAAAATAGGTGAGAGAAGCCATGAAAGCTTGGAGAAGTTGGAGAGATGATGAGAATGTTTTGTATATTATTGAATGGTGAAAAATTTACAAGTCTCTTATATCTTTATACCTATGTAAGTGTGACATGGAATTATTTCCCAAATATATCAAAAACATAAATCTTTTTTCAATTTCTTACAACCATCCTAGGCTCGTAGGGGATTAGACTAATCCTACAATACCCACAAAATATGGCTAGAGCCGTGTAGGCTCTATGACTAGGCTTGAGGGAAGTATAGCGCACATCCAAAGCTTAGCATGAATTGATACAAACTTAAATAAGATTATACAATCATCAAATCTATCATTTCTAATGTACCAAATAATCCTTGAAATACAATATATGCATCAAAATTCATCTTGGGTGTGGCTCTAGTTTGAGGTTCTGTTAGATTTATCTGAGTTGTCATGACCTTAGGGAAAGCATCATGTATAGTATTTTAAAAGAAAATTCAACCTTTGGGTTACTTTGATGTCCTAAATTGAATTGGATCCTCCCTTGAGAATCTTTGATTCTTTTAAAATTTAAATGGTTAAGTTATAAGGATATTTACGGTGTCTTTGAATTATAGTCATCTCTTATGGATATAGAAGTCTAGCTAGATTACTTGTTTAGGTGACAAAATGTTTCATTTGCAAGGGATTTTTGAAGGAAAACCTTTAGAAATGTATAGTTTCCATAAGCCTTTATTAGATCAATATACCTTGTTTATCCTTTGTCTCTAGTTTTATACCAAGGTTGACAACTTATTAGTATAAGGAAACAACACTCTTTAACTAGGATGTACTTACTTCCCTTAACTAATATTTCCTATGGCAACGCCTTAACAAAATGGGTTCTTACACGATACTGAAGGTTATTTAGTTTTGTCAAGAATAGCTATCCTTCTTCATTGACTTAGATTAAATTATCTTATTGTTTCTACCTTTGAGAAGGACTACAACATTAACCTTATGTCCTCTCGAATCTAACTTTTTAAAAAGAAAGCCCTATCTAAGTTAACATGCTACGCATGTACTAGTCCCATCAAGGAGGGGATACTTCTTTTGAAAATTATCTCCTAGGTGGCTAATTTAATTTTAATCTATTGAAGTTTCAAAACATCATAAATAATCTTGAACTCCAATGATTGCATTATAGATGATGTGCTTAACCTTTCAAAAATAATATTGACTAATGTTTATTTGATCAAAACTATTCTTAGAACATAGGGGACAGAACTTGAGAGCTTGATTTGGTGTGATAGGGATGTTGCTTGCATGTGCCACCTCTTGTTTAGCCCCCAGGTTCCTTCACTTTGGAGCCATCAGGAGTGCTCAAACTCTTCTAATGTATCAACTATCCTACTTTCTTTTGAGCTTTCATTGATCTTGATAAACCTCCAACATTGTTGGGCCTAAGGCTTGTAGAGGAGAAAGGACAAGATGCTAGCTTAGCAAGGGAGATTTTTGACTTACAAAGGAGAGTGATTCTTTGGAGTAATTGCTCTTTAGCAAATGGAGAATATAGGTGGTTCTAAAAGGATTTGAAGTCGGAAGGTGAGATTAGAGGGGTTGATGTATGGGATGATTACCAATACATTTATATGGGTTATGAGATGGGATTCTTGACTAAAAGATCGTTATTGGCTAGGATGTGGAGAGGCTAGCAACAGCACAATTATGAAGAGATAGTTGCAAATGGGGAAGATCGGGATAGGATCCATGTTGATGATGCTTGTTGCCACTTATCTTTGATTAGATTTCCTCCTTTGCCTACATGTGGAGGGGATGATGATGATGGGGAAGGTAGTGGGTTGGAAAGGGGTTGTGGTGTGGGTGGAGAAGTTTTAATAGGGCAGCCAGTTTCGAGCCACTACCCCTTCTTTTCACCCCCTCTAAGCCTTAATTATTAACTTTTTTCAATTAAATTAATTACTTGGCAAACTAGTACTAATCTAGTTAATTAAGCTAACCTAACTAACAACTAAACTAATAGCTTAGACAAACTAACTAACTCATTTAACTTATCATTATTATTATTTCCTTTCTCACACTTGGATTTGAAGGTTTGCATGTATTCTCAAGGGAGGATGGGGTAGATTTATTTTTCTTTTTGCATGGTTCTGAGAGTTTGTGTGCACTTTGAGGGTCAGGTATGGTGCAAAGTAGAGCCAAGATTCTTCCTAAGCTTGAAATCACTAATATTGTTACCATTCAACAAAAGAATGACATATTTATATGTTTGAAGTTGTTCTTAGCTCAATGCACATGATGTCATGAGAATATTTTCCACACCTTCCCTTAATAAGGTTGATCAATCAAGTTGCTATTCCCCAATTTATGTTAAGAGATATGTTTAAACAAGTTTACTAATAGATTTACATTTCATATGCTACAGCTATGTTATCTGCACATTGAATTGTTAGGGCTCACAAACTCCCCATAAAATGGTATGTTTCTAGTGGCCAAAAGCTGCATACAAGTATCAAAATGTATTGATAAAGACTTGAACATTATAACCTCTTTAGAAAAAGGTGCCAACCAAGCACTAGGTGCTTTATTTAAATATATTATTGTCTTGGTTACATGATGCCTTAAGCATTTTGGGTGGTTGAAAGTGAGTTCCTTTCATATATTATATGGATTATGATCTCAATCTCGAAGATGGTGCTATTAATGCATTGTAATATTATTGAATAATGGAGGTTTTTGGTACAAATCTATGGAAAATTGAGTGTGAGAAGGTCCATGGTGACATATGTGGGAATCGTGCCATTATCAAAATTATAGATGGAGACCTTAGCTTCTTGGATGCCAACTTCTACTGCAGCTTGCAAGGCATCTTCAACATGAGTTGTTGTGGTCGTGACAGTCGTGGAAACAGTTTCAATTGAGGCAACACAAGTACATGGACAAGTACAAGTGCATCCACAACCACAACCACAACCACAGGTGCAACCACACCCACACCCACAACTTGCTTGGCAACCACAACTACATCCACAACTACATGAACACCCTGTTATACCACATCCACATGAGCATCCACATTGACATCCACAACTCCACCCACAATTGCAACTACAACCACAACCACACGAGCACTCGCAATCACATGGTGGACAATTACATGAACATTGTGTAGAATCACATGAACAATCATCATCTTTTATGATGAGGCTTGTTTTATTAATATTATGAGTGGAACTCATCAAATATATGTCATGATTACCAAGGTCTCTCAATGCCAAGCTAGTACAATTTGACAAATAGGAGGTCTTGTCAATGGCTTTATCCAAATGTGACACATTTTTATGTGTGAACATGGAAGTATTGTAACCCTTGCAAAAAGATGGTAAGATATCATTACCTGCATCAAAATCACTAGTTTTAAACATATTGCATAGTTAATAGAGATGGAAAGCATAAGAAGATAACATGTTTTGAGGTTATCATTTTCCTTTTATTGTTAATTATTACCATTCTCCATGAGCACTCTTTGATAATAATGGTCTTACCAGAGACAAAGAGCAAATGAGTGTATAAATCTGGGCATTTGGTTTGGCAATCTCTTGAACAAAACCTTTCAATGAAGTGACACTCTAAAGTGTCTTTCAGCCGTAAGTTGCATTGGAATCCATCATTATAAAGGCCACAAGTATCAAAGCATTCATTTGTTTTTGAATAAAGTGGTGTGATGAGAGAATAAGCTCCCTGAAAACAAGGATATTTGTCATTTTAATCTAACACATACAAATTATGTGATACAATGAAATATGAGAGAAGATGAGAGAGTAAAATTTCAAACAAATAGCACATTTGATGGTTGTTTTCCATCTTCACTATATGATGAGATAAAATAGTGGTCTGGATAAATAATGGACCAGTTACTACCGTCAACATTATAAATGATAGATTTTGATGACTTTCTAAGGTTAAAATTGTTGTTCAGTCAAGGTGTATTTATATTCTTTGGTATTGTCTAAGTAACCACATATTCACCTATGTAACCACTAAGATTCACCCTAGATAATGACATTGGTCCCAATACCCTTCTAAAAGAGAGCAAATAAATAATGCAAAATACTCCATTTTCTAAGTCTCCACTTCCTTGTATCCCTTTCTTTATTGATATACTTGTGAAGTCTCCATAGGTTAACACCAAACTATGTGGTCTATTTGATTACATTCCCTTGTTTGAATTTGGGTTTGGTCTTTCTTCATTTAGAGGCCTTGTAGCATCATGAATTTTATTATGATAGCTATGTTGTATATGAGTATTTGAGATTTTAAAAAACTTGACGGTTCTAAATAGGTTGATTGTTTTGTGTTCTATCATTAATTCAATGGAGATGCAATGATATAGTGCTCTAAAATGGCTTGGTTAATTTTCCTTTGTTGGACAATGTTACAAGGCCTCACTCATCGTATATGGCCTCCTTCAAATGTATATATACATTTACTCTCTATGCAAGAAAATCCCATGTCTCTCAAGATACCTTGGCCACATTACTCATCAAGCAACAAATCATGTTGCCTTGTGCTCTGCCTATGTTGAAGACATTAACACTTCATATTTGTTATTGTTAAAGAGAACACTCCTAGTTCAATTAAACCCCATTTTGTATTCTAGGAATCAAAGTAATTTTCCTAGCTTAAGACTTGTCTGTCCCATTTTGGATTCTAGCTTTGAAGGTAATATGCCTAACGTAAGACTTCTATGTCCCAATAAGATATCTTGTGATATGTAGGTGATATCATACCTCATATCATACTCTAAAGTACCTTTCATGTGCCCCAAAACTGACATCGTAGTTTAGACATGGTTTGTTTGAAAATGAGAAATATTAAGGCCTTTTGAGACAACATCAACATCGGTCTACTAGTCAAGTGTTGCATGAGTAAATTCTTAGAAGATTCAAGTAATTATGACAAGTAGTGATGTATGATCTTGCAGTCTTGCATTCAAGCCCATACAAGTCCATCATGTTTAGTTCACCATATCAAGTGCTATACATCAAATCAAAATGCACAAGAAAAAGTGCACAAGTCCCAATTTATCATCTTGAACTTAAATGTGAACTTGTCCACATATTGTAGAATTTTTTGTGACATCCTTTGATGATTCCTTTAACCCATTCGGAGCCCATTTGTGGGTCATTCATGTATAACTAAATCATAACGACTTCAAATGTTGCTTTAATAATGATCTAACAGCAAGGAAACTCAGAAAACAAAAAGTTGTACGTGTTTAAAATGTATTCATTTCTTTTGTTAAAATGGGATTTGTTTTAAGTACTTGTGTTGAACATAAGGTTGAACTTTCAAATTTCAATGTAACTAATTCTTTTCAAAAGTGTTTTAAAAGTCACCAATGTGGGCATATTGAAAATATTTGACTTTTATTACCTCTAACACTTGGCTCATCGTTCCATGAATTTGAAAATGTATCATAGCATGAAAGAAATGACACATCTAACCTTTTCTACTAATGGTCATATATGCAATTCACCAATATAGTCATAATGGCTTTGAAAATACTTACCAATAATTTGAAGCACTTAGATTTACATTGTATATGTGGGTTAGATACTATACGTGCAATTCATCGCATATAGTCATAATGTTTTTTGAATAATCAACATTTTGAAGCACTCTAAGTTAGGGGTGCAAATGCTACATTATCAAATATCTATCTATTGGATTTTTTTTTGTCAATGTACGAATGCTTGCATATTTTCTCTATCATGCTTTCTCACATTTCAAATGGTATCCTCCCATAACTTTTGAGCAATGTGACTAAAGGTATTATTAAATTAGTTGAGTTTTTCCAAATCTTGTGAAATCATGTATAGCTTTTAGTTCATGTGTAGGTTTATTCTCCTTAGGTGTTGTTAGTTTTACTTTTATTATAATTATCATTTTCATTAAGTGTAGTAATTCTTCTCATCAATGAGCCGCCTTGCCCATTTTGGAAGATTCCTCCATGTATTGCTAAACATATTGCAAAAATGTTGCTTCTATTTCCTTCTTTTGTTGCTAATATAATATTACTCTTGATTTTTTGTGATTATCTTTTAATTATTTTCATTATTCAATCTATTAATGTATTTAGTTTCTTTGTATTTTATATCAATTTTCATTGATACCATTCTCTATGTCAAGATTGTGGGAGAGAAGGAAGGAGTCTCACTTGTAGCTTTCTTGCTTGCACAATGGGGGAAGACATACAAGGGTGGAGGCTGAAAACAGTTTTTCTCTTCTTAGTTGTGTAAGCCAAAAGAACTCTTTTACAAAGAAATAGAAGAACCCTATATATGGGTCTCAAACCAAACTCAACTAACTAAGGTGGCATACTAACTGAGCCACGAACTAGAGTAGATAAGGATAGCTATCATGTAGCTATTATTCATGGGCGGTGTACCAACCGCATCTGCAACTGACACGTCGGTGACATAAATGCACAACGGTCACCCTGGCATATCACGAGTGGAGCTCGATATCTCAACACTCCCCCTCGAGCTCAATCCCAATTCCTGCACACCAAGCAGGTCTCTGAACTTGCGCAACTTCTCTGTGCCCAATGCCTTCGTGAATATGTCAGCTACCTGATCCTCTGTGCTGACATAAACTAGATCAATAAGACCTAGTAAAACCCTCTCCCGCACATAGTGATAATGCACCTCAATGTGCTTTGTTCTAGCATGATAGATTGGGTTATTTGCCAAGTGTATACTACTCATGTTGTCACAATAAATGACAACTGGCCCATCTGTAGGCTGATGCATATCATAAAGTAGCTTATGCAACCAAGCTACCTCACATGCAGCCATTGCTGCACCCCTGTACTCGGCCTCTGTGCTCGACAAGGCAACTGTAGGCTGTTTCTTGCTGCTCCAAGTGACTGTAGCACTCCCAAAAGAGAACACATATCCACTGGTAGATCGTCTATCAGAAATGCTACCAGCCCAATCAGCATCAGTGTATCCATGCAACTGTATCTGAACCCCAGTCTCATAAAATAGTCCATACTGCAATGTGGACTTCACATACCTGAGTATGCGTCTAGCCGCAACCAAATGCGGTTTCCTTGGAGCCTGCATAAACTGACTTACCAATCCAACAGCATAGCTCAAATCTGGCCTGGTAATAGTCATATAAATCAAACTTCCTACTATGCGTCTGTACATAGTAGGGTCTTCCAGAAGCTCACCTGCATCTGCGCTCAGCTTCACATTCTGCTCCAAAGGAACTGAAATAGGCTTATAGCCTATCATCCCATATTTGGACAACATGTCCAATCCATACTGCCTCTGCAAGAGCTGTATCCCACTTGGTGATCTAATCACCTCAATGCCCAAGAAATAACGCAGCTCTCCCAAATCCTTCATCTCAAACTTCTGCTTCAATAGCATTTTCACATGAAGGATATCTTCATCACTGTCACCTGTCATAATCAAATCATCAACATAAATGACAAGTAGCATAATACCTTTCTCTGTTTTTCTCACATAAAGTGAGAAATCTGCCTTGGAAATCTGAAAGCCAATAGTGACAAGATACTGTCCTATCTTGTCAGACCATGCTCTAGGTGCTTGCTTCAAGCCATACAAGGATTTCTTCAACCTGCAAACAAACTCAGGATGAACAGCATGCACATAACCTGGTGGCTGCTCCATATATACCTCTTCTTGCAAATCACCATGCAAGAAGGCATTCTTTACATCCATCTGATGTAAAGACCATTCCTTTGATGCAGCCATAGCAATGACTGCTCTTACGGTCGCCATCCTTGCAACCGGACTAAATGTTTCTTCATAGTCAATGCCATATGTTTGTGCATACCCCTTGACTACTAATCTTGCCTTGTATTTGTTCACAGAACCATCTGCATTGTGCTTCACCTTATAAACCCACTTACAACCAATTGTATTCTTACCTTTAGGCAAAGGTACCAATTTCCATGTAGCATTTGCTTCCAAGGCATCCATTTCTTCATCCATGGCTTTCTCCCATTTTTCTTTTCCCATGGCTTGCTCAAAAGAAGTGGGTTCTGGTTTCTGTATCACTTTGACCATATATGCATAGTGAATGGCTGTAAATCCATCATATTTCAGCCTATCCACAGGATACCTAACTCTGGTTGACCTGCGCAAAGTAGGTTCACTCCAGGTGCTCTCAAAACATCCCTGGTCTTCCTTACTCCAGGTGTAACAATAGAAGGAATACCCGACTTATCATCAATGCTCTGTTCTGAGCCACTGGATTCACCATCCACATAAGAGTGACCTGCATTCACATCAAACATGGGCTGATCTACCTTCTCTTTTCCTTTTCGTGATACCTGCATACCACTATTTGCACTGCCTTGAGAAGATTCTCCTGATCTCAATCTGCCTATCCATGACGAAGAATGTGAACCATTGCTAGAGGACGCTCCAGGTCCACTAATATTTTGTGACTGCTATTGTGAATTCTGTGCAGCATTACTGTTTTGTGCATCTACATCATCAATCACATTTACTGGTTTATACCAGCTACTCATCTCATAAAAAACAACATCTCTACTCACTGTAAACTTACGAGTAGAAGGGTTATAGCATCTATACCCTTTTTGCTGCAGAGAGTAACCAATAAAGATGCACTTCTCAGCTTTTGGATCCAACTTGGATCTCAACTCATCTGGCACATGTACATAGGCAATGCAACCAAAAATTTTCAAATGAGAAATATCTGGTTTCCTACCAGTATACCTCTCCTCTGGAGTCATCCCATGTATTGCTGCAGTGGGAGTCCTGTTCATTATGTAGACTGCTGTAGCAACTGCTTCAGCCCAGTAAAAATCTGGCAAGTCTTTTTCATTGAGCATGGCACGAGATACCTCTCCAATATGCCTATTTTTCCTTTCTGCAATTCCATTTTGTTGTGGGGTATGACTGCATGAATATTGCTGCTTTATGCCATGCTCCTGCAAGAACCTTGCAAACTCATTTGAGAGGTACTCTCCCCCTCCATCTGACCTTAGGCATTTTATTTGCAAACCTGTTTCTTTTTCAACCATAGCTTTAAGAGTTTTGAAATGCCCAAAAACTTCACTTTTCTTTTTCATAAAATACATCCAAACTTTTCTGCTATAGTCATCAATAAAAGTGACAAAATAATGACAGCCTCCAAGAGATGCAGCTTTAGTAGTCCACACATCAGAGTGGATTAATTCCAATGGCTTCTTACTCTCTTGAACATGTCTAGGAAATGGTTTCCTTGCCTGTTTTCCAAATTGACAAGCTTCACATATCTTATGCATTTCTGTAACCTTGAATTTGGGCAATCTTGCAACAATATTTTGGGCCTGCATTGATTTAAGCCGCTGTACATTAACATGACCAATGCGTTTATGCCAGATATCAATATCTGCAACTACACCGGTCCCATGTGCAAACATTGCTGCACTCAATTCAGACATGTCTGCATCCAACGTAAACATTCTGCCCTTCTTCTTTCCTTTTACTATCAAGCGACCTTTATTTTTCATATCCTCAACAAAGCATCCATGAGGATTAAATCTGACCTGCAAGCCCTGTTCAACCATTTGACCAACAGAAACTAGATTCTTGGTGATATTCGGGACATGAAATACATCGGACAGGTATTTCTTTTTCCCATCCTGCATAGACAAAGGAATTTTTCCAATCTGTACAATAGGATGTGCAGTATCATCACCAGTCTCCACAAATCCTGGTTTTTCCATTTTCCTTGCATCCTCCATCCATTCTGCATGACCTGTCATGTGGTTTGATGCACCTGAGTCAACATACCATACATCATTGCTTTCTTCTGCACTTGTCACAGAATTGTTCATGTGCTACACCATGAACAAATGCTCATTTCTGTCATCACCCTGTCTACTAGAAGATGCATAATTTCCTTGTTGCAGTTTTCCATTCATGATGTCATTCTGCTTTTTATAGCAGTCTTTAGCCATATGATCCATTTTACCACAGTAGTAGCATTCAACATTACTATTTGCATTTTGACCTCTTTGCCATCCATCACGACCTCTTTGGCTCCCCCTGCCTCTAGAGTTACCATGTCCTCCTCCATAGGACTGATTTTCTTGAGTTTGCTGCATATTCTGATTTCTACCACGGCCTCCATATCGGCCTCCTCTACCTCTGCCTCTACCTCTTCCAGCATTTGAGTAGAAGACAGCTTCTTTTGAAGTTCCTCCTGAAGAAGATGCACCACCATTTCTCTGCTCCTCAGAAATTAGAAGAGCAATCAACTCCTCAAAATCAGGAAATCTTTCACGGACAGAAATGGATGTCCGAAACTGCGCATAATCCTTTCCTAGACCATTCAAGGTCACAGAAACTAAATCATCATCTTCCACTGGCGACCCAATGGAAGCAAGTGCATCTGCAATCTTCTTCACCTTCATGTGGTAGTCATTGATGCTCATATTTTCTCTTTGCACATTATGCAACTCTTGCTTGAGCTGCATTTTCCTGGCTTGAGTATTTGTGCTATACATTTTTGACAAAGTATCCCATGCCTCCTTTGGCGTACTTGCATCCTGAATATGCACAATCATAGAGTCTGAAATACTGATAGACAACCAATACATAACTTTCCTGGCTCTCTCATGCCATGCTTTAAATGCCAGCATTTGTTGTTGATTGGGAACATCAGGAAGAACTGGTTCTTCTTCATTTCCTGCAACAAATTCCCAATATCCTTTTCCCATAAGGAAATTCGTCATTCTAAACTTCCATGCTTGGAAGTTGTTCTTGTCAAGCTTTTCAGTGACAATCTGTGAGAGAGAATCAGACGCCATTACAGAACACTGCAAAAAGTTCTGTCACTGCAAAGAACACAGCTTTAGCCTCACAAGGGCTAATCTGCAAAACTGACGAAAGTGGTATTTGACCACACAGTCACTTCCTAGTGACGATTTTGCATCAACAGGCAACAAGGATGATTCTGTAACTCCCAATGTCTCTGCACACAAGCATACAATGCAATTTCTACAACAACTTTTCACCGACCTGTAGAACAGTGTTCGCACAGCATAAAACTGGGCATTTTCCTGAGTGCGTGCAGAAAACTTCCGCCTCCAAAACAGGCCCCGAAATGGCCTCAAATAAAAAAAACAGGGTGGCCGAGGGCTAAAGCCCTCGCCCGCAGCATATAGTGCCCTCTTGCTTCACCGCGAAGGGCGTCTCAACCTGAGACAATGCACTCTTGCAATTTCCGGCTGTGCTACCTGCAGAGATCTGCTCCCAAAATAGAAAATGAAAGCAACACTGCTCCTCTTACCATAACACCGCGAGCTTGGCTTGCTTTCTTAAGCTCCTTACCACGAACAAGGCTCTGATACCATATCAAGATTGTGGGAGAGAAGGAAGGAGTCTCACTTGTAGCTTTCTTGCTTGCACAATGGGGGAAGACACACAAGGGTGGAGGCTGAAAACAGTTTTTCTCTTCTTAGTTGTGTAAGCCAAAAGAACTCTTTTACAAAGAAATAGAAGAACCCTATATATGGGTCTCAAACCAAACTCAACTAACTAAGGTGGCATACTAACTGAGCCACGAACTAGAGTAGATAAGGATAGCTATCATGTAGCTATTATTCATGGGCGGTGTACCAACCGCATCTGCAACTGACACGTCGGTGACATAAATGCACAACGGTCACCCTGGCATATCACGAGTGGAGCTCGATATCTCAACACTCTACCCACCATCATTATGCTTATCATTCTTATCATTATTGTTATTATCTCATTGTTGTTTTTTTGTTGTTTCTTTTTCATTGCTATCATTAGTAGCATCTTACTTGTTGTTGTTGTTGTCTTCATTAAACTAATGGTGATCTTGGAGTGATGGCTGTGGCTAATGGTAGTGGTATGGTTGTTGGCATATTATTTGCCTCACTTTCATGCATACATAAGATGTAATCTTAGATCACAAAAAATATGCACTTACTCAATCCAGTGTTCCTGGCTTCAAGCTAAATCCTATTATCATGCAAAAGTATTTGAGTCCAAAAAGAAACATAATACTTTATTATTTTTAGGCCTTTGATCACCTTCATATATCTCTAGTTGAGGATACACATCACCTTAGAATACCCACACACAATGTAAAAATTTATGTCCCTTTTTCATGCATCATGCCATATTCACGATGATGCAGTCTTTAATATTGCAAAGTCAAGTTCAATATCTGCAAAAGAAGAGAGAGAGAGAGAGAGAGAGAGAGAGAGAGAGAGAGAGAGAGAGAGAGAGAGAGAGAGAGAGAGAGAGAAGAAGAAGAAGAAGAAGAAGAAGAAGAAGAAGAAGAAAGATAAAAAGAAGAAGATGGAGAGAGGAGGGGGGAGGAAAGAGAAAAGATAATAATATTTTTTAAATTAAACATTTTTCTTCTCCCCCTACCGCCCTCTCTCTCATGTGTAGGGCCTAGGTTTTCTTTCTCTCTCTCTCTCTCATAGTTAGATTAAACTTTCTAATTTAAAATTTCTTATATATATATATATATATATATATATATATATATATATATAGAGAGAGAGAGAGAGAGAGAGAGAGAGAGAGAAGGAAATATACAAAGAGCAAAAAAGAAAGAAAAGGAGAGGGAGGGAGAGAGAGGGGGAACAGAGAGAAAGATAATTATAGAGAGAGAAAATATAAGATTTAAGAGAGAGAGAGAGAGAGAGAGAGAGAGAGAGAGAGAGAGAAAGGAAAAGAAAAAAGAAAAAGAGAGGAGAGAGGGGGGAAGAAAAGGGGGAAAAAGACAGAGAGAAGAAAAGGAGATAGAGAAAATAAGAAGAGAGGAGGGGGAGGGGGAAAGAGGAAAGAGAATAGTCTTTTTTAAATTAAATATTTTTCTTCTTCCCCTACCCCCTCTCTCATGTATAGGGCCTAGGTTTTATCTCTCTCTATCTCTCTCTCACACAGTTAGATTAAACTTTTTAATTTAAACTTTCTTTTTAATTATCACACACAGAGAGAGAGAGAGAGAGAGAGAGAGAGAGAGAGCAAAAAAGAAAGAAGAGGAGAGGGAGAGAGAGGGGGGGAACAGAGAGAAAGAAAATTAAAGAGAGAGAAAATATAAAATTTAAGAGAGAGAGAGGAAAAGAAAAAAATAAATGAGAGGAGAGAGGGGAAAGAAGAAAAGGGGGGAGAGAGACAGAGAGAAGAAAAGGAGAGAGAGAAAATAAGAAGAAGAAGAAGAGAGAGAATTTAAACACAAAGAGAGAATTATAGAGAGAGGAAAGATAAAACGTAAAAGAAAGAGAAAAGAAAAAAATTTAAAGAGAAGAAGGAAAAAAACAAAAAAAGAGGAGAGAGAAGGAAAAGAAAGGAGAGGGGGGAGAGAGAAAGAAAGATAGAGAAAATAAGAAAAGAGGAGGGGGGAAAGAGAAAAGAGAATAGTCTTTTTTAAATTAAACATTTTTCTTCTCTTTCCCCCCTCGCCTCCCTTTTTAAATTAAAACCCCCTCCCCTCTCACTTATAATCTCTGTCTTTCTTTTCCCCCTTCCATTTTTTATTAAACTCCTCCTCCCTCCCCCCTCTCTCTCTTATGTGTAGAGCCTAGATTTTCTCTCTCTCTCTCTCTCCCCTTTAATTAAATCAAACTTCTTTTTAAATCAAAATTCTCTCTCTCTCTTTCTCTTAATTAGATTAAAATTTTTAATTAAAAATTTTCTTTTAATTAAATATTCTTAAAAAATTAATTTAATTTTTTTAAAACATAGTTTTTCACACACTTTGAGAAGAAGAAGAAGAACAAGAAGAAGAAGAAGACCGAGAGAGGGGAGGGGGAAAGAGGAAAGAGAATAGTCTTTTTTAAATTAAATATTTTTCTTCTCCCCCTACCCCTCTCTCTCATGTGTAGGGCCTAGGTTCTCTCTCTCTCTCTCTCTCTCTCTCAGTTAGATTAAACTTTTTAATTTAATCTTTCTTTTATATATATATATATATATATATAGCAAAAAAGAAAGAAGAGGACATGGAGGGAGAGAGAGGGGAATAGAGAGAAAGAGAATTATAGAGAGGAAATATAAAAATTGAGAGAGAGAGAAAGACACACACACACACACACACATACACACACACACACAAACAAAGAGCAAAAAAGAAAGAAGAGGAGAGGGAGGGAGAGAGGCGAAATAGAGAGAGAGAGACTTATAGAGAGAGGAAATATAAAATTTAGGAGAGAGAGAGAGAGAGAGATAGGAAAAGAAAAAAGGAAATGAGAGGAGAGAGGGGGGAGAAGAAAAGGGGGGAGAGAGAAAGAGAAGAAAAGGGGAGAGAGAAAATAAGACGAAGAAGAGAGAGAATTTGAATACAAAGAGAGAATTATAGAGAGAGAAAATATAAAATTTAAAAAAAGAAAAAAAAAGAGGAGAGAGAAGGAAAAGAGAGGAGAGGGGGAGAGAGAGATCGAGAGAAAGAAAAGGGGAAAGAGGAAAGAGAATAGTAATTTTTAAATTAAGCATTTTCCTTCTCCCCCTCCCCCACCTCCCTTTTTTAAATTAAAACCCCCTCCCCTCTCACACACTTATAATCTCTCTCTTTCTTTTCCCCCTCCCATTTTTAATTAAATTCCTCCCCCCTTCCCTCTCTCTCTCTCATGTGTAGGGCCTAGATTTTCTCTTTCTCTCTCTCTCTCTCCCTTAATTAAATCAAACTTATTTTTAAATCAAAATTTTCTCTCTCTCTCTCTCTCTCTATCTCACAGTTAGATTAAAATTTTTAATGTTAAATTTTCTTTTAATTAAACATTTTAAAAAAATTTAAATTAAAATTTTTTCGAACATATTTTTTCATGCACTTTGAGAGAGAGAGAGAGAGAGAGAGAGAGAGAGAGAGAGAGAGAGAGAGAGAGAAGAAGAAGAAGAAGAAGAAGAAGAAGAAGAAGAAGAGAGGAGGGGGGAAAGAGGAAAGAGAATAATCTTTTTTAAATTAAGCATTTTTCTTCTCCCCCTACCCCCCCTCTCTCATGTGTAAAGCCTAGGTTTTTTTTTCTCTCTCTCTCTCAGGTAGATTAACATTTTTAATTTAAACTTTCTTTTTAATTAAAATAAAGAGAGAGAGAGAGAGAGAGAGAGAGAGAGAGAAGAGAGAGAGAGAGAGAGAAGAAAAGTGTAGAAAGAGAGAGAAAATAAAAATTTTAAAAAGAGAATGAAGAGAGAGAGAGAATTAGAAGAAAAAAAGGAAAAAAGAGGAGAGGGAGAGAGAAGGAAAAGAAAGGAGAGAGGGGGGAGAATCAAAGAGAGAGAGAGAGAGAGAGAGAGAGAGAGAGAGAGAGAGAGAGAGAGAGAGAGAGAGAGAGAGAGAGAGAGAGAGAGAGAGAGAGAGAGAGAACCATGAGAATTGAAAAAATAAACTAAAATAGAAGGCAGAGAAAGAGAGAAAAAATTAGACATAGGGAATTTGGGGGGGAAGAGTTTACAAACTCATCAAATTATATGCACCTACTTTACTTTATCATCAATTGATCTAAAAAAAGACTTTATGGTGTGGTTTGGCTAAAAGAAAGCTTACCTTGCATTGATGATTTTGTGTTCCATCATCTTGTTTAGTGTTTACTATCATACACTTTCCATCTCCAAAACCCGAAAATGTGCAATCTTGAATAAGTAACTTCTCGCACTCATCTACTTGACCTGCATAATTGATATCAAGGAATTATAATATCCAACTAGGATTATCTTCTCACTCTTTCTAACCTCTTATATTTTGAAAATCTCCCCATCATTAAGACTAGACATTCATCTCATACCTACCATATATGTTTTGAGATGAAGGATTACAAGGATGTACCCAAATTTGTGTTTTGATAGATAAGGTAAAGCATATTTAAAGGATAAAGTGGGAAATACGTGTTCATTAGGTTCTTTTGGTCTTATCCAATTATAGTTGTTATTTTGAAGTGCCCAAAGTGTTATATACACCACTTTCAAACCAATCAATCATCTCATAAAATCAACCATTCAGCTCTCAAAAACAACAAAAATCAGCCAAAAAAACAAGTCATTTCAACACTCAACATATCCCCACACTTAATAAGGAAGCGTCCTCGCGACCCAGGAAAAAGGAAATACAAGTGCATTAAAAAGCACAAATTGGATCGTCAATATCTCTTCAAAAAGAATCCATCCACCACGACCCCAACATATAACCTGTTTCTGATATAAAAATACAAAGAAAGGAAAACACTTTATTCATTAACACTTCTGATCCAACTAGAAATCTCATCCCCTTTTACCACCTTATGTTGGAATGCATGTTCTATGTGACATATAATTGGTTGAACACATGAGGTCTCATGTGGGTGTCATTAAGTAATTTCAAGGGTGTAATATTAGACCTAGGATGTAACAAAATGTGCTCGAATTCCAAGCAAGCTTGTGAAATGTAATATTGCTCATACTCAGGTGTAAAGGTCAAAATTCGGAGTAATCTCAAGAGTATGACATATGTAACACTCTCAATGCCACTCTTTGTAATCAAGAAACTAGGCATTCTATCAAAACATATGGAGTTAGTCTCTAAATTGGACCAAGTGGTTGAATAGATGGCTCAATCCAACATTCAAACCAAGGAAGTCATGGAGCAATCGGCCCACTCTGTGAAGGATTCCTAAGAGAAAATTTATTCTTCTACTAAAGATTATTAGATATGCTCAATGCCCCACCCTCATAAGGTGCCACTAATGATCCATGGTGCTCAAAGTTGTAAGGCCCCCATTATGAGAAGAAGCCAAATGTGAGCCCGGACATTGGTTGAGTCTTGACTTGTATATCAGATGAGGTCTATGTGATCGGATGGCAAAAGGGTGACCATTTGTGGGTCTAATCTTTGGGTTGGACTGAGTAGTTAAGCTGGTAGCAACTCGAGGCACATTGCATCGAGTTGCGGGGTAAGGGACTTAAAAGGGGCCCCTATTTTGGGGTCCGGGGGCCGCAGAAGCGGCCCTTGGCTAGGGGGTCCTAGGGGGACCAACTGCCCCCCTGGCGAGGGTTCGAGGGCAACGCCCTCGATCCGACGATAAAGGGAATATTCCCTGGTCGACTAGTGGAGGCTCATATGGCAGGTCGATCATGCCAACCTAACTGCCTTCACAGGCTATAAACGTTAAAACCCCTTCACAGCCATCAATCATCTATCTTTCACCCAGTCAGTGTTGTTCCAGCAGCTAGCCTTAAGCTCTTCACCTATCTTCTGTCTAGATCGCCATCTAAGCTTCACTGCGGAAGCGCATGGGTGGACAGAGCCATCTCTGTATCAGTTGTTTGGAGCTAAAGAAATTTTCTAATTCTCATCTTATATGTTGTGTACTCTTTATCTCTATCTCTTTCTCAAATTCTATTCGATGCTCCATGTAATGTTTACATGGTATCAGAGCCCAGGGGGCTCTAGGGATCGAAGAATGAGCCAGAGGCAAAGGCTTCAATAGCAAAGAGGAACAATGTCGTCTTCCGGAAGCGGTTCTGGCGCATCAGGAAGCGGTGTAGGAGGTGGTGCTATTATACCAATTATTCAAACACTGAGGATTCGTCCACCAACCTTCGGCGAAGGAAAGTTAGATGGTACAAACTATACCTTGTGGAAGTATAAAATTATAACTATCCTTGATTCTTATGAGCTTTTGGAGACTGTGCTGGGGACTGATGTAGAACCACAGCCTATCCCCGACCCATCAAATCCTAATGTGATGATTGCTCCGAATGTAGATCTTCTACGAGCTTGGAAACGAAGGAATGTAGATGCATTGTATGCCTTAGTTACAAGCTGTTCTGACAGTGTTTTGACTTTGATTCAGCATACAACCAAAGCATCAGAGGCTTGGAATGTACTGAGGAGTCAGTATGAAATAGAAAACCAAACAAGGATTCAAAACTTGGAGAATCAACTAGCAGCGGAGAAGTTTGGTGAAGGAGAGACAGCTGAAGCATTCATCACTCGGATTAAGAATCTGCGCGACCACATGGCTGGTGCTGGGATACAAAAGACTACCGAGGAGCTAGCTCAGAGGTGTCTTCGGATTTGTCCACAAAAGTTTGATGGACTAGTAACTGCCCTTAATACTCAGGTGAGACCTCAAGCTTTGAGTTTTGAGGAGTTTTGTGCATTATTGCTAGAGGAGGAGTTGAGGCTGAAAGCTTGAGAAGGAAGCAACAATGGAGATGCTGCATTCTCTGCCAATGCAAATGGCAAAGGTGGTTCCTCCACCAGAAATGATTGTGACAAAAAGAAGAAGGACAGTAAGAACTAGTTTCAAGGAGAGTGCTTCTACTGCAAGAAGAAAGGACATGCAATCGTAGATTGTCATGTCAAGAAGGCCGATAAAAAGAATGGTACCCTTAAAAGTAAAGGAAAAGAGACAACCAATACGACTGAAGCAGAGTTGAAGTTATTCATGGTGACCATTGAGGAGGTGTGCTCCTCGGCGCAAGAAGAATCTACCACTGACTCATGGGTGTTGGATAGTGGGGCCTCCCGTCACATGACCAACAAGAAAGGTCTATACAGTTCTATGCAGCCTCTACAAGAATCCATCACTATGACGGTTGGAAATGATGCAAAATGCCCTGCTACTACAGGCAAAGGTACTATTTCATTTGTTGCTGCAAATGGTAATGTCAAAAAGCTTTCAAATGTGTTGTATGTTCCCGAAATTAGGAGAAATCTATTATCAGTTGCTGCCATAACTGATATTGGTCATGAAGTGAGGTTCAAGAAGACAGGTATAGAAATTCTTGACAGTGATGGCAAAGTTGTTTGCAAAGGAGAAAGAAGGAACAACCTATATGAGCTAAGTGCTCTTATAGCCACCGTTGGAGTGGGCACAAGTAAGCTTTGGCATGAAAGGTTTGGACACATTGGATTTGCAGTGTTGAAGGAGATGCACAAGCAAGGTATGGTTGCTCACCTACCTGTAATGACTGAATTGAAAGAACCATGTGAAGCTTGTATGATGGGCAAGCAACAAAGAAAGACATTTTCACAAGAAAGCAAGGATAGAGCATAGGCTTCTCTAGAGTTGGTGCATGCAGACTTGTGCGAAAGATGCCTACACGGGCCTTGGGGGGATCTTCTTATTTTATGTTGATTGTCGATGACTACAGTAGGAAGATGTGGGTGTACTTCCTTCGTGATAAGGCTCAAGCTTTTGGTAAGTTTAAAGAATGGCTAACACTTGTTGAGAATGAAACAAGGAAAAGCGTGAAGAAATTTAGAACAGATGGTGGTGGTGAGTTCAACTCAAAGGATTTTGAATACTTTTGCAAGAGCAAAGGGATCAAGCGTCAATTGACGATGCCTCACACACCTCCACAGAATGGTGTTGTGGAACACAGGAATCACACCATTGTGGAGATGGCAAGATGCATGCTAAAGGGCAAGGGATTGCCTAACCATTTTTGGGCCGAAGCTGTTAATACTGCAGTTTACATTTTAAATCGGAGCTACACAAAGGCTCTCAAGGGAAAAACACCTCATGAGGCTTACACTAGTAAGAAACCATCTGTTTCACATTTCAAAATTTTTGGATGTGAATGTTATGCACATATTCCAGATGAGAAGAGAAACAAGTTACAACCAAAAAGCAGAAAATGTATCTTATTGGGTTATAGTGATGAGCAGAAGGCTTACAAATTATATGACCAAAGAGGCAAAGAAGATCATCGCGAGCCGTGATGTGGTGTTCAAGGAGCAGCTACATACAGTGGAGGAGGAGAAGGCAAGTTCTTCCACTTTATCATCAAGCAAAGAAGTAGTCCACTATGAACCTGTCCCGAGAGCTATCCCTATCCTTAAGGAGGAGGAAGCATCATCTTCAGATGATGAGGAAAAAGTTCACCAACCTGACATCACCCCACCGGAAAAGCCATTGTCGCATTGGGTGAAGCAGCTCTATGACCATAATAATCCTATGCCCACGTCTGTTGAGGAGAAGGCAGACGGACCAAGGAGGTCTCAGAGAATAGAGGAGCAAAGGAGGGCTTCTGCTCACATAGTAAATATGGCCTTGATGGCTAAGATTATGAGAGAAATAAAGGAGCCAATTGACTTAGAAGAAGCACTTGTAGATCTAGCATGGAAGGCAGCTATGCAAGCCAAATATGACAGCATAATGAAGAATGACACTTGGGATCTAGTGGATCGGCCAACAAAGCGGAAGGTTATTGGCACCAAGTGGCACTGGAAGGTAAAGTACAATGTTGATGATACCTTAAAAAAGTACAAAGCTAGACTGGTTGCACAAGGATTTTCATAGGTTGAAGGGTTTGATTTTCAAGCGTCATTTTCCCCAACTGCCAGAATGACCACTATTTGCATAGTACTTGCAATGGCCACCCACAAGCAGTGGCCAATTTACCAAATGGATGTTAAGTCAGTGTTCTTAAATAGTGACCTCAAGGAGGAGGTGTATGTGGCTCAATCACCAGGGTTTGAGGGCCCCCATTCTGAGAACAAAGTGCGTAAGCTGAAGAAGGCATTGTATGGGCTAAAACAAGTCCCCAGAGCATGGTTCCAGCGGGTAGATAAGTTCTTTTTAAGCTTAAACTTCAAAAGATATGCCTCAGATGCTAACTTTTATGTTTACAGGGATGGTGAAAAGTCTGTAGTGATTGTCCTATATGTGGATGACCTTCTTATTATAGGTGACTATGAAGATATGATCAATCAAACTCGAAAGGCTTTGAGTTCTTAGTTTGAAATGATAGACTTGGGCTTCCTACACTATTGTTTGGGAATTGAAGTCTGGCAAGAGCCAAGAAAGATCTTCATCTCTCAGAAGAAGTAGATCTTGAAGGCATTTGGCATGACCGAGTGCAAGGAGATAGCTACACCTATGGAGGTGAATGCAAAGTTGTCCGTTGAGGATACATCAACACTGGTAGACATTGGGAGGTACAGGAGGATGGTCGGCAGTTTGATCTACTTGTGTAATACCAGACCAGATATTAGTTTTTCTATCGGTGTTTTGAGTAGGTTCTGAAACAAACCTCATGAGAGTCATTGGAAGACTGGGATGTGGGTGCTCAGATACTTGAATGAAACTCTTGACTATGGTATCACATACAGTTCCATAACTTCTCTTATGGGGAATTGTGACTCTGATTAGGCAGGAGACAGTGATTCCAGGAAGTCAGTTTTTGGTTATTGTTTCTCTTTGGGTTCAGGAATTTTCTCTTGGATTAGTTAGAAGCAGCGAACAGTGGCATTATCTTCTACCGAAGCAGAGTACAAGGCAGCTTGTTTTGTTGCATGTGAAGCAGTATGGTCGAGAAGGATCCTATGGCATATGGGAGTGCAAAATGAAGAACCAACTATGCTCAGATGTGACAATTAGAGTTGCATCACCATTGCCAAAAATCCAGTGTTTCATGCATGCACTAAACATATAGAGATCCAGTATCACTATGTGTGTGATTTGATGGAGGATGGGATAGTGGAACTGGTCTACTGTCCAATAGAGGAGAATGGAGTAGATATCTTCACCAAAGCACTTACGAAGGATCTGCTTCAAGTTCATCTTCAGAGACTTGACATTAGGCCGAGAAGATAGTTCACCTATGGGTGGACATTGGGGGGGGTGTTAGATATGCTCAATGCCCCACCCTCATAAGGTGCCACCAATGATCCATGGTGCTCAAAGTTGTAAGGTCCCCGTTATGAGGAGAAGTCAAATATGATCCTAGACATTGGTTGAGTCTTGACTTGTATATCAGATGAGGTCTATGTAATCGGATGGAAAAAGGGTGACCATTTTTGGGTCTAATCTTTGGGTTGGACTGAGTAGTTAAGTTGGTAGCAACTCGAGGCACATTGCATCGAGTAAAGGGAATATTCCCTGGACGACTAGTGGTTCACGGGCTATAAAAGTTAAACCCCTTCATAGCCATCGATCATCTATCTTTCACCCAGTCAGTGTTGTTCCAGCTAGCCTTAAGCTCTTCACCTATCTTCTGTCTAGATCACCATCTAAGCTTCACTGTGGAAGTGCACGGGTGGACAGAGCCATCTCTATATCAGTTTTTTGGAGCTAAAGAAATTTTCTAATTCTCCTCTTATTTGTTGTGTACTCTTTATCTCCATCTCTTTCTCAGATTCTATTCATTGCACCGTGTAATTTTACAAAGATTCATTGGACAAACTTATTGCTCAAATCTTTATGCGTGTGGTAGCACAAATGGCAGACAAAGAGAGTAGAGACAAATAGTCCTTTCAACCATCAAATAATGACCCTCGGCTAGCTATTATTTGGAAACAAGGATATACCACATACTACTTATGACATTGAGGAGACTTCTTTTAGGATTGATGAGGCTATTTTGAGTATTCATGGGCCAACTCCTCCTCCAGGAGCTAGAAGTTAGTCACCTATTCCTCCTAGCATTTTTCAAACAAACTATCATAGGAGTGTCTCTAATCTTTCAAACCCCATTGGCAACTACATGGATATGCAATCCCAAGTAATAATGGATGTCAAGGCTTTGTTGAGAGGAGGTAACTCCATGATAAGATTGTGTTGACCAAATATAGTGGCCATTTATCATCACACTAGCTGATTTAGAGGAGTGGACTTTAAAGTTAAAATCCTATTTTGATATTTTTCCAAGGTCAGATGACCAAAAGATCCACGTTGCTACACTTCACCTTGAGGTCTTTGCTCATACATGGTGGAGGTACATAAAGAGTAAAATTCAATAGGTTGATAGTTAGAAGGAATTCAAAGCTAAGATGGCTGAAGTATTTGTCTCTCCCATTTAGAAAGAAAAGTTGGCTAGAAGATGGTATTAATTGGACCAAAGAAGTCTATCAATTAGAGAGTATCCCAACTGCTTTTCGAATCTTACCATGTATGTAAAGAGTGTGAATGATGATGTAAAGTTACATAAAAACATTTATGGTCTGGAGCCTAATTTGTTAGCTAACGTTAAGGCCTAGAGACCCATGACAGTATTCTACGCTATTGAGTTAGTAGAGAGGTATGCTTGCAAGTATAGGAAGGATATTCCCATGCAAGCTTCTTTTGGATAGCAAAGGACTATTGGTAAACATGACAACTTTGGTGGCATCAAGACAACAAAGTTGTTCAAAGTCAACAATCAATCATAAAGTAGAGCCTAAGGAAGGTGATAATAGAGCCAACAATAATTCAGCAAACAATGGTAATTTTATACCTATGGATATTTTAAAGAGCATAAAGAGAAGTGCCTATGTTTCAAATGTGGTAAAATATATACAGTTGATCATGCATCTAAGTGCACGTACAAGAATGCCAAAGCCAAAAATGATAATATGATAGTACTTGAGGATGTGGATGAAGAGGTCATTCAAGAATCAACTGTGAGTGCACAAGTTGAATTTGAAGAGAACGATAAGGATCTTGATCCATATTAGTTCTATGAGATTGCTGATGGATTTCCATCTGACCTTGATGGCATGTCCCTTTGATCTTGGTGGAGAAGATCTACCTACTAGTTGGATAGATTTACCTACTCTTGCCATTACCCTTTGTTCTATTTCTATGGATGCTTGGATACGTTCTAAGAGCCCTAATACACTTCGTATGAAGGGTACCATTTATGGGAAGGATGTGTTTATCTTGATAGTTAGTGGCAGTACTGGATAATTTTGTGAATAAGTCAGTTGTGGATATATGTTTCATTATTTTTTCACTGATTTACAATAGCCTATAAGAGTACAAGTAGCTAATGGTGAAGAGGAGATCAACTTTCAAATGTGTCCACATATTTCCATACAGCTGGCTGAAAATTATGAAGTAAAGGTGAACCTGATTATTTTGGAAATGGGAACCATAGATGTTGTACTTGGGTATGATTGATTGATGACCTTAGGGAAGATTGCTATCCATTTCTCACAGTTGTACATGGATTTTTCCATTAATGGATAGCCTATCTATCTACAAGGAATATGTAGTAAATTTAATTTTTAGCATATCACCATAAAGCAACTCAAGTAGGAGTATAAGAAGTGCTCTCATATTTTTATTCTATATCTTAATATAAAAAGGTTGAGGATCAGTCCACGAATTCAGCTAGGCATCCAGCTTTGAAAGCTCTACTCGAGGAGTATAAGGATTTGTTTGAAGTGCCTACTTCATTACCTCCCAAGATAGCAGTGGATCACCCTATAGATTCGCAGACACATTCTAAGCCAATTAATAAGCTACCCTATAGATTTTCTAAATGTGAGCATGAAAAATGTCCAAGCAAATCAAGGAGCTTCTAGAGATGGGGTTCATTGAGCCTAGTTCTTACTGTATGCTTCTCCAATCTTATTAGTGAAGAAGAAAGATGGATTCTTCAGGATGTGTATTGATACATGGATCTAAACAAGATCATGAGATGAAGAATATGTATCCGATTCCTAGAGTAGATGATTTTCTGGACGAGGTCAAGGGAGCTAAGTTCTTTACCAAATTAGACTTGAGATCACAATATCATCATATCTCTATGTGAGAGGGTGATGAAGCAAAAAAAACCTTTATGACTGATTGTGGATTATACCATTTCTTGGTGATGCCATTTGGGCTTACCCATGCTCCAGCTACATTCTAGAGTTCGATGAATAAGATTTTATAGCCTTTTCTCTTTTAGTTTATCCTTTTTTTTCCCGATGCCATATTGATTTATGACATGACACTACAATATCATTTGTTACATATGAGGAAGGTTTTTGATGTATTGAGGTATCACAAAATTTTTGCTAAGGAGAAGAAGTGTTATTTCATGTAGACAAAGGTGGAGTAGTAAGGCCATATTGGTAGTGGGAAAGGGATATACGCTGATCCTAAGAAGGTGTAGTGTGTCTAGGATTGGCCAACACCTACCACCACTACTTCACTTAGAGAATTTCTTGGTCTATCATCACTCTATCACAGATTCATTAAGCATTATGTGGTTGTAGCATCTCCTTTGATTGACAAGTTGAAGAAGGAAGTCTTCTTTTGGGATACACTTGTAGATTCCAGCTTTAACCAGTTAAAGGAGCATGGAGTTATTATCTTTGAGAGTCACAAGCTTACAAATAACAAGATAGCTATGAATACCTTTGACTAAGAGATATTGACTATTTTTCATGCGATAAAGAAGTGACATCATTATTTGTATGACAGTCGATTTAGAGTTAAGAGTGATCACAAGGTCCTAAAGTATTTCTTTACTCACTTAAATGTCACTCTTAAGTAGTGTAGGTGGATAACTACCTTGCAAAATTATGATTTTGACATCACTCATATAAGGGGTTACAAGGAAATGTGGTAGTTGAGTCTATTTCTAGAATGTGGACATGTAAGGTTTATGTTATGATTGAGTTACATAATGATTGGTGGATTGAGGAGTTAGTTATAGGAGGTCTATCTTTTGGATGATGAGCTCAACCATGTATTTTAGAAATCATAGCAATGTCTAATGGAGGAAAATTCACATTATCAGCTTAAAAATAGCCCAATGTGGCTTAATGGCAAAATTGTTATTCTCTCTAGTTCTTCTTTTAGGCTAAAAATTATGGAGGAGTTACATTCTTTGCCTATACTTGGACATTTTGAAGTCTTTAAGACCTATGATAAGGTTAGCAAAATATTTCATTAGAATGGATTGTGGAGAGATGTAAAGGATTATATCATGAAGTGTATGGCTTATATCAGTAGAATAAGGATATTAGCACCCATAAGCTAGGTGGTTTGTTATAGCCATTGCCTATCCTTGAAAGCAAATGGACACATATTACCATGGATTTCATTACTAGCTTACTTACTACTAAAAGGGATAAAAAGCATCTATGCAGTAGTGGATAGACTCACTAAGACAACCTACTTTATTCTTACTAAGATATAGTCTACTACTTCATAGGTGGCTAGTAAGTTCATGAAGCAGATCTTTAGATTACATGGATTATTGCAGTTGATTGTGCATGATAGGGGTAGCAAGTTCATGCGTAACTTTTGACAGGTGGTCTTCAACTCCATGGATGCAAAGTTGACTCTTTCTACATCCTATCATCTATAGATTTATGGCCAGATAGAAAGGGTAAATAAATGGTTGAAGACTTACCTTCACCATTTCTATCATGATATGCATCATACATGGAATTCATGGTCGCATTTGGCTGAGTTTGCTTATAATAACTCCACTCATGCTAGTATTGAAGTTTTACCCTTTGAGGCTATATATAGTTATGTTTGCCACTAGAGGAAGCTTCTTGGAGGCCAAATTCTATATTAGATGAGTTTCCCTACTTATTATGGGATACATTAGTGGTGGCTAAGGCATAGTCAATAGTGGAGCCAGTTGTGGTCGAGATAGGGCCTAGAAAGCAATCTGTTTTAGAACAATTTTTATTTTATCTAATTTTTAGAAATATCCCACCTACATAAAGTCAAAGTATTCTTCAATAGCTATGTTTTGACTTGTGGCATGCTTTATTTGGATACTATTGAGAGTTTGACAATCACACCAGTTTGTATGCCTATTTGTATGGAGCAGTGGGCAAGGGAAATGCAAGCAGTACTCTAGGAAGAGGTGCCTAAATCCCATAGGCACAGTGGAGGAAAAGGGAACTATCCTACAACTATAAAGCATTGTGCTTGACTATCATTTTCAATGGAAATGCTATTGTCCTTTGTCCTTTCAGTCAAGTGTGAGTGTCTAAGCAACCTCTATACTTCCTTCCTTTCCATATTTAGCAAGAGTGCATGGATTGTCATGTGTTGGGTGTACTCTTCTCCTATATTTGTAAGTTATGGGTTAGAAAAAGCTAAATAAATTGGAAGAAGACCCATATACATAAATTGAAAAAGAATTTAAAGAGAGAAAACTTGAACCACCATCAACAAGTACCTATCAATGAGGGGTAAATTTTTCTCTTCAATAGGTAAGCTGCCCCAATAATCACAAGCGTGCTTAACTACTAAGAGTTGTGTTGCACCTAGATTTGGAGGGGTTATAAGATCCCGCACCCTTTTGTGACACACATTGACATTGTAATAGCGAGGGAGGAGGATTCCCCTTCCCACTCTATAGCCATGGATATGAGGGGAAATACTTCTCTTGAATAGGGAGCCCCTCCAACCATCTTAAGCGTGACCTAGGGGGTAATGTTGAGAGAGAGAGAGAGAGAGAGAGCAAACACAAAGACGAAGGTTAACCATAAACTTGTGAGAGAGAGAGAGAGAGAGAGAGAGAGAGAGAGAGAGAGAGAGAGAGAGCAAACACAAAGACGAAGGTTAACCATAAACTTGTGAGAGAGAGAGAGAGAGAGAGAGAGCAAATTATATTAGCAAACACAAAGACGGAGGTCAGCCATAAACTTGAGCGAGATCAACCACACTATCAAATATTTACAGGAGGTATTTCAGAAGGTGAAAAAGGGTACTTTGCAATTGGAGTCTTACCCGAGGGAAGATGGTCGTCATTGAGGGATGCGATGGGAGCTCCTGTGGCAGGAGACGCACTGGGATTAGTAGCAGTTGATTCAGAGAGGCAGCATATTGGCGCAGGTGGGAGAAGCAGCTGATATTTGATCAGCATAAGACAGAGAACATTAAGAAGCGGAAGAAGAAGCCGGAGGGTCATCATCTTAGACGTCGCAGCAGCGGCAGCAGCAGCGGTGGCGGCCATTAATTTCCGCAAGCTTGTGAACGTGGGTGATTTGTATATATACGTGCAAAGGAGACGACAAGCTATACTATATGCGCGCAAATGAGACGCTATTTTCAATGTACGGGCAAACGAGACGACAAGCTATACCATGGTATATCACATAATAATTCCGTATGATTGATATGATTAACCAGGCTATTATAATTATTCCGTATGATTGATACGATTAACCAGGCTGGCAAGCTATACTGTGATACGCCAAGAATAATTTGATATGCGAACGAGGCAACAAGCTTTGCTATAATACAAGAACAATCATTCGGTAAGAACAATAATTCAATAGTTGGTGGATTGCTCGCTCCGCCCGCCACTGCAAGACGTCAAGCTTAACAATCCCAATTTCCAAGGCCAAAAGGAGTTAAGTTCTTAACTTGCTGCACTTGTTACAAAGTACCATCCTTGCTGCTCCCTCTATAGTAATAGTATCACCTTTCTCTAAGAAATAGAAAGTATACAAATCACAACAGCACAATGAAAATATTAACACTAGTCTTGTAATTTATCACAAAAGTGGTTGCAAGCCACTTGAGCGGCTCGCTTCCTATTTGACTGTATTTGAAATAACATGTACGTATGATACCCAAATTGGATGGGAATTCACGGATATTATTAGATAATAGATTTCATGGCTTGGAACAAGTTTCAAGTGCAAATTCATTATCTACAAGAGTGCATGGAAATTAGTTAAAACATCCTTCAAAATGCCATTTGGAGCTATTGAAAAAGTTGAGAGTTGTCATTTAATTGTAATTCTCTTGTTGGGAGATGGTGGTATAGAAGAATGAAGAATTTGGTGTTGGATGTAGAGATGAAGATCCCATGTTCTCCACAAGCTCCACTCGAAATATGTTGTTGGATTGGGAGATGAATGTAACACTAAGCAAGCTATAACTTCCTAGGTATGCCTCAAACTTAAGGACCCGGTCCATGCATAGGTTGTAGAACAATTAATATGTGAGTGTATGCACTTACATGGGCTAATACATAAGTAGAAGAAAACTTCTCAAGGTTCTTCTTGTTCAAGGTCCCATAGTAGTTTAAAGGGTGATCTCCATTGTGGGGTATAGGAAATATTGCCATTATTGAATGGTAGTGGGTGAAAAAGAAATTCTCCTTGATTGAAATATGTTTTCTAACTTGCTATGAGCAAGCTTCTTCTTCTCTTCTCCTTTAGCACTAGAGTTGTGAATAAATCCAAGGAAAGAAATATGCAACCAGTCCATGGAGTCAAGTCTAACATTAGGAAAACAAGAGCACATGTCTTGCCCTTGATATGCCATGAGCATGTGTCGAGGTAGAGAAGAAGACTAGGGGTTAGACCTCTAGCTTAAGAATACCTAGGTGTGGTATAGTGAAGATGGATGCTAGGCGCATATTTGTCCTTTTTCCTTTTCTTATTCTCTTTTGCTTTTATTTCTTGCTGATTTTTTCTTGATTTGGCACTCATTCATCTTTCTTTTTTCCCTTTTCTTTGTTGTGTTCCCATATCGTGTCATTTCATTAGGTTTCTAGCCTTGTAAACATGGTATACTAAAGTCTAAGGCTAATTTAGGGCATTACATATTTGGCTCTCAATGGAATGCATATAAGATGGCACAAGACAAGATGTTAATACAATAAATTGAGAATTTTTTTGATGATATTGTTGTTAAAGAAGATCGAATCTCTTTGCGTATGTTATCTTCATGAAGATCAATGAGCCATTTGGAGAAGCATTGATCAACTCTTCTTGAAGAATTTGACATTGAAGGAGGTCTACTTTCAAGGTATACTTTGCTTAAAGGTGGATTAGATTGTATTGTGATGGGTCCTGATGGGCCTCTCTTTGATGGACATGAGGATAAGGTGTCATAGTGGATAGTCTTAATGCCACCCTCCTAGCTTTGATTAGGGGTTGAAGCAATCAATCTTCCATTTTCTTTGTTCTTTTTTGGGTGTCTCTAAGCCTTGTCCTCCACAAACTTGTCTCCTATTCTTGTTTCCTAAAATCACTAGATTAAGCCATGAGTACAACACATAATTGTAAGAAGCTAGAAAGACATGTGCTAGTGAGAGAGTTATTAATAATACCTTGTCACACTGACATAGGTATAAAATGTGTTAGACGTGTAATTTTTGATATCTTTTATCATAATATAATTACTATCTCTCATCTCACCTGCTTGTACTCAGCTTCTTTCATGGCTTTTCTCTCTTCTTTTCTATCTTTTTAGTTTTTTTCTCTCCTTATCACTCATTCTCTCTCCTCTTTTCTCTCTCTTTTTCTTTTTTCTCTCACCTATCAGCCCTCTCCTTAACAAGTGGTATCAGAGCATTAGTCTTTGATCCATTTGGTATAATCTCTTCTCGGATTTCTTCCACAGTCTTGTTACTTCATGGTTACTCAAGGACAGGAGGGTGTCAACTGCTGTGAAAATGGACAAGTGCAATGAACAAAGAGACCAAGAACATCCAAAGTTAATTGGAGTACTTGAAGACAAAGTTGGAGGTATCTTGGACAAAATGGCAAGCCATGCATCCATAACATGCCATTTTAGAAATAAAATAGTTAAAGACTGGGAGCATAGAATTAGTTTTGGTTAGAAACCTAGTTACTTTTTTGGACATGCTTTCTTTTTCCTCTCTCTTCCAAGTTTTGAGTGAATCTTTCATGTAGTTCAACAAGAAATCTTTCTTCATGTTATTAGTGTGGACATGATCTTTCTCTGTGATTAAGAAGCAAATGATACATGCATTGTGCTTAGTCTATAGAGCATGCTTTTCAAGAGCAAACAACTAGTGCATTTTTCAATGTATTTTTGTGTTGATCTATGTAGGCTTCTTCTTCATCTTCATCAGGTCATGCTTCACTTTCTATTGATTCAAGCATTAGTTGGCCACTTCTAAAGGGTAGGGCAGCTGCTATTTCAACCTCTAGAGCTTCTCTTCCAACTCTTTCAAACCCTAACAATGTGGTAGAACAGGGTAGTAGCTTCAATGGTCAAGAATCTTGATAAATCTCACAAGATTATGCATTTTCTTCCTCTTGAGACTTTCTATTTGGCTATGCAATATAAATGGCTGCAAGATTAACCTGTTTCCTTTTCTTTTCAAGCTTTCTTCTCCTTCCAATGGCCATGGATAGTAACTTATTGTTGAAACTCTTTTAATCCTTCAAGATTACTCAAGAAAGTTTGTATTTAGGGCCAAAGGACATTGCTCTGGCAAGTATTGAGGTAGAAGATTGAAGAATTGGAGAAGTTTGAGCATATTGCATCTCTTGAAGCTCATCTTGGAGTTATATTTTGGGGCTTTTGTTCAAGGAGCTTGAATCTTTGACATTCAAGTGTTCAAGCAAGGTCGAGGCATTGATTCTTCATGAATTTAATCTTCTTCAAGCATGTATGGGCTGAATTTTATGGATTGCTTCATGATGGATTATTGAAGTTTCTTCAACCATTGGGATTCCAAGTGAATCAATCATCTTCTTCAAGCTTTATCAATGTATTTTACTTGCTTAATCTCTAAAATCTCTCAATATCCACTTGTTTTAAAGCTTGTCTACTTGTTGATGGGAGATTATTAAATCAATTAATTCTTTGAATTGATCAATAGATCAAAGATTAGTGTTTTTCTCATTTATCATAGCTCTTTTCATTGAAATTCAACATTCATTTCAATCCTATTTCATCATGGATGTCATTTACATTGTCTTAATGCATAATTCTGATTTGGTTTTATGATTTTCATTGCCCAAGAAAGAAATATTGTAAAGGGTAAGTACATGTTTACCGTATTTACCGCAGCACAGAGGAGCGGGAAAATGGAGCAGAGGAGCGAAAAAATGGAAAAAAAAGGAAATAACAAAAAAGGCGCAGGTTAAAAGAAGGAAAAGGTGCCTTGACCGGTAACCAGGCCCCGAAAAATTTAAATATTCGGGCACGACCCCCTATTGAAGATTGGGGGAATGGTTTGATCTTCCTAGGGAGCAGAACTGAAGCAGTAAGGGTAGAGATGGACACTTGGAAAACGACCCCTGTTGACCTAAATGCCATCTCAGCCATGCTGAAAGGTGATGCTCAAACAACAAAACCCTATGGATCACTCACTAAATATATTCCATGCCCTGAGGATGAGCGGGATTGGATGCATGTCTTGGCAACCATTGACCTACCATTCTCAGATGAGGAAGAACTATATTGGCAGGCTGCTAAAGCTGCAACCATGCCAATAGAGGATCCAACTGTGCCACTCTGCATGATGGCAGGAAGCTCACTCAACCCTAGGAAACCAGTCTCGTTCCATATCCCGAGCAATAAGCTAGAGCTTCAGGAAATCGTAGTATCTGACAGACACACTGAAGGGCAACTTGGCTGCCAACCTAAAGCCTCTACGTGATCTGTTGACTAAGCCAGAATGGAAATGGACCAAAGTCCACGACCTGAATTTGTTATACAATTGGGCTTTAGTTATTGACGACAAGGAGACTGAAGAGGAAAGCTTAGGCCATGATGAACGGTCTGAAGAGCAAGACTCTGACAACGAGGAATATGAGGATTGTTGCTCTACAGGAGATGAAAGTGAGGAAGGGATAGATACAATAGAGTATGACACAGAAGGGAGAACGATAGAACAAATCAAGGCAGACCGGAGACCCAGGAAGGAAAGGATGAATTGGAGTGAAAAAGGAGTCATGCGGATGGAGTGTGATAGATCCTGGCTAGAACACATGGGAGCCGTGGATTATGAGCAAGCCGGAGTAGCACGACCATGGGTGATCCCAGTGCTCAAGACGGATGCATCTACTGAACTACGACCCCCTGGGGAAACTCCTTCCTCGAGCGAGGGATGAGAGTTTAACTCGGAGTCGGAAGTCAGCATTGAGAGTGATCCCGAGATACCCCAACCCTCTAAGGTCAAACGCACAAAAGGGGACTTGCCAGTCCACCTAAGGCTCAGGAGATTAAAGGAGGAGGCCAGGACGCGAGTGAAGGGCTCAGAAGCAGAGAGGCAAAAGAAACCACAAGATCTACCCAGGTTTACAAAATTTAAAAAGGGTGACAGAGTAGTGATTCTGCTAGGTGCAAAGAGGCAGGGCCAAACTAGTGAATCGATCGAAGGACCCGCCAAAGTCAAGGAAGTCAACTTGGCTGGGGAGGGCGAAAAGCCAAGACCTGTATTCATTGCAGACGATTTGACCGAGGATGAGGAGGCCAAACTTGTTGCAATCTTGCAAGAGTATATTGATGTATTTTCCCGGACATTGGAAGAGCTTAAAGGGGTCGACCCTAGGGTTGTGACTCATAATATCCCAATGGTCCCTGATGCAGTGCCAACAAAGCAACGACCTTACCCCATGAATCCCAAACACGCCCATGCAGTAAAAGAGGAGATTGATAAGCTCATGAAGGCGGGATTCATATATGAGATTGAGCACACGGACTGGGTATCACCGATTGTGATCGTGATGAAGAAGAACGGAAAAATCTGAGTGTGCGTTAATTACAAAAAAGTTAATGCCACTACAAAGAGGGATAACTACCCTTTACCATACACTGAGCACATGCTTGAGAGGGTAGCAGGTAAAGAGGCCTACAGTTTTCTGGACGGCTTCTCGGGCTATAATCAAGTGCAAGTGCACCCCGATGACAGGCACAAGACTGAGGCTTCACCATGGAATGGGGTGTATTCGCCTACATCGTCATGCCCTTTGGGCTGATGAATGCGCCTGCGACTTTCCAACGCTTAATGTGCACTATCTTCAAAGATAGGCTTAGGCGCGAACTATAGGTGTTTGTAGACGACTTATGTGTACACTCTAGTTGGGCCGAACACTTAGATAAATTGAGAGCTGTCTTTGAACGGTGTCGGTTATACAACCTCTCATTGAACCCCTTGAAGGGCCAGTTCTGGGTGAAACACGGATGTATCCTAGGGCACGTGGTGTCAAAGAACGGCATCGCCACAGACTTTTCAAAAGTCAGAGTCATTGTCGACCTTCCACCACCCAATAACTACAAGGGAGTTCAGTGTTTCTTAGGACATACTGGATACTCGCCGCTTTGTACTAAATTACGCATTGATTGCTAGACCATTGTACAAGCTGTTGATCGTGTTAGAGTGGACTGAGGAATGCCAGCGCGCATATGAAGAGTTGAAGAAGGCTCTTACCATTGCACCAATCTTACGAACCCCAGACTGGAAAATAACGTTTCATGTGCACATAGACGCCTCTAAGTTTGCTATTGGAGCCGTGTTATGCCAGCCTGGTGAACATAACTTAGACTATCCGGTGAGTTTTGCCAGCAGGCAGCTCATAGAGACCGAGATGAATTATTCCACCACAGAAAGGGAGGGGTTGGCCATGGTATTTGCTGTAAAGAAATTTAGACATTATCTGTTGGCCACTCCCTTTGTCTTCTTTGTTGACCATCAAGCCTTGCTCTATCTTGTGAACAAGCCTTGCGCTACAGGACGCATTGCTAGATGGTTACTTCTCCTATTGGAATTTGACTTCTATGTGGTAGTACGCAAAGGAAAGCAGCATTACATGGCTGACCATATGTCCCACATATCCACAGGAGAAGCCGCTGGACAAGGCATACCTGACAATTTACCGGATGCTCATCTCTTTAACTTGTCTAGTGAGAGAGAATTGTTTAAAGCTGATCTGATGCCACATTGGGCCGATGATGTAGTTCAGGTGCTGGAAAACGGATTACCTGAGAGACCAATTGAGAAGGCCAGGCTGAGGAGACTTATTTTGAAAATCCAACCATACCAATTGATAGCCGGCCAACTCTATAGGTTAGGACAAGACGGTTTGTTGCACATATGCATGTGTGAGCACGAGATGCACGATGCATTGAAAGAAGCACATGGCGGAATCACTGGAGGACACTTTAGTAGGGATACAACAGCCCGAAAGGTGCTGCAATCCCAAGTATGGTGGCCCACCCTATTCCATGATGCTGCTAAATTTGTGAAGCACTGCGACGAATACTAAAGAACCAAGGTACCCGTGCACAAAGATAAAATGGAGTTGACCCCTGTCATAGCCCAACAACCCTTTGAAAAATGGGGCATCGACTTCATTGGACCTATCAATCCCGCGGCACAATACTCTCAGGCTCGCTACATCATAGTGGCAACTGATTACCTAACGAAGTGGGTAGAGGCAAGAGCTACAAGGAAGAATGACGCTAGAACCACTGCAAAGTTCTTGTGGGAACAGGTCATTTCACGGTTTGGGTGTCCAATAGAATTAGTCAGTGATCAGGGCACACACTTCATTAATGAGGTGATATCGCATCTGCTCTCTACTTTTCTAATCATTCACAGGAAATCCTTGCCCTATTACCCTCAGGCTAACGGACAAGTGGAATCCACCAATAAGATCCTAGTCAATGTACTCACAAAAGTGGTATCTACATCTCGGAGTGACTGGGACAACAAGTTAATGGCAGCCTTGTGGGCCTATCGTACGGCTTATAAAACGGCTATAGGCCAGACGCCCTTTAGGCTGACTTATGGAACGGAGGCCATTCTACCTTTAGAGTTTTTTGTCCCTAGCTTAAGGATAGCAATGCAGGAGCGCTGGGAGGGAAGAGACGCTTGGACAAATCGCTTGGTAGAGCTAGAACGTCTCACAGAAACCCGGCTCTTGGCCACCCATGAGCTAATTTGTGAGAAAGCACGGAGGAAAATGTGGTTTTACAAGCATGTCAAACAACGTGACTTTGATCAGGGGGATCTCGTTCTGCTATACTCTGTGAAGGGTCACAAATAGAAAATGAAACTCCGTGGACTGGGACCTTTCCGAGTACGCGCAGTTAGTCGAACGAGCAACGTTGAATTAGAGACGCTCGAAGGCGAAGGAATCGGCTTTTTCAATGGTAGTCACATAAAAAAATACTATCCTCGTTCCCACTCATTGCATGAGCCACCTATGTTGGAAGCCCCTGTCAACGTCTGCGTGGCTACTATTACGGAAATAATAGATCAAGATGAAGAAGCAGTGGCACCCGCCTACTTACGAATCACCGCCACTGTGGAAAAGACCTATTCTTTTGATGCTTTGATTGACGAAGGTGCCGATTACAATATCTTGACGCATGACCATTGGACACGCATTGGTCAACCTAAACTGCAGCCCACCAACGCCAAACTTACCCCATTTGGGGGCAATGCTTGTACGCTCTTAGGGAAGTGCAAAGTGGTCATTTCTATCGAGTCTGAATGTATACCAGCTTTCTTTCACGTGTTACCTAACACAAAAGGGGCCAGTAGTATGTCACTATTAGGTCGTACTTTTAAGAAGCAGACGAATTGTAATGTGGATTATAATCTAGATCGCATCCATCTTGCTATAGGCAATGTGTGCATAGTGACGACTTTTAGCAAGGGCTATTCTGACCCTTTCAACAGTGTGAAGCCACCGGTAGAAATCGCTACGCCCTTACGCTCCAGTCTACACAGAAGGACATTAAAGTCTCACACCAAGCTCTAGACCCTAGACCCAAACCCACCAAGAGTGCTCATAAGGCCAAGGAGTCTAAGCTTATATGGGTGCCAAAGCGGCAAAGACCACCTCCGGGTAGACCACCCAAACGTGCTTTTAAACGCCAAAACAATCAGTCATCATAGCCTAAGAGGCAATTTGGAAGCTATCCACGTAGGCACACAACCACGCCGCGATGGATCCCCAAGGATCTCTTGCGAGCACAAGGCTACTATGAAGGAAACCCCTGGATTTGGGTGCCTAAGAAGGGCAAGTCTAAAGGCTCATCTCCAAGCAACCTCACTCCAGTGAGAGAGGCTTGCAAACATAGTGCCCGGGCCGTAGTTAGCAAACCACTGTCGGCTGTGACTCATAAGTCCCAGCTAATTTATCGACCAAAGCAATTGCTAAAAGCCTCAAGCTTATCTTACTCAAAAAAGTTGAATACTTCCGTGACTGAGCACTCAGAACCCAGCACAACTTCCATGCCACCAAAGCTTCCTACAACACTTCAAAGTGCTGTGGAGTGCAAAGCCACACCAGTGATACCAGCAATGGAGTCACTGCTATCCAGCTCAATTGCACCATCACCACCAACAGGTCTTGGGCGGACCCAATGGGAAAAGAAAGGCTATCATATCATGACAAGTGTTGAACAAAGGAGGGCAATCAAGACCATAGAGTACAATCCTACTTATGTGGCACCTCTTTCATTTAGAGTTTTGGCCATTACCCAGAACCAACACTTAGATGACCAGGTCCTAGCCTATCCTTACATTGACCAATTCCTTACGGAAGAAGAACTGCACGTTGCAAGCCGCCTTAATACCGGAGATATTTTTCACGATGTCTTGACCTATATCTCCCAAGTTTCTGTACAACCCTGTGAACTCGATCATCACGCTCAACTTGAGTACAACCCTGCATTTTATGAATGGCTATTGGCCGGAACACCCCATCACAATCACCTTTGATATCCTCACCACTTCGTTCAAATCCTAGGAAGGATTTTCATCTTTCCGAGGGGGAGGAAGGCCAAGAAGGCATAAATAATTGTTGAAAGGTTGAACTCAGTAGTGATCAAAATAAAAATTAGTGAGCAAAATTGTTCAAGTTCTTTACATTCCTGGTTGCATAATTTTCATGCTTAGCTTCATTTAGTCATGTTTTCCTTTTAATGAAAAGTATTTTTGCTAGGCAGGAACCCAAGATGGCTCATCACGATCGCGCTCATAAGCTTCCCTTCATGGAAGAAGAAAAGCAAAAATACATGCTGAATCTGAAAATTCAAGCTTACGGATGGCTGAATTTTCGAACTGTCCACAACCTATCTAGGGTCATGGAAACGGAGGAAGTAGCTAAGCAAGTCATAGAAAAGTGCAAAATGACCAAGTATGTGGAGAAGGCAGAGCAAAGGGTGGATCATGCAAGGTGTATTGAGTTCTTACGAACTTTCGATCCAAGAGTGCCACGGTGACTATGGGAAGGGGGGATGCTGCCATGCAAGTCAGGGTGCCCTTAAGCAAGGAACTAGTAGAAAAGGCACTGGGCCTGGAATCAAGGGCCGTAAAGAGACCAAAAAGGGATGCCTTCGCCATGCTAAAAATGGACAGGAACCAGGTGCAGTCCAACGACGGAGTCAACATCCAGGACATCCTTGATGACGAAATCCGCATGCGTGCTAAAGTCATGCACACCCTACACTGCCTATATGGGCAGAATAAATGCGCATGTGCTCGAAAGCCTTGTAGCCAATGCACCAGAAGAGGTCGACTAGAATGAGTATGTAAGACACACAATCGAGAAGGCCGCCGTATCGCTGGATCTTGGAAGCCAACCTGCTGGAGGTGAATCCCTAGCAGCAAAAGACAGGAAGAAGGCCGCCTCCAAAGCATCATTCATTGGATATGGAGGTGTACTAACCGCCCTCATTGAAGAAGCAGTAAAGGAGGCAGGAGCAGCAGAGGAGGAGCAGGAGAGACCGCCACCCTCACCACACTATGAAGAATCCTATGGCTCTGACAAGGAAACAGAAACTGATGAGAGTAGTGATGAAGAAGAAAAGCAAGAAGAACAGCGCTAGTAGCAGCAAAGAGAGTAGTGCACTAAGCGCTTCCAACAGCAGAGGGAAGAAGAAAGGAGGAAGAAAGAGAAAGAAGAACTACAAAAAGCGCAAAGAGTGTCAAGAGCCCAGGAAGCAGAGAGGAAAATGAAAGAAAAAGAGGATGCACAAAGAATGGAAGAGGAATCTAGAAAGGCCAAAGAGGAGAGGAAAAGAAGGGCTGAGGAGGAGGAAGAAGCCTTGAGGAAGAAGGAACAAGAAGATGTGGAACTTGCAATTCGCCTATCTGTGGAGCAACATCAATGGCAAAGAAAGCAAACCCCGCCCCAGGAGGATGAGAACCCGAACACGAGCTTGAACGTGCCAGATCCCATCCCGCCGCCCGTCGCAGAGGGCAAGGGCAAGGAGGCCATCACGCTTGTCCCTACCAATTTTGTGCCAACTAGCCCTGCTGCTTCCATAATAACCATCCCCGCCTCAGGAACTTTGCCAAAGGTCGATGAGAGCAATATGGTCACATGGCTACAGTTCCTGGTGGAAAGAGAGTTGGCAAGAGAAGCAGGCATGGCCACCCCAGTGTCAAGAGTGAAGAGGGCAGCCACGGCTGATGTGGAGCCAAGGCCAGAGCTTAAAAGACAGAAAACAGAAGCCACTATCACCACCGCCACCATGTCCAATCCCCCACCTCCAGCAGGCCAGTACGATGAGTAATGGAAATAGAATTAAGGGTAGTGGTAGTAAGATATAAATCTATCCCACTATGATAAAAAGGAATATGCCCACTAGGGTTAAATGAAAATCCATCCACAATCTCATATGACTGATCAGGATCAAGATCCTCATCATACTCTTCAAATTTAGCTTGTGCACTCACTTATGGTTCTTTAATAACCTCATCACCCACATCCTCAAGTACTATCATAGTGTAATTCTTAGTCTTGGCATTCTTGAAAGTACACTTAGATGCATGATTAGCCATATACTTTTCACGACATTTGAAACATAGGCCCTTCTCTTTTCTTTGCTTGAAAAGATCCATAGGTATGAACTTACTATTGTTTGTTGAATTATTTTGGGGTCTATTATCACCTTACCTAAGCTCCACTTTATGGCTAATTGTTGGCTTTGAAGCACTTTGCTGTCTTAAAGCATTCCAAGTAGGGTATGTAGGGACTTTGGGACTACTAAATAAAGTATTGGATCCTCTATAATTGCCACCAAAGTTGCCCGATTTAGCAATAGCCCTTTTTTGTTCAAAAGAAGATTGCATAGGAATGTCCCTCCTATACATACGAGCATACTTCTCTGCTAGCTCAATAGCATGGAATAGTGTGGCAAGTTTTTAGGCCATAACATCAACTCATAGGCTCCAGACCATAGATATACTTATGCAACTTTGCATCATCGCTCATACTCTCTACATACATATGGCAAGATTCGAAAAATCATTTGTATACTCTCCAAACTAATAGGCTTCTTTGGTCCAACTAATACCATATTCTTGCCAACTTTTCTTTCTCAATGGTAGATACAAACACTTGAGCCATCTTAGCTTTGAATTCCTCCCAACTATTTACCTAATGATTTTACCTCTTTATGTACCTCCACCATGTATGAGCAAAGCCCTCAAGGTGAGGTGTAGAAAAATGAATCTTTTAGGGAAAATTACAATGGATTTCTCACACTTGTACATGGAGTTTTCCATTTATGGGTAGCCTATCCATCTATAGGGAATCCCTAGTAAATCTGATTTTTAGCTTATCACCATTAAATAAATCAAGAAGGAGTACAACATATTGATTTACAATAAAACTCTATAGGAACATTTATCACATATGAGGAAGGTTTTTTTATGTATTGCGATATCACAGACTCTTTGCTAAGGAGAAGAAGTGCTCTTTCATGTAGATTGAAGTAGAGTATTGTTAGTGAAAAAGGGATACTAGCTAATCCTAAGAAGGTATAGTGTGTCAGAGATTGACTAACACCTACCACCACCACTTCACTTAGAGGGTTTCTTAGTCTATCACCATTCTATCGCATATTCATTAAGCATTATGTAGCTATAGTAGATCGTTTGGCTAACAAGTTGAAGAAGGAAGATTTCTTTTGGGATACACTTATAGATAGTAGCTTTCAACTAGTTAAAGAAATTACATACTTTTGCTCCTATTCTAGTATGCTTGAATTTCTCTAGAGAATTTACCATAAAGTGTGATGCTAGTGGCATAGGGGTTGTTTGCTATAGGAGCATAAAATTATTACTTTGAAAGTTGCAAGCTTATAAATAAAGGGATAGCTATGAATGTCTATGACCAAGAGACATTGGCTATTCTATATGCGATAAAGAATAGCACCATTATTTGTATGGTAGCCAGTTTGGAGGTCAAAGTGATCATAAGATCCTAAAGTATTTCCTTAATAAAATCATATCCCTAAGCAATGTAGGTGGGTAGCTAATTTGCAAAATTATGATTTGGGCATTACTCATACAAGGGGCAATTAAGACAATGTGATAATGCTTATGCTCTTTCTACAGTGTGGGCATGTTGGGTTCTAGCTATGCCTGAGTTATATAGTGAGATTGGATTGGGGAGCTATATGAAGCCTATCTTTTGGATGATGAGCTCAACTATGTACTTTAGAAATTATAGCAAGATATTATCGAGGAGCACTCATATTATTAGCTTAAAAACAACCTCATTTGGGTTAATAATAAGATATTTTTTTCCTCTATTTCTTCTTTTAGGCTAAAAATTATTGAGAAGTCACATTTTTGACCCATAGCTAGGCACTTTGGAGTGTTTAAAACCTATAATAAAATTAGTAAGAGCTTTTTTTTACTGAAAAGGATTGTGAAAAGTTATTAAGAAATATGTCATGAAGTGTACGCCTTGTTAGTAGAATAAGGATACCACTTGTAAGCCATGTAGTTTGTTACATCCATTGCCTATTCTGAAAGGTAAATGGATACATAGTACAATGGATTTAATTATTGGTATACCTATTACCAAAAAGGGTTGGAATAGCATGATTTCATTATTGGTCTACCTATTACCAAAAAGGGTTGGAATAGCATTTATGTGTGGTAGTGGATAGACTCATTATTAAGGTAGCCCATCTCATTTCTACAAGGATACGGCATGAAAGTGGGGTCGTTTCTCTCAGAAGGGAGGGTGTTACAAAATGCCATCCATGCATCAAAGTTGACGTAAAAAATGCGTCTTCTCCAAGTGGGTTGGCAATTATAGCCTTCCACCGACCTAGGCACCTGGAGGACTTTATCCTGCCAAAATTTGCGGTCCTCGGCTCCCCAAGCAGTTGGGTTGGCCTCTTGCTCCGCTAGCCACTTGGCCTTGAGCCTTGCACCCATGGCAATTACGTCGTTTACAAGTTGAATGGGCATTACTCTGTTTAATGTAGTGGGAAACTCAAAGCTCAAGTCGAAGGGATCACGGGTCCTGCTACGATGTATGGTATGTTGACTCAGGTGCATCAAACCACATGACAGGTCATGCAGAATGGATGGAGGATGCAAGGAAAATGGAAAAACCAGGATTTGTAGAGACTGGTGATGATATTGCACATCCTATTGTGCAGATTGGAAAAATTCCTTTGTCTATGCAGGATGGGAAAAAGAAATACCTGTCCGATGTATTTCATGTCCCGAATATCACCAAGAATCTGGTTTCTGTTGGTCAAATGGTTGAGCAGGGCTTGCAGATCAGATTTAATCCTCATGGATGCTTTGTTGAGGATATGAAAAATAAAGGCCGCTTGATAGCAAAAGGAAATAAGAAGGGCATAATGTTTACGTTGGATGCAGACATGTCTGAATTGAGTGCATCAATGTTTGCACATGGGACCGGTGTAGTTGCAGATATTGATATCTGGCATAAACGCATTGGTCATGTTAATGTACAGCGACTTAAATCAATGCAGGCCCAAAATATTGTTGCAGGATTTTCCAAATTCAAGGTTGCAGAAATGCATAAGATATGTGAAGCCTGTCAGTTTGGAAAACAGGCACGAAAACCATTTCCTAGACATGTTCAAGAAAGTAAGAAGCCATTGGAATTAATCCACTCTGATGTGTGGACTACTAAGGCTGCATCTCTTGGAGGCTGTCATTATTTTGTCACTTTTATTGATGACTATAGCAGAAAACTTTGGGTGTATTTTATGAAAAAGAAAAGTGAAGTTTTTGGGCATTTCAAAACTCTTAAAGCTATGGTTGAAAAAGAAACAGGCCTGCAAATAAAATGCCTAAGGTCAGATGGAGGGGGAGAGTACCTCTCAAATGAGTTTGCAAGGTTCTTGCAGGAGCATGGCATAAAGCAGCAATATTCATGCAGTCATACCCCACAGCAAAATGGAATTGCAGAAAGAAAAAACAGGCATATTGGAGAGGTATCTCGTGCCATGCTCAATGAAAAAGACCTGCTAGATTTTTATTGGGCTGAAGCAGTTGCTACAGCAGTCTACATAATGAACAGGACTCCCACTGCAGCAATACATGGAATGACTCCAGAGGAGAGGTATACTGGTAGGAAACCAGATATTTCTCATTTGAAAATTTTTGGCTGCATTGCCTATGTACATGTGCCAGATGAGTTGAGATCCAAGTTGGATCCAAAAGCTGAGAAGTGCATCTTTATTGGTTACTCTCTGCAGCAAAAAGGGTATAGATGCTATAACCCTTCTACTCGTAAGTTTATAGTGAGCAGAGATGTTGTTTTTGATGAGATGAGTAGCTGGTATAAACCAGTAAATGTGATTGATGATGTAGATGCACAAAATGGTAATGCTGCACAGAATTCACAGCAGCAGTCACAAAATATTAGTGGACCTGGAGCGTCCTCTAGTAGTGGTTCACATTCTTCGCCATGGACAGGCAGATTGAGATCAGGAGAATCTTCTCAAAGCAATGCAGATAGTGGTATGCAGGTATCACGAAAAGGAAAAGAGAAGGTTGATCAGCCCATGGTTGATGTGAATGCAGGTCACTCTTATGTGGATGGTGAATCCAGTGGCTCAGAACAGAGCATTGATGATGAGTTGGGTATTCCTTCTATTGTTACACCTGGAGTAAGGAAAACCAGGGATGTTTTGAGAGCACCTGGGAGTGAACCTACTTTGCGCAGGTCTACCAGAGCTAGGTATCCTGTGGATAGGCTGAAATATGATGGATTTACAGCCATTCACTATGCATATATGGTCAAAGTGATATAGGAACCAGAACCCACTTCTTTTGAGCAAGCCATGGGAAAAGAAAAATGGGAGAAAGCCATGGATGAAGAAATGGATGCCTTGGAAGCAAATGCTACATGGGAATTGGTACCTTTGCCTAAAGGTAAGAATGCAATTGGTTGTAAGTGGGTTTATAAGGTGAAGCATAATGCAGATGGTTCTGTGAACAGATACAAGGCAAGATTAGTAGTCAAGGGGTATGCACAAACATATGGCATTGACTATGAAGAAACATTCAGTCCGGTTGCAAGGATGGCAACCGTAAGAGCAGTCATTGCTATGGCTGCATCAAAGGGATGGTCTTTACATCAGATGGATGTAAAGAATGCCTTCTTGCATGGTGACTTGCAAGAAGAGGTCTATATGGAGCAGCCACCAGGTTATGTGCATGATGTTCATCCTGAGTTTGTTTGCAGGTTGAAGAAAGCCTTGTATGGCTTGAAGCAAGCACCTAGAGCATGGTCTGACAAGATAGGACAGTATCTTGTCACTATTGGCTTTCAGATTTCCAAGGCAGATTTCTCACTTTATGTGAGAAAAACAGAGAAAGGTATTATGCTACTTGTCATTTATGTTGATGATTTGATTATGACAGGTGACAGTGATGAAGATATCCTTCATGTGAAAATGCTATTGAAGCGGAAGTTTGAGATGAAGGATTTGGGAGAGCTGCGTTATTTCTTGGGCATTGAGGTGATTAGATCACCAAGTGGGATACAGCTCTTGCAGAGGCAGTATGGATTGGACATGCTGTCCAAATATGGGATGACAGGCTGTAAGCCTATTTCAGTTCCTTTGGAGCAGAATGTGAAGCTGAGCGCAGATACAAGTGAGCTTTTGGAAGACCCTACTATGTACAGACGCATAGTAGGAAGCTTGATTTATATGACTATTACCAGGCCAGATTTGAGCTATGCTGTTGGATTGGTAAGTCAGTTTATGCAGGCTCCAAGGAAACCGCATTTGCATGCGGCTAGACGCATACTCAGGTATGTGAAGTCCACATTGCAGTATGGACTATTTTATGAGACTGGGGTTCAGATACAGTTGCATGGATACACTGATGCTGATTGGGCTGGTAGCATTTCTGATAGACATTCTACCAGTGGATATGTGTTCTCTTTTGGGAGTGCTGCAGTCACTTGGAGCAGCAAGAAACAGCCTACAGTTGCCTTGTCGAGCACAGAGGCTGAGTACAGGGGTGCAGCAATGGCTGCATGTGAGGTAGCTTGGTTGCATAAGCTACTTTATGATATGCATCAGCCTACAGATGGGCCAGTTGTCATTTATTGTGACAACATGAGTAGTATATACTTGGCAAATAACCCAGTCTATCATGCTAGAACAAAGCACATTGAGGTGCATTATCACTATGTGCGGGAGAGGGTTTTACTAGGTCTTATTGATCTAGTTTATGTCAGCACAGAGGATCAGGTAGCTTTGAGCTCGAGGGGGAGTGTTGAGAGATCGAGCTCCACTCGTGATATGCCAGGGTGACCGTTGTGCATTTATGTCATCGACTGGTCAGTTGCAGATGCGGTTGGTACACCGCCCATGAATAATAGCTGGATGACAGCTATCCTTATCTACTCTAGTTCGTGGCTCAGTTAGTATGCCACCTTAGTTAGTTGAGTTTGGTTTGAGACCCATATATAGGGTTCTTCTATTTCTTTGTATGTGAGTTCTTTTGGCTTACACAACTAAGAAGAGGAAAACTGTTTTCAGCCTCCACCTGTGTGTGTATTCCCCCATTGTGCAAGCAAGAAAGCTACAAGTGAGACTCCTTCCTTCTCTCCCACAATCTTGACAGGTCCCAGATCAAACTCTAGTTCACCCCCTTCTGCTTGCACGTCTTCTTGCGCCTTCGCCTCTGTGAAGCCGGGTTCATCTATTTCTTGCGTTGTCAGGCCTACTTGTGCAAGATATCTTCTTTGCTCCTTCAGGCTCTGCGGTGGGCCTCCTAGCTGTAGGGGCACATGTAGGCCTACTGTTAGGGCTCTGCGTGCAATGGCTAGCTTCTTCTGCAGAGCTGATCATTGGCTTCGTTTCCTTCCGGTTTGGTGGAGTGGAGCAGTGTATTGAGGAAGGTGTGCTACTGGGCTATCATGGAGAGCTGGGCCGCCTCTGCCTGATTCTCAGCCAGCACCCTATCTCCTTCTACTTTGGCCAGCTGGCGTGCCAAGTCTCGTATTCTCCCCTCATTATGGTTAGCCCATTCTTTTACTCTTTTTTCCATATCTTCCAGGCTCTCCCCCTGATGGAGGGTCATAGCCATGAGTTGTTGCTGCTGGTCCTCGAGCTCAGGGTGTAGGCGGGACTGCTCCTGGCATTCGTCTGTGATCTGTGCATTGAGCTGGTCCAGCTTCACCTGCATCCTTCGCATCTGCTCTCCTCTTAACTGGTCCAGTTCTGCAGCCTCCTGTCTGATCTTGGTGGGGTGGTTGTGGTTGTGGTGTTAGTTGGTACTGGCACAAAGGAGGAAGGCACGGGGTGTAGTAGGGACTTGCCCTTGCCTACAACTACTCGGACCGTTTCCACACTGCCACTTGCTTCAACTTCATGGCGGGGACTCAAAGGATCGATCTCTCCTCCCCCATGGGTTTCTTTGACAGATCTATGAGTGGCCTCTACCAACTCAGCAATTTCTTTCATTCTTAGTTCTTTGGCTTCCTCCTCTGCCCTTCTTTGCCTCTCTTCTTCTGCCCTCTTTGATTCTTCTCTAATTTTTTCGAGTTCTTCCTCTTCTTTTTTCCTTCGTTCCTCCTCCACCCTTCTTGACTCTCTTTGAGCCCTCTTCATCTCGGCTCGCTCTTCTTTGCTCAGTCTTTCTTTCTTCTCCTTCTGGCTCTTGTCACTCTTCTTTTGCTCCCGTGGTTTAGCCGCTTGAGTAGGTGGTACCTCCGGCTCTCCTTTGTCGCTTATTGTCCTTTCACTCAAGCCTTCTTCCTCGTGGTGAGGTGAGCTTTGATGCACATCTTGCTCTTCATCTACACCAACATCCTTGATAGCCTCATGGATGATTGCCGTCAGGACACCGCCATATCTGATTGTGGAGGCTTTCAAGGCACGCTTTTTCCTTGTGGATCGTGTAGTAGAAGCAGGAGACTCCCCACTAGCTAGTGTTGCAGCTAGAGCCAGGAGCGCGGTTGAACTCTTGATAGTTTTCTACAAAAAACCGTTCCAATCCACCTCCTCTAGAACTCCCGATTCTATTCATCATTAAAGCCTTGTATCTCTGTCCTGAGAAAAGGGCACGGACCATTTTAGCTTCCATCTTTGTTGCGGGGTCTAGAATATCAGCCAAATTGATTCCATCCACTATGTGTACGTCATCTTTTTTTACTCCCATCATGGTATATACATCTCTTCTTGGGCACCTCTCCTTCTTGGACACAAGCCCTAGGGCTTTTTCAATGATAGCTACATTAAGGGGCACTTGCACCCTTCTTTCCTGGTCACGAGTCCTTACTGTGATCGTGCCTTAGCTCCTACCTTCATCAAAGCTCTTTAAAAAGTCAGTGCACATACTGTAATCTACAGCCTATCCGACCTTTTCCACATACTTTTGAAGGTTGCATTTATCCACCAACTTCTTCACTGCCAACTTTTCCATGATGGCATCGTCTAAATTCAGGGTATGTTTGAACGTGAACTAGGTAAATCCACGTGTCTCAACATGCTTAGAGTTGAGCCTCTTGAATGTCCACTCTTAGGCACCCATATCCAGGGTTGCCCACATAGTATCCTTGTGCTCGCAAGAGATCTTTGGGGATCCATTGCGGCATGGTCATGCGCCTACATCGATAGTGTCTAAGCTGCCTCTTAGGCTGTGACTGATAGTTTTTGCGTTTAGAAGCACGTTTTTGTGGTTTACAAGGAGGTGGCCCTTGTCATTTTGGAACCCATATGAGCGTGGACTCCTTGGCCTTGTGAATGGCCTTGGTGGGCTTGGTTCTAGCAGTTTGAGCGTGGGGTGAGATATCACAACCCTTCTCCTTGGGCTTGGTCATAGGCATGGTCGTAGGGGTCTCTATCGGTGGCTTTGCAATTGTAGAAGGATCAAGATAACCCTTGCTGAAAGTAGTCGCTATGCGCACATTGCTTATAGCAAGATGGATGCAATCTAGGTTATAGTCCATGTTGTAGCTCGTCTGCTTTTTAAAAGTGCGACCTAGTAGTGACTTATTACCGGCCCCTTTAGTGTTTGGCAACACTTAAAAGAAGACTGGTAAACTTTCAGACTCGATAGAGATAGCCACTTTACATTTTCCTAAGAGTGAGTAAGTGTTGCCTCCAAATGGGCTGAGTTTAGTGTTTGTGGACTGTAATTTAGGTTGACCAATGCTTGTCCAATGGTCATGCGTTAAGACATTATAGTCGGCACCTTTGTCGATCAAGGCATCAAAAGAATACGTCCATTCTGCAGAGACCGTGATTCGTAGGTAGGCGAGTGCCACTGCTTCTTCATCTTGATCTATCACTTCAGTAATAGTGGCCACGCAGACATTGATAGGGGCTTCAAGCATAGGTGGCTTGGGCAACGGATGGGAAGGAGGATAGTACTTTTTCATGTGACTGCCATTGAAAAAGCCTATCCTTCACCTTCGAGTGTCTCCAATTCAACATTGCCTGTTCTACTAATTGTACATACTCGGAAAGGTCCTAGTCCTCGAAATTTCATTTTCTGTTAGTGACCCTTCACAGAGTATAGTAGAACCAGGTCCCCCTGATCAAAGTTGCGGTGTTTGACATGCTTGTCAAGCCACATCTTTCTTTGTGCCTTCTCAAAAATTAGAGTGTGGGTGGCTAAGAGTCGAGTCTCCATGAGACGCTCTAACTCCACTAAGCGGTTGGTCAAAGCCTCTCTTCCCTCCTAACATTCCTGGGCTACTATCCTTAAGCTAGGGACAAAGAACTCTAAGGGTAGAATGGCCTCCGTTCCATAAGTTAGCCTAAAGGGTGTGTGTCCTACAACCATCTTATAAACTGTACAATAGGCCCACAAGGCTTGTTATCCCAGTCATGATGTGGATACTACCTTTGTAAGAACTTTGACTAGGATTTTATTCGTGGATTCTGCTTGGCCATTTGCTTGAGGGTAGTAGGGCAAGGACCTTCTATGAATGATGTGTTGAGATGACAAGCTCAACACATGCGAACATTGATGATGGACCGCCTGCTTAGATGGGTCCACACGTCTACACTTAGCACGTCGGTGGTCATTATGACTCTTACATGGCCACTGACTCATTACTTATTATATTCAGGTTGTTACACCTATTTATAGCTGGCATAGTTATAGCGCCAGTCGACTAGTGTAGTCGGTTATGCATTGTTTGACTTAGTAGGCCACTTTCCTTTATCTTGTATCTTATCTATACTTTGTGTACATTGTAAAGTGTGTGGAAGAAGAAGAAGAAACCAGCAAGAAAACGTTTTGGCCTTCATCTCTCTTCTTGTCTCTTGAGTGAGCTTCTCCTTATGCATTTTGTGTGTGTTCGGCGCAGCATCTTGAGCAAGTTCCCCCACCACGCGATTCTTGACATGGTATCAGAGCCGCGCCACTGAGAGAGGCTGATTTTGAAGGCTGAAGTGAAGGAGAAGAAGCAAGGTTCAAGCAAGCAAGCCATGGGTAATAAGCTCTCCCATTCTTCCACTCTCTCTCTTGGATAGTGCCTGTGGAGGCACCGGAAGCAGGGTCGAGCAAAAATCTCAGATTGCAGTGAGATTTGGTGTGCGCAAAGAGTACTGTGTATTCTACAAATTGGCCCTTGAGGGCTTTCCCGTAGTTATTTTGGGCATCTGAGGCCGTTTTAGGCCCCGTTTTAGAGCCGCAAGGTTGGGACAACAGTTTCAGGGTACATTGTGACTTCGACTGTATTGACCGAAAGTGGGTGCACAGGTTACAGATTTCAGATCTGTAAGTTCAAAGGTGTTTACCAGCGAGTAAACACAAGGTTTATCTGCAAACTGGTTGCAGATTACATGTATTGTTAAGCAGATAGTGAAAAAGGCTGTCTGGTGTATTGTTGTGCACTACAGGTCGAGGGTTGCAAAAGATTTTCTTGCTATTTGGTATTAGTTTTGTGATAATGGCAGAGAACAGTGGAAGCCCCATCATTGAGAAGCTCGACAAGAACAACTATCCTTCATGGAAGTTCCGTGTCACGAACTTCCTTATTGGAAAAGGCCTCTACGAGTTTATTTCAGGTGAAGAAAAGGAGTCAGAGGTGAGTGATCCTCCAGCTGCAGAAGAGACAAAGGCACGGAAGGAATGGAATGCAAAAGATAAAAGGTCATGTATTGGTTGTCTGCAGTAATTGACAATAATATGCTGAGACATATTAGAAATGCAGAGAATTCATATGTAGCTTGGACCATACTTGAAAGTATGTTTTCTGTAAATACAAAGGCACGAAAGATTCAACTCAAGCAAGAGTTGATACATTGAAAAAAGGAAAGACGTCTATCAATGAGTATGCACTGAAGGTAAGAAGCATTGCAGATGCCTTGGCAGCAATTGATGCAATGCCCGATGATGATGATTTGGTGTCGTCTACCTTGGGTGGACTTAACAATAAAAAGGCTTGGAAGTCTTTTGTAACTTCCGTATATGTTAGAAAGCCATTTTCAAATTTTGATGAGTTGATCTCCCTTATGATCATTGAAGAGATCAACATGCAAAGTGAGACATCTGAAAAAAGTGGTGAACAAGTCCAAGCTTTCTACTCCAGTTCAGGAAGGGGATGTGGCATGTTCTCTTCAAGAGACTGTGGTACAGGACGTGGTAGTTACAACCAGTAAAACAGATTGAATCAGCAATTTGGTGATATGCAGGTTTCAGAAGGTCGTGGTAACTTTAGAGGCAAGGGGAGCTTTAGAGGAAGAGGTGGATGGCAAAACAGAGGTTCTAAAAACTCTGGTATTGTGTGTTACTATTGTGGCAAAACAGGTCATATTGCAGCCCAATGTTATGCTAAGAAAGATGATATCCGCAGTGGTAAGTTGCAGCAAGGAAACTATGTATCATCTTCTCGACAGAATGAAGACAAAAATGAACGTCTGTTTGTTATGCAACATATGCTGAATGTTGTTACAGGAAAGGAAACACATGATGATGTTTGGTATGTTGATTCAGGTGCATCCAATCATATGACCAGCCATGCAGAATGGTTTGGAGAGATGCAGGATTTGCAAAATGCAGGTTATGTGCAGATGGGTGATGATTCATGCCACCCAATTTCACACATTGGAAAAGTTTCCTTGTCATTGCATGATGGTAAGATAAAGAGTCTTTCAGATGTATTACATGTGCCATCTATTACAAAGAACTTGGTGTCAGTCAGTCAAATGGTAGAGCAAGGGCTGCAAGTCAGGTTTAATGCAAAGGGCTGCTTTGTAGAAGACTTCAATGACAAGTGCAGGTTAGTTGCAAAGGAAAGTAGAGTTGGGCATATGTTTTCTCTGGATGCTGGAATTCCTACTATGAATGCTGCTATGTATGCTAAAGGAAAAGGTATTGTTGCAGATATTGAAAATTGGCACAAACCCATAGGACATGCAAATGTACAAAGGCTGAAATTAATGCAGTCCAAAGGGTTGGTTACAGGTTTGCCTACATTTAGATTTGCAGAATTTCATAAGTTATGCGAAGCATATCAGTTTGGTAAGCAGGCAAGATAACCCTTTTCACATGACAGAGATGTAAGCAGAAATATCATTGATGTTGTGCATACAGACATTTGGGGGCCTGCACAAAATGTATCTCTTGGAGGCAGTTCATACTTTGTCACATTCATTGATGATTGTTCTAGAAAGCTGTGGGTATATTTTATGAAGGAAAAGAGTGAAGCGTTTGAGCACTTTAGAACTTTCAAGGCTGTAGTTGAAAGAGAAACAGGATTGAAAGTAAAGTGCTTGAGGTCAGATGGAGGCGGAGAGTACCTCTCGAATGAGTTCAGTGATTTTCTGAGGTCTCATGGGATAAAGAGACAGTTCACATGCAGGTATATCCCATAGCAAAATGGGGTTGGAGAAAGGAAAAACATGCATATTGCAGAAGTTGCACGCGCCTTGATGGCTGAAAAGAATATGCCTAAGCATTTCTGGTCTTAGGCTGTTCATACTGCTGTTTATATTATGAACAAAACTCCCATAGCTGCAGTTCATGGTATGACCCCCGAAGAATGTTTTATAGGTAAGAAGCCTGATGTCTCACACTTGAAAGTGTTTGGCTGCATTGCGTATGTTCATGTGCCAGATGAGTTGCAGAAGAAACTAGATCCAAAGGCTGAAAAGTGTGTCTTTATTGGATACTCTTTAGAGCAGAAAGGATATCCCTGCTATAACCTGTCACATGTAAGTTCAGAGTGAGCAGGGATGTCATCTTTGATGAAATGAGCAGTTGGTATGCATCTAGTGGTGATGTATTGGATGATGATCATGATCATGACATTTATGTGCAGGCTGAAAAGCAAGAATCATGGACTCTTAGTGGACTAGAGACATCATGTGGTAGTCCTTGGTCTGGGATACTAAGGAGTACCTCTACATCTTCAGGTGCATCTAGTAGCACTACAGGTAAAGACAAAGGAAAGAATAAAGTGTCCGAAGGCATTGATGCAGTTCTTGATGGAGACTCCAGTGGCTCAAAGAGCTTGGATGATGAGCTTGGCATTCCTTCAGTGAGGACTCCAGGTGTGCAGAGAGCACACGTTAATATGCAAAGACTCCATTGAGTGATCTAGTGGTACGCAGGTCTAGCAGGGTGAGATACCGTGTTAAAAGATTTGGTTTTGAAGGTTATGCAGCTCACCATTATGCTTATATGGTGAAACTAGTTGAGGATGTTGAGCCCACATGTTTTGAGGAGGCTATTGGTCATGCTCATTGGGATGCAGCAAATGGATGAGGAGATGGCTGCATTAGAGGCCAATAAGACTTGGGATCTAGTATCATTACCGAAGGGCAAGAAAGCTATTGGATGTAAGTGGGTTTATAAGATTAAGCACAATGTAGATGGTTCTATTAGTAGGTACAAAGCTAGGCTGGTTGCAAAAGGCTATGCCCAGACATATGGCATAGATTATGATGAAACCTTCAGTCCAGTTGCTAGGATGGAAACTGTCAGATGTGTGATTGCTTTGCCTAGAAAGGAAAAGGCAAATAAGGACAAAGCTGACCTTCAATGCACCGAGTGTAGAATCACACACCTATTCATGACTGTCCTAGACGGAAGCCATCAACTAGTTCTGCCAACATGCCCTCAGTACCCTTGGGGCTGTTCGGTGTGGAGACATTTGACAGTGAGGATACGCCCATTCCACTACATGTCATGATGCAAGCACAGACAAAAGAGGTAGGCATCTCATTGCCTGGGCCAAGTAACCTGAATGCAGCCTCATTGGGAAAGAAAAGCCAGAGGAGAAGGAGAAAGAGAACAGACACAAAGATTACCCTTAAGACTGAGGAAGCTACAATGCTAGTGACAAGAAAGAGGGTCACTGATGGAGAGGCAGAAACCTCAGCTCCTAAGACAATAGAACTAGGGAGTACTAAGGTAGGGGAATACCCCCACCCCAAACGGCAACTCGAGGCTATAGACAAAGTCAAGGAGCGGATCAAGGACGCCCAAGAACACCTTAAGGACGTAGAGCCCATACTGGAAGACCAAATTGAAGATCTCTCTAGTGTGAGTATACCTGTTTCACCGTCGCGACCTCAATCGGGGAACGCACCCACACCACATGAGATGCCACAAAGGCAAGACCAGGAAGAAGCATGTCAGCAAAGCTAACCAAGACATATGGCCAAAGAGTGCTGACCAAGGAAGGCAACCACCCAGCAACCTCCTCACCACTTTAGTAACCACGGCAGTAACCTTGAGCCTAGGAGATCTGCTTCGGCAGCATCCTTCCTTATGGCAAGAATTAAAGCATTGGGTGGAGGGAAAAGAGGAGCACACTACCGCTGACTTGCAAGAGCAAGACGTAGTCATGCAGATTCCAAGCCTAACGCTACACTTAGTTCCAAGGTCACTGCACGTCAATGCTTTCTGGGAAGGTAGTGAGATGCATGCAGTCTTACCTATCTTAGCCTTGGGGGATGTAACACGAAAAGGAATCGTAGACACAGGCACCGACGTCAATGTCTTCAGCCACGCAGTTCTACAGGCTTGGAGAAACCCACCCGTGGAAATGGCTAGGTTCAATGTAACACTGGCCAACGGAATGAAGGTCAGACCATTCGGGGTCCTAAAGAATTGGCCAATGAAGGTCGCAGGGGTGCAGTTTTCTGTGAACTTCATTATCATGAAGGGAGTAGACTACGACATATTGCTAGGTCGACCCTAGATGAGGAATGCTCTAGTTATTAAAGATTGGGGTAACAATCTTATCTTCTTGGGGAATAGAACAAAAGCGGTAAGGGTTGAGATGGATACTTGGAAGACTACCCCAGCCGACCTTGATGTTATCTCAACCATGCTAAAAGGTGATGCACAGGCAAGCAAACCCTATGGGTCATTGACCAAGTACATCCCTTGCCCTAAGGATGAGTGGGATTGGATGCACGTCTTGGCAACCACTGACCTACCGTTCTCAGATGAGGAAGAGCTATATAGGCAAGCTGCTAAATCCCCAAGCATGCCAATAAGAGCGGAATTTTGGTGCCGAGAAGTGCTTAAAAATAGCTAAAAATTATGAATATCAAGGAAAAAATATTCAACGTCGAAGGCGGCGGCTCGATCTAGGACGATTTTTAAGTGCCAAAGTGCTTTAAAGGCGCCCGAGCGACACTTGTTGATTTTTTATAATTTTTCAGACTGTCGTGTAGGTTGACAAGAGTTACCAGCCAATGCGGGATGCCAAGCCGGACGCCCAGGATTTTTCAGAGCTCAATTCAGAGTCCGGACGGGGAAATGGCCACAAAATGGTCAAGATATGAAAAGGTGGACACTTGGGAGGCCAAAATTGAGTATGCCTTTTGAGTTTGGACCCCTCCCCAAAAAATTTATACACCTTATGAAGCAAAAAACGTGGAGAGAGAATGAGGGATGAAAAAACGTGGAGGAAGATGGCGCCCGAAATTTACGCTTCATGGCATGGAGAGGGTGATGGGCTGGCTGTGAATAACCCCCTAATCGATTATGGGGCTTGAATCCCTCCTGGATGCTGACTCTATCGCCATGCTTCACTCCTCCAATGACGGTCTCTATGAAGAATTCTGATTTCAGTCTTTCTCTCTCCTCCCTCTCTCTCCCCTAAAGGCAGATTCATGTGGTGAAGAAGAAGAAGAAGAATGGATGAGGGATGCTTGTCCAATGAAGATCGGATTGCTCCGTGGTGTAAGAGGAAGGAAGATTGCTGATTGTGGACTATCATGAGCATTAATGGTGGCTGGAAATCAGTCCCGAGATATGGCAAATAAAAACCCGTAACCCGCAAAGAACGGTAATCTCATTTTTACAAAGGAAATTGATGTTTTATGCAATTTGCTTCATGGATACTTGTTCCCATGGGATGATTATGCATTATAATGTTGTTTGCAATGTCTTCCAACTGTTTGAAGTTAGAAAATCAGAAAATCATAAGTGTTGTGGATGAAATTAGTAGTATAAAACCCGTAAAACATGAAAAATATGGGAAAATTGGGTATTTTTGAGATATAAATGGAAAATATAGTAAGACACACCAACTAAATTTGTCTTTTTGCTGAAAATGAACCTAAGGGCCACATCCCACAACTCACTTTGTATTTTTCAATCATTTAATATTGTAAAAAATACAAGAAAAATAGGGAAAATGGGTAAAAATAGGGGAAAAATAGATTTTGAGTGCCAAAAATTAAGAAAAAATAAGATTCATGGTTGTGGATGTATGGGGGGTCTGAAGTATGAGGTTTGGCCTCAGTTAAGCCCTACCTTTATGTTCTAGTGAGTTTTTATTGCTTTTTATACAATAAAAATGTGGAAAATGAACCCTAAACCTATGCACCATGCATAACCTAAACGGGTGAGGGGGTAGAATGTATGAAAAGTGTTTAAATGATGAATGAAATAATTAAAAGCTTGTTGGTTTTTATGCATACCATTTAGGTTGGTCGATAATTAAAGATTAAGAACCTAGTAGCACAAGGGTTTCTCGGTGCTAGTTTCATGCAACGCCGCATACGAGCGATAGTCAAATCCATTGAAAGAAATGTTTTCCATATGTACACCAATGCTGATTTTCTTAATTGTTTGAGCATGTGGACATTCACAATTTGCATAAATCATAAAGAAATTTAAAAGATGTCAGACAATACCTCCTGGATGCATAGCAATTGTTTTCTAGAAACATGACCAACGTTGAGTGAGTAAGGTTGTCCAAGCTGTAGGCTAGGCGTTGGGTCTAAGGGAAAAGTAAAGTGAGGAAGCATGGTATATCTCCTAGAAATGCGCGAATCATAAAAGAGAGGAGTTTGTATTCGTATGTTATATATGTTTAGTGACGCATCGAGGGGCCAATCCCCAAGGTGTAGAAGAGTCGCAGTGAGGTAGCGGCAGTCAACCGTGGGAGGACCTCCTATGTTTGTACTTCGTGCTATTTGGCAATGTGTTGGGAATCCCTCTGAGGAGTGTTAATTGGGTTAGAGTTGGACTACGAGACGTGATACAAACGCAAGATGTTTAGGAAGATGATGTATGTGTCATCCACGCTCCTGGCTGCGAGGCCGTGGGGTTGTTGAGCGCATGATAGAGGTCCGGCTAGTGCATGAGCCAGTGCCGGCCCGTTTTAGGTCCCATCAGTGGTGCCTCTGTTGGGAGCTACCTATAAGTGGCGGTTTTCGAATCTAGGGTTTCAAGGGACCCTAAATTATCCATAAAATGGGGTTTGTTCAAGGATGGAAAAACTTGGCTTTCCCCATACAAAACTTACTAATGGACTTAGTTAATTATGTAGAGCATGAGTCCTCTGCAAAAGATAATTTATGTGATGAAAAGAGTAGCCTAGTAGTGGTTACCCCATCCTCTAAAACGATGGCATGGGCTGAGGTTCGCCTTGGTGTGGTCTCGACCCAAGAGAAATCATGTTTAACCATCCATCAACCTAGAGAGCATGAAACAAGCATGTTGGAAACTATGGTAGTTGTGGCATCAATAAGTCATCATGCTAAAGCCATAATGCCATGGGAAAGTGCGGATATACAATGGAATATGCTTGTGGTTGAAACATCCCGTGTAATGGGCCACCATGACGACATAGTAAGCATCAAAATGATGTTAGAAGCCCTAGCTGTCAAGGGAAAACCGTTGCTTAAAAGGCACGGTTTCCAAGTTTTAAGAAGTAGTAATGATAAATCTGCTTTAGATAAGGACCAAAAACTCTTATATAAACCCGTTATGGACTTTTCTTTTAAAGGGAAAGGTATGGAAGACCCTCTAAGAGGGGATCAAAAGGATATGTTGAAATTTATAGGACTCCCTAGACCACTCAGTGAGTTGGCAGAAAGGGATGTGAATGAGGATATTAACCCCCCTACACCGAAAAGGGTGGGGATGGAAGAGGTTAAAGATCCTAAGAGGCTGGACCCAGATCATGATGAATATGAAGATTTTAATGACCCGGTGTTGATCCCAAAGGGAGGACTAAATGTCCTCCTCTTTATAGGGATCTCCCAGTGTTTTATGGGTTGCCAAATGAGGATCCGATGATTCATTTAAGAGAATATGACCTAACTTGTATTGCAAGTGGGTTCGATGATATACATCGGATGCTTGTATTCCCAAGTACCCTAAAGGGAGAGGCAAGGAAATGGTACTGGAGCCTCCCAAGAGGGTCGATCAAATCATTTGAGGACTTGTGATAGATTTCTAGATGAGTATGAAAAACAGCTCCCTATGATTCAGGTCTTAGGGCAGCTTATCCAGTTTAGACAGGAGTCTTATCTTTTTGTTAAAGAGTATGCTAGAGCCTTTGATAGTACTCTTAGGCTTTGGCCAAGAAGAGCCATTGCATTAGCAGATGATGTGCTATGTGAGCTCTTTTTGAATGGCTTAGAGATTAATACACAAATCCAAGTGGGACTGCGGAATCCTAAGTCGTTAAGGGAAGCAAAAATGCATGCCATCGATTATGAGGGTCATATTCAGAAATGTTGGGAAAACTTTTGGAGTTTTCCCCGCTCAGTACAAGTGCATCCTAGCTTCCAATCATTTCTGCACAAGAAGACATCTCACTTGTTGATACCAAGGTAGCCTATGAGGGGAACCTTGGTGGCCAAAATCTCAAAGCAAAAAATGGCCATCCTATGAGTAGTAATGAGATGCCTCTCAGTGAACAGGTTCCAAGCCATGTAAGTCCCATTAGGGCTTGCAACACTTCCACGAGAGATAGTTGTGATGGAAATATGGATTGCACCAATGGGCCTATGAGTGTTGATAAGAATTCTGTGTGTGGTTCTAATTTTGTTGCTAGTAAGGCTCTTGAGAGACCTTTGGTGTTGGAATCATGCTTCCGGGTGGATGTTGTTCCCTCCAGTGAAAGCATGGTTCTTATGGAAGAAAATTTACAGTATGGACGTAAACAAGTAAAGACATCTTTTGTAAAGAGGATGAAAAATGCTAAAAGTCCACCTGTGCTTCACAAAGTTCATAAGGATGTGAGGCCATTTGGCCATAGGGATAAGTTTGCATTGAGTTCATTAGACCAGTGCAGCAAATTGAGGGAGTGCAAGAATATTAAGGAAAATGTGAGATGGGTTTGGAGACCCAAAATCTCCAAAAGTGTGGCAGGAATGTCAGATGCAAGGCCAAGGATCCCATCTGGATATATTCTGTTGAACCCCCAAGAGGATAAGACTGGATATACATCTGACAATATACACTGCCTTGGGATACACCCATGTGATGTGCTTAGGCTTGAAGTTCTATCTAGTTTGGGCCGCAGCACTGATTTATGTGAAAACCCAAATAGGGAGGTTCGAATGAGTACAAAGCTATGATTCTTTCTTCCAAAAGAGCCACTTAGCCGCTTGAACGACCAGTTTATTCAGATTACAGTAAATGTGGGACATGCGAGCCCACTAAGGTTGTTCATTCAGCTCATAGTGTCCAAGAAGGGATCGGTCTTATTGATGAGTTATTTGTGGAAAGGCTTGGACTTGTAGCTCTACAGGAAGAAAACCCTAAGATTTTAAAAAAAACAAGATCAAGCTTTTAGCTAACTTGCATGAGTAGCATGGGGTTAGTCGACCTATGATATGCTATCCTTGGCACCCTAGGTAGTCTGAGAGGGTGTGATGTATATGCCAAGGACATCATATTACGTGGACTAAAATGACCTATCTAGTTTTAAGCTAGGAAGGCTAGCTGCTTTGGAGATTACGTCCAGATCTCGTTAGGCCAAGAGGGCCAGTTTTTTGTTTAGTGCAGGTGCGGTTAATGGTTTCTTGTTTTAGTTCTGTGCTAGACAAGTTTGAAGAAGAGCCTGGAAGGAGCCTTTTTATTGTGTGGAAGCTTCTCGTGGCCCTCTCCAAGTGATATCCCTCCTTTATGAGTACTGTGGTTTTTATACTATACATGTTTGCGTACTTGTTAAGGGGTTTTTCGTTTTTTATTGGAGACCGGCGTCCAAGGCATGAAGTCCCAAGGTTTAGGTTAAGTATGTTTGAGGGAGGTCTGCGTAGTCGTTGCCTCCTGTGAAGACATTGCCAGGCATTGAGAGACCTGTGTTAGAAGGGAGTTCTAGTGACCCTGTTCTGCTAGCCTGCTAGGCAGCTGTTCTAGGAGTTCTTGCTAGTTGTGAGGCAGTTAGAGAAGCCTGCCAGAAGAAAAATAATGATGATAAAGGGAAATAAAACCCTACTATACATGTTTGCGTACTTGTTAAGGGGTTTTTCGTTTTTTATTGGAGACCGGCGTCCAAGGCATGAAGTCCCAAGGTTTAGGTTAAGTATGTTTGAGGGAGGTCTGCGTAGTCGTTGCCTCCTGTGAAGACATTGCCAGGCATTGAGAGACCTGTGTTAGAAGGGAGTTCTAGTGACCCTGTTCTGCTAGCCTGCTAGGCAGCTGTTCTAGGAGTTCTTGCTAGTTGTGAGGCAGTTAGAGAAGCCTGCCAGAAGAAAAATAATGATGATAAAGGGAAATAAAACCCTGAATATCTTCAAGATAATAACTATAAATACGAAGGTGTGTAAAAAGGGGTTCTAACCCCTATCAAAGAAAATAAAAGAAAGAAAAATTTATAAGCAGTTGATCATTGCCTTGCGAAGGCTTGGTAGGTTCCTGGGGACGAGTCAGACCCGGGGCCGATGCCTTGTCTTCCTAGGGGTGGCATCTTGCTGGAAAAGAAGAAAATAAGGAAGGTTGGAGCAAAAATAAAAGTGAGCGTCAGAAAAGGATTAAGTGTCGCCTTGCGAGGGCTTGGTAGGTTCTTAGGTACCGAGATAGGTCTTGAGGCCGATGCCCTGTTCTCCTTGGGTCACTACGCTCAACTCCCTCTTTTTTACATGCCTGAGTATGTCCAAAAAAAACCCTAAAAGAAGAAATGTGCTGAAAGCAAATACTTCTTGGTCAGGCTACAGGAGTCCTCGCCTAGTAGGAACTCCTAGTTGTGTTGTCCTTAGTTAGGAAGGTAGTTCAGACCACCACTTAGGGCAACCTCTTTGATAGTTCTTTTTAGTTTGGCTATGTTGGAGCAGTCGGTTAGTGACTAGCTTCGGATCTTCTATCAGATTATGCTAGGCCTACACTTTGTGGATGTCATGCCTTCGTTTTGTCAGGGGGTAGGGAGAGCATTGTGCTATGTTTAGTATGTATCTATTTTGTATCAGCTTGATGCTTCCTTTGGTTGTTTTGTGCAGATCTATTGTGGGATTCGACGGGCTGAGTCGCCCTATCTCGTGGTCACCAATGAGAGCGGAATTTTGGTGCCAAGAAGTGCTTAAAAATAGCTAAAAGTTATGAATATCAAAGGAAAAATATTCAACATCGAAGGCGGCGGCTCGATCTAGGACGATTTTTAAGCGTCAAAGTGCTTTAAAGGCACCCGAGCGACACTTGTTGTTTTTTTATAATTTTTCAGACTGTCGTGTAGGTTGACAAGAGTTACCAGCCAATGCGGGATGCCAAGCCGGACGCCCAGGATTTTTCAGAGCTCAATTCAGAGTCCGGACGGGGAAATGGCCACAAAATGGTCAAGATATGAAAAGGTGGACACTTGGGAGGCCAAAATTGAGTATGCCTTTTGAGTTTGGACCCCTCCCCAAAAAATTTATACACCTTATGAAGCAAAAAACGTGGAGAGAGAATGAGGGATGAAAAAACGTGGAGGAAGATGGCGCCCGAAATTTGCGCTTCATGGCATGGAGAGGGTGATGGCTGGCTATGAATAACCTCCCCCAATCGATTATGGGGCTTGAATCCCTCCTGGATGCTGACTCTATCGCCGTGCTTCACTCCTCCAATGGCGGTCTCTGTGAAGAATTCTGATTTCAGTCTTTCTCTCTCCTCCCTCTCTCTCCCCTAAAGGCAGATTCATGTGGTGAAGAAGAAGAAGAAGAATGGATGAGGGATGCTTGTCCAATGAAGACCGGATTGCTCCGTGGTGTAAGAGGAAGGAAGATTGCTGATTGTGGACTATCATGAGCATTAATGGTGGCTGGAAATCAGTCCCGAGATATGGCAAATAAAAGCCCGCAACCCGCAAAGAACGGTAATCTCATTTTTACCAAGGAAATTGATGTTTTATACAATTTGCTTCATGGATACTTGTTCCCATGGGATGATTATGCATTAAAATATTGTTTGCAATGTCTTCCAACTGTTTCAAGTCAGAAAATCAGAAAATCAGAAGTGTTGTGGATGAAATTAGTAGTGTAAAACCCGTAAAACATGAAAAATATGGGGAAATTGGGTGTTTTTGAGATATAAATGGAAAATATAGTAAGACACACCGACTAAATTTGTCTTTTTGCTGAAAATGAACCTAAGGGCCATAGCCCACAACTCAGTTTGTATTTTTTAGTCATTTAATATTGCAAAAAATACAAGAAAAATAGGGGAAATTAGTAAAAATAGGGAAAAAATAGATTTTGAGTGCCAAAAATTAAGGAAAAATAAGATTCATGGTTGTGGATGTATGGGGGGTCTATAGTATGAGGTTTAGCCTCAGTTCAGCCCTACCTTTATGTTCTAGTGAGTTTTTATTGCTTTTTATACAATAAAAATATGGAAAATGAACCCTAAACCTATGCACCATGCACAACCTCAACGGGTGAGGGGGTAGAATGTATGAAAAGTGTTTAAATGTTGAATGAAATGATGAAAATCTTGTTGGTTTTTATGCATACCATTTAGGTTGGTTGATAATTAAAGATTAAGAACCTAGTAGCACGAGGGTTTCTCGGTGCTAGGTTCATGCAATGCCGCATACGAGCAACAGTCAAATCCATTGAAAGAAATGTTTTCCATATGTACACCAATGCTGATTTTCTTAATTGTTTGAGCACGTGGACATTCACAATTTGCATAAATCATAAAGAAATTTAAAAGGTGTCAGACAATACCTCCTGGATGCATAGCAATTGTTTTCTAGAAACATGACCAACGTTGAGTGAGTAAGGTTGTCCAAGCTGTAGGCTAGGCGTTGGGTCTAAGGGGAAAGTAAAGTGAGGAAGCATGGTATATCTCCTGGAACTACGCGAATCATAAAAGAGAGGAGTTTGTATTCGTATGTTATATATGTTTAGTGACGCATCGAGGGGCCAATCCCCAAGGTGTAGAAGAGTCGCAGTGAGGTAGCGGCAGTCAACCGTGGGAGGACCTCCTATGTTTGTACTTCGTGCTATTTGGCAATGTGTTGGGAATCCCTCTGAGGAGTGTTAATTGGGTTAGAGTTGGACTACGAGACGTGATACAAACGCAAGATGTTTAGGAAGATGATGTATGTGTCATCCACGCTCCTGGCTGCGAGGCCGTGGGGTTGTTGAGCGCATGATAGAGGTCCGGCTAGTGCATGAGCCAGTGCCGGCCCGTTTTAGGTCCCATCAGTGGTGCCTCTGTTGGGAGCTTCCTATAAGTGGCGGTTTTCGAATCTAGGGTTTCAAGGGACCCTAAATTATCCATAAAATGGGGTTTGTTCAAGGATGGAAAAACTTGGCTTTTCCCATACAAAACTTACTAATGGACTTAGTTAGTTATGTAGAGCATGAGTCCTCTGCAAAAGATAATTTATGTGATGAAAAGAGTAGCCTAGTAGTGGTTACCCCATCCTCTAAAACGATGGCATGGGCCGAGGTTCGCCTTGGTGTGGTCTCGACCCAAGAGAAATCATGTTTAACCATCCATCAACCTAGAGAGCATGAAACAAGCATGTTGGAAACTATGGTAGTTGTGGCATCAATAAGTCATCATGCTAAAGCCATAATGCCATGGGAAAGTGCGGATATATGATGGAATATGCTTATGGTTGAAACATCCCGTGTAATGGGCCACCATGATGACATAGTAGGCATCATAATGATGTTAGAAGCCCTGGCTGTCAAGGGAAAACCGTTGCTTAAAAGGCACAGTTCCCAAGTTTTAAGAAGTAGTAATGATAAATCTGCTTTAGATAAGGACCAAAAACTCTTATATAAACCCATTATGGACTTTCCTTTTAAAGGGAAAGGTATGGAAGACCCTCTAAGAGGGGATCAAAAGGATATGTTGAAATTTATAGGACTCCCTAGACCACTCAGTGAGTTGGCAGAAAGGGATGTGAATGAGGATATTAACCCCCCTACACCGAAAAGGGTGGGGATGGAAGAGGTTAAAGATCCTAAGAGGCTGGACCCAGATCATGATGAATATGAAGATTTTAATGACCCGGTGTTGATCCCAAAAGAGAGGACTAAATGTCCTCCTCTTTATAGGGATCTCCCAGTGTTTTATGGGTTGCCAAATGAGGATCCAATGATTCATTTAAGAGAATATGACCTAACTTGCATTGCAAGTGGGTTCGATGATATACATCGGATGCTCGTATTCCCAAGTACCCTAAAGGCAGAGGCAAGGAAATGGTACTAGAGCCTCCCAAGAGGGTCGATCAAATCATTTGAGGAGATGTGATAGATTTCTAGATGAGTATGAAAAACAGCTCCCTATGATTCAGGTCTTAGGGCAGCTTATGAAGTTTAGACAGGAGTCTTATCTTTCTGTTAAAGAGTATGCTAGAGCCTTTGATAGTACTCTTAGGCTTTGGCCAAGAAGAGCCATTGCATTAGCAGATGATGTGCTATGTGAGCTCTTTTTGAATGGCTTAGAGATTAATACGCAAATCCAAGTGGGACTGCAGAATCCTAAGTCGTTTAGGGAAGCAAAAATGCATGCCATCGATTATGAGGGTCATATCCTTGTGGATGTCATGCCTTCGTTTTGTCAGGGGATAGGGAGAGCATTGTGCTGTGTTTAGTATGTATCTATTTTGTATCAGCTTGATGCTTCCTTTGGTTGTTTTGTGCAGATCTATTGTGGGATTCAACGGACTAAGTCGCCCTATCCCGTTGTCGCCAGCCAGCAAGGGAGCCCATTGTGCCACTCTACATGATGGCACAAAGCTCACGTAACCCAGGGAAACCAATCTTGTTCCATATCCCCACCAACAAGCTCGAGCTTCAGGAAATCATAGAGTACCTAACCGATCAACTGAAGGGCAACATGGCTGCCAATCTAAAACCCCTAAGTGATCTTTTGGCTAAGCCTGAGTGGAAATGGACCACAATTCACGATCTGAACCTATTATACAATTGGGCTTTAGTCACTGACAAAAAGGAGATTAGAGAGGAAAGCCTGGGGGATGACAAGCGCAAAGGGACAAGAGTCTGATGATGAGGAGTACGAGGACTGCCGCTCTATTGGAGACGAGAGTGAAGAAGAGTTAGACACGATAGAATATGACATTGAAGGGAGAATGATTGAACAGATCAAGACAGACTCTAGGCCTAGAAGGGAAAGGGCAGGCTAGAATGAAAGAGGAGTCATGCAGATGGAGTGCAATAGATCCTGGTTGGAGCACATAGGAGCCATGGATTACGAGCACGCAGGAGTGACGCAACCATTGGTAGTTCCAGTGCTTAAGACGGATACACCTACTGAATTACAACCCCCTGGCAAAACTCCTTCCTCAAGCGAGGGATGTGAGTTTAACTCAAAGTCAAAAGTTAGTATGGAGAGTGATCCCAAAATACCCCAACCCTCTAAGGTCAAATGCACCAAAGGGGACTTGCCAATCCACCTAAGGCACAGACGGCTAAAGGAGGAGGCCAGGAAGCGAACTAAGGACTCAGAAGCAGAGAGGTAAAAGAAGCCGCAGGATCTCCCCAAACGCTTCACAAAGTTTAAGAAGGGTGATAGAGTGGTGATTCTGCTAGGAGCAAAGGGACAAGGGAAAACCAGTGAGCCAATTGAGGGACCCACCAAGGTCAAGGAAGTCAACTTGGCAGGGGAAGGCGAGAAGCCTCGACCTGTGTTCATTGCTGATGACTTGACCAAGGATGAGGGGGCTAAACTTGTTGCTCTCCTACGAGAGTATGTCGACGTGTTTGCTTGGTCCTTGGAGGAACTTAAAGGAGTTGATCCTAGGGTTGTGACCCATAATATCCCAATGGTTCTAGATGCAGTGCCAACAAAGTAACGACCTTACCCTATGAATCCCAAACATGCCTATGCAGTGAAGGAGGAAATCGATAAGCTCCTGAAGGCGGGATTTATATATGAGATTGAGCACACAGATTGGGTATCATCTATAGTGATTGTTATGAAAAAGAATGGTAAAATTCTAGTGTGCATGAATTACAAGAAAGTTAATGCTACTATGAAGAGGAACAACTATCCCTTACCGTACACCGAGCACATGCTAGAGAGGGTAGCAGGCAAAGAAGCCTACAACTTCCTGGATGGCTTCTCTGGCTATAATCAAGTGCAAGTGCACCCTGACGACATGCACAAGACTGCATTCGCCATGGAGTGGGGTGTATTCGCCTACATCGTTATGCCCTTTGGGCTAATGAATGTGCCTGCGACCTTTCAATGATTAATGTGCACCATCTTCAAGGATATGCTTAGACGTGAGTAGAGGTGTTCGTAGATGACTTATGCGTACACTCTAATTGGGCCAAGCACTTAGAAAAGTTGAGAGCTGTCTTTGAACGGTGTCGGTTATACAACCTCTCGTTGAACCCCTTAAAGTGCCAGTTCTGGGTGAAGCACGGATGTATCCTAGGGCACGTAGTGTCAAGGAACGGCATTGCCATTGACTTCTCAAAAGTCAGGGTCATTGTCGACCTACCACCACCCATTAACTACAAGGGCGTTCAGTGTTTCTTAGGCCATACGGGATACTATCAACGCTTTGTACTGAATTACGCACTGATTGCTAGACCATTGTACAAGCTGCTGATCGTATTCGAGTAGACTGAGGAATGCCAGTGTGCATATGAAGAGTTGAAGAAGGCTCTCACCACTGCACCAATCTTACGAGCCCCAGACTGGAGCATAACATTTCATGTACACATAGATGCCTCTAAGTTTGCTATTGGAGATATTCTATGCCAGCTTGGTGAGCATAACCTAGATTATGCTGTGAGTTTTGCTAGCAGGCAGCTCAGTGAAACGGAGATGAACTATTCCACTATAGAAAGGGAAGGGTTAGCCATGGTGTTTGCTGTAAATAAATTTAGGCCATGCACTACAGGTCGCATAGCTAGATGGTTACTTCTCTTGTTGGAATTTGATTTCTTTGTGGTTGTACGTAAGGAAAAGCAGCACTACATGGCTGATCACATGTCCTACATACCCACAGGAGAAGCTGTTGGACAAGGCATACCTGACGACGTATCGAACACTCATCTCTTTGGCCTGTCTAGCGAAAGACACTTGTTTAGAGCCGATCTGATGCCATATTGGGCCGATGATGTAGTTCAAGTGCTAGAGAACGGTCTACCTGAGAGACCTATTGAGAAAACCAGGCAAAGGAGACTTATCATAAAGATCCAACCATACCAACTGATCGTCGGCCAACTCTACAGGCTAGGACAAGACAGTTTGTTGCATAGATGTGTGTGTGAGCACAAGATGCACGATGTATTGAGAGAAGCGCATGGTGGAATAGTTGGAGGACACTTTAGTGGGGATACAACAGCCCATAAGGTGCTACAATCCCAACTATGGTGGCCCACCCTATTCTGTGATGCTGTTAAATTTGTAAAACACTGCGATGAGTGCCAGAGGTCTAAGGTGCTTGTGCGCAAGGATAAGATGGAGTTGACCCCCGTAATAGTATGACAGCCCTTCGAAAAATGGGGCATTGACTTCATTGGACCTATCAGTCTTGCGGAACAGTACTCCCACGCACGCTACAACATTGTGGCAACTGATTACTTGATGAAGTGGGCAGAGGCAAGAGCCACTAGGAAGAACGATACTAGAATCACTGTGAAGTTCTTGTGGGAGCAAGTCGTTTCACGTTTTGGTTGTCCAATTGAACTAGTAAGTGATCAGGGCACGTACTTCATTAATGAAGTGATATCCCACCTACTCTCGACCTTCCTCATCATGTCAAGAATCGCGTGGTGGGGGGACTTGCTCAAGATGTTGCGCCGAACACACACAGAATGCACAAGGAGAAGCTCACTCAAGAGACAAGAAGAGAGATGGAGGCCAAAAAGTTTTCTTGCTGGTTTTTTCTTCTTCCACACACTTTACAATGTACACAAAGTATAGATAAGATACAACATAAAGGAAAGTGGCCTAGTAAGTCAAACAATGCATAACCGACTACACTACTCGACAGGCGCTATAACTATGCCAGCTGTAAATAGGTGTAACAACCTAAATATAATAAGTAATGAGTCAGTGGCCATGTAAGAGTCATAATGACCACCGACGTGCTAAGTGTAGACGTGTGGACCCAGCCTGTACTCGACAAAGCAACTGTAGATTTCTTTTTGCTGCTCCAAGCAATTGTTGCACTACCAAGAGAGAACATGTATCCACTGGTAGATCTTCTATCAGACATACTACCAGCCCAATCTGCATCTATGTATCCAAACACCTGTACATCTATACCTGCCTCATAGAAAAGTCCATAATGTAATGTGGACTTCACATATCTCAATATGCGTCTGACTGCATCCAAATGTGGCTTTCTAGGTACTTGCATAAACTAACTCACAAGACCAACAGCATAGCTCAAGTCTGGCCTTGTAATGGTCATGTAGATCAAACTCCCCACTATCCTCCTGAACATAGTAGGGTCTTCTATCTCATCCCCAACATCAGCACTCAACTTTACATTCTGCTCCAACGGGACTGAAAGTGGTTTGCATGCTGTCATACCATACTTGACAACATATCCAAGCCATACTGTCTTTGGGACAGCCATATACCATCATCACATCTGATCACCTCAATGCCAAGGAAGTACCTTAGCTCACCTAAATCCTTCATCTCAAACTTCTTCTTTAAAAAATCCTTGACTTCAACAATCCCACTATCACTATCACTTGTAATAATCAAGTCATCCACATAGATGACTATGATGACCAAACCTGCATCTCCCTTTCTCACATAAAGTGAGTGATCAGCATCAGAAATATAAAAGCCAATATTGACAAGATACTCTCTGATCTTGTTAGACCATGCCTAAGTATGGAGGGTTGTATTGCTGCGCATATGGGAATCTCCTTGGGAGTCTGCAATGTAATGCGTCATGACCAAACCTACCGCAGTTTGAGCACGGCCTAGATCTAGGATCTTGGCACTTAGCTGGGAGGTGGTTACCGCCACAATGTATACACTACACATGCGACCGCACAGGTTTCCTCATTTGGTCTTGCAATCGTGCAAGCTCCATTCTCACCTCAGCCAGTTCCTGGCCTTGGTCAACACTCTTTCCCTTATCCTGTATGCTAGAGTTCTCTCTCTCTCCTGAAACTGTTGACCGCTCTGGAGCTCTCTCACTTGTATTGTCTCGACTGGTATTCCTCATGCTTTGCTCCCTAAGCTGATCGTCCACCCTTATTGCCTCTTCAAAGACTCTAGCTAACACATCTCGGTGTAGAGTGGAGTTACTAGCCAAAGCCTTGTAGAGCTCATCGCTTCGAATTCCATTTATAAATATGGTAGACATAGCCTTCTCGTTAGGTCGCTCATTTGCAAGGATCCTCTTGAAGAGGCTACGCACATGAGTGACATAGTCCCTTACGTCTTCCTTTTCCCTCTGACTGACATTCATCAATCGAATGATGAGATTGTCAGATTACCCTGCCTTAGAGAATCTCTTGATAAAAAGGTCCTTAAGATGGGTAAAGTTCGTGCGCTCAACTGCATCTAGACTAGTGTACCAAATTCTCCCCTTATCACCTAAGCATAGATCGAAAGCTTGAGAGCATTGTGCAAGGTCCGTGAGACCGTTTGCTTTGCAAACTTGTTCAAATTGCTCCACAAAGCTATATGGGTCATTACTAGGTTCATACTTGTCTAGCTGCTTTGCTACAATAGGGATTCTAGATTGCCCCTTTGCCCCTTGTGTGACCCCTAATCCCGAGAGTAATGTGGTGGCTAAGACTGTTGTGCTCTGCTCAGCGGATGTATTGTCCATGAGCCACTTGGCTACGAGTTCACTCAACGATAAGTCAGCCTCTGCTGCTCATTCTCTCTCTGCATTTGGCCCGGCTTTGGCCGCACCAGCCAAGGCTGGCACACGCCAGGCCTCATACATGTCTACATCTTGTTGAAGTTTCCTAGCCTTTTGCTCGTGGTTATAGGCAATTATGCTCTCTAGTGCCTTTCTTTCCTCTTCTAGGCTTGCTACCACTTCCTCTACTGGTCTGCCCTGAACTACCGTCCTAGTCAACAAGTCGTACTCATTGACTAACTCCTGCACTAAGAGTGGGAATTCTCCCAAGTCCAGTCGCTCCTTGTCCGCCTCGTGATCCTGACATTGCTCTGCTTCTAGCTCCACAAGGTCGTCGATTAATTTGAGTAGCTCCGGCAGCGTCCGATCCTCTATGTTGTCACCTTCTGGATCTTCGTGTCCTCTTAAGGTCCTACTGATGGGGCTCTCAGGCACCCAACTATGTTTTGGAATATTCTCCTAATAGTGGGTTCCTTGATGTTATTATATCTCCTGATGAGTTCCTTGTTATTGAAAGCAGTGTCAATCTTATTCACAAGTTGTGCTTCGTGCTTTCTAGTGCTCAGTGCGAAAATAGGCTTTTTCTTTTCGTGTAGTGCACCTTTGGTGATAAAATCAAAAGTGAGGTGCAGATGTAGGAAATTGTCAATGCAAATTCCACTCTTTCCCTCACGTTCGTAGCTTGATATGGCTCTAAGTGCAAGTTCTGGCTGATCTAAGGTCTTACTAAAAGTCCATATTGCATTCTCTATTCTGCTTCAGGGTTGGTTGGTTGGTTATCGAAAGTCAAGTCAAGTTCTACATTCGGTCTGCTCAGTGTCTAGTTGTTTGGGGTGAATCCTCAGTTATCCTGTTTGGTCTCTGGCTTCTAAGGGCTAAATTGGGTTTCCAGGGGGGGTCAGAGATGTGAACAGGGTGGCCAGGACTGTCAAGAAGGTTCAAAAACCCTCTATTTTAAGCTCTAGTGAAGTGGTCCGATTCTCAGAATCGGACGGGCTGGACTCAGACAGGGTGGTCTGATTGTGAAAATCGGACAGTCCGCTTTCTACTTTGGTCCGATTTTCCTAGTCGGACAGGGGGGTCCAACTCCTGTGATAGGAGGAGTGGTCCGATTGTGGTGCTAGGACCAATGGTCCGATTCTCACACTAGGAAAAGTGGTCCGATCCTTGCAGTTGGTCCGATTTTGAGACTAGGACATGTGGTCTGATTTTGGAACTGGGTCCAACTACTGGAATCGGATCGGATAGGATGGTCCGATTCTCACAGTCAGATGGTCTGATTCTCGTAGTCGGACGGTCCAACTCCAGAAATCAGGTGGTCCGATTCTGGGAATCGGACCCAGATAACTTGGTTTGACTGCATAGACGACAACCCGCGAGTTACGTGCGATGACTCAAGCTCAGCGCCTACTCCATGGATTCATCCAGTGCCTTCTAGATAGGTGCAAAACACTACAAGGAAATGCCAGACATACCTAGAATCACTGTGGTGCTCGCATCGAATGGCACTCCAAGGATCTCCCTGTAGCTCTCTCTCTCTCTCTCTTTCTCTCTCTCTCTCTCCCTAGCTCTCAAGCTCACTCTCTCTCACAAAGCAGAATGTCAAATGTGGTCTTTCCTGGTTCCCTGGGCCTCTTATTGCCCCATCCCAGCCTGCTGTAACCTTAGAAGCTAATCCCTCACACTCTTCCAACCAAAAATTTGAATTTGTGCCCCTATTTTCCTATTTCTAGCAACAGCAAAACCCTTTCTATTTTCCTTCTTTTTCCTATCCTAATATTAACCTAATGCAACAAAAATAAAAAATAGAGATGGAGATGGATGATCCTACTCTAATATTCAACAACAAATCAAAATACTTACTTGCTCCAAGGATTAAAACCTCCTAAATCTCCTAACTATCTCGAGCACTAGTTTGGGCTGCAAACCCTAATTCTATGCTCGATTCGATGCACGCGGCGCTCGAGGCTCGATTCCGTCAGTCCTGGCAACGGAACCAAAATGAAGGGGAGCTATGGAGCTCTACCCCGAGACCTACGGACTGCTTATTGACCAAGCGTTTCAAGCTGAGCGGCCATGGCTACCTCTCATATAGCTGACGCATAATGCCTACCTTACGGGTGTAGTGAGCTTACCTTGATGCTTGATCAAGTTCCCTCCTCTCTCTTGCACTCTGGTAGCTCCACGATCCTTACGGCAAGCTCAAGCAACCTCAAGCCCTCTCCGTCAAGCTCCATCCTCCATAGCTACGCGAGAAAAGAGAAGAGAAGAGAAGAAGAGAAGATGAAGAGAGAAGATGGGGAGCTTCTTCTCCACGATCCCTCACTCTTACACACTCACTCCTTCACATTCCCTCAATCCCTCACTCAAGCACAAGCAAGAAGGCAAAAAACAAGAGAAGAAGAAGAAGAAGCTTTGGCCACACACAAGAATGATCTTCTCATTCACTTTTGAACTTTATATACATGCCCTATTGTTTGGGCGGTCATCCCCACTTTTAACATGGCCGGCCATTAACCTAGGCCCTCTTTTCCTATTTCCCACTGTTCTAACTTATCCCATTCCCAACTAGTGCATACAATTTGCACAAGAATGAGCCTGGCACTCTTTTACAAGGATTTCGGGGCACTTTCACAATTAATGGTGCACTTTTACTCTTCCTTTTCTCGAGGCAACATTGAGGCCTTCTGGAGAGGTCGTCATTCAAATTTTTCAAAGTCTGACTTCCATCTAGGGCGCCTTTTCCTTCCTTTGTCCTGTGCCCTTTCATTTATCTCCTTTTTCCATTTTCCTGCTCCTCTCTCTATGCTGCGGTAAACAAGAAGACATTGGGCCTTTTCATGAGATGCAAGGAATGACTCACTTTCTGTAAGGGGTTTACAATGCCTGTCTTGGAGCCAGTGAGTCATTGGACCTTTTCAGGAGTGACTCACTGGTTGCTACTTACCCAATTTACAATGGCTATTATTAATCCAAGATCACAAGACAAGATAGGGGGTTAATGTTAGCCTTTACAATGAATTTTAGGAAGAAGTATGATGCTTGCACACGAAGAGGATTGAACTATTAAACCTATGCAATCTTGAATCTCTCCAACAATGGATTAAGCTCAGCAAGTGGCTAAATTGAGAGATTAAGATCAGAATGGCATACTTCTTTCTGCTTGGGAAGACCATTGAAACATGGATCATCGTGATGTCGCTTGCTCCCTTGATCAAGTCCGATTGTTGGTTGGGCATCCATGGAAGAGTACTTCAGCATTTGAATGCTCTTGTTGATGAAGAAGGCTCCCATGCTTATCCCCAAGCTTGAGCTTCAAGAATGGGAAGCTTCAAATAAAGCTTTCATGGCTGCCTACAAAGCTCCCATGCATGCTGAAATCAATGTGTTCATCCGGGCAAAAGGAATCATTCACGGGCTGAAGGGTTTGTGGGGTATGAGCTCTCAAGGTCAAGGATGGCTTCAGCTTGAAGAATCCATGGCTGCCCCAAATTGTATCAAACAGTCTAGTTGCTATCCATCTTGAAGGTTGAATCCCGGGATCAAGAATGCCAAGGGGAAAGAGGAAGAGTAGCTGAATCAATGCCCATGAGTGGCAGGGAGTGGCCAGGCAGCAATGGAGGAGTGGCAGGAGAGTTGGGGAGGGGCAGGGCAGCCAGCGCAAAATGCACCAAAAATTACAGGGCTGTCCTACAGGCCTTCAAGGCAGCAACTCCCCCCAGTCCACTACTTGATCAGTAGCTTGGGGGGTCAGGGAAGGAGTCCCAGGACTGGTTGATGTCGGGGAACACCCTCATGTCAGATCTTGGGGTTTCTTTGGGCTGGCAGCCATAGCAGCTTGCAAGAGAAGAGAGAGAGAGAGGGCTGGGGCAAAAAGTGACCGAGGTTTTGCCCTCTTCCAACTCCTGGGACTCTAAACGTGGCCTAGAAACCTTAAAATTTGCATGAAAAGAAGTGACGACCTCCTATTTTAACCGTTTTACCTCCAGATATGTCTGACTCTCCAGCCATAGCTCCTGCTTGCTCGAAAAAGCTAGAGTTAACTGCAGTCCTTCTTGTTATACTTGTACCTGTAAGTTGAGTAACTAGGGTTTTTGGGAATTGAAAGGGGAGAAAGGGGAAAGAGGAACGAGGAAAAGGACCAAATCTTGAAGCTCTGATACCACTTGTAATGAAAGAAGCTAGGAGGAGAGAGAAAGAGAGTTGAGGAGAGAGAAAGAGAATAAGAAGAAGAAGGAAGAAGACTAGAAGAAGAGGGAGAAAGAGAGAAAAGAGGAGAGAAGGAAGGAGGAAGCCATGGAAGTTGGAGATGAAGGTGAAGAGTATGATCTTGATAATAACTGGTTGCCCTAATCTAGGGCTCTTACACCTTAAATACCCCGGTTAGTGTGACGGGGTGTCTAAACCCTAGTCGGTGTGTATCCCGCTTGTTACAATAATCCCAATAGCCATTGAGTTGCATGAACAATGTATAGATTGGCTAGTTGCCATAGTAGATTCTCATGATGCACTTGACTTAGATCAAAGAACCCTTCACTCTTCCAATGATCGAGACTCAAAAAGACATCATATGATTAGAAACACCAAAATTTTTCTTTAACTCCACAACATGATAACCCAATTGCAAGATGAAATGCGAATAATATGTTCCCAAATTAGACAAAATCCAACCGTCATGCCATCATCGCATGACCCACCCCATACATCCTCTATCACATAGTCTTTCAAGCCTAAAGCTTGTTGGAATTGCCATCAATCATGCCATGTGGCTTGTTACTTCCCAAAGCCACAAATTGATGTTAATGACCCTCAACGCATTGGATTTACCTCCATGCATCACAAAGGTCCAAAACATGTAGTATCTTGTAGCAATTTTCCTACACCTATTGGGCCCAACATTTCTACTTACATGGTAAAGGCTATCACCATTGGCCTTGAAGAGGATTAGCTAATCCCACCTACCTACCTCTTAGGGTCAAAGTAATTGCAAAAAGAGAGCACACCACTAAAGCTCTCATTAACAAAGGAGTTGGTTACAATATTCTCACCTATAGCACTTGAACTTGCATAGGACAACTTGAACTAACACCAACATATCCTACAATCAATCCTTACAGAGGTTCGCCATAATGTTTTCTAGTAGGCAAATGCAAGATCTTAATTACCTTAGACACCAAAAGCTTGCCATATATGTTCTATAAGCTTTCTAATAGAGAGGATGTTGGGAAGGAAATCCTACTTGGTGGGCTTGTCAAACACACAACTAAATGTGATATAGACTGCAAGGTACAAAAAATACACTTGACCCTATCTAGTGTCAAAATCATCAAGGTGTTTAGAAAGAGTAACCTTGTCATTGCTCACAACAAGGGCAATTAATCAATTTCTAAACTAGATTAAACCTCAAGCCAAGAGAGTCATGAAGTTATTTGGGAACTATTGAAGGCAAAAGAACCCCATCAATATACAATTTCCCACTCCTAGTACAAAGGCCAACATACCTAACAGCTCCCAAGTAGCTCTCAAAGCTGTTAAAAACACACCACCACACAAAAAGAGATGAAGATCCTAGGGATACTACCATAAAATCTCACAAAGCATTAGCACAATGTTGCGATGGTTAACCAAAGCGTTACTAGGTGCTCAAGGGTATTATGCAAGAAATCGATGGATTTGTTACCCAAACCACTTGTGTCACCACCTTTGTCAATCATAGCCCAAAAGAAACAAAGAAAATGACTTGAACTTAGATCATGGTCTAGGGAAAAAATCAATTGAAGATTAAGCTGGCTAATATAGAAACCAAGAAGCCAAAGGATACCTATTGGAAAAAGGAGATTCACCCTGACTTGATTGTAGTATAGCTGCTGGGTGTAGTTGTCACATCCAATGAAAAGTTGGTAACGACTCATGGGACAACAAATGCAAAAGATGAATCCAAGTGCCCATCTTATAGTAATGCCCTAGCTACACATGATTTCTCGAACAAGGAGAAAGTAGCACCATTAAGAAGTGATGACAGCCACTAGAGGCACCAACTAGCCTACTTAGGAGTCCCAAGTCTCCTAAAAACTATTCACAAATGCAAAAACATGAAGCCTAGTAGTATCAGCCTCGTGTAGTTTCTCAACCCATGCAAATAAACCCACAAAGAGCCAAGGACATTGCCACACCCAACCAAGGTAAGGATCTAATCAAGCAATCAATCTCGACCAATGAAAGTAGCCAAATCTCTAACTCAACTACTACTATTTCCCAATAGGAATCTCAACAATTATAGCCTTTGGACATGATAGAACTCACATCCATAGAGGAACAAACCCTTATCGGAATCTTTTTTTAGTTCTAATCCCAATCTCTCCATCAATTTCGAACTCATAATGTTGTGACAAAGGATCCTGTGTCCACAATAGCATGGTCCACTAATATTCCATCAACATATGTTGCTACCCTCGAACAATGCTTTTCAGCATACTCAAACCAATCATCTCCTAATCAGTGCATAGAATCTTCTTAAATTCCTTGCACACTCCTAGAGACAACTTAATCAACTATAGAATATTTACATCTGGCTTAACTTTGCAAAGAGAACTCACTAAATCAAATTCATGATAGCTGGGAAGAGTTCGCTTTTCTCGCCAGACCATTCTCTCTTTTGGTCTTTGAACCAGACTTGGTGCTTCTTTCTTGGCTTTTTCCTTCTTCTTTGGCGACTCCTTATCCGTCTTGGGGTCGGCTTTACCATCTATGGCCTTGAGAGGCCCACCTTTCATATTGGGATTCATGACTTACGTCCCCTTATCATCTTGCGTAGGGTTCCCCTCGACATGTTTTTCCTTGGCTTTGTCGACCTTTTTACTCTTTTGACCTCTCGTAATAACCCGTAGATTAGAAGCTTTTGTGCCATTGATGCAAACAGCTTCTATAAGGCTAACTCCAGTGCCACTAGGCAGCTCCTCTACCATAGCTTTCCCTCTTTGTAATATTTGTTTCAGTCCTTCATTTTTTTGGAGATTATTCCCTTATGCTCGATGATTAATTGGACTTGGCTATTTATTTCCTTGCTGGAGAGAGCTAATCTTACTCCAATAGGTACTAGCTAAATGGCCAGACTTCCCACAAATGTCACATTTAACATTTGCACAATTCTTAGGGAAATGTTGGCCACCACACCACTTACAACTGAATCTTGAGGGGCCACCCTCTTTAGAGCATCGATTCCCTATCAAATTTTGCTACTTCTTAAGGAAATTAACATCAACAACTATTTTTTTATATTGCTTGCTAATCATATTAGTATAGTGCTTCATCATATCCTTAACTTCGCCAAGGACATTCGAGGCACTTGACTCATAGCCACGATCATCTATATGTTGTTCTATTGGCCTGACCACTTGACTAGGGATCGTCTGTTGATTCCTTGGGACAATGGTAGGATTTATCATTAGGCTTCCAACAATTGGTGGAGCCATCTGACTAGCCATAGGCATAGTCACACTTGGAGGAGTTGGCAACATGGGCACATATGGAATTATGCTTCCTCTCCCATTAGGACTCGTGGGCATCCCTTGACCTCCATTCATAAGCGTCAAAGTATTTAAAAACCCTAAAATTGGATTCCAGTTTGACCTAGAGGCATAAGCCACTTGTAGTCGTGATTCTATCTCTTTTGCTCGTGTAATAGTCGTATCAATGTTGACAAGAGCAACACTGCTCAACTGCACTTGAATGCTAAAGTCTAGCCCATTCAAAAAGTATTGCAATTGAGCAATAGAGCTAGAATAGGGATATAGGTTTGCAACTTACGAAATTCCTCCTTCAGTTTCTTGGCATACCCACAGACATTCTCGTGAGGTTCTTGATGTGTAACATTGAGGACACATGGCCAATACTAACCTCCCCTTTCAAGGAGGCAAACTCTCTTCGAAAGGCCACAAAGAATAAATCAATCATAGTTATGGTTCCATCCTCTAGGCTGTGATACCACATTGTAGCTCGTCCTTTCAGAGTCATGTTAAAGAACATCATCAAGTCTCCCTCATCTTGAATTCGACAGTTAAACATTAACATTTGGAATTTATTGATATGCAATTCTACATCTTCCTTTGCTAACCCATTAAAAATGGGTAGAGGAAACCCTAAGGCTGTCAAATCCATCGTTCTTGTAGGAATTGCAATGGGTTGCACCACCATGGTAACTACCGGATTTGCTAAAGGAGTTTGAACAATCAGAACTATCGCTCCACTGGAAGTAGTGGACGGACTGATTGGAAAGGGGGAAGTACTAGAGCTTCCTCCCCATTAACGGACTATGCGTTGAGCTAGGGTTACTAAGACCGCACCCTTGTAAGAATATTGAACCACTCCTTTGCGGAGAATATCTTCTATTTATTTCGGCCCTCCATCTAGCCTGTTCAGCTCTTTCTTGCTTTTAAAGCTCGGCTTGATGGTCTTGTGAGTCTATCACACTTATTTTCGGCATACACTAATGAATTGGTCCCAATATACCAAGATTTGAAAACCGCCACTTATTAACGGCTCCCGACAAACACACCACTTGTCCGGACTTAAAAGGAGCCCGACATTGGCTACAGATACTAGCCGAGCCTCTTTATACTCAAAAACCACAACCCCTCGGCCTCGCGACTAGGAGTATATAAGGGACACATTGCCCTAATGGCTATTGTGAATCTTGCGTTTGTTCTAAATTGTAGTCCAATGATAAAACCTCGCACTCCTCAAAGGGAGTCCCTACACATAGATCAGTGTCAAACACCTCGTAATCACAAACAAAATGAGGTACCCCTCTGGTTGAATGTCGTGGCCCCACTGTAGCTCTCCTACACATCGAGGATTGGCCCCTCGATGTGCCACTAACACAAATAACACATGCATCACAAACTCCACTCTTATTTTACAAATTTTGAGTAGATAATACTTGATATTTTCCCAAGGAACCCGAATGCCTAACACTATAGCTTAGGTGTCACAACTCAACATGGATCATAAGTATAAGAAACCAATTGCAATGCATCCAAGAATTACAATGTGATATGCGCAATGCAACTGTGAATGCCATAGTTCTCAAATAGTTTATGATTCATAAATCAGTGTTGTGAAGTGCAACAAACACGTCTTTCAATTCTTTTAGCCTATATGTCATGCTTTAGTGCTAAGGGTCAGCCCACCCTGTGCATCCTCGTGTTGCTTAACCCCTTTTAACTTAATTTATAAACATCCTATATGGTGTGGACAAACAAATAGATCAAAATTTCAAGTGTTATCAGCAACTAATCAGCATCAAAATCCCTCTTCTCCCATGTCGTTATTCGTTGATAAGTGTAAAGAGCGGTTTTTTCAAGTGTTTTTCTTGTAAAAAGTGGTAAAATTGGACTTTAACATGAAAACACAGCTAAACTAAGGCTTTTCCCTCATGCTATAGCCATGCCATACATTCACGGACTTATAACATATTTTTCCTTAATTTTCTAACATAAAAAACTAAAAATTTCTAAGTTTTCACTATTTTTCTTCATTTATTTAAATAAAAATTATGATATTTTTGATTTATGAGTTGGGACTAATCACAATTACTGAGCATTGATTTTTGTATTCATTTCTACTCCATATGAACCCCAAAATCACAACAAAACCCCCAAAATTTATCATTTTCATGAAAACCGCATAATTGTGGGTTTTGTGTGTTTTGATGTAAATTATTAAACGACTAAATTTTTTGGTTTTCTTCAAGTTTTTTGATAAATTTCAGTATTATCAATCCAAGGAATCCATTTACAAACAATTCCATCAAACATCTTTCATAAAACGAATAAAATGAGTGCTTATGTATAGAAACCTGGTTTTGGAGATGTGTATTTAATGGTTGGGAGGTTACTGACACTCGTTTATGGATGTTGATGCTCTCTCCAACTTTGATCTATGATCTCCTCTGCTCTGGTACAATTATTTCATCAGCGTCTCACATCCAACTCCTTCCCTTTCTTCCAGAGATTCATGTGTGTGAATAGCCCTCAAGAGGAGAGAGGAGAGAGGAGAGAGAAATACTAGATTTGTAGCTTCCTCATCAGGCAGCCATTATTTGATCTAAGACCAACGTTGGGGAGCAAAGAATTGGAGAAAATGTTTGTCATGATTTGTTGCTTAGGTTCCTCTCAAGCTGCAACCCCCCCATCACAAATTGGCGCAAAATGGGGGGGGGGGGGGGGGGGGGGCTAATTGGCCCCCCTCAAGGGCCATGACCAATTGATTTTTTAGCCTTTGGCCATTTTATCCTTGGCAATGTTCGGCCTCCCCTGTCTGGTGCCCGAATTTAGATCCAAAAAATCATGCCTGACCCGACTCGACATCCCGAACGACTCGAAAGCTCTCTCTCTCTTCAATCTAGCTATCGCAAAAATTATTAAAAATCTACAACCACCACAACGGCCGAAGTTTTGCATTTCTATCTTCCTTTGTCCATAAAATTGTCAGATCTTCATGTTCCGCTTCTATCGGCTTTAAATTCCCACCTAAAATTTGCACTAATCCGCTCCTAGTCCGCACTTGACAGGTCTTTAAAAACTGCTCTCAAGACTACTATCAAGAAGGCTACCCTAAATACCAACACCTCTATAACAAATACCCTCCTGCAGGAGATGGATACTACTACCTTGAAGATTTTCCCATCAACTACCACCCAAAAGGAGAATATGTCTACACCAACTACCCCTATCCCGAAGAATGCCAACCCAAAAAAGTTTCAGAAAAATGGAATAAATGATGGATTATTATGTGAAGGGAGAAGAATGGAGAATGGATGTTTGTTCAAAAGTAGAAAATATCATGATGGAGTTAGGATACAAGAAAGAAGATGAAAGTAATTAGCAATGTATGTTCACTCATGGCTACTGTGACCTATCTTCTTGAAAATTATGTGTCTCTTTAATATAATCCATACTTTTATGAATTGCTTATTCCAAGGCTGAGTGACTTGTACTATGAACCAATTTTTACTATGCATCAATAAACCATTAATATTTTCACTGTAAATAAATAATATATAAATTTAAAAGACAAACCCTTACATCACACAAGATTGGAGGTAGCAAATAAAAATGCAAAATGACCTTTTTATATGTCAATTTTTTATCCACAATTACTATCAAGGAGAGGGCTAATAGGCAAGAGAAAGAAGAGCAAAAGAGAGAGAAAAGAGAAAAGAAAATGAGTGACAAGGAGAGAGAAATATAGAAAAGAATAGAGAGAATACATGAAAGCTAAGTATAAGCAAGTGAGATAAGAGAATAATTGTATTATGATAAAAGATGTCAAAAATTACATGTCTCACACCTTTTATAACTATGTCAATATGACAAGGTATTATTAATAACTCTCTCACTAACATATGTCTTCTCAACTTCTTACAATCCAACCCTGCCCCAAAGGTTTTTGCCCGCCAAAAAAAAATTACAATGTCAAAGAAGGATGGATGAAACAAAGTACTACTTTGATCTTAGCTATACCGAAGATGAGAACTGGATGAAGTAATGAAGAGTTATTTGCTGAAATGAAGACACAAAGGAAAGCATATGCCACATACATAATCTAGATGTCTTCAAAAGGAATTGCAGCCTTCAAATATTCAAGAAATAGACTCTATAACAAATACATAGCTTACTGTAAAAAATAGGCCATTCTGAAAGAGACTGTCATAACTTTTGATGGAAGTATCCAAATAAGGCATGCCACATACTAAACGTAGCTATTGAAGAGTACTTTGACCCCATGTAGGTGGTATAATTCTAAAAAATAGGTAGAGTAAAATCTATTCTAAAATAGAGTGTTATACACACCCTATTTATAGTACAACTAGCTCCAATGTGACTATGTCTCAATCATCAATACATCCTATAGATAGGAAAACTTATCCAAAATGGAATCTAGTATCCAAGAAGCTTCCTCAAGTGGTAAATCCTTCCACTTGATCAAATCTCAAAGAGTGAGAGTGGAGTTTCTTTTCATGCTGACCTATGACCTTCTCAAGAATGTATTGAATAAGTCCTTCTTTATCCATAAGAGGCAGTTTATCAACTATTTTCATTTGGGTACCATAAAAGGGTTTGAAACGACTAATATGAAATACATTATGAATCTTAGTGAAAGAGGGAAGTTCCAATCGATATGCCAAGTCTCCGCCAATATGCTTCAAGATCCTGTAGGGCCCATAGAATCTATGAGCAAGTTTATTGTTGGATCCATCCTTAAGAGTACAATATTGAGACTTGGTGGATACTTTCAATAGAACTAACTCTCCCTCCTAGAACTCCAAGGGTCACCTCATCTCATCAATATACACCATTTGATCTTGAGCTTTTCTAAGATTCATCTTACATTGTTAAAGAAGGGCATGCATTATTTCCAATTCTTTCTTTCTATGAGGGTTAATCTTCTCACTAAAAGTAACTGTGGGTAAATGTACCTTGTAGCTATACACAACCTCAAAGAGTGAAACTCTAATGCTAGCATGAGTGGAGTTATTATTCGAAAACTTGGAGCCCCCAAGAGGAACACCAAGAAAATGGGGAATCTACTGTAAGAAAATCTAACTTTTATCATCAATAAGCATATTCTTCATATTTTATGTGACCACAATAAGGAAAAGAACACCAATCTTCTCAAATCTTCACGCAGCTTATTCTCCCACAACTTTAACTTGAACAAAATCGATTATCCTCTTCATATTCTTCATAGAATTCATCAAGAGACCACAAAAACACAATAGAATATACCACTTTGAATGAAAATCATCACATAGTATTCATCTTCAATAGCTTCAAAATCTTCATAGTCTCTCTCATAATCTCTCGCTCATAGATACATTGTGTTGCATCAAAATTGGCTATCTCTCACTCACTCACTCACACACACACACACTCTCTCATGCTCTCTCTCAATATTATAAAGGAATAATTAAGAATAATCATCCATAACCCCTCTTTTTTCGTGGATACCCCTCCCATCAAAAGTTATGTCTACTATGAAAGGTCACTAGAGCCACTATAGTGTCCTTTCGCAGCTCAACATTGTCATCTCACTTTAGTATTTACTTGAGTCTTCAGCAGCTACTTCTTCCACTTCTTTGAGCTATTTTGAACTTTTATTAATCTCTTTCCAGTATTAGAAAACTTCCTCAAGCTACACATTCATCCCACAAAACACTTACAGATGCATACATAACAAAATAGAACAGATGTAGAGGCTCTACTACTCAGATGGTCAACAGAGGGTCTATAGAACCATACAGAAGATCATCAAAAAGCATTTAGCTCAACTAAAACCATTCAAAACTATCAAGAATCATTCAACTACAAGAGGATTCTGTGACTTTTCTGGAGCATTGTGGAGGCTTTAGTGAGAACTCAAGAGCAAGCATTGGTCATCATTTCATTGTGGAGCTGCTGCTGCTGAAGGAGTCTCCTTGGCTACCCACAAACTCACCAAACACTTACTAGGCTATATATTTCTTGGAAATGCTTCTTGGAAGGTCCTATGATGTCTTGATATGCTATTGCTTGGTCTGGAGATGATATATGAGTTGGAACAACTGGTTACAAGTCTGGAAGATTGTTTGTTCTATACAAACAGCATACAGCATGTATGTATCACTAACATGAGCTTGGAGCTCTCTAACATACCCAGAAGCATAATTGGATCATAGATATATGCGAGAACATATGGATTTGATTTTTTTCCTTTGAGCTGGAATTTTTTGCTAAAATACTCAGATCTAGAAATTTTTCACAGGCTGAAAACTGTCATTTATTGTGGACATCAAGCATTGTCTTTTACTGAAGCAATACATGGCATTAGAAGGCTTTTGTTATTTGTATGACCTGGCATATGTCTTCTGAATTTTTGATGGATTAAGAAGATTATTGGTGGCTACTGAATGATAAAGGTTGAAGTTGGAAACAAATGCATTGACATCTACTTGGCTAGTTACAAACAATAAATGCATTATATGGTATTGCTTCTTAAAGACATAGTTTATGGATGTCGATATGGTCATGTATTGATCCCTACACACATTAGCAAATGTATGAAGTGATTTGAGGACATTCTTGAGCTAAATTACACCTTGATTGTCAGTGTCTTGGCTATCTACAAGTAGTGATCAGATTTATAACACTTGTACTTGATGTATATGCACTAGTTTGTGCCTGTATGATCATGTATGGACTTCTACATGTATTAACAAATGTCTAGGAATTTTTGGAGCATGTATGATATGTATAAAATTATATTTTAGCTATGATTTAGCTACTGGTTATTGACAGTCTACAAATTTTAGACTGCATGGTTTCTTGACTGCAGTAAGGTTGCATGAGACAGTGTTAAAGCACCTACATGGTATATGTGTTGACGGATGTACCTATAGATTATGCCACATGCTTGTGAATGGAATTGAGATGATAAGGGGCTGAAATGCTCTAGTTTTAGCACTAAATTTGTTGCAAAAAACTATCATAAAAAGTCAAAGACTACAGTTAGTTAGTTAGACTTGTTGGCTTCTAGGAAGTTAAGCAATGACTAGATATTGTCTCGTACAATATTGCTAATGTAGATAGGACCGACAACATAACCCAGATAGTGGGGGGAAAGCTTGATAGTAACAATTATGCCATATGGAAGTTCCACATGGAAAACTTCTTGATAGGTAAAGGATACTGGGAGTTGGTGACTGGAGCAGAAGCTGAACCTGAGCTCCCAAAGAGGCCTATAGCTGATCAAAGATGACGAGTACACCAAGCTTGGATAGAAAGAGCTCGCAAGGTTTTACATTGGCTGTCTCTATGTATCTTAGATGCTATGGTGATGTAGATCATGAACTGCAAGTCACCAGAGAGATGTATGGAACATTCTAATTAGATATTATGGCACAACTACAAGTGCCATGAAGATACAGTTAAAGCATAAATTTAACAACATGGACATAAAAGACAAATCTATATAGGATTATGTCATGGAGATTAAGACCATTGCAGATTAGTTGGCATCCATTGGCACACAGGTTGCAAATGAAGACATGGTTGCAGTGACATTAAATGGTTTGGGACATGAATATAAGTCATTCGATACCTCCATATCTGTGTGGGCTGCAATGCCAAATTTTAATGAGCTAGTTGCATTGCTCATTCATGAGGAAGTCAAATGGGTTTGGCTACAGGTTCTAGCAGCTCCAAGAATAAGGATGTTGTCTTTTATTCGAATCAATGTAGTTGTAGCAGCTGTGGTAGAGGTTATGGTTTTGGCAGAGGAGGCCAGCAAAATGTCTCATATGGCAATAATAACACCCATCTGACAATCCTAATAAGGATAAGGATTGTCACTATTGTGGAAAGTACAATCATATTGTCAAGCTAGAAGAAGCAAGGCAATCAAAGAGGCAAATAGCATGGACATTTTCATCATCCAGTTAGGTAGAAGATCCACTTGGGGATAGATTGTTTGCCATGACATATGTGAAAGAACTGGCTACTGAGAAGTCTCATGAGGATGCAGTTTGGTAAATTGATTCGGGGACATCAAATCATATGACACCTCATGGGGACTGGTTTACAGATATGATGCCTGATAAGAATGGCTATGTATGCACAAGGGATGACACACAACATAGCATAGAACATAAAGGCAAAGTACATTTGGTAATCCATGATGGCAGGAAGAAGAACTTACATGATGTACTATATGTCCCGTCAATTACTAAAAATCTATTGTCTATGGCTCAGATGACTGAGCAGAATTTGCAGGTCCAATTTAATAAGAATGGATGATTCATTGAGAAGTTTGGTAATGGCTGCAAATTGATTGCTCATGGTCATAGGAATGGCAAGATGTTTACTCTTGATGCCACTTTGCCACAGCTGAAATCAGCAATGTTTGCCCATGGCTCTAGCATAGTTAGAAACTTGGAAATATGGCATAAGAGAGTGGGACATGTTAATCTTCAGTGGTGGCTGCAAATGATGGAGAAGAAATAGCTTGTGACAGGTTTACCAAGTTTCAGTATATAGATATTGGTCATGTCTGCGCTTGCCAATTTGGTAAACAGTCGAGGTTGCCATTTGTCAGGCATGTAAGAAATAGTATGTGACTATTGTAGTTAGTTCACTTTGATGTGTGGGGGCCAGCCCATAATGCATCCGTGGGAGGCTCCATGTACTATGTGACATTTATTGATGATTATAGTCGCTATACTTGGGTTTATATCTTTTAAAAAAAAGATGAGGTGTTTGATGTTTTTCAATAGTTTAAAAAGTAGCTTGAAAAGGAATTTGATTGTTACATCTCTTGCTTGAGATTTCACAGCAGTGGAGAGTATGTATCAAATGAGTTTGACAGTTTTTTGGTTGAAAATGGCATATGTAGGCAATTTACCTGCAGCTACACTCCTCAATAGAATGGGGTAGCTGAATGGAAGAACAGGGTATCGATGGAAGCTGCTCATGCAATTATGAATGAGAAGAGTATGCCGCTCTATTATTGGGCTAAGGATATTATGATAGCCATGTATATCTTGAACATGACTCCCACTACAAGTATTCATGAGGTGACACCATTTGAGAAACTCTATAGCTACAAGCTTGATGTCAGTCACATTAAAGTATTTGGTTGTCTTGCTTATGTGCACATATCTGATGAGAAAAGGAAAAAGCTGGATCCAAAAGCACATAAGTGTGTCTTTATTGGATATTCGTAGGAGAAGAAGGCATACAAATGCTATGATCTCTCTATTCGGGATACATTAGTGAGAAGAGATGTCATCTTTGATGAGATGGCCTCTTGGTATGCATCATCGGCTACAGTGCCATCAAATATGCCTTCTACACATGTATCTATAGTTGATTCACAGCAGAGTACTGCTTTGATAGGTTCTAGTAGTCTAAAAGTATCTCCATGGATAGGGAGATTACAGAGCTCTAGCTCACCATCCATACTGACACCAATATGTCAGTGAGGGGGAGATATGATGTGATGGACAACAAAGGGAAAGAAAAAGCTTCTGATGATGCATTTGGTGTGATGACACCTAGCACTTTAGGTTATGACTCAGCTGACAATCTAGACAATGAGCTTGGTATTTTGATAGTGAGGCAGAGTAGGTGCATTCTGCCTCATGAGAGAGGGAAATCAAGTAGTGCACCACAGCGATCGCAGAGAGTCAGGTACCCTATGGATAGGCTAACTTATAGTGGTTTTTCTATTAAGCATTTTGCTTATATGACAAAGGTGACAAAGGTCAAAGAGCCTACAACATTTGCTGAAGAAGTGATGGATAAAAATTGGTGCATAGCTATGGATGAGGAGATAGATGCTTTGACTGAAAATAGTACTTGGGATCTTGTGCCAGTGCCATAAGGAAAGAAGAACATTGACTGCAAATGGGTCTACAAGACTAAATACAAGTCGAATGGTAGTGTAGAGAGGTACAAAGCCAGGCTTGTCACAAAGGGATATGCCCAATAGTATGGGTTAGGTTATGAGGAAGCATTCAGCCTTGTTACCAAGATGGCAACCATAAGAACAGTGATCGCATTGGCTCATGCTAAAGGTTGGAAATTGTAGCAGATGGACGCGAAAATTTCCTCAATAGTGACTTGGAAGAGGATGTTTACATGGATCAGCCGCCCAAAAAGTATGTACACCTTGATTTTTAGCATTATGTATGTAAGCTCAAAAAAGTGTTGTATGGGTTGAAGCAGGCTCCGAGAGCCTAGCATGCAAGGATTAGTAATTACTTGTAGAGTTTGGGATTTACTGTTGGCAGGGCTAATCACAGTCTGTTTACAAAAAATACAGACAAAGTCTTAGTAGTGCTGGTCATCTATGTTGATGACTTGATAATCACAGGTGATGATGACTTGGGGATACATCATGTTATGCAAATGCTGAAATCTAAATTTTACATGAAAGACTTAGGTGAATTGAAGTATTTCTTGGGTATTGCGGTGATCAAAGCTGAAAATGGTTTATGGCTGATGCAGAAACACTATGCCATGGAAATGTTGAAGAAATATGGCATAGCTGAATGTAAACCACTGGATACACCTCTTTATCAGAATGTCAAGTTGGACATTAGCACTGGAGCTGAAATTGATGATGTGACTATGTACATGCAGATGCTTGGTAGTCTGATCTACTTGCCTATCACTAGGCCATACTTGAGTTATATAGTTGGGTACTCCTGGCAACAAATCCAGTATACCATGCTAGGATTAAACACATTGAGGTACACTACCACTTTATCAGAGAGATGGTTATTGCAGGGAGAGTAGATCTCATTCATGCGAAGACTGATGAACAAGTTGCAAATATATTTACCAAGTCTTTGGGTAAAGATAAGTTCAGTGTTTTAGACAGATGTTTGGTGTACAAATGTTATCTTGAGCTTGAGGGGGAGTGTCAAGACTTCAAGCTCAGCTCTACTATCTTTAGGTTGTGTGTACCCAACACTTAGCTTGTCCAACTATACTACATGTGGACATTAAATAAGTCGGTGACTTTAGACTTAGTCTGTACTTGGTGTGAATGGTTTTACAAACCTTAGTGTGTTGTATTCACTTTACTTAGATGAGTTAGTAATATAATGAAAAAAAAGAGAAGAGAGCACACTGCTCCTCTCTGTTGGTTCAAATCTATGTCTCTCTCTTTGAACATATACTGAATCTAGAAGGGTGATAGAGGTGACACCAATTCAGCATAGTGGAAAAAATCTTCCTAGACACAATTCATACATTGCTGAAGCACTCTACCTTGGCAGAAAATCCATCACACAGTTTAGTCTTCTATTGTAAATTATATATCTCTTCCTAGACAACAAAGAAGACATCATGGGGGTTGGAGGAGGAATAGTAAGCATAGCAACTTTTTGATTAAGTTCATCAGTAAACTTCTTTTACGACTTTGCAGTTTCTTGAGAATGCTGCAACTGGCTCTCACAAATTCCAAACTTATGAGATGATTCTAGCATTTTCTCAAGAGTAGCATCCTTCTCTTTGGTTAAGGACACATTTGCTTCCTGTAAAGTGGCAACCTTAGCTTCTAATTCCTTAATCATGACCAAAATATACACGTAGGGACGCATCCCCACACTTAAGACCTTTATAGATCTAATTGACTAATCAACACGGGCCTAACACTTGACCACCATGTATACACATATGTCCCCACACTTAAAACATGATTGACACTCGTAACAAAAAAGGGATAGGGTTGGAAAAGCTTGGCCTGATTTGCAGATGGTCGAGGTGAACCATCACTGCTGACACATGAAGGATCATAGTTGTTGACGAGAGGTACCACAACTTACCACATCACACTCATCTAGCATAGTAGGAACCATGCACAGTAGCACCTAGGGAGGTAGTTTTGTTGATGAAGCATTGATTGAATTGTCGATGTTGGCGAGGTATATATCACTCAATCTCGACAGGCATTCATATTGAAATGATAGATCAGTTGCTCACCCCTTGACTTACATCACTCAATGGATAATATTTGAAACCCATATCTCATACCAATTTAGAAATCGACAAGAGGAATGGTTTAGAGGAAGTATGCTAGCGTGCATAGTTCGATGGTGCATTGGTGCGTCCCAATCCATTTGGCATAGGTGCAAGGAGGAAGGCCAAGGAGGCTTATCGTGCAGTGCACAAAACAAAATGATGTGTGTAGTAATGACGGAGGAAGAGGCCCATCCTGTGTGTGCGTAGAAAAATGAGAACATACCTATCTCCAATGGTCGTAACGTCCCTCAATCCTCACCCCTCAACAAGTCTAAAACTTGAATTGCACATTGGAAATATTGTCTGTTGTAGGAAATATAAGCAGTGATGGGGTTATAGGACTCATCGCACCAAGGGATGTGGCTTTGGAATTGCTTGTAGAAGACCCACAAATGATTCAGCTATCCTAGACTACGGGGTGTTACCACCTTTTCCACAGCCACCTTCCCATCCAAGGGTATGTGCCACCTTGTCCTGGAACAAGGCCTGTTATGACAAGGAATTCCTTTCTTTTCTTCATAACAGTTGGATTTTCTTTCTTTTTTTTTCTTTTTGTTTTTTTTTAAATTCTCGTCGGTATTTTCACTTTTTCTCGAAGAATAGGTTGGAATGGCAAGGACTGAAGTCCATTTCTCCCGTGATCGATATAATTTTTTCTTTCTTTTTTTTTGTCCTTTTGAAAGAGAAGAATAGTAGGAACACCATGTATCAGAAACATCCTTGCCACCTCTGCTGGATCAAATGGAAAGGGAGCAACGTTGGGGTAGAAGATGGCTGTGAGGGGCTAGAAGAACAAGGCCACCTCATCAGAATATACAAGAGGGCTATCAGGAGAAATAGGTAAAGATTTACTGCCCGACATGCAAGGAATGAAAGAAATATCAGTAGTGATCGTCAAGTTCCCTAAGAGGGTAGTACTTCTTGAGGCGATAGCCATTAATCAAGAAGGGATCATCACAGGCATTGACTGTTTGCACTTGGACAAAGCCATTAGGGTTGACGATAAGTACCTTATAGGGACCCATCCATCGTTGTTAAAGCTTGCCCAGAAACTTGCCAAATCTTCAATCATAAGCAAGGACTAAGTCACCCTCCTTAAACTCCTTCTGCTTGTTGATGAAGCTATCATGAAAGGCCTTTCTTCGAGCTTGCATGGCTTCCATGCACACTGTAGGGTCATCCTACGAGTCTCATCCAGACGTTCTAGATGCAAAGATGGCACTATAGGGACTCGAGCATTCTTTGATAGCCACCCGCAAAGAGGGTAGCTTTAACTTGATAGGGAAGACGACTTTGGTACCATACACTAGCTGGAAAGGGGTATGTCCTATAGCAGTCTTATGGGAGGTTTTGTATACCCAGAGGGCCTCTATAAGTCGATCGTCTCAATCAAAAGGATGTACAACAATCTTTCTTGTCAAGATCGAGCAGAGGATATGATTGATAATTTTGACTTGGCCATTGGCTCTAGGGTAATAAGGTGTAGACTTGTGATGGCGGATCTTGTACAGCTCTGTCGATTCTTCCATAATTTTGTTAAGAAAGTGTGTACCTCTATCACTTCTAGCTCTAGGGGACTACCAAAATGAGTGATGATATTCTCATACATGAACAAAGCTACATTGTTGCCATCATCGCACTTGAGAGCTTTGGCTTCACACCATTCATCACATAGTATGTACAGACCAAGATGTATATGTTCTGCTTCCTTCTGGTTGGCGCATCAATGGAGCCAACAAAGTCAATCCCCCACTTCTCAAACAGCTTTAGGGGAAGGAAGTGTTTGCAGTGGTGTAGCGCTAGATTTGGTAGGCTTCCCCATTCATTAACAAGCATTACAATGTTTGCAGTAGTCATAGGCATCCTTGTGGAGGGTCAACCACCATATCCTTACGAGCAAGGCCTTCTAGCTGTCGCTTCTCATGCAAAACGTCCTCCATAGGGCTCATCATGGCATGCTTTCATAACAATCCCAATCTCATCTTCTGTGATACATCTTCTCAACACTTCGTATTTGCCTTTCTTGTATAGAATCCCACCTAACAAGGTATAGGGGGCTGATTCTAATAGAAGCTTCTTCTTCTCACAGCTTGAGATACCAGGAGGATCATGTTGCATTGCATACCATGGGGTAAAATTTTCAACTAGAAAGAGGGAAGTATTAGGGAGGTTTAGGTCATCCTACTCTTCTTCATCGCTATGAGGGATTCGTGACAGATGATCACCTAGGACATGGGAGAGACCAAGTTTGGTAACCACTTCAAAGTCGAACTCATGAAACATAAGGAGCCATCTCATCATTTTTTCCTTCACATCTACTTTGTTCATCAACAAGAAGGATAGAGCCTCATGGTCCACATAGAATTTGAAGTGCGTCAATAGTAAGTAGTGTCGAAACTTTTCCAAACACCATTACCAAGCACTCAAGCTGTGTCACTGTATAGTTTTGTTCTCTGTCAATTACTTTCTAGCTTGCATAATAGATATCTCGGTCTAAATTTGAGGAGCCTTTTTGGCATAGGACTGCACCTAGGCTGTTACCGTGTTTCCCGCAGTACAGAGGAGCAAAAAATGGAAAAAAAGGAAATAGCAAAAAAGGTGCAAGATGAAAGCAGAAAAAGGCGCCTTGACTGGTAACCAGATCTTGCAAATTTAAATGTTTGGGCACGACCCTCAGAAAGTCTCGATGTCACCCCGAGACAACAAAAGAGTAAAAGGCGCACCATTAAAATGTGGAAGCACCCCCGAATCCTTGTAAAAGATCGCCAGGATTGCTCCTATGCAAAGTGTACGCATTAGTTGGGAATAGGATAAATTAGAATGGTAGGAAATGGGAAAAAGGGCCTAGGCTACGACCGGCCATGTAAAAAAGGGAAAAGGGGATGACCGCCCAAAAAGGATTTAGGGCTTTGTATATAAAGTTGAAAAGTGAATGAGAAGCTCATTCTTTGGTGTGTGGCAAAAAGAGTCTTCTTCTTCCTCTCTTCTTCTCTCCTTCTTGCTTGTGTGTGCTCTTGAGAGAGGGAGTGTGAGAGTGTGAGGGAGGGAGTGTGTGTGGGAGTGAGGGATCAAGAGGGTGAAGCTCTTCACCATCTCCTCTTCTTTTCTTCTCTTCTCTTCTCTTCTCTTCTCTTCTCTTCTCTTCTCTTCTCTTCTCTTCTCTTCTCTTCTCTTCTCTTGCGCACGCTGCTATGGAGGATGGAGCTTGGAGATGGAGGAGGCTTGAGGATGCTTGAGCTTGCATCAAGAATTGTGGAGCTACCGGAGTGCAAGAGAGAGGAGGGTACTCGATCAAGTATCAAGGTAAGCTCACTATACTCCTAGGATCGACGGCGCGTTGGCTAGGTGAGAGATAGCCATTAGAGCTCGCTTGGAACGCTTGAAACAATAAGCGGTCTGTGGGTCTTGGCAGTTGAGCGAAAGCTCTCACATTTTGGTTCCGTTGCCGGGATCAATGGATTCAAGCTTGAGCACTTGCATACCTCACATCGAGCATCGAAGTAGGGTATTCATCCTCGAAACGGAGCTTGAGATAGGTAGGAAGTTTGGGTGTTTTTGATCTTCAAAACAGGTAAGTATTTTGGGATATTTTGGTTGTTTGATGATTGGAAAATATGGAGAAACTAGTTCAGTGTTTGGCTTTCGATTTTTGTTGCATTTAGAGTAGGTTAACAGTAGGAAATCACACCCGAGAGGCATAGGGTTTGCTGCTGTAAAACAGGGAGAAAATCGGGGAAAACAGGTGGAAAATGGAGGAAATGCTCATTTGAATGTGTAGGAATCGCAAGGAGAGTGATTGGTAACATCCGGGTAAGGTCCAGTAGGGTTATAAGTTCTTGAAGGGCAAGGGAATCCTCATTTGCAACCAGCTGAGAGTGAGAGAGAGAGAGAGAGAGAGAGAGAGAGAGAGAGCTTGGGCGACCTGTTCGATCGATCAGTGCAAGGAGTGACGTTGCTATCGGCAATCCCTAGGTCTATAGATCTCTTCCCCATCACTCCAGCATCATTCTTGTTGAATCTTGCAGCCTATAATAATCGATATCTTAAGATTTTGGACGAATTTATGCCCGAAAGTGCGTTCGGGTCGGCGGAATCGGACACCCGATTCAGTGTCTGATTCTCAGAATCGGACGTCCGATTTTGAGAATCGGACGTTCGGACAACCGTCCGATCGGACCAACCCGTCCGATTTGGGGACTCCGACCACTCGAACTCGGACCACTCGGACACTCAGACCAACCCCGTCCGATCGGACGCTTAGCTCGATCGTCCGATCGAGGAAATCGGACTCACGAATTAGGACACGTCAGAAATTAGACCACACGCCTAGTCCGATTGGACTTGTCCGATTTTTGAAAATCAGACACTTAACCCCCGTCCGATTCTGAGACTCGGATGGCTCAAACTCGGACCCACCTGGTCCGATTCCTAGAATCGGACCACTGGTAAATCGGACACACCCTTAGGCCCAAAAAAAAAGGGGGGAAAACATCAAAAATTGACCCACAGGATCGATTGGAAGCACAACCCGCTCCAAGGCAACATAGCGAACGCCTTGTAGGCAGTTCCCAACGTAGGAGTCAAGACCAAGGGGACAGGGGGACAGTGCTGGAGCACTCCCCAGCGACCTGACGCGTTGAGAACGGAAATCCAATCGGAGGACCTGTGATCGACCCCCTAGTGAACAGCAAGAAGCAGCGCAGACCCTAGAACCCACTAGAACGGCCAAGACTTGAGCGACGAAGCTTATCAGGCTCGAGACAAGACAAGAGGGCGTAAGCATATAGAGATTGTTGTTGCACTCACAGTGAATTCCGCACTTGAAGTACACATATGAAAGCTGAAAGCCTGATTGGGCACAAGTGCACGAGAAATGACACACTCACCGAGTGACCATAAATTGAGGTTTGTATTCAATAACCAAAAGAACTCACTCAGATAAACCACTCAAGGAACCCACCAATAGGAGAGGACCAAAGATATAGACAAACCATCAAAGCGCAGAATAGGACCAAGCAGGGAGCGCCAACGACGAGGATCTGTCAAGTCCATTCAACCTGATCGACATCGTAGTGGAGCGCGAGAACTCGACCATGACAGAAGAGAGCTCAGACCATCGGTCTAACGAGGACCTCGATTTGAATGTGTTCCCAGATGCTATTCAGCAGCTAATGAGCAGTTACGATGCGCACGCCCGGTACGAGCACCGCGACAGGACAACAGACGCAATCATTGCAGATCTAGAGGAGGAGAGAAGGCTAGCCCGCAAGGCATTGCAGGGAATAACGGAGTACAATAGGGATCAGCACGCTAGGAGCCAAAGGCAAAGCATGGAGCTGCATGAGGTGCAGCGAGTGCTGAACTTGGCTGGCCGAAATCGAACAGACCACGAGAGAGCACTGGAGGGAGACTTGACGTTGAGCGAGCTCCTCATGAAACTGTTAGTGCACTCTCCACTATATATGTGTATCCCTATAGGAGTATTGGTGGTTGTAGGTGGCTCGGGGCACTTTTTACTCCCCCTAAGGGAGGTTTTTTCCCCCAGGCTAATAATAGCCCATGTGACCTCATCAGGAGGCTAGGGGCAGTATTATTAGGCTAGTTCTAGGCTTTTTATGCTTAGCAAGCACAGTGCTTAGCACTAGTGCCTATTATGCACAAATCCCTAATCTAGGGTTGTGTGCTTATGATTGAGGTGTATCTTTTTGATGATATACTTTTTTCCCGTTACGTAACTTGAGCTCACCCTTGCTTCCCTCACTCTGTGTGTACTTTCTTGCTTCTTCATTTGGTATCAGAGCCATCCCATCACTCCCGTGAGCATCCCATCGCGTACCCTCAGCTCGTGAGCTTCATATCGACTCAAGACATTCTGGAATTGACAGGAACTGCTGCAAAACAGGCTGCCGCCACTCTTTTCAGCATATGGGAGGTTGTACCTTCGATTTGGTCGCGGGAATCAGCACCAGACTCTCACACGTGTGGTCGCGCTCAGTTCTAGACCTGCAGTCGCCCCTTGTCGAGGGTCTTTGAAAGCTTCTACAGCCTCATACACATGCTCAAGACAGCCTACAAGCTGATAAGCTCAGGCGCGCACAGTTTTAGAACAGTTTCGAGGTCATTCTCAGCCTGTTCAGGTCAAATCGACAGGGAAAATAGCTCCAGAGCTGTTTCGCCACATCGCGCCTCATTAACAGGGCTGTACAGACCTGTACATGCTGTGTCGACACTTGATTCAGTCATTAAATCAACCCAGTATCACTTTCGATCGAGCGCACTGCTGAAAACAGCTTCCAGAAGCAATAAACAGTTCAATTTTGATCTGTTCCAGCTTGTATTTGCAGCGCAGCAGTGATTAACAACCTGTGGGTTTGTGAAAACGACTGTATTTGCTGTTACCAGCTCTCCCGTGACTTGTGGGTTCTCCCGAGGACCGATACAAGTGTGAAAAATTGGGGCTTTTGCCACCAGGGTGTTGCTGTAGCTGATTTTATGCATTGGGCAGAGTGAACGCAACAATTGTGATCAGATTTACCCTTCCAATCAAGGGGCTTTTCGACATTTCTTGTGTGTATGCCTTGTTTACACTTGGTACAACAAGATTGTGCCTATCCACTCAGGAATTGAGTGAGAAATTGGGGGATTTTATGCTTTATTGTGGTGCAGCAGAACAGGAACACTGTGTGACAGTGTGTGTGGATGCTATGCTCTCAATTTGAACACTGAGAAGGGATTACAGTTTTGGGACAGATTTGTATGCATTGACATTGCCCTTATGCGGTGGGACAGAGTAAAGCAAGTGATTGTGTCTAAATCTCGGAAGAGATATTTTGTTTTGGGATTTTCCTTTTATTTTTCTTTCAGGTGATTCTTGTGCAAAACAACCCTACGCAATGGGCAAGGATGGTGTGTTGGATTTGCTCTCTGTTGAGAACAAGCTTGATGGGAGCTCCAACTACCCACTGTGGTCATATATGATGAACCACATACTAGTGGCACACGGGTTTAGCAAGATTGTGGAGGGTTCAGAACCTCGTCCTGGCTCTCGTGTGACCTCAGACATGGATGAGGACTCCACTAGTACCACTAGCAGAAGAGGTATTCCAGCTCCACCCCCAGCTCCCACCACAGATGCACAGCAGAAGTGGGATGAGAGGGATGCTAAAGCACATGCTATGATAGCATTGTCGGTCAAAGTTGCGCTTATACCTCACATACGGTCTAGTAAGTCCGCTAAGGAGGCATGGGACACCCTGGCTAACCTTTATCAGGTACGCAATGAAGCCAGGGTAGCCTATCTTAAAAGGCAGCTTGATCATTTAGTGATGCATGAAGGAGAGACTATGGATAGCTTCATTACCAAGCTTAAGGACTTGCGTGAGCAGTTGATTTCCTTAGGGGAAGACATGACAGATGGGTCTATGGTCACTGTAATGCTGAATGGTATTCCTGAGTCTTATCAGGCTCTTGCTTCTACATTGAGGTTAATCATGCAAGGGAATCCTGATTCCTTTCGCTTTGACAACCTAGTGCAGATACTATTGCAGGAGGAACAGTTAAGAGAAAACAGGAGCATACTTCAGCAGGGTGATCAGGCCTTCATGGCAAGTCAAAAGGGCAAGGGTAAAGCTGTGTCTGGGGCTGCATATAAACCAAAAACAGCAGCCAACCAGCCAACTGTCAGTGGGGAAAAAGATGAAAATCAGCCCAAGAAAAAGGGGAAATGTCATTATTGCAGGAAACCGGGTCACTATATTGGTGAATGCCGGAAAAGAATTGCAAAAGAGAAGGAAAAGGGCACAAAGAAGGAAGCAAATGTAGCACAGGCAGATGCATCTAGTGCAGAGAAGAAGGAGACAGCCAATCTGTCCATTGTCTCGCATGGAGACGAGGACTTTGATGATGAGTGGGCTTGTACAGTATCATGCTCGTACAACCCTTCTATGCACACTACAGATGAATCATGCCTCTCTGTGACCTCTCAGGAGGATTGGTATTTTGACTCAGGTGCTAGTAAGCACATTACCTCACAGAGGAATTTATTTTCAGTTTTTGATGCTACCTCCGAGAGAGGTACAGTTACATGTGCCAATAACTCCGCTTATGCTATACAAGGAGTTGGCAAGATTGTACTTACAGCCACACAAGGTGGATCTTTTACACTCACAGATGTACTTTATGTTCCAGGAATCCAGAAGAATCTCCTTTCCGTCCCTGCTATTGCCATGGGAGGACTTGAGGTGACATTTTCTGGAAGGAAATGCACAGTGCATGACCTTTCTGATGAGGGTTGCATTGTTGCAACAGGTACTTTATGTCGTGGGTTGTATAGATTGGATCACTACAGGGCTGGAGTACATGATGCTTGTGCTGTGATTACTAGTGATCAGTTGGCCATTGCTGAGCTGTGGCATGCCAGGATGGGCCACCTACACTTCAGGGGTTTACAGAGATTGCAGGCACATTCTATGGTGGAGGACATGCCACCCATACAGTTACCCTCTCGTCATGTGTGCGAGGGATGCATATTGGGCAAAATGCACAGGACCCCAGTGCCTAAGTTGTCCACATATGGGGCTGCCAGGAAATTGCAGCTCGTTCATTCAGATGTTTGCGGTCCTATGAGGACCAAGTCCATAGGTGGCTGTGCATACTTCGTTACATTCATTGATGATTTTACATGCTACTCTTGGGTTTATGGACTGAGGCATAAATCGGAGGTGGAAGCACGGTTCAAAGACTTTATTTTGTTGCAGGAGAATTAGACACAGGAAAAGGTTGCCACCCTTCGTACCGATCGAGGGGGGGAATACATGTCTGATACTTTTCATGCTTTCTTGGCAAGCAAGGGTATTGCCCATCAGTGCACTGTGCCATACACACCCCAGCAGAATGGTAAAGCTGAAAGGTTCAACCGTACTGTGATGGAAATGGCCAGATGCATGCTTAAGGGGAAGGGCCTCCCTAACAAATTTTGGATGGAAGCACTGCAGTGCAGCAATTATGTGCTGAATAGGTGCCCAAAGAAAGCTTTTCAGAAGTATGAGAGGACTCCATTTGAGATGTGGACCGGCAGGAAGCCTTCTGTCAAAGGCTTCAAGGTTTTTGGATGCTTAAGTTATGCCTTAGTGCCACAGCATCAGAGGGGTAAGTTGGATGACAAGGCTGTAAGATGCATTTTTGTTGGTTATAGCAGTGAAAGCAAGGGCTATCGGCTGTACCATCCTGGTACACAGAAGATTCTAACCAGCAGAGATGTTACATTTGCAGAGGAGCAGAATTTTGATTGGTCTACGCTCCGTAGGCAACCAGAAATTTACAGTCATGATGTCTTCGAATTGCTCCTGCCCCAGGAGGGAAGAAGTGCAGCCACAAATTTACCACGGGTTGTTGACATTGTGGGGCCTGTAGCAGATGCAATTCAGCCCCAAAATCAGCTCGGTACAGCTGGTATACAGCCAGCAACAAATGTTATTGATCCTACTGGTGCAGCTCATGATTTAGTACAGTCACAGGCTGATTTGCCACAGCCATCATCCGAGCACATGGCAGTCCCTGAAGTGTCCAGACGGGTGCCTAGGTGGTTGCTAGATACATTGCGGGACAGCCACATTGATGTTCCTTTGCCTACCAGGACAAGATCCCGCCGTGCTCATGGGATGAGTATTGATTATCATGCATGTGAGGGCACATACAGTGAGGATGAACCCACTCAGGTGGATGAGCCTGTCTCTTTTGAGGAGGCAGCAGAAGACCCAAATTGGATGCAGGCCATGCAATCAGAATATGATAGCATCATGAAGAATGAGACATGGTATCTGACAGACTTGCCTCTAGGTAAGAAGGCCATAGGGGTTAAGTGGGTGTATAAAATCAAACGGAATGCAGATGGCACAGTGTCACGCTACAAAGCCCGTTTGGTTGCAAAAGGGTATGCTCAGGAGAAGGGCATAGATTATGATGAGACATTTGCACCCACGTCTCGCATGACCACAGTCAGATGCATGATTGCCTTGGCTGGTCAGTTTGGATGGACTATCCATCAGTTGGACATTACTACAGCTTTCCTGAATGGTGATATCCATGAGGAAGTTTATGTACAGCAGCCCACTGGCTTTAGAGTTAGGGGGCAGGAAGCCAAAGTTTGCAGATTGCAGAAGGCTCTATATGGGTTGAAACAGTCCCCTAGAGCATGGTATGAGAAGATTGATTCTTACTTGGCTTCCCAAGGCTTTCTGAAGAGTTCAGCTGAGAGCACTCTATATGTCAAGAGTGCAGAGGATATGTTTCTGATTTTAGTTCTATATGTTGATGACATGCTGCTCACGGGGCCACAGAAAGTGCATATTGCAGCTTTTAAAGCTGAATTACAGCACCGCTTTGAAATGTCAGATCTTGGTCCGTTGTATTACTATTTGGGTATACAGTTTATGCAGACATCAGGGGGCATATATTTGCAGCAATCTATGTATATTCAGAAATTGCTACAGAAGTTTTCCTTTCAGGATTGCAAACCGGTTGCCACTCCCATGGAATCAGGTGTAAAGTTGAGTCTTGAGGATGCAGGAGAACTTTTTGATGCCACTGTATATAAGCAGGCTGTTGGATCATTACTGTATTTATGCAACACTCGGCCAGACATACAGTATGGGGTATCCGTATTGAGCAGATTTATGCACTGTCCAGGCACAAAACATTGGCAGGCTGTGAAGAGAATATTTAGATATCTCCAGGGTACTATGCATCTTGGATTGTTTTACCCCAGGGGGGATGCTTCATGCTTGCAGGGCTACAGTGATTCAGACTGGGCAGGAGATTATGACACAAGGGTGTCCACTTCCGGTTATTGTTTCTTTTTGGGTGATGCATGCATTTCATGGCTCAGTAAGAAGCAACCTACGGTGGCCACTAGCAGTTGTGAGGCAGAGTACAGGGCTGCTTTCACAGCCACAGTTGAGTGTGTTTGGCTCAGGAGGCTTTATGTAGATCTTGGATTGGAGCAGCATGCTTCTACATCCATTCTCACTGACAGTATGAGTGCTTTGGCTGTAGCCAAGAACCCTGTGTTTCATGCTCGCACGAAGCACATAGAGGTACATTACCATTATGTCAGAGAGAGACTCGCAGCAGGAGAGATATGCTTGTCTCACGTGTCTACACACGATAATGTAGCTGATATTTTCACCAAGGCACTACCACGTGATAAGTTTGAGGCTTTTCGACAGCTCTTAAACTTAATCCCATTACCTGGTGATTAAGCTACATACCCTGTAACATGTGTACATACACCACACATCACTCCAGGGGGGTTTGTTAGTGCACTCTCCACTATATATGTGTATCCCTATAGGAGTATTGGTGGTTGTAGGTGGCTCGGGGCACTTTTTACTCCCCCTAAGGGAGGTTTTTTCCCCCAGGCTAATAATAGCCCATGTGACCTCATCAGGAGGCTAGGGGCAGTATTATTAGGCTAGTTCTAGGCTTTTTATGCTTAGCAAGCACAGTGCTTAGCACTAGTGCCTATTATGCACAAATCCAGTGCACTCTCCACTATATATGTGTATCCCTATAGGAGTATTGGTGGTTGTAGGTGGCTCGGGGCGCTTTTTACTCCCCCTAAGGGAGGTTTTTTCCCCCAGGCTAATAATAGCCCATGTGACCTCATCAGGAGGCTAGGGGCAGTATTATTAGGCTAGTTCTAGGCTTTTTATGCTTAGCAAGCACAGTGCTTAGCACTAGTGCCTATTATGCACAAATCCCTAATCTAGGGTTGTGTGCTTATGATTGAGGTGTATCTTTTTGATGATATACTTTTTTCCCGTTACGTAACTTGAGCTCACCCTTGCTTCCCTCACTCTGTGTGTACTTTCTTGCTTCTTCAGAAACGACTGCTCAATAATACAGCAATAGAGCAGAGTGCCACCGCATTAGCGATGTCATTGCTCGCAGGATTAGGGGCGAACCAAGGCTCAAAGATCCAGGCCAAAATACCCATTGTTGCCAAGCAACTCGATAAGTACCAACCTCAGGATGACCCATACAGCTTCGTTGAGCAATTTGAGCAAGTCTACGAAGCCAACGGCCTCAACAACCAAACTCAATGCTCGCAAGCATTCGGGCTTTGCCTAGGCGACAAGGGTAGAACGTGGTATACAAGCCTAGATGCTGTAGAGCGAGCCAACTTCAATGACCTCAAGGATCTCTTCGTCAAGAGTTTTGCCGAGCCCGGATACTCCGATAACCTGCTAGTATGCTTGATGAACGTCAATTAGAAAGAGAAGGAGGATATCCGCGACTATGTGACCCATGTGAGGAGTCTCTTTAAGAGAATCCCTCTAGGTGAGCGACCGACTGACATAGTAGTTTCGACTGTATTCATCAGCGGAATTCGAGACGAGGAGTTGTATAAGGCTTAAGCAGGCAATTCGAGATTGCAACGGGACGCGGTGGTTAGAGTGTTTGAGGAAGCCATCAGAGTTGATGATCAGCTGAAAGAGCGGAGCTCCAGGAGCTCAAATCTAGAGGAGACCGACTCGCGAAGCTAAGAGAGAACGTCAGCCTCTAGTGAGCAGTCAATCCCATCATCCCAAGATAAGGGGAAGGCCACCGAGATAGACCAAGGCTTGGCTGAGGTCAAAATGGAATTAGCCAAATTACAAGACATATTGAGATGACCAACGCGCCCGCACGTCCTGTTGAGATATCGAGCTCCACTCGTGATATGCCAGGGTGACCGTTGTGCATTTATGTCACCGACTTGTCAGTTGCAGATGCGGTTGGTACACCGCCCATGAATAATAGCTAGATGACAGCTATCCTTATCTACTCTAGTTCGTGGCTCAGTTAGTATGCCACCTTAGTTAGTCGAGTTTGGTTTGAGACCCATATATAGGGTTCTTCTATTTCTATGTACTAGAGTTCTTTTGGCTTACACAACTAAGAAGAGGAAAACTGTTTTCAGCCTCCACCTTTGTGTGTATTCCCCCATTGTGCAAGCAAGAAAGCTACAAGTGAGACTCGTTCCTTCTCTCCCACAATCTTGACATGGTATCAAAGCCTTGTTCGTGGTAAGGAGCTCAAGAAAGCAAGCCAAGTTCGCGGTGTTCTGGTAAGAGGATCAGTGTTGCTTCCATTTTTCTGTTTTGGGAGTAAGTCTCTGCAGGTAGACAGCCGGAAAGTGCAAGAGTGCATTGTCTCAGGTTGAGACGCCCTTCGCGGTGAAGTTTTTCTGATTTGAGGCCATTTCGGGGCCTATTTTGGAGGCAGAAGTTTTCTACACGCACTTAGGAAAAGGCCCAGTTTTATGCTGTGCGACCACTGTTCTACAGGTCGGTGAAAAGTTACCACATAAATTGCATCGTATGCTTGTGTGCAAAGACATTGGGAGTTACAGAATCATCCTTGTTGCCTGTTGATGCAAAATCGTCACTAGGAAGTGACTGTGTGGTCAAATACCACTTTCGTCAGTTTTGCAGATTTGCCCTTGTGAGGCTGAAGCTGTGTTCTTTGTAGTGACAGAATTTTTTGCAGTGTTCTGTAATGGCGTCTGATTCTCTTTCACAGATTGTAACTGAAAAGCTTGACAAGAACAACTTCCAAGCATGGAAGTTTAGAATGTCGAATTTCCTTATGGGAAAAGGATATTGGGAATTTGTTGCAGGAAATGAAGAAGAACCAGTTCTTCTTGATGTTCCCAATCAACAGCAAATGCAGGCATTTAAAGCATGGCATGAGAGAGCCAGGAAAGTTATGTACTGGCTGTCTATTAGTATTTCAGACTCTATGATTGTGCATATTTAGGATGCAAGTACGCCAAAGGAGGCATGGGATACTTTGTCAAAAATGTACAGCACAAATACGCAAGCCAGGAAAATGCAACTCAAGCAAGAGCTGCATAATGTGCAAAGAGAAAGTATGAGCATCAATGACTACCACATGAAGGTGAAGAAGATTGCAAATGCACTTGCTTCCATTGGGTCGCCAGTGGAAGATGATGATTTAGTTTCTGTGACCTTGAATGGTCTAGGAAAGGATTATGCGCAGTTTCGGACATCCATTTCAGTTCGTGAAAGATTTTCTGATTTTGAGGAGTTGATTGCTCTTCTAATTTCTGAGGAGCAGAGAAATGGTGGTGCATCTTCTTCAGGAGGAACTTCAAAAGAAACCGTCTTCTACTCAAATGCTGGAAGAGGTAGAGGCAGAGGTAGAGGAGGCCGATCTGGAGGCCGTGGTAGAAATCAGAATATGCAGCAGACTCAAGAAAACCAGTCCTATGGAGGAGGACGTGGTAACTCTAGAGGCAGGGGGAGCCAAAGAGGTCGTGGTGGATGGCAAAGAGGGCAAAATGCAAATAGCAATGTTGAATGCTACTACTGTGGTAAAATGGGTCATATGGCTAAAGACTACTATAAAAAGTAGAATGACATCATGAATGGAAAATTGCAACAAGGGAATTATGCATCTTCTAGTAGACAGGGTGATGACAGAAATGAGCATTTGTTTATGGTGCAGCACATGAACAATTCTGTGACAAGTGCAGAAGAAAGCAACGATGTATGGTATGTTGACTCAGGTGCATCAAACCACATGACAGGTCATGCAGAATGGATGGAGGATGCAAGAAAAATGGAAAAACCAGGATTTGTGGAGACAGGTGATGATACTGCACATCCTATTGTGTAGATTGGAAAAATTCCTTTGTCTATGCAGGATGGGAAAAAGAAATATCTGTCAGATGTATTTCATGTCCCGAATATCACCAAGAATTTGGTTTCTGTTGGTCAAATGGTTGAGCAGGGCTTGCAGGTCAGATTTAATCCTCATGGATGCTTTGTTGAGGATATGAAAAATAAAGGTCGCTTGATAGCAAAAGGAAATAAGAAGGGCAGAATGTTTACATTGGATGCAGACATGCCTGAATTGAGTGCATCAATGTTTGCACATGGGACCGGTGTAGTTGCAGATATTGATATCTGGCATAAACGCATTGGTCATGTTAATGTACAACGACTTAAATCAATGCAGGCCCAAAATATTGTTGCAGGATTGCCTAAATTCAAGGTTGCACAAATGCATAAGATATGTGAACCTGTCAGTTTGGAAAACAGGCAAGGAAACCATTTCCTAGACATGTTCAAGAGAGTAAGAAGCCATTGGAATTAATCCACTCTAATGTGTGGACTACTAAAGCTGCATCTCTTGGAGGCTGTCATTATTTTGTCACTTTTATTGATGACTATAGCAGAAAAGTTTGGGTGTATTTTATGAAAAAGAAAAGTGAAGTTTTTGGGCATTTCAAAACTCTTAAAGCTATGGTTGAAAAAGAAACAGGCCTGCAAATAAAATGCCTAAGGTCAGATGGAGGGGGAGAGTACCTCTCAAATGAGTTTGCAAGGTTCCTGCAGGAGCATGGCATAAAGCAGCAATATTCATGCAGTCATACCCCACAACAAAATGGAATTGCAGAAAGGAAAAATAGGCATAATGGAGAGGTATCTCGTGCCATGCTCAATGAAAAAGACCTGCCAGATTTCTATTGGGCTGAGGCAGTTGCTACAACAGTCTACATAATGAACAGGACTCCCACTGCAGCAATACATGGGATGACTCCAGAGGAGAGGTATACTAGTAGGAAACCAGATATTTCTCATTTGAACATTTTTGGTTGCATTGCCTATGTTCATGTGCCAAATGAGTTGAAATCCAAGTTGGATCCAAAAGCTGAGAAGTGCATCTTTATTGGTTACTCTTTGCAGCAGAAAGGGTATAGATGCTATAACCCTTCTACTCGTAAGTTTACAGTGAGCAGAGATGTTGTTTTTGATGAGATGAGTAGCTGGTATAAACCAGTAACTGTGATTGATAATGTAGATGCACAAAATGGTAATGATGCACAGAATTCAGAGCAGTAGTCACAAGATATTAGTGGACTTGGAGCGTCCTCTAGCAGTGGTTCACATTCTTCGCCATGGACAAGAAGATTGAGATCAGAAGAATCTTCTCAAAGCAATGCAGATAGTGGCATGCAGGTATCACGAAAAGGAAAAGAGAAGGTAGATCAGCCCATGTTTGATGTGAATGCAGGTCACTCTTATGTGGATGGTGAATCCAGTGGCTCAGAACAGAGCATTGATGATGAGTTGGGTATCCCCTCTATTGTTACACCTGGAGTAAGGAAGACCATGGATGTTTTGAGAGCACCTGGAAGTGAGCCTACTTTGCGTAGGTCTACCAGAGCTAGGTATCCTGTGGATAGGCTGAAATATGATGGATTTACAGCCATCCACTATGCATATATGGTCAAAGTGATACAGGAACTAGAACCCACTTCTTTTGAGAAAGCCATGGGAAAAGAAAAATGGGAGAAAGCCATGGATGAAGAAATGGATGCCTTGGAAGCAAATGCTACATGGGAGTTGGTACCTTTGCCTAAAGGTAAGAATGCAATTGGCTGTAAGTGGGTTTATAAGGTGAAGCACAATGCAGATGGTTCTGTGAACAGATACAAGACAAGATTAGTAGTCAAGGGGTATGCACAAACATATGGCATTGATTATGAAGAAACATTCAGTCCGGTTGCAAGGATGGCAACCGTAAGAGCAGTCATTGCTATGGCTGCATCAAAGGAATGGTCTTTACATCAGATGGATGTAAAGAATGCCTTCTTGCATGGTGATTTGCAAGAAGAGGTCTATATGGAGCAGCCACCAGGTTATGTGCATGCTGTTCATCCTGAGTTTGTTTGCAGGTTGAAGAAAGCCTTGTATGGCTTGAAGCAAGCACCTAGAGCATGGTCTGACAAGATAGGACAATATCTTGTCACTATTGGCTTTCAGATTTCCAAGGCAGATTTCTCACTTTATGTGAGAAAAACAGAGAAAGGTATTATGCTACTTGTCATTTATGTTGATGATTTGATTATGACAGGTGACAGTGATGAAGATATCCTTCATGTGAAAATGCTATTGAAGCAGAAGTTTGAGATGAAGTATTTGGGAGAGCTGCGTTATTTCTTGGGCATTGAGGTGATTAGATCACCAAGTGGGATACAGCTCTTGCAGAGGCAGTATGGATTGGACATGCTGTCCAAATATGGGATGACAGGCTGTAAGCCTATTTCAGTTCCTTTGGAGCAGAATGTGAAGTTGAGCACAGATGCAGGTGAGCTTCTGGAAGACCTACTATGTACAGATGCATAGTAGGAAGTTTGATTTATATGACTATTACCAGGCCAGATTTGAGCTATGCTATTGGATTGGTAAGTCAGTTTATGCAGGATCCAAGGAAACCACATTTGGATGCGGCTAGATGCATACTCAGATATGTGAAGTCCACATTGCAATATGGACTATTTTATGAGACTGGGGTTCAGATTGGATATGTGTTCTCTTTTGGAAGTGCTGCAGTCACTTGGAGCAGCAAGAAACAGCCTACAGTTGCCTTGTCGAGCACAGAGGCTGAGTACAGGGGTGCAGCAATGGCTGCACGTGAGGTAGCTTGGTTGCATAAGCTACTTTATGATATGCATCAGCCTACAGATGGGCCAGTTGTCATTTATTGTGACAACATGAGTAGTATACACTTGGCAAATAACCCAGTCTATCATGCTAGAACAAAGCACATTGAGGTGCATCATCACTATGTGCGGAAGAGGGTTTTACTAGGCCTTATTGATCTAGTTTATGTCAGCACAGAGGATCAGGTAGCTGACATATTCACGAAGGCATTGGGCGCAGAGAAGCTGCGCAAGTTCAGAGACCTGCTTGGTGTGCAGGATTTGGGATTGAGCTCGAGGGGGAGTGTTGAGATATCGAGCTCCACTCGTGATATGCCAGGGTGACCGTTGTGCATTTATGTCACCGACTTGTCAGTTGCAGATGCGGTTGGTACACCGCCCATGAATAATAGCTAGATGACAGCTATCCTTATCTACTCTAGTTCGTGGCTCAGTTAGTATGCCACCTTAGTTAGTCGAGTTTGGTTTGAGACCCATATATAGGGTTCTTCTATTTCTATGTACTAGAGTTCTTTTGGCTTACACAACTAAGAAGAGGAAAACTGTTTTCAGCCTCCACCTTTGTGTGTATTCCCCCATTGTGCAAGCAAGAAAGCTACAAGTGAGACTCGTTCCTTCTCTCCCACAATCTTGACATGGTATCAAAGCCTTGTTCGTGGTAAGGAGCTCAAGAAAGCAAGCCAAGTTCGCGGTGTTCTGGTAAGAGGATCAGTGTTGCTTCCATTTTTCTGTTTTGGGAGCAAGTCTCTGCAGGTAGACAGCCGGAAAGTGCAAGAGTGCATTGTCTCAGGTTGAGACGCCCTTCGCGGTGAAGTTTTTCTGATTTGAGGCCATTTCGGGGCCTATTTTGGAGGCAGAAGTTTTCTACACGCACTTAGGAAAAGGCCCAGTTTTATGCTGTGCGACCACTGTTCTACAGGTCGGTGAAAAGTTACCACATAAATTGCATCGTATGCTTGTGTGCAAAGACATTGGGAGTTACAGAATCATCCTTGTTGCCTGTTGATGCAAAATCGTCACTAGGAAGTGACTGTGTGGTCAAATACCACTTTCGTCAGTTTTGCAGATTTGCCCTTGTGAGGCTGAAGCTGTGTTCTTTGTAGTGACAGAATTTTTTGCAGTGTTCTGTAATGGCGTCTGATTCTCTTTCACAGATTGTAACTGAAAAGCTTGACAAGAACAACTTCCAAGCATGGAAGTTTAGAATGTCGAATTTCCTTATGGGAAAAGGATATTGGGAATTTGTTGCAGGAAATGAAGAAGAACCAGTTCTTCTTGATGTTCCCAATCAACAGCAAATGCAGGCATTTAAAGCATGGCATGAGAGAGCCAGGAAAGTTATGTACTGGCTGTCTATTAGTATTTCAGACTCTATGATTGTGCATATTTAGGATGCAAGTACGCCAAAGGAGGCATGGGATACTTTGTCAAAAATGTACAGCACAAATACGCAAGCCAGGAAAATGCAGCTCAAGCAAGAGCTGCATAATGTGCAAAGAGAAAGTATGAGCATCAATGACTACCACATGAAGGTGAAGAAGATTGCAAATGCACTTGCTTCCATTGGGTCGCCAGTGGAAGATGATGATTTAGTTTCTGTGACCTTGAATGGTCTAGGAAAGGATTATGCGCAGTTTCGGACATCCATTTCAGTTCGTGAAAGATTTTCTGATTTTGAGGAGTTGATTGCTCTTCTAATTTCTGAGGAGCAGAGAAATGGTGGTGCATCTTCTTCAGGAGGAACTTCAAAAGAAACCGTCTTCTACTCAAATGCTGGAAGAGGTAGAGGCAGAGGTAGAGGAGGCCGATCTGGAGGCCGTGGTAGAAATCAGAATATGCAGCAGACTCAAGAAAACCAGTCCTATGGAGGAGGACGTGGTAACTCTAGAGGCAGGGGGAGCCAAAGAGGTCGTGGTGGATGGCAAAGAGGGCAAAATGCAAATAGCAATGTTGAATGCTACTACTGTGGTAAAATGGGTCATATGGCTAAAGACTACTATAAAAAGTAGAATGACATCATGAATGGAAAATTGCAACAAGGGAATTATGCATCTTCTAGTAGACAGGGTGATGACAGAAATGAGCATTTGTTTATGGTGCAGCACATGAACAATTCTGTGACAAGTGCAGAAGAAAGCAACGATGTATGGTATGTTGACTCAGGTGCATCAAACCACATGACAGGTCATGCAGAATGGATGGAGGATGCAAGAAAAATGGAAAAACCAGGATTTGTGGAGACAGGTGATGATACTGCACATCCTATTGTGTAGATTGGAAAAATTCCTTTGTCTATGCAGGATGGGAAAAAGAAATATCTGTCAGATGTATTTCATGTCCCGAATATCACCAAGAATTTGGTTTCTGTTGGTCAAATGGTTGAGCAGGGCTTGCAGGTCAGATTTAATCCTCATGGATGCTTTGTTGAGGATATGAAAAATAAAGGTCGCTTGATAGCAAAAGGAAATAAGAAGGGCAGAATGTTTACATTGGATGCAGACATGCCTGAATTGAGTGCATCAATGTTTGCACATGGGACCGGTGTAGTTGCAGATATTGATATCTGGCATAAACGCATTGGTCATGTTAATGTACAACGACTTAAATCAATGCAGGCCCAAAATATTGTTGCAGGATTGCCTAAATTCAAGGTTGCACAAATGCATAAGATATGTGAACCTGTCAGTTTGGAAAACAGGCAAGGAAACCATTTCCTAGACATGTTCAAGAGAGTAAGAAGCCATTGGAATTAATCCACTCTAATGTGTGGACTACTAAAGCTGCATCTCTTGGAGGCTGTCATTATTTTGTCACTTTTATTGATGACTATAGCAGAAAAGTTTGGGTGTATTTTATGAAAAAGAAAAGTGAAGTTTTTGGGCATTTCAAAACTCTTAAAGCTATGGTTGAAAAAGAAACAGGCCTGCAAATAAAATGCCTAAGGTCAGATGGAGGGGGAGAGTACCTCTCAAATGAGTTTGCAAGGTTCCTGCAGGAGCATGGCATAAAGCAGCAATATTCATGCAGTCATACCCCACAACAAAATGGAATTGCAGAAAGGAAAAATAGGCATAATGGAGAGGTATCTCGTGCCATGCTCAATGAAAAAGACCTGCCAGATTTCTATTGGGCTGAGGCAGTTGCTACAACAGTCTACATAATGAACAGGACTCCCACTGCAGCAATACATGGGATGACTCCAGAGGAGAGGTATACTAGTAGGAAACCAGATATTTCTCATTTGAACATTTTTGGTTGCATTGCCTATGTTCATGTGCCAAATGAGTTGAAATCCAAGTTGGATCCAAAAGCTGAGAAGTGCATCTTTATTGGTTACTCTTTGCAGCAGAAAGGGTATAGATGCTATAACCCTTCTACTCGTAAGTTTACAGTGAGCAGAGATGTTGTTTTTGATGAGATGAGTAGCTGGTATAAACCAGTAACTGTGATTGATAATGTAGATGCACAAAATGGTAATGATGCACAGAATTCAGAGCAGTAGTCACAAGATATTAGTGGACTTGGAGCGTCCTCTAGCAGTGGTTCACATTCTTCGCCATGGACAAGAAGATTGAGATCAGAAGAATCTTCTCAAAGCAATGCAGATAGTGGCATGCAGGTATCACGAAAAGGAAAAGAGAAGGTAGATCAGCCCATGTTTGATGTGAATGCAGGTCACTCTTATGTGGATGGTGAATCCAGTGGCTCAGAACAGAGCATTGATGATGAGTTGGGTATCCCCTCTATTGTTACACCTGGAGTAAGGAAGACCATGGATGTTTTGAGAGCACCTGGAAGTGAGCCTACTTTGCGTAGGTCTACCAGAGCTAGGTATCCTGTGGATAGGCTGAAATATGATGGATTTACAGCCATCCACTATGCATATATGGTCAAAGTGATACAGGAACTAGAACCCACTTCTTTTGAGAAAGCCATGGGAAAAGAAAAATGGGAGAAAGCCATGGATGAAGAAATGGATGCCTTGGAAGCAAATGCTACATGGGAGTTGGTACCTTTGCCTAAAGGTAAGAATGCAATTGGCTGTAAGTGGGTTTATAAGGTGAAGCACAATGCAGATGGTTCTGTGAACAGATACAAGACAAGATTAGTAGTCAAGGGGTATGCACAAACATATGGCATTGATTATGAAGAAACATTCAGTCCGGTTGCAAGGATGGCAACCGTAAGAGCAGTCATTGCTATGGCTGCATCAAAGGAATGGTCTTTACATCAGATGGATGTAAAGAATGCCTTCTTGCATGGTGATTTGCAAGAAGAGGTCTATATGGAGCAGCCACCAGGTTATGTGCATGCTGTTCATCCTGAGTTTGTTTGCAGGTTGAAGAAAGCCTTGTATGGCTTGAAGCAAGCACCTAGAGCATGGTCTGACAAGATAGGACAATATCTTGTCACTATTGGCTTTCAGATTTCCAAGGCAGATTTCTCACTTTATGTGAGAAAAACAGAGAAAGGTATTATGCTACTTGTCATTTATGTTGATGATTTGATTATGACAGGTGACAGTGATGAAGATATCCTTCATGTGAAAATGCTATTGAAGCAGAAGTTTGAGATGAAGTATTTGGGAGAGCTGCGTTATTTCTTGGGCATTGAGGTGATTAGATCACCAAGTGGGATACAGCTCTTGCAGAGGCAGTATGGATTGGACATGCTGTCCAAATATGGGATGACAGGCTGTAAGCCTATTTCAGTTCCTTTGGAGCAGAATGTGAAGTTGAGCACAGATGCAGGTGAGCTTCTGGAAGACCTACTATGTACAGATGCATAGTAGGAAGTTTGATTTATATGACTATTACCAGGCCAGATTTGAGCTATGCTATTGGATTGGTAAGTCAGTTTATGCAGGATCCAAGGAAACCACATTTGGATGCGGCTAGATGCATACTCAGATATGTGAAGTCCACATTGCAATATGGACTATTTTATGAGACTGGGGTTCAGATTGGATATGTGTTCTCTTTTGGAAGTGCTGCAGTCACTTGGAGCAGCAAGAAACAGCCTACAGTTGCCTTGTCGAGCACAGAGGCTGAGTACAGGGGTGCAGCAATGGCTGCACGTGAGGTAGCTTGGTTGCATAAGCTACTTTATGATATGCATCAGCCTACAGATGGGCCAGTTGTCATTTATTGTGACAACATGAGTAGTATACACTTGGCAAATAACCCAGTCTATCATGCTAGAACAAAGCACATTGAGGTGCATCATCACTATGTGCGGAAGAGGGTTTTACTAGGCCTTATTGATCTAGTTTATGTCAGCACAGAGGATCAGGTAGCTGACATATTCACGAAGGCATTGGGCGCAGAGAAGCTGCGCAAGTTCAGAGACCTGCTTGGTGTGCAGGATTTGGGATTGAGCTCGAGGGGGAGTGTTGAGATATCGAGCTCCACTTGTGATATGCCAGGGTGACCGTTGTGCATTTATGTCACCGACTTGTCAGTTGCAGATGCGGTTGGTACACCGCCCATGAATAATAGCTAGATGACAGCTATCCTTATCTACTCTAGTTCGTGGCTCAGTTAGTATGCCACCTTAGTTAGTCGAGTTTGGTTTGAGACCCATATATAGGGTTCTTCTATTTCTATGTACTAGAGTTCTTTTGGCTTACACAACTAAGAAGAGGAAAACTGTTTTCAGCCTCCACCTTTGTGTGTATTCCCCCATTGTGCAAGCAAGAAAGCTACAAATGAGACTCCTTCCTTCTCTCCCACAATCTTGACACGTCCAATGCGTGTACTGTGGTGGAAACCACTTGCCGGCCGAGTGTCAAGACCCTAGGTCAAGACCTTGTGCTAACTGCGGTAGGTTCGATCATGATGTCGCGGATTGTAGATTACCAAGAAGACTTCCATACTCACAACCCTACGGCCAGCCTTACCTAGCGAACATGCCGTATCAATTCTTCGGAAGGGGAGCCCCATTGGCTCTTCCCGCGCCTAACGATATGAAACTAGCTGTCCCTAGAATGGACATATATCCTACAGGCATTCCTAGACCGCCTGGTCCTTACATGACCCACCCATCGAGCGATGCTCCAGTACACTACGTGGAGGAGCCGAATGATGAAGAGACCTACATATACCCTTACATCTCGCACGACGACAAGGGCAACGCGGTCCTCATGGATTATTGACCCGTGCCGGTGATGGCGTTAGGATGAGGATGAGGTAGAGGCCTAGGAGGGCAGCTGCAGGATCCAGTCACTTGTTGGACTTGTGGTCACCCGGGCCATGTCTCATCACGCTGCCCTGAAAGAGAGCAGCAAAACAGAGACAAGGCTGACCAAAGATGCGCAGAGTGCGGGATCACCCATCTTTTCGTAGATTGCCCAAGGCGAAAGCCATCCTCTAGCTCAGCCAATGTACCATTTGTCCCATTGGGACTGTTTGGTGTCGAAAACCTTGATGGGGAGGCCACGCCTATCCCATTGCGGGTCATGACCCGAGCCCAAACGAAGCAGGCCGACATCTCTCGGCCAGGGCCTAGCAACATTGATGCAGCCTCGATAGGGAAGAAAAGCTGCAAGCGGAAAAAGAAGAGATCGGAAGCTAAAGTCGCACTAAAAACCGAGAGTGCTACGACTCTACCTATGGGAAAGAAGGTTTCAGACGCAGAGGCAGAGACTTCAGCCCCTAAGACGGCCAAAAAGGGAAGCGCTAAGGTGGGGGAATACCCGCATCTGAAGCAACAATTAGAGGCCATAGAAAAGGTGAAGTAATGGGTGAAGGAGGCTCAAGAGCATCTCAAAGACGCTGAGCCCATCATAGAGGACGAGATCGATGATCTCTCCAGCGTAAGCACGCCAATATCACCACCTCAACCTAAGTCGGCAGAAGCAACTGCGCCACAAGTAGTGCCGCTAAGACCAAGCCTAGACGTGACAGAGCCGCAGATCAGCCGCGCCCATTGGCCCGGACAATCTAGGTTAGGGGAAGGACGAGTAACTAACGATCTCCTGACCATGCTAGTGACCACCCCTGTAACACTTAGCTTGGGAGATCTACTTAAGCAGCATCCTACCCTATGGCAAGATCTTAAGTAGTGGGTCGAAGGATCACAAGAGCAGGTCACGGCAGACCCTCAAGACAAGGATGCATAAACGCAATTGCCAAGTTTGACGCTGCACTCCATGCCTAAATCCTTGCACATCAATGCCTTTTGGGAAGGCTCTGAGATGCACGCAGTCTTGCCGGTCCTAGCCCTGGGTGACACAACAAGAAAGGGAATCGTAGACAAAGGAGCTAGGGTTAGTGTGCTTAGCCACGCAGTGCTTCAGACTTGGGGAAACCCGCCTGTCAAAGCTGCTAGGTTTAATGTCACGCTAGCAAACAGTATGAGAGTAAAGCCATTCGGGGTACTAAAGAATTGGCTAGTGAAGATAGCATGTGTCCAGTTCTCTGTCGACTTTATAGTCATGAAGGGAGTGGACTACGATGTCCTATTAGGCCGACCCTGGATGCGCAATGCTAGAGTCATCGAAGATTGGGGTAACGGCTTGATTTTCCTTGGCAATAGAACGGATGCCGTAAGAATAGAGATGGACACTTGGAAGACCTCACCAGTCGACCTAGACGCCATCTCTGCTATGCTCAAGGGAAACACTCAGGTCAAGAAGACCTATGGGCCCTTGACCAAGTATATCCCATGCCTAGAGGATGAGTGGGATTGGATGCACATTCTCGCTACAATCGACCTGCCATTCTCAGACCATGAGGCATACGAGCAAGCCATCAAAACGATCGGCAAGACCAATGAAGCACTCTCTACACCAGTCTGCATGATGGCAGCAAGCCGTCGGGGAAAACCTAAGCATGTCACCTTCCACGTACCTTCCAACAAAAGGGAACTCCAGGGGATACTGGAATACCTAACGAACCAGCTAGCTGGCAACCTAGCTGCAATTTTCAAACCACTCCAGGATCTCTTAGAGGAATCCACGTTGCAATGGACCGGGGTGCACGATTTGAACCTCATGTATAATTGGGCCCTAGTTCTTAACCAACGACACGAGGCATACCAAGCCCTAGGAGATGACGAGCAGTCGGATGACAAAGATTCCAGCGACGAATACAAAGACTGCCAATCCTTCAGTGATGAGAGCGAGGGTGAAGTAGATGCCATAGAATACGACACTGAAGGATGAGAAATTGAGCAGATACGAGCAGACACCAAGCCGCAGAAAAGGCAGGCCCTTAGAGTAGAGCGAGGAGTCATGCGCATGGAATGTGATCGCGGTTGGTTGGAATGCATAGGAGCCATAGACCTTGAGCAAGCAGGCCTAGCCCAGCCAGGAACGACATCAATACTTAGGACCGAATCGCCATCTGAACTGCGGCCACCAGGGGAGACCACCTCTTCTAGCGACGATGGAGGGTTTGACTCTGGATCGGAAGTTACTTCGGATAGTGATCCAGAGATCCCTAAGCCGCCCATGACTAGACGCACCAAGGGGACCTACCTGTCCACCTAAGGCGTAGACGGTTAAGGTAGGAAAAGGCAAAGCAACCCAGGGATACACGATCAGAAGAACAGCGAAAGTCACAGGACCTCCCTAAACGCTTCACAAAATTCAAAAAAATGGGATAGGATAGTAGTTCTGTTAGGTGCCAAATGTCAAGGGTAGACGAGTGAACCAATCGAAGGACCAGCCAAGGTCAAGGAGGTAGACCTAGCCCAGGAAGGGGAAACACCCCGACCAGTATTCATTGCCGATGACTTGACTGGTGAAGAAGAAACAAGTCTTGTCGCTCTCTTGCGAGAGTATATAGACGTGTTTGCATGGTCCTTAGAAGAGCTACAGGGGGTAGATCTGAGTGTTGTGACTCACAACATACCCATGACGTCGGACGAGACGCCGGTCAAGCAGTGACCGTACCCTATGAATCCAAAACATGCTCATGCTGTCAAAGAGGAAATTGACAAGCTGATGAGAGCTGGATTCATTTACGAAATTGAGCACACAGACTGGGTATCACCCATAATCATTGTGATGAAGAAAAACTGAAAAATCCGAGTGTGCGTCAATTACAAGAAAGTGAACGCTGCTACAAAGAGAGACAACTATCCATTGCCGTACACCGAGCACATGCTTGAGAGGGTGGCAGGCAAGGAAGCCTACAATTTTTTGGATGGCTTCTCAGGATACAACTAGTTGCAAGTGCATCCTGCAGACAGGCACAAGACTGCTTTTGCCACTGAGTGGGGCGTCTTTGCATACATAGTCATGTCCTTCGGGTTGACCAATGCCCCCGCCACTTTTCAACGTCTCATGTGCACTATCTATAAGGACATGCTTCGCAAGGAGTTAGAAGTCTTTGTCGATGACCTATGTGTCCATTCGACCTTGATCGAACAACTAGACAGACTCCGCACAGTCTTTGAACGGTGTCGCCTATATCGTCTCTCCTTGAACCCCTTGAAGTGTCAATTTTGGGTAAAGTACGGATGCATCTTAGGACACATGGTGTCGAAGAATGGCATTACCACTGACTTCTCGAAGGTCAGGGTTATTGTTGACCTTCCACCCCCAACTAATTACAAGGGAGTTCAATGCTTCTTAGGCCATAGAGGATACTATCGGCAGTTTGTACTGAACTATGCGCTGATCGCCAGACCATTGTACAAGCTGCTGATTGTCTTCGAGTGGACCACGGCATGCCAACGAGCATACGAAGAATTGAAAAAGGCTCTAACAACAGCACCAGTTCTACGAGCCCCAGATTGGACCATTACCTTCCACATGCACATCGATGCTTCTAAGTTTGCCGTGGGGGCAGTGTTGGGCCAACCTAATGAGCACAACTTAGATTATCCAGTGAGCTTTGCTAGCAGACAACTCACTGAGACGGAGATGAACTACTCGACAACAGAAAGAGAGGAATTAGCCATGGTGTTCGCTGTGAAGAAATTCCGGCATTATCTATTGACACACCCTTCATCTTTTTTGTGGACCATCAAGCCCTGCTCTATTTAGTGAACAAACTTTGTGCTACAAGGCGCATAGCTCGATGGCTCCTCTTGCTCCTAGAGTTCGATTTCTCCATGGTAGTAGGAAGGGGAAAACAACATTACATGGCTGATCACATGTCACGCATTCCCACAGGAGAAGCCGCTAGACAAGGCATCGTTGACGAGTTACCTGACGCCCACTTATTCCACCTGTCCAGTGAGAGCGATTTATTTAAGGCTGATCTAACGCCATATTGGGCGGACGATGTCGTTCAAGTGCTCGAGCACGGACTACCTGAGTGACCAATAGAAAAAGCCCGACTCAGGTGCTTGATCCTGAAGATTCAGCCCTACCAGCTGATTGCAGACCAACTCTATAGGCTGGGACAAGATGGATTGCTGCGTAGATGCGTGTGTGAGCATGAGATGCATGATGTGCTCTCAGAGGCGCAAACGGCATCGCAGGAGGACACTTTAGTGGAGACACAACAGCATGGAAGGTGCTACAGTCTCAACTACGGTGGCCCACCCTTTTCCGCGACGCCAAGCGATTCGTCAAGCATTGTGATGAGTGCCACAACGGACAAAAGTCTCGATTCACAAAGATCAAATGGAGCTGACCCCAATTATTGCTCGCCAACCCTTCGAAAAATGGGGAATCGACTTCATAGGGCCCATCAGTCCTGCAGCGCAATACTCACAAGCCAAGTACATCGTTGTGGCCACGGATTATCTCACAAAATGGGTAGAGGCAAGAGCCACACAAAAAAACGATGCTAGGACGACTGCCAAGTTCTTATGGGAGCAAGTGATCTCGCGCTTTGGTTGCTCCATCGAATTGGTTAGCGACCAAGGCACACAGTTCATCAATGAAGTGATAGCACATCTCCTATCCACCTTTCTCATTATCCATCGCAAATCCTCACCATACTACCCTCAGGCGAATGGCCAGGCAGAATCAACTAACAAGATTCTTATCAATGTCCTAACTAAAGTAGTCTCAGCCTCACGCAGCGACTGGGACAACAAGCTGATGGCAGCCTTATGGGCCTACCGCACAGCTTATAAAATAGCTGTCGGGAAAACCCCCTTTAGGCTGACCTCTGGAACTGAGGCAATTCTACCGTTAGAATTCTTCATTCCTAGCCTGAGAATAGCACTTCAAGAATGATGGGAAGGGAAGGAGACATGGACGCAACGCTTGGTCGAGCTGGAATGCCTATCAGAAACTCATCTTCTAGCGACCCACACACTGATTTGTGAGAAAGCCCGATGCAAAAGCTAGTTCAACAAGCATGTCAAGCAGTGCGAATTCGAATAGGGTGACTTAGTGCTCCTTTACTCAGTTAAGGGGCATAAGCAAAAAATGAAATTCAGAGGTCTCGGACCTTCAAGGTTCGTGTGATCAGTCAAACCGGCAATGTCGAGCTTGAGACACTAGACGGTGAGGGAATAGGTTTCTTCAATGGCAGTCATATCAAGAAGTACTACCCTCCCACACATCCTTGGCACGAGCCACCATTGTTAGACCCACCGGTCAAAGTACGGGTAGCTACAATCACCAAAAGCAACGAAGAGGATGAGGAAGCCGTAGAACCCGCTTACCTCTGTGTCACGGTCACTACCAAGCAAACATGCGCGTTCGATGCCTTGATCGACGAGGGAGCAGACTTCAATGTCTTAACCCACAATCATTGGATCCAACTTGGCAAACCACTACTTCAACCCACAACTGCCAAATTAAACCCATATGGGGCTCAATCATACGCACTTCTAGGTAAGTGCAGAGTCGTCGTTTCTATCAAGTCAGAGACTGTTCCAATGCTCTTTTACGTATTGCCAAGTGCTACAGACACAAGCACGGAGTCACTGCTAGGGAAAACCTTCAAAAAGCAAACTCACTACAATGTTGATTATGAGTCGCAGCACATCCACCTAGCAATAGGCAACGTGCGCATTGTGACAACTTTCAGCAAGGGCTGCGCGACACCATCACCGTCCGCAAAGCCACCGGTAGAAACATCCATCGACAAGACTAAGGAGGGGAGTAATGCGCGGCTGCCACTCCCTGACTTTCATAAACCGCAGCCCGCAGCGACCAAAGCGAAGGCCCAACAGCCTCGCTTCCAATGGGTGTCTAAATAGCTGCAACAACCGCCTAGGAGTCAACATGCCTATCCTCATAAGACCCAGAACTCTAAACCTAGGAGGCCAAGATGCAATCACAGGAAATGCCGCGTGATCAAGCAAAGATGGGTCCCTAAAGCCCTCTTGCATGCGCACGAAGGGCACTATTCATATGCCACCCTCAAGCTTGATCAACCCACGTCCCCCAATGCCTCAAAACCATAGGCCGCAGTGCTCTCCAGAGCCCCACCAGCCATCCGGCTCATCTACGCTTCGGCCCAAGAGAGTCGCACAAACCTATCGGCCCAAGCAATAGCCACCGTCACAGGCAGCATCACCCGGCCAAGTCAAGCCGACTCTCCACGGCAAAACTGACTGCAGCAGCCCATCCGTTGTGGCTGACCATAATCCACCCATATTCCAAACAGCCCAACTGCAGGCTCAAGGAAACTCCCAACCGCAACTATGTATTGTCAAGGCCTCTAGTTCTAGTAAACCTCAACCGCCCGTCGGCCTTACGCCCTCCTATGAACGAAAATCCTTTCTAGCGCTAGCCACTGACCTTGCTGAGGACACCGGGGATGACGTGGTGGAGTGCATTAAACGACTCGATGCCACCTTCGTGTCGCTAGCCCTCAGCTATGACCGCTTGGACTTGGATCTATTAGAAGAACCCTTTGCAACGGAAGTGCGCAATATGCCTTGCTCTTGGGAGACTTTTGAATTCGCATTTGCAAAAGCTTCTTGCTCTGCTGCTGCTGAGTTGCTCAGCAGCGAGATCTCCAAAGAGCAAGCCATTAAACAACGTCTCATCACATCCTATGATCAGTGAACCACTTCTGCTAATCACTGATCAGGAAATCACCGAGTTATCCAAGCTCGTTGATACAAACTCCACGTTTTTGAAGCATTGGTACACTCTTAGGCTGCAATGGGAAATTGAGGGGTGCCGCATAATGACCAACGCTGAGCAGTGCCACACAATCAAAATAGCAGAGTACGACCCCACCTACGTCGCGCCAACCTCGTATCGAGTATTAACCACTGTTCGTGGCCAAACCATGGAAGAGCACATCAAGGGGCATCCCTACCTTGACCGCCTCTTAATAGAGGAAGAGCTCCACATTGCAAGTCGGGTCGATTCTGGCGATCTCCTAACTGATGTTCTGACATACATCATGCACGTCGGTATCCGCCCATTCGAATTAGATAGGGAAGCTCAGCTAGAGTATAACCCCAACTTCTATGCTTGGCTTCTACACAAATAGACCAATGCCCTTTATGCTGAATGCCCTTGTCCTCTCAACCTCCAATCCTGGGACGGATTCTTCTCTTTCCAAAGGGGGAGGGGGTAAGGTGGAATTTAAAAAGTAAACCAAGTATAAAATGTCAATAAAATTTGAAATTCAATGGTAATATGTAATTGTAAAAGTCTGAAAAGAAAAGTTAAGGCTATACTCAGTAAAATCTGCTACGCTTTTCTTCTTTCAGCAAGTTATTGGTCAAAAAGCACTAATAGTGGAAACGGCCGAACTTGCAGGTAGCGATCATGGCAAGCCAGGACAAAGCGGGCAAGCTCCCCTTCTCGGAGGAGGAGCAAGCGAAGTACGGCCTCACGGTGGAGACAAGAGCCTTCAACCAGTTGAAGTTCTGTCACATCTGCAACCTTGAAGACGTGGCCATCGAAGAGCCGGCAGTGTGCCAGATCATAGATCAGTGCCATCTGCAGAAATACCTAGACGCAGTGGGCCAGAGGGTGGACTACACCCAGTGCGCCGACTTCTTGCACACCTTTAATAGAAATAGAGGCACCATCACAGTGCACAAGAATGAAGCCACCAGGCAAGTACAAATCGAACTGACCCCGAAGTTGGTGGAAAGGGCACTAGCGCTACCGAATAAGGTAGAAAGAAAGCCGAAGAGGGACGTCTATGCCATGTTGTGAATGGACAAGGTGAAGGTCCGTACCAATGATGGGATTAGCTTGGCAGACATCCCAAACCCAGAAATCCAGCTGCAAGCAAAAATGGTGCACGCCTTGTTCTCAAGCCAGAGGTACAACAACATAATGAGCCGGATCAACGTACCTCTGCTCGACAGCATTGTGGCACAATCGTTGGACGAGGTGAACCTTAATGGGTTTGTGAGGAGAATCATAGAGGCTTCGGCTAAGGCCCTAGCAACAGGAGGAAGAGCCCGATCATCCCATCGTCTCGATCAGCCCGCAAGGCATCATCCTCCAAAGCTGCAACCATAGGGTTTGGAGGCATCCTTACGGCCATAATCCAAGAAGCACTAGGGCGAGGACGGGAAGAAGAAGACAAGAAGGGAGGCGACGAAGGAAGTGACGAGTCATCGTCACAATCCCCACCTCACACAGAAGAGCAGTGTAGGTCTTTAGATGAAACGGAGACTGACGAAGACGAAGAGGGAGAGTCCGAGGGCAGCCCATAGAGGCACGCAGAACAACGAACAAAAGCCCTGCATGGAAAGAGGGAAGAGGAGCACAAGAAAAAAGAAAATGAAGATCTGGAGAGGGCTCAAAGGGAGTCGGTCAGGAATGAGGAGGAGAGAAAAAAGAAGATTGAAGAGGAGCTGAGAAGGAAGGAAGAGGAAGAAATAGCACTGGCCACCCGTCGCTCCATTGAGGAGCAGCACAAAAGAGACGAGGAAGGCGCAGAGAGCCCACACCAAACAGAGGCACCTGGTTCCAGTACCAGTGTGTCGGAAATCACTCCCCCGCCCCCGGAAAAGGGAAAAGGCAAAGAACTGATGATGCCAACTCCCCCCCTCTTCATACCTTCCATGCCAGCCACTCTCATCATGACAACACCCACTGCCACCGCCACCCAAGGCTCCACCCCAAAAGTTGATGAGAGCAATGTGGTCACTTGGCTGCAATTCCTGGTGGAACGGGAGTTGGCAAGAGAAGCGGGCGTGGCCACCCCAGCGACAGGAGTCAAAAGGACAGCCACGACTGATATGGAGCCAAGGCCGAAGCTAAAGAGGCAGAAAACAGAAGCCGCTGTCACCACCGCCACCATGTCCCATCCCCCACCTCCAATAGGCTAATACGATGAATATGTTAAGGAGCTGCTCTCGCAGCTAGAAAGGGCCAAGGAAGAAAGGAGAACAGCCATGGAGGAGCTGGCAACAGAGCGAGAATCATGAGCCGCTCTCCAGCTGGAGAAAACAAAGCAGATAACAAAATACCAAAGGGAGATTGATGCGCTCAGGGAGGAAGCCAGCAACAATAAGGAGGCAGAAGAATCAAAAGCCCTGAAGGAACGTGACACTGCTTGGGAAGGAAGAAGAAAAATCTTGATGGAGCGCCTCAACGGAGAGAGAGAGAGACCAATGCTCACCTGCGGTGCAAGAATGACCAGCTCTCTGCAGTCAACCTGGAAGCGCCCTCTCTAGACACGGCCCAATTGATGAACATGATGCAGGTACTTGTCAGTAAAGTGGTTGAAATTGTACCAAAAGTTGGAGCAAAAAGGCCCGTTGCCGTAGATGCCGAGTCTAGGCAAGATCCAAAACGACAGAAGCTAGAGGCATCAACCACTACAGCCCCTAATGGTATAGCAGGCTGACCCAAAAAAGGTGCAATGTGTTAAAGATTGGCCCACTTCTTCCACCATCACTTCTTTGCGTTTCTTCCTTGTTCTCTCTTCATTCTTCAAACGCTTCATTAAGCACTATGCCACCATTGCAGCACCTTTGACTGATCACTTAAAAAAAGAGTCATTCTTTTGGGATGCCACTACGGATCATAGCTTCAAATAGTTAAAGGACGCGCTTACTTCAGCCCCCATCCTTGTTTGTCCTGACTTCTCTAAGCTATTTACCATTCATTGTGATGCCAGTGGCCGGGGTATTGGTGCAGTATTGTTGCAAGAGCATGGTGTGATTGCATTTGAAAGCCGCAAGCTTGATGAGAAGGAGATGCAAATGAATGTATATGACCAAGAGATGTTGGTCATCCTCCATGCCATCAAGAAATGGCACCACTATTTGTATGGCAGCCGCTTCCAAGTGAAAAGCGATCATTGAGTCCTCCAATACTTCTTGACTCAGTCTACTTTGACTCCTAAGCAAAGGTGATGGGTGGCAACCTTATAGAACTATGACTTTGACATTTCACACATGTGGGGCAAGGATAATATTGTGACTGATTCTCTCTCTCGAATGTGGGCATGCAGAGTGTCCTCTATCTCAGAATTGCACAGTGATTGGGTTGAAGAGCTCCAAGAGGCTTACTTGTTAGATGATCATTTCACCCACACATTTCAGAAATTATAGCATGGGGTCATGGCTGAAAACTCCCAATATCAGCTCAAGCATTGCCTTATTTGGTCCCATGGCAAGATTGTCATCCCGCACACTTCCCCCTTCATGCAGAAGATCATGGAAGAAATGCATTCTTGCCCCACTACCGGTCACTTGGGTGTTTTCAAAACATATGACAAGATTGCCAAGAGCTTTCATTGGAAAGGCTTATGGAGGGACATCAAGGACTTTGTGACTAAATGTGTTCCATGCCAATAGAACAAGGATAGTACACTCAAGCCTGCTGGCCTCTTGTAGCCTCTCCCTATCCTTGAAGGGAAATGGACTCACATCACAATGGACTTTATCACTGGCCTTCCTGCGACTAAGAAAGGGTGGAACAGTATCTATGTGTAGTTGATTGCCTCACCAAAGCTACCCACTTTATCCCCACTAAGATCCAATATACTACCTCTCAGGTGGCCACTCTGTTTATGGAAAATGTCTTCAAGTTGCATTGCTTACCACAAGTCATAGTACATGATCGGGATGCAAAGTTAATGAGAAACTTCTGGTAGACAATTTTCACCTCCATGGGGACCAAGCTTGCTCCATCCACTGCGTACCACCCTAAGACTGATGGCCAAACTAAGAGAGTGAACAAATGGCCTGAGACATATTTGAGGCACTTTTGCCATGATGTACAACACAGTTGGGATACGTGGCTTCACTTGGCTGAGTTTGCATATAATAACTCCACACACTCTAGCATTAGAGTTTCCCCTTTTGAGGCCTTATACGGGTATAAGGTTCCCCTTCCTACAGTCTTGTTTACTGATAAGATCAACCCTCATAGTCAAGCTGAATTGGATCACATATAAGCTTTACTTCAGCAATGCAAAATGAATCTTCAGAAGGCCCAAACACACATGGAACTTTATGCTGATGAAAAACGAAGGCACTTGGAATTCCAAGAGGGGGAATTGGTCCTTTTGAAAGTGCCTAAGTCCCGCTGCTCAACTCTCAAAGAGGGCAGCAGTAACAAGCTAGCCCATCACTTCTATGGCCCATACCAAATCCTGAAGAGAGTTGGCAACTTGGCCTACTGCTTAGAACTCCCCCCTACCACCAAAATCCACAATGTGTTTCATGTCAATCAACTGAAACCCTTTGTAGGCTCCTCAGTGGACTATGTGGAAGAACTTCCCCCCATAGATGAAGAGGGCATCACTCAATATGCCCGTGAAGCAATCATTGGGTAGTGAGATAAGCACTTACGATCCCGATCCATCAAAGAATACCTCATCAAATGGCAAGGCCTACCCTTGGAAGAAGCCTCTTGGAACCCAACAACCATCCTCAATGAATTTCCCTACCTCTCTGAGCCCCAACGGCTGGAAGACTAGCCGATCATGCCCCAAATTGCCCACCCTCTGCCCATAGAATGCACACTATTTTAGAACAGTTTTGTACTTACTCAAATCACATGCATGTGCATTCTACATAGGCTGAAAGTACTCGTCATAAGCTCTGTTTTGACATATGGTGCGCCCCATTTGGAGCCGCCTATCAAAATTTATGACCTGTTTACTTTAGCAGACCGGTTCCAGACTACATGCTATCCCTAGTCTCTCCACACCTAATCTTCATTGTCAAAGGGCTCTCAGTAGTACTCTATAACCCTCCCTTAGCCCACCCTTCACTCCCCTCTATTTCTCCTTGTTTTTGAGGGCAAAAACCTTTCGAGTGGGGATGGATTGTAACAAGCGGGATACACACCAACACATCCTATGGTTCTGAGAAACTTATGGGCATGTTGTCTGGGGGCCACCTTTTTAGTATTCAAAAAATGGGAATTGGGAGATTCCCAAGCTCACTAATATTGTTAGCATGCAAGTGTACCAAATTGTTGGTGCACTTGATTTTGTGCCTACCCTATGTGTACTAATGTGGGATGCATTTAAGCATGTGTGTGGTAGGGTTATGGGGTGCTTAAGCACAAGGTGTTCCTAGGCAGGTGTCTAGTGCAATAATGCAACTAGTGTGTTGAATTCACACACATGTCCTAGTGTGCATGTGAGTATGTGTGAGGGTAGATGGGGTACACTAGGTTCACTATGTGTAACTTTGTTGAAACAAGTTTGCTACGTTGGGGGGCTGAAACCTCTATCTCAAAAGAAGTAATAAACACTACCAAGAGTAATGATTCCACATGTACAAGAGATAATAGTTGGATCTTCTAGTTGTTAACAAGATATTTTAGGAGCCATTGCCAATGGCCAGAGATAGAGGATCACAACTAGATCTTCTGTCTGTCAATGAAACATTTCACAATCCATTGCCATCAACCAAATAGGACATCAATTTTTCATACTCCTTGAGTGTAGATGTTGCCTATATTAATCAAAACTTTTCTAATCAAGTACTTGTAAGAGATAGAATTAAAGTGAGATTTGAAGAGGCTAACCCTTTTACTTCAAAAGGGAAGGAAGTTGCATTTGTAGCATATCACATACTACTAACGCTCTATCTTGCCACCTCCTTTAGTAACCCTCTTTGATGTCCCTAGGTTCCTATCATCTCTTTTTATTTTATCTCCCACTTTTTAGATGTATTTATGACAATGATATAATGTAGTTGTGTGAGTGACTAGGATGCGCATACATGTATAAGGTGTAGTGGATGTATGTGCATGCACAATGCATGGTGGAGTGCTTTACAGATGCAATGTGTATGTGAATGAATGCTTACATGTAATGTGTGCACCTATGGTGCTATCAGTGCATGCATAATGAAGTGTCATGGATGGACACATGTGAATGGTTGCATGTAGGGTGTGGATGCATGCATGCATCTATGGATGCACATGGTAGGAAAATGCACAATGGTGTGGAGGTGGGCACACATGTAGATGTACTAGGGTAAATGGATGCACATGGGTGCCTATAATATGGATGGGATGTACAAATGCACACATGGATGCATAGTGCACATATGTGCTATGTGTAGTTGGATGCACTGTGTGCAATCAAATGCACATGGATGCACTATGTGTGGTCAACACACAGACACACACGAATGTGATGCAAACTATGGATGCCTACATGGATATATGGATTCAAGAGTGTATGTATGAGTATCAATGGATGTACTACAATGTAAGTGGATGCACACGTAGATGCATTGTGTGCAGTTGGATGCACATGAATGCACTACGTGCAATTGGATACACTATGTGCATAGATGGATGCACTATGGTGAAATGGATGCTCTAAGATATGCGGATGGGCATGACAATGTGTATATAGTCACCACTTTCAGCAAAGGCGTGCACGACTCCTTCAAAGTCTACAAAGCCACCAGTAGAGAAACCCACCATCAAGTCGTGGCCTATCATAACCCGCCAAACCTCAAGACGAGTGAATACTAGAGCCAAAGTTGAGGCCTATAAACCAAGGCTTCAATGGATGCCTAAACATCAAAACCCTCCCCCAAGGAGCCCACATCCTTGGCTCTACAAAGCTAACAACCCACACTCAAAACCTAGGAGGCCAAGACAAACCCATAGATATCGACGTATAGTCAAGCTGCTGCGATGGGTTCCCAAGATCTTATTACAAGCGCAAGGCTCTACTATGAGGGTAACACCTAGATCTGGGTACCTAAAGCCAAAATGCCCAAAGGCCCTACTCAAATGCCACCCTCAAGCTTGACCACACAAACCATCAAAATAGATCAAGCACTCAGGCAACAAGAAACTCACGCTGCTAAATCTAGAGAACCTCCGAAGCCCAGTCACATAGAATCTAAGACAATCTATAGGCCTAAACTGCGGCCCGCTACCAACAAAATGTCTCAACTTGGGCTTACTAGTGCCCTTCAAACCTCAGAAGCACCCTTAGCAGTCGTAGCCCCACAACTTATGCCCATAACCACAGAAGAAACTATAGCCACAACAATCAACTGTTGAACTCTCTAGCTCATCAATCAACACCTGTAAGCCTTACCTTAGATGCTTAGATGCCACTTTTTGGTCACTTGCTAAAATGTGTGACCTTTTGGACTTAGATCTTTTGGAAGATCCTTTCGCAACAACAGAGGTGCATACGCTAGCTTGCTCATGGGAAGAATCCAAATTTGTATTCCTTAAGGCTGTCAAAGTAGTTGAGGAGTTAATCACCACCAAGGTTTCTTGCGGAGCAAGCATGGAAATGATGCCTCATCACATCATTGGCAAGCGCACTGCATATGCCATCGATCAAGAAATTGAAAAGTTGAAGCATCTCACTGACAACGACTCTTCTTTCTTGAGGAAATGGTATGCTCTCCAACTTCAATGGGAATTTGAGGGCTATCAAATCATGACTAATGCTGAAAACAGAGACATGCTATCAAAACCTTGGATTATGACCCCACTTATGTAGCTCCAACCTCCTATAGGGTTTTGACAACAATTCATAACAGACCCCTAGAAGAGCACCTCCTAACCCATTTGTTTCTAACTAAGAAGGAGTTACACATTGCTAGCCGAATCGACTCTGATGACTTCCTAACGGTGTCCTTACCTACACCACTCATCTAGGCATTCGACCTATCAACATGGACCACTATGCTAAAATGGAATATAATCCAAACTTCTATGCTTGGCTCATGCGGAATTGAAGCACCATGCATAAGTGCGTTGAATGCCCTTAACCTTAACCTCTAATCCTCAGAAGGATCCTTTTCATTCTCAAGGGGGGAGGGGATAAGATGAAATCAAAAGGTAAAATCAAATAATTTATGTGAATAAAACGCACAAGGAAAACTAAAAAGCCTCAGAGAATGTCTAAAATAGATGAAAATTTAATTTGTGAATTGAGGAAAAATGTCAAGAGGGGATTGCTTGAAGGAAAAGTATACTAATGGGCTTAAGCATCTCAAGTCAGCAAGCATGAAGTCTTTCCTTTTGTGAGTAATTCTTTCGAAAAGCACTAATGGTGAATATGGCTTCATGATAGACAATTATCATGGTATGCCAAGAAAGACTAGGAAATTGCCTTTCTCAAAAGAAGAATAGGCAAAATACGACATCTCTTAGTGGAGATGAGGGATTTTAATCGGTTCAAATTTTGGCATATCTTCAACCTAGAGGATGTAGCCATCGAAGAATGAGTCATGAGGCAGATTATTGAGTAGTGCAATATACAGAAATACATGGAAGCAGTGGGTCAAGGGGTTGATTACATCCGTTGCGCGGAGTTCTTATACAAACTTTTCACAAGAACCGCAGCACCATGACCGTGTGAGAGGGAGAAGAAACTCATCGGGTGCAGATTGAATTGACCCTGGAGTTGGTAGAAAGAGCATTGGGCTTGGCAAACAAAGTAGAGAGAAAGGTGAAGAGAGATGTTTTGAGATTCAAGCTCATTAGTCTTCTTTCAATTGTTTACCTTAGTTGAATAAGGTTAAGTCACACTGACTTAATTATGATTAGATCTAGGTCTATTGATCTTTTGTATGTGTGGAGTACACAGTTGACTTTGGATAATGATAGGGAGCATGTCTGATACCCTTCATGCTTGAGCCTTGTCCATCTCTCTCTCTCATTTTTAATATGGTATCAGAGCTTGAATGGCACCTTCTCTGATGATTTCCTATCGTATGTATTCATCTAAGCATGACAAGTTTTCTCAAGCAATCACATGCATGTACTTGAGCAATGGGTGTTCTTGATGTAACAACTCCAATTAGCACAGGGATTGAATCTTCATCAGCCCCACAGTTTCTCAAATCTGAGGAATGCTAGCAAGGTTTCGAAGTGTGTCGGGAAGACTAGCAATGGCAGAAGGCTTGGGATTGAAGGACTTGGATTCCTTCTCTAAGCATGAGCAAATTTGTTGCTAGGCTTGCTCAATGCATTAGTAACATCTCCTACAAGAGAACCACAAATATAATTTTTACTACTTCAAGGAGTGTGGTTTGCATTTTGTGTTCATCAGGTTTGATGGAGGACATGCTTGCATTATGTTGCAAAAGTGGGCATCTTGATTGTGCTCTGAGAGTTCTAGACTCTGCCCAATCTCCTGCAGTAGCAGAAACTTGAGGTTTTGCTCAATTTGTGAATGTTCGTGATGGGAGTGGTGCTACTCCTTTACATCTAGCTTCTCGATCCAGTCACCCAACAGTAGTTCCTTGTCTACTTCTAAACAAGGGGGTGCTTGTATGTGCAGTTACTATGAGATCGGGTGGTAGTGGCTGTGCGTTTGGGAGCACACACCTACACTTTGTAGCACGTGGTGGATCAATAGAATGTGTAAAGGAGCTTTTAGTTTGGGGTGCGGATCGAATGCAAAGAAATTCACAAGGCCACACTCCATTCTTCATAGCCATGAAGTACAACAATACAACTTGTGTAGCACTTTTTGAATCCACTTTCTGCTGAGCCTTGGTATGCTAGCCGTCTCCATGGAAGTTTATGAGTGACCTTGATTCGAAAGCTGAATGGTTACTAGAGGCTACTTTGGCGCATGCTAATGATGCCTGGGAAAAGAAAATATTTTTAGCTCGAGGTGACTCTGGTGCAGCTGATACTTCTGAAGAGTTGGATGGATCAGCTATTCAAGCAAAGAATGATGAAGAGGAGATAGAGTTATGCTGTATTTGTTTTGAGCATGCTTGCACGATTGAAGTTCAGGACTGTGGACATCAAATGTGTGCTAGCTGCACACTTGCTCTTTGTTGTCAGAACAAACCCAATCTACCATAGTAGGTAATATTTACAGGTGCACTGGCTACAAACCTATTGTTGATGCATGTAAAAGCTTTGTTGGAGACAATTTCTACAGATCATGTTTACCTTGTACAACAGGTCCTGAGTATTAACTTCAAGGATACAATTGGCATCCGAGAATACCATTTGAAGCTTGTATTTGTCTTAGTTTTGTAGCACTAATGAACGTATCAAGAAGGCTTGAAGCTCACTGAGTCTAGTGTGAAATGTACTGATTCTCTCTTATGCATTGATAGTGATTAATGGAAAACCATTGCTGATGAATGGAATACTTGTGGAGAGTATGATGACTCAGTAAAGCTCTTATGGATAGGTCAAAAATTCTATGACAAATATGAATGTATCTGAGCAATCAGTTGAAGGGAATATTGAGTATCTATTTCCTGCATGTATTGGATCTTTTGCAGTCATCATATCAGATTGGAATGCAAAGTTGTTGATGTATTGTAACTGCAATTGAATGGGAACAAAAGCCCATGTACTATCTAAAAAAGCAATAGTGGTTATTGCTAAAGTTTTACAGTAAAAATTGGTTGCACTACAAGTCACTAAAGTATATTTTTCTACTGGCATTTTGAGAAATTGACTGGTTTTGCAAAGCTTAAGACTTTGAGATGGCAAACACAGGAGAGAAGGATATTATCACTCAGATAGTTGGTGAGAAGCTAGAATACAACAATTTCATTCTATGGAAATTCAAGATGTCTAATTTCTTAATTGGAAGAAGCCATTGGGACCTAGTCACAGGTCTTGAAGATGAGCCCAAGCTACTGGGGGATAGACCTCCAACTGAGGATCAGTTAAAGGCACATAGGACTTGGTTGGAAAAGGCCAGCAAGGTCTTGCATTGATTGTCATTATGTGTGCCAGACACAAAAGCTATGCAAATTGCAAACTATACTTCCCCAAAAGCTACTTGCGACTTATTGATGAAGAATTATGGGCATGTCACTCATGCGAGAAAGACACAACTGAAGCAAAAATTCAGCCACATATCTAGGAATGAAAGGTCTATTGAAGACTATGTCAGTGAGATTAGATCCATTGCAAAACAACTAGGCTCAATTGGAGCTGAAGTTGAGGATGATGATTTGGTGGCTACTACCCTCCATATGGACTTGGATAGGAGTATAAGTAGTTTGATACTTCCATTTTAGTGCGTCAGGAGCAGCCTGACTTCGATGAACTTCTGGCACTTCTATTGCATGAAGAAGTAAAACTTGAACTTAAAACAAGTTTGAGTGGGTCTAAAAACAGCAGGGACAATGTCTTCTACTCCAATCAAAGGGGTAGAGGTGTAAGAGGAAGATCAAAATTTAGAGGAAGAGGTGCTGGAAATGCATATGTAGCCTATGGATAGCAAGCTACTGAATGTTAGAATAGGCAACCTCAAGCAAATAGACGTACCTCAAATGCTTGTGGAAGAGGGGGCTATTCAGCTAGAGGAAGAGGCACTTGCCAGCAGCCTCAAATGAGTAATGGACAGCAATCAAATGTAAATAAGGATTGTCATTATTGTGGCAAATATGAGCATGTAGCTAAGGATTGCTACAAGAAGCAGAATGATCAGAGAGCAAGAGGGAGGCAACATGGTAATTATGCTTATTCTAGTGGTATGCATGAAGATGATAGGTTGTTTGCAATGCAACATGTGAAGAAAGGGTCGCCTACAAGACAAAGAAGATGATGTTTGGTATATAGACTTAGGGGCATCTAACCACATGACTCCTCATGGAGAGTGGTTTGACACATTGGTATAAGGTTCTCATGGATATATTTACATAGGAAATGATACGCAGCATGACATTATGCATGAGGTACACCCTTGATGATGCATGGTGACAGGAAAAAGAGTCTCTATGGTGTGTTACATGTACCCTTCATAACCAAAAACTTGCTTTCTGTGGGACAATGGGCTGGAAAAAATCTACAAGTTAGATTCAATAGATTTGGATGCTACATTGAAGAGTATGGTCAAGGATGCAAACTCATTGCTAAAGGTAAAAGAAATGGCAGGATATTTACATTGGATACGAAAACTCCAACATTGAATGCTGCTATGTACTCACATGACAATGCTGCAATAAGGGACATTGAGATATGGCATAAAAGGATTGGTCATGTAAATCTTCAAAATCTAAATAATATGTAGCATAAGCAAGTTGTACTTGGACTCCCTAAGTTCAAGCATGTGGAATTGGGACATGTATGTTAGTCGTGTCAATTTGGGAAGCAATCAAGGCTTCCATTTATGAGGCATGTAAGCACTGCTACTAGACCATTACAGTTTGTACATTCTGATGTATGGGGACCCTCACAGAATGCATCTCTATGTGTCATTCATAGATGACTATGGGGACCCTCACAGAGTGCATCTCTTGGGGGATCACGTTACTATGTGTCATTCATAGATGACTATAGTAGGTACACATGATTGTATGTGCAGAAGCACAAGAGTAATGTCATGGATGCTTTTCAAGACTTCAAGAGACATGTGGAGAAAGAATTGGCTTACTACATCTCATGCTTGAGATCTGATAGTGGTGGAGAATATGTCTCCAAAGACTTCGATCACTTCTTGGTAGCCCATAGGATAAAAAGGCAATTGACATGTAGGTACACACCAAAACAAAATGGTATGGCAGAAAGGAAAAACATGGTAATCATGGAATTGGCAAGAGCCATGTTGAATGAGAAAAGCCTACCAAATGCATATTGGGCAGAGGCTATAATGACTGCAGTGTATGTCATGAATTGTACACCAACAACAGGTATACATGAGGTGACTCCTCATGAAAGGCTTTATGGGATAAAGCCAAACATTAGCCAACTTAAGGTTTTTGGATGCTTGGCATAAGTACATGTTCCAGATGAAAAGAGGAAGAAGCTTGATCCAAAGGCAGAAAAAGCCATCTTTATTAGGTATGCACAAGATAGGAAAGCGTATAAATGCTATAATCCTTCTACTCATGAGACATTGGTCTCAAGAGATGTGGTATTTGATGAGCTGAAATCATGGCATGAGAAGAAGATCACCTTGATCAATGATGATGATGCTTGTTAGGAGACTTATGTACATGCAAGTACAAATGAAGCAAAAATTTATGGGCCTTCTAAAGATGCTACTTTATCAGTTAGTCCTTGAACAAGTAGATGGAGGACTTCACCATCTTTGTCCAATGACACGGGTATGTCAATGAGGGGGAGAAATGTGGATAAAGGCAAAGGCAAACTTGATGAAGTTACAGGGCCACTCATTTGTGGTTATGATTCACCTAGCACTGATAGCTTGGATAGTGAGTTTGGTATTCCATTAGTTGTGACTCCTAGTGTGAGACATAGATACATACCACCTCATAGAAGAGGAGGGTCTCATATTGCACCTCAGTTGAGGAGATCAAAAAGAGTCAGGAAGCCTGTGGATAGGCTTACATACAGTGGCTACATAGTGAGGCACCATGCATATATGGGAAAAGTCACTAGCTTCTTCAAGGAACCCACAAAGTTTTCTAAAGCTATTTTGGATGATCATCGGTGTAAAGCAATGGATGAGGAATATTCAGCATTGGCTGAAAATGACACTTGGGATTTATTTGATTTTTCTGAAGGAAAAATGGCTATTGGTTGCAAATGGTTATACAAAGTGAAGTGCAAATCAAATGGCACATTGGAAAGATACAAGGCAAGAGTTGTGGCAAAAGGATATGCACAACAATATGGTCTTGATTATGAGGAGACATTCAAAATGGAAACCATGAGGATAGTGATCGCTTTGGCAGCATCTAGAGGATGGAGTATGTATCAGATGGATGTGAAGAATACTTTTCTCAATGATGATTTGGTTGAGGAAGTATACATGGATAAGCTTGAGGACTATGTACATCCAGATTTTCCTACACGTGTGTGTAGATTGAAGAAAGCATTATATGGGCTGAAGTAAGCACCTAGAGCTTGGAATGCTAAGATAAGTGCATGCTTATAGAAAATTGGTTTCACTATGGGCAAGGCTGATCATAGCCTATTTACAAAGAAAACAAGGGCTGGTTATGGGATATTAGTCATCTATGTGGATGATTTGATCATTACGCGTGATGATGTCACAAGAATTGGAGAGATCAAGGAAATGTTACATGCTAAATTTCAAGTCAAAGATTTGGGAGAACTGAAGTATTTCCTTGGGATTGAGGTTGTCTCTACACCTCATGGTACTTGGTTGTTGTGCAGAAGAAGTATGCATAGGACATGTTAATTAAGTATGGTATGTTGGATTGCAAGGCTTTGAGCACTCCATTGGAGAAAAATGTTAAGTCACTTGTAGATGTTGGACATGAGATTGAGAATGTCACTATGTAGAGACAAATGGTGGGTAGCCTCATTTACCTTACCATTACTAGATCGGATGTTAGTTATTCAGTTGAACTGATTAATCAATTCATGTAGAAGCCTATGAAGCCACACTTGGATGTAGTAAGGGAGGATCTTGAGATATGTGAAGGCTACATCAGATTATGGTCTATTCTATGAGTATGGTAAGCCCTTGGAGCTTACATGATATACAGATGCTAACTCAGCAGGAAGTACCTATGATAGGAGATCTACTGGTGGTTATGCATTTTCCCTTGGTAGTAGTATGGTCAGCTGGAGCAGTAAGAAGCAACCTATAGTTGCACTCTCTAGTACTGCTGAGGCAGAGTATAGAGTTTCTGTATTAACTGCATGTGAGGCAGCATGGCTCATGAAGCTTCTTGATGATCTGGGCATGCAGGAAGTCAGGCCTGTCACACTCTATTGTGACAACATGAGTAGTGTGCTCCTAGCCAGTAATCGTGTCTATCATGCTAGGACTAAGCACATTGAGGTACACTATCACTTTATCAGAGAAAAAGTGATTGCAGGTGACATTGATTTGGTCCATGTAAGGATAGAAGACCAAGTTGTAGATATCTTTACCAAGTCATTGGGTAAAGATAAGTTTGTGCATTTCAAAGCGCTACTTGGAGTAAAGTACCCCACTTGAGCTTGAGAGGGAGTGTTGAGATTCAAGCTCATTATTCTTCTGTCAATTTTTTACCTTAGTTAAATAAGGTTAAGTCACACTGACTTAACCATGATTAGATCTAGGTATGTTGATCTTTTGTATGCGTGGAGTACACAGTTGACTTTGGATAGTGTTGATGAAGAAATGGAATGACAGGGAGCATGTCTACTACCCTTCATGCCTGAGCCTTGTCCATATCTCTCTCTCATTTCTAATAAGATGTATATGCTATGCTGGGAATGGACAAGGTGAAGCTCCACACCAACAATGGCATTAGCTTGGTAGATATTCTAGATCCCAAAATTCAACTTTAGGCCAAGATGGTGTATGCATTGTTCTCTAGTTAGAGGTATAACACTATCATGAGCTGTATTAATGTCCCCTTGCTAGAGAGCATTGCATCATGATCACTGGATGAGGTGAACCTCAACGACTTTGTAAGAAAGACCATCGAGACCTTGGCAAAGACTCTGGTAATAAGAGGATAGCCTGCCAGAGGAGAGTCCCCTACCACCAAGGCTAAAAGAAAGGCCTCATCTTCAAAAGCCTCAACCATTGGATTCGGTAGGGTCCTCACTACCATCATTAGAGAAGACTTGGGGCAAGGGCAGGGAGGAGGAAAAGGAGTTGATGAAACACTATAATAAAGCATAAATGCTTTAGTTTAGGGTAAGTATAAAAGGTGGAGGTTTAACATGTGAAGCATCTTTTTGCCATTATACAACATTACTTGTTTGAGGTCTCAACCTCCCACCATCTAAGAGGATGAATACTCTTGGCCACCATAGCTTGGGGTGCATACCTTGCTGCAGTCACTCATCGTTTGATTCTCAAACAACATTGGTAATACCATTTCATGCCTAGCCACCTTGGCTATGGTTTCTTGGCATTTTATGTCTATTTCTTGTATTTTTAGTTTAAAGGCTTGCTGTGGGAATTAGCTTCTTTACATTAGTATCAGAGCATGGATTTTGATCCATGGGAAGAGTCACTTTCATGGTAAATCTGGTTACAGTTTAGGCACAAAGTAATTGGAGGACAAGAATTAGTTACGGGATTTGATTCAATTAAAACTACGACTAGTTAATGTCGCTGCAGTAAACCGTGACTAAATTTGATGGTCTTGAAGAATGTCTGAAGAAAAAATGGCAGAATCATGGTTATTTTAGTAGAACATGGTCAATTTTGGGTTATTTTGAAGGATCATGGACTTAACTGAAGCCTAAACAGGGTTTGGAGAGATTAAACCGTGGTTACTTTTTTGGAACAAGCTTCTTTCCTCTTTCTCAAGTTTTCTCTTCAATCTACCATGGAGGAAATTACTAATCTCTCTCTCCCATTGTTTCTATCATCTATTCAACCTAGATAGGATGAAAGTAGGCATCCTTATCTTCAAATTAAACAGTTATTTGCTGGGATTTAATGAGGGATTAATCACGTGGTTGAGGGAGCATGCTGGCAGCAATTTGCGCCATTTTTCCTGCACCAAAATTTGCCATTTAATCAAATGTTTGGTTGATTGGTGCCTACAAGCTCTTCCACAAGGATTATGGAGCACAAAGCTGATGTACAAGGCATCAATGGCATTCTTCCTCCTCTTTCCTTCAAGATTGAAGCTCTCTTCAAACCCTACCCATGGCTGAAAATGTACAGCATGAAGAATCCTCAAATTTCTTGAAGATTTGACCTCTTCTTGACTTATTCTAGCTTCCTAATAGCAAGGGCAAGCATCTCCATCAAGCATTGGACCGACACTGAAGATTCCAAGCAAGATTGAAGCATTTTCTTCATCTCAGATTGGGGAAAACAGGGCAGCCATCAATCTTCATCAATTCTTGCTTCATTGAGGCTTCAATTCATGGGGTTTTTGTTGTCTACAACCCCGAGAAGGTTCAATTGAAGGTATTCTTCAAAGATTGGGCTTACATTGAAGAAATTCTTCAAGTTTGAAAGCATTTTCAATCTCTTGAACATGGCAATGTCTGAAAATTCATGGAATCTATGATTCTAATGAGAATCTACATTCATTAAAGCTCAAAGGATCTTCTCCAACAAGCTATTGTAGACTTCCATCAAATCATTGACTTCTTTTGATTGCATTGGAGCAATCTTATTGATCGGGAGAGCTGAAGATTACATGGTAGCAATCATATTGGACAAAGCCTTCTTGAAGTTGGTCTTATGATCTGAAATCTTGGTCTATTGATGGTGATTTATGCTTAAGGTTGATTGGTTGGATTCATCTACTACTTTTCATCAATATTAAAGAGGTAATTCTATTGATTTCAACTTAATCTCTCTTTTTATCCAATTATTGAACCAGTCCCATTGTTCATAAGAGAGATTGAGTGTAATAGAACCTCTTAATTCCTATTGGAGGTATGTAGAATTCGGCCCAGGAATGATTATGATTGCTTGATGAGTTATTTTTTGCCCATTCAAATGTTGAAGCTCAATTGATTGCATAAATGCTACTCATTGCCTACTTGACTTGGATTTTTGTTAGATGATTGAACATTGATGATATAAGATGGAAATAATGATGAAAATGGTAAGTGGGAACATTGTAAAAGCAATGAGTCACTGCAAAAGGGTAATGGCCTATCCATAGCCCTTTCAATTCAGTCATTTCCCAATATCCACTTGCATTTTATTAAAGAATTCAAAGGCTTTTTTAGTCAATGCATAGCATCCTTGTTTGATTAGCCATTAGAATATACTTGCCATGTTGGTTCCCATGAGGAAAAGTGGATGCCAGGCGAGTTGGGAAGACAAAAGAGAGGTGACCCTCCCTTCCCGATTAAGACCCTGAAGGGGTGTACAACCCGGCTTGAGGTGGAACTTTGCACACCCCTCTTGTCTCGGAGCCCATGAAATTCTCAAATTTAAGTGCAGGTATATTTCCCATTATTAGATTTTGATACTAGTACAACATTGATCAACCATATTCAAGGTTCCATAAGTGGTTGAAGAACCATTGGAAGAGGTGCAGGGCATCTCCTCTTTTCAAGGTACCTACAGGTGTTGCAAATAAAATACTAGGTATATACCAATCTACAAGTTTTTATTGATCCCTACAGGTGCCCCATAACCCTCTCCTAGTTTCTACAGTGGTTTACAAGGGTTTCTTCTACCTAGGGTCTTCCTATAGGGTCAAACAAGGTACTTACAGGTGGTGGACAAGGTGCAGGAATTTCCTGTTCAGACCTGAAGATGCAATCATAGCAAATTCTGTCCTAATCCAAATTAGGAACTTGATAGGTCCATCGAAGAGGGATCCTAAACTTCAATTTTAATCAAAAATTTTGGTGATCCGACATCGAGAGCTTAAGTTATTGCTGATTTTCTGACACTAGGTATGTTGAGACAACATCCAGACAACATACAGGGGGGTCACTGTTTGACATTATTTCACCCAAAGTATCCAAACCAAGTCCATATATTTTGAAATCTGCTATATCCCCATATAAAAATATTTTCATAGAGCTATTAAACATTGGGATTGGTGCTATATTCTGAGAAAAACATGGGATTAAGTGACAAACTATCTACTACTACATCACTGTTTCCTAATGGCCAGGAATAAGAAGGAAGATCCCATTACTGAGGCATTGAATGATGGTGTCAGAGACTTCTAAGAGGATCAAAATTACACAATTGAAGCCCATAATTTTGATCAAATAGATGAATAATTAATCATTGGGATTGCTTATAGCACACATCAAGGACAACATGACATACATGTAGGGAATGATTATCTCCTACTGTCAAAAGAGTTGGGACATGTCAATAAAGGCCTTTCTAAGGATTTGAAGGCTTTGAATGAAGGCTTAACACATATGAATCAAGGTTTATTGCAAGGGATGGCACAAGTAATCCAAGGAATCTCTTATTTGCAGCAAAGCAATAAATCTTTATTCCAAGAGCTCATCTCAGCCATAAAGGAAATTGGAAGCAAGCCACAAAGAGAACCTCAAACTATTGAAGACTCCCATGCAATTCCCTTTGTTGGTAATCCTTCCCATCCAAGCAAAGAGAAGTCTCATCTAGTTATGCACACTTTTGAAAGGGGAGAACCATCTAGTGAGGGGCAACCATCATCCTTCACAAATTCATGGCATTCATACCCCAAGACCTCTGTTTAGCAGTCCAAAGGATAATCATAGACATGAAGGAACACCATATTGGGGAATATGGAAATTTCCCATAAGTTTGGGACACGTAGTCAAATCTTTGGATTTGTCATAACTTGAACATTATAACTCAAAATCAAAGGCTCTATAGCTCAATAGATTACATTTTTCAGGTGTTTTTCAATGATAGGTCACATCATATGGTTTTGAGAAACTTATGGGCATGTTATCCAGGTGCCACATTTTTAGAATTCAAAAAATGGGAATTAGGAGATCCCCAAACTCACTAATATTTTGTTAAGGGGAACAAGACAACACTCGATGGGATAATGAATATCATGGATGTGACCCCTTCTACAAGACTTTTTATCATCAGCCCTTGAATGCAAAAAAAGGAAATGCAATCAACAATCAAGTTCATGAAGGTGGAAGGCATGATGAGCAAATATTAGAGCATGTTTCAAATGAACAACCTTCATCTCATGGTTTTGGGCCACCTACTTTTAGGCAAAATTCATGGAACAAAGATTCATGGAGACAACATTCTCATGGGCAGCCATCTTACAATGACAAAGAATATAAGGAAAAGATAAATATCACTAATTTCAAAGGAGATAATGCTTCACCTTCGGAATGAGAGGAGTGGATCAATAAGCTTGAATTGTACTTCACCCTTTATCCTAGAAGTGAAGAAGCCAAGATTTATTTCGCGGCCCTTCATGTTGAAGGTTACACCCATACTTGGTGGCATTACATACAAAAGATTGGGCAAAACTTTGACTCTTGGGAGGAGTTCAAGCAAGCAATGATTGATGTCTTTGTGTCTCCTTTGGAAAAAGAAAGGCTTCAAAGAAGTTGGTATGCATGCACTCAAAGAGGAATGTTTGTTAGAGACTATTCCAACACCTGCTTGAATCTTTCCATGTATATTAAAGGTATTTCATATTTTGCTAACTTGAATAAATACATTTTTGGTCTTTGGTCCTGCCCTATCATCGGAGGTAGAAGCTCAACAACCAAGAACATTACATGAAGCCATACAATTGGCTGAAAGATACTTCTTGAAGTACAAAAGAGATGCATGAAATTTCTAGCAAGGAAGCATAGGCAATAATATTTCCAATCAACCTACAAAGTATGGGCAAGTTTTCAGCCAATCAAGAGACTCTTTTAGGCAAGAAAACAGAGGTTATAATAGTCAAAACAGTTATAACAACAAAGTGCCAACATTTCCCACTATTTATGCCTCTAAATAGGGTGGAAATTTTGTATAGAAATAGGGGCAAACTTTCAAAAATGTGGCTGAGCCAAGAGGTATTTTTTCAAGAGCTGAAAATGCTCCTAAACTGTCCCAAAACAGTTCTAACAACAACTTCCTTCCTCACGATAAGCTTAGGGAAATGCATGCAAAAGGATTATACTTCAAATGTGGGGAAAAGTGGTCACAAGATCATAAGCTGAAGTGTAAAGCTAAGAACTCAAAAATCAACATGGTGATCACTCAAGAAGTAGAAGTTGAAGAAAGAAGAAAAATCAAGAGGGAAATTTATTGCATATTGATGCATACCCAATGGTTGAAGAGATTCATGAAGAAGAGAATGCCACCAACGAAGAATTCCATGATCCCATGGATGGATTCCCTTTTGATCCAGGTGGTATTCATGATTCTCATGCTTCCTTGTGTACCATCTCACATGATGCATGGACCGATTGCAAATGGGAAAATACACATAGACTCAAAGGGTTCATTAGTGGCAAGGTTGCATATATTTTAGTGGATACGGGCAGCACTCATAGCTTCGTCAATACCAAATCCTTGAATGGGCTGAAGTTGCTACCCATTAATAATGGACTCTTCCTTGCAGATACAAGTTGCCAATGGTGCATATGAGTCTAGTAAAGAAGTATGTCCATGCACTTCAATTGAGTTATCGCCCCCTTGCACAATAAAAGTAGACTTAATCACTTTGGATATGGGGCCTATTGACATTGTTATTAGATGTAATTGGCTGAAAACACTTGGCAAATTCACATTGGACTCAGAGAAAATGTAAATGGAATTTAATTTTGCATGGATAGAGAATTGATCATGAACCTTTGCAAAACCAAGGCGATGGTGTTTAATATGACAAGAGCTTGGGTAACCTAAATGGCATATCAATTTACTCTTGGAGGAGATATGGTTGAGTACACTATATCATATGTATGCCTCAGAGTCACATTTACAGGACCTACTTTTCATTACAAGATACAACAACTATAAGGTTGGACTAAGGTTACTAAGGTTATGTAGCACTTTGAGCACTTTATGGGAAATGTGTATATGCTCAATTCTAGCAACTCATCAGCCTTCCTATATGGATCCCCGATATGGAGGCCAATTCTTTGCAAAAAGACTTAGAAGACTATCGAGAGGTCAACAATAATGATGATTACTCACGTGATACATAGAAAAACATTGGTATCCCATGAGATTATTCATCTGGGGAGTTTTGAGGTCTCAAAAATGTATTTTAGGATGTAGAGAGAGAGTGCTCTAGAGCAATGAGAGCAAAGCCATTATAACTGAAGTTTTATTTTTTTAAAGCAAAAAAGTGATTTTATAAGTAGACATGGATATAATATTACTATAAATTTTTATTATGAACATCTATTTTCATCATCTTGTAATTGTGATTATGGCATCCTTTACATTAATGATATAGGGTCTTAGTCACTTTGCATTAATGACATATTTGCAATTGTATGATAATGATAATTGAAACTAAATTCAAGTTACCAAAATGTTTAGTATTCATCTTTTTTCCCTCCCTTGTTTTGATATCCTCATCTCTTTCTTTCCTTGGTGGTTGCTTGTTTCTGTCTTCCCCCTCACTTTGTCATGGATACAAAAATTCAACCTTCAACAAGGCATCCAAGCTCTAAAATCACATCCATATATGTGTTTGATTTATTCGAAATAGCTGGAAGATGGATTTTGACCATTATTAGGAAAGGTAGTTAGATTACCATGCAACAAGTAAAACGTAGGAAAAGACAAAGATATGAGAGCTCCTTCATCTCTACTTGGAAGGGTAGGATCAAATATTTCAGACTTGAGGCAATTAGGTCAACCAATGCCATATGATTTTCAGCCAAGCATAATTTCTTCCTCTCCATTTGCTACTCGGACCTTCAAGGGGTGGTGTAATTTTGTAAGGGTGTATTTCAACCAGTCAATGGGCTGATTTATTAACAAACTATGAGTGCTACCACCATCCACAAGGATGAAGGCATGCTTCCCATGGATACTACCTTGAATGCATAGGATATTCAGGCTCCAAGAACCCATCCAAGCATCCAAGGAGATGGAGCAAAGGGAGGTGGTAAGTCGGGTGGGATGTCAGATCAAGTATCTAGGATAGAAAACCACCTAAATCAAAAGGAGACCCATCCTTCGGGTTATAGAACTGCTCGTTATCCACATCCTCAACATGCTCCACATGGTCAGCAGGTAGGTCATCGTCATCATTGTGCCAATCTTCCATAACATATATGCTACGAACCTTGATCTTAGTTGTCTTGTAAGGGCACTTGGAGGCATGGTCGGTCGTGTACATATCCCCACATTTAAAGCATAGGCCTTTTTCCTTTTTTTCCTTCACAACATCCAATGAAATGAAATGTTGGCCACTAGAGCCATGGGAAGGGGATGCAGTGGACTCTTTATTCTCAACATACTTACTCTTAGCATTAGAGACAAATGATATCCCAAAAGGGCCCTGTTTTCTTTCAACATGGAAGGTGGGGTAAGTGGGTATTTTGGGGCTATTATTAGGCATACAATTGACACAAAAACCACCTCCATATGAGGTTGATCTTGAAGGGGTACATGGTTGTCCATAACCTCGTTGAAAATTTTCATTATTACGGTACTTCCTTGCATATCTCTCAAACAATTTGATTGCTTCAAATAGTGTGGTAGGCTTTTGGGCCATGACATTTTCCAATAGATTCGGTTCCAACCCATAGATATTCTTATGAAATTTAGCATCATCACTAATGCTCTCCACATACATGGTCAAGTTCATAATCCGATTTGTGTACTACTCACGCACAATAAGATTACATTGGTTAGAAGTGTACCATCATCTTGTCAACTGTTCTTTTTTCACAAGGGACACAAGTACTTGAACCACATGCATTTTAAAGTCTTCCCAATCAATAAACTTATAATTCTCTCAATTGATATAGCGCCACCATATGTGGGCAAATCCTTCCAAGTGAAGAGAGAAAAAGATAATTTTTTGATCATCACTGTGGGGGTAGATGTTGAAGTAGGACTCCAACTTGGACGTCCATTCCTCCAAGTCTGATGGTGAGGGGGATTGCCCATTATACTTAGTGAGGAAAATCTTATCACGCAAATCATAAGAGCCTTACTGCGTGTGAAACCCTAGCTATCCATATATCCCATGATGTCCATACATACCTTGCTACCCAGACATACCATGTGGTGCATTTATCCCATGCTACCCATTATATAGCCATACTACCTATTATTTCCATGTTTCCCATGATTGCCATGCTGGCCATTATTACCATATTATCCATGATGGGGCTAATTCATAAAGGTTCCATTGGGGCTCCTAGGGGGAGTGGGGGAGCTTCTACCAATGGTAGGAGAGGTCCTCAGTGGGAGGGTTGGCTAGATGGTTGATGGGGAGTCTCAACAAGGGCTTGTCATGCACATAAGAGGGTTCACCAACCTCATAGGTATAAGAGGGAATTCCTTTAACTCTAAGGATGTCATGTCGGCCATGCAACAGTGGCTCCAATGGTGGCAAGGATCTAGATTCACGCTTAGATTCATTTTCCTTCTCTTGGAATGAAGCTATAGCTAACTGAGTAACAAGAATGGTGAGCTACTCCAAGGTTTGTTGAGCTCTAGAGTTTGAGAGGGCCATTTTCTCTATTACTTCATCAAACTTAGATAACATTTTGCGGTGGTTGGTGACCATGTCATTATGCCTTTCCATTTGACAAAGCTTATGCTGACATAAGGTGTGGTTGAGCAGGTTGTAGGGATCTGTATTAAGCATTTTCTCCTGCATATCACCATGGTAATCTTGTGCTGAGATGGGTTCTTCATTGATGGAGGTTTTGGAGTCTCTAATCTCTCTCTAGAGTTCTTCATGGGCCTTACTTTTGCCTTTCTAGCTAGTAATCTAGATACAGTCTATAGGACCTAGCCAGTAAATGGGGTGTAACTTTTGGTAGGAAACTTTGATTGGTAAGATTTTTGATTCAAATCAAAGGGGACAAATCCCTCTTTGAGATGAGCTATTAAGCTTTGTGACATATGTGGAATCTTTTCCCAACTGCCAAGACCCACAGACCGCTTATTGCTTTAAGCATTTCAAGCCAAGTGTAATGACTGTCTCTCACATAGTCGTATGCGTTGTCACACATACAAGTGTAATGAGCTTACCTCCATGCTCGAGCAAGTTGCCTCCTCCCTCAAGCACTCTGGTAGCTCCATGATCCAAGGTATAAGCTCAAGCAAGCTCGATCCTCAAGCTATAAGCTCCATGCTCCATTGTCGCGCATGGGAGAAGAAAAGAAGAAGAAGAAGAAGAAGAAGAAGAAGAAGAAGAAGAAGAGAGGAGAAGATAGAGAGCTTCTCCACAACGACCCCTCACCCTCACACACTCACTCCCTCACACTCTCTCTTTCAAGCACAAGCTCAAGAAGAAAGAAAAAACAAGAAAAAGAAGAGACGAGAAGAGTTATTTTTTGCCACACACAAGAATGAGCTTCTTCATTCACTTTTTTCCTTTTATACAAAACCCTAACCCTAATCCCCTTTGGGCACCCATCCCTTTTTACATGACTATCCATCTTAGCCTAGGTCCTCCTTTCCTATTTCTTTCCTGTTTGCATTGTGCCTTCACCCATGCCCGTATACATTTACAAATTGCATAGGAGGGAGCCTAGTGCTCTTTTACAAGGATTTAGATTGCGCTTTATATTTAAAATGTGCATTGCCTCTTTTACACTTGCCTTCAAATTTTAAGGTTGTCCTTGCGCTTTTGGCCTTTTTTTTCTCCCATTTCTTTGGCTGGGGCTAACTTTTTCTGCTTTGCCCTACATCTTTTAAATTTTCTTTTTGCTTTCTTTGCACTGGGGTTAACATTACCCCCCTCCTAGCTGAGTGCTAGTCCCATGGTACTTGTTGCACTTGTTGATGAGGGCTCGAGTGATTGAAGGGTTGCCATGTGGGTTGGTGATGGGGCTTTAGGGAGATTGGATGGGGAGAAGCATCAAAATTTGATGATAGATTGTGGAGGCCGAGAATAGATTTGATAGGGTAGTGGGGGCCTTCGATGTTGGTGGTTGATCGCCATTGTTGAGTATACGTGAAAAAGAAAAAGGTGTCAAGATTGTGGGAGAGAAGGAAGGAGTCTCACTTGTAGCTTTCTCGCTTGCACAATGGGGGAATACACACACAGGTGGAGGCTAAAAACAGTTTTCCTCTTCTTAGTTGTGTAAGCCAAAAGAACTCTCATACAAAGAAATAGAAGAACCCTATATGTGGGTCTCAAACCAACTCAACTAACTAAGGTGGCATACTAACTGAGCCACGAACTAGAGTTGATAAGGATAGATGTCATCTACCTATTATTCATGAGCGGTGTACCAACCCCATCTGCAACTAACAAGTCGGTGACATAAATGCACAACGGTCACCCTAGCATATCACGAGTGGAGCTCGATATCTCAACACTCCCCCTCGAGCTCAATCCCAATTCCTGCACACCAAGCAGGTCTCTGAACTTGCGTAGCTTCTCTGCACCAAATGCCTTCGTGAATATGTCAGCTACCTGATCCTCTGTGCTGACATAAACTAGATCAATAAGACCTAGTAAAACCCTCTCCCGCACATAGTGATAATGCACCTCAATGTGCTTTGTTCTAGCATGATAGACTGGGTTATTTGCCAAGTGTATACTACTCATGTTGTCACAATAAATGACAACTGGCCCATCTGTAGGCTGATGCATATCATAAAGTAGCTTATGCAACCAAGCTACCTCACATGCAGCCATTGTTGCGCCCCTGTACTCAGCCTCTGTGCTCGACAAGGCAACTGTAGGTTATTTTTTGCTGCTCCAAGTGACTGCAGCACTCCCAAAAGAGAACACATATCCACTGGTAGATCGTCTATCGGAAATTCTACCAGCCCAATCAGCATCAGTGTATCCATGCAACTATGTCTGAACCCTAGTCTCATAAAATAGTCCATATTGCAATGTGGACTTCACATACCTGAGTATGCGTCTAGCTGCATCCAAATGTGGTTTCCTTGGAGCCTGCATAAACTGACTTACCAATCCAACAGCATAGCTCAAATCTGGTCTGGTAATAGTCATATAAATCAAACTCCCTACTATGCGTCTGTATATAGCAGGGTCTTCCAGAAGCTCACCTACATTTGTGCTTAGCTTCACATTCTGCTCCAAAGGAACTGAAATAGGCTTACAGCCTGTCATCCCATATTTGGACAGCATGTCCAATCCATACTGCCTCTGCAAGAGCCGTATCCCACTTGGTGATCTAATCACCTCAATGCCCAAGAAATAACACAGCTCTCCCAAATCCTTCATCTCAAACTTCTGCTTCAATAGCATTTTCACATGAAGGATATCTTCATCACTATCACCTGTGATAATCAAATCATCAACATAAATGACAAGCAGCATAATATCTTTCTCTGTTTTTCTCACATAAAGTGAGAAATCTGCCTTGGAACTTTGAAAGCCAATAGTGACAAGATACTGTCCTATCTTGTCAGACCATGCTCTAGGTGCTTGCTTCAAGCCATACAAGGCTTTCTTCAACCTGCAAACAAACTCAGAATAAATAGCATGCACATAACTTGGTGGCTGCTCCATATAGACCTCTTCTTGCAAATCACCATGCAAGAAGGCATTCTTTACATCCATCTGATGTAAAGACCATCCCTTTGATGCAGCCATAGCAATGATTACTCTTACGGTTGCCATCCTTGCAACCGGACTGAATGTTTCTTCATAATCAATGCCATATGTTTGTGTATACCCCTTGACTACTAATCTTGCCTTATATCTATTCACAGAACCATCTGCATTGTGTTTCACCTTATAAACCCACTTACAAGCAATTGCATTCTTATCTTTAGGCAAAGGTACCAATTCCCATGTAGCATTTTCTTGCAAAGCATCCATTTCTTCATCCATGGCTTTCTCCCATTTTTCTTTTCCCATGGCTTGCTCAAAAGAAGTGGGTTCTGGTTCCTGTATCACTTTGACTATATAGGCATAGTGAATGGCTGTAAATCCATCATATTTTAGCCTATCCACAGGATACCTAGCCCTGGTAGACCTACGCAAAATAGGCTCACTTCCAGGTGCTCTCAAAACATCCCTGGTCTTCCTTACTCTAGGTGTAACAATAGAAGGAATACCCAACTCATCATCAATGCTCTGTTCTAAGCCACTGGATTCACCATCCACATAAGAGTGACCTGCATTCACATCAAACATGGGCTGATCTACCTTCTCTTTTTCTTTTCGTGATACCTGCATACCACTATGTGCATTGCTTTGAGAAGATTCTCCTGATCTCAATATGCCTGTCTGGCGAAGAATGTGAACCACTGCTAGAGGACACTCCAGGTCCACTAATATCTTGTGACTGCTGCTGTGAATTCTATGCAGCATTACCATTTTGTGCATCTACATTATATTTACTGGTTTATACTGTTGAGATATCGAGCTCCACTCATGATATGCCAGGGTGACCGTTGTGCATTTATGTCACCAACTTGTCAGTTGTAGATGTGGTTGGTACACCGCCATGAATAATAGCTACATGATAGCTATCCTTATCTACTCTAGTTCGTGGCTCAGTTAGTATGCCACCTTAGTTAGTTGAGTTTGGTTTGAGACCTATATATAGGGTTCTTCTATTTCTTTGTATTTGAGTTCTTTTGGCTTTCACAACTAAGAAGAGGAAAACTGTTTTTCAGCCTCCACCCTTGTGTGTATTCCCCCATTGTGCAAGCAAGAAAGCTACAAGTGAGACTCCTTCCTTCTCTCCCACAATCTTGACATGGTATCAGAGCCTTGTTCGTGGTAAGGAGCTCAAGAAAGCAAGCCAAGCTCGCAGTGTTCTGGTAAGAGGAGCAGTGTTGCTTTCATTTTCTGTTTTGGGAGCAGATCTCTACAGGTAGTACAGCCAGAAATTGTAAGAGTGCATTGTCTCAGGTTGAGACGCCCTTCGCGGTGAAGCAAGAGGGCAGTATATGCTGCGGTACATGGGCTTTAGCCCTTGGCGACCTTGTTTTTTTGATTTGAGACCATTTCGGGGCCTGTTTTGGAGGCGGAAGTTTTCTGCACGCACTCAGGAAAAGGCCCAGTTTTATGCTGTGCAGCCACTGTTCTACAGGTCGGTGAAAAGTTACTGTAGAAATTGCATCGTATGCTTGTGCGCAGAGACATTGGGAGTTACAGAATCATCCCTGTTGCCTGTTGATGCAAAATCGTCACTCGGAAGTGACTGTGTGGTCAAATACCACTTTCGTCAGTTTTGCAAATTTGCCTTTGTGAGGCTGAAGCTGTGTTGTTTGCAGTGACAGAATTTTTTGCAGTGCTCTGTAATGGCGTCTGATTCTCTCTCACAGATTGTCACTGAAAAGCTTGACAAGAACAACTTCCAAGCATGGAAGTTTAGAATGACAAATTTCCTTATGGGAAAAGGATATTGGGAATTTGTTGCAGGAAATGAAGAAGAACCAGTTCTTCCAGATGTTCCCAATCAACAGCAAATGCAGGCATTTAAAGCATGGCATGAGAGAGTCAGGAAAGTTATGTACTGGCTGTCTATCAGTATTTCAGACTCTATGATTGTGCATATTCAGGATGCAAGTACACCAAAGGAGTCATGGGATACTTTGTCAAAAATGTATAGCACAAATACGCAAGCCAGGAAAATGCAGCTCAAGCAAGAGTTGCATAATGTGCAAAGAGAAAGTATGAGCATCAATGACTACCACATGAAGGTGAAGAAGATTGCAGATGCACTTGCTTCCATTGGGTCGCCAGTGGAAGATGATGATTTAGTTTCTGTGACCTTGAATGGTCTAGGAAAGGATTATGCACAGTTTCGGACATCCATTTCAGTTCGTGAAAGATTTCCTGATTTTGAGGAATTGATTGCTCTTCTAGTTTCTGAGGAGCAGAGAAATGGTGGTGCATCTTCTTTAGGAGGAACTTCAAAAGAAGCTGTCTTCTACTCAAATGCTGGAAGAGGTAGAGGCAGAGGTAGAGGAGGCCGATTTGGAGCCCGTGGTAGAAATCAGAATATACAGCAAACTCAAGAAAACCAGTCCTATGGAGGAGGACGTGGTAATTCTAGAGGCAGGGGGAGCCAAAGAGGTCGTGGTGGATGGCAAAGAGGCCAAAATGCAAACAGTAATGTTGAATGCTACTACTGTGGTAAAATGGGTCATATGGCTAAAGACTGCTATAAAAAGCAGAATGACATCATGAATGGAAAACTGCAACAAGGGAATTATGCATCTTCTAGTAGATAGGGTGATGACAGAAATGAGCATTTGTTCATGGTGCAGCACATGAACAATTCTATGACAAGTGCAGAAGAAAGCAATGATGTATGGTATGTTGACTCAGGTGCATCAAACCACATGACAGGTCATGCAAAATGGATGGAGGATGCAAGGAAAATGGAAAAACCAGGATTTGTGGAGACTGGTGATGATACTACACATCCTATTGTGCAGATTGGAAAAATTCCTTTGTCTATGCAGAATGGGAAAAAGAAATACCTATCCGATGTATTTCATGTCCCGAATATCACCAAGAATCTGGTTTCTGTTGGTCAAATGGTTGAACAGGGCTTGCAGGTCAGATTTAATCCTCATGGATGCTTTGTTGAGGATATGAAAAATAAAGGTCGCTTGATAGCAAAAGGAAAGAAGAAGGGCAGAATGTTTACATTGGATGCAGACATGTCTGAATTGAGTGCAGCAATGTTTGCACATGGGACCGATGTAGTTGCAGATATTGATATCTGGCATAAACGCATTGGTCATGTTAATGTACAGCGACTTAAATCAATGCAGGCCCAAAATATTGTTGCAGGATTGCCTAAATTCAAGGTTGCAGAAATGCATAAGGTATGTGAAGCCTGTCAATTTGGAAAACAGGCAAGGAAACCATTTCCTAGACATGTTCAAGAGAGTGAGAAGCCATTGGAATTAATCCACTCTGATGTGTGGACTACTAAAGCTGCATCTCTTGGAGGCTGTCATTATTTTGTCACTTTTATTGATGACTATAGCAGAAAAGTTTGGGTGTATTTTATGAAAAAGAAAAGTGAAGTTTTTGGGCATTTCAAAACTCTTAAAGCTATGGTTGAAAAAGAAACAGGCCTGCAGATAAAATGCCTAAGGTCAGATGGAGGGGGCGAGTACCTCTCAAATGAGTTTGCAAGGTTCCTGCAAGAGCATGGCATAAAGCAGCAATATTCATGCAGTCATACCCCACAACAAAATGGAATTGCAGAAAGGAAAAACAGGCATATTGGAGAGGTATCTCGCGCCATGCTCAATGAAAAAGACTTGCCAGATTTTTATTGGGCTGAAGCAGTTGCTACAGCAGTCTACATAATGAACAGGACTCCCACTGCAGCAATACATGGAATGACTCCAGAGGAGAGGTATACTGGTAGGAAACCAGATATTTCTCATTTGAAAATTTTTGGTTGCATTGCCTATGTACATGTGCCAGATGAGTTGAGATCCAAGTTGGATCCAAAAGCTGAGAAGTGCATCTTTATTGGTTACTCTCTGCAGCAAAAAGGGTATAGATGCTATAACCCTTCTACTCGTAAGTTTACAGTGAGCAGAGATGTTGTTTTTTATGAGATGAGTAGCTGGTATAAACCAGTAAATGTGATTGATGATGTAGATGCAGAAAATGGTAATGCTGCACAGAATTCACAGCAGCAGTCACAAAATATTAGTGGACCTGGAGCGTCCTCTAGTAGTGGTTCATATTCTTCGCCATGGACAGGCAGATTGAGATCAGGAGAATCTTCTCAAAGCAATGCAGATAGTGGTATGCAGGTATCACGAAAAGGAAAAGAGAAGGTTGATCAGCCCATGTTTGATGTGAATGTAGGTCACTCTTATGTGGATGGTGAATCCAGTGGCTCAGAACAGAGCATTGATGATGAGTTGGGTATTCCTTCTATTGTTACACCTGGAGTAAGGAAGACCAGGGATGTTTTGAGAGCACCTGGAAGTGAACCTACTTTGCGCAGGTCAACCAAAGTTAGGTATCCTGTGGATAGGTTAAATATGATGGATTTACAGCCATTCACTATGCATATATGGTCAAAGTGATACAGGAACTAGAACCCACTTCTTTTGAGCAAGCCATGGGAAAAGAAAAATAGGAGAAAGCCATGGATGAAGAAATGGATGCCTTGGAAGAAAATGCTACATGGGAATTGGTACCTTTGCCTAAAGGTAAGAATGCAATTGGCTGTAAGTGGGTTTATAAGGTGAAGCACAATGCAGATGGTTCTGTGAACAGATACAAGGCAAGATTAGTAGTCAAGGGGTATGCACAAACATATGGCATTGACTATGAAGAAACATTCAGTCCGGTTGCAAGGATGGCAACCGTAAGAGCAGTTATTGCTATGGCTGCATCAAAGGGATGGTCTTTACATCAGATGGATGTAAAGAATGCCTTCTTGCATGGTGATTTGCAAGAAGAGGTCTATATGGAGCAGCCACCAGGTTATGTGCATGCTGTTCATCCTGAGTTTGTTTGCAGGTTGAAGAAAGCCTTGTATGGCTTGAAGCAAGCACCTAGAGCATGGTCTGACAAGATAGGACAGTATCTTGTCACTATTGGCTTTCAGATTTCCAAGGCAGATTTCTCACTTTATGTGAGAAAAACAGAGAACGGTATTATGCTGCTTGTCATTTATGTTGATGATTTGATTATGACAGGTGACAGTGATGAAGATATCCTTCATGTGAAAATGCTATTGAAGCAGAAGTTTGAGATGAAGGATTTGGGAGAGCTGCGTTATTTCTTGGGCATTGAGGTGATTAGATCACCAAGTGGGATACAGCTCTTGCAGAGGCAGTATGGATTGGACATGCTATCCAAATATGGGATGACAGGCTGTAAGCCTATTTCAGTTCCTTTGGAGCAAAATGTGAAGCTGAGCACAGATGCAGGTGAGCTTCTGGAAGACCCTACTATGTACAGACGCATAGTAGGAAGTTTGATTTATATGACTATTACCAGGCCAGATTTGAGCTATGCTGTTGGATTGGTAAGTCAGTTTATGCAGGCTCCAAGGAAACTGCATTTGGATGCAGCTAGACGCATACTCAGGTATGTGAAGTCCACATTGCAGTATGGACTATTTTATGAGACTGGGGTTCAGATACAGTTGCATGGATACACTGATGCTGATTGGGCTGGTAGTATTTCTGATAGACGATCTACCAGTGGATATGTGTTTGCTTTTGGGAGTGCTGCAGTCACTTGGAGCAGCAAGAAACAGCCTACAGTTGCCTTGTCGAGCACAGAGGCTGAGTACAGGGGTGCAGCAATGGCTGCATGTGAGGTAGCTTGGTTGCATAAGCTACTTTATGATATGCATACAGATGGGCCAGTTGTCATTTATTGTGACAACATGAGTAGTATACACTTGGCAAATAACCCAGTCTATCATGCTAGAACAAAGCACATTGAGGTGCATTATCACTATGTGCGAGAGAGGGTTTTACTAGGTCTTATTGATCTAGTTTATGTCAGCACAGAGGATCAGGTAGCTGACATATTTACGAAGGCATTGGGCGCAGAGAAGCTGCGCAAGTCCAGAGACCTGCTTGGTGTGCAGGATTTGGGATTGAGCTCGAGGGGGAGTGTTGAGATATTGAGCTCCACTCGTGATATGCCAGGGTGACCGTTGTGCATTTATGTCACCGACTTGTCAGTTGTAGATGCGGTTGGTACACCGCCCATGAATAATAGCTAGATGACAGCTATCCTTATCTACTCTAGTTCGTGGCTCAGTTAGTATGCCACCTTAGTTAGTTGAGTTTGGTTTGAGACCCATATATAGGGTTCTTCTATTTCTTTGTATTTGAGTTCTTTTGGCTTTCACAACTAAGAAGAGGAAAACTGTTTTTCAGCCTCCACCCTTGTGTGTATTCCCCCATTGTGCAAGCAAGAAAGCTACAAGTGAGACTCCTTCCTTCTCTCCCACAATCTTGACATATACCAGCTACTCATCTCATCAAAAACAACATCTCTGCTCACTGTAAACTTACGAGTAGAAGGGTTATAGCATCTATACCCTTTCTGCTGCAGAGAGTAACCAATAAAGATGCACTTCTCAGCTTTTGGATCCAACTTGGATCTCAACTCATCTGGCACATGAACATAGGCAATGCAACCAAAAATTTTCAAATGAGAAATATCTGGTTTCCTACCAGTATACCTCTCCTCTAGAGTCATGCCATGTATTGCTGCAGTGGGAGTCCTGTTCATTATGTAGACTGTTGTAGCAACAGCCTCAACCCAGTAAAAATCTGGCAGGTCTTTTTCATTGAGCATGGCACGAGATGCCTCTCCAATATGCCTGTTTTTTATTTCTGCAATTCCATTTTGCTGTGGGGTATGACTACATGAATATTGTTGCTTTATGCCATGCTCCTGCAAGAACTTTGCAAACTCATTTGAGAGGTATTCTCCCCCTCCATCTGACCTTAGGCATTTATTTGCAGACGTGTTTCTTTTTCAACCATAGCTTTAAGAGTTTTGAAATGCCCAAACTTTTTTGCTATAGTTATCAATAAAAGTAACAAAATAATGACAGCCTCCAATAGATGCAGCTTTAGTCGTCCACACATCAGAGTGGATTAATTCCAATGGCTTCTTACTCTCTTGAACATGTCTAGGAAATGGTTTCCTTGCCTGTTTTCCAAATTGACAGGCTTCACATACCTTATGCATTTCTGCAACCTTGAATTTAGGTAATCCTGCAACAATATTTTGAGCTTGCATTGATTTAAGTCGTTGTACATTAACATGACCAATGCGTTTATGCCATGTGCAAACATTGCTGCACTCAATTCAGGCATGTCTGCATCCAATGTAAACATTCTGCCCTTCTTCTTTCCTTTTGCTATCAAGCGACCTTTATTTTTCATATCCTCAACAAAGCATCCATGAGGATTAAATCTGACCTACAAGCCTTGCTCAACCATTTGACCAACAGAAACCAGATTCTTGGTGATATTCGAGACATGAAATACATCTGACAGGTATTTTTTTTCCCCATCCTGCATAGACAAAGGAATTTTTCCAATCTGCACAATAGGATGTGCAATATCATCACTAGTCTCCACAAATCCTGGTTTTTCCATTTTCCTTGCATCCTGCATCCATTCTGCATGACCTATCATGTGGTTTGATGCACCTGAGTCAACATACCACACTTCGTTGCTTTCTTCTGCACTTGTCACAGACTTATTCATGTGCTGCACCATAAACAAATGCTCATTTCTATCATCACCCTGTCTACTAGAAGATACATAATTCCCTTGTTGCAATTTTCCATTCATGATGTCATTCTGTTTTTTATAGCAGTCTTTAGCCATATGACCCATTTTACCACAGTAGTAGCATTCAACATTGCTGTTTGCATTTTGGCTTCTTTGCCATCCACCACGACCTCTTTGGCTCCCCCTGCCTCTAGAGTTACCACGTCCTCCTCCATAGGACTGGTTTTCTTGAGTTTGCTGCATATTCTGATTTCTACCACGGCCTCCAGATTGGCCTCCTCTACCTCTGTCTCTACCTCTTCCAGCATTTGAGTAGAAGACAGCTTCTTTTGAAGTTCCTCCTGAAGAAGATGCACCACCATTTCTCTGCTCCTCAGAAATTAGAAGAGAAATCAACTCCTCAAAATCAGGAAATCTTTGACGGACGGAAATGGATGTTCGAAACTGTGCATAATCCTTTCCTAGACCATTCAAGGTCATAGAAACTAAATCATCATCTTCCACTGGCGACCCAATGGAAGCAAGTGCATCTGCAATCTTCTGATGCTCATACTTTCTCTTTGCACATTGTGCAACTCTTGCTTGAGCTGCATTTTCCTAGCTTGCGTATTTGTGCTATACATTTTTGACAAAGTATCCCATGCCTCCTTTGGCGTACTTGCATCCTGAATATGCACAATCATAGAGTCTGAAATACTGATAGACAGCCAGTACATAACTTTTCTGGCTCTCTCATGCCATCCTTTAAATGCCTGCATTTGCTGTTGATTGGGAACATCAGGAAGAACTAGTTCTTCTTCATTTCCTGCAACAAATTCCCAATATCCTTTTCCCATAAGGAAATTCGTCATTCTAAACTTCCATGCTTGGAAGTTGTTCTTGTCAAGCTTTTCAGTGACAATCTATGAAAGAGAATCAGACGCCATTACAGAACACTGCAAAAAATTATGTCACTGTAAAAAACACAGCTTCAGCCTCACAAGGGCGAATCTGCAAAATTGACGAAAGTTGTATTTGACCACACAGTCACTTCCTAGTGACGATTTTGCATCAACAGGCAACAAGGATGATTCTGTAACTCCCAATGTCTCTGCGCACAGGCATACGATGCAATTTCTACGGTAACTTTTCACCGACCTGTAGAACAGTGGCCGCACAACATAAATAGGGCCTTTTCCTGAGTGTGTGCGGAAAACTTCCGCCTCCAAAACAGGCACCGAAATGGCCTCGAATCAAAAAAACAGGGCAACTCGGGGCTAAAGCCCTCTTCCGCAGCATATACTGCCCTCTTGCTACACCGCGAAGGGTCTCTCAATCTAAGACAATGCACTCTTGCACTTTCCGGCTGTGCTACCTGCAGAGACTTGCTCCCAAAATAGAAAAATGAAAGCAACACTGGTCCTCTTACCAGAACACCACGAACTTAGTTTGCTTTCTTGAGCTCCTTACCACGAACAAGGCTCTGATACAATGTCAAGATTGTGGGAGAGAAGGAAGGAGTCTCACTTGTAGCTTTCTCGCTTGCACAATGGGGGAATACATACACAAGTGGAGGCTGAAAACAGTTTTCCTCTTCTTAGTTGTGTAAGCCAAAAGAACTCTCATACAAAGAAATAGAAGAACCCTATATGTGGGTCTCAAACCAAACTCAACTAACTAAGGTGGCATACTAACTGAGCCACGAACTAGAGTAGATAAGGATAGATGTCATCTAGCTATTATTCATGAGCGGTGTACCAACCGCATCTGCAACTAACAAGTCGGTGACATAAATGCACAACGGTCACCCTGGCATATCATGAGTGGAGCTCGATATCTCAACAAAAGGAAGTGCGGTACAAGGGAGTGTGTCAACCTCATTGTGCAGTTTTGCATGGTGTCCATGCTAGTGAAACTGGGAGTTGGGTCAAACCTTAGGGAAGCCTATGGTGTTTTCCCATACTTGAGGATCCAATTTGTGTACACGGGAGGTGTTATGGGTGTGACTTAGAGAGACAAGTCTAATCATAGGCAAGAGCACAAACTCCTTAGGTGTGACTTAGGGGGACAAGTAGGCAAGCACAAACTCCGTAGGTGTGTCATGCCCCCTTGATGTGCCCTAAGTGTGAAGTGGGGGGACAGGAAGGGCTAGAGGATAAGGCACAAAGCCAGCTGACCAAGGCCACCTAACATGGCTAACTTGAGGACCCCTAGGTGCAGTGTTTGTGGCACTCTGATATATACATGGAAAAGCTTGTTGTTCCTTTCCTTTTGCTTTGTGTGGGTCTTTTCTTTGTTTTCTCTTTTCTTGTTCTTTTCCTTTCTCTCTCTTTTTTTAGAGATGCATTGGGAGGGAGCATGCTAGACATCATCATGATGCTCTACAATAGTTACATTTCAAGGGGGCCGAAGAGATTTGCCAAGGAATGCATGGCTTGGCATGGAACCTTTTGCTCTTCTGACTGTACTTATTGTGGCCACAGAGGGGGCTTGGTTCCTGCACTCATTTTTTCTTTTGTTGATCTAATTCAGAATTAGGCCCTTCTTCTTGGACTAGCTCCAGTGGCTCCTATTGACACGGCTGCATTTGCTCTTCTAGCTCCCTAAGCCCTAGCAAGGAGAGTTCCACTGAGGCTTATCTAGTTGAGATTAGGGGAGCACGTTGCTCCTCTACTCCTAAGCCAGTGTTAGGCTTGGGTGTCATGGCATGGAGTCCATGTTGTAGCACCATCCTTGTTAGCTCTAGTTTTCTTTTTAGTTGTTCTAATGTCTCTTCTCCTTTAAGCTGCATGACATTCAATGTTGTGCTCAAGAATGCATGTTGCTGCTCTAGCATTCCTGTCTTGACAACCGTGGCTTTTTGCTTTCCACTAGGAGGTGTTCACTCTCAGAATGGGCCAACTTGTAGGCTAAATCTCTGGGTATTCTCTGCTACTTCTCTTTCCGCCTCCCCTAGAGCTTCCCAAATGATGGCAATTAACACCCCTCCAAAGCCTACAATCAAAGCCTTGGACGTAGGTTGTTTCCTCTCGTACTTCACTATGGGAGCCAAAGACTCATTTTTTGCCACCCTTGGTGATGGGGCTAGTACCTTTGTCGATGCTTGTATTGTCTTCTCTGGACATTGAAGTTCCAATTTTTCTCATCTAAGACGTTGGGGCTGCAAGACTCTCTAGCAAATGGTACACCTATTTTGGTCATGAGAGCATTATATCTTCTGACTGTACTTGTTGTGGCCACAAAGGGGGCTTGGTTCCTACACTCGTTCTTTCTTTTGTTGATCTAATTCAGAATTAGGCCCTTCTTCTTGGACTAGCTCTAGTGGCTCCTATTGAGGCGGCTGCATTTGCTCTTCTGGCTCCCCAAGCCCTAGCAAGGAGAGTTCTAGTGAGGCTCATCCAGTTGAGACTAGGGGAGCACGTTGCTCCTCTACTCCTAAGCCGGTGTTAGGATTGGGTGTCACGGCATGGAGTCCATGTTGTAGCACCGTCCTTGTTAGCTCTAGTTTTCTTTTTAGTTGTTCTAATGTCTCTTCTCCTTTCAGCTACGTGACATTCAATGCTATGCTCAAGAATGCATGTTGCTACTCTAGCATTCTTGTCTTGACGACCGTGGCTTTTTGCTTTCCAGTAGGAGGTGTTCACTCTCAGAATGGGCCAACTTGTAGGCTAAATCTCTGGGGTATTCTCTACTACTTCTCTTTTCGCCTCCCCCAGAGCTTCCCAAATGATGTCAATTAACACCCCTCCAAATCCTACAATCAAAGCCTTGGAGGTAGGTTGTTTCCTCTCGAACTTTACTATGGTAGCCAAAGACTCATTTTTTCCCACCCTTGGTGATGGGGCTAGCACCTTTGTCGATGCTTATATTGTCTTCTCTGGACATTGACGTTCCAATTTTTCTCATCTAAGGCGTTGGGGCTGCAAGACTCTCTAGCAAATGGTACACCTATTTTTTTCATGAGAGCATTATATCTCTGGCTTGAGAAAAGAATGTGGACCATTTTAACCTGCAGGTAAATGGTGGGGTCCTTGATGGCCACCGTGTTAATGTTCCTTCTTACATCAAAAGTTCTTAGGAATTTTTTGCATTTGTCGTGGGTCGATTTTTTGGCCAACCTTCTCCATGTATTTGTGGAGATTGCACTAATTAATTATTTGTCTCACCGCGCCTTCCTTGTTCACCAACTCTCTCAAATTGTTGACGTTGTAGTACTTTAGTTGGTTGTAGACTTGTGTTTCAGGCGAGTCTCAGTACCTATTGTTCTCTTTCTCTGAGAATGGAAGTTGGCCTTCCATCTTGAGTTCTTGTTATGGCCCAACAGCTTACAATTAGCTCCTTTGCAAGTATTTTTTGCAAAAAAGAAAAAAGTTTAAGATCGAACATTATGGAATGGTGTGATTATTTCAATAAGAAATGCGAACTTTTTATACTTTAAGCAATCCTCACACTCCAAGCATGAATTCGATAAAATATTTTCTTGAAGTATAATTTTCCTTTATTCATCCCCTTTTTTTTAACTTTTGAATCTTTTTGCTTTTGTTTTGAAGTTCAAGTCATGTTTTGTTTTCCATCTTACCCCCTCTCCCCCGGGAATGATGAAAATCCTTCCTAGGATTGGAGGATGAAGGATTAAGGGCATTTAAGTGCATGCTTGCCCTGCTCTACTTTGTCATGAGCCAATTGTAGAAGTTTGGGTTATACTTCAAGTGGGCATGCTAGTCCATGTCATGAGGTTTAATGCCTACGTGTGTAATGTAGGTCAAAACATCAGTGAGGAAGTCACCAGAGTTCATCCTACTAGCAATATGCAGTTCTTCCTCGGTCAAGATTCGATCGAAATAGGGGTAGGCCATGACATATTCCTCTAAAGGTCATTTGCATGTGATGCCCATGACTCTAAACGAGGTAGGAGCTACATAGGTAGGGTCGTACTCAGGGGTTTTAATTGCACATCTTTGCTCAATGTTGGTTATGATTTGGGCCCTCTTGTTCCCATTGGAGGTGCAAAGCATACCATTTTTGCAGAAAGGAAGAGTGAGAGTCGGCTAGCTTTGTTAGCTCTTCTAGCTCTTGGCATGTTGCAGAGACTTTTCTCTTGCGATATGATGTGATCAGTCTCGTTGTGTGCAAGCTTGCTCTGCTCTCGAGAGATCTCTTTGTCAATCAATTCCTTGGCTACCTCGAGAATCTTTACGAGCATGAACTCATGATCCTCAAGTACATGGCAAGGAGCACAGTTCCATTGCTAATGTTTCATTGAGGAGGTAAGTCTAGAAGTTTATAGTTCTTGGCTAGCATGGTGAATGTGGTCTCCAACCATCTAATGCAGGTGACTAAGTCGTCCCCCGCATTCTTGTGGCTAGGTCCATGGCCAATGTAAGGATAGATTTTACACTTATAGGAGGGTCTAAGGCCTACAAGAGGTTGGGATTTGGTTGTTTGAGCTGGATAGATCAACTACTGATGTCTGCCTCATGGGTGGTTCAATGGGGTGTTTATAAGCCAATTGTGTGATAGATTGGTCCTGCGACTCGGTTAATGTACTACTCTCCACTTGTTGAGCGCAGCTAGTTGCAACTTTGGTTGATAGACTCCATGAGGTTCTATGGATTTGGTGCTTTTTGAGGCAATGTATTTCTCATCCCTAGCTAGCTCACTGCTTTGTGGAGATGGACTAGAGGGCTTGGATTGAGGAGCATGCATATTGTTCCTAGTCTTGGGCAACCAAATCTAGTTGTCTCCTTCATATTAGCCTTGAGAGCACAATAGGTTTTTGAGTACCCATCGCGGCTTGACTGATTGTCTGCTTTAGTAGTGCTATCTTTGCCTACTAGGCCTAGGACGTGATATTCTGTGGTCAGGGGTTAGTAAGGGTTGGCTTCTAGGTGGTTGTGGTTGTCATTTGGACACCCATTTGAGCTACTTCTCAATTGTCTTCGATGTGTCTCCTTTAGGTTGGTGCCGACTTGTCTTGGCAAGATGGGACAAATTACAATCCCCTTCCTTAGACCTTGCATTAGGTTCCTCCACCGGTGACATTACAAGCTTCGATGGAGCTGTGTTGCACTGAAAGCTTTGTCACTATCTAAACATTGCCAATGGCAAGGTGAATGCGCTACGAGTCATAGTCGACATTGCAGTGTGCTTGTTTCTGGAATGTGTGTCCTAACAACAATTCTTTACCAACGGCCCTAGTGTTAGGCATCACATAGAAGATCATAAGTAGGTTTTCAGTCTCAATAGAGACAGCTATTTTGCACTTTCCTAGTAGTGAGTAGGATTGTCCTCTAAATGGGTTGAATTTAGTGTTGGCAGGCTGCAGCTGGGGTTGAGCAATGAGGGTCCAATGATCGTGCGGAAGGATATTATAGTCAGCTCCCTCATCAATGAGTGCGTCAAATATGTGTCTCTTTTGGGCAGTCATTGATATGCATAGGTAGGCAGGTGCCACTGCTTCCTCACCGTCTTCCTCAATCTCAGTGATGGTGGCTACTCTTACATTTACAAGGGGTTCTAGCATTGGAGGCTTGTGTGGTAGGTGCGCTAGTATTGGTCGATTACTAGAGCTCCTGGCCATCATACAAAGTGTTACTGATGGTGGGACCCTATTCTTTGGCGGCAGCTAAGATTATGTGACTTTTTGGGACTCACCGGCTGCCCTGGCAACCTATTTATAATCCTCCTCTTCATCTAAGAATGACAGATCGATGGTGGCTAGCACATGCTAATCCCACTCATCCTCGGTGCAAGGGATATACTTTGTTGGTGACCCATATGATTTGGTGACTTATGAGTCTCCTTTCAACACAACAAAGGTGGCATCTAAATCAACCAGAGTGGTTTTCCAAGTGTCCATCTTGATTCTTGCAGCCTTTGATCTATTGCCTAAGAATATGAAACCGTTGCCCCAATCTTCTATCACTCATGCATTTCACATCCAAGGTCGGCCGAGCAATATGTCATTGTCCACTCCCTTCATGACTATGAAGTTCACTAAAAACTAAACTCCCACTAACTTTAAGGGCCAGTCTTTTAGCACTCCAAATGGTCTAACCTTCATTCCGTTAGTCAGCGTGACATTAAACCTTGCGGTCTCCATAGGTGGGTTACCCCAAGCCTGCAGGGCTGCATGGCTAAGTACACTGACTCCTACTCCTGTGTCTACAATTCCCTTTCTTGTAGCATCTCCTAATGCATTGACAGGCAAGATTGTGTGCATCTCTGTGGCTTTCCAAAAAGCATTCATGTGGAAAGACCTAGGCACTGAGTTCAAGGTTAAGCTTGGTATGTGTATTACTACATCATGGTCAAGCAAGTGGTCATGCCAAGTTCATCATATCATTCTACCCATTGCTTCAACCATTGCCGTAGTGTTGGGTTCTACCTAAGAGCAGCTCTCCTAGAGGTAGGGTCACAAGGGCTAATAACAATGTCGTGTGAGCAACTTGCAAACTACCTACTTTTTGTTAGGCTCTACACTCTTTGACCAATGATCTTGGGTAGTCTACCCACCTGTGGAGTCTAGGCTCTATCTCCCTGCTCACTCTGAACTTACATGTGACAGGGTTATAATAGCGATACCCTTTCTGCTCTAAAGAGTATCCAATAAAGACACACTTTTCAGCCTTTGGATCCAGTTTCTTCCGCAACTCATCTGGCACATGAACATACGCAATGCAGCCAAACACTTTCAAGTGTGAGACATCAGGCTTCTTACCTGTAAAACATTCTTCGAGGGTCATACCATGAACTGCAACTGTGGGAGTTCTGTTCATAATATAAACAACAGTATGAACAGCCTCAGACCAAAAATGCTTAGGCATATTCTTTTCAGCCATCAAGGCACGTGCAACTTCTGCAATATGCTTGTTTTTCCTTTCTGCAACCCCATTTTGCTTTGGGGTATACCTGCATGTGAACTATCTCTTTATCCCATGAGACCTCAGAAAATCACTGAACTCATTTGAGAGGTACTCTCCCCCTCCATCTGACCTCAAGCACTTTACTTTCAAGCATGTTTCTCTTTCAACTGCAGCCTTGAAATGCTCAAAAGCTTCACTCTTTTCCTTCATAAAATATACCCACAGCTTTCTAGAACAATCATCAATGAATGTGACAAAGTATGAACTGTCTCCAAGAGATACATTTTGTGTAGGCCCGCAAATGTCTGTATGCACAACATCAAGGATATTTCTGCTTAGATCTCTATCATGTGAAAAGGGTTGTCTTGCCTACTTACCAAACTGACATGCTTCGCATACCTTATGAAATTCTACAACTCTAAATGTAGGCAAACCTGTAACCAACCCTTTGGACTGCATTAATTTCAGCCTTTGTACATTTGCATGTCCAATGCGTTTGTGCCAAATTTCAATATCTGCAACAACACCTTTTCCTTTAGCATACATAGCACCATTCATAGTAGGAATTCCAGCATCCAGAGTAAACATACGTCCAACTCTACTTCCCTTTGCAACTAACCTGCACTTGTCATTGAAGTCTTCTACAAAGCAGTCCTTTGCATTAAATCTCACTTGCAGCCCTTGCTCTACCATTTGACCGACTGACACCAAGTTCTTTGTAATAGATGGCACATGTAATACATCTGAAAGACTCTTTGTCTTACCATCATGCAAGGATAAGGGAACTTTTTCAATGTGTAAAATTGGGTGGCATGAATCATCACCCGTCTGCACATAACCTGCATTTTGCAAATCCTGCATCTCTCCAAACCATTCTGCGTGGCTGGTTATATAATTGGATGCACCTAAATCAATATACCAAACATCATCATGTGTTTCCTTTCCTATAACAGCATTCAGCATATGCTGCATAACAAACAGACGTTCATTTTTGTCTTCATTCTGTCGTGAAGACGATGCATAGTTTCCTTGATGCAACTTACCACTGTGGATATCATCTTTCTTAGCATAACATTGGGCTGCAATATGACCTGTTTTGCCACAGTAGTGGCACACAATACTAGAGTTGTTAGAACCTCTATTCTGCCATCCACCTCTTCCTCTAAAGCTCCCCCTGCCTCTAAAGTTACCATGACCTCCTGAAACCTGCATATCGCCAAATTGTTGATTCAATTTGTTTTGTTGGTTCTCACTACCACGTCCTGTACCACGACCTCTTGAAGAGAACCTACCACGTCCCTTTCCTGAATTGGAGTAGAAAGCTTGGACCTGTTCACTACTTTTTTTAGATGTCTCACTCTGCATGTTGATCTCTTCAGTGATCATAAGGGAGACCAACTCATCGAAATCTAAAAATGGCTTTCTAACATATAGGGAAGTTACAAAAGACTTCCAAGCCTTTTCATTGTTAAGTCCACCCAAGGTAGACGACACCAAATCATCATTATCGGGCATTGCATCAATCGCTGCCAAGGCATCTGCAATGCTCCTTACCTTCAGTGCATACTCATTGATAGACATCTTCCTTTCTTCAATGTATTCAACTCTTGCTTGAGTTGAATCTTTCGTGCCTTTGTATTTACAGAAAACATACTTTCAAGTATGGTCCAAGTTGCATATGAATTCTCTGCAATTCTAATGTGTCCCAGCATATTATTGTCAATTACTGCAGACAACCAATACATGACTTTTTTATCTTTTGCATTCCATTCCTTCCGTGCCTTTGTCTCTTCTGCAGTTGGAGGATCACTCACCTCCGGCTCCTTTTCTTCACCTGAAACAAACTCGTAGAGGCCTTTTCCAATAAGGAAGTTCGTGACACGGAACTTCCATGAAGGGTAGTTGTTCTTGTCGAGCTTCTCAATGATGGGGCTTCCACTGTTCTCTGCCATTATCACAAAATTAATACCAAACAGCAAGCAAATCTTCTGCAACCCTCGACCTGTAGTGCACAGCAATACACCAGACAGCCCTTTTCACTGTCTGCTCAACAATACATGCAATCTGCAACCAGTTTGCAGATAAACCTTGTTTTTACTTGCTGGTAAACACCTTTGAACTTACAGATCTGAAATATGTAACCTGCACACCCACTTTCCGTCAATACAGTCGAAGTCACAGTGTACCCTAAAACTGTTGTCCGCAACCTTGCGGCTCTAAAATGGGGCCTGAAACGGCCTTAGATGCCCAAAATATCTGCGGAAAAGCCCTAAAGGGCCAATCTGCAAAATACATAGCGCTCTTCGCACACACCAAATCTCACTGCAATCTGAGATTTTTGCTCGACCCTGCTTCCAGTGCCTCCACAGGCACTATCCAAAAGCTATAAGAGCTTATATTTGTCAAGTTACTTAGCAACCATAGATATCTTGGTTTGGCTCTTAGAGTTCAGTGGTGATTCCTAGTCCTGCTAGTAACATAATCGCTAGAGCTTCTTCGCTTTGCTTCACAGTTGTATTGTCTAAGAGTCGCTTCGTGAGAAGCTCACTTAGTGTAAGATCAGCCTCTAAGCGCCTCTCCCTCTCAGCATTCAGTTTGTCCTGGCTTTATAGGTGAGAGCTAAGACACATTGGACTTCGACAAAAAATCGACGTATCACACTCGATGCTTCCTCCTAGTCTATGGCAAGCTCCAAAATCAAACAACAAGGTGTCAGCAAAAATCAAAACAGCTCACCTATAGCCTCTGAATGCGCCTAGTCATAGGAATCGAAGCTCTCCTTCCCTTGTTTTTCCCTTGTTTTGGGCATGTTATTATAGCAAACACCATGCTCTATATTTCTCTATTTTTTTAATTTTTTTTCTTACTTAAATGCATTCAAATCACAAGCAACAACTTACACTACTTCAATCTACTTCCCTAAATCCAAAAAACCAAAAAAAAATTACTTGCAAAGGAGATCAAATACCTCTTCAACTCCCTTGCTTCCTACCCATCTCAAGCATCGGTTCAAGGCAAACCCTACTTCAATGCTCAATTTGGAGCACGGAAGCACTCAAATCTTGAATCCGTTGGTCTCGGCAAACAAAACCAAAATGTGGGAGCTCTCCCTCAATCGCCAAGACCCATGGACTACTTATTTCTTCAAGTGTTTCAAGCCAAGTGCAATAACTACCTCTCACATAGCTATACACACTTTCACACCTATGTGTGTGGTGAGCTTACCTCCATGCTCGATCAAGTTTCCTCCTCCCTCAAGCACTTCGATAGCTCCACAATCCAAGGTATAAGCTCAAGCAATCTCTACCCTCAAGCTCCAAGCTCCATGTTCCATCGCCACACGTGAGACAAGAGAAGAGAAGAGAAGAAGAAGAAGAAGAGAGGAGAAGATGGAGAGCTTCTCCGCCACAATCCCTCACCCTCACACACACACTCCCTCACTCTCTCACACTCCCTCTCTCAAGCATAAGCTCAAGCAAGCAAGAACAAGAACAAGAAGAAAAGAGGAGAGCTAGTTTTGGCCACACACAAGAATTGGCTTCTTCATTCATTTTTTGCCTTATATACAAAAACCTAACTCTAACCCCCTTTGGGCACCCATCCCTTTTTACATGACCAACCATCTTAGTCTAGGTCGTCTTTTCCAATTTCCTTCCTATTTACATTGCGTCTTCACTCATGCCCGTCTACATTTACAAATTGTATAGGAGGGAGCTTGGCACTCCTTTACAAGGATTAAGAGTGCGCTTTTATATTTAAATTGTGCCTTTCCTCTTTTGCACTTGCCTTAAACTTTTAAGATTGCCCTTGTGCTTTTGGTATTTTTTCCTCCCATTTCTTTAGCAAGGGCCACTTTTTTTGGCTTTGCCCTACGTCTTTTAAATTTTCTTTTTGCTTTCTTTGCAGTTAACAATAAAAAATGATCAAAATATTATGCAATGGGATTTTTGTGTTGTCTTGTCCTGGAGTGGTCTGCACATTGTCCACAATAACCCTAGTGCACAAAAATGGGCATAACTTTCAAATCATAGCTTCGATTGGGGAGATTTTTAATTCAAACCAGAGGGGACAAATCCCTCTTTAAGAGGAGCTATACGGTTTACACCCAGGTGAAATAGAAAATTTTCTGCAATTTGATCTTTATGATTGTCATGATTGACTGTGCCTAAAAACATTGACTGTCCCTTAATGCAAAAGCACTATATGAATGGCTCATATACTGAGGGGCCTAATCAACATCATAAATAACATCTTGAGCATAATGAACACTATCCCAAGTATAATTGCATGTCCATATGCTCTATCATCATTGCATAAGTGAAGCTTACTGCCATACATCTCTTCTTATTGCATGTACTTCAAGTGTCATACATGGGTGCCATCAGCACTGAAAGGGTGTCCACCAAGGGGGATCATTGCATCAAGAGAGGTGGTGATCATAGGAGAGTACATGCACCTACATACAAGTATCAGGCTCTAGATCACCAAGAGGTGGGAAAAGTTTCCCCCAACGCAGGGTTGTGCACCCTTTCAAGTTCTTAAGTGATAAGGGAGGGTCACCTCTCTTTTGTCTTACCACCTCACCTGGCATCGATCTTTTTCCTCAGCCAGAGTATACATGGCAAACATTTCTATTAAGCAATCAATATGAGATGCATTGGAAAGGAAACATTGGGTCGTTTCATGAAATGCTTCAAATGGAGCTTCCATGGATGCCCACAAAACTTTTTCGCATGTTGAACTCCATGTCTTTAATCCGGGTAGAAGAGGTAAAAGAGGGGGCAAGGATCTCAAGGTGGGAGGGCTTGGGCTGAGCTTCAATAGTCTGAGATAGCTTCAAGTAAAGAATTCATGGCTACCTAAACTATCCACCAACTGTTGTCCATATTTCCAAGTTTGTTCCTAGGGGGTTAAGAGTGCCAAGAAAAGGGAGAGGGAGGAGTGTTGAAGGAGTGTCCTAAGGTGGCCAAGAGTGCCAAAGGGCAGCAGGAGAGGGGAGCAGAGGAGTTGGAGCAGGTAGACGCAACCAACGCAAAATGCACCGCAAATTGTGGGGGCAACCCTGCAGGCCTTCTTGGGCAGCAACCCCCACTCCACTACTTGATCTCAAGCTAAGGGGGTCGAGAAGAAGGTTCCATGGCATTGGCTGAAGGTTTGGAGCAAACTCAAACAAGTTCTTAGTGATTTTTTGGGATGGCTGCCATAGCAACTTGCAAGAGAAGAGAGAGAAGGAGGGTTGAGGCAAAAAGTAACTGGGTTTTTGACCTCTCTAACTCTTGGGTCTCTAAACTTGGCGTGGAACCCCTAAATTTTGCATGAAAAGAAGTGACGACCTACTAGTTTAGCCTTGAGATAATTAAGCGTACATCTTAGCATTTCCATGTATGTCTTTCAAAGAATCGATTTAAAAACATTTGTTATCTACATAATCTATGGTAATCACGCTCTAATGAGATTTAAAAATAATTATAGGTAAATAATTTAATACAATGAACTCTTTTGAAAGTTTAAAAAATACAAAATAATTTACTTTTAATGATATGGGATCATAACAAGCTCCAAGATATCAAAATCAATTCTATTGAGCCAATGGTCAAATGCATTTACTTCAAGTTCACTTGCCCTCATGTAGTGGGAGATTGAAGGATCAAGAATCTCAACCTTTTGCTATATATCAAAAGGAAGCTTATGCATCATAAACCTAGTAAAATTGGTAAAATAGTGCGTATATTGAAAAAAAAATATTGATAGAAAAATATCATTCTCAAGAACAAACGAATTTAGATATGTTATACCTCAATCCTCTTTTCGTTAAGGATATCCACACATTCTGAGTCCAAAAAAGTAATATCATTTCTCTTGTCTATGTCACCAAGTAAGAACAAATATGTACTAAAACTAGCTGGGTTGATCCTCTCAAGAATATCAAAAAGCCCATCCTCTAGAGGTCCTAATTGCTCTACTTCATTTTCTTCTATTTTCTTCCTCTTATGTTCCCTCTATTTCTCTGCTTGCTCCTTTGTAGCCTTTTCCTCCTTCTCATGTCATCTTATGTCTCTCTTATATGTGACATCCTCCACTTTAGGACATGTGTCCTCCTTCTTCCTCTATGGTGGTGCATTAAGAATATTATATGTCTTCTTATCTATAAGATGAATTGGCTCCAAAACCTTGGAGAATCTATATCTCAATCTTCGTAGGATAATCATATCCTTATCCATAAATGTCACTCTATGTGCTTGGATATCATAGATGTAAGCATCTTGGAAAATTTCAATCAAGAAGTCCTTTATAGCCTCATGGATTCAAATAAGGGCACTCCTTGTCCACTTAAAGCTATCAAGACTATGTGTATCACATATCTCCTTGACCACTCTCTAGAATGGTAGCTTTAGAACTGCATTATCAAGAGCTTTCATTGCCTTCTTGATTTCCCTAAGACATCTTACACCCTGTGAAAATCTCCTTTAATGCTTTTTTGGTAACCTAGATGGCTTGGAGGACTCATGGATTTTCTTAGTAATGTTTCTAAGATCAACCTTCTACTTTCTTGTGTTGAGATTCAAAAAATCACACCTACTAAACAGCCTCTTTGTATGGAGCTTCAGGGCTAAGGACATGCAGGCTTACCTATCCCATATGCACAGTGGAGCCTATTGCAGTTTACTACTTTCCTATAAAGCATTGTACTTGCTTCCTTTTCTTAATGCAATGATAGTACTCTTTTCTTTTCAGTAAAGTGTCAGTGTCATTGTCCACACACACAAGATTGTGTTTATGAGTCCAAGTCTCAATCTTGGAACCTAATTCACTTGTGTAACAAATAGTGTCCTTGTCTCCATCATCATGAGTTTATTCTTCTTCTTCCATCAACCATAACTCACTGCCATGTCCTAGATCCCGCTCATTCCGACATCTTGCAATAGCCTTAGTTCTAGCCATAGCTCAATAAAATCAACTCCAACAACATGATAAGAAAAATAGTTATCAACTAGAAAATTGAATAACAATGTATTAAACATCAAAATCAATGAATCCAACTACATGAAGGCCTATACATCATATTTTACTTGATAAAAAACAAAAATCAAATACAAAATGTATGAAATTTACAAAAAAATAGGTGAAACAATGAACTATGCAACTAAATTTGTGTTTCATATGACAAAGCTTCAAAGTATGCATACATCACTCGAACTGTGAAGGTTTTGCCATCAAAATCAAAGAAAAAATGTATGAAACTTGAGTTCAATACTATGAAATTAAAAAGCATACAATAGCTCTTCTGTTTCATATGATAATAAAATGTGAAGCAACTGGTGATAGGGACAAGGAAAATAACATATCAAATGTGATTCTAGGTCAATTGAATCAGAATGAAGTAAACTAATCTCGTGTCCCATACAATATTAGAACATCAAGAAACCAAGCATAGGGACTAAGAAGAAAACCGATGAAGCACGAATCTAGGTCAATGGAATCAAAAGAAGCTCAACTAATTTTGCATTTCATATGAATTTAAACGTCACATTTTCAGCATAACAATGAAGGTAAGTAGTCAAGGTCGCATTTAATCCAAAAATTTGTTAGAAAAGAATCCAAAAATGTAGATTTATGTATGCAAACCTACCTAATTGCTAAAGATTTTACTTTAAAGTATGAATTTCTTCTAATGGAGGTGGTTGATCTTGCTAGAGTGCTCTTGGTGGTGTATCTCAATAGGCTATCGTATTTCAAATGGGATTTTCTTACAATGGAAAGATAAAAGTGATTCTTTACTAGAGGGGCTAAGTTTAATTCTTGAGTGTGCATTGTAATTACTGATTAATGTGGTACTTGATAGAACGTGGACTCATTAATCACTTTTTCTAGGCCTAATAAGAGTTCTCATATGCTAAAAGTAATATAAAAATAGTACAAAATTAAGTGCCCCCTTTTCGTGTAAGAAATGTTCTTTTCAATACAAATTTTGAGAACAACAAATCTATTATGAAATATACTTTTGGGAGTTCTTTAAAAGCAATATATCACAATCATCAACCATTTTCACTCGTAATCTTTTCTATCTCAATCAAATTGAAACTAGCCCCTCCTATTCTTTATCCAAGGCAAAGATAACCATATACAACCAAATCAAACACTGTAAGTGACTTAAACAACTTGTTTTTACTATCATAACAAATAGAATACAAATTTTCACCTCTTCTTGTGATTTCATCAATTACTATTAGGTTTTATACAATCAATAGGTTTGTCAAACTGCTTCTGAATATGTTGCATGAAACTCAAACTAAGTAGTGTTGTTGACTCCATGCTTATTAAATCATGTTTCTTACGTCAGACCTCCAGTTCATGGCAAAAAATCTCATTTCAATCATGTGTTATCGTGTAACATCGAAATTTTTGGTTTGCCAAAGTGCCATCATGTAAAATGTGAATTCAATTATTGTGGTATCTAGTACCAGCTACTCAACTTGCCCTTCATACGTCAGGGATTAGGTTTTTGGCATAAATTTTCGTTATTCAAAATTTTTTGCTTGTTAGGGATATGCTTTCATATTTTTTGCTTTTGTAGGGTTTAGGGATATCAAAGACAATAGAAGGCATGGAACTCATCCAAATTTATATATATTAGGGAGATGCTCAATGTCCCTTTTGATTTGCAAGAGCTATTGAGATATCTTAATAAGAAACTTAGGGTGTATAGAGAGTTCTATTCTAGACATGCAGAGACTCTCTTAATTGATTATTATGTATATTTAAATTATGTGATCCAAGCAACTAATGTTCCTAGGACAACTTTGATTACCAAGTCTTATATAATTGACAAAGAGTTTAGAAGGTGTGAAACAAAGTGCCTTTTTCATGAGGATTAGCAGTAGTGCCATTTAATTCACAAAGACATAGGTTTCCTTGTGTTTCTCCACAATATGGAGGATTATCCTTCAAAGAAAGGGCAAGAGAGCAAGGAAGAAGATGCTACATATATGGATAAGCAAGTTGAAGAGAAGGCAAAGATGTTTCAAGAGGATGTTGAGAACTAGATGGTGCAAGGTTTTGATCCTATTATGTTCAAAAGTCAAAACATTGCAAAGGTAGAAGAAGGGGAGATGGGATTGAGTATAGAGATTGAAGAAGGCCCCTTGGATTGTATCCCTACATTTCCTACCTACCTTATTTTCAAAAAAAGATATGTATTGATTAATGATATCCTAGCAGCATAGGGCCTGACTAATAAGGATTTGATAAGTTATGAACCATGCCCACTAATAACTCTCGATGTTGAAGGAGAGAATGTTCAAGATAGCTCCATGGCCTTACACAAATGTATGAATGAGATTGTGGAATATGAGAAGAAGGCACTACCCAACCACATAAGAAGAGTTCGTAGAGGTGCAAAAGAGGCTTGGCATTGAGGGCATGGGTTATGAAGACACATTGAAGTAGCCATCAAAGGAGAAGCCAAAGAACTCAATAATCTCTATGATGAGAATATTCTTGAAGATAATGAAAACCCAAAGGTCTTAAAGATATTTCCAAGATATTCCTAGGGTTAATAGCAAGTATTAAATATGAGTGACTTTAAGATTTTCATCAATTGACAAAAAAAAAACTTTTTTTTTCTTATGCAGACTAAAATTGAAGATCCTAATAACTTTCTTGGAAGAGCCAAGGGCTCTAGACTTGGAAAAAGTCAAGGACTTGGCTACTATATCGGAAGCTTAAATAATCAAACTAGTGTAATTTATCACAATAGATTCTCAAGCTCTCCAAGTTTACCCCAATGATGGCTTTAAAAGCTATTTTCAAAGTCATTTAATCTAAATTTTTCAATAGAGAAGTTGAGAAGATAATTTTGGTAGAGAAGGAAGAAGCCATAAGGGTTTTTGGGTACATATTTGGTTACAATGGTTCTAGAGCTAGATACTTTTAAGTCCTTAGCTTCTATTTACTCTCCCATGTGGAAAATGCAAAACACCTATAAGCTTGAAGTTATGCTAAATTTGTTTGTAAAACCATTGAAAGACCTCTAATAAAATCTTTTCTTTGACTCTTCCTCCTCCATGTCTTGCATGAATAAAGTATTTTGTTCTTACTTGATAATGTGATTTTTTATGCCTTGGGTTGACTAGATAGATAAATTTTCATATTGGTTGATAAAATATAGAGCATGGTTGTATAAAATATGCTACACAATTAAAAAACAAAGAGAGTTGGTTAAAAATCTTATATGAGTTGAACAATGAAGAAACAGAGCAACTTCTTACCATATAAACATAAGAACTTTTTACCATAAAGTGAGCGAATTGTTGATTATCCCAAGCTTCTATCATTGCCTTTTCGAAAAGATTCAATTGGTCATTGAAGTCTTTGAAATCATCATCTTTCCAATCAATTTTATCACAATAAAAGAATATTTTAACTAGTGTGTTTTTAAAACTTTGGCTTTTCTATTCCAAGCCTATTCATTATCAACATGATCCCTAAGTGCATTGTATAGGGATTTCCATTGATTATTTTTAATGGTTGAACCCCCATTTCTAGAGTTAATCTTGCCAAGCTTTCCATGAAAACCTAGGAGCCTTTTAGCCTTCACTCCATCAATAGATGGCTTTTTGGCGATACAATTTCTGGTTCAATAGCAATATTACCAATTGTAAGTAACACTTGCTTGATCTTTGTTATAGCATCTTGTCTAGTTGATAAGGGTTTTAGCTTCCAAGTAAACCCTATGTAAAGATGAATAAGCTTTTCAATTATTCTATAGAGTACATGAAGTGTACACATATTAGCATTGGCCAAAGGAATATCTAAAATTGGCTTGAATTATGGATCTTTGATATGCTTGGAGGGGATTTTATTTTAGTTTCTTGAACTCATCACAGTGCAAGTGGGGACATTCAATATAGGCAGGGATATCTAGATTTTGCTCCTTTAGATACATTATACATGCATTTGAGTGAGTTAGCAGTTATGTGCCATTCGATTTTGTAGTTTCCAAATCCCTTGACAAATAGCTCTTCTCTTACTTATTGTCTCTTAATCACATCAGGTATTGAAGTTTGATGGAAAGACCAATACAATATATCAAAATCCTCTATGTCTACTTCAAAAGCTCCTAACCACCAAATATTGTGTTCATATTGAACACTAAATGGTATTGAATCATTGCAATGACTTGATGAAAGTGCTCTATTCATCAAAGCAATGGAGACCATTTCTAATTTTGTACACTTTAAAATCTCACTTTCATTAAGTTTAATCACAAATCTGGCTACTCCTTGTGCCTTTTCTAAAGATAAATTATAGAATTTCATCCTCAAACATTGTAAGGTAGGTAGATCAAGGAAGATGTTGTTAAATTCATTATAAACAACCTCTTTGTTCTTGCTCTTGAAGTTGTCTTGGTATGGAAAGGTTCACCCAAAACTTCCATCACCTTGCCATTAACTCTTTATCCAATAGTCTCCACCATAGATGGCCTTGCAAGTAAACAATTTTGTATTTGACTATGTTTCATATTTGATTGCATTAGCTAAAAAATTTATGTAGATGCATCCCGATTAATACCAATACTATCTAAAGTCTTCTGCACCAACTCAAAATAATCCAAAGAATGATGCCTAATAAAATCATACAAGCACTATCTCTTTACTTTTTTGAACTCTTCTCGAGAATATCATTTGGCATTGCTGAGGACTAGAGATGATAATAAACTAAGATGTCTGTGAAACATCTCTCTCACTTACATTTGATTGAAGAAGAGACCTAAACAAGATCAACATCATAACTTTGATACTATTAGAAGCAAAGTTATATTCAATATTTCTTAAGTAAAAATATATACCTTGGTGCTTGGATTCTTTTATTGTACCCATCTTCTCCTCATTTGAGATTCTGAATATTATTAAGAGATCTTTGTCAATTTCGAAGGCCTAAAATAGTTTTTTTTTCCTTTGGTATGCTTTAAAACATTTCTCCAATGAATGATTATTCCATTGATAATCATGTAGCTTTTACAATACCTCATCTCTATGTTTTGTTAAAATGTTTTGTTAACAAGTGATTCTCCAATTTAATAAAATCCTTCTCTATAACAAGATTAACTATATGGCCCAAAAACCCATTATAATCATCACCAATAAACTGCCCAAAAAGCCATTATAACCATCACCAATAAACCACATTAGTGAAGAGCTATTATAAAAATAAGAAGTACTATTCTTTATAAGATTGTTGGTGTATAACATTCCATTCAAGCATAGATGAAGAATTTTGTTTCCCTTCAAATCGAAACACATATTTCATAGACTCTAAAATAGTGTTTTGTTTTATTCTTTTCTTGTTTGGTTCATTCTCATGTTCTAGCTCAATATCAAGAGCTCTTTTACCAGTTTTACAAGGATAATTGGATGACGGATCCATAACTAAAGATGTGATTTGCAAATTTGAATAAAAATATCGTGTGAATTCAAAAAAGTTGAAGAATGAGTAAGTAACTAACAAGGAGAAGAAGAAGAAAAAGAGAGAATGAGGATGGAGGGAGATAACGAAATATCAAATAAATTCAAATTAAATACTCACTTTCACTTCTATTAAGACAAGGTAGGATCCTTATTAAATCAATCAATTTTACCTTTATAACAACCTACATTTCTATGTTTGATGCAAGCCACGAGAATATTATGATAGTGATCTTTTAATAATTTTAGATATGTTTATTTATCAAAATGTCTTTTTAAAAAACTCTAAAATATGTTTTATTTCCTAAAATATTTTCTCTTTCGAGGATCTCTTGCAGGGTATTTTCGAGACCTCAAATCTCCCCTAATGAGAGCACAGATTGGAGGGGCACATGTTCTTATGGAAGCATTATTTTAGTCATTGAGAATATGGAATCTCCATAGATATATATATCTACATTTGGCATTGACTCTCTCTTGACAATTAGCAAAGAGTGAGGATACACATTGTTGGTATGCAGAGATGTAGTCATGGTTCAAGACACATGGGTTAGAGATGAATGCATTCTCAATACTATACAATGATTTAGATTTTCCATACTTAGATCTCCCTCATATAGAGTGGAATTGAGTTATTAGGTTAGACATTGTGAATATTGATATAGATGGAACATGGATACACCCCTTGGAGCCCCTTGGTACGAAGATGGCATAGCATCAACACCATTTATTACACATAATGACAAAGGGATTCATTATCAAGCCAACATACACGTCCATCCATCTCTCCTAAAAAATACATGGTGCTACTAGAGAGAGATAGGCGCCATCACACCAACTCAAGATTGAGATTGGTCAGTATATACATACATCTAAGAATGTACACATTTGTTAGTTATGTCAATAAGAGGTTGAGTTTGAGGAGCACTTTGTTTGTACATGAACAACATATTATGAGATCATAGGGAGATTTTATTACCTTTTCCAGGAGGGATTTTGGTCTCTTTGTAGGCTGATAGAGTATAAGGATCAAAGATACGTAGGACTATTCTTACTAGAGCTTTGAGCATATAAAGAGAAGGTTCTAAGTAGGAGGACAAAGAGTCAGAGCAAGTGAGCCAATGGGTTCTTACTAAATTTTCTAGCACTAGCTCCAAGGCTAGCTCATTAGATGCTACCACAACATTAGTGCCACCATATTGTCCATGATTTAGATGAGACACAATAGACCACATAGCCACACGCAATATAGCATGGCAACCAACACCCCATGAATGTGCTCAACATCCTTGCCTTCCGCAAATTTGATCCATCATCACTCACCATTAGAGACAAATACCTCTCCTTAGTAGATTCAATGTATTGGACCAACCCACCCCATGATAGATATCCTTGCATTGATAAGAGTACATTGTTTTTAAAGGGCTATATTGATTAAGGTGGGATCCTACATGTAAGTTAAAGAATCATCAAGAGATAATTTTTTGTATGATGGTAACCTATACCTATAGACTTTGTCCTAGTTGATCATTTTTCTTCTTAATTTTCATTGTCATAATTCCTATCAAGTCAAGATGACATGGTATGATGTACTCATTTCTTTGTCTCATAGGCCATTTTTTTCTTTTTGAGATGTAAATACTGTGTGTGTGTGTGTGCGTGTGTGTGTGTGCGTGTGTGTGTGTGTGAAGGCTAGAGTTGAGAGATTTTAAATCCTTATTACCATCTCCCCCTTATAATGCAAGGGCAGCACCTGGCATCACCGCCCAATCTGATTCAAGAGCCAGACCTATGGAAGTAATACTCGCATTCACAAGTTTGCAATTTGAAAGTAAATAGTGTGATTTTGAAATACTCACTTGTTAAAATGGTTTTGTGCTTGGCGAAGCTAAGGTAGCTACATCTAATAAGAATATTGAAGATAAAGTCAAGAAAATGGCAACCCAAAGTGCAAGAGATACTTGAGAAAATTCAAACAATAAACGAAGTACATTAGCAAGGTATGATAGATAATTACTTTGCCATAGTTAAGTAAGCTATACTACAAAAAAAAAGATTGCAGTCCATGTGTAGTTTAGGAGGCCTCCCTAAGGGATAGTATAAAGAAACAAAGAGACTACATGAGAAAGACCACCAAGGATAGTATAAAGAAACACGGGTTGATTAGATGGTACCATGAAAAGTCACCAAGAAAGAAACTAATGAACACTTTGGATTTTGGAAACATATAAGATACCCTTGAAGTATGAACAAAACCCAAGTATTCCAAGGGAACTAAACTATTGATTACACAACTCAAAGCACATCTAAATGAAGTCACCACAATGAAGGTAGCTAGAAACAAGGATAAATGGGCAATTTATCAAGGTGACAAATCCATCATAAAGGAGTTCAAAAAGCCTAAGCACTAAGTTGCTTTAGAATCATGAGGTATTTAGTAGCTTTCATAGCTTGAGCTGTTGGATTTCCTTTTCTAGCAATGGCATCCTAAAGTGGACTCCTTTTGCCAATGGTTGTAGACTCTAACTAAAATCTAGATGTGTATTGGCTACAACTAATAAGAATATTGAAAATGAAGTCAAGCAAATGATAACTAAGGTGCAATAGATACATTAGAAGTTTGAAACAATAAAAAAGTTACATAAGAATGGTATGACATGCAATATACTTTCAATAGTTAATAAAGCTACATTGTAGAACAAGATTAGATTCTATGCATCGTTTAGAATGCCCCTCTAACAAATTGCATAAAGAAACATAGAAGAAACTATATGATAAAGGACGCCAAGGATGTTTAAAGACATACATGCTAGAGACCAAACTAAGGCCAATACAAGGAGAAAAAAAGGGTTTGAATGGATGGTGCCTTGGAAAATCACCAAGAAAGGAAAAAATCAAGCAACTTTCGAGTTTGAAAACATACAAGATATTATTGAAATACAAAAGCAAATCAAGTATTTTGAGGGAACAAAATGTGAACTACACAATTCAAAGTACAACCAAATGAAATAGCCAAAATGAAGGTAGCTAGAAAAAGGGTAAAAGAGCAATTTACCAAGGTGACAAAGGCATGATAGATGAGTTCAAAAAGCTAAGCACTGAGTTGCTTTAGAATCATGACGTGTTTAGTATTTTTTATAGCTTTAGCAATTAGATTCCTTTTTCTAACACCACCACCCTAAAGTGGATTCCCTCAAAGTGGATTGTTATAAAAACCTAGACGTATCTCTCTTTGTCCTATATGCCTTTGAGGCATCCAAAATGATGTTAATACTCTCTCTCTCTCTCTCTCTCTCTCTCTCTCTCTCTCTCTCAAGTATATTTGTGAATGCTATCTTCAAATATAAGATATACATTACTCTTTTTTTGTACCTCATGGTTAGAGCTGCATGTAACCATGAGTATGCAAGCATAGCTATTCATTTGATACATCCTTTATGTGGATATGTAGTCCACATACATGTGCATATACATGTGTAAGAAAATGATGAGAAAAGATTTTTAGCGTATAGCAATGTTCCCAAGTTGCCTTAAAGCATATCGCATGCTTTCATTTGTTAGAACTTGTAGATTCAAGTTGAAATTTTTGAAATACTTATATTAACCATTCCACCAATATAACACCAAATAAAATGTTTAGCACAAGATATATTTTAGCCATATTAGTTCTCTCATTTTTCTTTGTGGAGTTACTTTCAAAAGAAATGAAATGAAATGAAATGAAATGACACATTACTATCCATAAAAGGCCAAAATGAGCTATGATACTACGAGTTACAACCATTTGTGATAATAAACTGTTTGGAATGTGCAAAATCCACTACAATCTATGAGGTATAAAACCACTAATGGGGGATATCATGGAGGTACATGCGAGGGGATATCTTGGAGGTGCTCTCGCCTCCCTGATAAGAAGGATCAAGTGTGACACCCAGTGAAAGCACTACATGTTCGGGTAATAGGCAAGATGGGTGGAGCAGGTCCATTTAATGGCATCTGTAGATAAAGACCGATGGGCTTTATTTTGTAATCAGCATAGACAGAAATTTTGCATGAAATGGCATAACTAACTCTCGACTTCCTGCTCAAGCTGGAGATCCTACCCATGCAAGAATGGAATCTCAATTCAATCAACTGTAACCTGCATACCACTCTTGATTGCCTCAAAAATCCCGAAAACTCATTCGGGGATCTTCGGTCCTGCTTCTACCACCCCCTCGTCTCCCTCTTCCACGGCCTCTACCTCGCCCTCGTCCTCTTCCTGATCGCCTTGCAAAGGACCGTCCATGTTTCATCTGGATAAGGGAATGCAGCAAATCATCACAGAGTATGCATGCTCTGTGCAAGGTGGCACCATTTGCAAGTGGGGTTGATGTCTTGTTGAAGTCTATCTCCAGAATGGTAGATCCACAGTCAACGCACAGTTCCTTTGTAGTGGTGATCCGATGAGCATTTTGAGGAAGAAAAACGAGGCAGTTGCACTTGTTGCAATCAAGCCTCCATTTGGGTCCACTCACAGGATCCAGCACCAATGTCCCATTACATTCTGGGCAAGCACAGACACCTTGTCTTACCACCGAGTGCGGGCATGTTGGATGGGGGCATAGAGTGCATGGCATTCCACCTGGTTTCGTCTGCTTATCTCCTTTGGCAGAGCCACCAGGCCTTGCCATGTCTTCTATATCCTCAAATGGTGGATGATTGTAACAATATGGACAGAGTGGGTATGTCTTGCCATCAGGCCCCGAGAAAGAGACAAGCACAAGCTCAAAATTGTCCAAAGGACACCTTAGCTCCTTATATAGCTGCAAATGTCACAGATTTACCAGATTAATAACAAGCTGCATGTTGGGAGGAGTCAGGACAGCCAGAAAACATGTATTAGAGAATTGTGCATCTCACCTTGATACTTCCATTTTGTGGCAAACCATATACCTCTTCACATGCCAAACAATACAAACGTGAAGGTCGCATGGCAATGTACTTCATATACCTTCCACAATTGCCACACTTGCTCAATAACTTGCCTGAATCAGCTAAAGGAGAAAATTGAGCCTCAAAGAGTGCATCCATTTTCTCTACCTGCTAGAAAAAACCAAAATGAGAACACAGTACAGAGCACTGTGCATTTAAGGTTAATATGTTAACATAAGAAGTACAATCTATATCTCAAAGGTTGAACTTTAAGATTGGAAACTCTGCTAGAACCTGAGCAATGAAGTATAGAAACTTCGCCTTGAACTCCTGCAAGACATGCTTCACTACTCGACCATGGTCTGCTTGTCCTTTGGCAATCAACGTGATCTGCTGTTCTATGAAGCTACGAATATCAGGAAGACACAAGTCCACGTCAATACACTGATACCCTCTTACAAGAGTGACCCCAAGTGTTGTCGGAACCAAGCGCCGACCACTTTGAACCTAAAAACACTTGATTAGAACGAAAAGAACATCAGCATTTAAAATTGCCACAACTGTTTAGCTAGGCTTTCAATCATGTGGGGAGTCACCTGTGCATAATTGCGTTCACAGATATTGTTTATATGCACAGGAATAGATGCATCTGTGCCAATTCCATGCTTCTCCATCAAAGAGATTAGCTCACTCTCAGTCAAATAATCTGGTGATGATGTATGCCCCTGAAAGTTCGCATCCAATTATGTTACTTTTACTTAAATTCAGAACATGTCTGCCCAAACAAACCCAAAAAAAAAAAAAAAAAGCACTGTTGACTAGCTGTTTTTGAGAGAGAGAGAGAGAGAGAGAGAGAGAGAGAGAGAGAGAGAGAATTTACGAAAAAAAAAAAAAGAGAGAGAGAGAGAGGTATATTAATGTGTGCAAGAGGTCAAAGTGGCCTATGATACCTAAGCATATAGTACAACTGTAATGATGTCTCATCAAAGAGTACAATCAAATGTAGAATCAAAGCATATCTAATGAGTGAATCAAATGTGAAGAGCTGTTGCTAGAGCAAAACGAAGTACTGAAAGAAATAAATCTAGAAGAAAGAAGCTACTAGAATGACATCGTATCCTCACTCATAGGTTCACTATTGCTGTTCACATGGGTAGATTAGACAATTTTCTATCTTTTGATTAAGCATCTTTTGATTGCCATTTTATCTCTTAATCAATTGCATCCTATTGGAGTGAACTTGGGAGAGAGCATCACCGGCACCACACTATGTTGGCAATTGGATGCACTTCTAAGGCGGTATTTCATGGACGACACAAGAGAATCCTCCACTCATGGAGAAATACTCAAAGGTAGGGTGCACTTGCAATTAAGCATCAATAGCACACACACTATCTTATTGATTGAAGCCATGTCCATTGTCTCCATTGCCAGTTGACAAAGCATGATAATTTGTATCATATTGGTAACTTTGAATCTTGATACATAGTCCCAATCGCAACTTGTATGTTGAATTCTCTATAAATCTCAGGATGTTCTGAGGATGACATGGACAATCAAGTTTCTAGTTTTCAAAAGACATTTGCGAAGAAATGGTAGTGAACTTAGAGTCATGGTCACTGACTATTGGCAAACCATAAAGTTTGTACAAGTGCTTGACAAAGAAACTAGCCATTTCATGGCTTCTAAACAATCGTCTTTGTCAAAATGAATCAAGCCATTTTTGTATCTGCCAACCACGACCTAGATTGCATCATGACCTTGATTTGTACGGAGTAATCCTACTTCAAACACCATGAAGACACTACTCAACTTTTTATTAGAAATTTGTAAAGGATGTAGCATCCCCATAGTGTCGCTAATTTGAGGTGTTTAGCTTCAAGGAACAACAGTCCTCAAGACATTTAAAAAACAGATGAAAATTAACAGTTTCTTGATAATCTGAAATGAGCATTTGACTGGTACACAAACCCACTCCAAAAGTATCACCTTAAAGCCCATATTGCACTAGTAAAACAAGCTGAATGGTGCACTACATATCAAGTAATCAGACCACTTGAGTGCATCGAAAAAAGTTGTGGAAGTAAGCTATAAATAGTGGCAAATCCTGCAGTAGAAACAGAAAATTGACTAAAGATCAGGAGGCTCCAAGCCATGAGCAGTACAAATGTTTTAAGTGGCTGAAAACATGGACATGAATCCTGAATCAGAACATGCTCACTCCTCTACTTCCTCCTAGGGCTCTAGAGCACACCCTCTTGCTTCCTCCCACTGAGTAAAGGAACTCACTTTTGTAACTTGCACTCTTGCAAATCATGCACAAGTTTGAACTCACAAAGACAAGATTACATGCCTTCTAAACACCAACACCACTCATCTTTCAGGCAATATGACTAGAAGCTCCACAACTACTCCAAAAGGACGAGCTAACAGCATGGCTCAAAAGACCAATCACTAAAAAGCTTAGGTCCGTATGATTTGAAATTCTCCCACCAAAAAGCAGCCCCTCTAGTAGTATACATGTCCTCTTGTGTATCATGATGTCACAAATGAGCATGGATGTCTTGTTGGCATGCAGTAATTCCTTCAAAGTGTGATGTGGAATCATCAAGTATCACACACTTCATATCCACCTCCAAAGATCATTGACTTGTCATTCTCTTGTCTACAACATTCAAAGTTCAAACTCTTGAGTCCAATATATATGCCCTATATGTGTTCCATTGTGTCATGTAGGAAGTATGGATCTCATCATATTGACCCTCATTTAACAATAACTCGTCAAGCTTTTCAAGTATACTTTCCATAGCATATACACCTTGCGAAAACATGGCTGCACAATACATACAAGGCACAATATGTTCTCATCAAAGATGATTTTCTGCAATATAAGCTGGCTGCAAATGGAGTGAAACTCATTCCAATGAGTAGAGATAGGACCTTCATATGAAGGTCCACAAGCTTCTTGAGCCAATACAACTGTGAAGCAAGGCCTTGCTTATCATAAAGATCGTACATTTTCTCCCATAACAGCCATGCACCACCTTCAATCTACTATTCTCATACTGTGACACTAAAGAAGTACGCCCCCCACATATCCATGAGACAACAAGTGGCACATCTCTATCAAGGATTAAATCCACCTCTTAATGGCCAGCTTGAGGTGATGAGGCCTATTGATCTAGAGGACACTTCAATGAGAGCACAACCTTTGTTGATGTGCCATTTTTATGGTAGTGTGTGTGTGTGTGTGTGTGTGTGTGTGTGTGTGTGTGTGTGTGTGTGTGTGTGTGTGTGTGTGTGTGTGTGTGTGTGTGTGTGTGTGTGTGTGTGTGTGTGTGTGTGTGTGTGTGTGTGTGTGTGTGTGTGTGTGTGTGTGTGTGTGTGTGTGTGTGTGTGTGTGTGTGTGTGTGTGTGTGTGTGTGTGTGTTGTGTGCTGTGTGTGTGTGTGTGTGTGTGTGTGTGTGTGTGTGTGTGTGTGTGTGTGTGTGTGTGTGTGTGTGTGTGTGTGTGTGTGTGTGTGTGTGTGTGTGTGTGTGTGTGTGTGTGTGTGTGTGTGTGTGTGTGTGTGTGTGTGTGTGTGTGTGTCTTGTATATATATATATCTCTCGCTTTATTGATTATGGGCTGGACTAGCAAAATATGAGTTATACGTATCTTACACAAAGTTTGATGGGACAAAGATATTGGATAACTAATTGTGTCCATGTTTGTATGCCCTCTTTTAGCAAGGATCTCTAGATTCTTGCTAGCAATTACCTCTGGCTGTGGTGGACCTCCTTCCGAATTGAATATTAGAGCAATGGATTGATATAAAAAAGGTAATGAAGAAGTATAATAAGGAGAATACTATACAAAGAAATGGCCTACTTCTCTTGATTGTTCCTCAATCCCCATTTTTGGAATTCCATGTATTGATCATAGGAGCTATGGAAAAAGCTTTGATGATGATCAAATGTCCTTTCAACCTCGAAGAATAACTTGGATAACACTCACTCTAAGCCTGTAAATAGGTGGAAATTGGTACCATGGGAGCACGAAGTTGGTTGAGAGATCTCCAAAAACGTTTTTAGTGTGCTCTTGCTCCAAATCAAGGCTCAAGTGTCAGTCAAGACTCAAGGGCACCTCGCTCTAATACCATATAAGAAAATGCTAGAGCAAACAAAGAGAAACATAAATGTTAAGCACAATCTGATGAATGCTCAATGAAGATGAAGGTATGTAGAAGTGATATATGATGCAAAGGCACCTCAAATATTTGTGTCTCAAGAACCAAGGCAAGTATAAATTGAGAGTAGTTTCTGAGATGCCAAAAACAGCTTCAAGAATCAGAAAGATTGACATGCAAATGGTTAAGCTTGGAACTCACCCAAGCAATGCACCTTGAACTCATCCAAGGAATAGGGGGAAAGAAGTAACTCTCTATAATCTTTTCTTGGGGGAGATAAGTAACTCTCTATACCATAGGTCTTACATACTCTGAGCTTGCAAGGCATGAGCCAAGACTTACAAAAGAGTGATTCTTATGCTTCCACTCAATAGGACCGAGCATTTGAGGCGTTTAAGGATCGTCTTGCAAGTGCAACACACCAAAAAAGTGCTCCTTTATGGAAATGAAAGTTGAATACTTGGGTCGTATTATGAGTGAGAATGGAGCCTGGATAGGTACACTATGTTAAAGAAATGGCTGATACTAACTAAAGTAACCTCTTTGCAAGGGTTTTTGGGTCTACCCTCCTTTTACCAATCATTCATTCAACACGGAACTCACCCTAAGTGGTGGACCTTGAACCCTCCCCAGGAATAGGTCGAAGAGAAGCAACTCTCTATACCCATCACGGTTCAAGAGGAACAAAGAGTTCTCACTCACTCTAGCTAGGCCCTTATATACTCTGGGCTTAAAAGGCATTGCACCACATTTATTAAGGACTCAAGAGTGATTTAGGTGTTTCTACTTCATGACAATACTCCCTTCCTTTAGATTTTTGCCCTAAAAAATCGAGATGGGTGTATTAGCCAAGGTTGAGAGTGGTGATGAGGGTAGAGGAGGCTCTTAACATGGGATCCAGTTTCCAAGCTTGAATGTATGGTATTGCTGTGATAAAATCAGTCAAATGTAGCCATTGATCCACTCCTTGTGTTATGTGAATAACGGCAAAGATATGCTTCCAACAATGGTTGATCCTCTCTGTTTGACCATCACTTGAGGAATGATAGACCAATTCAATGCCCATAGAACGGAAGACATTGCCAAAAGGTGCCCATTGTCTTGGGATCATGGTCATGATGTGCAATTCAAATACACTTTCCATGAATTACTTTGCCAACTGGCTAGCTGAATATTGCACCCTAGTAGGAATGAAATGGGCTTTCTTATCTAGTGAGACATACATGGCAAAAATCCAACCTTTCTTCATTGCAAGCATGCGTGCAATGAATCCATGGTAACATGTGTCCGATTCCCTTGAAGAATAGGTAGGAGTTGAAGCAACGTACAAGGCTTCAGAGTGCTCGGTTTGTTACTCTAGCAATATATATGATTCAAATGGCATTCTCTTTAACATCTCTTCACAGCGCTTTTCGCGATGAACTCTTTTGCATAGTGTCCCAAGTCTTGAATAAAACCAAATGACCCAAGGGGTGATGAATGCATCTCATGGACAAGCTTCTATCAATAGGTTGATTGTGGGGCCAAGACCACTTTGTCATTGAGCTAGAATAATTCATTATGGAGTTTGAAGGGAGAACTATCCAACTCATCATATTGCTGTAATTTTTGTACTATTGTGGAGAGATTATGATTCAAAATGTTCTCTTCTTGGATTTTGTCAATCCAATCTTTACGGAGCTCAACCATAAAGTTTTGAGGTGAACGCCTAAAATACGTGGGTGTTTTAATCACACCATTATTCTTTGTTTTGTAATCAATCTCAGAATCATAGCTTTGCAATGTAGCAAGTTGCAACCCACTACCATCACTTGGGTGAGTGTTTTAGTCACAACATTACTCTTTGTTTTGTAATCAATCTCAAAATCATAGCTTTGCAATGTAGCAAGTTGCAACCCACTACCATCACTTGGGTGAGAGGGTTAGGTTGACACAAAAAAGAGCACACGATGATAAATATTGACCTTGAAGTGGGTGCCATAGTGGTGTGTCACTTTTTGATTGCATGGAGGATGGATAGTATCACTTGCTCATAGACATGCAACTGCATCTTTGTCTTTGAAAGGCAATCACTCATGCTCTTGGAAAAGCATTGCACCAAGCACTTTGCCACATGCATCCGCCCAAATGATAAACGCTTTGGAGAAGTTAAGAGTTAATTAAGATTGGGTTGACATGAGAGTACATTTCAGCTCTTCAAAACTAGCATTAGTAGAAGCATCCTAAAAGAATTGCTCTTTCTTCGATTGATCATAGAGAGGGGCAGCCACATGGACAGTCTGCATGTCAGTCTTTTTCGTTCCAGATAAAGATGAATACAAAAACACAGCAGCAGCAGACCACCAGAACCGATGATGATACAGGCAGTGGCAGATGGAGCGAAATGCAGTCCTTCACGCAGAAGGATGTTGAAGAACACTCCGAGCACCTCAAAGGTAGTAGGAGATGAGGCATGCACTTTATGATGGCGACAGATGCAGCTTGCCATTTGGAGCATGTTTTGATTTAGCATTCATGTCCATGTTTTGATCCACTTGAGTTATTTATGCTGCTCATGTTCAGGGCCTCATGCTAGTTAGCCATTTTTCTATATGTGCTGCACAACTTGGCTAAATCTATTGCTTACTTTCAAAGCTTTTCTTCATGTACTCCATTCTCATTTGTAGCATCAACAAATAGTCCATGGTGCACCATTCATTTTGGTTTCACTAGTACAACATGATCTTCAAAGTGATGCTTCTGAAGTGTCTTTGTATGCTTGATGACTGCTTATTTCAAATTCTACGAGATGTTTGATTAGAAATGTTATTTTAATGTCTGGCTCCCTCCCAATCCTTGAAATGCTCCCTTTTCCCATTCCTCATAGCTATGCTACAGGATGTTGGGGGGGGGGGGGGGGGGGGGGGGGGGGGGGGGGGGTGGTTTTATCTGGTGAGAGCACTTCTAAACATACCAATAGTTGTGCCAAGGTGTTTGCAAAAATGCCATTTACCACAAATTACAGCCAAAACATTCCTATGTGTTCCACTTTATGCAATGAGTGGTGAATCTGCCTGGGTTTATTGGGAAAGCAAGAACTGCTTGCATTTCAAGTATGCATGGTCATGTTGGTTGAGATTGGTGGTTTCTATGGCATCCATATGTATTGCTCTTCTAGAGGCGTCTGCTCCATAGATGGAGTTTATGCATCCCATTCTTTACATGATTTGTATGGTCTAGACATGTTCATCATCCAAGCTTCAGCATGTTCGTTTTCTACTAGTTGCCTGACTAGCATATTAGGTTATTTTGTAGTTGTGCACATGGTTGGATGACCCTTACAAACTGAGAGGTGGTACCTAAGGGTAGTATTACAAGACACTTGGGCTATCCCTTGGGGTGAATGTATTGTCCAAGAAGTTGCTTGAATGGACCTCCACACATATTGCTAACACGTTTGTTTATTGGAAATGAAAGGCATGGCCTTTTCATGCATGTCTTAAAGTGGCTCAATCAATCATGGTGCCAATGATCTCATATTGTTTGTCATTGCTCTCTTGGTCAAAGTCAAGTTTGCGAGAAATCACTCAACTCTATTTGCTTTAGGATTTGGAAAGAGGATTCTACACAATTTGGCATTTTCTTGGATCTCTTCAAATCATACCTATATACCAAAAAAATGAGGGATTGAGCTATTTTAGATATCGAAATTCGCATTACTGCACTCCAATGGGCTTTGTTTGAAGATGCCTGTGTTGGTCGACAACCTTGGGTTTCTATCGTGAGATTCTTTCTTGAAGATTGAGGCAACTTCCATGGGAATACATGGATCCATGCATCATGGTGGCATGCTATCAATGTTGATCAATCTATTCATCTCAAATCTTCTATACTACTCACTCACTCGGTCCATTCTTGGAAAGTGGTGCTTGCAATGTCTTCCTGGCATTCAAATGCTGATCACTTACAAGCTAAATCTCTACAATATATATTGTTGGTTGTTTCAAGGCTTGTTTCACGCGAAGGTAAATAGCAAGCTAGGGCTGTGCTGAATAAAATGGCAAGTCTTGGCTGATTATCATTTATGATGCACTTGTGCCTGCATGACCCACTGTCATGTCCTTTCAGTCAGTTTGAAGGTCCTTTTGTGTTCCCAAAGGCCATCGTTGTTAGACCATACATCTGCAAATTATTAGAGACTGCAGTGATAGGGGTTGGTTTAACAAAACCCCTTTCAAATACAAAATGTTTATTGAGAATGCTGGTGGATGGCCTTCTTCTTGCTTCTGAACCGTCAAGACGCAATATTTCCAATGGCTCTTGCTTCTTTTGTACTACCAGTGAAGAGACCTATCATCATCTGTTACTTTCTTGTCCATGGGTAAGAAAGGTATGGTCCCTTCTATCTGCTATCCGGTGCCATGTGGTTGGATCCACCATCAGTCCACAAGATTGGGTTTTTGGACAGCAAAAATGCACAAATTTTGTAGAGCCACATCAGAAGGTTATTTTTCACTTTCTGCATTTCTAGGGCTGTTGGCATATCTGGACTCTTGGGAATGCGTTCATTTTTTATTCTACTTTAGGATTGTGCAATCACATTCCCCATTTGAGGTAGTTTAGCATCATTCAGCTTGCAAGCATTCTTTCCATGGATGATTTGCTTGTTTGGCATGCTGCAATTTCTTCAGTCTCATTGTCAATCATATACTTCAATTGTGACTCTTATATTGTCAATCATAAATTTCGCTTGGATCCTGTGTTTGTGGTAATTAATACAACTACCCTTTACGAGAGAGAAAGAAAGAAAGAAAGAAAGTTATATTAACGTCTACGAAAGGCCAAGGTGGCCTATAAGACCAAAACGTTACATACAAAATGTCTAAGAAACTTTTCAGGTCCCAGTAAAGCTACCATCTAATGCTATGATAAACTAATTGGGTAGGTACAAGGTGGTATATAGGCTGGCTACAATTCATGTGTGTTCCAAGTATGGTGTGGAACTGCTAATGGAGCTTGGTCATCCTAAAATGTCCCACATGGGTCTATCTAACATTGAGAGGCTGAATCGGCGGGGCAGGGCCCTCTGGTGGCAACATAGTATCCCTTGTATCCTCGACATGTGCCTCCTGCAGGGGCGGGGGGCGGGGGGTGGGGGCCGGTTGGGCGTGGGCACCGGGCTTTGCTTCTTGCCGTGGCTATGGCTAGCGTGCTAGCGTGGTCCCCCTCGGCCAAGAGGTCAGTAGAGCTGGTAGGGGCTGAGGGGTGGGGATGGTAGTTGGCCCTCGGTAGAATTTTGTGAGCAAGCGTTGGACGGCTCCCTGTCTCTGCTCCGAGGTCCGGAGGAGGTGGTCTCTGTGGCGTTGTATTTTTAGTAGAAAGAGCCCAAGACATCTCGTCCTTGAAATCCATCACTCTGGAGAGTGGCCTGAATCCTTCTCTGAACAAGCAGTGGAAGTGTCCACGGATCTCGTAGTACGCTAGGCACCTACATATGTAGTGTTCTTCTATCTCCGGCTCAACCTAGCAGATTTGGCAAATTTGGCAAATCCGATCTTCTAGGGGGGGGGTAGGCCCCATATCTACTTGTCTCGACCCGTAGCTGGTGTGAAGATGTACGGATCTGTCCGATGGCGCTTCTGACTCCATGGGACAAGTGTGTGTCCATGTAGCTTGGGCGGGTGATGAAGCCATCCGGAGATACGTGCAGGAAGTGCTCTCGGTAGAAAGCCTTCTTTGTCCCTAGGTCTTCTGTAGGAGTCACCCATGTCTTGGCCGTGTGTAGCTGAATGATGTCTCTTCAGATGATACGGTTCACCTCCTCCTTGCTAAGCTCCAAGTGGGGGCAATCTAGGCTGTATTGTAGTGGGGGGAGGTGGTCCATGTGTAGGCCATGTAGCCGTAGCCATGTCTCTGTTCGGGCATACCAGAATTCAGTGTCCTCTTGCGATGCTAGCTGTTTGGATGACTCCAATGCGAGTCTGGGGTACCGATGCCGAGGCAAGTCGGTGCAAGAAGGCCACTGTTTGGAAGAGGGCCTCATCTACGATGGGCGGTGCCCCCATCTTTGCTCTAATGATCTCGTGTGGCACAAAGGGCTTGCTCTGAATCATCCGTAAATTCATAAGTACCAGGGGTCTCTCCATTTGCTCCCATCCCTCATAGGTAGCCTTCTCCTAACACAGTGGCTGGTCCTATGTGGCTCTCGTGTGGTAGAGACTGGATCCCCATATGAGCGCCCCGTACAAGAGTGTTGGTGTGACTAGAGTGTCAAATAGCCAGAGTTTTGTATGGGGCTCCTGGAATTGTATACGGGCGCATTGGTTTTCCATGGATCCGAGGGCTGCATAGGCTCGTATCAATCTATTTGTTGCTGCCTTTCTCAAAGCGAGTCTCGGTCCTGAAAATGCAATCCCCAAATAAACTTATCTTTGGACCACTTCCACGGTTTCCCCGCCGTATGTGAAGGGGGGAACTGACCGTCAAATCCATTGGGTTGAAGTGTTGAACACCATGACCTTGGTCTTCCCAGGTTCACAGTAAGGTCTTTATCCTGGCATAAGGCCTGCAATGCCTTCAATTGGCGATGTAGCCCTTCGGGCGTGCTGGAGATGAGAACTATATCATCCACATATAGTAAGATGGGTATAAGCATCCCTCCTAGGCTAGATCCCTCCCCTCCCAATCTATCCATGTACTCTAATATCTCATCAATGTAGAGACCAAATAAAGTAGGTGAGAGTGGGCATCCCTGTTTAACTCCAATGGTGCTCGTTATCTCCTTTGATAGCCTCCTTGGTGTTCGGACTCGGCTCGTGACCGATTCGTATAGTGCCAGTATCCACCAACACATTTCACGCGAGACCTCCAGTTCTTGTAGTCTCCGCATGAGCCTAGCTCATGGTACCATGTCGAAGGCCTTGTAGCCTTCAAGATAGATATTATGGTGTTGGCTGACCAGCTGGCAAGGAAGCCCTCACATAAGGCTCTGTTGAACATGTGGGCTAGAAGGGGTGCAAGTACGTCCGGAGCTGGGTCAAGTGCTCTGCTACTAGGCCTTCATGGTCTTGGGCTTGGCCATTCTGTAGTTTGTCAATGGCGTCCCGAACCCGCTGTGTTCTAAAGAATGTAGATGACTCAGGTCTGCTCCCTAGTAGTCAGGGCAATGGGGGCCGCTTGGGTATCTGGTACAGTGAGGTCGCATATGCATATCATGTGTTCGGGGAGGTAATGGGTATCTGAGCACGGGGCTCCTGGAATGCCTTCCATGCCTCCTTGTTGTCCTGCCCCAAGAATAGCTAGTAGAATTTACGTTCCACGTCTAAGTCCAAGCGGTCATAGCTGTTAGCAAGCGGCAAGCAACCAAGTCATCCCATATGTTCTCAACGAAGTTTGTGGCCAAGTTTAGAATTGATCTCCACTCGTAAGAGGGTCTAAGGCTTGTAGCAAGTGGTTGGGGTTTGACTGAACTAGAGAGTTCAGCAGCAGCAACAACTGATTTCCTTTCACTTGTTGTTTGAAGGATGATACAAAGAGAGAAGTTTGGCTCGTTAGGTGCGCAAGTTTGTTATTGCACCATATTGACATTGTATGATACAAACCGATGATGCATTTTCTATGTGGTCAAATTCTTCTCCTCATGTTGTATCTTAGACCACCCTGCCATGTCTGATGCAAAAGATATTCAAGGCTCCCCAGATGTGGGCACATCAAAGAGGAAAAGAAGAAGGTTGTCTTTGTTAGCAATCATGTTTGTCATGCCTTGTCATCTCCTGCCTGTGAGCCTCAGTCTGAGTCAGACGAGGACATTAGGAGCTTTGACATGTCTGTCATATGTTATGATGGGGGAGGCTAGTCACTCTTGACTGGCTGTCTTAGGATGTGTATTTCTTTTTGGCCTCTTTTAGTGGGCAGCCACTGGCTGCCCAACCACTTTTTTGGTCACTGATGCGGGGCGCCCATTTTAGGGCATTTTTAGGGTTGCGCCCATTTTAGGGCTAGGGTTAGGGTTTGTCCTTTTGCCTATTTATAGGCAGCCCTCCTCCCCACTTGATCACTTGTCTTCTTGCAGATTCTAACACTCCTTCTCCCCCGTGGTGGTGCTGCCATCTTCATCAGCCTGATCTGGTGCCCTCACTGACGCTGTGGGCTGCGTGCAGGGACTGATCAGTCTCCTTCCGCCTTCCCGTTTGTATTCAGCATTCATTTCAGTCAGTGCAGATTTCTCTTCCTTATTTTCTGCTTTCTCTCTCTCTCTCCCCCTCCGTGTTTATATTCCCTCTGCCGCAGCGCACTCTCACATGGTATCAGAGCCGAAGGAGAGTACACGGAGCTGAGATTTACGCGGGAGATCACCCAAATCTTTGTGTTTGCTGCTGGCCTCATCCCCAACAGCCAAGGCGGCCCTTCCAGGAGGTCACCATCCTTGCGTTTGCTGCAGGCACCCCCTCCAGAGGCTGCCACGTCATCAACCACCACTTCCTGCTTGCGTTTTCAGTCAGGGCGGCCACTCCTACAGCTAGGCGACATTCCTCCAGTCTGCGTTTTGCTGATCTGTCTGTCGTTCCATCTCCAGGCGGCTCTTCTCCTGCTGGCGACCTACTCCCAGGCTGCGTTTTGGTGCTCGTGGCTTCTGTCTTGGTGCTATTCATCAAATAACCTTGCGTTTTGTAGCTCCAGGTGTCTGTAGGCCTCCCCCGCCTACGTTTTGGTGATTGGTGACCATACTGCTGGTCATTATTCAGCATCAGCAAAGTTTTCTTTGGTGTTTTGCAGTTTGGAAGATGTCTTCTCATCAGTTTACAAGCTTTGATCACTCAGATGACGAGCTTTTGTCTCGACACTCATCTGAACCGAGGCGTGATTTCTATCACGAGGACCGTCGTCCGGAGTGTATTCCTCTTTCCCGTCCCCCTTCTATTCATGTATCATGGCTCCAACTTTTCTCTATGGTCCTGCAAGGTAGAGTGTATCTTGGACTCCTTCGATCTTTGGGAGCTTGTTTCTGTTCCTATTCCCCGGCCTAAGGTGGATCCCATAGATGGAACATCTATGGATCGTGCAGTCTTATGGGATCGGCTCAATTCTAGAGCCAGATCTTTCCTCTTTCTGAGTTTGCAAGATTCTGTCCTTGTTCATGTTCACAAGTTGAAGATTGCAGCAGACATGTGGAGAAAGCTCGCGTCTCTCTATCAACAGAAGACGTTTGCCCACCCGATATCTCTCGAAAAGAAGTTGCGGATGCTCGCTATTGATGATAGTCCTTCCATGAAGGACCATATCAACAAATTACAAGATATGAGGGATGAGCTTGCATCCCTCGGTCGGACGATATCTTCTGAAGACATGGCTATGATTCCTTTGACTCAGCTACCATCGCCTCAGTTTGATGTCTTCTACACCAGCCTTCTTACATCGAGGACCCGTGAGAAGCTTCTATGGGAGGAGCTATCCTCGCTTGTCTTGAAGCATGACGAGCGACTCAGAGAGGTCAGTGCTAGTGGATCGGACTCCACTAGAGCCTTTGTTGCAAGTTCGGGAGGACAGAAGAAGAAGAAGTCAAAGGCTAAGAAGAAGGACAGTTCTTCAGGCTCTGACTCTGATTCAGAGAGACCGAAGTGCCCACACTGTGGGAAAGGGACACATCCCGAGGAGAAATGCTGGAAGAAGTACCCTCACCTTTGTCCGGGAGCGAAGGGTGGATCTACATCGGAGCCTTCTTCTACCTCTACACCAGTTGTTAACCATGAGTCAGTGTTCCTTCATATCCATGCTTTGGAGGAGGATCCTTCTTCCGTGGCTGCAGTGTCTTCTGCGCAGCCTTGGTTAGTGGACAGTGGTGCTTCAAGTCATATGACTCCCCGAGGTGATTTGTTACAGGATCTCCGTCTATCAGGGGGTTCAGTCACTGTTGGTGACATTTTATCTGTGCCTATAAGTGGTGTTGGCACATTGCCTTTGTTTACCGACCGACCTTCGAGCTCCTTTTCACAGGCCCTACATGTTCCGGATTTGGGCCTTCCCCTCCTCTCAGTTTATGGCCTTACGAGGCTTGGCACACGCGTGATCTTCACCGAGCATGCCATTGTTACTGAGGATTCTTTTACAGGAGCTATCTTATCTACAGGTTGGCAGGAGAGCGGGCTTTACAGGCTCCATTCCCCTTCTTTGATGCAGGGTCCTCCGAGGCAGTCTATTGCTACACCCGTTTCCGCTTGTGCACCTTCTATTCCACAGGTTCCTTCCCATCCCCCACCTTCTCCTCCGGTGGTTCCCTCGTACCCCCCATCCCTTTTAGCGTGGGACGATCTCGGTGATGCGGCTCTGGATTCCCTGGCCCCTAGTCTTTTAGAGGGGGATTCCTTCAGCGGCAGTCTACATCGACGGACTTCATCGACATTAGCATTCCTCTTGCCACCCCAGGCTCTATTTCTTCTTCGGCCTTCAGTCACATCCAGGATCTGAGAGGGGGTGTTAGTAGTCATGTTTGTCATGCCTTGTCATCTCCTGCCTGTGAGCCTCAGTCTGAGTCAAACGAGGACATTAGGAGCTCTGACATGTCTGTCATATGTTATGATGGGGGAGGCTAGTCACTCTTGACTAGCTGTCTTAGGATGTGTATTCCTTTTTGGCCTCATTTAGTGGGCAACCACTGGCTGCCCGCGGCCACTTTTTTGGTCACTGATGTGGGGCGCCCATTTTAGGGCATTTTTAGGGTTTGCGCCCATTTTAGGGTTAGGATTAGGGTTTGTCCTTTTGCCTATTTATAGGCAGCCCCCCTCCCCACTTGATCACTTGTCTTCTTGTAGATTCTAACACTCCTTCTCCCCCGTGGTGGTGCTGCCATCTTCATCAGCCTGATCTGGTGCCCTCACTGACGCTGTGGGCTGCGTGCAGGGACTGATCAATCTCCTTCCGCCTTCCCGTTTGTATTCATTCATTTCAGTCAGTGCAGATTTCTCTTCCTTATTTTTTGCTTTCTCTCTCTCTCTCCCTCTGTGTTCGTATTCCCTCTTCCGCAGCGCACTCTCACAGTCTTTAGGGTCAAGGGCTTTAGGTTGTGTTGCCTTTTCTCTTGAAATTCCCTTTGCTTCTTCTCCTTGCTCAGCAGCAACAAGTACGGGAATAATAGGTACACCTGTTTCTTCCTTCGTACAAGGCAACGAAAGATCAGGCCTGCCTGTTTGTGTGTGTGTACTCCCTGTGCTTCGTCCTATTGAAGACGGAGCCCGGTTTCCCTCCACTCTGCATCGTACCAGCTATTCAGTGGGACATTCTTGTCCGGAGGGGAGGGACGGGGGGATGTGTGGGGGAAGTACTTGGCCACCGAGGTGTGAAGTGTTCCCGCCAGTTGTGCTGTGATCTCCTCCAAGGGTGAGTAGGGGTTCATTTCCTGCAGGCTCCAATAGAGGTGGTTAGAATAAGCGCTCGTAGTTAACTTGGTGAAGTGGTACCTGGGGAATCTTGGGAGGTTGCTTGCTGGGGGGGTTGGGTCATGTCTACAGGCGATGTCAAACTGCAAGTAGGCATGGTCGGCGGCCATTGCTAGCGGGCGGGGTGATATTCTGAAGGACTAGATATCAGGGATAAGTGATAGGGGCCCGAGTATGTAATCCACTGTGCTTGCTCCCAGTTTCTGTGTAGGTGCTCCTGGTGCCCCTCGTTTGTTGCAATTAGCCGCATGCTTATGTGGGAAGCATGTGAGGGCGTTTGAGCCCGGCCATCTATCCAACCCGTTGAGGATGGCTAATCAGTGTCCCCCTAGCGCCAATAGGTGGTCGCCATACTCGGTGCATTCAATTGTATCTTGTGATGTACGGTTCAGCCCTATCTCCTCCGGTGCTATCTCTTTGTATATGTGGTCTTCGCTCTCGAAGAAGAGAGTCTGTCTCTGTGCTATGCGGGCATTGAAGTCCCTGGCCAACATGACATCCCCCAAGTTGGAGTAGTGCATCATGTCCTCGTACAGTGGTAGGTATGGTGACTCCCCCTTCAATGGCGTGTATGGGGAGTGTGCTAGGGGGAATTAGCACACCGCCATGTAGATGTCTCGAGGGCGATCTGTGTGTATCCGAATCCGCATGAACCGGGCCTCCTCATCTTTCCGCATGACTTGCACCATGGGTTGTAACTCCTCCCTGTACAGCACTGCGACTCCTCCGGACCCTCGGGTCCCTCCTTTTGTTCGGGTTCTGGGCGGCATGCCATCTCCCATCTGTATCCCCTCACTTCGGATAGGTGTGTGTCTGGGCTCTGGTGGGTTTCTATGTATAGGATAATATCCTTGTCGGTGAAGGTCTCTTGGAATAGTCCTGCATCTGTCTTCATAGCTCCGTTGCAGTTCCATACTCCAAACCTCATGCGGGTCTCATAGACCGCGCCCCGTCATTGGAGTTTATCTGTGATGATGACCCGGCCGTCTCGGTATACTGCCCATTTCCCCGCTTTTGTGCTTCTAGGATTTGTGGCATGCATTCCTTACGGTGTGCCACCTGTGCGGGTGTGAGGTCATCCTCCAGATAAGCCTTTTCCCCGTTTAGCATTGTCCTTTCAGAGAGTAAGACTCGTCGGGATTCCAGGTTGGCGAATTTGAGGATGAGGTCAGTTTTTGGTGAGGTCTTTCCCTACGCACCATGCGTTCTCCACTATTGTGGGATCCTCAACTCCCAGCTTTACACATATCTTCTTGGCATCTGCCAGGGAGCTGTCTCCCTCCGTCCATCTTGCCACCAGATGTGGAGCGCTCTAAGTTTTCTTCTTTTCTTTTCCTCCAATGCTGCATTCACAAATTCCTGCATCTTTGTTAATGCCTTCTTCGCTACTTCAATCCACTTGAGCGAGAGAGAGAGAGAGAGAGAGAGAGAGAGAGAGAGAGAGAGAGAGAGAGAGAGAGAGAAAGATATATTGACGTGTTGTGGACAGACACCCTATAAACTTGCTCACAGAGAGAGAGAGAGGAGAGAGAGATATTATTGGATAAGTTGGCAGCTCAAGGTGAGATAGTTGGCTTCACTCTTCCCGGCGGTGACCAACTTGTGGGTCAATCTTTGGCAGATGATTCTTTTATGTTCCTTAAGGCATATCATATTAATGTTAATCGGGAAATGGTGGCATGGAATCTTTTTGCTTTGGCATCGCTCTTCACATTAATACTCAGAAATCCGCCCTTCTCTCCTATACGGAGAATGATCTGCAAGCCTTGGGCTGGAATGAAATTGTGATCACAAGGAGCACTATAACCAGACACTTGGAATATCCTATTGGTGTGGAGGTTGCTCCCTATGCCTTGCTAGATTGGATGGCCTCCCGAATTCATAGCAGGTTCATGTACTGAAAATCCCAGAGTTGGCCTCTACATGTTAGACTAGAAGTGGCTCAAAGTATTATGATCAATATGATCTTTTTCTTTCTGCCTTTGCTTCCTTGGACTAAGAAGTCCATTTTGGATTTGGTTCAAGCCTATCACATTTACGCTCTGGAAAAAGAAAGGCAATCGTTTGACGCAGGTATGGATCTCCTGGCAGCATGTGTCCACTTTGAAAAGAATGGGGGATGCAGCTTTGCAGAATGTTAATTTGCATATGGCCGCTTTGAGGCTATCCCTCTTGCAGAGTCTATGTATTTACTGTCATTCTTGGTCAAATATTGCCAAATTCTTCATACAAAAGACTAGCATCTCTCATGGTAGCACGGTTATTCATGCTTCCTGGTGGCATGCGCTTAACTCTACAAGGCCTATAAAGGTCTCCCAGTCTTTTCTTCTTTCTCATTTGATAGCTTCCTGGCAGGAGATGCTTCGTTTTGCAATTTGGTGACCTGCAGATATTCGTAAGGAGGAAAATTCACTGCGAGGAGAGATACTGGCTTCGTCAAGGTTGTTGGATTGTCAACAAAAAGATTTGCAGTGACATAAGCTTAATCGGATGGCTAGGCTGGGGTCGAAGACAGTCCATGACGATATTATTCCTGGGCAGCCCCGTCTTTATTCTTTTAGGCGTATTCGTCAGTACTTTAGGGTGCCTCGTGGATACAAGGACATTTCGTCGTCCATACAAGACAATCTTCGAAGGTTCTCTCCTTTGCCTGTGTTTTAGCCATTGGATCCTTGGCATGACTGGATGTTTGTGCTTCCTGATGATTTTGAGAAAAGATCAACTAATCAAAGATATCATCAGATGGTGGAAGCCAAGAGATGGATCATGGGGAAAGTGAATAGGTTATGGCATCGTAGGGACAGTAAAAAAAAGTGGCAAGAAAGATTTATCCAGCTTTGGAAGTCTAAGGTCCCGTATCAAAGAAAAGTGTTCATGTGGTGGCTACTCATTAGGAGTCTTCCAATGGGAGAAGTGCTCTGTGCCTGTAAGATCTCTGCTAGGCGTTGTGTTTTCTGCACTACGTATGATGAGACATTGCTTTACCTCTTTGTCTCCCTGTTGCGCGACAGATCTGGAATTTCATTTCTCGTGTGTGGTCCTCCGTGACTCAGCACCACCTATCAGTTCGTTCGTGGATTATGGGAGGTATGTCCTCTATGCCCTCTTTGAGTTCAAATTGTTCCTGCCTATTTTATTTCCTTAGATGGACAACCATGTGGCATATATGGCGTACTCGCAATGCCTTTATTTTTTATTCCACATCGGGCATCCATGGGCATGTGGCCCGTGTGCGAGGAATAGTGTTATGGCAAATCTCCTCTATGATGTCAGTGGACCTGGTTCTTTCGGATATTGCTGCTCCCTAGCTGGCGATTGTTCGCTCTACTCCAGTTGTTCCTTCTGTGTGATCTGTTAGTACTCTTCATGTAATAGGTTGTTTTGGTTGTTCTGAGAGCCTGCAGGCCTCATGTAAATATTTGTTACACAGAGAGTGAGAGAGACAGAGTATGCTAACCTCATGGTCTGATGTAATAGAAAGTAAGAGACACAGAGAGAATGTTGACCTGATGGTCTGATGTAAATATTCACTATCTAATTCAATTATCTTCACAGCAAAAAAGAAAGGAGAGAGAAAGAGAGAGAGAGACCAAGAAAAAGACGAAGAAGAGGCGAAGCAATGGCCGATCTGGCTCCCCCCTAACCTCGTGACATGTGTCCTGCCTTGTGCGCTGTGAAAGATCTCCCCTTAGACCAGCACGGGGTTCGTTCTGCCCTGACGACAACATTGAGCCTTGCCCTCGACCTCTCGCCCTACCAACCTGTAAGTACCCTGCCGTCCTGCAGAGCCTACTGCTGTGCGACGTTCTGGGTCACCCTGCTCTGAGAGAGAGAGAGAGAGAGAGAGAGAGAGAGAGAGAGCGCGCTGACGGTCCAAGGCACTGTGGGTCCCTGCTTCTGTGCACCCGTCTGGTTCATTTTCCTCTGCTCGAGCCCTGCCCTGCCTGCGAACAGCCATCGCCCTGTACTACATGCGCCCTTCTTTCCAGTGCTGCCCTGCTCTGCGACTGTGTAAGAGAGAGAGAGACACACACACACACACACACACACACACACAGAGAGAGAGCGTAAAGGCCAGTATAGACAGCCTGCTTAATAGCAAACTGTCAGTTCGCAGTTTCAAGACCTGCGCAAAGAGCAAATCTGCAGGAATCTAATGGTATCGATATGGCCTTTCTCGATCAGCAGATCGGGCAAGGGAATGACAAGGACTTGGCTGACTCGGATGGTGATTCCTTGACTGATGAACCCGGGCCGTTGCTGGATAGTGAAGAGATGGGCAAACATCGTAGGATGTCGGTTGAAGAATCGGCCTTAGACCCGAATTTGTCTCAACCTGAGGTTCATGTTTCATGTCCGCAACCTAATGGGTCTTTATAGTTCATGTTGGCCACTGCCAATCATCTTATGTTGGATTATGTCCACTATAACGAGGATAAAGCTAACACGTTATCGGATGGGGATCAAGTAGTTGCAGTCATGGGAACCGACCTGGTCCTACAACAGATAGCTGCTTTCCATGAGAGGGCAGCCATATTTTATTTTACTGGAAGGACTCCTTTGATCACCAGAATTCGTGCTTGGCTGCACTCTATGCTTGTCAGTTTTCAACAGTGCCCAAATGATGCTTCAGGGTGTATGCAAGTTCCCCTAGTTGAAGAGATTTATGATGGCCCGAAGGGGTTCTTTGAGGTTCTTTTTCGTTCTGCGGAAGTACGGGCTCGTGTTATGCAACGCATTCCTTTGTTTATGGATGGGCAGCTAGTTCATGTGGTCCCTTGGAGGTCCATGGCTGAATGTCAGGACATGCTGAGACAGGCATGCCCAATTTGGGTAGAGGTGGTGGATTTCCTGCGCATCTTTGGAGACTCCTCCCTCTCGTACTGAGAACCCTTGGTGAGGTTTTGGTGGAACCTTGGCTGGCTTCCCGCAATAGGAATAGGGCATGTATGCTATGGGATATAGGCAAACCTCGTCCGACAAAAATTCGTTTTGAAGTTCCAGGCTTACAAAGGTTGGTGTATGAGTTGAAATGGGGTACTTTTGCAGAACACTGTTTGAGATGTGGCCAGTTGGGCCATTTCGTTTCGGAATGTGACAAAAATACGAAGGTAGTGCAGGGCCCTATGGATCATGATATGGAAATGCAATACATCCACCCTCAACAGATGATTCAGCAACCAGTACCTGATCCAGAGCGTCCTTCGATAGTGGTTGGGCGAAATTTGTCTCCTCGGGAGGATTCTTGGGTCACTGTGGTTCGTCTTAATGCTAGGCAAGATTCTCGATTGAATCCTGACCATCCTCCGCCGCCCCCAATCACTCAAACATTCCAACGCAGACTACCCCTATTCGCTCCACCCCTATTGTACCATCTTCATGATCCCCTTCCTTCACTCCTATGGATTGTTGCTTGATAACTTTTATAGAGTTTTTATTTGTGCATTGTGTTCTTTTGTTACGCTCTTGGCTTCGTGACAGCTATTGCCATTTTGTCTAGTTGGTATGAAAGCCTCATATATTCTGGAAAGGCTATGATTGTGCTTGCCTCGCCACATGGCCTAATGTAAATATTTCTATACATTAATTCGAAATTCTTCACAAAAAATATATATATTAATGTCCAAATAAGGCCAATGTGACCTATGAGACCAAATCCAAAGTGCATCCATGTCTAATGTCATCTCATTAGTTAAGTGAAGATAACATTAAAATAAATAAGTGGCCCATGAAACAATGTTAAAAATAACTTGACGATGGGACTATGCTAGATTAGAACCATAGCAGCAGAAAACACCCATTTATAGGACCCAAAACACCGAAACTTGTGGAGAGGACCCGAAACATGTTTCTCTATCCGAAACGTTTCTCCTTTGGGGAAACAACTGCCACATGGCCTTTTCCCTTAGAGAAATGTTTCTTTTCACCCTATTTCCCAACAAGCCCAAAATGTTCTTAGCAAAATGCAGTACATTGTTTATGCTTTAAATGTAGCTTCATTAATCGTCATGTTCTTATTAAGCATAGTGTTATTAATCGTCATGTCCTCCTAGCATTTAAAGCATTATTAATCTCATGTTCTTTACTCTTTTTAATTCTCATGTTCTTTAAGTGTTATTAATGTTTTATGTTAAATGTTAAATGTTTTAAAATTTCTATTTAATTTTTTGCAAATAAAGTGTGGCTAATTATATAACTTCAGAGAAAACCTAAATACAAGGAAGTGCTCATGCTCAACAGACTAGCTAGAGCTGATCAGAGTCATAGATAAATCAAGAATAAAAGCCTCTCAGGGTGGTCTAGGGGGGATGGGGGCAAGAAGCCATGGAGGGGGGGTGTATCGCCATCTGGGGCTGTCTGCCTGCATCACGAGTCCTGGCTGCCCCAAGTGCGAATGAAATGAGATCGGAGCTCCTGCCGAGCTCAAGACTCGCCCTGCACCTAATTCCATCGACCACTGGAGGTCCAGAGCTCTGCTAAAGTCAACTGTACTAAAAGACTCTCCCCCACCAAAAACCTCCTGGCACCGCGCCTTCCAGATATGCCATCCAATAAGACTCCCATTGATCTCCCATACCTCAAACCGGTCTGTTGTGGGCTCCAATATCTAGCGGATGGGTAGAGCCTCCAGACCGACCACTATGCATGAACCTGCCTCAATAATGAATATCGTGTCCTCAACCCAACCTCATACAGAAGGTGACGGCCTTGGCTGACTGCATGCCAGCAGAAAGCTCCCCATGAGATATATCCAAGGTTGGATACTATATGGCGGAGGATGCAGCATGCTCCTCTCCACACGAGCTGCGCTGCCTCATGCGACCAAAGGCAGGCAGTGCTTTGGGGACTCCAGAGGTTGCTGTGTGCAGCGTTTACAACCTCCCTCCTTTTGCATCTGGGCTAACCAACTCTCCACCGCCAGGCCTCCATGTGCCACCAACCATAGGAAATATGATACCCTCCTTAGCCTCCAGTTATCCCATGAGCGACGCCACAAGGTCCGTCGGAAAGCCTACGTGATGCTGTGCTCTAGCGCCCAATGCCTGCTGCGCGACAGCGCCCAATCCATATCCTCCTGAATCAGTACGTGTCTGTCAATCCTAGCTGTGTACTCCAAGAACCTCGTGGCTTCTTGGTGACCGAACTGGCGGGCCATACCCATTCTTCCGAATCCCACTCCAGTTCATCAAGTGGCCTGCCCTCCCAAATCTAGAGACGCCACTCCTTGAGCTCCTTCTAGAAGACAAGGGTCTAGTCACCATGTCTTAGGCTGAAGGCCAACCACCCGAATCCTCCTCCATGGAAGGGAACCTTCCACGTCTGCCCTCCTAGTGTGAGATCGCGAACTACTAGCTTACCCAAGAGGGCCATACTCTGATACTTTAGATCTATGATCCCAAGCCCTCCCTCATGTTGAGAAACCCTTCACCCGCAGTTTGTGTTTTTGCATTTCTGCATTTTGCGTTCAGGGTTTGCAGCCCCAAAAAGAGTCGTCATCCTAGACTGACTGTGCCTATTTATAGGCCACTCTCTCATTCATTCCTCACGGCTGATTCATTCAATCCGTCACCTCTTCTCTCCAGCCTCTCCACTACCCTCACACCCCTTCAGGAGGACATTGCGGTTCGTGGTTCGTGGCTATCTTCATCATCTTCCTTATGCTACGGTACCCTTGTTCCCTTGTATCACATTCACTCCATGTTTTAGAACTTCATCATTCCATTCATCAGAATTTCTTCTCTCTTCTCTTCTCTTCTCCATGTTTGCCGAGTTCACTCCGTGTTCCTCCCCGCAAACCCTATTGTCTCGTTGGTACATCATCTTTTGACATGGTATCAGAGCTAGATCTGCTCAAACAGCGGCAAAGATCCTCCACTCCAGTGAAGGCAAAGACCGGTGATGGGTTTGGCATCCACTTCTCTTCTTCTTCGGCTACATCAAAATCTCGCTTTTGCAGATTTCAGGTGTTTCAGCTTGCTGCCCACACCCCGTTCGTGGAGGACATCTCAGCCAAAGCTGTCCATTGTTGTCTCCATCAGTTGGCCCCTGATTTCCAGCCCTCTTCACGCAGTTTGGAGGTGATTCCAGCTAGGCGACTGTTGTTCCTATGCAGACCTACTGCCGTACAGCCTGCCACATCATCATAGTCCTGCTACCTAGGTTTTTAGTATTTCTCTCTCTTGCAGGCTGTCTTGCCTGCGTTTTTAGTCTTTCTCTCACCTACTGCCTACGTTTTTTGTCTTTCTCTCTCCTGTAGGCTGTTTTTCCTGCGTTTTTAGTTTTTCTCTCACCTGCTGCCTGCGTTTTTAGTCTTTCTCTCTCCTCACCTACGTTTTTCTACTAGTTGCAACCTCTTATTGCCGGTCGCATCCTCCTCCCACTGACAGCTCACTTCTAGCTCTTCCACTGCCCTCCCTACCCTTGAGGCGGACATTGCGGTTCGTGGTTCATGGTGGCTGACCTCTTACTTCTTCAGCAAGGCACACTAGTATCCATGGCTTCTTTACCAATAGATGACCAGACTACTGGGTGCTCCTACTATGGCATTACCAGACACACCACCGATGCTTGCCGACTTCGACCTTTGCTCCGCACCCCCCCGGAGTATATGCGTCTTCCACCAAGCACTCCTTGTGCCATCTCTCCTTTCTCGGCAACACAGATTGTTCTGCATCGGCTATCAGAGTATTATGCTCAAGGCAATAAGACACATCTGATGTGCACTAAGTCCTTTTGAGCACATGGAGGATCGATTGATGCTACAACCTCTTGGAGATCGTCACAATGCTAGCGGCAGTCTTCTCCCACTTATTTTCACGTACAGTGGCTTCCACGACCTACGGGTCTGCAGTCTACTCCACCAATTGTTGCCCACCTCTTGCTCATTTTGAGCCCCACCCTCGACTACTCAGGTTCGAGAGGCTACCTGTGGGAGCTCTTCGGCACGATCGGCGGGCACTTCCTTTGTCATTAGACATTTCGGAGTCCGTGATCCATGAGTTTTTGAATTCCCTATATACTTTAGAGGGGGATTCGGAGAGGAATGTTATTTCTTTGCCCTTAAAGGGGCCATCTACTTCTTCTTTGACTTCAGTGGAGGCCCCTCCAACTCCCACCTCAGAGGAGGAACCTACTCCACATGAAGTTCTTCACCCATTCTCTACTTTCTTGGGATGGCTGTCTTCGACTAGTCATCTCTTCTACTGATACCTAGGATCTTCAGATACCACCTACATCGGGACCTCGGAGATTCAACCGCGACTTGGTGATGAGGCCTTCGTATTCCTTCCAGCATGGATGCATGGAGCTACTGGCTTCTCTCCCAAGGTTAAGTTCCGGTTTCTCCAGTTCACTCTGTCTATTGTTCTTTACTGTAGCTTCCCTTTCCAGTGGAAATCTTGGATCTTAGGGATCCTCTACATCTTCTTCCTCCTCTTCTCTTCTTACCTTGGTCACTTGGTTAGCATGGAGCCACCTCCCAAGATCGAGTATGGGCGTATTCTTATGGTTCTCAGCATCACACAAAGTCTGACATTCCTCCTATGCATTGCATGTTTTCATCATCTTTGTACTAGGGCGCTTGGGCAAGTAAACAATTTTCCCACGAGGGATACTATCCAAGTGGCACCCGCTCCATAAGCATTGCTTCTCCACCTCACTCCTCTTGTTCCCCTTTTTGGGCTTGAGAGCGGGTGTTGAGAAACCCTTCACCCACAGTTTGCCTTTTTTGCATTTTTGTGTTTTGCGTTTAGGGTTTGCAGCGCCAAAAAGGCGCACCATCCTAGACTAACTATGTCTATTTATAGGCCACTCTCTCATTCATTCCTCACGGCTGATTCATTCAGTCCGTCACCTCTTCTCTCTAGCCTTTCCACTACCCTCACACCCCTTCAGGAGGACATTGCGGTTCGTGGTTCGTGGCTATCTTCATCATCTTCCTTGTGCTACGGCACCCTTGTTCCCTTGTATCACATTCACTCCATGATTCAGAACTTCATCATTCCATTCATCAGAGTTTCTTCTCTCTTCTCTTCTCTTCTCCATGTTTGCCGAGTTCACTCCGCGTTCCTCCCTGCAAACCCTACTATCTCGTTGATATCTCATCTTTTGACACCTCAGACCGATGTCGGATGATGGTCGCCCACACCACCTTGACCCGGGAATCCCTGGAGCCGTCTGACCCAGCCCAAAGAAAATTTCGCACTAGGCAGCAAAGCTATACTACACAGGACGATGTGAAGCACCAACACGAGGCGATGTACCAAGCCGTCGCTAGGAGGACTTGGTTAACCACCAGGGCTCCGCCTGCTAGGGAAAGGCGAGCGGTGCTCCAATAGGTCAGCTTCCTCTAAATAGAGTCAAGGACTAGAAGAGACTGCTGGGCAAGAGTGATGTCGAGTCCCACCTGGAACCCTAGGTAACGGACGGTCTGCCCTCTACACACCCATCTAAATCCCAAGTGGACACCCCACTCCATACTAGAGTCCAGGTCTGTAAGGAAACCAACCAACTTCCGCCAGTTGATTTTCGCTACCGCTGTAGTACAGAACACCTCGAGAGCTAGTCTCACTCTCTCCAACATCAACTCATCGTCCTCTATGTAAAATGTTGTATCATCTACATACTCTGAGCCTAACAGCTCCGTCTCCTCTCTCACCGGAAGTCAGAGGCCACGTAACCCGCTCACACGTGATCTGAGCAAGTGAGACATCACCTCTATAAAGACTAGGAACAGATATGGGGCCAGTGGGCAACCTTGCTGTATCGATCTCTCCAACCGAAACTCCTCCCCTCTCCTGCCACCTATGAGAATCCTGCTGATAGCCGATCTGTAGAGTGCAGAGACCCCATGGATCCATGCCTAGGGGAAGCCCAACCTCTCCATGATTTCCTCCAAGAAGTCCCAGTCCACCCTATCATGGGCTTTCTCAAAATCCAGAAGCACTACAGCCAATCCCTGACCACGTGGTCTGTGTGTGTGAATATATTCTTGTTATACGACGTAATGAGATGTTGTTTAATTGCAAAAGGCCATCCAAGTGTCCATGTTGGCGTGGCAGATTCTCCTTCTCCATGTAGACTGGCAAAGACACCCCACTCGATGAATGCGGTCTCATGCATATCATTAGGATACACTTGCACTTGATTGTATCCAGAGAAGTCATCCAGAAAACTATAGGCCTCTTTGCCAACCACTCTCTTGATGAGCATGTGCTTGGTGTACGGCAATGGATAGTTATCACTCATCATAGCGGGGTTTACCGTCTCGTAATTGATGCACACTCTAATCTTTCCAGTCTTCTTCAATACGATGACTATGGGCGAAACCCAGTCCGTGTGCTCAATTTCATAGATGAATCCTACTATCATTAGCTTGTTAATTTCTTCCTTCACGGTATGGGTGTGCCTTGGATTCATGAGATATGGTCATTGCTTGACTGGAATTATGTCAGGTGTCATGGATATATTGTGAGTCACTACACATCAAACAGATGTTGATATGGTCAATTGGGTATACTTTCATCTTCATGTCTTGTACCACTCTATCGCCTCAAAGAAGGTAAAGACATTGTCTAGGATGCTCCTATCCTAGACAAAGCCTGTCTGTGTGTCATGAATGTCTAGAAGCACAGGGCGAAGTCGCCTACCAATCATCTTTGCCAGTGCCTTATAGGCCACTGGCAACAGGGTGATCGGTCTCCACTGGGATAGCTCCAACTGGTCTCCCCCTTTGGGAAAGAGACTGATAAGACTTGCTGATAGACTCCCTGGCATTCGACCTGAACTGAAAATCTCCTAGAAAGCCAGCAATAAGGGGTCCTTCATGACCTCCCAAAGGTGGTGAAGAAGGCCTTAGAGAGGCCATCCTCTCCCGGGCTTTTTGCCTGTCCTCTGTGTGGAGGGCCTCCTCTAATTTCTTATCTGTCTAGGAGGGAGCGACCCATCTCCTCTGTGACAAGGGATGGGATGTGATCCCAGACCTGCTGTCTGCAATGTTATCCTCTAGCTGAGGCTGTCTCCTATTGGAAAAGGTGTCTGTAGTGGTCAGTGGCAATCTCCATCACCTCATCTAAGCTAGAGCGAATCCTCCCATACTGATCCCGAAGGCTGCATATCTACTCTCCTGAGGTGCAGGGCTGGTGTGCCTGAAAAAACTCCCTGCACATTGTGTCCCCCTTTTCCGCACCCAAAAGGCTGATAAGGTGCGGAAAAGAGAACTTCGAGCACCTGTCCTCTCTACGCCGGCGATGGCTGCTCGTGCGCACATCTCCTATGCATGGAGCATGGGATCCCTTGGTGTCTCCTGTAATAATCTCTCATGGCTACTAGGTCCCACCGGAGTGCTCTCTCCTCCTCCCAACTCTGCTGCCTGGCTTGTAGGGCTACCTCCTGGCAGATGCTACTTGACTCAGCTAGAACCTTTGCAACCTCCTCTGCGATCTGGTCCCTCCTGCCCCGCTTGTTAAGATATTTGCAATCACAACTACTTCAGTCCCTTTGTGAGAAGCAGTAAGGCCTCAGGACCAGAATCCCATATGCACAGTAAGAGAAAGTACCACCACTCAATTCCTATAAAGCATTGTACTTACACTCTTTTTCTAATGCAATGATAGTACTCTTTTCTTTCCAGTAAAGTGCCATGTCACTGTCAATACACAAGATTGTGTTTATGAGTCCAAGTCTCAATCTTGGAACCTAATTCACTTGTGTAACAATTTGTCCTTGTCAAGTTCAATGTCTTCATGAGTTTCTTTTTCCTCCTCCAACCTCCATAGCTTCCGCATTTGCCATGCTCTAGATCCCGCGTATTTGATCATGGTGTCAGAGCCCAGTCGAGCATGGCACTGCTTCTCCAGCTCCATTCTACTCTCATCTAGCTCAGCTTGAGCTTAGTCCATCTCAGGTTAAGTCTAGGAGCTCATCTCCTACTCCTTCTCAACTTGAACTTGTGGCAGCCATAGCCAACCTGCACATCCCTGCCTTTGAGCTTCCATAGCTTTCTGTAGAGGGCATATCTCTCCAAGCTCTCTTTTGGAGATTTATTTCTTGATTCCCAAGCTTCTCTGTATCACATAGAACCTTGACATTGCCCTGACTCAAGCTCAGCATTGCCTCTTTTCTCAGGTTCTGCCCTCTGTGACTCCATAGCCAGCTTATACCTAGCTCACTTGGATCTTCTTGATCTCCTCCTACAAGCCTCATCTCAGCACGCTATCTTCTAGGAAGTTGTTGCCCAGGTCAAGGTGCATCATCTTGGCACAATACAGCTCGACATTGCACACTCTATGCATCGGCATTGCTGAAATTCGTCGCTGTTGTCAGAATTGTGCCTGCTGCCGTTCGTGCTGCTGCTGCCGTCGCTGCAGGTCGCGATGTTGACGAGCACCATAGGGCATTGATAGCCCGTCATTCAAACTTCATTTTGATAAAAAAAGTTTTGAAAATAATCCACTGTAGATCCCACAATCAGCAAAAAACCAGGGCTGGGTCAAAACCCTAATCCATGAAGCCATAGCCAAACTTCATCGAGCTCAAAAATCTCATCATTTTCTCACTCCTGCCACCTGGAACAACCCATTGTCACTCATATTTGAAAGTCCCAGCATCAAATCAAGAAGGGGAAGATTTGGATCTAAAAGATCTTGAAGGATTTTGCAGATTTGGAAGACTTAAGGAAGAAGCATAGTATCTATTGACACTCATTTTAGTGCTCTAAGCACTTCTGTCTTTTAATATATCCCAACAAACTCTTCTATTGCTTAAATCTGATAATTCTGAAGCTGATTTGCTGCTGTTCCCGCAAGTTTAACATGGGCAAAGATTCTCCAACTGCCCGTTTCAAAGGAGTCGGATTTCATACCTGGCAGACCCGCATCAAACTCATCCTAATGAAGAAGGGCCTTTGGGCCATTACCACTGGAAAAGAAAAGAAGCCTCGTGATGCAGATCTTGCTGTCACTTGGCAAAAGAATGATGATAAGGCTTAGGCCATTATCAAACTGGAGCTAGACAACAGCTATATCCACCATGTGGATAACTGTGAGACCTCACAGGATACATGGAAGAGACTTGACACTTTGTTTGGTGCACAGTCTAAATCATCAAAGTATGGTCTCCTGATAGAGTTTTTCAGGCTGAAATGAAGTCCAACACATCACTTGCCACGCATCTAAATTACATGGAAGGACTTCTAACCCAACTTGCAGGAATCAACATTAAAATGGAAGAAGATATTTGCATCGATGTTCTACTTAAGAGTTTGCCTCCTGAATATAATAATGTATCAACAACACTAATTAGTATGTCAAACCCTTAACTTGTTGATATCCAGGAATCACTGTTTGAGGAGAAAAAGAAGCTAAAAACTAAGAAAGAACCAAGCACCTCTAGAGATGAACATGCATTATATGTTGGCAACAGGTACAAAGGCAAGAAGGATCAGCTCTTCTGTGACTTCTCCAAAAGGACGGGACACACCGAGAATTTTTGCCACGCCAGAAAGAGATCCCAAAAGGCCTATCTAGTTGCAGTCAAAGAAGAAGAAGAAAACGGAGTGAAGGAAGAAGAAGAAGAAGACCACCAGGAGAAGGACAAACCTCATCAAACCTTCTATTCAGATAGGCTTTTTTTACTTTTATATTTCCTAGCCCTAATGCCTCAAACATAAACTTGTAAACTCCTCAGTTATCCTTGTACTATAGCCTTTGTACACTTTGTGAGGCCCCTTCTACAGCCTCTAAATGTCCATCATGTTTGTGGTATCCACACTTAGCCTTTTCTACAACAGCCTTTGGTGTTTTTCCATGTTTATGGTGTGCCCACACTTTGCAGGTGTTGGTTTCGCTAAAGCCTCTATACGCTTTGTACTTCTGGTTGTGATTGAGGAGGGGTGTTGAGATATTTGCAATCACACCTACTTCAGTCCCTTTGTGAGAAGCAGTGAGGGATCAGGACCAGAATCCCATATGCACAATAGGAGAAAGTACCACCACTCAATTCCTATAAAGCATTGTACTTGCACTCTTTTTCTAATGCAATGATAGTACTCTTTTCTTTCCAGTAAAGTGTCATGTCACTGTCAATACACAAGATTGTATTTATGAGTCCAAGTCTCAATCTTGGAACCTAATTCACTTGTGTAACAATTTGTCCTTGTCAAGTTCAATGCCTTCATGAGTTTCTTTTTCCTCCTTCAACCTCCATAGCTTCCGCATTTGTCATGCTCTAGATCCCGCGTATTTTATCACCACTCCCTAGTCCAAATCGGCTCAATCCGTCTCTTCACCTCCTCCCTCCTATAGATCCAGTTAGGGATTCAACAGGATCGTGTACCTAGGGAAGATGTTGGGGGATCAAGTGTCAAGAGAACCGGGCAGTGATAGGACAGAGTGGTGCCAACCAACTGCCCTATCTGGCCTCCATGAGAGCATCCCCACTCTCCCACGTAGAACATGTCCAACCGCTCCAGCAAGACTCCACCTAGTCGCATATACCCCCATGAGAAGTCCAACAACCTTTCTCTCCTGTGGAAAGCTGGGTCTCTCCAAGCGTCACGAGCTCCTACTGCCACTAGGAAGACCTCCTATGTCTCCGACTCCTCCCAGCCATGCCCTGGTAGTTTCTGCCTCTACCCTCCTCCTGGTCCTCTAAGGCCTCCATGTTGTTAAAGTCCCCTCCAACAATCCAGGAGTCCACCTCTGGGAGTCCTGTTGTAATCTCCACCCAGAACCTGTTGCGTGCCCTGACCTCAATGGGGGCATAGACATTGAGAACTCCAAGGCACAAGTCCCCAATATCCAATCTGATCCATAGAACTCTCCCTGCCACAATCGTCCCATGGTCCCATACCACAAGCAGTTAACCTCGGGCCAATCAAGGTGCATACCCCTCCACTCCTGCCGTCGGCACCGATGGAGTGCTCCCAGTAAGTGTGACTTGCTCGAGAGTACCTTCCCGACCCGGTGGGCCTGGGCGGGAGTGAGCTTGTGTTGTCGATCCGTTCGGCAAAGGCAGGCTGCAGATCCTGCCAAACGATCAACTTTCTGAAACCACGTGCTCCACTATAGTGGAGGCTATTCACATTTCAGGATGCAAGATGTAAGCTCATAAGGAAACCTGTGACTGATACAACAAGCATCTGTTCGGTGTGGAGGCTGTTGACGAATAAGAGGAGCTATGAGGCATGCGGATAAGCTTTACTATCAGCTTGGACGGTGAACTCCATTCCCCCATCGTAGCCCTCATGCAAACCATGGGGGTGATGGATGTGCCTAGTGGTACCACTAGGGCATCTATCAACCAGGCTGAGAGGCGAGACTCTGTGCACTGATAGAACTGGGCCGTCTATGCCAGGAGCCACTGGATCACGTCCATCGGAGCTCTCCACTGTGGGGGGGGGGGGCTCGAAAGATATTTCTCAGATGTGGAACCTCAGTCCCAACCACCAATTGATATCCATCATGCAACCTGGCCACTGCTGGGAGAAAAGTGCCAATCCTCCTTCTCCCATCCACTGGGAGATGTAATCTGCTACACCTCGCTCTTCACCTCCTCTTCTATCTAAGGCATCGTCCAGTCTCCCGTGTGAGAGATCTAGAGGAAGTTTGGTCCATCCGACAATGCTAATAGATAGACCTTGCCGCTCCTTGACTTGCGTACCATGAAGATTCCCACTTCTAGTGGTAGTGGAAACTCTCCGCGCTCAACCACTCTCAGGTAGAACCACCGCCCGCTGCGAAAAAACTCCTGTGGTAGCAGTTGTGCCTGTCTCAGGAAGGTGTGCTGGGCGGCATGGGCAGACGAACTAGTGGCTTGGGGGAGGGAGTGTGGGGGGGGGGTGTGGATCCTTAGGTGAGATGGCCTGTGACGCCTCCGTGGGTGGTGGGTGTGTAACTAAGAATGATAATTAGTTATCACTTACTCTCTTGTATGGTTTTGCGCTTCTTTACAATTGTTCTTTCTTTCTAATCAACATAGTAATGATGTGTCAAAATCCTTTCTAGTGGTAATGGAAACTCTCCGCGCTCAGCCACTCTCAGGTAGAACCACCACCCACTGCGAAAAAACTCCTATGGTAGCAGTTGTGCCTGTCTCGGGAAGGTGTGCCAGGCGGCATGGGCAGACGAACTAGTGGCTTGGGGGGGGCCGGGGGGGGGGGGGGGGGGGGAGAGGGGGGAGGGGGAGAGTGTGGGGGGTGTGGATCCTCAGGTGAGATGGCCTGTGACGCCTCCGTGGGTGGTGGGTGTGTAACTAAGAGATGATAATTAGTTATCACTCACTCTCTTGTATGGTTTTGCACTTCTTTACAATTGTTCTTTCTTTCTAATCAACATAGTAATGATGTGTCAAAATCCTTGTATGCATTAGAAAGCTCCTTTGAGGCTATGCCTTTTGTAGAACTCTTTTAAAACTTGGAAATTAGAAAGCTTTGATTTTGAATAAGCTTTAGCTTCTAAGCACCTAGACTCTAAGCTAGCCATCCATCCCCATCATCCCCCACCTCCCCCGGGAGGAATGATGTGGCATTTTTGTTTCCCCCTCCACGAAATTTGATGTTTCCATTTCTGTTTCTGTTTGCTTTGCTAGATTATTTCTCCATCTACCTGTCTCCATCTGTAGCCTATGAGAGGAGGTACAAATCTATTCCATAACAGCCCGTATACTGTGGGAGAGATGGGTATCCATGTATGTTGACCAAATACTGAATCCATCATCAGAGAGAGACAAGAAGTGACTCAAGTAGAACTCTATCCTTGATCCTAGAGGGAGTGGTGGGTGAATCCATGTCCTTGTTGTCTCAATCCTCAAGATATCAGCTTTGATCACCTGGTGATCAGATAAGAGAAAGTGTAGGGCAGTCAAGGTTGTAGTCAAAAGGTGAAAGGTGGCGGTCAATATCCAAACCATGTAAGCTCATCCAAATAGTCATTTGTGAAAACCAACAATTATTCTCGCCCTATGCTGCTAGTTGTCTAGATGAAGTTAGTGCCAATCTGGAGTATCTATGACATGGAAGATCCCATAATCTATGCCAAAAGGTCACTGCCGTGAAGAGTGCCTCCGTGACTATAGGTATTGCCTCCAATTCTTCTCTCACAATGGGATATGCAGTGGAAGGATCACTCCTAATCATATGTGCTATCATCATGATCACTAGCCTTTCCATGCTATCCCAACCATCATAATAATCTCTCTCTCTTCAAATCTAATCAAGGAGTGGACTGTAATACCTATGGTACAAGTTGCAACCTGATGCCTCCGCTCCATATACTAGTGTAGGTGTGACAAGGGTGTCAAACACCCATAGTTTGGTGCCAGGATCTTGGAGCTCTATGTGAGCACATTGACTCTCAAGTGTCCTTAGTACTACATAGCCTCATGCCAAACTTGCCTCTAAGGCCCCTCTCAACGTAAATCGTGGGCCAGAGAAGGTGACTCCCAAATGAACATATTCCCTCACATGCTCCACTATGTCTCCTTCAAATGTGAATTGGTACAAACACACGCACAAATAAACTTGTGTACCCATTTTGTGACTTGATATAACATAACAACTCATTTTACGAGAAGAAAAAAAAAAGAGAGAGAAGTCAAAACTTCCCTATCAAGGGAAAGTTTTTCTCTGGAGGCTTCGCATGGGGGGTTTGCCCACAATCAATGTGCTGCTGGCCCGAAATATATCCCAGGACACATGTATCTTTTGTACTTCTTGTCATGAGACACTAGTTCATCTTTTCATTTCTTGCCCGGTTGTCAAATAGATTTCTGACTTCATTTCAAGAGTGTGCACCTTGTTAACAGCTCAAAGAATGCCTATCCAATCATGGGTCCTTGGCAAGATGCCTTCCACGGCCAGGTTGCAGTCTCATCATCCTTGCCTCTTTCACTTCATGCAATGGACTCGTCTTTGACACATCTGGTGGTAAGAAATGCTTTTATATTTGATTCAATCTCAAGTATCCAACGGCCATGTGGGCCAAGTGTGAGGCTTGTTTTTATGGCAGATTTCGTCTATGATTTCAGTTTGCCTCATTAATGGAGAGGTGGCTACTCCATGCATGGATACTCTTCGCTCCACCCCTATTGTACCATCTTGATGATCCCCTTCATTGGTTCCTGTGGATTGGTGTTTAATAGCTTTTTAGAGAGTTTTTGTTCATGCGGTGTGTTGTTCTATTAGCCCCTTGGCTTCATGACAGTTGTTGCCATTTTGTCTGATTGGCCTGAAGGCCTGATGTAAAATTTTACATACATTAATTTACTCTTCTTCACGAGAGAGAGAGAGAGAGAGAGAGAGAGAGAGAGAGAGAGAGAGAGAAACCACGAGGTTATGGATGTTTTGTTGCACCTGCCAAATGATAAAAGCCCTGGCTGGGATGGTCTCACTAATGAATTCTTTCAGACCTCGGCCACGCAGTTGGCAAAGCCATTGGTGGCCATGTTTCAGCAGGTGTGGGAAACGGGGGTCATGCCCTCCTCATGGAAAGAAGGCCTTATCAAACTAATTCCAAAGGTCCCTTCGCCGTCAAAGTTGCAACACTGGCGACCAATCTCTTTGATGGGCTCCATGTATAAAATCTACTCCAAAGTGCTGGCGAATCGGCTCCACAAGCACCTTCCAGCTATTGTGCATCCTCTCCAATATGGTTTCATTAAGGGCCGCAACATTTTGCATAATATCTTAAATGTGCAAATGGCCATTGACTATGCGCGGCACTCCGGTCAGGAAGTGGTATTGATCCAATTGGACTTGGAAAAGGCATTTGATTATGTGGACTGGTCTTTCATTGCAGACCTCATGTCGGCTATGGGCTTTGGTACCCGAATGTCCCGATTGATCTACACCATTAGTGCTGAGGCTTCCTCCAGAGTTATGCTTAATGGTGGAGTTACAGAGCCATTTGTCCTTGCACGCTCGGTCCGACAGGGTTGTCCTTTGAGCCCTCTCTTCTTTGCCCTGGCGACTCACCCGGTCCTTTCAATGTTATCCTCCATGGCAGCCTCTGCCCAGCTGGCCGGTCTGTCTCTTCCGTTGGGTCAGCACTTCGTTAGCCAATCGTTGGCGGATGACACCTTTATGATTTTGCAGGCGGACAGGGACAACATTCGAAGGGCATTAGATGTTTGGACACTCTTTGGTCAGGCCTCTGGGCTTCGCATCAATGCCCTTAAGTCAGCCCTTCTCAGTTGTACGGAGCCTGATTTGCAGTCCTTAGGCTGGCAAGGCCGGGTGGTTTCCCGTGGCTCCATTGTCAGGCATCTTGGATACCCATTGGGGGTGGATGTACGGCCAAAAGCCCTGCTGGAGTGGATTTCACAAAAATTGGCAGCAAAGTTTATGTATTGGAAGTCGCAAGCGTGGCCATTCCATGTCCACCTCAAAGTGGCCCAGACAATCATGCTTCCAATGCTAACGTATTTCCTGCCATTGTTGCCATGGACTCCTACTACTTTGAAGGCCCTCACTCAGCCCATCTGTTTCATGCTATGGAAGAAGGACTCACTGCAGGCCGGCATTTCCTGGATTTCTTGGTCACACGCATGTACCCCTAAGCGCATGGGTGGCGGAGCGATTTTGGATGCACACACTCATATGTTAGCTCTCCGTTGGTCCCTTTTTCGTGCCATGTGTGTGGATCACCACCCTTGGTCCATCATAGCCTGTTATTTTCTTGAGGACAGCGGGCTCCGCCATGGCAACACACGGCTTCGGGCCTCCTGGTGGCATGTCCTTAATGCTGACTCTCGTGTTTCCAGTCCCTCTTCCTCTTTGTTACTGCACTTGGTCGCCTCTTGGAAAGTGGTGCTCCAAAAGGCCCGCTGGCACCCAGTGGGGGACCGCTTGCAGACTAACTCCTTTCAGCTGGAATTGTTGGCAGTGTCGAGACTCCTTTCGTGGGAAGATAAACATCGACTCAGACCAAGATTTAATCGCATGGCCCGTTTAGGTGTGATGTCGGTTGCGGATGCTACCCTTGCTACTCGCAATGTCCTCGTCTCATTTCGGACTGCTCGCCGACTCTTTAAGATCCCGCGTGGATACCGTGATTTGTGGGAGCAGCTTTCGTCGAAGCTTCAGGGTCGGCAACCCTTTCCTGCCTTGACGGTGGATCGCCCTTGGCAGGACTGGGATCTTGCAGGCCGCCTGAGTCTGGAAAAGGCCTCCACTAATCAGGTGTATCATCTTCTTGTTCAAGATCACCAATGGCTGGGAGAGAAAGCTAACACTGTTTGGGGACTGCAGAAATCGCTGTCATGGTGGCACAAAACGCTGATGGAGGGCTGGCAAAATAAGACACCTTTCAAATGCAAGGTTTTTCTTTGGCGGGTAATGATTGGTGGTCTTCCTCTGGCCTCGGCCCTTGCCAAGCGTCGCATCTCGAATGGCAATTGTTTCTTCTGTACCACACCGGCGGAATCGGCCCGACATCGTTTTCTCTCGTGCCCGCTCGCCAAGAATATCTGGTCACTCTTGTCGCACATTTGGCGCGCGGTGGTGGGATCCTCGCTAACTCCTTTCGATTGGGTTTTTGTGCGCCCGATGTATTCCGCACCGCCACAGTTGCATGAAAAGATCTTATTTCACTTTTTCAGATATTGGGGATGCTGGCACATTTGGACCACGCGCAACGCTTTTCTCTTTGATTCGGCCTCTAATGTACCCCGACATATTGCCAGGCTTAAAGGGCTCTTGCATTGGCAGCTGGATATCATCCGACACTCCGACTTGCTCCCTCGTGAGGATTTGCATTCGTGGCATATGGCAATTGCCTCTGGGTCGTTGCTATGATTGGTGTAACTTTTTCAGTGCATTACTACGGGGCTTCCCCACACGTTGGCCTAGGGCCCTCGTGTATCTTGTAATCAGAAAAAAAGAGAGAGAGAGAGAAAGAGAAAACCTCTTCACATGATGGCTTTGTGTCATCATGTATCTTGTAATCCAGTAATCTTGTATTTTTTTCGTAATTAATATAATTACCTTTTACGAAAAAAAAAAAGAGAGAGAGAAACCTGTCTGATGTAAAATTTACATACATGCAGCACCTATGTCTGGTACCCCTGTATCTATGGGTCGCATGCTGCTCCGATCTCCTCAGCCTGAGATGTTTTTATCACTAATGGTGATACATTTGTGTAAGCTTTAACATTATGGTATTCTCGTGCTGATGCCCCAAAAATCATGAACTATTTCGCAATTTTGATCAATGTGCAGTTCTTATCATGGGGTGGAATCTGTAATTCTTTATCCAATCAGTTTAATTGTGTTTGGAAAAAAAAATTAAAAAAAAACAGCAGGTCTTGAGTTCAATCCCTACATCTATACAGTCATCTAGTAATAGCAAAAAACAAAGAAAGATTTGAAGCCAGATCTACAGGTTGATATGCCACTGGCTTCCCACCAGGGTCTCTTTTTTAAGGGGAAAAAGAAAGAGAGAGAGAGACACACACACACACCTGATAAAGCTCAACTTCTGTTAGTTGAATTGTTTCACCTATGGCAAAACCTGGTAAATTTTCTTCCGAAATACCAAGCCATGGCATGATGGTAGTGAACCCTGGACTCAAAACATTGTGTCCAACACATGTAAACTGTTCTCCCCCACCTGTCATCTCTACTTTTGTTCTGCAAAGTTATATATCTGATCACATGAAAGCTACACCAGGATAATCACAGAACAAAAATGTTCAAGACATTTAAATGATAAGGACCTAGTGTATTTGCAGTCGGGGCTGACGCTTCCAATAAAATGCTGAGTCACGTACTGATATAACCTCCATGCATCACCACCACCTAGGTCTGCCTCTGTAGCCATTCTCATTGGTGTTATGGGAGGATGATCACCAACATCTACTCCACCTTTAGGAGGGTGAGGCCCAGTTGCAAGAAGAGACCGAACATAATCACCCCATACAGGATGACTCAATTGCATTGACAACAGTCCTCGCACATCTAAACTTGGTGGATAAGCAGTGCTTTCTGTCCGAGGGTAGCTGCAATTTGACACAAATGTAGAAGATGGAAAGAAAGAGTCCTTCATCTGTCCATGAGTTTATTTTTTTTCAAAGAAAATATTATGAAGCAGAGTAAAAGATTAGCCCTCAGAAGAAAAAATTATGAGGCAGAGTAAAAGATTAGCCCTGTAATGGACTTCTGAAAATGACAAACGTAAGTAAAAATAGAAAATATTGTACAAAGCCTAAGTGAATAATCAATCTGAAAGTCATTTTCAATCAATCACAGATGGAGTCTTCTTCTAGAGAGTAATCAGTGCCATCACTTGACTGTTATAAACAAAACAGAACTGTCACATGGACTAAAAGGTTATCAAGCACCCTCTAATTCTAGAGTCTTCATAGGCATACTACAAACATATGAGAAGAAAATAAACAAACCTAAAAGAAGTCTGATCAAAGTAATGTAGATGAAACGTGAGTGGAGGCAAGACCTTACACTTTCAAAGACTATGTGACACAAGTAGAAAGTGTAGTTTGAAGAAACAATGTACTGCATTTACAAGTCTAGTTTAAAAACTAGGGAGGGTATGATCTTTGTATGGAGCGATTTCTAAGTAAAACTCAAAAACAATTAAGGAAATGGGAACTCCGAACACTTGAACCTAACCTTTGATCATAGCCTTAAATTATCGTGCTTTATAGTTCGTGAGCTGTATCACTGCCACAAATATCTGTTCTGTCACACATGCCATCATTACTCAGTTTGTGCAGCCTGTCTTAAAATCCAATCACTTAGTGTGAAGAGTTTACAGAGGGACAAGTATCCAACAACCTCACACTACAACCGCTGATTGGAATTTTTCCCTTTTACCACATGGCAGCCAGCACAAATTACTGTATTTAAGTTATGTGCAATTGTTCTGGCTGGGCAGGTATTGACTACCAATAAACGTTGCCCTGGAGTGCTTACTAGAATGCGAGCTTGTAATGAGCAGAGATAGAGCTGAGAGCTGAGAGCATTGAGTAAGAGTGTACCAGTGTGTTGCACGGTACACAAAGAATAAAGATGTATTTATATGTTAGGGTACAAGTAAAGGGTGTGTTCACACCCATAAGTTTATACACGTGGGATAAATGGGAGTTTACATCCGAAGGGGTGTTTACACCCGAAGGGGCTTTACAACCAACAAACTGTCAAAGGCTCACCTTCATTAGTCAATAAAATGCAATCCAAAGATGGCTGAAACATCTATGGCTACCTGCTGACCCGTGTAGACCTTCTTACCCAATGACCTGTATTGATAGGCAATGGGCCTACATCCTCAAGTATGTGCACACCATCACCTACAGGCTGATTTTCAGCATTTTCTTACTACTCTAACCTGTTTTCAGCATGTTATTCTTGCTGTCCTATTCCATCATGTGCATCAATTTGCTGTCCATTATCTTCTGGCTGTTGCACAATAGGTTGCTGCTCATTTTCAGCATCAAAAGGGACATAATCTTCAGCTAATGGTGGGTGGTCATGCTGAAACTTGACCTTCTTCTTGTCAAGGCCACCATGTGTAACATTTTTCAGCAACTTTGCCTCATTAAATACTACATCTCGGCTACGTACTATCTTCCTATTCTAAGGAAGCCAAACTCTATATCCATCTCTCCCTAATCTCCATATCACATGAAGATGCCCTTGATGGATTTCATGTCTAGTTTAGTCCTCTCATTTACAGGAATATGCACAAAAGCATCACAACCAAAGACACGCAAATTGTCATATGAAGCAGGTTTGCCAGACCAAACCTCTTCAGGAATGCCATTTTCCAATGCACGATTGGGAGAGCGATTGCACACATGAACTGTAGTTTTAAGAGCCCCTCCCCAAATCTGTTGCAGGAGATTAGCTGTGGACAGCATGCATCTGACTCTCTCACAAAGTGTGCAATTATATCTTTCAGCCACGCCATTTGATGCAAGGTTGTAAGGAGCTGTCAACTCCCTCTTAATGCCATGCATCTCACAAAATCTTTTAAACTCATTAGAGATATACTCACCCCCATTATCCGTTCTTATAGCTTTTAACTTAAGCCCTTTCTGTGTGGTAACAAAGGCATGAAACCTTTTAAAAGCATCAAACACTTCCTTTTTGCTCTTTAATACATACACCCATGACTTTCTACTGAAATCATCAATAAAAGTGACAAAGTACCGTGCACCCCCATGTGAATTAATAGGCATAGTGCACACATCTGAATGTACTAAGTCAAGAGCATTGGACTTCTTAACAACACCAGAGTAATAAGGAGACTTCACATATTTTCCATAGATGCAATCATTACAAAAGTCAAGACCACAGCCTTTTACATCAAATCTTCCTAAAGAGAAGAGAACCTAAAGGCCTTTTTTGCTCATATGACCAAGCATTTTGTGCGAAAGTTCCATCTGTGAATGAACTTCAGCCACAGCCAAAAACTTGCCAGGTAATGCTTTACAATGCAAATAATACAAAGTCCCTTTTTTGCTGCCTTTAACAATCAGCATAGAGCCCTTGTGGACCTTCCAAGATTCACCACCAAAGATAATAAAATACCCTCTTGCATCAAGCTGCCCAACTGATAGTAGACTTTTCTTTATGCGAGGTACATATCTGACATCATGCAAAATCAGCTCTTGACCATTTGCAAGGGCCAAGTGAATGGTACCTGCACTCTCTATTTCACATGCATAATTGTTGCCCAAGTAAACCTTGCCTAGGCAACTTGAAGTGTATTCAAAAAATGACTTCAAAAAGTGAGTGACATGAAAAGAAGCACCGTTGTCCACTATCCATGATTGAGACAGCCCATCATGAGCTGAAAGTAAGGCATCAATCACCTCCTTTTTAGTGATGTGCATATCACCTGCTATTGCCATAATATCTGTATCATTACATGAGGTTGCAACAAGTATCTCTCCAGTGTCAGAGAGCTCTTCAATAACCACACTAGATGCAACATTTACTTTTGCAACTTCTTTTGAGGGGGAGCTATCACCATCTTTCTTGTCATCCTTCTTCTTTCCTTGCTATTTGTTTCTTTCTTGCTCTTTCTTGTAGTAGCGAGAATCGGGCTTTTTATGCCCTTCACGTCCACATTGATAGCAAGTGACATCCTATTGTTTGCCCTTGCTTTTACTCCTGCTTTTGCCTTTATCTCTTGCATTACTCCTCTTTTTTGACCTGCCTCTAAGATGATAAGCTGAACCATTGCTTTCTCCACTGGACTTTCTTCTAATCTCCTTATTGAGAATAGAGCCCCTAACACCATCGAAGATTAAAGCACGGTTGTTGCTCAATGAAACAACCAAAGACTCCCAGCTATCAGGCAAAGTCACCAATAAGAAAATGGCCTTCAATTTATCATTGAAGGGCTACAAACCAGAGTCATGTAACTGGCTCAAAATCCCTATGAAAGCACTCAAATGCTCCGATGTCGGCTTAGACTCATCCAACTCCATGTTTACAAACTTGCGCATACGATGAACTTGATTTACTGGAGTTGTATTTTCATTAGTATCCACCAACTTTTTCCATATGGCATAAGCTCTATCAAGACGCTTAATGTCTGTAAGTACATCATCACATACAACCATTTTAATGTATGCAATGGCCTTCTTGTTGAGTCTAGTCCAATCCTCATCTGTCATAGCTACCAGCTTGACTTCCAAAAGAGCATCATCCCAATCCTTGAAAAAAAAAATGCCTTGCATCCTGTCCCTCCACAAGTCAAAACCAATGCCATCAAATCTCTTGATTTCAAGAAGGGATTTAGTGTCATTGATGCTTGAAGCATTTGCAGCCATTGTTCAGCAATGTACCAAAAAAAAAAGCAATTTATAATAGCAAACAATGAGCTGAATGTTCAGTTAATATGAGCCCAAATTTTCAAGTAATGAGAGCAAGGTTTAATCCAAGTACATGTACAGCAATAGAACTGATGACTTTCAGCAGTATAACTGAAATTTCAGCATATACCCAACGCATACATCACTGCCAAGTGACTCTCACTTCAGCCGTATCACCAAAAGTACATCTACAATAATCCCAGATCTGCAAATGATCACTAAGACTAATGCAAAATGATCGTTCAGCAATACATCAACTCAATGGAAGCTACCCAACATATGTACTACATAGATGTGTGACCAAGTACTTCTGATACAAAAAAGAAACCAAGATTCTCTGCAATGTCTTATATATTTCACAAGTGGGGAATGAATCTCACTGCTTACAGCACCAAGACTGCATCAGCAATGTTTCCAATGTACATTTCAGACATCATTTTTGCCAAAATTCTCAAATTTCAACAAAACCCCCAAAATTTTACTGACAAATCTGAACCGATTGCATCAATACATAAACCCGAAACCATAAAATGGGCAAAATTGGCAAAGTTTGCCAAAATTTTGCAAAAGCCCCATAAATTCTCAAGTCAATTGTGCATCAATGTCAACAAATTTGAGTCTGCTAAGCAAAATTTCATTGATATAAGAGAAGGCCCAAATTTTTTGGAACCAATGTGTACAATTTTTTAATTTTCTGGTCAAATTGTCCTATTACGTATAACAAGCATCAAATTTGGAAAAACCCCCAAATTTCCAAGCATAAAAATGCACTGGTCTCTGAAGACCATGCTTGCACACGCGAACCAAGGCTTAGAATAAGCCACTTCACAATCAAAAATTGAAAGGTTATCTACTAGTCATCGCCTAACACGTGATGTGGTTGACTGTGGCTCTCCTCATCGTGTTTCCGTCACATCAAAACTGGTCACCCGCTGGTCTTGTGGTGGACTGCTCATTGGTTGGATGCATGCTGCTCTCGTTGGTCTCACTGCTCGATTGTGCTAGTCATTGGCTTCTCAACGTCTGGTGCAATTGACATCCAGTGATACGCTTGATGCCCGCTGGTCCCTTTTTCTTCACCTCAACCTGTGCGGCCTATGTTGGTCGCTTCTTCCTCAGCTCGACCTGCTGCATGTGTCCAATGCTATCTATTGACTGGATCCTGTCCTGCCACCTGTGCCACTCTTGGAGCTATCAGTTTGTTGGGCTCGAGTGCTTACTAGAATGCGAGCTTGGAATGAGCAGAGATAGAGCTAAGAGCTGAGAGCATCAAGTAAGAGTGTACCAGTGTGTTGCACGGTACACAAAGAATAAAAATGTATTTATATGTTAGGGTACAAGTAAAGGGTGTGTTCACACCCGTAAGTTTATACACGTGGGATAAATGGGAGTTTACACCCGAAGGGGCTTTACACTCAATAATAAAGTTTGGCTCACTATGATATGGAACACATTTCTAGCTAGTTCAGCTTAGATCAAATCAAATGTCTCATTCAAAATTCTAATACATAAATCAAGCTATCTAGCAAAAGTTGTGGTTTGTGGTCTGTACCCAAAAACAAAAGCATAGAAGCCTTTGTTATTTTCATGTAGATTAGTCTATAGATGCATTATGGGGGGTCCTTGGGAGCCATCCCTGCATTACTTCTTCTCTTCCCCTCGTAGCCACAAGCCCAACAATAAAATTATTTCAGCAATTTTTGATGCATGGAGACATCACCATCCATCCTTATTTAGCATGCACAGAAAGAGAAAAGAGGAACCCCCTCATTACACTTCCCTTGGGCCCTATGTTAGCCTCTAGAGTCTATGGGCCCCCTTTTGTCAGCCTTTGGAAACCTTGTTCTTCCATTCTTCCTCCTCTTCATGTCTTTCTAGAAGCATTGGTAGACATTCAAGCAACTATCCTACATGCTCGGTGACCCCATGGTCCCTTGACCAAATCCACATACTCGACACATCCTATGCATGGTACCTTACCACCCTATGCTCCTAATCCACCTCACCTGTCACATTCAGCATATCATTCCATGGACCAAGTCTACAATTGGGAGGATCTTGCATGCTAGTCAGAGATCTATGTTAGTGTGGATCACGAAACCCCGACTAAAAGAGAACACACTAATTCGGGAAACATGAGCTATCCGATGTCCACCATTCCAACAAATATGGTACAAGGTATGTATGATACAAAGTTTGCAAGTTCTTTCTCCTGAAACACAAGTAATGGGTGTAAGTTATCATTCAAACCCAAATCCACACCATTACGTAAATGCAAGAAGAGGTGACTATGCAAGCAAATGGTCATGTAATAGCTCTACATCACAGGCTCATTCCAATGGATTTCCTTTTGGTGCATCATCATCATTCAATCAAAATCAATCTTCACAGCTCCCAAACTTTGAGAGTATCCACATCTATAAATACAAGGCTTCCCAGCCAATCTTAATCCTGTTTTGCAGGTTTCTCCATCAGCTGGCACTCTATTCCACTACTGTCCACACCACTAGTGGGGATATCTCAGTTCCGGGTGTTGCCCAGCCTCTCCTACAGCCAGGCAACCTGATCAACCATTTGTCCAGCCTGCGTTTGTGGCACACACCCTGTCTATTGACCATTCAGAGCATTCAGCAGCTATCAACAGTCAAACAAGCTATATTTTAATCTGCCGTGGCCATATAGCAGCTGACGCCATCATTGTACCTATCGACTGCACCTGTATATGCTGCATTTACTGCTTCCAAATGCCGCCCAGCACTCACACTCTCTTTGCAGCTGTCGCCTGCAGCCACATGCTGTGCTTTCAGCCTGCATTGCATCTATGAGCAGCTATCTCGCGTTTTCTCTCCTGTACAGGACGCCTTGCTACAATTTCCACCAATCAGCCTGTTCTAGACAGATTTTTCATTCTGATCTGTGTTTAGTGCAGCTGATTCCATATAAAGGTTGTCTGCTACAATTCAGGATCCATTCAGGGTACAGCACACTCTCCAATTTGGTCCATTTTGAGACATGGAGGTTTGAGGTTTTATTTTCACTCTTGCACCCAAGCCGCAACAAAAGACCGACTGTCATGAGGACATGTATTTTTGAAACCTCACTTAACATATGGATTAATTTTTAATCACATGTTTAAGTAAATGTTGCACATGTGAGGTGCAACTGGCATTAGAGTAAATTTACGAGCCCAAGACCCGAGAAAATCATGGGATGTCAAAGGCAAAAGTTACTATAAGTTATGCCGCACAAGTACTTAGTGGTATCTAGTGCCAATTGTTGGCCTAGGTCATTCATTTGGCCATAAGTGTCAGTTGGTGACACTACAGAAGTGACGTGTAATGGTACTTAATGCCAATCTGATGGTCAAAGATGGCGCACAGACACTCGAGAATGGAAGTTGCCTAGCCAATTTAATTATTGGCTAGTCATATTTTTTTCACGGCACCGAAATAATTATTAGATTAATTTTCAGTATTTAAAGAGTGAAAATAATATTTAATTATGGATAACGCTGGAAAAACCATTTAGGAAGGTTGCCACTTGTCAAAAATGCCCATGCAAGACTGAAAAACGTCTTTAGAGGCTGGAGAGAGGCATTTTAGTATATTCGACCTACAAGAGAGAGAAAGAAGATGCTATTGGTTTGATTTCCAACCATAAGAGGACCTTTTGAGACAACCAAGGGTAGGAGAAGACCAATCAACAGCATGTGACAACATCTGCAGGAGGCTATTGAGACAAGGCAGCAGCAGTAAATGGTTGACTTTCTTCATTCTTTGCCTCTACAAGTTGTTGAGACAAGGCAACAAAATGATAGATTTTCTTCAATTCTTCGCGAAGAAATTCTGAATTCTCTCTCTCCTCAACATTCTCTCTCATCTCCCAGCCTTGCTCCAAAGACTGCAGGATTGAGATCACCAAAGGCTGAGAAATTTCAGATTTCTCTAATGTAAACCCTAATCTGCAGAAAAAATTAGGGTTTAGAAGCAGCCTCAGGAAGCATGTCAAAAATGGGAAGCTTCAAAACTTGGATTCAATAGGGTTGAAGCTATTTTTAGTCAAATTCAAGTGGAGAAACCGGAAAATCAATGAATTTGGGGCATTTTTCATCTCCATCAAAGCAAGTGAAGGCCAATTGACTACCTGAATCAAGGGGCAAATCAGATTGAAGACTTACTCGTCATTCTGAACAGCAAGGGGAGTTCGAATACTAAAAGGGATTGGGAAAACCCATTGTACATCAACTTCTTCTTCAATTAACTTAAAGAAATACCGAAAGGGGAGCTAGTTTTGGGGCCAACAGGATGTCCAATGTCCAAGATTATATGGTAAATTATGCATTTCAATTTTGTGAATTTGTTAATTGCTGAAAATACTGCTTAATCAGGTTATTTACCACCCTATCCGAGGAGGAAGGCTGGTTACATGGTTCCATTGCCAAGATACCACTCAATCCCTTTATTTGATGGGCCTCAGGCACGTGATTGCAAGCCGAAGCTTTGTGCTAGTGTTGATTTTTACTCTCAGCTGAGAAATTACAGCAATGTGTCTTCATACAATGAGATGGACTCAAGCAGTGATGATGCCTCTCAGTATGAACATTCAAGCAGTGAGATGGATTCATATAATGAGATGGACTCAAGCAGTGATGATGCCTCTCAATATGAACATTCATTTGGGGATGAAGAAAATGCAATGCTTGACCTTGGACAAGGCTCAGACCATGGACAACAAGCTAAAAATATTGTTGTTGGGCAAGATGCATGGCCTTCAAGGCATAAGGAGGCTGATAACGAGCAAAGTGAAGAGGAATTTGATGACCAATTCAAGAATCGGATGAGAACAACAACAAATCTCTTTGCTGAATTGACAAAGGATTCTCAATTTACCCGATTTTTGAATGATCCAAAGAAGGACAACAAAGGCAATTAAAGAATATGTCTTTTACACCTTTGGAATAGCATGATGCATCAAAGATAATGCCAAACCCTTCATTTGAAGCTCCCAAAGATGCTAATGAAATAAAATAGTTGGAACTTACAGGGCAAGGAATGCAAATGCAAGGCCATCATGGAAGTGCCAATCCCATGGATTTTGGACAATCGGCCATGCATGCTATGATGGGGCAGCCATGATATTTTGGTGGAAGCATGATTTTTCATGCTATGGTTAGACAAGGACTGCATATGGAAATGCAAGGCACAAATCCCTATGGTATGCAGCAACTAATGCATGGTGTGCAAGGTCCAATGTATTCAAGTATGGCTGGAAATATGCAAAACCTTATGTATAGCAGCATTGGCTTGATGCTTGGGGCTCAAAGTAGCATGTTTGGTACTACATCTGCACCCTTGAATGCTTATGGGGCTCAAGGAATGAATGTTGGTTAGGCAAATGCTCCGCTTGCCATTGGTTTTGATGTTAATTCAACAAATGCACCCTTTTTGCAGCAGCCAATGTATAACAACTTGACACCCAAAGGGGCAGCAAAAGACTATGATGAGGGTGGAAAAGTAGTGAAGTTTGAGTCCTTCAATGGCGTACAAGATAGGCTGAAAGCTTTGACTTTGATTTAGCAGTTTGATGCAGCCTATTTAGGGGGGAACTTCATGGAGTCCTCAAAGATTTGAAAGGCAGCCACTTTCTTGAAAGAGAATGTGCATGAGATCCGCAACTTCTTAGGTTTACGTTCTTACTACACGAAGTATGTATGCGGGTTTGCTGAAATTGTATCTCCATTGCATGCCTTGCAGAAGAAGGATGTGCCTATTAGATGGATAGTAGTGGAAAATTCAGCATTTGAAAAGTTGAAGGAAAATATGAATTAAGGTCCCGTGCTTGTGTTGCTTGATCTAAGAAAGTTATTCATACTTCAATGTCATACATGTGGTAAAAGCATTGGGGTTGTTCTTATGCAGGATGGCTGAGTTGTGCCTTATCAGAGCCAAATTCTCCATGGTGCAAAAAAGAATTTGCAGGTCTATAAGAAAGAGCTCTTGGCAGTAATTCATGCACTGCCTACGTGGAAACATTATTTGTTGGGGGCTGATTTTACACTGCAAATAGACAATCAAATTTGAGGTACTTTCTGACGCAAACAAAGTTATCAGAGAAGCATATGAGATGGGCAAATTTTCTCTCTATGTCTCATTTTCAGATTGTACATACTGATGGTAAAAAGAATGTTGTGGCTAATGCACTGTCATGTAAGCCACAAATTTCAGCCGTCAGCATGGTTTATCACACTCAATTGGATGCCAAGAAAGAGCAATATGTTGCTGATTTGGACTTTGCTAATGTTTATGATCAGCTTTGCAATGGCCAAAGGCATGAATACTTTGTGTTAAGAGATGGATTTTTTATGATGCATGAACGACTATGTGTCACAAAGAAGTAAAGGCCTAGAGTTATCACTAAAAGACATACTCCTTCGTATGCAAGACACAGAGGTATTGATTCCATGGTCCAGGTAATGAAGCATTTCTTTTATTGGCCAGCTTTGAGGCATGATGTAGAACAGTTTGTTAAGACATGCATCGTATGCCAAAAGGTAAAGCATCATAGGCAAAAGATGTCGAGTTTATTGCAATCCTTGCCTATTCCAAATAAACCCCTGGTAGAGCATTGCGATGGACTTTATTTTTTAGCTTTCTAAGACACCTACAAGGAATGATAAGATATGGACTATCATTTGCAGGTTTAGCAAACAAGCCCATTTCATTTCGGTGAGAAAGAAAAAAAATATTGATCATATGGCACGATTGTTTTTTGCAGCACATCTTTAAGTATCATGATATGCCAAAGTCGATCATTAGTGATTCAGACCAAACCCTTGGATGACCAATTTATTTTGGAAGGGGTTGTTTGAGAATATGGATACCACCCTGAAATTCTCATCATTCTTCCATCCGCAAACAGATGGTCAACCTGAGGCAGCAAATTCCAGAGTGTTAGATCCTTTGAGGTGCTATGTTTTAGACCACAAGACACACTGGGAGCAGTATTTGCCCTTGGTTGAGTTTTCTTACAACAACATAGTGCATAGTTCTACGAGCAAAGCTCCATTTGAGGTAGATGAGGATGGCAAGAAGGTACCACCTATTCTACAAACTAAGAATAAGACCTTTGAGGCTGATTGTTATGTGGAAAACTTGGATGGAGCCTATGCAAAGACAAAATATGCACTTCAGAGATCGCAAGAAAAGCAAAAGAGGGCAGCTGATCACCACAGGCGTGCTTTGCAGTTTGCAGAGGGTAATTATGTATTGCTGCGTTTTAAAAAGGCAAGACTAAAAAGATAAAAGGAAAAAAAAGATTGTATCCGAAGTGGGCCCTTTCACGTGTTGGAGAAGATCAACGATGTGGCATATCAGCTGAAATTACCTCCACATTGGCGGATACACAATGCCTTTCATGTCAGTTTGTTAAGGCCTTTTCATGGTGATGTGCCAGAGGATATGTCTACTCAAATTCAGCCTGAGGTTGAGGAGCTGGATGAGATTTTAGTACCCAAGCTGATTTTGGCATATAAGGAAAGAAAGGTCAAAGGTAAAGTTTCTAGGAGATACTTGGTGACGGGCTCTGTGAAGTTCAGCAGACCAAGGGTCTAGAGTATTGCATGATGCTCAAGGGAGAGGTAGCACTTCCACTCCTCCAATTATGGACAACTCTCGTATGTAGTGGATCTCGAATGTATTCAACATGCATCCAAGGTACTACGCTAGCAGCATGTTTGCCATGAGGTCACTACTTAGTGTACTAGTCACTATGAGATGTATGCAGATGAGTATGAGTTTCACCCGGGCACTGAACTATACTTTTCTATCAGCTTATGATCAATTTGGCATGAATTTTACCTCAATTTTGAGACAAAAATTCTAATCAATTTCAGCTCAATTTTTTATCAGCTTAAGAACCGTTTATGGTCACTTTTGGGATCAGTTTTGCATCAATTTTTTCATTGATTACTGGTCAATTTTTGCAATGATTTTGTGATTAGTTTGGGGTCACATTTGCAATAGTTTGTGATCAGTTCTCAGATCAGCAAAGTGATCAGTATATGATCAGATTATGCTTGGTTTTCAATGGTTTACATTTGGTTCCATGGAGAACAACATGTGTTATGATGCCATTGATGTTTTACCCATGATTTATGCTTGGTTATACTATGCTATGGTTTGGTTTTGCCAAATGAGTTGAGCTCATGAGAAATAGACATATCACATGATAATCTAGCAATGTTTTTTGAGATTCTATGTGAGTCTTGTGTTATGTTATGATTAGATGCTAATTTCAACATGTGTTGGATATATGGAATGGTTGAGCAACAATACACAATGTTGTGTTAACTATGATGCCTTGTGGAAATTCCAATCCACTATTTTGCTTTTGATGCATTTGGCAATGCAATCGAGGACAATTGCAAGGATTGTAAGGGAAGGGGTATCATGAGGACATGTATTTTTGAAACCTCACTTAACATATGTATTGAGTTTTAATCACATGGTTAAGTAAATGTTACACATGTGAGGTGTAATTGGGATTAGAGTAAATTAACGAGCCCGAGACCCGAGGAAATCACAGGATGTCAAAGGCAAAAGTTACTGTAAGTTATGCCGCACATATACTTACTAGTATCTAGTGTCAGTTGTTGACCTAGGTCATTCATTTGGCCATAAGTGTCAGTTGATGACACTACAAAGTGGTGTTTAATGGTACTTAACGCAAATCTGATGGTCAAAGATGGCATGGAGACACTCGAGAATGGAGGTTGCCTAGCCAATTTAATTATTGGCCAGTCAGATTATTTTTAAGGCACCAAAATAAATATTACATTAATTTTCAGTATTTAAAAACTGAAAAGTAATATTTAATTATAGATAATGCTGAAAAAACCATTTAAGAAGGCTGCTACTTGTCAAAAAATGCCCATACAAGACTAAAAAACGTCTTTAGAGACTGGAGAGAGACATTTTTGTGTATTCAGCATGCAAGAGAGAGAAAGGAGATGTTAATCTGATTGGCAGTCATAGGAGAATCTTTTGAGGCAACGAGGGGTAGGAGAAGACCAATCAATAGTAGATGACACCATTTGCATGCTGTTGAGACAGCGCAGCAACAGTAAATGACTGATTTTCTTCAATTCTTTGCATCTACAAGTTGTTGAGACAAGGCAGCAACAATAAAGGATAGATTTTCTTCAATTCTTCACGAAGAAAGTCTGAATTCTCTCTCCTCAACATTCTCTCTCATCTCCCAACCTTGCTCCAAAGATTGCAGCATTGAAATCACCAGAGGCTAAGAAATTTCAGATTTCTCTCTTGTATACCCTAATTCTACAGCAAAAATTAGGGTTTAGCAACAGCCTCGAGAAGTGTGTCAGAAATGGGAAGCTCCAAGACTCGGATTCAACAGGGCTGAAGCTGTTTTTAGTCAAAATCAAGTGGAAGGACCGGCAAATCAATGAATTTGGGGCATTTTACATCTCCATCAAAGTGGGTGAAGGCCACTTGATTGTGTAAATCAAGGAGCAAATCAGATTGAAGACTTGTTGGTCATTTTGGATAGCAAGGGGAGTTTGAATACTAAAAGGGGTTGGGAGAATCCCATTGTACATCAACTTCTTTTTCAATTATTTTAAATAAATACCAAAAGGGGCGCCAGTTTTAGGGCCAACAAGGTATCCAATGTCCAAGATTATACGACAAAGTGTGCATTTCAGTTTGTAAATTTGTTAATTGCTGTAAATACTACTTCATCAGATTATTTATCACCCTATCCGAGGTGGAAGGCTGGTTACATCAGCAGCAACCACTCATAAAGCCAAAAGACTGTTAAAACACCATTCTACAAGAACAAAAGAAGAGGATCATGAAGACGATACAACAAGGGTGGAGCAAGCAGTATCCTTGAGTGGTGCTGCCACCTCTCCAATTATGAAGCCAACAAAAATCATGGAAGAAATCTGCATAATAGCAAGCCCCGCACACGATCCACATGACCACAAATATTCCGAGCCGAATTCAAGATAAAAGCATTGTGAATCCAACAAATGTGTAAAGACCAGTCCATCGCATGATTTGAAAGAGGCAAGGATGGGGGGATTCCAACCTAGCCATGGATGGCATCTTGCCAAAGACCGAAGATTGGATGACATACTCTAACCTATCATCAGCAAGGTCCACACACTAGAGATGAAATCTGAAACTTGTCTAGCAACCAAACAAGAAATGAAAAGATGAGTAGTGGTCTCATCACAAGTAGTACAAAAAACACATTTTCCACAGGATATATTGCAAGCCCGCAACACATGGCGGTTGGCCAAACCCCCAATAACAAGCCTCCATATTAATACTTTCCCTTGATAGGGAAGCTGTGACTTCCATAGAGATGAAGCAAGCGATTGCACCCTTGCTATACTGTCCCAAACAAACACAACTTTATTAGCTTTCTCTGTGATCCATCTCTTATCCTCTACTTTTTTGTGGTCGATGTGATTGCCTAACCATTACAAAAATCTTGTGATTTCATAAAGGCCCAATCGAACCACCACGATGAGGAATGAGGAGCAAGCAAGGGACTGCCACCGAAGCTAATCCTCCAAATTCAACTAGATCTATATGTAACCTAGAGTATTCAAAAGTATTAGTGAATATTATGAAAAGAATAAACCCTCGCCTAACCTGGAATAACAACATCCTGAATAGTCTTCAAGCCTAGTCTCGCCATCCTATTAAATTTATCCACTTGTACTTGCTTGTTAGGCCAATCGAGCAACCTCGATGTAACTAAAACCTCTGCTTGTAAGAAATTCACTTCCTTTCATAAATCAAGATGGCGCCAAATGGTAAGTCGAAGAGTCTCTTACCATGATGCAATCAAGAGGGTAAGACAAAAATACATTGAAGTTTTAAATGATCGAGTCGAATGCAAAATATTCCACTATGAGGCCTGAAAATAGTGCACCCATGAGAAATGCCGATATCCTCTATTAAAAACCTAGCAATATCTATCCAGAGGTGATGCCAACACACAAAGATTAGGAAAGGGCAAACCATAAAGCCATCATATAAATTTTGATATCCAACAAGGCAGCACCACCGAACCATTTTGGCGTAGTAGCATGTTGCCAAGATACCCACACTTGGCCCAATTGATTCCCTTGCTTCTTCCAAAGCATAAAGCAGATAAGCCGCACTAGTTCTTGCAATGACTTTTGTGTCCATCGAAGCAACAGTGAAAAAAAAGAAACCATGTTAATCATGATTGTTTGAGCCCCTTTCAATCGCACATGTAGAGGCCAACCTTGGGACTTCCAAGACATAAAATTGTCATGAATTTATGAAGACATCCCAATTGGGCAAAGCATGAGGATCGACGTGCACCCCTATGGGATAACCCAAGTGTCGAGTTATCTCTCCACAAAGAACCACGCTCTGAAACCAACCTTCCTTCCGTGGATAGGTGGTAATTCCCTAATTACAACTTAGTTAGAACAGCAACATTTATTACAAAACTGAGATATGCAAGTTAACTCACAATCTTGAACAATGGACACCCTGTTGGTCCCAAACTGGCGCCCCTTTCGGATTTTTTTTTTTAACTAACTTGATGAAGAAGTTGATATACAATGGGATTTTCTCAATCCTTTTCAGTATTCCAACTCCCCTTGCTGTCCAAAATGACCAGCAAATCTTCAATCTGATTTGCCCCTTGATCCAAGCAGTCCATTTGCCTTCACTCGCTTTGATGGAGATCGAAAATGCCCCAAATTCATTGATTTGCTAGTCCCTCCACTTGAATTTGACTGAACACAGCTTCAGCCTTGTTGAATCCAAGTCTTGGAGCTTCCAATTTCTGGCACACTTCCTGAGGCTGCTACCAAACGCTAATTTTTGTTGCAGATTAGCGTTTACAATAGAGAAATCTGAAATTTCTCAGCCTCTAATGATCTCCATGCTATAAGCTTCAAAGCAAGGTTGTAGAAAGACTCGAAGATGAGAGAGAATGCTGAGGAGAGAAAATTCAGATTTTCTTCGCAAAGAACTAAAGAAAATCAATCATTTACTACTACTGCCCTATCTCAACAACCTGTAGATACTATCACCTACTATTGGGAACCCTCTTGCTATTGTCGCCTACAATAAATGCTGCCGCCAGCAACCTAGATCCTATCGCCTAAAGTTTGGGAATTCCCAAGAGCTGTCGCCTGCAGTCAACCTGCTCTTTCTGTGTGAGGCTCATCACCCCTTGTGGGAATGGATGGGGGGGAAGGGAGGGGGGACACATGTACTAGGTGAGGATGGCAGGGGCTAATCGGCGGGGGAGAAGGTGGGGAAGAGGACGAGTAAGGGGTGGTGGGATGGTCGAACGTATGAGGCCGGTGTAAGGGGGGCCAAGTGGCCCTGGAAGGGGGAGGCTGTGGGATAGGGTCCAGAGGGGATCCATGAGGGAAGGGGGGAGCATGGGGGCTGGGGGGTCTCGAGTGGGGGGGGGGGGGGGGGGGGGGAGGGGGGCCTGGGACACCTCAGTGGGTGGTGGGGGTGGAGACCTATGATCCTATTGGATGGAATGAGTGGAGGGGTGCTGCGTGGTGTTCTAACGGGGGCCTGTCGCCCGCCCTCCTGCTCTCTGTTGTCGTAGCTGTGTCTGAGGGACTGGCTCAGGCCCCCCCTGCCATCTCTCTCTTTGTCGTCATTGGACCCATGTGAAACCGTCAGCATCCACTTGTGGTTTTGCCAGCTAAGCCGCCTTGGCTTTGGAACGCATGCAATCTGCTGCCTGATGCCCAAAGTCATGGCATTATAGGCACTGGGCACGCTGCCCAGTCACAATAACCTATTGCATGAAAGAGTGTCTACCTGCCTCAATCTCAAGAAACTTGGGTATGTTCTTTGTGTCTTTTATAGACACGCATACCTTCGGGACTCCTGCGACTGTCACTACATCCACCAAGGAGGGAGGAAGAACTGTGCCAAAAGCCATCCAAAGTCCTCCACTAACTAACGGTACTCTACCGCCAGTCCGAGGAATAGAAGGGTGACTGGGTATCTAGGAAACCTGTTGTGGAGTGCGAACTCCTCCATTGTGAAGCCACTATACCAGGGAACCATGTAAATGACCCCCTTCGTGGAGGCATAAGGTGAGCTATCCACTAGCTCGCGGGCTGCATCCATAGAGGTGAGTCGAACCATGAAGATCCCCTTACCTATGAGAATTGCCTCTACAATCTTTGTTGTGCCAATACGTAGCATGGAGTGAAGCCAATCGCGAAGCTGGGCCCTAGATGGAGAGTGTCCTACGACCTGCTGTCCATAGATTGTTGTTTCTTTCAGTACCTGCTCTATGGCACAGACGGAAAGGAGTTGTTCCTTAGAGAGGACGACGTGCAAGGTGTTTGACTTGGGGGCACTCGCAAAATGCTCCAGCGTCTAACCAGAGGTTTCCATTGCGCGTCACTGTTGGGGGCTACCAATCTAGCTGCTGTGATACCGGGGGGAATGTTGCTACAGATGGAGGGAGCAACGAATGCTACTGGTACGAACATGCAGCACAGAATGGAGGCACCGGAGCAGGTCGATTGGGGAGGTCTTTCGTGCATGAGGCAGAGGCCATAGATCCCACAGACAAGACCTACTCTTCTTCAGGTCAATAATCAGAGTGATCTCGCCCTTGCTAAGAACCAAGTGTGTCACATGCTCACATAAAGCACATAAACTGCCTATTTAGGCTGCCTCTATCTGCCCTCCACCAGTCAGCTATTGCCATCACCTCCATCAGTCAGCTATTGCCTATTTAGGCTGCCTCTATCTGCCCTCCATCAGTCAGCTATTGCCATCACCTCCATCGTCCTCTCATCACCTGCATCTTTCTTCAACTTTCCTCAGTCTAGCCCCTGACTAATGCACCTCTGCATGTGCAGGGGCGGGGCTGATTGTGTCCAGCCTTGTACCAGTTTCAGATCAAAGTGGTCCATCATTATCTTGCATCCATCTTGTCTCTCTCTTTCTCTTCTCTCTGTGTTCATGTTCCTGCTTCCGTTTTCACACACACCCCTTGGAGATGCCCATTACTGTCTATAGGATTCCTTGAGAGACAAAAGGTTTGCCTTTTCCTTTTTTGAGCCTTAACCCTCAAGACGAGATGCTCATAATTTCATTTGAGGCAGAGTGGCTCAGCTCATCCATACTCTTACTAAATGTGTGACTATCTGCCAACTTGATAGAATTTCATGCCCCCTTATTGTGCATTAATTGATCATCAGAAAGTATGTCCTTTCAATAGCATGCACAGCACATGGTCAAATCTCATCCACACTCTTGGGGATCAATAGGACAATATACAAAGTAAATTACACTATACTATGAAACATTGTGGGTGTTTCTTGTCATCTAGATACCTAGCCCATTTTTGGTGGCACATGATTTTGGTATTTCTTGGAGAGTACAAAATACAAAAGGTCAAAAGATAAGCCCTTAGGCTGGCACTTTAAATGATAAAATCTTCAAGAAACAAGGCAACTATTGCAGGCCTCTTCTAGATTGAGACATGAATGACACAGCGTCCAAAATATCTAACAGGCAAAGTGCACAAGTGTTGGACTATGCTAACTTCACATTCTACAGTGGCCATCTTTATATTTCAACTATTTGTGTCTTGCCAGGAGTATGTGATCAAACCAAGGCTTACTACATGCACTACTAAAAATTCATATTAGAAATTCGTGGTCCCAAATATATCTGAACATCTTACTCATTTGTGCTCAAACTTTGCATGATGAGCATAAAGGTCACTTTTACAGTACCCATATCCATCAGAAGGCATTTCCCTCCATCTCTTCATGTATCCACCTTAACTGAGGCAATACCTGCTATCAATTGGTTAATAGTTTACAGAAGCACTCAAAAGCATACCTTATGTAACCCTGTGTGTATAACCGCTCAGCAACTTGCATAGCATGGTGTGGACTCATACCCAGAGCACTAGATGCCACCTGAAACAAGTGGATGCCAAGTTGGACAAATTGCTATACATGTGTCTAATCTGCAAAATAACTTCTTGTGGAAAGATAAAGTATAAGGGTAGCTTAGATATTGGCATAAGAATTTCTTGAACATGCCAGGTTTCACTGGATTATTTCACAACATTAGAAAATGCGTGAACATATTTTTCCTGAGATAACACACACCCCAGTGCCCACTAAGGGGGTGCCTGCTCTCCAAATATTAGCCAAGAGAGCGAGCCAAAGCCACTAAAACATTTCCTTTGGGCATATAGAATAGCTCCCCTATCACCTTTGGAACTGAATTACAATTTTAATATCCTTCTAGAAGCTTCAGTGATAAAACTTAGTCATTCAGGACTTCTAGAAAACCATGCCAAGGGAAAGCCCCAAAACAAGCTTTGTACTATTTCATGCATGAACTATGATTTGTCAAGAGCTGATGAATGGCTTGATATGGTATTTATATTTGTGGCAGGAAAGAGCCCACATGCGTTTTTTATGAATCTCAACAAGCAGAAAACTGTCCATCTCATTTTTAAAATGCTTCCAACATCAAAGATGTTCTTGACACACAATCCTTAATTGACTTTTTCTTTTTTCTGATGAAAACAAGCTGTACCAAAAGCAGTTTTAAACTTCCATGTCTTACCAAATAATACAATTTTCAATGTGTGTAACATGCAAGCTGTGACTGGTGAATCTTTGTCCAAACAAAACTTTTGGCCTCTTCCTATTACCTTTTCGAGGTCTAATTACTCGTAATTGTGGCAATAAAAATAAGATAGTTTGAGATCATCAATGCAAAGCCCTCAAAAGAAAATGTAGCTAATTCAAACTTAGCAAATTTAGCAACCGCCCTACTTGCAGGAGCGCAAACAAGTTAGCAGAGCTATTTTTTGTTGCATACCTTGAAAGAACTGCTCACAAGAATTTCGAGCACAAAGCAGTTTTTGGAAACTTCACACCTCCATAATCCTTGTTATAATTCAAAACTTTTGACCTATACTCCAACAAGAGATTGAAACCTAGACCTAGAACATACAAAGCCTCTGATATGGCCTAGATCCATGTCAGCTTGAAAAAGACATGGTTTTGGTACCAATGTTGCAACTTTATATCTCTAATAGTGTGTGTATAAGATAGAGAAGAATAAAGAGAATGAACAATGAAGACGAAGAAGAAAAAGACTCTTGAGCCCTCAATCTTCCAATGTGTCTGAAAATGCTTTCTGATTTGCAGTACTTACCGCCCCTTGACTATGCATATTTTGATTCATGTGAGCATTGTCTTTATGGTACACAGACTAAGAATTTATAGTTGATGACCAAGCGTTTCCTTCCTCTTTTTTGTTCAAAGTGCTTGTTGACATAAAAGGCTTGACACGACCAAAGTGAATTGGTAGGTTCAATTAATCCTTTTGAGAGCAAAGTCTGAATTTCTTGCTTGCATAATTCTAAATGTTCCTCTTTCATGCCTCGATGAACTACTTCGGTGGGAGTGGCATTAGCTTTGAGTAGTAGAGCTATAGCATAGGCAATTCTTTTTTCTCTAAACATTAGTAGATCTTCATGCATGAAGGAGCGAAGATAAGTCATGATTTTCTCAACTTTAGAAGCATATCTTTTGAGTTCTTTTTGCAACCACTGTTTTGTACCTTCAATCTTTTGGGAAAAGCTCAGCAATACTATATATACTCCGACCAATTTTGGTAAGTAGAGGGATATCTACTTTTTTTCCCAAATACGAGGCAGTAAAATGTTCTTGCCAAAAGGTATATGGGACCAAGTGTTCAAGGATATCAGTACCAAGAAGCAAGTCATACCTCATTTGTTTCGTCACTTGTATTTCAATAGGGACCTTGATATGACTCAAATGAAGATAAGCTTGAGTGACATGGATTAGAGTGATCTTTTTGTTATTGGACAATTCTACTATGCTGGGACTAGATACCTATATATAATCAAGAGGAAACAATTCATAGGGCGCAATAGTAAGGCTTGAACCTATATCCGATAGTGCATCAACATATAGGGAAAATTTAGGCATGCTTTTTAGTTGAACACAAATCATAGAAATGGGTCCGCCTGACGATAAAGCATTCACTCTATGTGTCACACGTTTGGTAGAAGAGACACTAATTTGATTTACTGGTTTTGAACCACTATCAACAGCTTGTGTTTGCAATTCTACTAACACGTCTGTAGTATTGTATGCAATTTGCCTTTGACTCCGAAAAACTCTTTTGAAAACTTTACATAGTAAATGTAATTCTTATTGCATTTGTTGAAAAGCTTGAACCATGTCTGTGCTCTCACGTTGAACTTCTTGGCTAGGTTGATTGAGGAATTGCATAAATTGAGCAACGGTCTTGGGACGATATAGTTGATCCAATGAATATGGAACAAACATATTAGCTTTTTTGATAGTATCTGAACTGAGCATAATTGGTTTAGGAAGATTATAAGGATTATACAAGAATGCTTGGCGAAGTTTATCTTTAGCTTTTTGGTCCATTTTGTCAAACAAGTCTTTAGTGAAAGTGGTAGTATCAGAATCATCATTGTCTGATTGGTGTAGTTTGTCTTTCTATTTTTGTCTTGAGCTAGAGGCACCACAAAGGGGTTTATCTTTTTGCCTGGAAGAGGAAGAAAAATGAATGGAATGGGCATTTACCAACTCAAAAGTCTCTAGTAGTATGGGTTCATCTGAGCTGCTGATTGAATTGGAAGAAGTTGAAGGAGAGAAAGGAGATATATCCAAACTGGATTCAGTGTAAAGTGTATCATCAATGGTCATCTCTGATTCAGCAGTAGAGTACCATGAGCTTTCTTCTCCAATCTCACTTTCAGTAGGAGAGTGAGAATAGCTAGACTCAAAATCAGATGAAAAATCACTAGTTGTAGTGTCACTAAGCTGATGCATATTTACCTTAGCTGATTCTTTAGATGTTTTCTTTTTCTTGGATGGACATTTGTTGGCTAGATAAGAATAACTCCCACAGAGATAACATTTGAGATTGTTGTTCTTTGTATTCTGCTTTGGATTCTCTGTTTACGTGTACTTATAAGAATGTTTTTTGTGAGGTCTATGGTGATGGGTTGACTTGTGATCATTGGAACCATTGTAGTAGTGGGAATGAGAATGTGAGTGTCTTGAAGAAACCTTTTGCTATATCTAGAATGTGATCGAGAATTGTTGTAGGGTTGGTAGGAACCTTGAGTGCAGCCAAAATCAGTATCATATTTAGAAGCAGTTTTACATACTACCTCTGGAAATTTCTGATGAAGAGAAGTCACTTTTTATGGTTGACAGACCTCCTTTATAGTCTGTTCAAATGTCTGAATAATCACACCAACATTATTAGAAAAGTCCATGTTTTCCTGCTTCATTTTTTGATTGCATAGAAGGAAATTGGCTCGAGAAGAGAACGGACTAACTATTCTTTCATGCTATTGTCATGAGCGCCAACTGTACAGGATCTGCATTTTGTACAATAGCAAGTTTTACTTGGGAATGTATGGAAATCCACCATTGCTTCAGGCCTCCCACAAACCCATGAGTCATAGCATTTAGAATATCAATTCTGCTAGTTTGGGATTTATCGAGGATTTTTTAGCCAACATAAGCATACACCATATAGATGAGTAGCTTAATTTCTTCAGGTGCCTTTCCATCAATGGACCATTTAGAAAAGGTACTAACCTTTTCAAGAACTCTGATCTTCTTATAGAAAGTAGAATGAGAATAAGTAGACTTCGGATTGGAGGTAGCATTCATCACCATTAAAACCTAAATTTGAGGAAACTTGGAGAGGAGAGTCAAGAGAAGATACAATGTGAGCATTCAAACTTTCATGAGGAATATCTGTTGATGACAAGGATCTGTGAGGATTGATTGGCACAAAATTATCATCCACTATACAATCGCCATCATCATCTGAAGAAGAGAGAGTATAGGCAGCACGTTGACCAAATGCATGCTTAAAAGAAAAGGGCTGCCACACAAGTTTTGGTTAGAGGGTCTTTAGTGCGCAAATCATGTCTTGAATTGTGCACCTAGAAAGGCACTAAAGATATCACACCTTTTGAGGCTTGGCATGGCAATAAACCAAAGGTTGATTACTTTCAAGTGTCTCAATGCATACCATATGCACATGTACCAAAGAAGCTTCATGGTAAGCTCAATGGCAAAGCCATAAAATGCATTTTTATTGGCTATAATTTGGAAAGCAAAGGCTATCGTTTGTATGATCCAAGCACAAAGAAAGTGTTTGTCAATAGAACTTTGATGTTTGCTGAAAATGCAGCCTTTTCACATGATCATTTTGAAATGCCAGCCACTAATGACTTGGGTAATGTATTTGAAGGCCTCCTACCACTTTCTTTGGGGTCTGAGCATGCTGAAAACAGCCAGATAGATTTATTACAGCAAGTTTCCCCTACACCACATGTTAAGTTGTCCCATTGGCAAGAAAGCCATTGGAACCAAATGGGTCGATAAACAAAAGCGCAAGGATGATGGTACCATAGACAAGTAAAAAGCATGTCAGATATGAGCTATTTATACTCATAAAGCAATAATAGTATGTGGATAAGCTTTTGCATAGGTTTGATATGCAATATCGCAAGCCTATGTGCACTCCTATGGAGCCACCACTCAAGTTGTCCACGCATGATGGTAAACAGATATCTGATGTTGCAATTTACAACCAAGTTGTTGGCTATCTTATTTAGCTTTTCAACACACGTCCTAATATATAGTATGCAATATCTCAAGTAAATAGGTTTACGCACAGCCCACAGAAGCTATTAAGTGGATCTTCATATATTTGCAAGGTGCTCAGTCATATGCTTTATTATTTCCCGAGGGGAGACTTGCACTTACAGGCTTACAACAATTCAAATTGGGCTGCTGAAAGATTGGAACAAATTTCACTTTGCTTGATTAACCTCTGACTTATAAACACCAAGTGCGAGTTAAGCAGCACATCGAGCTTTCTTCTTAAACATAGCATTTCTTGCATATCAGAATACATGTCAATCTATGATGGCAACTGGTGGTTGATAGTAGATTCTTCTATTACCTTCAGCATGTTCACAGTATTCAAGCCTGTTGGTCTCCCTTTCCGCTCCTCTTTCTTCGATACATCCTTTACTTCCAGTACCCCAGCAGCAGTTACCATCTTATGAAACATGATAGCCACCTGTTCAAGAGAAAAAACATGAATAAGAAATTTTGTTAAGTTGAACTTGCCATGAAAGCATTTGATCCATCAGCAATTTTCTTACATCATGATCAAAAACCCTACTACGTTCCCATGTCAGTTGTAGTTGATGGCCACCCTTGCTAACATGTGGACGTATACTCCAAAATGGTTCAGGAGTAAATGTAGTGATTTGAAGGTGACGCTCCACACAGAATCCTAGTGTTGGAGTTTGGCACGGGCCATACCTACATAAGCAACATGAACATTTTGTTTTGGATCCCTCAGGTACGTAATAGCTGGATGAAGATATATATTACTCCACAATTGTATTATCCTTGAAGGTTGAAATTTCTCCTCTGCTCTTTTCAAATAGTAGGGCTTTCTTTTCATGCAAAAATGTAGTTTCTTTTTCCTGACAAAAAAACAATCTCACCCTACAATCACTTGACACTATCAGGGGAAGTAGCATACGAGATAACACTGGAATCAAGATTTCCATATTTGCCTTGAAAATAGCGTGTCTGGTAGCGCGTGAATGCTACTCCAACCTTGAGGTCAATCTCTTGGCGTGCATCAACAGCCAAAGCTTCATTTTTGTTTGGCTGGACTAGATGGTCCATAGCATGAAGAATATCATTTTCACTGATTGCAGAAAATCGAGCTCGGAATACCCGCTCACTTGAACCCTTTTTCATGACTCCCACTGTGTTCTCAATCACTGTTCATAAACAAGAATTACGCAAAAGTAAATTGTCAGAGATAACCATCCCAATATTTGTTTGTGGTGAACAGGGAAAAACAATATGATCAGTTCAAAGCAAAAATAGAATGCAAAGTACAATAAAGCACCATGGAACACACAGCATTTACAGAAGATGGAACAGAGGCGATAAAACAGATTATGCAGACAATGAATGTAGGCTAAGATGTCAATCATTATCATAAACAAAAGACAGCATTGAAACGTGAGTGCCAGTGCGGAAGCAGTGGTGCAACTGTAAGAGAAAGAAAGGTCATAGAAACAATGAATACCAAGTACGCAAAACCTCAACCAATGAGGAAGAAACCAGGGCTGCATACAAAGCTGAAGACACGAACTGGGCCCTGCAAGAGTTTGCAGGGTAAGAGAGGATGCAATGCAGAGAGAAGAGATCTAACTGATGAGAGATGAGAGAGAAGATGATGACAGCTGGAGAGAGAAACCTGCAACAGCAGTATGATCATAACAGCAGCAGAGAGAAAAGGAGGTTGAAAAGCGTGATGAAAAAGCAGAGTATGGATACCCCTTATATGTAGGGCAAAAAGGCAAAAAACTGACCAGCCAACCAGCATTAGTGCTGGTCAGCCCACTCAAAAGACTGTAGCAGCTGCACAGCCATGTCAGCCTAAAAGGTGTCATTAGGGTAAAAAGTCGCTGACTTGCATGTTACGAGATGTCCACTGCGCTGCAATCTGTCCACTAGAGGTCCCTATGAAGAAATGCTAAAAACACAAAAACACAAAACCAATCGTACGATGTTGAGTTCCGACACACGAGGATCGAGACACGCAATGCTTGCTAGCAGCAAAGAGAGTGAGAGAGAGTGTAGAGTAGAGAGGAGAGTGAGCACGACTTCTGGGTACAATGACGAGTGTACCTCTTTAGGTTTTTTGGATAGATATATATATAAAAGTGCAAATGTGCTAAGGGTGTCTTCACACCTATGCACATGTAAAAGGCACGATAGCCCTTTATTCCCAACAAACTCCCACCTAAAGGCAATGTACCTTAAGGAAAGAAAAAAAATTCAGCTAAGTCTAGGTATGTACAAAGCTGAAATACATATAACTATCCAACTCCCATCATTTGTCGGCAATGAGCAAACCGCTCTACTGGAAGACCCTTTGTAAGAAGGTCTACAGGATTATCATCTGTATGCACTTTGACAAGCTCAATGCTCTTGCTGTTAAGTACATCTCTAACGAAGTGATACTTCACATGTATGCATGAAAGACGGGATTCCGTGCTAGCATGATAGCACTCAGACTATCACAATGGAGAACAGGTAACTCTGTAATGCCAAGCTCTCCCACTAAACGTGTACCCCTTCGTAACCAATCTCACTTTATACTTTGGCGAGGAACCAGAACTAACCTTCATCTTATAAAACCAATTACATGGAAGAGTTTTTTGCCCTTTAGGCAACTGCGCCAAGTCCCAAATGCCATTTTTCTCAAGAGATTCTATCTTTGACAACATGTCTTTATACCATTTCTTGTTATCTTGTATGTCCATTGCTTCCTTGAAGCAAGACAGTTCACCACAATCTATCAACATAACATAATCAGCCACATTGTTTGCACCAGGAACAAATCTATCAGGTTGTCTAGTAGCCCTAGACGATCTCCTAACCCAATGATCATTGTTTGCTGGCTGTTGAGCATTTTCAGCTTGCTGTCCTCGCATTTCAGCTTGCAAATCAGCATTAATAGCTTGATGTCCTGGCTGTTCCTGCACATCTAGTGGCTCATCATTATGGCCAATAGTTGGCTGATCATTTCCAGCATTATTTTCTGCATTTGCAAGCTCATTTACAACAGGTATTTGCAGCTGTACAGCGGGCACATTTTACTGTCCAAAAGGTATTTCTTCCCGGAATACAACCCTACGGACCTCCTCAGTCTTTTCGGGTTGTTTATGCATGCAATCTTCCCGGAAAATAACATCATTGCTGCGTACTACTTTCCTTTTCTCGAGATCCCCATTTCACCCTCGTCACCACATTCTAGAAAAATGCATTTACAAGACTTTGGCTCATGTTTGCTGCATTTTTCTTTACGAATGCGCACAAATGCTTCGCAGCCAAACACTTTCAAGTGTGCATACGAAGGTGGCTTGACTGACCACACTTCCTGGGAAACTCGCCCCCCCCCCCCCCCCCCCAAAGACCTATTTGATGACTCATTAATCATGTGTACGGCTGTCATAACAGCCTCTGTCGAAAAACCATGGGGTAATGTAGCATGAGACAGCATCGTACGGACCTTAGCCCGTATAGTCTGATTCATACACTCAACTCTATTTTGGAATGGATTATAAGGGGCAATGAGCTCCCTCTTTATCCCTTTGCTATCACAAAATGCTTGAAAGGCCTTGATCACATATTCCCCACCATTGTCAGAGCGAAGAAACATGAGTATCAGTTTGATTTTCAACAAATGCCAAGAATTTTTTAAACTTGTCAAGCACTTTGTCCTTGCTACGAATAGGGTAAACCTATACCTTTCGTGTAGCAACATTGACAAAGGTGACAAAATATTTCTTTCCCCCTAAAGATAACCCTGGCATCTGACATACATCGGAATGTACTAACACTAGAGAAGAAGATTTTAGTGAAAGATACTTCTAATGAGACGTTTGTGCATGTTTACCATAAACACAATTATCACAATGCTCAAAATCAGCATAACGAAGACAAGGCAAGTAGCCCAAACGAGAAAGCACTTTCATTCCAGTTTGACTCATGTATCCCAACCGACCATCCCACAAAGAAAAACTTGGCTGCTCGGTTACCGCAACAACATGGTTACTCATACTAGATACATGGAGGAGATACAAAGTATCACTCTAGCGATCTCTAGCAATAACCCTAGATCCCTTACAGATCTTCCATTTCTCATCACCAAAGGTGGTATGAAAACCATCGTCATCTAGCTATCCTGTGCTAGTCAAGCTCTTCTTGAGCTGAGGTACATGCTGTACATGCTAAAGTGTGAAGACAGAACCATGCTGAAACTACAACTGCACACTGCCAATACCTACAATGTCACATGCATAGCTGTCCCCAAGATGAACAACACCATGTCGACCCTCTGTATAGTAAGAGAACCACTCACGATGAGGGATTACATGAAAGGAAGCACCTGAATCGAGAATCCAAGTGTGCATGTCCTCATCCGTATCTGCAAGTAAAGCATGTGCACTAAAGTGTGAAGAGACCAAGAGTACGTCACTCCCACTGTCACTGTCATGAGTGACTGCATTCACCTCTTCAATTTTGACACTGCTCTTCTTAGACTAACTCTCTTTTTTCTCTTCCTTGCTATCATCTATCTTCTTGCCCTTTCCTTTTTCTTTCTTCCATTTGTAGTAGTCAAGTTTAAAGTGACCCTTCTTGCCACAATGATCGCATTCAACATCCTTGCCACGTGATTTACTGCGTCCCTTGCTATCATATTTGCCTTTCTACTGTGATCTGCCCCTAGTATGCAAAGCACTGGTGGACTTACCAGATGCATTGTTCTGCCGATTCATTTCTTCCATGAGTAGAGCACTCTCTACATCAGCATACAAAAGAATCGCATTAGAATTGCTCATAGCAGTCCTGAATGTATCCCAACTCTCTCACAAAGTGCAAAGCAAGAACGTAGCCTTAAATTCTTCATCAATCAAGAACTTCAAGGCAACCAACTAGCTGAAAATGGAGTTAAAATCACTCAAGTGAGTAGACATTGCTGTACCCTCTTTCATACGCAAGTCCATAAGCTTTTCCAGCCAATACACTTCGCTTGTGGCACTCTTCTGTGCATACAATTCTTCTAGTCCAGTCCAAATAGCATATGCAAAATCCAAGGCTTCAATGTTAGACAGCCAAGCATCAGAAATCGATAGCTCAATGGTTGAGCGTGCAAGCTCGTTTAACTCATCCCAATCTTCTTGTTCCATATTTGCGAGCTTTGCCCCTTTGGTCTTAATCGGCTTTGCCTGCTTCTTCTGCAACAGGATATTGTAGCATTGTTTTTGCCAAATTGCAAAATTATGTGCTCCTTCAAGCTTCTTAATGTACATGAGATTACTGCTGTCACTGCTGCCAGCCATGATTTTCAGCCCAAATGTGACCAAAAAATTCAGCAAATCCAGTCGCAAATTTTCACACAAGTGACCAAGGTAAAAATAAGTATCAACCAGCAATAAATAGCCACGTAGAAGCAGAAATTTCAGATCTGCAGATAAAATTTCAGAAGCACTAAACCTTGTGCTACAGCACTCCACAACCGATTACAGCTGTTTCAGGGAAAAATACATCACATTGCATGAGAAGTCCCAAATTTTAGCTGCAATTTCTGTTGTACATGCACCCACGGGTACAAAATTTGACACGCACAGTCAAAAGCCCCAAAATTTTTGTGCTCAAAGCATCAACCATACATATGCACAGTCTTTGACATGCATAGAAGAGGCCAATTTTGCCAAAATAGAGCAATTTCAGCAAAACCCCCAAATTTTTCCAAGTGCTAGCTGTCCAAATTGCATGGAATTAAACCTGCATGTACATAAAATGACCAAATGGCACACAAATTTTGCCCAAACAACAAAAGCCCAAAATTGCACGAGGTCCAATGTGCATCAATGTTGAGAAATTGGGTAAACTTCAGTCCAATTTTTGCATGTACATGAAAAGCACCAAATGTCGGAGGCAAAATGTCACGAATTCCTGCAATTTCTGAGACAAATGGTCTTGCTTTGCATCACAATCTCCAAATCCGGAAAAAGCCCTAAATTTCGGGGCCAAGATTGCACAAATCTACACTCTGTGAGATTATGCGCACGAACCCCGGTTAGAGGGAGGAGTTTCAAAAAAAATATTTTGAAGAAAATAATGTTTTGGATGACGGGTCTGTTGACCTGTCAGGACTGACAACGCCCATTTGGCCATGCTGGTCCCGTCCGCTGCCGCATCCATCGTCAGTTGCGCTTTGTGCCGTGTGGCCCCTATTGCCTAGCGCCCATCTACCCGCTTCGTTTGCCTGCATTGGACCCGTTTGCCAATCGTCTCAGCAACACGCCCCCGTCAGTCTTGTCGCCCATGCCTGCAGCCCGTTGACTTAGACTTTGTTAGTCCTGTCGCCCAACCTGCAACTCCGACTTTGCTGACTGACTCATGCACGACTGATGGAGCATTCAACACTTGCGCTCTGATACCAATTTGTTGAGCTCCGAGGTGCGAGGATCGAGACACGCAGTGCTTACTAGCAACAAAGAGAGTGAGAGAGAGTGTAGAGTAGAGAGGAGAGTGAGCACGACTTGTGGATACAACGACGAGTATACCTCTTTAGGTTTTTTAGATAGATATATGTATATATGAAAGTACAAATGTGCTACGGGTGTGTTCACACCCGTGCACATGTAAAAGGCACGATGGCCCTTTATTCCCAACATACGACAAAGCACAGACCGATAGAACATAATTAGGGTTAGGGTAACTCTAAGACAATGAACAGAGAGAAGACAAAAGTGAATGTCTACTGAAAATACGGTGCCCATGCAACAAACACACTGTGCGCAGTGAATGAATTCTGAACCTCAAACTCTTATTTCTCAAGGACGAAGGAAGAGGTAATGAGCTAGTGAGTATGTTGTGCTCCGAACAGATCCCCAAATGCAGCAAGGCAGCCTTCAAGGATTGAACACCAGCAAATGCAATTGTGGAAGTTGGATCTCATGCAAACGGGGAGTGAGGAGAGAGAGACTAAAAGACCAAGCACCTAAGGAGAGAGAAAAACTGCAGCAGCAAGCTGATGATGACATGGCAGGTTAACAGTAGCAAAAATGCAAGTATGATGACGTGGCAAGCTGATAGCAGCAAAAACGTAGGTATGATGATGTGGCAATCCATATAGGAGCCATAGATCATAAATGCAACAATTCAACAATTTGCCAGCTATAGACGATCTGGCTGATCAACAAACACAGCAAGAATCAATGTAGACTATGCGATGGAGATTGGAAACAAGCACCAAATTTACTAAATGTGGGCAATGAAGCTAGAGGACCTAAAACCTGCAAAAACGAGATTGAGACTGAATGGAGGCCAACATGCCTATTTATAGAAAGTTTCAGGACCTCATACCTAGCACCATTTTAAAACTCTCTCAAACCCCACACCATTTTAAAGTTTTCTTTAATTAAGCATTTTCTAGGACTGTTGAAGTGGCTAATTCAGCATCTAATGCTTATGTTAGCTCAACACCCCTCTCAAGCCCAAAAAACTGAGTGAGAAAATAACGGCAACCCAAATTTTTTAGTATTTTAGTTGTTATGGGTACCTACCCCAAGGCGTCCCACCCCAAAGCAACCAAGGCATTGCACAAAGGATGCATAGTGGCTGCTCAATGGCCTACCAAGACTACAGAGGCGATGGTTATCTTACCAAGGGAATCCAAGTAGTCACCCTAGAGAGGCTAGAGTATTGAGCAAAGGGTGCACATTGACTGCCCAGCAGCCTACAAAGTCCTACAAAGGTGGATGAAACCACAGTGAACTGTGTGTTTCTTTTCTTTTTTTGGTGGTTTGATAAGGAGTGTTTCAAAAAACGGAAAGTGGCGATCGATTAAGAAACGGATGGAAGACTAGTAGCCAGTCCAAAGGCCTTCACTAAATAAACAAGCTATCACTACCACTATTGGATGTCAATGACAAAGGAATAGGCTAGTGGGATATGAAGCAAATATGGTGGGCATGTGGACAGGTAAAAAAGATGGGCGAGAAAAGAAAGCTAGCAAAGTTAAGCAAGGGACACTACCTTGGAGACTGCCATGTGCAATGTTGCAAATATGGTGTCGACCGCTTCAAGGTGACCAAAAAAGGAATAAATACGCACAAATGCAAGTTTACATAAACAAAATGCCAATACACTAGAATTATGCAAAGGGAAATTCAAAATGGCATGCTCACACAAAATGCTATGCAATGGTACCACTTAAATAATGCCCTCACTGGGAAATTGTTCACTTACCCAGGCGTCCTTTTACAATCATGTCATCCTCACAATACAAGTAAAGATACAATGTTCAAAAATGTAGAATAAATACAATGTCTGAATCACAATCTATAAGCATCATCATTGTCACTATCAAGAGAAGAAATCGTCCTCTCTCAAAGTGGAAAGGAAAGTTGTAGACTGCCCCCTCTCACCATCGGATGGTGGAAGTAGAAGTAAGCATCCCCTCTGTCCCCAAGATGTTGATGTCAATGGGAAAAAGAAGTAGCAGCTAAGGAAGAAGAGTAAGATACATATCCAACTAAAAACCTGCGAAATGAATAGCCTCAAAAGTGGCCTCGAAAGAGGCAATGACGAACCCTAGGAAAGAAGCGCTACCAAAAGATGCAACCATGAAGACTACCGAATGATCCAAGTCTTCGTTCAAAGCTAGGGGGTAGATCTTGGAGAAGCAAATATCAACCTACAAAAGGAAGGAAAAACAACTACAAAAGCTCATTAAAAATGCAAACCTCAACTTCAATAGAAAGTGGAAGTGGATGCTGCACTCAAATTTATAAAATTCGGGCATCTAAGGCTATGAGATCACTTGTTGCACAAAATGGAAATATTTCCTCGACAACTTATTAAGGAACAAGGTAACATGATTGTTAGGGGATTGGAAGGGCCCAATGGTGGTTGAGAACTTAGCGAGAAGACACCAATACTCACCAACTTCACTTTCAAGTCATCCTTATCAATGATTGTGAAGTTTTATAGCTCATAGTCCAAGTTGATGAACAAGTCCGATCACGCACCACATAGTGGTCAATGAGATGGGCCCAAGGTTCAAAGGCAAGTCAAAGTGTTGAAGCTAAAAGTGGAATTCAAGAAGAAGACCTTGCATCAACTCAACTATAGCTATGGCATTTCGGCTCTTCCAAGAGTGACAAATCTCATATGAAAACCAACGTAGACCATGCTCAGTTCTTGTGCAAGGACAAGTTCCCACAAACCTTGGAAATCCAACACATGCCTCATCAAATTGGACCAAGTGGTAAAATTCAACCCGTTAAAACAATTCTTGGCTGAAAACGCATGCTTGGCTAATGAGAATGGATGGAATGTTGGTGGGGATAGGTAGGTGGTGTAGGATATGAACGTGGATAAGCTAGATTTGGTGGTGGTGGATAAGAGAGTGATGGTTTAGGTGGGTAGGCAGAGATAGGTTGTAAGCGTCCAAGGATTTCTGATTGATGCGGAGGCACTGAAACATGAACGTTTTCATAATATGCCAATGGTGGAGGTGGAGGCACTAGGATAGGTGAACCTTATCCAAATGTCAGCTAGAGAATAAAAGAATGACCAATCAGTCTATAGGCATGCCATTGAGTCAAAATACGGTACCAACCGAGACACACTAAGGTAGGTTTGAGATGCTCTCCCAAAGGGATAGCCCGAAAGTGTGTGGGGGAGAGACCGAGCCTCCATCACAAGTACGCTGCCCACATAGGTAAAAGGAGGTGTCCTAACGGTTGTGCGTAAGTGTGCAGAACCCTCCAAGGTGGTGTGTGGTGGAACATGTGGTACACTTAATGAAGGCTAAAAGGAAGGTGCAATGGAATATGAGAGTGGGATGGGTGGGAGCCCAAAAGGATTTGTGATTGGTATGGAAGTGGGAAATGATGTGGGTTTCTTTTGTCCATTAAATGCAAAAAATTGAAAAGATGATTGTGATGTGGATATGGATACACCTACTCTGGTTTGACCATGAGAAACAAAATCATTTGAAGAAAAAGAAAGTGAAGGCATACTTAAAACTTCTTGCTTCAATTTCTTACCCTTGTTTGAGTTTGGAAAGAAAAACATGTCTTCTTCATTGCTTATAAACCAAAAAACATCACGGATACTCCCTTCATCAAGAGGATCTTCTAACCCTTGAGAAGAGGAAGAATCAGCTTGAATAGAATCAAAAACATATGCTCGTACCTGACATTGGAGTAAATATGAATGACGGAAGTGGTGCATAGTCCATGCCACTTTCCACTTGCGAATGGCCAGTCCCTAGTGGGAATTCCATCTTTCCTACATGGACATTAGTTCTATGCATCGAATCTAAAGGAGAAAACTCAATCTTATTTTCAATCCTTGTTGAGCCTATGCATAAGGATGAGATCATACTCCACAACTGAAATCTCGTATGGTCCGTGGACTCCATGGTAGTCAAAAGTCTCTCCAACAATACCAAATCTATCAATGGAAAGCTAGGAAGCCCACTCCTAATTGTTTTAAAACATGTTTGGCTGGGGAGACTACAGCGATGTGCGCGTGTTCAAAGTTATTTGACCCTTATGTTTTTCTTGCTTCTACAGATGAGCTTCCCAATCAAAGTCCTAGGTATCTCAAAAAGAACTTAGCTCTGATACCATGTGAAAAAATGCTCTAAACACAAAAAACACAAAACCAATCATATGACAAAGCACAAACTAATAGAACACGGTTAGGGTTAGAGTAACTCCCAGAGACAATGAACAAAGAGAATACTAAAGTAAATGTCTACTAAAAATGCAGTGCTCATATGGCAAACACACTATGTCATGAATGAATACTGAACCTTGAACTCCTGTGTCTCAAGGACCAAGGCAAAGGTAATGAGTTGAAGTGTGTATCGTACTCCAAACAGATCCCCAAACGTAGCAAGGGAACCTCCAAGGGTCGAACACCAATAAACGCATCTGGAAGCTGAATCTAATGCAAACGCGTAATAAGCAAAGAGAAAGACTAAAAACGCAAGTACCTAAGAAGAGAGAAAAACTACAGCAAGCTGATGATGATGTGGCAAAGTGACCGCAACAAATACGCAAGTATGATGACGTGGCAGTCCATATGGCAGCCATAGATCATAAATGCAGCCTTTCAACAGTCTGCCAATTGTAGACGATGTGGCTCATCAAAAAAAGCTGTAAAAATCAATGTAGACTAAGCGATGGAGGCTGGAAACAAGTGTCAGACTGATCTAGACAGCAATGGCGGCTTCGGATAAGATGTCCTCCGCGAACAAGGTGTGGGCAGCAAAGCCAGAGCCGTCCTGAACGATTATTGCATCTGTCACGGGAAAGTGAAATTTTGAGATGCTTTAATCTTGCTAATAACATTTGATTAAGTTATTCATCAAATGTGCAAGGTTTTTTAGCACATGTGATGCACATGGCAGTTATTTCATGGTAATAGACCAAGGACCTCGAGGATGTAGTGGGTGTCAAAGACAAAAGTTATGATAAGTTATGCCAACTAGGCCAGTTGGTGTTAGTTTTGACCCTAGGAAAGTTATTTGCCTAATAAGTGTTGGTGGTGACACTAGCCATTTAGGCAGGGACAAAAGGGCTGAATTTAATTTTCATGATTATTTAATCCTGAAAATTTAATTAAATGGATGGATAATGCTTAAAAATGGGTCTGCCACTTGGGAAAAATGCCCATGCAAACTGAGAAAACGTTTTTGGGGGGCTGGGTCTCAACCATTCTGTAAATTTATAGCTTGGGAGAGGGAGAGAGAGAGAGCTGCTGGTCCATTTCTTGGTCAAAGAATAACAATTTGCTACAGAAAACAGCGATTTAGGGAGCCTCAGCAAACCGATGACAGTAGAGGTGTTGAAACCAACCTTCCTTCTTAGAATGGGTGGTAATAACCTGATTTACGAGTTAATTACAACAATAAATAAATGCACATAAAATAAGTACACTCTTTACCATAACATTCTTGGACAATAGACTCCCTATTGGCCCCAAAATTGGCACCCCTTGTGGTATTTCTTTAGCTTTCATTCAATTGGAAGGAGTACAACTCAAGATTCTTGAATCTCCTCCTGCTAACCAATTGCTCTTGCTGTCATAAATGACCAACAAGCCTTTTGGGTCATTTGCCCCTTGATTCACTCAGGACTTCTTCTCCAATTTGACCCTTGGCTGGCCAAATGCTACCCCAAATCAATTCGAGATGGACATTGGGCTGGCTCCTGAAATCCCTTGATAATTTCAGTCCCTTAAGCCTTCAATCTCTGGCACGGATCCTAAGGTGGTTGCTAAACCCTAATTTCTGCTATAAATTAGGATTTACTACAGAAATTACAGATCAGCCCACCAAAAATGGCTGAGAATTGTTGAGAATGGCTGAGCATAGGCTGAAGGAGATGAGAGAATGCTGTAAAGAGAAAATTTTGAGATTTGTCGCGAAAAACTGATCAAAATCATCTGTTGCCCTGTTGTACTAGCCCCAAACGGATGCACCAACAACAATAGGAGCATCAAAGACTGTGATCTTCAGGAGAAAGTGCATCAGCAGCAATTGCCAACTTCCCAAGGTCAAGAATATGCAATCTGCATCACCAAAATGGTCTCCAATGGCTGGGAAATGGCCCCAAAAGCTGGCAGCAACAGTCCAACACCTCTTTCCAACAGCTCCAAAATGAAAAAACGAGATTTCCCTCTCCCTTCAGCCCTATTTAGCCTTTCCCCCACTTGCATGGGAAAGTTTTGCCAAGTGACAGCTTTCTTAATCCATTTTCAGCAATTTCCAGCCATTTAATTAATTTTCGGAATTAATTAATTCGAAAAATTAATTCAGCCCTTAATCCATGCCCAGAAAATTAACCTTCCCCATACAAAAATTAATTGGCTAGGCCATTTGCAACCCAAAGTGGTCCCATGCATTAATTGACCATTGGACAAGCATTAATCAATTAATTAATGCCTAGTTCCTAGTGTCACCACTAACACTTAATGGCCAATTAATGGTCCTAGGGGCAAACTGATACCAAAATTCACCTAGAATCTAACAAGTGTAACTTGTTACAACTTTTGCCTTTGACACCCATCTTTTTCACAGGGTCCTTCGGCCTTCAACTGTGAAAAAGTAGCTTGCACCTCACATGTGTAACACATGTGCATCTTTTAATTGCACATTTGATTAATCATTTCATCAAATGTCAATTAAACATAAGCAAAGCATCAAATTTTCACATCCTCGTGACAGGTGTCACCTTCCAAGGGCTGGTAACAACATTGTTGATCACGCGACAGCATTTTGGAGGTGGCTAGCAGTAGGTGATTGCATTAAATGCAGGTTGAAGCAAGCGGCAAGCAAAATTTAGGGTTTTCTCACAAAGAAAAATAGATTTCTCTCTCATCTTGGCTTTCTCTCACCTTTTCCAAACCCATTCTCAAGAGATCTTAGCATTTCTTAGCCATTTTGAGAAGATCTCAACCAAATTTAGTCGACAACAAAGAGATCTATATTGTAAATCCTAAATTCTGCAAAAATTAGGTTGACAGCCACCTCAAAACCCGTGCCAATTGGTGAAGGCATCGTATACTAAATTCAGCAGCTGAAATTTGTTTAATTGTCAAGGAATTTAAGAACGCAAATATGGAACAAGAAGATTGGGATGAGTTAAACGAGCTTGCACGCTCAACCATCGAGCTATCGATTTTCTGATGCCTTGTTGTTTAACATTGAAGGCTTAGATTCTGCATATGCTATTTGGACTCGACTGGAAGAACTAAATGCACAAAAGAGTGCCGCAAGCAAAGTGTATTGGCTGAAAAAGCTTATGGATTTGCGTATGAAAGAGGGTACAGCAATGTCTACTCACTTGAGTGATTTTAACTCCATTTTCAGCCAGCTGGTTGCCTTGAGGTTCTTGATTGATGAAGAATTTAAGGCTACGTTCTTGCACTCTGCCAGAGAGTTGGGATACATTCAGAATTGCTATGAGCAATTCTAATGTGATTCTTTTGTATACTGATGCAGAGAGTGCTCTACTCATGGCAGAAATGAATCGGAAGAACAATGCATCCGGTAAGTCTTCCAGTGCTTTGCATACTAGGGGCAGATCACAGTAGAAAGGCAAATATGATAGCAAGGGATGCAGTAAATCACGTGGCAAGGATGTTGAATGCCATCATTGTGGCAATAAGGGTCACTTAAAACGTAACTACTACAAATGAAAGAAAAAAAAAGTAAAGGGCAAGAAGACAAATGATAGCAAGGAAGAGAAGAAAGAGAGTCGGCCTAAGAAGAGCACTGTCAAAATTGAAGAGGTGAATGTAGTCACTCATGACAATGACAATTGGAGTGACGTACTCTTGGTCTCTTCACACTTTAGTGCACATGCTTTACTTGCAGATACGGATGAGGACATGCACACTTGGATTCTCAATTCAGGTGCTTCCTTTCATGTAACCCCTCATCATGAGTGGTTCTCTGACTATACAGGGGATCAACATGGTGTTGTCCATCTTGGGACAACTATGCATGCGACATTGCAGGTATTGCCAATGTGCAGTTGCAGTTTCAGCATGGTTCTGTCTTCACACTTCAGAATGTACGGCATGTACCTCAGTTCAAGAAGGGCTTGATTAGCACAGGGCAGCTAGATGACGATGGTTTTCATACCACCTTTGGTGATGGAAAATGGAAGATCTATAAGGGATCTAGGGTTATTGCCAGAGGTCGCAAGAGTGATACTTTGTATCCCCTCAATGTATCTAGTGTGAGTGATCATGTTGTTGCCGTGACCAAGCAGCCAAGTGTTTCTTTGTGGCATGGCCGGTTGGGACACATGAGTCAAACTGGAATGAAAGTACTTTCTTGTTTGGGTTACTTGCCTTATCTTTGTTATGCTGATTTTGAGCATTGTGATCATTGCGTTTATGGTAAACATGCACATACATCTCATAAGAAGTCTCTTTCGCTGAAATCTTAAACTAGAGTTAGTACATTCCGAAATATGTCAGATGCCAAAGTTATCCTTAGGAGGAAAGAAATATTTTGTCACCTTTGTCGATGATGCTACGCAGAAGGTATGGGTTCACCCTATTCATAGCAAGGATAAATTGCTTGATAAGTTTGAAAAATTCTTAGCATTGGTTGAAAATCAAACTGATAAGACACTTAAGTGTCTTCGCTTTGACAATGGTGGGGAAAATGTGTCCAAGGCCTTTCAAGCATTTTGTGATAGCAAAGGGATAAAGAGAGAGCTCACTGCCCCCCACAATCCACCCCAAAATGGAGTTGCAGAGTGTATGAATCTGACCATATAGGATAAGGTCCGTATGATGTTGTCTCATGCTACATTACCCTATGTTTTTTCGGCAAAGGCTGTTATGACAACCATACACTTGATTAATCAGTCATCAAACAAGTCTTTGGGGAGGGGGAGTTTCCCAAGAAGCGTGGTCGGGCAAGCCGCCTTCGTATACACACTTGAAAGTGTTTGGCTGCGAAGCATTTGTGCACATTCGTAAAGAAAAACGCAGCAAACTTGAGCCAAAGTCTTGTAAATGCATTTTCCTAGGATATGGTGACGAGGGTGAAATGGGGTATAGATTATGGGATCCCGAGAAAAGGAAAGTAGTACGCAGCAATGATGTTATCTTCCAGGACAATCGCATGTATAAGCAGCCCGAAAGGACTGAGGAGGTCCGTAGGGTTGTATTCCGGAAAGAAATACCTTTTGAACAGCAAAATGTGCCCGCTGTACAGTAACAAATACCTACTATAAATGAACCTGTAAATGCAGAAAATAATGCTGGAAATGATCAATCAGCTATTGCCCATGATAATGAGCCACCACATGTACAGGAACAGCCAGGACAGCAACTATTAATGCTGATTTGTAGGCTGAAATGCCAGGACAGCAAGCTGAAAATGCTCAACAGCCAGCAAACAATGATCATTGGGTTAGGAGATCGTCTAGGGCTACTAGAAAAAACCTGATAGATTTGTTCCTGGTGCAAACAATGCGACTGATTATGTCATGTTGAAAGACTGTGGTGAAAGGAAGAATGGACAGATAGGACAACAAGAAATGATATAAAGCCATGTTGTCAAAGATGAAATCTCTTGAGAAAAATAGCAATTGAGACTTGGTGCAATTGCCTAAAGGGCAAAAAACCCTTCCATGTTAATGGATTTACAAGATGGTCACTTCTTGAGCTTGGTTGCAACTAAAGATATGGAGCCATACAGATGGATGTAAAGACTGCATTCTTACATGGTGATCTGCATGAAGACATATATATACAGCAGCCTGAAGGGTTTGTGGCAAAAGAAAAAGAGAAGATGATATGTAAACTCAAAAGGAGTTTGTATGGGCTGAAACAAGCACCAAGAGAATGGTATCTAGTATCATAAGTTTGATACATTTATGCAGTCTCAAGGTTTCCATAGAAGTCAAGTGGATCACTGCTTGTACAGCTGCAGATGGCAACCTGATTATCTCGGTTCTGTACGTTGATGACATGCTGATTGCTGACAAGGATATTCAGGCCTTGGACTCACTCAAGCAAAGTCTTCATGGCAGCTTTAACATGAAGGATCTTGGTGATGCAAATCACATTCTTGGCATGTGAATGCTGAGAGATAGGTCGAAAGGATTCCTCTATCTATCTCAACAGGAGTATATCTCCAAGGTTTTGCAGCGTTTCAATATGGAGGGGAGGAAAATAATTGGGGTTCCATTGCCTCCATATGTGAAACTTAGTGCAGAGGACAGCCCTACATCTGATGATGAGAAGGCTGAAATGGCCAAGATACTAGATTCTTCAGTTGTTGGCAGTTTGATGTATGCTATGGTTGCTACACGTCCTGACATTGCCTTTGCAGTGGAAGTGGTTAGCAGATACATGGCAGACCCTGGTAAAAAGCATTGGGAAGCAATGAAAGGTTTTATGAGATACCTCAAAGGCACAAAGAAATTGTGCATTTGCTTTGGAAAGCACAAGGCATCTGTTGTTGGCTTTACTAATGCAAACTATACTGGTCATGCGGATTGCAGAATGTCCAATTTTGGGTATGTGTTTACCTTCACAGAAGGAGCAGTCCCTTGGATCTCCAGGCTACAAAAGTGTGTTGCATTGTCTACTACAGAGGTAGAGTATGTGGCTGCCACTGAGGCATGCAAGGAGGCTTTATGGCTTCACATCTCGTGGGAGAGCTTGGCATTACAGAGTTACCTGTTCTCCATTGTGATAGTCAAAGTGCTATTATGCTAGCACGGATTCCCATCTTTCATGCGAAGACGAAGCACAGACAAGTGAAGTACCACTTCATTAGAGATGTGCTTGACAGCAAGAGCATTGAGCTTGTCAAAGCGCATTACAGACGATAATCCTGCAGACTCTTCCAACAGAGCGGTTTGCTCATTGCCGACAGATGATGAGAGTTGGATAGATATATGTATTTCAGCTTTATACATACCCAGACTTAGCTGATTCTTTTCCCCTCTTAAGTCTCTCTCTCTCTCTCTCTCTCTCTCTCTCTCTCTCTCTCTCTCTCTCTATACTGCTAGCAAGCACTGCCTGTCTCGATCTACACCCCACCTCTGAGCTCAACAAATAGATACTTCAAGATCAGTAGGCAAACGTCTAAGCCATACACATTCAATCGTGGTAGTGAAAGCTGCCTTGTATTCACCTTCATAAGACAACGTGGCAATAGTGCATTGTTTCTTGCTAAGGCAAGAGATGCAAGATGAGCCAAGAAAGAAACAATTTCCACTCGTAGAGTGACATGAATCAAAATCACCAACCTAATCTAAATCATTGTAAGCATGTAGTTGCAGTGGTCCCCCCTTGGCATGAAGCAATCCAAGAGTCCTAATCCCCTGAAAGTAACGAAAAACACACTTCACAGCTTGCCAATGTGACATGCATGGGGGCTGTGCATATATCTGCTCAGGGCTGAAATTGCAAGCTAAATATCTGGTCTTGTGTTGCATAAATAAATGAGACATCCAACTGTTGAAGCATACGTATGGATGTCAAATAAATCGATATCATCATGCAAGAACACCTTGAGTCCAGTCTCCATTCGTGTGCAAACTAGTTTGCAGTCTTATAAGCCTAACCTCTCAAGAAGTCTACCAATATATCTGGACTGTGACAATCCAATGTCTCTAGCATCATGAATGAACCGAATGCCCAAATAGTAGTGCGAAGGCCCTCAGTCTGACATCTCAAAAGCTTATTGCAACCTTTGTTTGAATGCTAAAACCTATTCAACGTGTGTCCTTGTGAGCAGAAGATCATCTACATAAAGACATATGACCAGCAAGGTTCCCCCCTCTTTACATACGTAAAGAGTAGACTCTAATGAGCTGTTAATGAACCCTTGGCTGAGTAAAAAGGCATAAATTTTGGCATACCAAGCTTAAGGAGCTTGCTTTAAACCATACAAAGTCTTTTTTAGCTTGCATACCAAGTATATGGATCCCTCAACTGCAAAACCAATGGGCTACTATATATACACTTCTTCTTGGACTTCCCCATGTAAAAATGCAGTCTTAATATCAAGTTGATGCACAGTCCACCAACCTTGATGAACAGCCAAAGCAACCATAGACCGAATGGTAGTTATACGGGATGTAAAAGCAAATGTCTCCTCATAGTCAATGTCTTTCTTTTGTGCATAGCCTGTGACCACAAGCCTAGCTTTATACTTGTCAATGGATCCATCTGCATTCCTTTACAGCTTAAAACCCCACTTTGTACCAATGGCTTTCTTCCCAACAGGCAATGTCACTAAATCCCATGTTTGATTCTTAATGATAGAATCAAATTTAGCTTGCATTGCTGCCATCCAATGCACACTTTGTTGTGCATCCTCAAAACATTCAGGCTCCTCATCATCAAGTGTATGTGCTGCCATAACAAACTCCATTGTATTACCATGATCATGCAGACGAGCTTGTCTTCTAGTACGACCAGCAATAGGAGCATCCAAATGACTATCTTTCATAGTTTGCAAGTACCATCTAGGCATCTGCCTAGCTTCCCGATTGTGTACAAGCTCGTGTTGAATCTCAAATTCAGCATCTTGCTGAATATTCAAATCAACCATAGGCTGAATTTCTGCATTGCTCAATGGAGTAGCTGGCTGAACATTATGTTCATTAGTTGTAGCTCCAACTATATCACCAAAAGAAATAGATACCAGCACTTCAAATACATCGTTGGCAGCCTGATATGTATCAAAACCAGCAAGGGATAATTCTGATTTTTCATCAAAAACCACATTCCGACTGACAAACACTTTCTTGGAGATAGGATTATACAATCTATATCCTTTGCTCTCACTGTTGTACCCTACAAAAATGCACTTAATAGCCTTGTTGTCCAATTTCTTTCTTAGTACCTTAGAAATATGAGCATACGTAAGACACCCAAAAGTATAAAAATGGCCAACATAAGGTTTTCGGCAATTCCAAGCCACAGAAGGCATAACATTCTTTAATGCATTGGTAGGGCACCGTTAGAAACATGGCAAGCACACATAACTGCTTCCATCCAAAAACCATGTGGCAAACTCTTTCCTTTCAGCATACGTCTCGCCATCTCCATGAGTGACCGATTCTTCCTCTCTACAATCCCATTTTGATGTGGAATATATGCAGTAGTGTACTGATGGACAATGCCCTTCTGCTTCATAAAATTATTCAGCATGGAAGACATGTATTCCCCCCTCGGTCCGAATGGAGAGTCTTAATCCTGCAACCAGACTGATTTTCAGCAAATGCAATAAAAGCCAAAAATGCATCACACGCCTCTGACTTTTTCACCAATGAGTAGACCCAGCAAAAACGAGTAAAGTCATCAATGAAAGTGACAAAATAATAACAGCCACCTAATGACTTTGTTTGCATAGGGCCACATACATTTGAATGCACAATCTGTAATCTAACAGTTGCCTTAAAAGCAACATCACAAGGAAACGAGAATCTATGTATTTTTTCCAAAATGCATCCCTCATATATATGCTCAGGAGGTCTCTCCAAGAGAGGTAAGCCATCTAACATCTGTGTCCACTGCATAAGCATCAAGCTGCTATAGTTAACACGCCCCATATGAGCATGCCATAACTCTGTCTCTAACATAGCAAGAGTAAGAATAGATGCTAAATAGATGGACTGATCAACTAAATAAGAATCTAACTCATAGAGTCCATGACATAATGTATCAATCAAAACCAAAGTCATGAGTTCTTTATCTCTAACCATACATTTGTCATCATCAAAAATAACTTGCATACCACACTTTGCCAAAGAAGAAATGGACAACAAATTCTTTTTTATTCCTAACACAAATAATGTATCCTATAAATGGAGAGTAGAGCCATCAATGGCTGTCAAACACAATCTGCCCAATACCTCTAACAGTGTAAGATGCATTGTTGGCATACTGCATAGACTTGTCATGGTCTACAAAAGAAGACATGGGCTTAATAGCAGTAGAAGGTCCATCAAAAAAATAGACATTCTCGACTCCTCCTCTTTGACTATGCACTTCTAACATTCTGTGATGTAATGACCTGGCTTCTTGCAATAGTGTCACTTACCCTTCTTGGCTTACGTACCCCCTTGTTTCTTGTTACTCTACTTCCAGAACTCTGCAGAGCATTTTTAGACTGGTTGCCCTTACCCTTTTGTCTCGCCATAAAAGCCTATTCAAAGGCTATTACATCCACTCCACTTTTCTTTCTTGTTTGCTCTTCTTCTAAGAGCAAACTAACCAATTGAAGAAAAGTAAGTGGCTATGGGAAAATTCTCATGGTGAGATTTAGGGTCGTATGAAAGGCCAAATAAGAGGGCAACAATGAATTCATAGTAGAGATCAACTGTGCATCTGAATAATACTTATCTACATTCATTAGTTGCTCGCGCAAGTCCTAAATTTTGTTAAGATAATCCTACATGGAATCACCTTCATTCATCTTCATATTCTCAAGCTCTTTCTTCAAGAAAGAGATGCCTATCTCATTTTTTCCAGCAAACATCTGCTCAAGTGTTAGTAGTTCTTCTCGTGAAGGAGTTGCAAACCATATGTGCAAGATGATAGACGTTACCACTTTAATCTTGAACATTGGACACCTTGTTGGCCCTAAAACTAGGGCCCCTTGCGGTATTTCTTTATCTTCCATTGCAAATGGAAGAAGTACAAATGGATCCTCTGATCTCCTCCACTAATCAAAGTGCCTCTTGCTGTCAAAACTAATCAAGAAGCCTCAAAACCAATTTGCCCCTCAGTTTGCTTGGGGATTGGCCTTCACCATGCCCCTTGAAAGATAAATTCAGTCCCAAATTTAATATTGATTGGCTGGCCTCATGAATCTCCTTGAAATTTCTCAATTTCAACTAATGAAACTTAAGCCCTAGGCTCTCAATTTTGAGCACATATCCCGAGGTGGCTATCAAAACCCTAATTTCTGCTATAAATTAGAGTTTAAAGCAGAGATTGACTGAAATCTCTTCCTCTGATAGCTCATACTGCTGGAAAATGCTGAGACAACTTGAGAAATGGATGGGGGGGATGAAAGAGGATATTGTAAAGAGAGAAATTTTTGAGTTTCATCGCGAGAAACACTGAAAAACTGCTGTTGCCCTGCTCAAATAGCCATGGAAGCTATCACCTCCAGCTTAGACTACTACCCCCTCTTGTATGCTGTCATCTGCACCAAAAGGACCTAGGGTTGCCGTCACCTACTCCTAGAGAGCTTCAAACAGCTGTCACATACTGTAGGACTGATCCCTGGTGACTACAAATCACATCACCAATCTCTTCTTACTCTCTAACAGCCTTCTTCTCTCTCCACTAGCTGGAATAGACTCCAACCTTCTCTCTCTACTAACTAAAACAGACTCCATTAATCCCTAAAAACGTTTTTCACACTTGCATAGGTAAGTTTTGCCAAGTGGCAGTCTTCTAATCCCATTTTCCAACACTATCTAAATTATTAAATTAATTTTTAAATTATTAATTCTAAAAATTGAATAATTATTCTAGTTTTCATAAAATTAATTCCACTAACCAAAAATTAAATTGGCTAGGCCAATTTTCAAATTATTAAATTAATTTTTAAATTATTCATTCTAAAAATTAATTGAATAATTATTCTATTTTTCATAAAATTAATTCGACTAACCAAAAATTAAATTGGCTAGGCCAATTTGTCTTCCATGTATCCTTGAGCAGTTATTGACCCTTGGACTGGCATTAATTAATTAATTAATGCCTAGTCTCTAATATCACCACTGAAATTAGTGGCCAATAATTTGGTATAGGCCCAAATCTAATACCGGATACTGAGAAACGTTTTTGGGAGTTGGGCCTCAACTATTTAATCAATTTATAGCTTGGGAGAGGAAAAGGAAGAGAGAGAGCTGCTAGACCATTTTCTTGTCAAAGAACAGTAATTTGTTACAATTAATAGCCATCTAGGGGCCTTAGGAGGCAAGGGACAGTAGGGAGTCACCTTCCAGAAGCTGGCAATAGTATAGTTGATCACGTGACACCATTTTGGAGGTGCCTAGCAATAGGTGATTGCATTAAATGCAAGTTGGATTAGGCAACAAGCGGAATTTAGGGCTTTCTCGCAAAGAAAATCAAATTTCTCTCTCGTCTTGGCTTTCTCTCACCTTCTCCAACCCATTCTCAAGAGATCTCAGCATTTCTCAATCATTTTGAGCGGATCTCAGCCAAATTCGGTGGACAGCAGAGATCTCTGCTGTAAACCCTAAATTTCTACAGAAATTAGAGTTTGACAGCCACCTTCGGACCCGTGTCAATTGGTGAAGGCATCGTACACTAAATTCAGCACCTGAATTTTGTGTAATTGTCAGGGAATTCAGATGCCAATCCATTCGTTCTAATTCAGGGCAACATTTGGCTAGTTGGTGTGGTTCCATTTGTGCAAGTCCTGGGTGAAAAATCAAGGGGCAATTGGCCCGAATCGATTGCTAATTGTTGCTACAACCAAGAGGCTTTTTGGAATAGCAAAGGAGATTATGAATCTCAGCTTGTACTCATTCCATTAGCAACCAAGTTAAAAAAATACCGAAAGGGGCACCAATTTTGGGGCCAACAAGATGTCCAATGTCCATGATTATCAAGGTAATTTGTGCATTTCAAGTTGTATTCATTTGCTAATTGTTGTAGTTAAGTGCTTAATCAGGGAATTACCACCCTTTCCAGGAAGGAAAGATAGTTGCGCAATAATTGCTGAGGAATACTTGGAAGACAAATTGGGCTAGCCGATTTGATTATTAGTTAGTGAAATTAATTTTTTGAGCACTAGAAGAATCATTAAATTAATTTTTACAATTAATATTTAAAAAAGTGATTTAATAAGTTTGATAATGCTGGAAAATGGGATTAGAAGGCTGCCACTTGGCAAAACTTGCCAATGCAAGTGGGAAAAACGTTTTTAGGACCTGGTGGAAGTCTATTCCAACCATTGTGAGAGAGGAGATTGTTAAGAGACCAAAGACAAGCTGCTGATGTGATTTACAACCACTAGGGATCAATCCTACAACATGTGACAGCAGTTTGGAGCCCCCTAGGAATAAGTGACAACAGCCCAACGTTCTTTTGGTGCAAATAACAACATACAGGAGGGCGAAGCAATTTTTATGGTGGTCCTAAGCTATAGGTAACTACTTCCATGGTTGTTTGAGTAGGGCATCATCAGTTTTTCAACATTTCTCACAATGAAACTCTGAAGTTTCTCTCTCTACAACATTCTCCCTCATTCCCCAACCATCTCTGAAGTTATCTCAGTGTTTTCCAATAGTTTGAGCTATCAAAAGAAAAGATTTAGATCAATCTTTGATGTAAACCCTAATTTACAACAAAAATTAGAGTTTGATGGCCACCCTGGGATGCATGCTTAAAATTGAGAACCTAGGACTTGAATTCCAACAGTTGAAACCGAGAAATTTCAAGGAGATTCAAGAGGCTAGGCAGCCAATATGAGATTTGGGGCTGAATTTATCTTTCAAGGAGTAGGATGGAGGACAATTCCCAAGCAAACCAAGGGGCAAATTGGTTTGGAGACTTACTAGTCAATTTTGACAACAAGAGGCACTTGGATTAGCAAAGGAGATCAGAGGATCTCACTTGTATTCCTTCCATTTGTAATATATTATATAAGATAAAGAAATACCACAAGGAGTGCCAATTTTGGGACCAACGGGATGTCTAATGTCCGAGATTAAAGTGGTAAGTGTGCATTTTCAATTTACGTGAATTTTATGCTTGCTATAATTAGTGCTTAATCAGGTTATTTACCACCCTAACCGAGCAGGAGGGTTAATTTTGTGGTTCAATCGCCGGGATACCATCAACTTCCTTGAATTAGTGGGCTTGAGGCACCTGATTGAAGGTTAGAAGCTTTGCTTGTTTACCACCCTATCCAAGAAGGAAGGCTGATTTCGAAATATCTGTGCCATTGTGATTGTCGTGACTCGCTTTTATAGAGTGTTGCGTATGAGTGATTGGAAGGGCTCCATCATGGGTCTCCTCATTCACTTCTTCGGAGCAGCATTCGTGGAGGTGCGGGCTTACATAGTGATCATATAGACACAACATGCCCATATTATAGAGATAGCAAAGAGGAGATGGGCATGGATACATAAGCCCATCCATGGTTTTGCATCTTCGATATATCTAAGCTATAAGTCATTGGCAATCATGGATGATAGAGACCTCTATTTAAACTAGCTTGCATATTTCACTCATATGCCAGACACGAATGACCACAATGAGCTTGCATACTACGCAAATCAGAGAGGGCATGTGGAATCAATTGTTGTTATGTGTTGTTATATCACATGTTTCTTTGATTTGCTTCCACATGCCGTCTCTGATTTGCTTCTTTGATTTGCTTCCATATACTCTTGGATACCCATATATGTTGTTATATCGCACGCTACCCAACACGGCATAACATATGCCAATTTTGACTTGTAACCTCATATATTCATCTTATTTTATAATGGTATTCCTATTTTGATTTTAAACATGCATTCTATCTTTTTTTAAAAAATTCAAGTTAAATCTTTTCAACATACTAATATCATACAGTATCTGAGAATCCGTTGGTCCTGGAAATGAGCCACAGACCTATTCATGCATTCAAGGCTCTCCTTGGCCATTTGCCTCTTCAGTTTAATCAATCTTTTTTGCAACAAAATCAGTTTTTGGAAGGTGTTCAACAACTGAAAGCTTCAGTTTTTTGGGATAATGCGCGAGCGTTATCCCAACAATATGGTATTCAGCATGCTTCCTCGTTTCAAGCTGAATTGCAGCATGCTCAATCTTTATTAGCTCATTCCTTGTCTCTATGTCAAACTCGCAATTCCAATGATGACATGCTCACTTGCATTGAATGGTTGAAAGGCAGGGTTCAATCTCTTCACGAAGAGGAATATGCAAACTACAAATTGTTGGCCAAAGCCGAAGCTTTACATGATAACAACTGTCACACTCGTCAATTTTTTGCTCGTCTGCATCAGAAATATGCCCGGGAAAATATTGTGCGCTTAAAGGACGGGGAAGGTGAAATGGTGACTGATCCTACCTCCATTATTCGAATGACTGTTGACTTTTATAAGGCCTTGTTGGGTCCACAATAGATTCTTTCCGATGTTCTTCTCTCTGCTCGAACATATATTTGTGACCTGGTTAGTAATCAGGTCAAACCAGAATGGATGAATTTAATGAAGGCTGATATTTCTAAAGATGAAGTGGAAAAAGTGTTGTTTCACTTGCCTCAAAGGAAAAGTCCAGGCTGGGAAGGAAATCCTAATGAGTTGTTTTCAGCCCATGTGCAAATGCTTAAGGACCCATTAACTCGCTTGTGTCAGCAGGTGTGGAACTCTAGTATGATGCCTTCAGATTGGAAGATTGTTGTCATCAGGTTGTTGCCCAAGGTTCCCTCTCTGACCTCTTTGAAACAATGGAGACCCATTTCAGTTACGGGATCGTTATATAAAATCTTCTCCAAAATTATTGCCAACAAATTGCAGAAAGTATTTCCGCACCTTATTCATCCTCATCAATACGGTTTCATTAAAGGTCGGAATATAATGCACGACATTTTGAATGTTCAGCTTGGAATTCATTATGTCAAAGCTTCTAGCCAACAGGTTGTTATGCTTCAGCTAGATATTGAGAAGGCATTTGATCATGTTAGCTGGTCATTTTTACGGCAATTAATGTCTACAATGGGTTTTGGGCCCCGTATGATTTCTCTAGTTGATACTGTCAGTCAGGGTGTTATGGCTTGTATTGCTCTTAATGGAGGAATTACGGAGAAAATTGCCATATCTCGGTCTCTTCGGCAAGGCTACCCTCTCAGCCCTTTGTTGTTTGCTTTGGTTACTCACCCGATGCTCTCATTATTGGATAAGTTGGCAGCTCAAGGTGAGATAGTTGGCTTATCTCTTCCGAACGATGATTAGCTTTTGGGCCAATCTTTGGCAGATGATTCTTTTATGTTCCTTAAGGCGGATCGTATTAATGTTAATCGGGCAATGGTGGCCTGGAATCTTTTTGCTTTGGCATTGGGTCTTCACATTAATACTTAGAAATCCACCCTTCTCTCCTGTACGGAGAATGATCTGTAGGCCTTAGGATGGAATGGAATTGTGATCCCAAGGGGCAATATAACCAGGCACTTGGGATATCCTATCGGTGTAAAGGTTGCTCCCCGTGCCTTGCTGGATTGGATGGCCTCCCAAATTCATGATAGGTTCATGTATTGGAAATCTCAAAGTTGGCCACTACATTTTAGAATAAAAGTGGCTCAATGCATTATGATCAGTATGATTTCGTTCTTTCTACCATTGCTTCCTTGGACTAAGAAGTCCCTTTTGGATTTGGTCCAACATATTAGACTTATGCTGTGGAAAAAGAAAGGCAATCGTTTGGGGCAAGTATGGATCTCCTAGCAACATGTGACCACTCCGAAAAGGATAGGGAATGCAACTTTGTTGGATGTTAATTTGCATGTGGCCACCTTGAGGCTATCCCTTTTGCAGAGTCTATGTATTCACTATCATCCTTGGTCAAATATTGCCAAATTCTTCATAGAAAAGACTAGCATCTCTCATGGTAGCACGGTTATTCATGCTTTCTAGTGGCATACGCTTAATTCTATAATGCCTATAAAGGTCTCCCAATCTTTTCTCCTTTCTCATTTGATTGCTTCCTAGCAAGAGATGCTTCATCTTAAAGTTTGGCGTCCTCCGGATATTTGTAAGGAGGAAAATTCGTTGCAAGGAGAAATACTGGCTTCCTCAAGGTTGTTGGATTGACCACAAAAAGATTTGCAGTGAGACAAGTTTAATCAGATGGCTAGGTTGGGGTTGAAGACAGTCCGCGATGGCGTTATTCCTGAGCAGCCCCGCCTTTATTCTTTTAGGTGTATTCATCAGTACTTTAGGGTGTCTAGGGACATTTGGTCGTCCATACAAGACAGTCTTCAGAGGTTCTCTCCTTTGCCTACGTTACAGCCATTGGATCCATGGCGTGACTGGACGTTTGTGCTTCCTAATGATTATGAGAAAAGGTCAGCTAATCAAATATATCATGTCAGCTAATCAAATATATCATCAGATGGTGGAAGCTAAGAGATGGGTCACGAGGAAAGTTAATAAATTATGGCATTTAAGGATAGCAAAAAGAAGTGGTGGGAAAGATTTATCCAGCTTTGGAAGTCTAAGGTTCCGTATCAGGGTGAAGTGTTCATGTGGAGGCTGCTCATTAGGGGTCTTCCAACGGGAGAACTGCTCCGTGCCCAAAAGATCTCTGCAGGTCATTGTGTTTTCTGTACCACATGTGATGAGACATTGCTTCACCTTTTTGTCTCTTGCCTTGCTGCACGATAGATCTGGAATTTCATTTCCCGTGTGTGGTCCTCCATGACTCAGCACCGCATATCGTTCGTGGATTATGGGAAATATGTCCTCTATGCTCTCTTTGCGTTCAGATTGTTCCTGCCTATTCCATTTCCTGAGATAAACGGCCCTGTGGCATATATGGCGTACTCGCAATGCCTTTTATTTTGATTCAGCATCGAGCATCCATGGGCATGTGGCCCGTGTGCATGGATTAGTGTTATGGCAAATCTCTTCTATGATGTCAGCTAACCTGGTTCTTCCGGATATTGCTGCTCCCTGGCTGGCGATTGTTCGCTCTACTCCAGTTATTCCTTCTGTGTGATTTATTAGTATTGCATGTAATTGGTTGTTCTAGTTGTTTTAAGAGCCCGCAAGCCTCATGTAAATATTAGACAGAGAGAGTGAGAGTGACAGAGTATGCTGACTTGATGGTCTGATGTAATAGAAAGTAAGAGATACAGAGAGAATGTTGACTTAGTGGTCTGATGTAAATATTTACTACTTAATTCAATTATCTTCACGAAAAAAAAAATCTCAAGATACCATTTAGTACCATATTTTATCGTACCTTTCGTACTTGACAATTATAATCATCAAATACGTAGTAGACTAGAGGATGTACCTAAGACAACTTTCAAGATATCATTTGGGTTGTATGAGTTTCTTGTCATGCCATTTGGGCTTACAAATGCTCCTGCCACGTTTAATCAAATGATGTATAGCATCTTCAGACCAAATAGAACATTTGTGGGGACATAGTTGTTGAGCTAAAAATGCACTACAAACTGATTAGCTCTTTAAAACAACCCCAAAACATGTAAATTACCAAAAGTTTTATTAAACGATGTGTAATCCTAGAGAGTTTTTGCGTCCCATAAGAAAAATTCTAATTTGGGAGAATCCTTCTGCATCTATAAATAGATAGGCTGCCCACCACTCAATCCATCCTTGTCTTGCACGTTTCAGCCATCAGCCCTCTTCCACTAGCCGTCTAGCCCCTAGCCACTGCTACCACATGGTCTACATTTGTCACCCAACCTCCCATTGCTGCCTCCCATTGCTGTCGGTGATTAGCTACCATCCTCTTCAGGCGGTTACATTGCTAGATTGTTGCGCTCTAGTTTCCAGCCTACTGCCCTTCCATTTCCAACATCGACCTGATTTGAACATGCATCTATAGTAAGCATAGTCACATGGAATGGCCATTTTTGGGTCCCTTATTCTCATTCATGTTCCTATTTCCCGTTTCATGCCTATTGTATATGACAACACACATCGACACCTCCCTCAGCCCACTCCCACAAGAGCCACCTGCTATTGGACAGCTCTACCCCTAAGCACTCTATACATTCTCTCATTCATTTGCGGCATTGATTCATTCACTTCAAAGTTCTCTTTGTTCTCTGTTCGTGCTTGTGTTTTTGCATTTTATGGTTTTGCTTTTTGTGTTTTGAGTTTTGCATTTTGCATGTAGGGTTTGCGTTTATTGCACTATTGTCTGAGTTATTGTGTTTTACTTGCGTTCATACATTCTATGTTTTCTCCGTGCAAACCCTAGCATATCTTCACATGGTATTAGAGCCAGTGCTCTTTTAGAGAGTATCTTGCGACTGTAATGGAGAGCTTGGTTTGGTGTGAGATACACGAATGACACGTAAGTAATTCACGATGGCTCAAATGACTCCATCTTCGGATCCTCTGATGCTTTCTCCAACTACTCCTTCAATGGAGGCCATAAAAAGGCATTATGGTCTTGATTTGGAAGATAACACTCCTAACCTTTCTTGTAGGGATCACTCACCAAGGCTCTTCTTCTTCTCAAACTCCTTCACAAGGTACATCTTAGTTGAAGCACGCTGCTGATGAGATTGACCACCTCTCAATTGAGGAAAGGCAAAGTTTGGACCTTGTGCCAAAACTAATAGTAAACATAATCAATTGTGCCGTTGTGCATATAAATAATCCCTTACTACTTGCTGATGAGGCAAGCAAGATTGAGAAAATGAACTTGAAAATTGTAGGCAAGATCAGTCCTAGTTTTGTAGGATAGAGTCAACAGCCTATACTAAGTCAAGTCAACGTATGAGTTATGTTTATAAGGTTGTGACAAGATGTAAACCCAATTGTGTGATGAAAGTATCATGAATCTGATATTTGTGCTCAGCTAAGAAAGCACCATCATATTCTGCTAGTCTCCTGAACCAAGAAGTTATCTGACAGGTCAAAAATGTATCCCAATCAAAAGGGAAAGAAAATGGGCCAATCCAGCAATCTTAACCAAAAGAAAACCACTATGCAAACAAGCGAGGTCTGCTGAGACACTTATCAGTGTGGCTACTTGAGATATGCAAAACAGAGAATATAGATAGTTTAACAGCAAATTTGAAGGGCTTGGTTCAAACTATACTATGATTGAGTGCCACTACTGTGGCAAGGCCACATGTATCCAAATTGCTTGAAGAATAGGCAAACTAAGTCAAGCTTATTGAACACCATTTAGTTGACATGTTCATCAAATCTGGAAAGTAACAATGTCAGCCATTCTCTATGATAACATCCCTATAGGTTCACAAGGTTCTTCCAAATATTTACGTACCCTAATTATTCCAAATGCCAAAAGAAATCTACTTTTTGCTGTGCAGGGAGTTTGAGAGGTAAAAGCTGTAGTTTTGTATGGTGAGGATATTGAACCCATATAGAAAATACAGGGACTGTTGCATCAATTAATGTCCATGAAGGGGCCTTTATACAATGACTGACTTTCATGTTTCTCTTTAAAAGCAGACTTTGAAGCATGCCTCACACTTGCAACTCTGTTGGCTCACTCCCTAAAGGAGGCCATCCCATCTGGCATGCTTGTTATGGGGACTTCCCTCTCTGCATTTTAGAGAATGGTTTTGGTGATGAGCTCACCATTGAGCAGCTTAAAGGAAACTCTGTCCTAGTCCATGATGACAGGTCGTTCAAAGTTGGTGCCAACCTTAAGCTGAATGAAGAGTCGCCAGGAACACTAGGAACACTTTCTAGAGAGAGAACTTGTAACATTGAACTTGTTTTGCAGCTGTTTCATATGGACTTATGTCTATCAAATCCCATTTTCCTGCCAAATAAGCATAAAAGCCTCTTCAGACAAGAGAAGAACTATTCAGACCGATCATTCGTAGCAGCTGATCCAGCTTGGAATCAGCAGAAACAACTCAAATCATGCCAATGTATCAGTTAAGTTTTCTCAACAGTTGGTCTGTGTTGTAAGAAGCTCACCTTCAAAGCATATATTTTCACCTTCACGATCACAATCAAGCCAAAGAACAAGAAAATCGCATCCACGAGCTTCTTGCTGCAGATGTTTGCATACATGTGCCTGAATCAAAGTTACACTGTATAATGCAGCTACTCAAATACAATATGTTTTTGGATAAGAAGCATGCCTGTACAGCATAACATAGCTCTCAACACTTCAGAAACACAGGATATTACCTTGGGATTTGCTTCAGATTTGATGATAGGAGCGTCAAAGAGATCCACTGGATCTGTCGTCTCCCAGTTTTGATAACTTGGCGGGAAATCCACACTAGTGATATGCAACACCAGAAACATAGTAAGGAATGGAAAAGTAATATTGAACAAACTACCTGATGCTTACTAATACAGCAACAAGCTCCATCCTTTTGATCAAACAAGATGGTTGACTTATTCACAACTGACCTACAGCAAATTTTTATACCCAAGCTTTCTTCATAATCATTCACAATGTCCTCAATTCAGGATTAGTTAGATTCAGAGTCACTTGAAGCATTACAACAATCAATTTGATTGGAGTGTCACCCAAGTTGGTCAGTGGGCAGTAGCCTTTGGCATCTGGTCTCAAAAACGTTTCTTCTGCAGTGCATTCATGAAATTTTGAACTTATCTACAAACCCAAGAGTTGTGTTTCTAGATTTTTTGAACCATAAAAACAATTAAGCAGATTTTACTACATTCCATCAGTGAATCTATATTCTACCCTCTTTCCTCATTTCTTTCTTCATATTAGCAGCAATTTTGTATATCTCTAGGGCATGAGTAAAGAGAACACTCATTAAGTCACAACCAAAGCTCTAAAGTAAAGCAAAGTCTGTCAAAGCATGTGACCATGTAGAGAATTCCTTCTAGTCTACCTAAGAACATGTCCGATAACGGAAGTAACTTTGAAGTGTACATGTGCGCCTCTGAAGTTCCCATTAAACTCATGAACTTCTAAGAAAGATCGCCTTGTTATGGCCTGCCAAATTACAATAGAAATCAGCCTAAAATTTGATGGTTAGAGTTAAAGATTTATTGACATATCCTATAGAGTTAAAATTTGATGTTAGAGTTAAAGATTTATTGACATATCCTATAGATGCCAACACTTTCAGCAAGGAAAACACTTTTCAGTCCAAGTCAAATAATCAATAGCTCAAAGAATAATTATGGGAAACCAGTAAAGGAAAAGGGAAACAGAAACAGAAAAAAATGGAAAGGAATATGAAACTGGCAAAATTTTGGAGTTTTGAAGTTTTACAGTAACTAAGTAGTTGATATGGAAACAAGAACAATGGAAAATGAAGTAACTAAGCAGTTGATATGGAAACGGATGAATTTTGAAGTTTAGGGAGGTTTTTGTGCAACTATTGTTCAGAGTTAATGTTTCATGAGACCACATAAAGAATGACACAGAAAAAAGACGTAAACCAAATCAAAATATTTAAACCAATAGTCAATCAGTGTGAATCACAGGCTCCCTATAGCCTTGAAGCGTGCCCTTACATCCCACTTTTTTGGAGGCTACTAACAAGTAGAGAGGTCTTCCCAATGAGCTATTCCTACTTCCACTCTTTCATCCCATCCATGCACACCAGGCACCCAAAAAAACGAAAGAGAAATCTTCTTATCTCTTGAGGAAAATTAAATTCTACTAGAACACCTCACCAATAAACAGTAAGGCAAAAATACAACAAAAAAATCTTTGACTAAAAACAGAAATAGAAAGGAAGCAAGAAATACACATCTCCTAGGGTAGTTGCTGTCAAGGGAGAATGCTAATACAAATTCTCAATGAATAACCAATCAAGCATTCTATGATGTCAAACCATACGAGGTGATCCAAAGCAAAAGAAAAGGCCAGAGTCCAAAAAAAGGCCCCTCTTCTCCTACCATATGCTCATTGTAGTCTTTGCCATCTACTTCTAAGTGGAGTCAACAGTATGGAAGGCATTCAATCCAAGACTCTACACATAATCTCTATCCAAGGGTTTTTTTTTTTGGTACAAGTATATGTGTAAGTTAAATTTGAGTGAGCAATGTGAACATCCTAGAATCATATTGAAAAAACATTTACACGTCTTGGTACATTTATGGAGTATGTATGAAGATATGTTCTTGAATACAAAAATACTTATGCCTAACACAAAATCTTTGGGGTCTCTCACGGTTTGTTTCTCTTGTGACTCAACCACCCACGAACCCTCTTGCTAGATGAAACATGCATTAGGACACAAAGTACCTTAACTGTTATAGACACCAGTGCTTAAAACCTTGGTGCAAACGACTGAGAGAATACCAATGAGAAGTACCGGTGTGAAGTGCGGGAGAATCTAGGTGTAGTATGCTATAGTAATGTTGGTTAGGGATCTAGTCTTCTCTTTTTTTCCAAATGTGATTTTCTTTTTCAAATGCAATGTTGACATACCATTTTTATTGGAAGATAGAAAACCCAAAAGGGGCCTTTATTCTAAGGAATAACCCATTGTGGAGTTGCATAGTTGAGGGGACTTAATCCAATCACCGTCTAAAACTCACATACCCACCCTAACCATTGAGCTATCACTTGTTCACACATGAAGCAAGATTTGATAGCTCGGTTCTATTTCCTTAGTAGTCTAAAGGTAGCTCTACACGAAGAGGCCTTCTTCCCTAAACCTTTGAAAGTGATTGAAATCTCCTCTCTCTACACCCCTATGTGCATGTCAAAGAAAAGTAAGAAGAAAGAAAAAAAGTTATATTAACGTCTACAAAAGGCCAAATCGACCTATGAGACCAAAATGTTACATCTAAAAAGTTAGGGAATTTTCCATGTCCCAAAATGCATGTCATCTAATGTTATGACTATCTAAATGGAAAATAAAATGTAGTTAGCAGCTCCCTACCGACGCACCGCTGCCCTCACCCCCGCCATCGAATCCCATTGACTGACCATCGCGCCCCCCCCCCCCGGTTCCTCTCGCCTAACGCCTCGCCATCGCGCTGCCCCCCCCCCTTTCTCGTCAAAACCCTGCACCTCCCCCTCCTCACCACCACACTGATCCTCTCCCTCCTCGCCATCATGCTGCCCCCCCCCCCCCCCCCCCGCCCTGTGGCACCCGCTGCCTGCACCTCCACTCGCGCTGCCTCCTAAGCCTCCCCCCCGCCAACAACCCATTCGCCCCCATGTGGCTCCGCCTACCACCACTCCTTTCGCACTGCCCCCCCCCCCCCCCCGCCCTGCCCCTAGGCGGACAATTCAAGCCCACCACCCTCCACGACTCCAGTCTGGCCCCCGGCCCCCACTGTCTTCCACCCTACCGCTCCACACTCCCCACCTGTGCGGCTCCAGGCTGGCGTAATCGCCCGTGGCGCCCGATGCCTCCACCACCATCAGAAAATAGACCCCCCCGTCCTCACTATCACACCTTCCCCCCCCCCCCCCCCCCCGGTTGCTCCCTCCACTTGCAACAACGCTCCCCCCTCCGGCAGTACAGCAATGTGTTTTGGTAGATTCTCAATAGGAACGCACAATGGAAACCTCTGGTCAGACGCCGGGGTGCATTCTGCCAATGCCCCCCCAGTCAAATACCTTGCACATCGTCCTCTCTAAGGAACAACTCTCAACAGTCCGTGCCATAGAGCTGGAGCTAAAAGAAACAGAAGTCTTTGGTCAAGTTGTAGGACGCTCCCCATCCAAGGCTCAGCTTCGGGATTGGCTTCACTCCACACTGCGCATTGGCACGACGCAAATCGTGGAGGCGATTCTCATGGGGCAAGGGATCTTCATGGTACGACTCACCTTGGCAGACGCAACCCATGAGCTAGTGGCCAGTTCTCCCTATGCTTCCACGAAGGGGGTCATTTACATGGTCCCTGGTACAGTGGCTTCACAGTGGAGGCATTCGCACTCCACAACAGTTTCCTTAGACACCCGCTCACCTCACTCTTCCCCATACTGGCAATTGAGTACCGCCAGCTTGTGAAAGACTTTGGACGACTCTTTGGCACTGTCCTTCCTGCCTCTTTCGCGGATACAGTGACAGCCGCAGGAGTCCCAAAGGTACAGGTGGCAGTGAAAGAGACAAAGAATATACCACAGTTTCTAGAGATTGAGGCAAGTGGACATTCCCTCAGGTAGCAGGTTACTATGACTAGGCAGCCAGGAGAGTGCCTGCGTTGCCATGACTTTCGGCATCTTGCAACAGAGTGCACGCGCTTCGGAGATAAGGCGGCTTCACCGACAAGCCCACAGGTAGACGCAGATAGCTTTACACAGGTCCAAAGACTACAAAGAGGGAGACGGCAAGGGGAGCAACAGCCAGCCTCTCAAACACAGCCACGGCAGCAGGGAGAAGGAGGGCAAGCGTCCCCCCCCCCCCCAGAGCACCACGCGGTCCCCCCCCGCCTCCTCATCCCACCCGACAAGACCACAGGCATACACATCCATCCCCGATGGATGTATCACAGGCCACCTCACTCAAGGGCCCACATCCCCCACCCCCTCCCCATGATTCCTCCCCCCCGCCCCTAGCCCACAGCCCCTCCTCCCCAAGAGCTACCGGGGCCCCCCCATGTGCCTCCGACCACCGCACCATCCCTCAATCCTCCCCCTCCCCCTCCCCCTCCCCACCACCACCCCCACCAACCAGCCCCCCTAATCCCCACCCAATACAAGTGCCCCCCGCCCCCATAGGAGGTGAGGAGCCCCATACACCGACATCTTGCACTCACCGGAAATCTAGTCCCCCCTCCCCACACAGCCACCAGCTCATCTGTCCATGCCACCCGTCACACTTTCCCATGACAAGCGCAGCTGCTACCACAGGATTTTTTTCGCAGCGGGCCATGATCTTACCTAAGAGTTGCGAAGTGCGGAGAGTTCCCAGTACCCCTGAAGGTAGGAATCTTTGTGGTACACAAGTCAAGGAGCGGCAAGGTCCATCTACTAGCACCACCGGATGGACCAAACTTGCCTTCTTCCTTCAGACCTCTCACACATGAGACTGGACAACAACTCAAATAGAGGAGGAGGTGAAGATCCAGGTGGCAAACCACATAGGTGGACTTGCACTTTTCTCCCAACAGTAGCCAGGTTGCATGATGGACATTAACTGGCGGGCTGGGGCCAAGGTCCCTCATCTAAGCATTATCTTTCGAGCCCCTCCATAGTGGAGAGCTCCGATGGATGTGATCGAGTGGCCCCTAGCACAGGCGGCCCATTTCTACCAATGTACAGAGTCTCGCCTCTCAGCCTGGTTGATAGGTACCCTAGTGGTACCACCAGGCGCATCCATCACCCCCATGGTCTGCTCAAGGGCTACCATGGGAGAATGGAGCTCACCGTCCAAGCCAATAGCAAAGCGTATCCGCATGTCTCATAGCTCCTCTTCTTCGTCAGCAGCTTCCACACGGAATAGATGCTTGTTCGGTCAATTACATGTTTCCCTGTGAGTTTACATCTTACATTCTGGAATGTGAATAGCCTCCACTATAGTGGAGCACGTGATTCTAGGAAGTTGATTGTTCGGCAAGAGCTGCAACCTACCCTTGCTGAACGGATCGACATCTTACCTCTACAAGAGCATAAGGTTACTTCCACCCAGGCCTAGAGGATAGGGAAGGTACTCCCGAGCAGTTCACACACTCACTGGGAGCACGCCATCAGTGCCCACAACAAAAGTGGAGGCGTATGCAGCTCTATTGGCCCGAGCCTCACCGCCTGTGTACGAGACCACGGAACAATAGTGGTAGGCAGGGTTCTCTGGATCAAATTGGATATTGGGGACTCGTGCCTTGGAGTCCTCAATGTCTATGTCAATACTGAGGTTAGGGCACACAGTAGATTCTGGGTGGAGATCGCAGCAACACTGCCAAAGGTGGACTCCTGAATTGTTGGAGGAGACTTCAACAACCTGGAGGCCTTAGAGGACCAACAGGGCAGAGACAAAAACTACAAGGCATGGCTGGGGAGAAGTAGGAGGCATGGGAGGTCTTCCATTGGCAGTAGAAGCACGCAATGCTTGGAGAGACCAAGCTTTCCACAAGAGGGAGAGGTCGCTGGACTTCTCTTGGGGATACAGGCAGCTAGACGAAGTCTTGCTGGAGCGGTTGGACAGGTTCTATGTGGGAGAGTGGGGATGCTCTCGCAGAGGCCAGGTAGGGCAGTTGGCAGGCACCACTTTGTCCAATCACTGTCCGATTCTCCTAACACTTGATACCCTAGCATCTGCCCTAGACACACAATCCTATCGAATCCCTGACTCAATCTATAGGAGGGAGGAGGTGAAGAGACAAATTGAGCAGATTTGGTCTAGGAAGTGGGGCAGGAGGGATCGGATCGCAAAGGAGGTTGCAGAGGTCCAAGCCGAGTCAAGCAGTATCTCCCAGGAGGCCGCCCTACAGGCCAGGCAGCAGAGTTGGAAGGAGGAGAGAGCACTCTGGCGGGACCTAGCAGCCACGCAAAGATTACTACAAGAGGCACTAGGGGATCCCATCCTCCACGCACAAAAGGTACGTGCACGAGCAGCCATCGTCGGCCTAGAGAACAAGTGCTCGGAGTTCTCATTCCGCACCTCAGCAACTTTCTAGGCACGAAAGGGGGACACAATGTGCAAGGAGTTTTTCCCAATGCACCAACCTCGCACCTCAGGAGAGCAAATACGCAACCTTCAGGATCAGTATGGGAGGACTCGTTTTAGCCCAGACCAGGTGATGGAGATTGCCACCGACTACTACAGATGCCTTTTCCAGCAGGACACAACCTCACCTAGAGGATAGCGATATAGACAGCAAGTCTGGGATCACATCCCGTCCCTCGTCACAGAGAAGATGGGACGCTCCCTCCTAGTCCCCTTCACAAAGAAGGAACTAGAGGAGGCTTTCCATACACAAAACGGGCAGAAATGCCCGAGAGACGATGGCGTCTCTAAGGCCTTCTTCACCACCTACTAGGAGGTGGTGAAGGATCCCTTACTACTAGCCTTCCAGGAGATTTTCACTTCAAGACGAATGCCAGGGAGTCTTTCGGCAGGTCTTATCACTCTCCTCCCCAAAGGGGGAGACCAGTTGAAGCTATCCCAGTGGAGACCAATCACTTTGTTGTCAGTGGGCTATAAGGCACTAGCAAAGATGATTGGTAGGCGACTTCGCCCCGTGCTTCCAGACATCATTCATGGCACATAGACAAGCTTTGTCCAGGATAGGAGCATCCTAGACAATGTCTTCATCTTGTGTGAGGTGACAAAGTGAGCCCAGCACAATGGTCAGGGATTGGCTGTACTAATCCTAGATTTCGAGAAAGTCTATGACAAGGTGGACTGGGACTTCTTAGAGGGCACCATGGTGAGGCTGGGCTTCCCCTAAGCATGGATCCGCAAGGTCTCCGCACTTTACAGATCGGCTACCAGTAGGGTTCTCATAGGTGGCAGGTGAGGGAAGGAATTTTGGTTGGGGAGATTGGTCCCCCGACAGGCCTGCCCCCTAGCCCCGTACCTGTTCTTACTCTTTGCAAAGGCGATGTCTCACTTCCTTAGGTCATGTGTGAGCAGGTTACACGGCCTCCGACTTCCAGTGAGAGAGGAGACGGAGCTGTTAGACTTAGAGTATGCAGATGATACAGCACTATACATAGAGAACGATGAGTTGATGCTACAGAGAGTGAGATTGACTCTCGAGGTGTTTTGTACTGCAGTGGGAGCAAAAATCGATTGGCGAAAGTCGGTTGGTTTTCTTACAGACCTGGACTCTAGCACAGAGTGGAGCGTCCACTTGGGATTTAGATGGGTGTGCAGAGGGCAGACCGTCCGTTACCTAGGGTTCCAGGTGGGACTTCACATCACTTCCACCTAACAGTTTCTTCCAGTCCTTGACTCTATTCGGAGGAAGCTGACCTACTAGAGTACTGTTCGCCTTTCCCTAGCAGGCCGAGCCCTGGTGGTTAACCAAGTCCTCCTAGCGACGGCTTGGTATATCACCTCATGTTGGTGTTTCTCCAAGTCCTACGTAGTTCAGCTTCGCCGCCTAGTGCAGAACTTCCTCTCGCTGGGTCAGACGGTTCCAGGGATTCCCAGGCCAAGGTGGCGTGGGCGACTATCATTCAGCATCAGTCAGAGGGAGAGCTTGGGATCATAGACCCAAGGTATCAAGTATGGCCCTCTTGGACAAGCTAGTAGTCCGTGGCCTCACAGCAGGAGGGCAGACCTAGAAGGTCTTATTGTAGGAGAGTCTCCAGGAGTGTAGACCGAGGCTTGACGGTGATTGGAGGCCGTCCCTGAGATGGATCTTCACGATGGCCCAAATCACCCTCCCCAAATCCCCCTTTCTACGCAGCCTGCTTCGTATATGGCAGGGCCTCCGTAAGGCCGTAATTCAAAGCCCCCCAGGCTGCCAGGAGGAGATACACCTATTAGCCAGTGTCATTTCTTGGACAGTCGGCCAGCGTACAACAACAGGCAAGATGCCACGTCAGCAGCATACGGCAGCAGGCAGGATGCCACGTCAGCAGGGCTGTGCAGTTGGCCAATTTTCCTGCAGTCGGCTGCATTAAATGCAGCCAACCTGGTGCTAGGAATTCCTATTTTTTCGGCTATTTATAGTCGGCTTTGTGGACACTCCAGCATTCATCTTTTCAGATTCTGATCTTGAGATCTGTTGGCTGAGACACACTGTGCTCGGGCTGACGGAGATCGAGGTCATCAAGTCCGAGACATACGCAGATATTTCCTCTACCCCCTTGTGTATTTCTGCACTCTTATACAGCATACTACACCGCAGATTTTCTGCATTTACACTGTCTCCTCTCTCTCTCTCCCTCCTCTCTGTGTTCACTCTCTCTGTCTTTGTCCTACGCTTCCGCATCGCTGCACTCTGACATGGTATCCGAGTAGTGAAGATGGATTGACTGAGGGCTGAACCTATCTGAAGAGGAGATTTCAGCGCGACACAAGGCTGCATTTCCAGGATTCAAGGGCGAGCGGGAGGGCTGCGCATCGGATCAAGGCTGAAGCGAGCATGGGCATGCGGGAAAGGAATCTAATCGGTGAATTTGCTGCAGGTTATTGCTGTTCGAAGGGGAGGAAGGCTGCGTTTGAGGCCTTCCATTGCAGATTTTACCTTTTCATCGCCTCCGGCGGGTAAAGAAGGTTTGGGCAGCAGAGAAATCAGCCCTAGAAGGCAGCGTTTTCACAGTCAAAGGGGGCTGCTTTTGCGTTTGTGCAGGTATTGCAGGTTAACATGTCTACAGAGACTGATTTGGAGTTCCAGGCGATCATGGAGAGGAAGCTGCCTGTCCTACCGGCTCTTCCATCAGATCAAAAGCTTGATGGTGACAATTACCGCATCTGGCGGGTGATGATGTTGGCCATTTTAGAGTCTTATGATTTGGCGGAACCGGTGATGGAGGAGATTAACAGGCCCTCGGTGAGGGATGAGTCCAAACTCTCTTCCAATGCTCGTGCGGAGTTGACCAAGGCCCAGTCTCATTGGGACAAACTGAATGCCAAGATTCGATCTTTTCTGTTTCTGTCTTGCACCACAGCCGTGATAGTTCACATTGAGCACTTGACGGTGGCTCATGAGATATGGCTGGAGCTCGACCAGATGTACAACCGGATGACCCTGCTGAAGAGGGTTTCTTTGGGATGCGGACTTTGTCTGTGAATAAGTCTTCTTCGCTTCGGAAACACATCAACAAGCTTCGGCAGCTTCAGATGCAGGTTCAAAATGTGGGGAAGCCTATTTCCTCTGAAGACATGGCGATCACTTTACTATCCCAGTTGCCGCCACGATTCGGTATTTTTTATTCCGCTCTTATTGCATCAGGGCGGAAGTCGACTCTTCGATGGGAAGAGTTGGTTCCTATGGTCTTGGACCAGGAGGAACAATTGAAGGGACAGAATGCTTCCAAAATGGAGGCATTGGTTGGTCAAGCCTCTCAGAAGAAGGGGAAGGACCAAAAGAAGGAGGACAACAAATCCAAGAAGAACAAGGAGAAGGAATCGACTTGCCATATTTGTGGAAAGACCGGTCACTGGAAGAAGGATTACCCCGACAAAGACAAGAAGGATACCAAGAAGAAGGACACGAAGGACTCTGGAGCAGTGGTTGCACCCTCATCAGCTGCTTTTCTACACTTAGCAGTCATTGAGGACTCTACACCGAAGACTTCTAATGCTGCGATGACAACTCCCTAGGCTCGAGAGTGGATTGTGGACAGTGGTGCCTCACGGTACATGACTCCTTCTTCTGTTGGTGTTGCCCATTTGCGACCTTCGCGTGGGCAAATTCTCATTGAAGACAGCTCTTCTGTGTCTATTGCTGCGCAGGGTAACATACAGCTTATTCCAAATGGACGTGGTGGTACCCACACCTCTAAGGTGTTGCATGTGCCAGGATTGGGGTATCATTTACTTTCGGTTCATAAGATTTGTGCTCTTGGCCTCTTGGTGGAGTTTAACAGTGATATTGTTCGAGTCCTTGATCGTGGATCGAGGAAGGTCCTCTCTACAGGGTATGAGGAGAATGGTGTCTACAAATTGAAGTCTTCTTCAGCTCTTACTTCTCTTCTTCTTACTTCTCAGATACAATCCGAGCTATGGCATGCTCGGTTTGGCCACCTGTGAGTTTTCTCGTTTTTGTGCAGATAGGGGCATTCACCAAGAGTTTGGTAACACCAACACTCCCCAAGAGAATGGCATTTTGGAGCAAAAAAACCGAATTGTGATCGAGATGGCACGCACCATGATGGAGCACCGACAGACACAATAGTTTCTGTGGGCCGAGGCAGTGGCTACCGCAGTTCACATCCTCAACCGATCTGCCACTTCAGCCGTTGACAGGATGACACCTTTTCAGGCTTACTTCGGGACTAAGCCTGATATCTCTTATTTCAAGATCTTTGGGTGTGACGCTTATGTGCACATTCCGAAGACGCAGCGTGATAAGTTCGAGGCAGCTTCCTGACGACAAGTTTTTGTTGGCTATAGCTCCCAGTCCCAAGGTTATCGTTTGTTTGATCCCATCAAGTGGAATGTCTACAAGAGCCGAGATGTGCGGTTCGTGGAAGTTCCGACCACAAAGGGGGTTGAGAAGCACCCCATCCTTGGAGATCCAAGGGAGAGTTGGGCTCCCGAGACAGTTCCTTTGGAGCAAGAGCCTCTTGATGGAGATTCTTCTTCTGATTCAGAGTCTTCTCTTCCACCGGCCACCCCCAAGGAGCTTCCGCCGGTGGATGTTCCTGAGTCTTCAGCAAATGGAGAGCGACGGGGAGAGGTTTGTCCTCCTCCTCGTTGGGCCCGTGACACACTCCGAGGTTCAAGGATCAAGGGGGTCCCTGAGAAGTGGGAACCACAAGATGGACCGCAGAGGTCATGAAGGAACCGGGCACATTCTTCGGAGCTCGTCTACTCCAACTATTGTTTGTTGACCCATGTTATGCGGGATCGAGAGCCCACTTCAGTGAAGAAGGCTTTGCATGATCACTGGCAAAAGGCCATGGAAACCGAGTTGGAGGCTATTGAGAGGAATGGCACTTGGTCTCTTGTGCCTCGTCCCTCTCACAAAAAGGCGATTGGTGTCAAGTGGGTCTTCAAGACCAAGTACCTTAGCGATGGTTCTTTGGACAAGCACAAGGCTCGCCTTGTTGCTAAAGGTTTTGCTCAACGCCCAGGCATTGATTTCCATGATACTTTTGCCCCCACTGCTCGTATGGCGACTATTCGAGCTGTTCTTGCCTTGGCTAGCCATAGAAGATGGCCTGTTTATCAATTGGATGTGAAGTTGGCCTTTCTTAGTGATGACTTGTAGAAGGAGATCTATGTTGAGCACCCTCCTGGCTTTGGATCCTCGGATGGGAAAGTTTACAGGTTGAAGAAGACCTTGTATAGCCTCAAGCAGGCTCCGCGTGCATAGAACGAGAAGATTGACTCATTTCTTCAGTCGAAGTTGGGATATCGGCGCGCTACGGCCGATCCGCAGCTTTATGTGCACACTTCCGAGGGTGCTCGTGTGTTGTTTGTGTTATATGTTGATGATTTGATTTTGACAGGGAATCATGCACAGAAGGTCCAAGAGACCAAGACAACTTTACATCACACATTCGAGATGACGGATTTGGGGTTTCTTCATTTCTTCTTGGGTCACGAGATTTATCAGTCTCAGAGGGGGATTTTCATCTCTCAGCAGAGGTACATTCAAGAGCTCTTGGTGACTTTTGAGATGGAGACTTGTCGGCCCATTACTACTCTTATGGATCCGGATTGAAAGACCACTTCACACTCAGATTCTCACGTGATGGATGCTTCCCGCTACTGTCAATTGATTGGATCCTTGATTTGGCTTCTCAACACTCGTGTTGATCTTTGTTTCGTTGTGGGTCTTTTGGCAGGGTTTATGATGGACCCCAAACAAGTACATTGGTAGGCTGCCCTAAGGATTCTTCCGTATTTGAGAGGGACCTTTGACTTAGGGATTTCTTATCCCGCAGGTACAGATGCTTCAGATCTGGTTCTTGCAAGTTGGAGTGACTCGGATCCGGCTGGCGATGTGGACCACCGACGGTCTACTACAGGCTACTGTTTTACCTTGGGTACAGGTGTTATCTCATGGAGTAGCAAGAAGTAGCCCACGGTAGCCCTTTCTTCTATTAAGGCGGAGTATCGGGCTGCGTCTTCCACCACATGTGAGATTGTGTGGCTTCGGAGATTGTTGGAGAAGCTTGGCTGCCCCTAAACTCGTCCTACTCTTCTCCGGTGCGACAATGAGAGTTGCATTGCCTTGGTCTGGAATCCTGTATTCCATGCCTGGACGAAGCACATTGAGATCCAATATCACTTCATTCAAGAGAAGCTTCTGGATGGGACCATTGATGTGAAGTATTGCAAGACGGAGGATTATCTTGCAAATTTGTTCACGAAGGCGCTTCCCCAGGCTCTTCTTCAGCAGCATTCCAGATGCCTCAATCTTTTGATCCGTCCAGGATCTGAGAGGGGGTGTTAGTCAATGTCATTTCTTGGATAGTCGGCCAGCCTACGACAGCAGGCAGGATGCCACATCAGCAGCGTACGGCAGCAGGCAAGATACCACATCAGCAGGGCTGTGCAATCGACCAGTTTCCTGCAGTCGGTTGCATTAAATGCAACCGTAGTGCTAGGAATTCCTATTCTTTCAGCTATTCATAGTCGGCTTTGTGGACATCCAGCATTCATCTTTTCAGATTCTGATCTTGAGATCTGTTGGCTGAGACAGACTGTGCTCGGGCTGACGGAGATCAAGGTCATCAAGTCCGAGACATACGCAGATATTTCCTCTACCCCCTTGTGTATTTCTGCACTCTTATACAGCATACTACACCGCAGATTTTCTGCGTTTACAGTCTCCTCTCTCTCTCTCTCTCTCTCTCTCTCTCTCTCTCTCTCTCTCTGTGTGTTCACTCTCTCTCAGTCTTTGTCCTACGCTTCCGCATTGCTGCACTCTGACAAGACCGCCAACCGGTGATCTGGAACCCCCACATTAGAGATCAGGATGGGGTACAGATTGACGAGCGCCCCCACATCCAATGGGCTGGTTGGGAGGCCGGTCCGACTCGTACCATCAGGACATGGCGGGAGGTGTATAAGATGGTGGACGAGAAAGTGTTGCGGCGGACATCAAGTTTCCAAAGAGGAGTTGAGTTGAGGAGAAGGAAGATAGACGCAACAATACCTCAAGAGTGGCTTGCCCCCCCGATACGAGAGCCGATAGAGCCCGGGGAGGTATGGGCCGCTTGGTTTTCACCAACCGGTATCCCCTAGAGTGGGCGGTGCCCCACATGGGACTTTCTTCATCGTGCAGCAGGAGGAGGGGCGTCTAGCCCTTAACAGAGAGCAGCAGGATGAAGGGATATTTGTCCTTTCATGGAGGAGGATTCGGGTGGTTGCCCTTCAAGGGAAGACATGGCGGCTCGACCCTTATGTCTTCTAGGAGGAGCTCAGGGAGTGGCGCCTCTGGATTTGGGAGAGGAGGCCACTTGATGAGCTGGAGTGGGATCCGGGAGAGTGGCTATGGCCGGCCAACCACTGCGGTCACCAAGAAGCCACCGAGGTTCCTAGAGTACACAGCCAAGATTGGCAGACGCGTACTGATGCAAGAGGACATGGGTCGGGCACCATCGTGTAGCAGGTACTGGGCGGAGCACAGCATCATGGAGGCTTTCCGACGAACCTTCTAGCGCCGCCTATGGGATAGCTAGAGGCCGAGGAGGGTATCGTATTTCTTATGGCTCGTAGCACATGGAGGCCTAGCGGTGGGGAGTTGGTTAGCCCAGATGCAAAAGGAGGAAGGTTGTAAATGTTGCATACAGTAGCCTCTAGAAACTCCAAAGCACTGTCTTTGGTCGCGTGAGGCAACGCAACTCATGTGGAGAGGAGCATGCTGCATCCTCCGCGGTATAGCACCCAACCTTGGATGTATCTCATCGGGAGCTTTTTGCTAGTAGGCAGTCATCCAAGGCCGTCACCTTTTGTATGAGCCTGGGATGCAGAACACGATATTCATTATTGAGGCATGGTCGTGCGCAGTGGTCGGTTTAGAGGCTCTACCCATCCGCCAAGTACTGGAACCCACAGCAGACCGCTCTAAGGTATGGGAGATCATAGGGGGTCTTACTGGATGGCATATCTGGAAGGCGCGGTGTCAGAAGGTTTTTCGCGGGAAGAGACTTACACTATAAGCAACTTTAGCAGAGCTCTGGACCTCTATCATCCACTCCCTCCGCGGCCAATGGGACTAGCTATAGGGCGAGTCTTGAGCTCGTCAAGAGCTCCGTTTTCATTTCATGCGCACATTGGGGCGGCCAAGACCTGTTTTTCGTGATGCAGACAGGTAGCCCCAGATGGTGATACACCCCCCCCCCCCCCCTCCATGGCTTCTTGCTCCCATCCCCCCTAAACCGCCCTAAGAGGCTTGTATACTTGATATATTTGTGACTCTATATCAGCTCCAACTAGTCTATTGAGCATGAGCACTTCCTTGTATTCAAGGTTTTTTTTGAAATAATATAATCAGCCACACTTTATTTGCAAAAAAAAAAAGGAAAATAAACAATGAACAACATATAGCTAGTGAGTACAAAATGATGTCTAACCCAAATACAATGTGGAACTGCTCAAAAAACACTCTCGTCTCAAGATATCTCTTATGGGTCTATCTAGCATAGAGAGGCTGAAGCAGCGAGGTAGGGTTCCCTAGTGATAGTGTAGTATCCTCTATATCTGCAGATGATGTCTCCTGTGAAGGAGTAGACCAACTCGATGTGGGCTACAGGCTTTGCATCTCTCCATGGCTACGTCTAAGGTGGTTCCCCGTGGTAGGGCTGTCGGTCGGCAAACCAATAAGGGCTCTATGATGGCAAGAGTAGTATATGCTCTGTAGAACTCCATGAGTGCATACCAATGTGTGGCTCTGTGTCTCTACTATTCGGTACGTAAGAGGTGCTCTTTGTGGCGGCATAGCTCTAGCTAAAAGAGCCCGAGACATCTCTAATCTAGAAAATCCATAACCCTAGATAGTGGCCCAAATCCCTCTCTAAACAAGCAATGGAAGCGCCCTTGGATCATGTAAAATACTGAGCATTTGCATAAGTAGTGCTCCTTTGTCTTTGGCTCGAGCAAACAAAGCTGGCAAATCTTGTCCTCCTTACCATTTCTTCATGCCTGTCTAACCTTGGCTAATTCTGTAAGTTGATTTTTGAGCTGGAGTCAAGTCAACTCAGCCGCTATCCACAATTTTGTCCTTTGTAGGGACTTTATCTACTTCTTCACCCTTACCTTCTCTGTCATATCCATGTAATTGACCTTTGCTTGTGTGCCTTCTGGGATAATGCTGATGAGTGAGCTCTCCCAACCCTACAAAAGGGGCAACCTTGTCCGACACACACGCAGTTGCCACATGGCACTCTACACAATATCCTATACTTGCTTGACTGCCCAGTAAAGCTGAAAAACACATGTAGACTACATCAGTCTATCCGACCTGATTTTTAAAAAAATGTGTGATTGCACCTGAGAGAACTAACTATACAATAGTAGCCTGAGAATGCTTATACAAGGGATGAATAAATCTCCAGCACCCCATCTCAGATCCTAGATGGAGCGTAAGACTTAGAGATCTAGCGTGTTGTTGAAGAGCCTTCGTAAACAAATCTACCAAGTTGTCCTCCATCTTGCAGTAAACCTCATGAATTGTCTCATTCAAGACCTTCTCTCGAATGAGATGGCATTGTATCTCAATGTGCTTCAACCTAGCATGGAATATAGGATTCCGTGCCAAAGCAATGCAACTCTCATTGTTACAATCATCAATGCAATGTAGTAGGACCTGTTTGAGGACAACCAAGCTCTCCTAACGATCTTCGAAGCCATACTGTCTCACATGTGGTAGAAGATGCTGCTCAATACTCCACCTGCATAGATGATAGGGCAATAGTGGGTTGCTTCTTACTACTCCAAGAGATAGCTACCCAAAGTGAAGCAATATTCTATGGTTGAACTCCGCTGCTCAACATCTCTATCCCAATCTAAATCCATCCAACCGGGTAGAACCAAGGCTGAATCTCCTATACCTCCCGAATAATAAATACCTAGGTCAGGGTTCCCCTCAAGAATCATAAAATCCTCATAGGAACCTTCCAATGAACTAGCTTGGGTTCACCTATGAACCCTACAAGCAAACCTACAAGAAAGCAAAAATCAATTCGAGTATAAAAGAGCCATATCAACGACCCAATCAACTGACTATAGCAAGTAACATCCCCCGGCGAATCTGAATGGATCGTAGCCTTCCAGTTCAGATCCATAGGAGTAGAAATACCCTTATATCCCTCCATCTCAAACATAGTCAAAAGCCCTACATGCACCCTTGTTGGAATATGAAAATATCCATCGGAGAGTACTAGATCTCATAACCTAGAAAAAAGTAGAGAAGGCCCATATCCATCATCTCAAACATCTTATATTGTGTCTCCTTGGTATGCTTGACCTTATAGGCATGGTCACTTGTCAAGATAAGATCATCCACATAACGCATGAACAACATGTTGAGCTAAAAATGCATTAGCTTCACTTAAACAGCCCCAAAACGTGCTTAATTAAGGAAAGAAACCTTGTTTATTTAAAAGGAAATATGTTCCTAGAGAGTGTATGTATCCCATAAGCACAAACCCACTTGGGAGAGCCCAAACTTTCTATAAATAGGTATGTTGCCCTCCGTTCAGCCTTAATCTCGTTTTTGCAGATTTCAGGCATTTCAACTTGTTGCCCACACCCTGGACGCAAAGGACATTGCGGTCCAAGCCGGATATTGCTGTCTACAACAATCTGGCGCCTATTTCCAATCTACCACACACTGTTTGGAGCTGATTTCAGCATGCTAATTACTGCTGCTGGTTTTTCCTGCGTTTTTACTATTTATTTTTTCTCTCTCTTGTAGCCAATGTTTTTAGTCTTTCTCTCTCCTCGCCTACGTTTTTAGTCTTTCTCTCTCCTCACTTACGTTTTTAGTCTTTCTCTCTCCTACTCTGCTATCTGCATCAGATTCAGCCTTCCTTGACTGTGTTTGTTGATGTTCGACATCGGAAGGCTGTCTTGCTACAATTCCAAATCCGTTCAAAGTACGATATACTCTCTAACTCATTACCCCTGTCCTGATCCTTGAGATACACGAGTTTGAGGTACAATATTCAATCACTATACACTGTGTTTCCTGCATGAGCACTGTATATTCAATAGTCATATCATTTCATTCATTCTCTATGCTCATTGTCTCTAAGTTACCCTAACCCTAAATCTGTTCTTCTATCAGTTTGTGCTTTGTCGTACGGTGTTATTTGTGTTTTTGTGTTAGGGTATTTCTTCACATGGTATCAGAGCCAAGTTCTCTGAGAGAAACCTAGGCCTTGACCTGAAAGCTCTACACAAGAAGCAGGAACAACAAAAGGGCAGATGACTTCGAACACTACTTCCGCACCACTTCTCACATCCGAGCTAAATCCATCGAGAAACGAATCGGAGTGGCCCTCACAGCTTGCTTCACAAGCTCCCGACATGGCTGGAGTTCCATGACCTTACGAGATCACTGTAGCTGAGTACGATCTCATTTTGATGTATAGAACCCAATAACAGATAGAAGGTAAGTCTCAATTTCACCCTTTGGATTCGGTGCACCTATTTACTGACCATGCAAGAAGGACGAAATCTCCACTTAGGACTGGCCATCCGCAAGTAAAAATTAGCATAGAGTACATTCCATTGCCTTTATACTTATTCTCTTCGGTGCTAGGTATGTCTACCATTTCAAATTCTATTAATTTTAATTCCCCTTCTCCTATTGGTATGGATGATGTTCATGATAAAGGACGTATGCAAAACAATTTCTGGTTTATGAGTAATGAGGAAGACAAATATTACTTTATGAACTCAAGACGAGGCAAGCAATTGAAACAAGAAACTGTGAGTACTCATTCCCCTTCTTTTCCTTCAAACAATTTTGTTTTCAAAGGTCAAAATGAAGTAGGTGCATCTTCATCATCATTATTTCAATTTAATGCATTTAATGGACAAAAGGAACCCACATTATTTCCCACATCTACATCTATCATAAATCCATTTAATCTCCCTCCCATCCCACTCTCTTATTCCGTTGCCACATCCTTTCAACCTCCATCAACTGCACTGCATGTTGTCTCTTCCGCGGGGTTCTTCAAACTTAGGCACAACCACTAGGACCTCATCTCTTCCTCAACCAGGTGGTGTTCCACCTTTTCCTCACACACTTTTGGGATCATTGCAGCTTGGGTATTCCCCCCAGTCTCTCTCGAGTGCGGATCAATTGGTGCCACGGTTTACCTCCATGGCATTAACTAGTGGACCCTCTGGTCATTATGATGTGTCCCAAGTAATATTTGGACAGGGCTAACATGTCCCAGTGCCTCCACTCCACCGGCACCTTATGAAAACATTCATGTTCGAGTGCCTCTGCATTAATTGCCACTCATTGGACACTCAAAGCCTATTTTTGCCTACCCACCTCTTCTCCCTCCTCCTTATCAAACACCTCCACCACCACCATCTTATCCTCCACATCCATCTTACCTCACATTCCCAACACCTCATGGTTCTATCTCATCTTCCCCCAAGCATGCATTCAATGACAAGACTCCTTTTCACAAATCAAACTTGATGAGACACGTCCTTGACTCACAAAACCTATGGGATCTTGTGCAGGGGTTGGAACCCCAACCCGATCCCGCACTTGTTCCATAAGAGGTCCTTCGCTCATGAACGGTCAAAAATGCCTCTACTATTGTCAAGCTGATGCAATGCTTATTACTTGAGTATCATTCTCAACTTCAACATTTTGACTTAGCATCAAAGTGATAGGTACACTTGACTGACCGCTATGTGGCTCGGGATAGGACCCATCAAATAAATCTTAACCATGAGCTTCAAAACTTCAAAATCTCTGACCGGGATGACTTGAAAGTCAAGTTGGCTGAATGTCAACGTCTCCTTGCCAAATTCTCCACTACAAGGACTCCCAAGTCCTCTGACGATCAGGTCACATTGTTTCTTAACAAGCTGCCGCATAAATACTTCAATTTTGTGCACCAAGTGGTTTCTCTGTCCAATTTACCCACATTCTATGAATTTGAATGTCAGCTATTGCGCTATGCACGCCTGTTCGATCACTTTTATATGAATAATTCGTCAGAGAGGGCTCTTGTCGCTCATTCTCAAAAGGGACAGCAAGGGAAGGGTAAACCAAATCAAACTTCAAATCAAAATCAAAATCAAGAAAGGGAATCACAAGGAAACTCCCAATCTCAACTCAAACCCGGGTGGCTGAATATACCTAATTAGAATAGGTATTCTCAATATTGTCAAAAGGCTAGCCATTTTTACGACAAGTGGCGATCAAAGGCAAGAGGCACACCACCAAAACCCAAGTCACAGATCCCCGCGCCTCAATCAGGAAAACCCCCATCAGGGGAGGTAAGGTGATGGTAAGGGATAGTGAAAAGGTAAGACCCACACTACCACCGATCAGCCATCTTAGTCGATAACGTTCTCAACTCCAAAGGGCTTGTATGACTGGTCTGCAGAGGCCCACATCGTCTCCATAGAGGCATCCGATGCGAGTCTCATCCACATCTATGAGTTGCCTCCCGATGAGGTTATCACAAAGGCCCACTCGTCACAACCGAGCACATTAGCACCTATTTGAATTGTGGACAGTGGAGCTACACATCACATGACTCCTATAGAGGACCTATTCTGTACCCGAGCCCCTGCAACCAAGCGAGTCCGTGTAGGGAGCAACTTCTCGGTCAAGATCTAGGCTCAAGGTTGCGTCAGTTTTGCCATTGACAAGAGTTCAAATCTGGCTTCCCTAAACAATGTATACTATGTCCCTCGACTTGGGGTGAACTTGTTATCTGTTTAGCACCTTTGCCAATTGGGGCGAGCAGTTTTTTTTACAATGACCACAGTCCAAGTCCTTAACTCTCAGATTGGTTTAGTAATTGCTCACGGTGAGACACAGCCTAATGGCCTATACCACATGACCCATTTTCTTACCAAGCAGACAGTCGAGGGCTCCATGTTCCATAGCTTCCAGGCATTAGCTACGAACGATGAGCGTCTTTGGCATTTCCGCCTAGGGCATCTTGGCTATGACTCTCTTTATGAGTTGTCTCGTCGTGGGATGGTTGAGGGCCTTCCTCACCTAAAGCTAGCTCGAGATATCTGTAGAGCATGTCAGCTCGAGAAGCAATATTGTATCCCATTTCCTCGGTAGTCTATACATAGAGCTAAGGTGTCTCTTAGATTGATTCACATTGATCTTTGTGGGCCCACATTCACTGTTGCCTTGAACGGCACATTGTACTTCCTTTTGATAGTGGATGATCATTCAAGATACATGTGGGGATACTTCATCAAGCATAAGTCTGATGCTTTCACATATTTCTTTGCTTGGGTGCTATTAGTTCATAACCAAACAAGTCGTCGTGTTGGTTGCATGAGAAGTGATAGCGGTGGTGAGTTCATCTCCCACAAGTTTTCCGAGTTTCTACAGCAGCATAGCATCTCTTGCCAGCTCACCTCTACCAACTCCCTCTCTCAAAATGGAGTCATAGAGTATCAAAACCGGATAGACATGGAAATGGCACACCTCTTCGCAGCAAAGCTCCTTGAGCACCTTTGGGTTGAGGCTGCTAACACTACGGTATACATCCTAAATCAATGTCCGACTGCAGCTCTTTTTCAAAAGACCCCATACGAGGCATTCTTTGGCTCCAGACTTGTCATATCCTACTTCAGAGTCTTGGAGTGTCGTGCATACACACATATGCCTAATGATAAAATAGGAAAACTTATTTAGTTAATTCATACTAGGCCAGACTTAGCTTACTCAGTCACCATTCTTAGTCAGTATTTCACAGCACCTAGGATGTCATATTGAATTGCATGTCTTCGTATGTTGCGTTATTTACGGTGTACTTATTCTTATGGCCTCAATTATGACTCTGATTTATGTTTACAGGGATACACTGATTCTGATTGGGTAGGAGATCCTGACACCCGACATTCCCATGGCAACTACCTCTTCACCTTGGTGGGCACGGCTCCCATTTCTTGGTCAACCGTAAGCAAGAGATGTTGGCAGTTTCCATGTCCGAGACTGAGTATAGGGCTCTCTTCAATGGCACCATCGAGGCCATCTACCTGAGGAGCTTACTGGCAGCGCTTCACTTCCCTTGTGACTCTCCCACAATTTGTCTATTGCGACAACTAGAGTATCATTGCCCTTGCAGGCAATTCGATCATCACACCACGGACGCGACATGTGGAAATCCACTTTTCCTTTTCCAGAGAGCAGGTTGAGCTAGGCACTATCCGCCTAGAGTTTGTGCCTTCATCAAACAATTTTGCAAACATTTTGACCAAAGTGATCAACCAGCCAATTCTTTAGTACCTTTTACCTAGGATTGGCTTAGATACACCCTCCCCTACTTTAAATTGATAAGGAGAGGGTGCTTCTTGTAATATTTCCACAACAAAATATTAAAGACCCTAGATCCCGCGCAAAAGCGATTCAAAGTAATCTCCCGCAACAAAAAAACTTTGGGCTAAGTGCTCCATCCTCGTGTACTAACAAACACCAGCCCCCGCGTTGTGCATATGAAATCGTGGCTCAAAACCGTAACCCACTGCGGAAACTCCCCTTCAAGTAAAAAAGGATAATCAGTTATTTGCAATTTTTTTTTTAAACTCCCTCCCCTTCACCCGTTGCATGGCGGGAAGAGAGAGTATGTGTTGGAGCTTGTGGAGGGGCATGGGGAGGAGGGCATGCAATCTGCCACTTGTGCGGCCCCCCCCCCCCCCACCTTCACCTCATATAAACCCCCCCTCCCAAGCTTGGAGGGGGGATTGTCTGTGCTGCCCACCGTCAAGGAACTACCCGCCGTCGACCTGCTCCCATTGCCCTACTGTCCGCGCCGCCAGGCTACTACCGTCGCCAACGCCATCATCATCATCATTATCCTCATCGTCATCCTCTCCATCATCACTCCAATCATCTTCACCATCACGTCTTCACGTCATCTCTCTGTCATCCAGAAGCTTCTCTAGACCAAGTTCACCCGCGGTGTTGGTTTGCTTAGACTGTGTTCCCCAAGGCCTATTTCCCGTGCCGCGGGGAAGATCTCAGGCAGTAGGAAATTCCGGAAATCGAAAAAGGGAACCAAGGAGAGTTTGCTGAGTCGAGATTTACTTCGTCAATGGCTCCTAAGCAAAAGTCGAGAGGAGCGCACGCGGGAGCTTCCACCCAAAGTACGAGAGTGGACAACGCCCCGATATTGAATGCCCAGGTTCCGAAAAATAGTCCCGCATGAAAAGGATGCATAAAGCATGTTTAATTCACGTAGGGAAGCTTAAATGCATTGGAAAAATTATATACTTGTTCGATTTACAAAGTTCAGTTGCATGACGAGTACTTGCATTTGCTTGCACTTCCATAGTCAAGGGTAGTCGCATTTTTGAACGTATGATGCATAAGTTAAAAGATGAAATTGAGCAAAGGCGTCCTTGTTGCATCACGCAAAGGATAGGGCATATAACACATAATGCACTTACGTAATAAATTCCTGGTTATGACTCGTGTATAAGATAATCATAGACGATCGTTAAATGAGGACTAAATAGTTGCAAGAAAGGAAAAGATTTATGAACTTTGATAAAAGACATATAATTTGCATATTCACATGGAATGATACATCTCATGCATCTTGCAGTTACTTCCATCTTTTAAGGAAAGTTCTTGCAAACTTTAGAGGGAAATATTTGCATCTCTAAGGGAAGGATCATCTTTAATCGTAAGACAATTAGATCAATTAGGTAAATCTCATGTAATTGTGTAACTCACATGAGATTCATAAAGGCGTAAATAGTTAGCGTACGACGAACACCTCAATGTGCTGGGTTAGATTAAGTTATGTTAAAATTCTGCCTAGTATCGCACTTAGGGTGCCGATTTAATATTTCTGATCTTAAAGGTCCTACCCACATTCTCGAAAATGTTAGGATTATCTAATCGCCCGTGCAAGAATGATCTTGGGTTCTCACCCTAAGGATCAGTTGACCAAATGCTAGACCTCCGCAAGGAATTTAGGGACCCTAGGGCCAAAACGTTTGTCAGCCTAGTAGGGTCAAGGTTTTGGATTGGGTCAATAGGACTCCCAAACCCTATAGCTTGATCAAAGGTATTCTTGACCAAGAAATACCGTATGATGAGAGAAATAATCTCACAAGTTAGGTACTAACACCTATCTCGTGCAACAAGCTGCAATGTCATATGCTCTTGCGACTAAATCACAAGTCAGTACCGCTACACCTTGGATCAAGGTTGGTGAGTTCTAATTACAAATTAGCTTCTCTGAGTTTTGAGTAGTTGCCCTACTACAACACTCCCTCTTGGGAACTGTCTTGTCAAGTTTAGGGCAGTGGTGAATTGCCAAGAAGCAATTTGACCAACCAAGTTAGGACAACAGGGTTGTCCAGGAGCTATTCAACTATAATATAAGGAAACCTAAGGTAGTGATAATTTGGGATCAACAGGATATAAACCCTAACCCAAGGAATAAGGCAAAACAAGCAACCCATCTTGCTAAACCTATGGGAACTTGCCAAGTCACAAATGATCCAAGATCGAATGCTCGAAGTATTCGGGAGAGAAGGAATCACACCTTAGCAATTGGCCGTACGAACGACCACTGGAATGCTCATGATTGTACACTTAGGTGCACTGTTTGTACTTCTTTACTCAAGGAACTAATTCAAGAAAAACAACTAATGCTTCAGGTTAAAAAGCCTGGAGGGAGAGGCAGAATCAGTTACCTCCAACTGTCTGTCTGACCCTATCCAAGGGGTTTGTTAGCCGCGCCGGGTACATGAACCGAACCCGCCGCGAGAGGTCTCTCCGTGGGTGCTACTTGGAGCAGGAGGACGCTTGGGTGCCAGGGGAGGCTCTGGCCGTAAATTCCTTGCCTCCGGATCCTGCACAAGAGGCCGACGTGACTCGAGATGGGATCTCGAGGCCCGCATACTAGTCAACGGGCGGAACTTAGAATAGCGATCCCTGAGGATTGCTGGGATAGCCTTCGGACAGGTTATTTGATGTATTCCAAAGACTGATAAATTAAGATCAAATATTGAAAAAGGAACTTGCTTGACATTGTTTTTCTGTATCAGTGCCCAAGTTACGTGAAGGAACCAGTGAGTAATTGGTTAATTAAGGAAGCTGCTTTTGCTTGTCAAACTAAATGTGATAGGTAATTAGATAACTAAGCAACCCGAGGAAAGTGCGATGGGCGTAACTCCGGGTCCGTCCTATGGAAGGGTAGTCCCAGTTAACCGGGAACTTTTCTCGAAGGAATTGATAGCGAAGTAGCGATAACCTAGAATCAATTGAGTTAGAGTCCCGATTTATGCTGTTTTAGGAGAACGGAATGGGACTATGCCTTACAGGCAGAGAGGTCGAGCTTCGCATCCCTCTCGTTTCCCATTCTCCTTGAACCAAGTACAATGTAAATCCGCTTCGACCCTGATGTTTCTGCGCAAAGTGGTTCGTCTGGAGCTCGACACTAGCTACTTCCTAGAAACTTGACTATTAGGAAAACCCTGATTCAGGTCGGTCCTAAGTGGGAACGGCCAGATTCTTCCACTTCGTGGCAGACTCGAGAAGACCCTGATCACAAACCCCGTGACATTCCTTTGTGAGTGCCGGGCGACGCTTTCTAGACTCTCTTCCTAATGGGCTGCTAAGATGTGTCCTACAAGTGGACAGGGGACATGTTACACTTCTCTCTTGCTTTCCCTTCCAATTTGAGATGGGATAGCTACTTCTCTTGATAGTCACAATGATAATGCTTACAAATTTAGACATTCATTCATTCAATTGTTCTTTTATATTGTACTTATGGACATTTATAACTCCATCCGCACTGTCAAGATGCCATGATTGTAAAAGGGTACTTGGATAAGTGAACAATTCCCCTACGAGGGCACTATTCAAGTAACACCGTTGCATTGCATTTTGTGTGAGCATAACATCTTGCATCTCCCTTTGCATTACCCCATGCATTGGTATTCTATTCATGTAAACATGCATCTGTGCACATTTATCTCTTTTCGGTCTTTTGGAGTTATCAGCTTTGGATCCACCATATTCGTGGCATTGCACATGGTAGTCTCTAAGGTAGTTCTCCCTAGCTTACTTGCTTGCTTTGCTCGTCTTGCTTGCTTTAAATCTTTGCTATATTTGTATCACCCACACCTTAGTCATTTTCCTTCTTCATTGACACCCAATACTAGTAGGGATAGTATGTTTGTTTTGTAAAGGTCTTGCGTCTAACCATCCCTTATCACTCTCCCATTTGGAGCACGAATACGCAATAGGACAAAAACTAATTTGAAACCCTCACTTAATATTAAATCGATCAAAACTACAAAGCGCTATAAAAAAAAAACATAGCCGATTTCATCCGCCTTTACAGGACTTGGTAGGCCACTGAGGAGTCGACGTGCACAGTTTTTGGGCTTGAGAGAGGGTATTGAGCTAAAGATGCATTAGCTTCACTTAAACAATCCCAAAACATGCTTAATTAAGAAAGAAACCTTGTTTATTTTTTTAAAAATATATTCCTAGAGAGTATCTGTATCCCATAAGCACAAACCCACTTGGGATGGCCCAAACTTTCTATAAATAAGTATGCTGCCCTCCATTTAGTCTTAATCTCGTTTTTGCATATTTTAGGTGTTTTAGCTTGCTACCCACACCTTGGACGCGGAGGACATCACGGTATAAGCTGGCCATTGCTGTCTAGAACAATCTAGTGCCTATTTCCAACCTACCACATAGTGTTCGGAGCTAATTTTAACATGTTGACTACTATTGCTAATTTTTCTTGCTTTTTTGTTTTTCTCTCTCCTGCAATCAGCGTTTTTAGTCTTTCTGTCTCCTACATTGACATCTGCATCAAATTCAACCTTCCTTGGCTGCATTTGCTGATGTTCGATATCCGGAGGTTGCCTTCGTGTAATTCGGGATCCATTCGAAGTACGACACGTTCTCTAGCTCATTACCCTTGCCCTGATCCTTGAGATACAAGAGTTCGAGATATAGTATTCATTCACTACATAGTGTATTTGCTACATGACATTGTATATTCAATAGTCATATCATTTCATTTATTCTCTATGTTCATTGTCTCTGAGTTACCCTAACCCTAACTGTGTTCTTCTATCAATCTGTGCTTTGTCGTACAATATTATTTGTATTTCTGTATTAGGGTATTTCTTCACACAACAAGTACCCTCTAGCAAAGTTGTGAAACGTACAACTATGGATCAAAAAAGGGATGTCAACACCCTAACTTCCCTTGAAGGAACGAGTCTATCTTCTCATTCCAAGCACGTGGAGCCTGTTTGAGACCATAAAGGGCCTTCTTCAACATCTACACCTTACCATTAGATGAGAAAAAGCCAAGAGGCTGCCCAACATAGATCTCCTCCTTAAAATCTCCAATAACGAAAGTAGGCTTCACATCAAGCTAATAAACCCGCCATCTCCTATGGCTGGCTAAGGCAAGAATGGCCCTAATAATGGATACAAAGGTGTCATGGAAATCTAGCCCTGACCATTGTGCAAAGCCCTTTGGAACAAGCCACACCTTGTGCTTATCGAAAGTGCCATCAATACAATACTTGGTCTTAAAGATCCATTTGACTCCAATCACCTTCCTATGAGCAGGCCAAGACACAGTCATTCTGCTTAATCGCATCCAACTCCTGCTCCATCGCCTTCTTTCAAATGTTGTGACTGTAAAGACTCCTTCACAAAGGTGGACTCTCTATTCTACATGGTACAAGACATCAAACAATAGTTAGTACAAACAAGTTTGGTGGAGTGTGCTTGGTTCCTCCGAGAGCGCCTCCTCAAGGACTCCCTCAATCCCTGAATCATGGAGTATATCATATGCCCAACAAGAAGGAGACTGATACACCCCTCGTCAATTTGCCTCTACCCAAGTCTCTAGAATCTCCACCCATGCTAGAAAAATGGGTAAATCTGACGGTGAAGCAATCTCCTCCTCCACTGAGAGTGGGGCCTCAACAGGCAGAGACTCCAAAGACACTAGGGCAAGTGCCCAATTGTCACTTGGATCTCCAAGGACAAGATGCTCAACACTCCCCTCTGCAACTGGAAACTCCACAAACCCAACATCTCGACTCATGTATACCTCCCATGAAACAAGAATGTGAACATAAGCATCACACCCAAACACCTTAAAATAAGAGACATCTAGCATTTGGCCAAAGTAAGCCTCAAAAGGTATCATAGCAACCACGGCCGATGTAGAGGATCAATTAAGGATATGGACAGCGGTGGCCACTGCTTCAGCCCATAAACACTAATGTGTCTATCAACACTCCTATGAGAGTATACAACAAAAGGAAGCACGAACATAGAGACAAAGAAATATAGAGAGACTATAAGAAAAGAAAAAAAGAAATCTACACTGAACAAGGAACAAATGCTGAATACAGAAGGAGAATTGATCAATTCCTACACACAACCCACAATGTCAATAAGGACACCAGATCAAGCTGATGATGATAGCAACACCAGAGACAGAGAAAGATAACAGAGTCAGAGTGTGCACTTGTCAAGGAAAAAGGAAGATGTGGAAAAATATATCTCCCAAGTGGAAGGGGTACCAAACATATAGGCACAACCATAAAAAAACTCGCCGACTGCAATCTAAGGCTAAAAATATAGCTGACCAACATTTAATGCTGGAAAAATACCAGAAGTGCTTAGAAAAACCTCAAAAATAGTGAACAATGTTCAGCAAGTGAGGCAAATTGACGTATGGAGAATATCCCCATAAAATGCATTAAAAATCCTGACTGGAGGAGAAAATGCACTAATAGGCAATAAACTAAGTGCTCTAGAATGAGCTATCTCCTTTGTCAAAACAAGTGACAGACTGGTCAGAGATCCTAAAATCCTCGTCTGACTTAGATTTAGACTCGCAGGTAGGAGATGACAAGGCATGACAAATATGACTCCTAGCACCGCCTCTCAAATCCTAGATGCCGCAAAGAGGCCAAGGAAGAAACAGATCCTAGAGTGGCAAGAGAAATGCCAATATCGATCAATTCCGTTGATGAAAACTGCCGATGAAGAAGCTCCTCATGATCTTGGAAAACCCCCTCTGAAATACTAAGAGCCAAGAAATCCATAGCCATATCACTGAGATCGTCCACCTTTGAAAGGAATGGGAGGTACGGGTGAACCACCAAGGGAAAGGGTGGGGAATGGAAAGGAACTTGTGGAATAGTGGTACACAAGTGGAAACAAGTGTAGCAATAGACAATTGCCTCAAAGGACCCTACATAAGAGAAGGGAAATGCAGCTTATAAAGCTTGCTCTCCTGCCAACCTATTGTGATAACAACCCGTATAGAGTAATCCTCAATACAAACGACCTACTCCGTGAAGACAATCGAGGTATCAAGCCTAGTAAGGCCATAAACTGAGAGGAGTAGAAAGCCCAAGTCCGGAATATAAAGAGCCTGTGAAAGAAAGCTCAATGCGCGGTCTAGAAACAAAGGCAAAGTGCCAACACCACAAATAGGCACCGATACAATGTCATCAACAGTGACTAAACCCTCAAAAGAGGATAAATCCTAAAACAAATCACCTCGTAGAGTCATATGACTAGAAGATCCACTATGAACCAGCCAAGGACTCTCGAAAGATGATGCAACCGCTGAAGAAAACTCCTCCAAGTCAACAATACAAAGGAATATTGATTCATGGATAACCACTGGAGTAGAGGTAGAAGGCTCAAATGTTTCAGCTCCATTCTTCACTCCTTGACGAAGGTGAGGGTATTTCTTACAACATTTCTTCTCTAGATATATCCCCTTCTCACTATATAGGCATTTAGGCTTCTCGAAGTCGAAGTCCAAGCCTACAAAACTCTCTTCTTGTTTAGTATTTGACTATCTTTTCTTCTTCTTCCCCCCTTCGAACCTGCAATAAAAGCTTTGGTGAAGGTGGATCCACTAGCAACCTCTTTGACACGCTTGTCATGCTCCAAAACAAGCGAGACAAGCTTCTTCCATAAATGCTTCCCATGAGTCCTCGATATAAGAAGACTCATATAGAAGACATCAAACTGAGGAGATGGAAACTAAGTCAAAAAAATCATGGCCATATCCTCTAAAGAGATCATCTTGCCAAGGGACACAAGCTCATTCCTCATATCCTCCAACCTGTTGATATGGTCCTTCATGGAAAGAGAATCATCAATAGCGAGCATCTATAACTTCTTCTTGAGAGTAATCCAATGGGTAGATGTCTTCTAATGGTTGAAAGAAGCAAGCTTGGCCCACACGCTGCTTTCCGCAACTTGCACACATGCACTAGGAAGAAATGCACTATAATGCAAGCTCTAGAAAGATTGTCTCCTCCGTCAAAACACCTGAAATAACAGACAGACAAAATATCAAAGCTAATACACTCGCTTGACTCAAACTGAGGCTCACAAATAGGAGATGATGATGCAAGACACACGACTGCTAACAACCCCTCTCAAATCCTAGATGCAACCAAAGGCCAAAGACGACAGAATGGATCCAAGGGCGGCAAAAGAAGTGCCAATGCTGATGAAGTCCACAGTCACTCAAGAAACTTCTCGCAATCCTAGGGATCCCCCTCTAAAACACAAGGGCTAGGGAATCCATCAATTGCATCATCGATATCGTCCCCCTCTAAAAGGGATGGGGGGTACAAGGCAACTGCCAAAGGAGATGGTGGGGGATAGGGTGGAACCTATAGCATAGCTAGTGCAAAATTAGGAATAGGTGTGGCAATAGACGATTGCCTCAGAGGACCTTGCACAATGGAAGGGAAATGGAGCTTGTATAGCCCTCTATCCTAGCAACCTGTTGCTAAAATGGCTCTTGGAGAAGAGTCCTCAATAAAGATGACCTGCTCGGTGAGAACAACCCACATATCAAGTCTAGCGAGGCCATGAATTGAGAACTGAAAAGTCCAAATCTTGGACATGCAGGACTTCCAAAATGAAGCTTTTTGGACTATCACAACTAATAAACACCAAAGAAATGTCCCCAACAATGACTATACCCTCTAATAAACGAATATCCAACAACAAATCTCCTTGAAAAGCCATATGACTCAAAGCACCATTGTTAATGAGCCAAGGCCTCTCTATAGGCGAGACAACCAAAGAAGAAGGCTCCTCCATCTCATGGATGTGAAGGAACACAAACTCATAAGTAACAACTGGAGCAAAGATGGAGGAAAGCTCAAATGATTTAGCTCCATCCTTCACTCCTGAATGAAGGTGAGGGTATCTCTTCCAACACTTCCTCCCAACAAAAGAAGAGCTATATATTAAAAAAAACCAAGCAACCCTTCTTCAAGTTCTATTTTTTCAAGTTTTCCTTCAAGTTTTATTTGTCATAGTCTGTCTAAAGTTGGTACATCATTATTTCCATCAGTAATTACTTAACAATTTCAACAAAATCATTCATCTTCATTCACATATATCCCCTCTATAACACAGTTTCCAATCCCACCCTTCTCTTCCACTACATCCACTTCTATATTTATATCATTATTCACCTCACCATTTACCATTCCACCTGTCAAGCCACACACCACATTGGTAGATCTTCAAATATAGGCACATCTTTTTCCTTTAGGTACTTGGCTTTTGCACAGTCAGATGGAGTTGATGCACCCAATGGTGGGGGTTCTTCTCCCCAAACCTGTTAGCGATATCAGGTCCTGGCCTGGCTGTACAGGCAGACTGGTCGGATTGACCAGTCGGACTGCCACGTGGCAGTCCGACCTGTACTGATCAGTCGGCTTCATTTAATGCAGCCGACCTGCTTTTCTGGGCGCATTCTAGCTGGCTATTTATAGCCGATATTCTGCACAGTCTTTCACATTTTTTCTGTTTGCAGATTACAGGTTGGAGATCGTGCAGACTGCAGCGGACTTCGAGGTGAACAGCAGGTTGCATCGTCGAGGTGAAGACACACAGTCCCGCGCACTGCGCCCGTGTACATATCTACATATCTTTGTATAAAACACACTTTATACAGCAGATCTTCATCTTCCACTCTCTCTTTCTCTCTCTCTCTTCTCTCTACGTTCACTCTCTCTCTCAGTCTTGGTCCCACGCTTCCGCATCGCTGCACTCTAACATGGTATCAGAGCAGTGAAGAAGGGCTGACTGAGTGAAGAACCTACCTGAAGAGGAGATTCCATCACGACACAAGGCTGCGTTTCCAGCGTTCGAGGGCGAGCAGGAGGGCTGCGCATCGGAACAAGGCTGAAGCGAGCGTGGGCGCGCGGGAAAGGAGTCCAGTTGGTGGATTTGCTGCTGTCTACTGCTGTTTGAAGAGGAGGAAGGCTGAGTTTTCAACTTTCAAGTGCAGGTTTTACTTTTTCATCGCCTCCGGCGGGTGAAGAAGGTTCGGGACGCGGAAGAAAGAGCCCTAGCAGGCTGCGTTTTCATAGTCAGAGGGGGCTGCTTTTGCGTTTGTGAAGGCATTACAGGTGAAGATGTCTACAGAGATTGACTTGGAGTTCCAGACGATCATGGATCGGAAGGTGCCTAACTTACCGGCTCTTCCCGCAGATCAAAAGCTTGATGGCGACAATTACTGCATCTGGCGCGTGATGATGTTGGCCATCCTTGAGTCTTACGATTTGGCGGAGCTTGTACAAGAGGAGATCGACCGGCCCTCGGTGAGAGATGAGTCCAAACTCTCTTCCGATGCTCGTGCAGAGTTGGCCAAGGCACAGTCTCACTAGGACAAATTGAATGCCCGGATTCGTTCTTTTCTTTTTCTGTCTTGTAATACAGCCGTAATAGCCCACATCGAGTACTTGACGGTGGCTCAAGAGATATGGCTGGAGCTTGATCAGATGTATAACCGGATGACCCTTATGAAGCGGGTTTCTTTGGAGGTGCAGATGTGGACCTTGTCCATGAACAAGTCTTCTTCGTTGCGGGAGCACATCAACAAGCTTAGACAGCTTCAGATGCAGGTTCAGAATGCGGGGAAGCCGATTTCCTCCGAAGACATGGCGATCACACTCTTGTCCCAGTTGCTGCCACGATTCGGTGCTTTTTACTCCGCCCTTATTGCTTCGGGGCGTGAGTCTACTCTTCGATGGGAAGAGCTGGTTCCTATGGTCTTGGACCAAGAGGAACAACTGAAGGGCCAGCATGCTTCCAAGTCGGAAGCCTTGACAGGTCAAGCCTCTCAGAAGAAGGGAAAGGACCAAAAGAAGAAGAAGGAGAACAACAAGTCAAAGAAGGACAAGGACAAAGAATCCACATGCCATATTTGTGGAAAGACTGGCCATTGGAAGAAGGATTGCCCCGACAAAGACAAGAAGGACACCAACAAGAAGAACACGAAGGATTCTAGAGCGGTGGCTGCACCCTCATCAACTGCGTTTCTTCATCTAGCAGTTTGAGGACTCTACACCGAAGGCTTCTGATGCTGCGATGACAGCCCCCCAGGCTCGAGAGTGGATCGTTGACAGTGGTGCCTCCTGGCACATGACTCCTTCATCAATTGGTGTTGCCCAGGTGCGACCTTCACGTGGGCAGATTCTCATTGGAGATAGCTCTTCGGTGTCTATTGCAGGACGGAGTGAGATGCAACTTATTCCAGATGGACGTGGTGGTACCCATACCTCAGAGGTCTTGCATGTGCCAGGTTTAGGGTATCATCTACTTTCGGTTCATAAGATTTGTTCACTTGGACTTTTGGTGGAGTTTGACAATGATTCGGTGCGAGTCCTTGATCGTGCGTCAAGGAAGGTTCTCTCATCAGGATATGAGGAGAACGGCATCTACAAATTGACGTCTTCTACCGCTCTCCCTACTCTTCTTCTTACCTCTCAGACTAATAAACTCATAACACAGTTAAGGTTAGGGTAACTCAGAGACAGTGAACACAATGAATAATAAAGTGAATGAATAATGAATATACACTGCTCATGTAGCAAACACACTATGTAATGAATACTAAACCTTGAACTCTTGTATCTATGGGATCAAGGCAAAGGTTATGAACTATAGAGTGTGTCATACTCCAAACATATCCCGAATTGCAACAAAGGCAGCCTCCAAGTGTCGAACACCAACAAGCGCAACCAAGGAAGGTTGGATCTGATGCAGACAACAATACAAAAGAGAGAAAGACAAAAAACGAATGCCTAAGGAGAGAAAAAATCTACACGATAATTGTTAGATGTAAAAGCAACATTCAAAGAAGAGAGAAAATCCTGGCAATAGCAACCAACAGGTGGCAACAGCATCCAACTGTGGGCGATAGCACCCAACTGTAGATGACAGCACCACAGGCCTGGCAACAATAACAAACGCATCCAAAAGGCTGAATTCAGGTGCCAGATGGTAGCAATGACTGGTGGAAGCTCTAACCGCAATTTCCTCTGCGAACGGGATGTGGAAAACAAAGTTATGGCTCCTGAAACTTATAAAAACAAGATTAAGGAAGAATGGTGAGCTACATGCCTATTTATAGAAAGTTTGGGATACCCGAATCAAGGTTTTGCATGTGAAACACAATAACTCTCTCGGATCGCATTTCTTTTTAAAATAGAAGGTTTTCGTCATTAATTAAGCATTTTTTGGGACTATTTAAGTTAAGCTAAATGCATTTTTAGCTCAATACCTCCTATCAGACCCAAAATTAAACCATGAGAAATAAGTCATTAACATATATATTCTTTTACCCAATGTCATCCCACCCCAAAGAAGCCAGGGCATCGAGCAAAGAATGCACGTCGGCTACCCAGTGACCTACCAAGACTACAGAGGCGATGGTTATCTTACCAAGGGAGCCCAAGTGATCACCCTAGAGAGACCAAAGCATCGAATCAAGGATGCATCTCAACTACCCAGGGGCCTACTAAGTCCTGCAAAGGCGAATGGAATCAACAATGGACTTTTTTATTTTATTTTTTTAGGGCTATTGACATATGTATGTTTTCTTAAAATAAAATGTAACATTAAATGAATGTTTCAAATCAAAGTTCATCCTATTGAGTCATTATGCCTCGAAGTGCGAGAAAAAAAAAATTGGATAGTCCCCAGACCTTCAAAAAATAAGCAACACAATCCCACACACTTCTAGGATAAGTGCCTAGGAATTCCTTAGTGTATATGTGTGCCAATCATATTGAGAGTATATGGAGAGAAATACAAAAACAGCAAAGCAAGCAAAACAAGCAAAGCCAACATACAAGCATAAGAAAAGAGTACCTTCGAAGATTGCCATGTGTAATGCCACAGTTATGGTGGATCTAGAGTCGACCACTCCAAGGGTGGTCGAAAAAAGATAAATGCGCACAGATACATGTCTACATGAACAGAATGTCAATGCATGAGGTACAGCAAAGGAGGATGCAAATATTCATACTCGTGCAAAATGCGATGCAATGGTGCCACTTAGACAATGCCCTTGCAGCAAGAGAATTATTTACTTGCCTAAGCATCCTTTTACAATCGTGTCATCCTGACAGTGCAGATGAAGTTACAAATGTCCATAATATACAATACATAATAAATAAATATCTAAAAGTGAAAAGATGTAAACATCATCATTGTCATTATCAAGATAAAGAAGCTACCCCCTCTCAAACTGGAAGGAGAAGCAAGAGGAAAGCACCCTCTCCCTAAAAATTTGAAGTAGAGGAGAGTGTATCCAAGCCGATCCATGGTAGAAGATACTGTAGAATCGACCGGTTGACTGCCTTGGCCAAAACGTCTACAAAATTAACACTTGATGTCACAAACTCTAGACGAATGGTACCTAGCTCAACCTGCTCTCTGGTAAAATGATAATGAACCGCCACCTGTTGTTTCCAAGGGAAGATAATAGGATTGCCCGCAAGGGCAATGGCACTCTAGTTGTTGTAGTAGATAACTGTAGGCGACTCGCAAGGAAACTGAAGTATAACCAACAAGTTTCTCAGATAGATGGCCTCCGTAGTGCTACCAAAGAGAGTCTGATACTCTGCCTCGGCCATGTAAGTTACCACCATCTTTTGCTTATGGATGGCCCAAGAGCTGGGTGCCGTGCCCAAGGTAGAGAGGTAGCCTCCATGAGAACACCGAGTGTCAGGATCTCCCGCCCAGTCAAAATCAATGTATCCCTGCAAACATAAACCACAACCATAAGTTGGTCCAAAATTACAAGTACACCTTAAATATCTTAACACACGAAGACAAGCAACCCAATGAGACATTCTAGGTGCATGAAAATACTGACTAAGCAAACTAACTGAGAATGCAAGATCTGGCCTAGTATAAATCAACCAAAGTAATTTTCCTACAACAGAACGATAGGTATGAGTATCAAAAGAATAGCCTACAAAAATCAAGAGATCAGCTCGAGAGGTGAGCTTTCTTATCTTGTCATCAGAAATGTGCATATAAACACGACTATCACAAACTTTGAAGTAAGAAATAATAGGTCGAGAGCCAAAGAATGCCTTGTACGGAGTCTTTTTAGGGACTGTCGCAGTCGGGTACGTACACTGAAGTATTAACAGCCTCGACCCAAAGACGCTCAGGGAGCTCTGCCACGAACAGCATAGAGCATGCCATATTGAGAACAATCCGGTTCATATGCTCTACGACTCCCTTAGAGGTGAGCTACTATGCAATGCCTTGCTCCTGTAGAAACTCAGAAAACTCATGGGAGATAAACTCGCCACCAGAATCATTCCTCATAGTACCCACACAACGACCAGTCTGGTTATGAACCAACAATACCCAAGCACTGAAATAAGTAAAGGCATCGGACTTGTGCTTGAGAAAGTACATCCATATATATCTAGAGAAATCATCCACTATCAAGAAGAAGTATAGTGTGTCATTTAAGGCGACAGTGGATGTGGGACCACAAAGATCTACATGAATGAGCCTAAGGGATTCAACAACACTAGTGATAGACTATTGAGAAAAGGGTGTACGAAGCTACTTACCTAGTTGACATGCTTTACAGACCTCTCCAGATAGCCTAGGGCGTGGAAGGCCCTCAACCAACCCCTAACACAACAGCTGATGCATAGCCAAGATATCCTAAGTAAAAATACCAAAGACATTCAAAGTCCATGGATTCCTGTTTGTGGCCAAAAGCCTAGAAGCGACGGAGCTCCAAATCATCAATAGTCGGCACAGTAAGAGAATGTCACGTGGTAAAGGCCATTAGACTGTGCCTTGCTGCAAGCAATCACTAAACCAATCTAAGAGTCTAGAACCTCGACTGTGGCCGCTGTGAAGAAAACTACTCGTCTCAACTAGCAAAACTACTAAACGAACAACAAGTTCACCCCATCCTGGGTTACATGATAGACATCATCCAGTAACGTGAGATCTGGACCCAGGTCAATGGGAAAACTGACGCGAACCTCGGCTTAAATCGTGATCAAGGAGTTATTTCCTATGCGGACACTCTCGACTGCAGGGGCTCGGAAAATAAAAATGTCCACTCTAGGAGTCATGTGATGGGTAGCTCCACTGTCCACAAGCCAAACAGGTACTGATGTACTCGACTATGACAAGTGGGTCTCTGCAGCTACCTCACCAGGAGGCAACTCGCAAATCTCAATGAGACTCACATCCGATTTTTCTAAGGAGACGATGTGGGTCTCTACAAACCAATCAAACAAACCCTTTGGAGTTAAGTAAATCGTTGATTGTGATGACGGACCAGTGCCAGTGTGGGTCTAGCCTTGCCATTGCCCTTGATGAGGGTGGCTACCACCCTGCTTCTCTTGTTGGGGGTGACCCAACTAGGAGCGAGGGTTTGATTCTTGGATTTGGGCTATGAGGCTCTTACCTTAGATCGACACTCATCGTAATAATGGCCAACCTTTTGACAATGTTGACAATACTAATTCTTTTTAGATACATTCTACCATTCTGATTTTAGTGTAGATTGATTGTTTCCTTGGGATTTACTAGCCCTTATTTTGAGTTTGATTTTGATTTGAGTTTTGTGTGCCCTTGACCTGTTGCCCCCTTTGAGAAGATGTAACAAAAGCCCCCTCTATCAAAAACATATTATGAATTTAATTGAACATCCATGTGTAACACAATAACTGACACTCAAACTCATAAAATGTGGGCATTTGAGGGTGTGAAATCACCTGCTACACAAAATGAAAATATTTTCTTGGTAGCTTGTTAAGAAACAAGGTAACCTAATCATCAGAGGACTTAGAAGCCCCAATTGTTTTGAACTCGATGAGAAGGCAATACTTAGCCAACTTGACTTTCAAGTCATCCTTATCTATGATTTTGAAATTTTGGAGCTAATGATGTAAATTGATACGATGGATCCTATCCCACTGAGCCGCATAGCGATCAGTCAAGTATGCCCAACGCTTGGATACTAAGTCAAAATGCTGAAGCTAAGAGTGAAACTTAAGCAATAAGCCCTGCATAAGCTTAACAATAGCGGAGGCGTTACGAGACTTCCATGAGCGAACAACCTCGTATGAAACAAGAGCAAAATTAGGTTGAGATTCCAACCCCTGCACTAAACCCCGTAGATTCTAAGAGTCTAGGACATGCCTCATCAAAACAAGTCATGTCATTAAATGCATCCTTGGCGGATGAGATACTAGAACCATGAGGTGTCTGTGAAGATGGATAGATTGCATAAGATGGAGGATAAAATGGTAGTGGTGATGGTGGATAAAAAGTAGCAGGAGATAAAGCCAAATAGGCAAAAATAGATTGTCGTTGTCCAATGAGTGCTAATTGTTGCGGAGATACAGAAACAAACATAAGTCCATATGATACCATAGGTGTAGATGGAGACACTGGGACACAATAGCCTTATCCGAATATCAACTGGGGCACTACAAAATGATCAGATAGTCCACTAGGTAATGCCATAGAGGCAAACTACGATACCAAACGATTCACAATCGAGGGATGCCTTGGAGAGGGAAAACTTGAATGTGTGTGTGTGGAAGATTAAGCCTTCATATCACAGATACACCATCCAAAAACAGGTACGTAGAGATCCTAAAGGCTATGCCTAAACGTGTAGAATCCCCCGATGTGGTATATAGTGGATAATGTGATGTACTTAATGCAAGTTGAAAGAAATGTGCAACGAAAGATGAAGGAGGGATGAATGGGAGCCCAAATGGATTTATGATAGATATTGTTATAGGAAACATCATTGGCTCATTTTGTCCATTAAACGCACTAGATGAAGATGCAGCCACTCCATATTAACCATGAGAAATAAAATCATTTAAAGGAAAAGGAAAGACAAGAATACTTACAAGTTCTTCTTTTAGCTCCTTACCTAGTTTTGAGTTCATGAAGAAATACATGTCTTCTTTATTACTCACAAACCAAAGCTTATTTTGAAGAGTCCCTTCTTGATGAGCATCTCTCGATCCAACAAAAAATACAAAATCAATTGGCATAGAATCTGAAACAATAGAGTTCATACCTGGCATTGGGAAAAAGAAGTACTGTGGAAGTGATGTGTAACCCGAGCCAGGTTCCACTTGCAGATGGCCCATCCATAGTGGAGATTCCGAAGGTCTTGCAAGATTATTAGTTCTATGCTTACCTTCAACCTCTTGTTGAGCCCTATGCATAAGGATGAGATCATACTTGGCGGCAAAAATTTAATATGGTCGGTGGACTCCATGGTAGTCCAATGGTTCTCCGCCCATGTCAAATTGGTCAATAGCAAGCTGGGAGGCCCACTTCTAATCGTTTCTATCCATGTTTGGCTATGGAGATTGGAGCGGGTTGTGAATGTGTTCGAAGTCATTTGACCCTTCTATTGTTCCCGCTTTCATAAATTAGCTTTCCGATCAAAGGCCAAGGATTCTCAAAGAGTATCTAGCTCTGATACCATGTAAAGAAATGCTCTAAACATAAAAAACATTAAACCAATAGTACGACAAAGCACAGACTGAGAAACTCACAACACAGTTAGGGTTAGGGTTAGGGTAACTCAGAGACACTAAACGCGATGAATAATAAAGTGAATGAATAATGAATATACAGTGCTCATTCAGCAAACACACTATGAATGTGAATACTGAACCTCGAACTCATATCTCTGGGATCAAGGCAGAGGTTATGAGCTATAGAGTGTATCATACGTCGAACGGATTCCGAATCACAACAAAGGCAACCTCCAAGTATCGAACACCAGTAAACGTAGCCAAGGAAGGCTAGATCTGATGCAAACGACAATGCAAGAGAGAGAAATACTAAAAAAGCAAGTATCTGAGAAGAGAGAAAATCTGCACATCAGCTGTTAGATGCAAATATAGATGACAGAGATGAGAGAATATCAGGGCAACAGCCAAAAACTGCAAACGCAACATTCAGAGGAGAGAGAAAATCCTGGTGACAACAACCAAGAAGTGGCGACAGCATCCAACTATGGGCAATGGCATTCAACTATAGGCAACAGCTCCACAGGCCTGGCGACAGCAACAAACGCGTGCAGAAGGCTGATATAAGATGCCAAATGGTAGCAGATGGCTGGTGGAAGCCCTGCACCGCAATGTCCTCCACAAACAAAATGTGGGCAGCAAAGTTATGGCTCCTGAAACCTACAAAAACGAGATTAAGAAAGAGTGGTGGGCTGCATGTCTATTTATAGGAAGTTTGGGACACCCAAATTAGGGTTTTGCATGTGTGACACACTAATCTCTACGATTGTGTTTCTTTTTAAAATAAAATATTTTCTTCATTAATTAAGCATGTTTTGGGGTTAAAGTCAAGCTAATGCATTTTTTGTTGAATAGGCCACCCTATAGCTTTTTAGCATTAGAACCACACACCAATCAATCACCTCCTGTGGGACAAACATCTAGAGTCATCATACCAAGCACTTTAATACCATTCGTTTTTTATCAAATTTTTTGTTACACTACATGTAAACTCTCATTTTGTAAAGTCTTTGTTGTTGGTTTGGTTGTACTCCCTCTCCGTATACCCTCTATCCTCTATCTTCTCTTTTTCTCCTCTCCAAATGGCTCCTTCATGCACTTCTACGAATGATAAGTTACATAGACCTAACTATCTTATACGGAGTGCTATGCTGAAAGCTTGGTTTGTGCAAAAGCAGATTTGGTACATTGTATGTGAAGCTATTCCTCAACCTAAGCATCCTTTTCCTCTTCCCGAAGATTTTGATAAGGACAACCATGAAGAAGCTGTGCTTACATGGGATTCAGACGATGCCTATGCGTATTCTCTGTACTACTTCGGTGTATTTCTAAAGAGTTCTACCAACAGTTACCCCTTGTAGGACATCACCAAAAATATGGTCCAAACTTCAGATGTATGAAGTACCTTCCCCCATACATGCTATGATCCTTTATGGACAACTTCAACATATGAAGTTTGAGTCCAAGGACACCATTTAGTCATTTTTGCTCCATGTTACATAAGTACAAGACTAGCTTCGACACATACAGTCTGCCCTTCCAGAGGCACATCTAGTGGATACGATACTCTACAAGCTCCCCCCGGAGTTTGATGGAGTGGTGAATGCTTTGAGTGCGCAAACATCCTCTACACCTATGAGCTTCACACATATGCCCTCGATGCTGCTTGAACACAAGACATCTTTGCGTTTACAAGGGAGGCTCTCATCTCATTATGGCGGATCCAATAAGGCCTTTACAACTTTGAAGAGGGGTGACAAAAAGAATAAGTCAAAGGCCCAGTGTTATCATTGTGACGAGAAGGGCCACTTGCGGAAGGACTGCAAGGAGTTAGCAACCTCACAGAAGAAAAAGAAAGAAGCGGAATGCGGCCTCCTCCAACGCGTTATCCTCTTCCTCGAACTCTGACTCCAATCCTCCGACCAAGAAGAAGTCCACAGCATGGAAGGGCTAAACTTCTTTAGACCACGGGAAGGGCTTCATTGCCCCTTCCTCAGTTGCTTTCTAGTCCAAGTGATGTGGTCATCCCTCACAACTCTCCGGTGCCAAAGAGGGCTTTCTAGTCCAAGTGATATGGTCATCCCTCACAACTCCAGTGCCAAAGAGGGTATGCAAGGGTGGTGAGATGGAGTAGCCGAGCCTCATCTATACAAGTATACAAGTGCACAAATTCCAAAGAGGGACGTTCTTGGCGCATCAACTAAAGTCTAGCTAATTCAAATCCTGGAGCTGGGATTGACATCCAAGTTCATGATGGGTTGTTCTTTGATAGCGAGTGGAATTGGCTCCTAGTCTTGAGCTCACATGAGGAGACACTTTGGCAGTCTTGGCCAAAGGCAGGGAATCCAAAGTCACATATGTTTAGAGGCATTTTTAACAAAATAGTCTTGCATCCTACTGCGAGACATTGTTGACAGACACAGAGATCTGTTATGACTCTTCTCTACTTTCAAGAGCTAATACGATCAACATTGGCTTCAGGTTCTCTTCCACCCACTACTTGGGTATCCATGGTTCTACTCTAGTGGTTCTTTGTTTTATATAATTATCATTGTATCCTTGTATTGCATCAAATCAACCATTATTTAAGAGAGGATATTATCAATCTAGTCAGCTCATGTGTGAGTCTGAGCTATGCTTGACATTACTAGGTATTTTAGGCATTTTATGGTGGTCATCTTAGTGATTATTTAGGCATTTATTGCTCCTCCTCTCATTCAGTTGTCATCATTCTTCAAGTGGTCTTCCTGTTAGAGAGAGAAGCCAATGCCGATATCCACACAGCCAGTGATTCACTGCTGTATGCATTATTCTCGTGGTTGGTATATGGATTCCATTTCCCGAGCACATCTCTAAGTTCTCTTTCTTTGCAGTGTTATTTTATTCTTTTGTTCTTTTGTTCTTCTGTCTTGTGTTCAACAGTCTATTTCAGCACTTGTCTATCCTTCCATTGTTGCACCACTTCTGACAACATCTGAGCGTTGGGCACATCTAGTCAACCACTATATGGCTCGTCATCATATCCATTGTAGCAACCTAGACCATGAGCTCCAAGAGTTTAAAATCGTTGAGAGGGAGTTACTTTGTTCACAAACAAGCTGCTAACCAGATATTTCAATTTTATCCAACAAGTTATCTCACAATCCCAATTGCCACCTTCTATGAGTTTGAATGTCAACTCATGCATTTCACAAGGTTGTTTGATCAATTTCATAAGAATCCTTGATTTTCATATTTAGAGAAGGCCTTGACTTCCCAAAAGGTGAAGCAAGGTGATGGAAAGAATAGCACCAAGACTAATTTTGATAGTGAGGAGCAAAGTAACTCCCCTCCAAGAATTGAAACCAGGTTGGCAAAATATTCCCAAAAAAATAGGTATTGTCACCATTGCCAAAACTTAAAAAGCATATCATTTTGATTACAAGTGTCGCTCAAAGGCTAAGGGTAGTCCACCTAAGACTTCACCCTCTTCCCCACCTAGGATGTAACGTGTCCACTTGTATCTTCAGGGCACGTCTTAGCAGTCCATCGGAAAGGACCTCTAGAAAGCTCCGCCCGGCACTCCCATGGAATGTTACGAGGTTTGCGATCTAAGGCTTTCCGCGTTTGCCACGCAGCGGAAGTATTCCAGCCGTTCCCACTTAGGATCGACCTGAATTAGGGTTTTCCCTTATTGGTCATTTCCTAACGGCAACTAGCGTCGGACCCAAGCGAACTACTTTACGCAGAAACGCCAGGTCCGAAGCGGATTCACGCTGCACTTGGTTCAAGGAGAATGGGAAACGAGAGGGATGCAAAGCTCAACCTCTCTGCCATAAGGCATAGTCCCATTCCGTTCCCCTAAAACAGCGTAAATCGGGATCAATCGTAACTCTAGGTCAACGCTTTTGTTGTTCGTGTTCTTTGACGATCTTCCTGCTGTCCATCGTGATTTGAGAAAAGTTCCCGACCAACCGGGACCACCCATCTGTAGGACGGACCTATGGCCCATCCTCTGCACTTTCATCGGGTTGTTTTAGTTATTTAATTACCTAACACATTAGTTGGACATGTAACAATCAGCTTCTTTAATTAGCCCGTTAGGCACTGGTTCCTGTGAGAGTGCGCAATGGAAGAAGAACACGAACACAGAGGAGGAGAGAGAGAAAGCAGGGAATGAAGGAAGAAAATCTGCACTGACTGAAATGAATGCTGAATACACTGAAATGGACTGATCAGTCCCTGCACGCAGCCCAAAGCATCAATGAGGGCACCAGATCAGGCTGATGATGACGGCAGCACCGAAGACGGAGGAAGATGACGGAGTCGGAGTGTACACCTGCCAAAGAAGGAGGGAAGATGATAATACAACTGACTGCCAAGTGGGAAATGGCTATAAATAGCCAAAAAACCCAAAAACTGGCCGACCTGAAATTTGAGGCCATAAATATGTCCGACCAGCATTTAATGCTGATCCGACCAGCATTTAATGCTGGTAAAAATGCCAAGAATGCTCAGAAAAATCCCGGAAAGGGTGGACAATGTTCGGCAGGTGAGGCAAGCTGAAGAATGCAGAAACTGCCCCGGGAAATGCACATAAAATCCCGACTGGAGGAGAAAATGCACTGAAATGCAATAAACTGAGTGCTCTAGAATGAGCTACCTCCTCTGTCAAAACAAGTGATAGACAAGTCAGAGCTCCTAAAGTCCTCGTCTGACTCAGACTGAGGCTCACAGGCAGGAGATGACAAGGCATGACAAACATGACTGCTAACACCCCCTCTCAGATCCTGGATGTGGCAGAAGGCCAAGGGAGAAACGGATCCTGGGGTGGCAAGAGGAATGCCAAGGTCGATGAAGTCCGTCGATGTAGACTGCTGCTGAAGAAGCTCCTCACGATCCTGGGAATCCCCCTCTAAAACACTAGGGGCCAGGGAATCCACAGCCGCATCACCGAGATCGTCCCCCTCTGAAAGGGATGGGGGGTATGAGGGAACCACCGGAGGAGAGGGTGGGAGATGGGAAGGAACTTGTGGAATAGAAGGTGCACAAGCGGGAACGGGTGTGGGAATAGACTGCCTCGGAGGACCCTGCATCAAAGAAAGGGAATGGAGTCTGTAAAGCCCGCTCTCCTGCCAACGTGTAAATAAGACAGCTCCTGTAAAAGAATCCTCAATAACAACGGCATGCTCGGTGAAGATCACTCGTGTGCCAAGCCTCGTAAGGCCATAAACTGAGAGGAGGGGAAGGCCCAAATCCGGAACATGTAGGGCCTGTGAAAAGGAGCTCGAAGGTCGGTCGGTAAACAAAGGCAATGTGCCAACACCACTAATAGGCACCGATAAAATGTCACCAACAGTGACTGAACCCTCTGATGGACGGAGATCCTGTAACAAATCACCTCGGGGAGTCATATGACTCGAAGCACCACTGTCCACTAACCAAGGCTGCGCAGAAGACACTGCAGCCACGGAAGAAGGATCCTCCTCCAAAGCATGGATATGAAGGAACACTGACTCATGGGTAACAACGGGTGTAGAGGTAGAAGTGTTAGCAGTCATGTTTGTCATGCCTTGTCATCTCCTGCCTGTGAGCCTCAGTCTGAGTCAGACGAGGACTTTAGGAGCTCTGACTTGTCTATCACTTGTTTTGACGGAGGAGGTAGCTCATCCTAGAGCACTCAGATGTGCATTTCCCGGGGCAGTTTCTGCATTCTTCAGCATGCCTCACCTGCCGAACATTGTCCACCCTTTCCGGGATTTTTCTGAGCATTCTTGGCATTTTTACCAGCATTAAATGCTGGTCAGATCAGCATTAAATGCTGGTCGGACATATTTATGGCCTCAAATTTCAGGTCAGCCAGTTTTTGGGTTTTTTGGCTATTTATAGCCATTTTCCACTTGGCAGACAGTTGTATTATCATCTTCCCTCCTTCTTTGGCAGGTGCACACTCCGACTCCGTCATCTTCCTCCGTCTTCAGTGCTGCCGTCATCGTCAGCCTGATCTGGTGCCCTCACTGACGCTTTGGGCTGCGTGCAGGGACTGATCAGTCCATTTCAGTGTATTCAGCATTCATCTCAGTCAGTGCAGACTTTCTTCCTTCATTCTCTACTTTCTCTCTCCTCCCCTCTGTGTTCGTGTTCTTCCGTTGCGCACTCTCACATGGTATCAAAGCCGAAGGAGAGTACACGGAGCTGAGTTTTACGCGGGAGAACACCCACAACTTTGCGTTTGCTGGTCAAGACGTCTCCAACAGCTGAGGCGTCACCTTCTGCACCATTTCCTTGATCAAGGCGGCCTGTTTTGGTGTCACATATTTGCGTTTGCTGCTGGCGCCTTCTCCAGTGGCTGCCACGTCATCACCAACCTCTTCCTGCTTGCGTTTTCAGCCTGGGCGGCCCTCCTCCAGCTGGGCAACACTCCTCCAGCCTGCACCTTGCTGTTCTGGCGATTGTTCCATCTTCAAGCGGCTCTTTTCCCGCTGGCGACCTATTCCCAGGCTGCGTTTTGAGGCAGGAGGCTGTTTTTCTGTGGTGATTGCATCATTAGCATTTGCGTTTGATATCATCCTTGCGTTCTGTGCAAGGCGGCCAGCTCAGGAGCCTCTGGTGTTTGTGTTTCGACACCGGCAACCTTCCCTTGTTGTGTTTTGGTGTTTGCAGATATCGAAGATGTCTTCTCATCAGTTTACGGGCTTTGATGACTCAGATGATGAGCTTTTGTCTCGACACTCATCTGAACGGAGGCGTGATTTTTATCACGAGGACCGTCGTCCGGAGTCTATTCCTCTTTCCCGTCCCCCTTCTATTCATGTATCTCGGCGAGCCTCTTCCAGTGGGCCGAAGATGCAGCCTTTGGTACCCCCTGTACAGGTACCCGTACTTCCTCAGCTGCCCAAAGAGGACCGGTTGGATGGCTCCAACTTTTCTCTATGGTCCTGCAAGGTGGAGTGTATCTTGGACTCCTTCGATCGTTGGGAGCTTGTTTCTGTTCCTATTCCCCGGCCTAAGGTGGATCCCACATATGGGACAACTATGGATTGTGCAGCCTTATGGGATCGGCTCAATTCTAGAGCCCGATCTTTCCTCTTTCTGAGTTTGCAGGATTCTGTCCTTGTTCATGTTCACAGGTTGAAGACTGCAGCGGACGTGTGGAGCAAGCTCGCGTCTCTCTATCAACAGAAGACGTTTGCCCACCGGATCTCTCTCGAAAAGAAGTTGCGGATGCTCGCTATTGATGATAGTCCTTCCATGAAGGACCACATCAACAGATTACAGGATATGCGGGATGAGCTTGAATCCCTCGGTCGGACGATATCTTCTGAAGACATGGCTATGATTCTTTTGACTCAACTGCCATCCCCTCGGTTTCATGTCTTCTACACCAGCCTACTTACATCGAGGACCCGTGAGACGCTTCTATGGGAGGAGATATCCCCGCATGTCTTGGAGCATGACGAGCGACTCAGAGAGGTCAGTGCTAGTGGATCCGACTCCACTAGAGCCTTTGTTGCAGGTTCGGGAGGACAGAAGAAGAAGAAGACGAAGTCAAAGGCTACGAAGAAGGACAGTTCTTCACGCTCTGACTCAGATTCAGAGAGATGGCAGTGCCCACACTGTGGGAAAGGGACACATCCCGAGGAGAAATGCTGGAAGAAGTACCCTCACCTTCGTCCAGGTGCGACGGGTGGATCTACATCGGAGCCTTCTTCTACCTCTACACCAGCTGTTACCCATGAGTCAGTGTTCCTTCATATCCATGCTTTGGAGGAGAATCCTTCTTCCATGGCTGTAGTGTCTTCTGTGCAGCCTTGGTTAGTGGACAGTGGTGCTTCCGACTCCCCGAGGTGATTTGTTACAGGATCTCCGTCCATCAGAGGGTTCAGTCACTGTTGGTGACATTTTATCGGTGCCTATTAGTGGTGTTGGCACATTGCCTTTGTTTACCGACCGACCTTCGAGCTCCTTTTCACAGGCCCTACATGTTCCGGATTTGGGCCTTCCCCTCCTCTCAGTTTATGGCCTTACGAGGCTTGGCACACGAGTGATCTTCACCGAGCATGCCGTTGTTATTGAGGATTCTTTTACAGGAGCTGTCTTATTTACACGTTGGCAGGAGAGCGGGCTTTACAGACTCCATTCCCTTTCTTTGATGCAGGGTCCTCCGAGGCAGTCTATTCCCACACCCGTTCCCGCTTGTGCACCTTCTATTCCACAAGTTCCTTCCCATCTCCCACCCTCTCCTCCGGTGGTTCCCTCGTACCCCCCATCCCTTTCAGAGGGGGACGATCTCGGTGATGCGGCTGTGGATTCCCTGGCCCCTAGTGTTTTAGAGGGGGATTCCCAGGATCGTGAGGAGCTTCTTCAGCAGCAGTCTACATCGACGGACTTCATCGACCTTGGCATTCCTCTTGCCACCCCAGGATCCGTTTCTCCCTTGGCCTTCTGCCACATCCAGGATCTGAGAGGGGGTGTTAGCAGTCATGTTTGTCATGCCTTGTCATCTCCTGCCTGTGAGCCTCAGTCTGAGTCAGACGAGGACTTTAGGAGCTCTGACTTGTCTATCACTTGTTTTGACGGAGGAGGTAGCTCATCCTAGAGCACTCAGATGTGCATTTCCCGGGGCAGTTTCTGCATTCTTCAGCATGCCTCACCTGCCGGACATTGTCCACCCTTTCCGGGATTTTTCTGAGCATTCCTGGCATTTTTACCAGCATTAAATGCTGGTCGGACATATTTATGGCCTCAAATTTCAGGTCGGCCAGTTTTTGGGTTTTTTGGCTATTTATAGTCATTTTCCACTTGGCAGACAATTGTATTATCATCTTCCCTCCTTCTTTGGCAGGTGCACACTCCGACTCCGTCATCTTCCTCCGTCTTCAGTGCTGCCGTCATCATCAGCCTGATCTGGTGCCCTCACTGACGCTTCGGGCTGCGTGCAGGGACTGATCAGTCCATTTCAGTGTATTCAGCATTCATCTCAGTCAGTGCAGACTTTCTTCCTTCATTCTCTGCTTTCTCTCTCCTCTCCTCTGTGTTCGTGTTCTTCTTCCATTGCGCACTCTCACAAGAAGAAGGCTCCGATGTAGAGCCATCCTTCGCTCCTGGACGAAGGTGAGGATACTTCTTCCAGCATTTCTCCTCTGGATGTGTCCCTTTCCCACAGTGTGGGCACTTCGGTCTCTCTGAATCTGAGTCAGAGCCTGAAGAACTGTCCTTCTTCTTAGCCTTTGACTTCTTCTTCTTCTTCTTTTGTCCTCCCGAACCTGCAACAAAGGCTCTAGTGGAGTCGGATCCACTAGCACTGACCTCTCTGAGTCGCTCGTCATGCCCAAGACAAGCGGGGATAGCTCCTCCCATAGAAGCGTCTCACGGGTCCTCGATGTAAGTAGGCTAGTGTAGAAGACATCAAACCGAGGCGATGGCAGCTGAGTCAAAAGAATCATAGCCATGTCTTCAGAAGATATCGTCCGACCGAGGGATGCAAGCTCATCCCTCATATCTTGTAATCTGTTGATGTGGTCCTTCATGGAAGGACTATCATCAATAGCGAGCATCCGCAACTTCTTTTCGAGAGATATCCGGTGGGCAAACGTCTTCTATTGATAGAGAGACGCGAGCTTTCTCCACACGTCTGCTGCAGTCTTCAACCTGTGAACATGAACAAGGACAGAATCCTGCAAACTCAGAAAGAGGAAAGATCTGGCTCTAGAATTAAGCCGATCCCATAAGGCTGCACGATCCATAGATGTCCCATCTGCGGGATCCACCTGAGGCCGGGGAAATAGGAACAGAAACAAGCTCCCAAAGATCGAAGGAGTCCAAGATACACTCCACCTTGCAAGACCATAGAGAAAAGTTGGAGCCATCCAACCGGTCCTCTTTGGGCAGTTGAGGAGGTACGGGTACCTGTACAGGGGGTACCAAAGGCTGCATCTTCGGCCCACTGGAAGGGGATCGCCGAGATACATGAATAGAAGGGGGACGGGAAAGAGGAATAGACTCCGGACGACGGTCCTCGTGATAAAAATCACGCCTCCGTTCAGATGAGTGTCGAGACAAAAGCTCGTCATCTGAGTCATCAAAGCCCGTAAACTGATGAGAAGACATCTTCCAATCTGCAAAACACCAAACACCAAAGAAAACTGTGCCGAAGCCGAAGTAGGACCAGCAGTCTGGTCACCAACCACCAAAACACAGGTTGTGATAGCCTACAAACACTTAGAGCTGCAAAATGCAAAGGTAGCTGATGAAGATCACCAGAACTGAAGCCGCCAGCACCAAAACGCAGCCTGGGAGTGGGTCGCCAGCAGGAGATGAGCCGCCAGGAGTGGAAACGACCACCAGATCTGCAAAACGCAGCCTGATGATGTGTCGCCCAGCTGAAAGAAGGGGCCGCCTGATGGTAAACACAAGCAAGAGGGGTCGTTTGATGACGTGGCAGCCTCTGGAGGAGTCGTCTGCAGCAAACGCAAGAAGAATGGCCACCTGGAGGGGCCGCCTGGGCAGTTGGAGATGAGGCGACAGCAGCAGAAGAGGGGTGAGGTATCTCTCCACAAGGTTAGGTCCTTCGTGCTCTCAGTCAGGCTCTGATACCATGTGAGAGTGCGCAACGGAAGAAGAACACGAACACAGAGGAGGAGAGAGAGAAAGCAGGGAATGAAGGAAGAAAATCTGCACTGACTGAAATGAATGCTGAATACAATGAAATGCACTGATCAGTCCCTGCACGCAGCCCAAAGCGTCAGTGAGGGCACCAGATCAGGCTGATGATGACGGCAGCACCGAAGACGGAGGAAGATGACGGAGTCGGAGTGTGCACCTGCCAAAGAAGGAGGGAAGATGATAATACAACTGACTGCCAAGTGGGAAATGGCTATAAATAGCCAAAAAACCCAAAAACTGGCCGACCTGAAATTTGAGGCCATAAATATGTCCGACCAGCATTTAATGCTGATCCGACCAGCATTTAATGCTGATCCGACCAGCATTTAATGCTGGTAAAAATGCCAAGAATGCTCAGAAAAATCCCGGAAAGGGTGGACAATGTCCGGCAGGTGAGGCAAGCTGAAGAATGCAGAAACTGCCCCGGGAAATGCACATAAAATCCCGACTGGAGGAGAAAATGCACTGAAATGCAATAAACTGAGTGCTCTAGAATGAGCTACCTCCTCCGTCAAAACAAGTGATAGACAAGTCAGAGCTCCTAAAGTCCTCATCTGACTCAGACTGAGGCTCACAGGCAGGAGATGACAAGGCATGACAAACATGACTGCTAACAGTTCCTTCACGTAATCATATCACTTGACGTAGAAAAACAATATCAGACAAGTTCCTTATTAACAGGTTATCATATTTATCTTTGAAATACAAAAAGTCCAGCCCGTAGGCTTATCCACAGTCCGCACGAAGGCTATCCAACAATCCACAGGGATTACCAATCCAAGTTTCCGCCCGTAGACTAGTATGCGGGCCTCGAGATCCAATCCCGAGTCACGTTAGCCTCTTGTGCAGGTCCCGGAAGGCGAGGGATTTACGGCCAGAGCTCCCCCTGGAAGCTAAGCGTCCTCCTACTCCAAGTAGCGCTCAACGGAGAGACCTCTTGCAGCAGGTTCGGTCCACTTTCCCAACGCGGTTAACAACCCCCTTGGTTAGGGTCAGGCAAGCAGTCGGGGGTAACTGAAGCTGCATCTCCCCTCAGGCCTTCAACCTGAAGTATAGATATCCATTTATCTTTTAATTCATTGATCAAACAAAGTCAAACAGTGCTTTAAAATCTGTAGCAAGCACAAACATTTCCATTGATCGTTTTTGTTGGCAAATTGCTAAGGAATGAATCCTTCCTTTCGAATGCGTCCTGCACTCGATCCGGGATGACTTGCAACTTGGCAAGATCCCCTATATCCTGGGTTAGGGCGTACCCTATTAACCCGACTTGGCCAAACCTTAAGTTCATAGGTTATTTCAGTTTATCGACTGGTCATTAGCTTCCAATCAATCTTCTTTACTCAAGAAAGATACTAAATTGGGATGATTATTCATCCTCTTGCAAGATAACTTGCGTAAGGACTTGCCATCCTCGTTGCGAGAATTTGGCCATTCCCTTGTGATCCAATCACAAGATCATATGACTCCACACTTGTTACACAAGTGTCGCATTGAATGGAGTCACGAAACAATCTATTCCTGATTACATTAGGCTAACGTCGTTAGACCTAGGGTTTCCAAGTTCCATCTTGTAAGATTCTTAGGGACAAACCCTAGCTCACTTTCAAAATATGTTTCACTGTCCCTACGTTTCGGTGAAAGTGGGCAAGTATTTAGGGTATAGGAGTTTCAATTTTTGCAATACGTAGCGATTAGGTTACGTATTAATTCCTAGTGAATTTATTGGAATTTAACCCATTCTAAATGAGTACTCCGCGGTTTTTAGATTTATGCCACTCTAGAATATAGCTACATTATCATTTCATAAACACATGACTCGTTGTCTACGCGTAAATTGCTCTTTCAACCCTAACTTGTCGATTTAAGGTCAGACATAGATTAGGTTAATTCCAACTAATCTTCCTATAACTTGCGAATAAAATTCATGCTAAACAAGCAACCTTTTTCTTGATAGTTTATGCAGTTGATAACGATAATTTGCCTAGAGTTATGCATCGTAAGAATCATTTCATGACTTGCACTTTCCATGATGATTCATTGCGAAGAGGATATGGGTTAATAGTGCGATATGCAGTTTATACTTCTAGGCTTAAACGAAGTATACTATTTTAATGTACAATAATCTAGTTTATAATTCATTTCAATGCATAAAGCTATTTACTAGAAATGCATTTATGCTTCCTTTATTTTGCATGTTTTATTGAAAGTATCAATGACTAAGTTCCTTCGTCGTGAGCATTTAGGACAAAAATATATCCTATTTCTAACGATTAACCTTGCATGATTGAAATACAACAATACCAAATAAAAATTAGGAAGGAAAACCTGGGCTTGGGGTGAGATGTCCACGTGGATGCTGGGAGATGACCCTCCCGCGGGGCTGCGCTTTGGACTTTCTTAGGAGGCATCGCAATTGTAGATTTTCAGTCGTTGATGCTGCTTTGCGAATTTCCTTCTTAAGTTTTACCGTCCTTTACAAGTTTCTTTTGCTACCCTTCGTGGAGACTCTTTGAAGGGATGGGTGTGTGGAAGAGGGAAGAACCACGGAAAGGGGTCAAAAATCCGGGAAGGGGTATTGTGAAAATCCTCCGCAAGTAGGGCTCGTTTTTACACAGGAAGAAGAGCTAAGGGGAGTTCAAGGGGGGAAATTCAAGGAGGGGAAAGAAAAAGGGTTAAGGGGCCCTTAGGAGGAATTCCAGGGGGTGGACTTAAGGCTATAAGAAAAGGGCCTAAGGGGGGGAAATTTAAAGCATGGGAGGAAAATTAAGACCTTTAAGGTCAACTTTTGTTGCGGGGAGAAAAGGGGGGGCTTGTGAAGCCTAAGGGGGAATTTTAGGGGGGTACCTTCAAAGCCCACGGGAAGGGCTTAAGAGAGATTAAAAACACAAGGGGACGGGGGGAGGGGGGGGGGGGGGGTTAATAAGACCTTTAAGATCTGAGTTCTTTTGGGGGGAAAAGGAGGCTTATAAAGCCCCCTTAGAAGCTTCCCCTCAAAAGCTTCTACAACTTCTTTAAGACACGTGGCAGGAGGGGGAAATCAAAACCAACACCGAAGGCGGCGTTCTGACGGCTGGGGCGCAGTTTACGACTGTAGAGGGCGACGGATTGCGACGGCGTCTCCTCCTTCAGCAGCACCACGGCAGTCCTCCCCTCGCCCTCAAGTGGTACAGGCACAGTCCTCCTTGACTTCTCCCTCCCTCAAAGCCTTATCTCCCTCACTCATAGCCCAGAATGGTGTCATGGCGGCCCACCCTCCTTTCCTCTTCTCATTCTCTTTGGCGTTGCTGGTCTCAACTGCGTCGACGCGGCTACTTAGAAGCAGACCGCAAATCAGAACCAGGACTACGGCTAGCAAGACCAGACGATGGTGGATCGTAACCTCCTTTTTTTTTCATCCTCCCCTCCCTTCCCTCTACTAAGGTTTTATAGGCAAGGGAGAGGGATCTCCCCTCCCTTGCGTGTCGTCGTGCATGGGTACAGGCTTTGGCAAGCTCCAGCAAGGAGCTTGCCCACCTTACTAATCCCCTCTTCCTCGAGGAGAGGGGAAATTTAAAAAAATTTGCTTTTATGGAAAAGATAATTCCATTATCTTCTAGTGGCCAGTTCACGCGAAGCCATCGGAATATTACATAGGAACTCCAACACATCAAGCAAGGGCACCTCTATCCCACTTCTACCTCATTTTAACGAGTCTAGCTTTACAACTTGGTCTAATTTGATGCGGCATGTCTTGGATTTCAAGGCTTGTGGGAACTTATTCAAGGACAAGAACCCTAGATTGACCCCCACTAGTTCTCATACAAGGTAGTTCGCTCTTGGAAGAGCCAAAATGCCATAGCTATAGTCGAGTTGATGCAAGGTCTTATGCCTGAATTTCACTCAACTTCAACACTTTGGCCTTGCATCTGAGCATTGGGCACATCTAGTCAACCACTATACAGCTTGTGATCATATCCACTATATCAACCTACACCATGAGCTCCAAGAGTTCAAAATCATTGATAGGAATGATTTAACTATCAAGTTTTCTGAGTATTGGCGATTAGGAACTGAATTTGCCACAATTGGCTTACAAAGTTAGCCAACGATTAAGTTACTTTGCTCAAGAACAAGCTACAAACCAAAAATTTCAATTTTATCCTGCAAGTATCTCATAGTCCTTGTTACCCACCTTCTATAAGTTTGAATATCGACTCGTACATTTCGCAAGGCTGTTTGATCAATTTCATAAGAATTCCCAATTTTTATATTTAGAGGGGGCCTTGACTTCCCAAAAGGTGAAGCAAGGGCTGGAAAGAATAACACCAAGACTAATTTTGATAGTGAGGAGCAAAGTAACTCCCCTCCAAGAATTAAAACCAAGTTGGCAAAATATTCCCAAAAAAAGTAGATATAGTCACCATTGCCAAAAGGTTGATTGACAAGTGTTGCTCAAAGGCCAAGGGCAATCTGCTTAAGACTTGACCCTCTTTCCCACCTAGAAACTCAAGCACATTAGGCAAGGTCGAATCTGCGTATGTGGGAATTTTTCTTTTGTTGGGAATTGGCATTCAAGGCATATAGTCCCAGGTTAGGTTAGGTGTGTCTGGGGAGGTCCAAGTAGTTGTTTGCCTCCTATGAAAACATTATCGAGCACGAAGAATTGTTTTAGAAAGTAGTCCTAGTAACCCTGTTCTGCTAGCCTACTAGGCACCTGTTTCTAGGAGTATTCATGAAGGGTCAGTTGGTACTATATTATGATGCTCATCTCGTGAGTTATTCCCCGGCAAGCTAGAGCCCAAATGGGATGGCCCATATAAGATTGTTTGTATAGGAAAGGGTGGCTCTACAACCCTTCTAGCGGATTTGCAAGGGGTAGAGTTTAAAAATAAAGTGAACTTCAATAAATTGAAGCCTTTCTATGTGTAAGGGCTGACGTCGAACTTGGTGCCTTTGCAAGTCCTTCAAGATCCAGCTTAAACTGCAATAGGTGCCAAGGCATTCAGATGGGTAGAATCATTCCTTATCTTGAACATTAGTGTTTAGAGCAGTGTCACCACCAAGATCGAGTGATCCGGTGGAGTAAAGGTTATCATATTTTTGAGTGGCAAGACGGATCTTTTACATGGGATATTAAGGTCTACTACCATCATTGTCATAGGATTCTTGTTAGCATCTCTATTGAGTTTGAGGAGGAAGAAGGGATTGTACATGTTATACATCTTCTCTCTTGGCTCGATTGACTATCATACATAGTACGAGTAGGCTGATCGGTATGGTGTGGCCTATCAATGAAGAATGAGTCTATGCTTTGTATTTTGACAGAGCTTCTCGAGGGCCCGCTAAGCATGCAAGTGTCGAGGTGGTCATTAAAAATCCTCGACGTAGAATTGTTATGAAAATGGGAGTATATTTAGGAAACTCTTTTACTAATAATGTGGCAAAATACAAGGCCTTAATTATGGGGTTAAAAGTAACCTGACGTGGTAGTATCCACCGTTTATTACTAGTGAAATGCGACTTGCAACTAGTGATCAACCAATTGAATAGGACCTACAATGTGAGGGATCCCATTCTACAGATGTACCATTGCGCAGCCTTGGATATGTGGCATATTTTTGAGAGAGTGACTTGCTGGCTAATTCCCCGACAGTGGAATCGCTTTGTGGATTCCCTAGCCAATTATACTTTTGTTGAAGATGTTTCTTTTCAACTGTGGACCTGAGGGGCTCTTACAATTGCCTTTAGATATTAGCCCAAGACTACTATGGGGACTTCTTGCTGACACAACCTATTTTGGCCGCCGATGGCTAGTTTGGGTTATGAGTCGGGTAGCAATTGATCACCTTCCTAGTTTGTCATGGATGAATAGGATCGTTCAATATCATATTCGTCAAATACCCCTTGCCATATATGCAGGGGTTGGTCAATAATTTGATGCAGTTGGCTCTCCTCTTCTTCTCTCTGTATCTCCCTTATCATGGCTCCTCCTAATGGTCCGCATGTAACCATTATTTACTCATCTACAAGTGTTCTATTGGAGACTTCTTGTGCTCACCTTTAGGTTTCTGGGAGGATGCTATCTCTTGGTACTTCAGCAGTTCCAATTTCAAAGAGGGGTGTCATACAGTAAAAGAAGAAAAGTCTCAATACTATTACTGTAGCAAGAAGGAAGGACTGCAGGCATTAGCAGCTTCACACCAAGAGCAAGTGCGGACAGTGATGACGGGGGACGACTCTCTCAGCAAGTCTTCCTCATCTCCAAGTCTAGGTTTCAACTCCAACTATGTGGCCCCAGCACTAGCTGCAAGGGCCTCTCTTCCAGGTTTCTAGTACAGATGATGCGGTCATCCCTCACAACTCTCCAATATCAAAGAGGAAGTGTAAGAGGGTGGTGCAATGGGTTTGGTATACCTCATCTATACAAGTATACAAGTGCATAAGTTCCCAGGAGGGGTTTTCCTGACACATCACCCGAAGTCTGGCAGGTTCAAATCCTAGAGTTGGGATTGACATCCAGATTCATGATGAGTTGGGCAAAGAGCGAGATTGGCTCCTAGTCTAAGCTCACATGAGGGGACACTTTGGCGGTGCCAAAGACGAGGAATCCAAGGTCACATATGTTTAGAGGAATTGTTAACAAGATGGTCTTGTATACTATTGCGAGACATTGTTGACAGATATTGAGAGCTGCTATAATTCTTCTCTATTTTCAAGAGCTAATATGATCAACATAAGTTCTCTCCGAGGCACCTTGGTGGTGACTTGTGCATCCATTGCTTGAGTATCCATGGTTCTACTCTAGTGGGCCTTGTTGCATGTACTATGATGGGACATGATCATTGTATATTGTATTCTATCAGATCACCCATGATCTGAGAAAGTGTGTTAGTAGATATGTCAATTCATGGCTAAGTCTGTACATGTGTTTCAATAGACTAGGGCACTAGTCTATTTCCTAGATTATTTAGGCATTTTATCTGACACTTTATGATGCCTATTTTAGCATTTATTGCTGGTCGACTTGACATCATTTATGGCATTATTTTTGCCTATTTACTCAACCTCCTCCTCCACAGTCATCATGCATCATCTATCATTTATCATCTGACATGTTTTGGTGAAGGGAGAGGAGCAAGTGGCAATGCCTTCACAACCGGTGACTCACATTGGTTCTGCACTATCTCATATCTTGGTATATGGATTCCATTTTCCGAGTATCTTTTTGCTTCTGAGTTCTTTATGCAGTGTCCTTTCTTTTGCAATGCTTCTCTTTCTCTTTCCTTTGTTCAACAGTCTATTATAACAATTTTCCACCCTTCCATCATTGCATCCATTTCTAACACTTATCTGGTATTTTTTGCTTGTCTTTTCAAAGTAAGCAGTAATCCCTGCAAGACGTACAAGTTTAAACGGAGCTGAGACTTGGATTGTTCAGCACTTCTTATCTTGGTTGCCCTTCCTTGATGGAGCTTCACACTTTGGACCGACATGGAGTCTTCTCCTTCTGAGGCCAAATTCTTGCCTTTCTTAAGGCAACCTTGGAGGCCATTCATTTCACAAGTTTTCAACTAGACATGCATCTCACTCTTCTTCTTTGGGTGTTTCTCCCTTCCCCCATTGGCATCGACGTCTTGGGGTGAGAGGCATGTGTACTCCTTCCATCGTCTGGTGGTGAGAAGGGGCGGTATGCTTCTCTCATTGCTTACAAGATCTTGGTTCTTCACACCGTTGTATCACCATCTACTCACATCTTGATGATCATGAATGTAAAAGCCTAGTCCATCATGCATAAAGGAAGTACTCACCACAATAAAGTAGATCAAGAGTTATGTGCTCCACGTACACCTTGTACTGCTTGGGCAAGTGAGTGATTCCCCTATGAGGACACTCCATGGTACAAGGAAATAGGTCAGAGAGTGGTCAACTTGGATCCACCATATTCGCGGCACTCACATGGCAATCTCTATGGTAGTATTCTCTCCATGGCAACATATATACTCTCCATATTTTCCTCCTCACCAGCACCCACAAGTACATAGTAGCCAGGAGTTTTGAAAACAAAGTAGGAAATAGATTTCAAACAAGTTTCCTACAATATTGATTTTTAGGAAATGTCTGAAAAACGTTTCTAACTTACATAGTACAATATGTGGGTTATAGAATCCATATACATGAAATACTCAAAGAAATAATTCTACATGTCCATTATCTATATAACCAATGATCAAATCATACACTATAAGCATGCAAACAATGTCAACCTTCAAGAAAATAGTTGTTATAGACCATTTCTAAATCACATTTCAATCTATAACTATTAACAATGGTCCACTAACTTTGGTAGGCCAATTGTGGCAAATTTTTTCAAGTAGACGCCATACTCTACCAGCTTGATAGTCAAATCATCACTTTAGTGATTTTGAACCCTTGGAGTTTATAGTCAAGGTTGAACGTCAGGTACAACCACAAGCCCATAGTGGTCGACGAGTTGCACACAATGTTCAGATGCAAGGATCAAAGTACTGAAGTTGGAAGTCGGGCATGAGACCTTGCATGAGCTCAACTTTGGCGGCGTCTCTTCTCTTCTAAGAGCCAAACTACCGCATTTAAATACCCATCAAGAATCAAGTTGGAATTTCTGACCTTAAACAAGTTTCCACAAGCCTTGGGAATCCAAGGCATGTCACATCAAATTCCACCAAGTGGTAAAGTTAGACCCAATTGAAACATCTCTTATCAGTAAACACATTCTTGGTTGATGCAAATGTATGGATGGCTATGTAAGGAGTCCGATAAGTGGGTGGCCTAGAATAAATTGTGAGTGGCTATGCGCTATATGTGGTATTTAAGTGTTGAGTCCTAACAAGGTGACTCTAGGTGTTTGCCCCAAGTTTAGGTGACTAACCAATGTGTAATACTCATGTGAAAAAGATGCACCTTGACCCACTAGTATTGACATGCTGGCAAATTGTATGGCCCCCTATAAGATGGGAGGGACAAGTGGAACTTGGCACACATGGGTGAGATACCCTTGCATATAATTTCTATCCATCCACACAACACCATAGTGATGTCTCCTAAACCTGTTGGATAGAAAAGACCATGGTGGGTGTGCTCTTGAAGAATCAAAGAATCCTCATAAAAACTTGCCAATGACCTTTCTTGGGCTTACTCAAAACCCTGTAAGTAGACCTACAAAAAAGCAAAGATCAAGTGTGGGCGTTAAGTAACCAAATCTAAGATCCAACAAGCCATCAATAGCTAGAAGCATCAATAGCAAAAGAATCTCCAATTAGGCTCCATAAGAGTACAAATGGAACAACAAGCTGTCATCCCAAAGGCAACCAAGAGCTCCTAGACATAACACCGTTGAGTGAGAGAGATCCCCCTCTCACTTTGCCATATTTCATGGCCAAAGAAAAAATAAAGTAGACCTATATCAATCATCTCAAACTTTTGATTTAGGGCATCCTTAGTCTACTACACCATCTGTGTGGTCCCCTATCTAAATGAGGTTGTCCACATAAAACACAAACACCAAGGTCCAGCCAATTGGGGTATGGACATACAAATTGACATTGGAGTTCGATATCCAATACCTCATACTTTTCCAAAGAAAGCTATCAATTTTCATATTCCAAGCCCAAGCTTACAGTACTCCACAATGACTATGTCATCCAATATCTTCTCTTGCATGTACTAATATTGGATCTCAATTTGCTTAGTTCATGCATGAGACACCACGTTCTAAGTAATAGCTATGCAGCTCTAGTTGTCATATAGGATATAAGTAGTATGCAAAAGAAAGAGCCACCATCAATTGCTTCTTGCTCCTCAAAGCAACAGTACTTGTACAATGTACCAAGTAAGAAGTAATAGCTCGTATGGATCACTACTGATCAACATCTATGGCCCAACTGGAGTCGATCCAACCACACAACACCAAAGTGGTGTAACATGTCAACATGAGCTCACACCCATGTAAAGTTTACAAACACTGCAGTCTAGCTACCTGAGATGTGGGTGTACAAATTGGGACTAAAATCCAATCCCCAATATCCTAACCTTTGCTTATCAATCTTCTCATTCCAAGCACAAGGAGCTTGTTAAAGGCCATAGACAACCTTCTAAAGCTTGTATACATCCTTTGCCAACCAACCCAAAGAACCCCCCTAATTATTCAACATAGATTTCATCCTTCAAGTCTTCGTTTGGCAACGCAGGTTTTACATCTAGCTAACAAACCTACCATTTTGGTATATTAATGATTGTTCACAAGAAGTTTCAGCCTGTATTGGTCAAAAATGATGTACTTGGCGACTTCTGGTGGTTGAAATTATGCATAAGGGGGAGCTCTTATGATGAATGATGTCTCACATATGCGTGATTTATAGAGACAATTGCGATTGTGCCTCTAATCAACTATAAGCAGGTCCAGCTAGGCTGAAAAGGACCAACATGTTAACACAAAAGTGCCGCCTATTGCTTGACTTCCAATTGACTTGCTGCCTATGCTGCCCAACTTTCCAACTTAGTTGCCTGACTATCCTCTACCTACCCACTTGCCTACTCGACCATCTAGGAGTTGATCCTCTAACACTTGCTACCCCTTCCATTGCACTTATATGCAAATACTCTCTAAGCATCTAACAACATTACTTCTCTTATTTGCCCACCTCCTCCTAGTTCTATCCTCCATATATTGCACAATTTTTTACTACATTCTTGGTGGACCTAACATTAGTAGCAAATATTGTTACTAATTATGGCAAAGTGCAACATTATACTTTGTGTGGTAACAATGGAAAAAGTGCAACTTTATACTTTGTGTTTCTAGCCGTTGCCCTACCTACATGATTCTTGGCCTTTTGTTCTTCATTTAGGTACTCTGTAGGTTGGAGCTTTACCATTGCATTACCTAGGGTGGCACATGACAACTTGTTACTTGTTCAATTGGCAAGGTATCTTTCAAGTGCTCCTTGATAGGTAAAATGCTTTACCTTGGTGACTTTCCATGTACTCCAAGCAAAACCCTTCCTTAGCTTTCTACTTCAAGGTGATCGCCTCAAACAATATCCTAGATTCTTTGGATTAATGCCCAAGCACGTCCATCTTAGATTGCAAACCACATTTCATCTCCTATGCAAAGGGTGATCTTTCTTCTTCAAAGTTTTCAACGAGTTCCAATTTGGGAAACGTGTAAGGGTGCTAGTCTTTTGATGCCTCCTGGCTACAGAATATGTTGCAGCCTTCTACACTTCTCTAAGTGCGGACATAGCCACAAGATGCTTAATAGCCTTTGTGCCCTAGACGCCTTCTCATCTTCCTTGTACACATCTCATTGCTCTTGCTTTAACTAATGGGAGTCCGATATGATGTACTATAATGTGGCCACATCTCATTGATCTTGCTTCATACAGGACATACTATTGGGTTGGGAGGTTTTTAATATTGTGCTCAACGGATGTGGGGGGATATCAGTATTGTAACTACCTTTGTAACTTCTCTAACTTTCAAAGCTATCAAGTTCAGACCTCAAGCCTTGATAAATGGTTCTTCCAAACACACAAAAGCATGCAGTAGCTCTGATAAATGGTTCTTCAAAACACACAAAAGCATGCAGTTCCCTCCTGACATTCCAAACCTCCGTGAAGAAAGTTACATACGCGGCCAGACGAGAGAATGGATGCCAGCGATGAAGCGATGCTTGGCTTTTCTGCCACCTGTTGTGGAGGAAACCAACTTCAGTGAAAAGAATGGAGATGTTACACATGGCACGTACCAAACCAGACGATTTCTGCGACGTATAAGCTCGCCCATACCATCAAGACTGTCGGAGCCATGTGGGCATCGACGTCTGCCCCGATTGCGCAAGAGGCACCGGCTTCTAAGTTCTCAAGTACACTCCCTTTCTTTCAGTCAGAGAGTAGGACCTTCTTATGTCAAAAGAGTCTTTACTCTGTTTTTTTTTTTGAATTATAAATATAATAATAATAACAAATAAGGTGCCAATAGACATGTATTTACTCTTCTCTTTAATTTTCATATACTTGGCCTTTTCTCAGACCTTTTCACTAGTGTCTAGGAAGGTATTCAGGCTACCACCTGGGCTGCCAAGAAATATGGCATAGATTAGGTTGTATTGAGGTGGAGAGCTTTGGATGATGCTACCAAATGTAGAGAGTATCTATTGGTTACTATCATTGTTTGTCTTTATAATATCACTCTTATAACAAGATGTTAAAGATTTCATTGTAGTTGAAGAAGGATGTAAAGTTGGGGTAATTAAGATGCATCGAAAGAATCATGGCTTTTAGAGAGGGATGCTCCTACTTCTACATTTTACATTCTCTCCAAATAGCAAAGGAAAATAAATGATTTTAGTAATCATGACATTTGATACTTAGATGATGTGTTGATTTTCAAAGGTTTTTGTAAAGCATCTATCTAGCATTGTCAGTTGCTCACACCGCTTGTTGAGCCTAACTATGAGTAGGCGTTTGGAGTTTTGACCACCACTTAGAGAAGTGGTTGCCCGTAAAATTGAACCATAATTGGCTTGGCCTTTCTCAAAAGATAAGTTGCACTATTAGAATGATGAGAAAAGGAAACTATAGGCCTTTGCCTTTAACAAAATGACCAAAAATCCATGTGTTCTTTCTAAAGCTAAGGCCTCATAATTGACGAGTAAGCAAGGCTTATAAGGCTTGAATTTAAAAAAAATCAGCCAAACGGGCCATCACAAGGCCTTAGATGTCTGATTTTTCATGTTGTTATTATTTAACGTATAAGCGTTTCTATAAAAAAAATATCCATATTGGCCATACACAAAATCACTTGTTTGGCCATGGACTAGGATCAAAGGCCTTCTTTAAACCAAAACAACCAATTCAGTTGTTATTAAGACCTCAAGACCTTTTCAAATAAAATCGGCTGATATGACAGTTATTAAGGCCTAAAGGGCCCTCCTCCAATTAAAATTGGTAGTTCAGCCATTCCCAAGGCTTGAAGGGCCCTCACCCAATAATAATCAATCATCCATTGTTTTTAAGGTCTAAAGGGCCCTCACATAATTCAAATTGACCAATTCGGCTATCTATAATGCCTAAAGGCCTCACATAATCTAAAATTAGTCGATTCAGCCATTTATAAGCTTAAAGGCCCTGATTCAAATTAAGATCAGCCAATTCGGCCGTTTATAAGGCCTAAAGGTCTTCTTAAATTCATAATCAGTCGTTAACAAGGCCCAAGGGCCTTCATAAAAAATAATTGGACATATTGTTAATGGATTGGCATTTAGGCCTTCAAAAGCAGATTAGGCCTTTGGCTCTTTGTTAGGCCTTTAATCATTTGACCAAAAACAATCGACCGTTTGACCTTAATTTTGGCTGTCTAGGAATGTGTGTGTGTGTGTGTGTGTGTGCGCGCGCGCGCGCGTGCGTGCGTGCGTGCGTGCGTGTGTGCGTGTGTGTGTGTGTGTGTGTGTCAGTCAGTCATTTGGCTTTTTTATTAGGCCATTGGTCTTTTGTTCAACAAATTGATTAGATGCAAGGCATACTAAATTGGTCACATGGCCATTAGGATGTCAAGAAGCCTTAAACATAAAGCATGGGTATCGATTACTAATGCCATCCTATTAAGCTACTAAGGCTTAGAAGCAAGGTCCTTAGGCCTTAGAATTTAGAGCTTCGGCCATTTTAATGTAATGGACTTTGGGCTTTGGTAGTGATGACCTTTAGCACTGGATCCGCAATGCATAACTATGACATTCTAGCATAGATGACATGAGGGATGTTCAATAAAATCAAAAGACTTAGGCCTTGAGTAGTTGGTAGAGACCAAGTTGTTAATGAGCCTTACCATGGCTGATGAGGGCTAGTTAGGCAACTTCCTTGGAAGCACCTAGTGTGCAATGAAATGACCACCAGACAAGTAACACAATGAGAAGTGTCTTTCTCAAAAGCCACCATCTTCTTACTAGACTTGATTAGCCTCATCGAGACACCCAAGTCCAACATGAAGAGTTAAAAACCACGTCTCCTTTAAGCTCAAATGCAAACAACCTAGCATTTGACCCTAGTAAATTCTCAACAAAAATCTAGCATAACTGTTAGCATATTATGATCAAAAGATGAGGATAGTACACATGGAGTGATTGACACATGAGATAATAACAATTTTAGAAGGGAAAAGGAGATTAGTAAAAATCTATTGCAACAAGTCACTAGATTCACATAGGCATAAAGGGATCAATAAGCAAAGGAGAGAGGCTAAACTAAACTAGGTCCAATGCATCTTAGCATTTTGCAAGAAGAATTGGAGCAAGAGCAAATGTAAATAAGAAAAGGACCCTTGAGATAGACTTCGAATCGGTTAAACTATTGACCAAGTAGTTGCTGGATAATTTAGCCAACGAGCAAAGTAGCGTAGCATTAGTTGTCTCAACCCAGGTTATGAATAGCATCTGACACCAAGAATCAAGCAAAAATCCGTATCATCACAAAATAAATCAAGAAGTACAAATAAGGAGACAATCCATACAGCTTCCTAGAGTAGTCTAAACAAGTTTATAAGGCTAACAACCTCCAAGACATTGGCCAACATGCATAAGCTTTTGGGTTGTGTCTAGGGGGGAAGGGATGAACTTAACTTCCTAGCCTTGACAATACTAAATGCAATGACTTCAATACACTTGACCTCTTCATCAAGAAATTCTCGAAAGCAGGATTGTAGACAACTTGATTAATGGAATTAAGAATGAGGAACTCTATAAAGAGCTAGCAAATAAGTAATTTGAGTAAGCAAAGAGACATGTAAGCCAAAGTTTTTGAAGAGGTGATCCATGTTGATGACTTATCGAAGGAGAGGAACACATAAGCTAATCAACTAGTAGGCATTATTAACATTCACAAATGAGAGATCCACAATCCAGAATGAGCCACCTACCTTTGACATTCAAGACTAGGGAAAGGGTTTGGACCTCACATATGAGATGATATGCCTTAAGGTGGAGCTTGCTAAGCTTTAAGATGCATTAGGATGGCCCACAAGACCACATATTTAGTGCATCCACTGTGGTGACAATCTTCTCCCATCAAAGTGTCCCAATTCATGATCATATACTTACATGAACTATGGAAGATTTGGTCATGAGGCCATTCATTGCCAACTAGCGAGGAGGCTATCATATTCTCATCCCTATCCTCAATTGTTCTATCCCATGAACAATCATCTCAACTATGAACTCGGATTTTTGTGGCATTAGGAGCTCAGTCTTTTTCATATTTGCCCATTTACATGTTGATTTTACACTTTTATGGCCATCCATACTGAAAATAAATTTTGAACAATTTCTTTGAGAGTAGACACTTGTATTCAACACTCTAGTGCTTCCTCGTTGTGAACGCGAGTGTATTGGCTCAATCTTCCTTCTACTACACACTTTTTGGCTTGGTTTTGGTGCTGATTTGATATTATCACAATAGCTCATCTTCTCTTTATTTGGTAGACATAATGGCAAGTGCTTCAAATGCTTCAATGATAGTATTATCTTCAATATAAAAAAAGTTGGATGGCACTAACTCCTACAATTAGAAGAAGAAATACTAACCTTGGGACCAAAAATGCATATGAGGTGAAGTTCACTGAACTCAACAATTACTATCGAAATCTATACAAGGTGCAATTGACAATTATAATATACTACAATATGTTTATTGAGTAATTTAATGGTAAACTACAAATTTTCATAAAATTGGATGAAAGTGAGGTCGTTAAAGAAGTAAAGCTTGAAAGAGTTAGTGTAACTTTGATTAATAAAGCCTTACAATTTGACAAGGATAACCCAAGAAACTTTAGTGTTCAATCAAAGTGCCACATGGTGGTAGCTCACAACATAGAGATTGCTAAAGGAAACATTTGAGGTTTACACATGCAAGCATTCCAAACATCATCAATCATAAGGAATATGGTGAGATGCTCTCAATTGAAGAGTATGGTCAATAGTTGGAGAAATGGCATCTTGTAGGAGACTTTTAAACTTTAAAATGCATGTGTGAAATCTCCAATGGTACAAATGGAATGTTTAATAGAGAGGGTAGAAGGAAAGGACATGAAGAAGAACTAGCAAAGGGTGATAAGTATTGTACCGATATATGATGAAGAAGATCCCATTTGGAAGTCCATCTTCAATATTCCTTTAGATCATGTTCATATTGGTTCATTGTATACGTTTGTTAGAATCCTGGATAGAATTGTGTATGAGTATATTTTCTTTGCTTATAGGATGCCACCAAAAAAAGAAGCCATTGCAATGTGTAGGAATGTCGAGTGAGTGCTATCAAATTTGGGCTACACAAGCATCAAGTAATGATTTTTGAAAATGAGAAGAGATCAATAAAAATTTGTAGCTTTTCAAAAAAATCCTTGCTTTGGTGGAGTGAAGGCTAGGAAATCTCTTTGAGTACCTATCAATGAGAAAGGAAATATCACAATTTGTAGGCTGCAATATCACAATGGGTGAAAGAGTTGCATTATACGGTACTTGATCAAAGTAATGGAGGTAAAACAAGATTGACCAAAGCCAAGGTTTGTATTAGTCTCAATAAATTAGCTCCCTTGCTTCCAAATATGGTGTTTGATAATGGAGATAAGTAAGAGTTTATCAATGTTGTGCATAGCTTCCACAAAAACATGGTGGAAGTGTAGGGCAAAAGTTCTATCACACATTACATGGTGCATACTAAGTCAACATTTTAAAAGCATATGAATTGTATAAATTATTGAGCATATTTTTACTCATATGCGATATTTGCCTTTGTAGCATATCCTTGAGATACATGGGCTATACTTTGCAAAAAAGGGAAGCATCAAAGTTTGGTTTATCAAGAATCGTGTGGTGGGGGGACTTGCTTGAGCTATTGTGCCAAACACACACACTGTATACACAAGAGGAAAGCTCACTCAAGAACACAAGAAGAGAGATGGAGGCCAAAATGTTTTCTTGCTGATTTCTTCTTCTTCTTCCACCCACTATACAATGTACACAAAGTATAGATAAGGTATAACACAAAGGAAAGTGGTCTACTAAGTCAAACAATGCATAACAAACTACACTAATCGACTGGCACTATATCTTTGCCAGTTGTACTTAGGTGTAACAAACTAAATATAATAAGTGATAAGTCAGTGGCCATGTGAGTATCATAATGACCACCAACATGCTAAGTATAGACGTGTGGATCCATCTAGCGAGGCAGTCCATAATAAATGTCCGCACGTGTTGATCTCACCATCTCAACTCTTCTCCTCAAGCTCAACTTTATCTCTGCAACTCCAAGTAAGCTTCGAAACTTTCAAAGCTTCTCTGCACCCAATGTCTTTGTGAAAGTATCAGCTATCTGATCCTATATGCTGACATATACCAAGTCAATGTCTCATGCAAGCACCTTCTCTCTCACAAAAGTGATAGTGCACCTCAATGCATTTTGTCCTAGCATGGAACATTGGATTCCTAGATAGTTGTATGCTGCTCATGTTGTGACAATGAATGACAACTGGACCATCTCCCTGCACATCCAAATCACCTAATAACTTTTGCAGCCATACCACCTCACATGCTGCCATAACAGCACCTCTATACTCAGCCTATGTACTCGATAAAGCAAATGTAGGTTGCTTTTTGTTGCTCCATGTAACTGCTGCACTACCAAGGGACAACATGAATCCACTAGTAGATCTTCTGTTTGACATGGTACCAACACAATCTACATCTGTGTATCCAAAGATCTGTACATCCTTACCTGCCTCATAAAAACGTCTATAATGTAAAGTGGACTTCACATACCTCAATATACATCTAATTGCATCTAAATGAGGCTTTCTAGGCATTTACATAAACTGACTGACAAGGCCAACATCATAGCTCAAGTCAGGCCTTGTGATAGTCATGAAATCAAACTCCCTACTATCCTCTTGAACATAGTAGAGTCTTCTATCTCATCCCCAACATCAGCACTCAACTTCACATTTTGCTCCAATGGTACTAAAAGAGGCTTACATCTTGTCATACTATACTTGGATAACATATCCAAGCCATACTATCTTGGGATGGCCATATACCATCGTCACATCTGATCACCTCAATATGAAGAAAGTATCTCAACTCACTTAAATCCTTCATCTCAAACTTCTTCTTCAAGAAGTCCTTAACTTCAACAATCCCACTGTCACTGTCACCTATAATAATCAAGCCATCCACATAGATAACTATGATGACCAACCTACATCTTCCCTGATCACATAAAGTGAGTGATCAGCATCGAAAATACAAAATCCAATATTGACAAGATACTCTCTGATCTTGTCAAACCATGCTCTAGGTGCTTGCTTCAGCCCATAGAGCACCTTCTTTAACCTGCACACATATGTGGGATGCTCTAAATCCTCATAACCTGCTGGCTGCTTCATATACACTTCTTCTTGCAATTCACCATGCAAGAAGGCATTCTTAACATCCATTTGCTATAAACTCCAAACCTTGGCTACTACCAAGGCAATCACGCATCTGACAGTTGCCATCCTATAGCAACTGAACTGAATGTCTCTTCATAATCTATGCCATATGTTTGAGAATAGCCTTTTGCAACCAACGTAGCCTTATACCTGCTAACGGAACCATATGCATTGTGCTTAACTTTGTAAACCCACTTACAGCCAATAGCTTTCTTACCCTTGTCAAAAGAGCGGATCTAGAGCATGGCTATGGTGGTTTGAAGAGATAGAGTGAACTCATGAAGACATAGAGTTGAAGATAGAATATCGCACAAGTGAATTAGGTTCCAAGATTGAGACTTGGACTCATAAACATAGTCTTGTATGGTTGGACAATGACTCAGACTCTCAACTGAAAGAACAAAAGTACCATCATATTGCATTGCTCATCTTGCAAGTACAATTCTTTATAGTAGTTGGGTTGTTCCACTCTCCTCACTGTGCATATGGGATTCATGACATCTCTTCCTAGAGCATACATCATTTGTCATTTCTCAACAACCCCACTCAAATGATGAGTTCCTACACTTGCTAGCTTTTGCTCCCCTACATGATAACATGGCCCGAGAGACTAGCTCATAGGAAGCCTAGTCAAGTTAAAGCTTGAAACTTTACATCTTTGGTAAGGGTTTTATTTTACAAAGCAAATCTACTAAGGGAAACAAAAAAATTCACTATGGGAGAGAGAATTTCTTCAAAAAAAATTGTCAGAGTTGTTGTTGATGGCATAAGTATCTTCTTCTTCTTCTTCTCTTTCATTCATGAACTGATTCTAGTGGTTATCATTTTGCATCTGTTATGCTCTTTTACGGTGGAAAATTCACTAGCTATATGGCCAGTCTTACCACAATAGTGACATGTCATCCGAACTTTGTTGTCTGTGTTGAATCCTCGACCTCTTCCTTTGGGTCTAGCAGCTCCTTTGGTGTATAAGAGTTTTTTCCTAGATGATGGGACACCATCTTTTGCATTCTAGATTTTTCCTAGACGAGTGTACTCGGGCAGTGTCTATTCTTTTACAATGAGATTGAAGCTTACAAGAGATTTAATCAGTTGGGTATTCCACATTAAAATTATTTTTGTTTATCATTTGCAAGATTAAAGTAAAACCAACAATTGAATTATTATTGGTGGATGTGTCAAAAAACACAGGTGTCAAGAAGCACTAGGTTAGTATCAAGAGATACTAGCTTGATTTCAAGCTTGATGTTGCCTGATTTCAAGTTGGTCTGCTTGAATTCAGGTGAGTTGCTCCAGATCTTCTTCTTGAAGTTTTATACTTGTTGGAGACTTTAGTGCTTGTAGCTCAGTGATTAAAACCACTGTTGATAGCTTCAGTGAGAGGAACCTATGAGAAATGTCAAGCTTTTAAGATTTTGGCTATGGAGTCTTTAGGGTTTCTAGCAGACTTGATTGGTTTTTTTTTATTAGAGCAGCCTGTAAAGGCAACTAATTGGTGAGTCCTTTGATGGGGAGTAATCTCATTACCCCATCTTTGATTGCCCTATGCTCGGAGAGGGAATCGTGGCCTGTGCATGCAGCAGTAGCAGTACAAACAGAGGAGGCTCAGTTTTGGACAGCGAGCGTGAATTTTCACAATGCCGTCTTATAGAGAGGCTAGTTTTGAGTTGTGATGTAATACAAAGGAGCGCCTAAGGTGTAGAATATATGTCTAGAAGGAAGCTTCATTAGATATTGCATGGTTTGGGAGATCCAGAGGCTCCAAGGTAGGTAGGTACTATTGGCTATGGTTGCCATAAACTGTCAAGTGAAGATAGAGATAAAAAATGAGGTCATGAGCTAGAATTGAGTTGGACTAAAGTTGAGAAGGCTTGAGAGAGAAAAGAATAGAGATAGATTGAGCTGGGCCATGCTCAGCTGAGCTCTGATACCATGTCAAAAGAGCAGATCTAGAGCATGGCTATGGTGGTTTGAAGAGATAGAGTGAACTCATGAAGACATAGAGTTGAAGATAGAATATCACACAAGTGAATTAGGTTCCAAGATTGAGACTTGGACTCATAAACATAGTCTTGTGTGGTTGGACAATGACTCAGACTCTCAACTGAAAGAACAAAATTACCATTATATTGCATTACTCATCTTGTAAGTACAATGCTTTATAGTAGTTGGGTTATTCCACTCTCCTCACTGTGCATATGGGATTTAGGACATCTCTTCCTAGAGCATACATCATTTGTCATTTCTCAACAACGCTTAGGCAGGGGTACCAAATCCCAAGTCTTATTGGCTTCTAATGCAGCCATCTCCTCATCCATTGTTGCATCCCAATGAGCATGACCAACAACATCCTTGAAACAAGTGGGCTCAACATCCTCAACTACCTTCACCATATAAGCATAGTGGTGAGCTGCATAACCTTCAAAACCAAATCTTTAAATAGGATATCTGATGCTACTAGATCTGTGTACCACCGGATCACTCAGTGGAGCCTTTACATTACTATGTGCTCTTTGTACACCTGGTGTCCTAACTGAAGGAATACCAAGCTCATCATCCAAACTCTCTGAACCACTAGAATCTCCATCAAGTCCCAAATGATTAGTAGATGCATCATTACCATCCAACGCTTTCTTCTTTCCTTTATCATTGCATGCAACACTTATAGATCCACCTGAAGATGTGGGGCTACTCCTTAGTCTCCCGGACCAAGGGCTCATTGTAGGTGTAGTACTAGATGATGTTTTTGGTCCACTAACACTTCACGATTCTTGCTTTTCTTTCTATACATAGATATCATGATCATTATCATCATCTAATACATCACCAACAGGTGCATACCAACTACTCATCTCATAAAAAATAACATCCCTACTCACTCTGAACTCATATGTGACACGGTTATAACAATGATACCCTTTCTACTCTAAAGAGTATCCAATAAAAATACATTTTTAAGCCTTTGGATCAAGCTTCTTTCGTAGCTCATCTGACTGGCACATAAACATATGCAACACAACCAAATACCTTCAAGTGTGCTACATCAGGCTTCTTGTCCGTAAAGCATTATTTGGGGATTATCCCATGAACTGCACGTGTGGGAGTTTTGTTCATAATATAGACAAGGGTATGAACAGCTTCAGATAAAAAATGTTTTAGTATATTCTTTTCAGCCATCGATGCCCGTGCAACATCTGCAATATGCCTATTTTTTCTTTTTGTAACCCCATTTTGCTATGGGGTATACCTGCAAGTAAATTGCCTCTTTATCCCATGAGTCCTCAAGAAGCCACTAAACTTATTAGACATGTACTCTCCCCCTCCATTTGATCTCAATAAGAACTTAACTTTCAAGCTTATTTCTATTTCAACAACTTCCTTGAAAGAGCGGAAGTGCTCAAATACATCACTCTTTTCCTTCATGAAATATATGCATGCTTCCTTGAACAATCATCAATAAATGTGACAAAGTATTTGCAAACACCAAGAGATACATTCTGTGTAAGCCCCCAAACATATGTATACACTAAATCAAGTATATTTTTGCTCACTTCTCTATCATGCGAAAAGGGTTGTCTCACATGCTTACCAAACTGGCATGCTTCACACACTTTATGAAATTCTGCAACTCTAAAAGAAGGCAACCCTGTAACCAATCCTTTGGCTTGTATTAATTTTAGGCTTTGCACATTTGCATGTCCAATACGTTTATGCCATATTTCAATGTTTGCAACCACTCCTTTTCCTTTAGCGTACATAGCAGCATCCACTGCAAAAATTCCAACATCTAAAGTGAACATGCAGCCAACTCCACTTCCTTTTGTGACCAACCTACACTTATTATTAAAGTCTTCTACAAAACAACATTTTACATTGAATTGAACCTGCAACCCTTGCTCTACCATTTGGCCAACAAACACTAGATTCTTTGTGATTGATGGCACATATAATACATTTGTTAGACTCTTTGTCTAGCCATCATGTAATGACAAGGAAACCTTTCCAATGTGTGAAATTGGGTGGTACAAATCATCACCCGTCTGCACATAACCTGGATTGTGTAAGTCTAGATCTCTCCAAACCATTCAACATGGCTGGTCATATAATTAGATGCACCTAAATCAACATACCATACATCATCATGTGTCCCCTTTCATGTAACTGCATTCATCATATGATGCATAACAAACATATGCTTATTTTTGTTTTCATTCTGTCATGAAGATGATGCATAGTTTCCTTGCTGCAATTTGCCACTGTGAATATCATCCTTCTTAGCATAACAATGGGCTGCAATATGACCTATTTTTCCACAATAATGATAAACAATAGCATAATTTCCAGAACCTCGTTCTACCATCCACCTCTTCCTCTAGAGATCCCCTTACCTCTAAAGTTTCCTCGGCCTCTTGAAACATGTATTTCACCAAATTGCTGATTTAACCTGTTTTGTTGGTTATCGCCAGCACATCCCATACCATGACCTTTCGAAAGAGGATCTACCACGTTCCCTTGTTGAACTTGAGTAAAATGTTTGAACCTTTTCACCATTTCTTTAAGACGATTTCCATGCCTATTGATCTCTTTGGTCGGTAATCATGAGAGAGACCAACTCATAAAAAATTGGAAATGGCTTCTATAAATATACAGAAGTGATAAATGAATCTTCCTCCTCCTAGTCTCTACCCCTCTTTGGCATCCTACTACTTGTTGTAGAACCTCTAGGTCCGTGGTCCTATAGATGTCTCTCTAGACCTTGACAAATCGGACAAGACCAATCTATTAGCCAGCCCATTGGATGCGAGAGTGCTCTAATAGCTGCATATTGTCACAATCTCGTGTTTGTGGGTTCTAGATAATAGGTTGTTTGTTAAACTCCTCCTCGCATGCTGGGCTTGCTGCTTTAGGCCCTTATGCAGGTTATGCTAGACCCATAGCATGCTGCAAAAAAGGATAATTTGGGTAGCATAGTTAGTGTTGTGATGAAGTTCCATCAATGATCATAGAGAGGTCTCCACTCCCTACCTAGATGAGGTCTACGCTCTTGAAAGCTTTTGTAGGAGACTTTCATGTTTGCCTACTTGGAGTGGGCCTTCAGATCACTAGCTTGCCTGGCCTTTAGATCACTAGCTTGCCCAATAGGGCTTGACCAAACTCTAGTACTGAGGATCAATGATCCCCATGCCCCCGTCGGAGTGATGGCCTCTCTCCCAAGCCACCTTAGCACGTGAATCCTTAGACTCGAACGAGTTGAACCACAAGAAGTTTCAAAGTATGCTGAACCATGCATGACGAAGAAAAATGTCAGTAAGAGTCCATATACCAAGTTATTGCCAAAAGAACTTGGACCAATAGAGCCCTGCTCACAAGGGGTGTATTTACCGAAAACATGTTCTTAAAAATTGTCCAAGCTGCATGTGAAGTTTATGCATTCCTGAAATGTCCCATCATAGTATTATCAATGATTGCAGATAGCCAATACATCACCTTTTTGTATTTTTCATTCCATTCTTTCCATGCCTTTAATTTGTCTGCAATCGGAGGGATACTCAGCTTTGGCTTCTTTTCTTCACTTGAAACAAACTCATTAAAGGCCATTTCCAATTAGAAAGTTCGTCACACGGAACTTCCATGAAGGGTAGTTGTTCTTGTCAAGCTTCTCAATAATAGAATTTCCACTATTCTCTGCCATTATCACAAAAAATTATACAATACAACAAGCTAGTCTTCTGCAACCTTTCACAACAAGTGCACAGCAATACATCAAGCAATCTTTTTCATTGATTGCTCAATAGTACATGTAATCTGCAACCTATTTGCATATAAACCTTATGTTTGCTTCTTGGCAAACACCTTAAAAATTATAGAATTGAACTCTGTAACCTGTGCACCCACTTTTGGTCAATACAGCCAAAATCAATGTATACCTTAAATAATTGTCCACAACTTGCAACTCTAAAATAAGACTTGAAACAACCTCAGATGCCCAAAAAAACTGTGGGAAATCCCTGAAGAGCCTATTTGTAAAATATACAATGCTCTGCTTGCACACAAAATCTCATAGTAATCTAAGATTTTCTCTCTACCTTACTTCCGGTGCCTCCACAAGTACTATCCAAGAGAAAGTGTGGAAGAATGGGAGAGCTTTTTACCTATTGCTTGCTTGCTTGAACCTTGCTTCTTTTCCTTCACTTCAACCTTCAAAATCAGCCTCTCTCAGTGGCGTTGCTTTGATACCATGTCAAGAATCGCGTGGTGGGGGGACTTGCTTGAGCTAATGCACAAAGCACACACTATATACACAAGAGGAAGCTCACTCAAGAACACAAGAAGAGAGATGGAGGCCACAATGCTTTCTTGCTGATTTCTTCTTATTCTTCCATCCACTATACAATATACACCAAGTATAGATAAGATATAACATAAAGGAAAGTTGCCTACTAAGTTAAACAGTGCATAACAGACTACACTAATCGACGTGCGCTATATCTTTGCCAGTTGTAGGTAGGTGTAACAAACTAATATAATAAGTGATAAGTCAGTGGCCATGTGAGTATCATAATGACTACCAACGTGCTAAGTGTAGATGTGCGGACCCACCTAGCGAGACGGTCCATCATCAATGTCTGCACGTGTTGAGCTTGCCATCTCAACATGATCCATAATGTAAGGGATGAAAAATTCACATTGGATAGTGCATGGTGCATACCAAAGAAAAACCAATCATGGTGGAGGGGTGAATAGTAGGAATCCAATGATCCAATTACTACCTTGGTGGTACATGATCATAGCAATGCATGAAGTTAAACTCTCATAAAAGAGAGTAAATGAAACTACTAGGACGAATCTGTTGCAGGCATGATTAAATCACTTTGTGTCACTAAAAGAGCGCACTATGATACCTTAAGTGCCAAAGAAAACCATGTCAAGTGGCTAGAAATAAGGCTTTAAGAGGGCAACAAATGGGTTTGAAAATAGCTAAGATAGAGTGTGAATACAATTGATCGTTTGAAAGAGAAAGAGAGAATATGCATCTATGTGAATGAGTCTTGAAGTTTAAGCACTAGATAAGAGGGTTTCACTTTATACCTTATTCATTGAGTTTTCAAATCTCTTGCTATGTAGAAAACATGGCTAGGTCTAAGGTAGCCATGAAGAAGCTTCTCCTCAAAGCCCCATATTTTGTTCAACTCCATGAAGTGTCTATTAGCTCAAACACAGTCTTGGACAACAACACTTCATAGCCTATGAACAGACCACCCCCTTCTCAACCTAACTTAGCTTCCTCAAGCCACCTTGAGAGAGGTTCTTCTCACCATCCCCACAAGAAATACAAGTGGAAGCTAGGTACAATGGCCTTGAGGAAAATCAGGAAGTATGAGCATTCTTTTAATCTCATCATTCTAAAGGCGAGTTTCTCAAAATTTGTTCGTGAGATTGTGCAAGACCTGTACCACAAAAAAAATAAGAGGTGGTTTTTAGCATAGGGTCCGGATAGACCCAATCGCTTCACAAAAGGATATCTTCATGTCTTCAATGTGGTACAAATGCATTTTTGGTAAACTTGATGACTAATGCTCGGCATTGTGCAATACATGTAAAGCACATCACTATAACTGCTAAGGACTTTCAACTTGTAAGAAATCTTTAAGTGGTGAAGGATGCATTTTTTCTAATAGAATGAATATAGTTTATAATGTTATCCTTTTTGAAATAATATTCTTGTACACTAGACACATGATTATGTCATAGTGTAAAACTATTATACTCACCTAAAAATATGAATTATGTTTTTACTCTCGCCCTTCTTTCTCAAATTTTATGTGCATCTTTCCTGCAATTTTGCTAGCACTATCAATTTCAATAGAAAAAACATGTGAACATTTGCCATTTCTCATTGTAGACTTTACTCTTGATACCTCTATATAGTTTATGTGTTGCGAAGTCTCTAAGGTTCAGTAAGTGTAGACTTTACTCTTGATACCTCTATATAGTTTATGTGTTGCCATTTCTCATTGTAGACTTTACTCTTGATACCTCTATATAGTTTATGTGTTGCGAAGTCTCTAAGGGTCAGTAATTGCAAAGTTCATTTCTCAATTATTGATCCATTCGTAATTTTGGTGTAGGATAATTATAAAAATACCAAACTATATTGAAATGCAAAAAAACTTCACACATGCACTTGTTAGGCTCTTAATACCTTTGTATAGTTTATTATATGGCAACACCTGGCAATAGGAGAGATTGGGATGCTATGAAGAGTATTATGAGATATCTTAAGGACACTACAGATATATGCATTTATTATGGTAGTCAGGATCCGAGAATTGTGGGCTACACAGACTTTGATCATATAGGACATGCAGGCAGTAGGAAGTCCACTATTGGCTATATCTTCACTTTTTCTAAAGGTATTGCCTTGGATGTCTAGGGAGTAGAAATGTATGGCTTTGTCTACTATTGAGGTGGTTAAGTACATTACAGCCACCACTGAGGCTTGTAAGAAGGCTATATGTTTAGGCTATCTGATTGTAGACCTTGGTAGTATGACTATGACTCCTACATTGCATTGGGACTCTATGAGCGCTATTCAATTGGCCCGTAACCTATTGATATTTCATGTAAAGGCCAAGCATATTAAGATCTATTATTGCTTTATTAGAGAGGTGATTAAGAACAAGTAGATAGGGCTTGTTAAGATCTCGACTAACAAGAATCGTATAGATCTTCTCACTAAAAGTCTCCAAATGGAATGTTATGCCTTCCTTAAGATGATGTTCATAGAATGAGATGATATTTATGTCTCATCATGTTGTACTTATGTGCTTTATCACATTTTTTCTTGTTTTTTCCACATTTAGACATAATCACCTTTAAGTGGGAGGTTGTTGGGGGTTAAAGGCCACATGCATTTAGCCACCTACATTTACTTGTACTTATTTTCCACACATCTATACACCATAGGGGGTGGTCACCTATTCACTATCACTTTATTCTTTATTCTTAACATGACAATAGACTAAGGGAAGCCAAGTTACACATTGTGACTATTAGAGTTCCCACACACTGATCTCTCTCTTTTTTTCTTGAGTCTCCATAGCTCTTACTTCTATCTTAATTCTGCTCATGCTTCCACATCTACTCCACATTTCGTCTCCATCTCTCTAATCATCCTCATCCTCATCACCATCACACTCCTCAACATTGTGCTCTTCACTTTTCACATCATCCCCTCTTATGCTACTCCCTTCCTCTCCAACTACCTCATTACATTGTTGCCCCTATAGACATGTATGATTCAAGTTTAGAACGCTAAGAAATTTCAAACTATTTCACAAAACAAATGATTCAATAAATTCTTTGTAGTATTTTTTCACATCATACGACTCTCTGATGATGCCCTACTCCCACAATTACATCCATGTGTCCAATCTACTATACCAATGCTTATATCTTCTCTCGTGTGATGAATGGGCAATCTCCTAACAAGACCCAACTACAAAATGAAATTACTAAGAGTATTAGATACAATCAATGTGAAATAATCACATGTAAAAACTAAATCAAGCCAAATAGTCATATATAAAAATCGATATAAAAATTAAATACTTACAAAGTTTGCCTCCCATGCATCGACACCATATAAGCAAACCATATAGAAACTCTACTATTACTATAGCAAACCATGATTATAAAAGAATAAATCAAACATAAAAGTAAATATAAGTAACTGTACCTTTGATTAGTTGATGATTTTTCTCTCATTTTCTTTTGGCAACAAATAACACAAATGGTGTATCCTAAACACATAAAAATCAATAATTAGATAATTTAGTAATTAAATCATTGGATTTATACTTAAATAATTTAGTAATTAAATCTATACTTAGCCTAAGCTTAGTGAAGCCTAGCCTAAAATGACTTTAGCATAGGCAAGCCTAGCAAACCACCATGGCTTGGCATAGTCTAAGCTTAGTGAAGCTTAGCCTAATATGGCTTTCCTTGCCCGCATAGTATAGATGAATATACCTAAGCCTAGCATCATTGGGTATTTCATGACCTACAATTAGCTTACATCTATATTTCACATATGCTTAGCAAGACCTAGCCTAGAAGCCTACTCAAGCCTAGTCTAGAAGATGATGTGGCTAGTTGATAATATAGTAGATAATTGATGATGAAGCACATCCTATGGTTTGTGAGTCATACCTAGCTTGGCATATTCTAGCTTACACTTATCCTATGCTTATTCTTGGATTTGACCTAACAAATATTTGCTTATACTTACTGTGTGCTTATAGTTAGCTTATATATACCCAGCTTGTATATGTAGCTTATGCTCTCTCTCTCTCTCTCTCTCTCTCTCCTCTTATAACATCCTACATGTATGTAAAGTTACTTGTTTTGTATGTACAATTAGCATGCTAATACATATTCATTCAAATCAAAAAGCTTAATTAAAACCAATTTAAAAACCTATTTAAGAAATGAAAAATACATTTTTTGTGTGTTTGACAACTTGTCAAAATGTCAATTACACAGCCTCTTGTCTCACATTTATACTCATGGCCAACATCATGTTTTATTGAGCAAAATCCATAACACTAATAAATCAAATAAATCGATAAACATAGCTTGAAATTTCCCATAACAATAGTAAAAAAAACTTGCATTAGCCCTCACGTTTAACCTACTATCCACACTCACATTTCTATGCACCAAATCATGTAAATAGAGACAGTAATATCTACATTTCATTGCACCAAAAACCTTACTTTACCTCGCAATGATGGTACTGTTTATGCTTGTGTACACACAATTAGAAAATATATACTCTTAACAACACTAGAAGTAACACCTTGTAAGCTTTGATAGAAGATGTGCCCTCTTCTTTCACAGCACAACTACCCTTGAAGAAAGCTCTCTCTCTCTCTCTCTCTATATATATATATATATATATATATATATATATATATATATATATATATATATATATATATATATATATGTATGTATGTATGTATGTATGTATGTATGTATGTATGTATGTATGTATGTATGTATGTGTGTGCATGTGTGCGTGTGCATGCATGCATGCATGCATGCATGTGTGCATGTATATGTGACATTTTGTTTGAGTTCTACTTTTGTTCAACAAGAGGAAAACCAAAAATAGTATGCCACTGTATTAAATTAGAAACATGTGTAAATGAGCCTTTATAATCTTAGAAAATTGGCTCTTGTTTTCACATCTAAATTAGTGTTTAAATGATCTATTTAAGATACTATACCACCCACGAAAATGGGATATTTAACCATTATTTTAACACACCCGTAAATCAGTGTCACCCTCATGCGTCTCTCCGATTTTGTTGTAGTAGTTATTTTATTGTTGCTAACACACATGTAATGGGGACATAGCATTCATCCTATTTGGAACATCATTTTTCTAATCGATTCTTGGAACAATTATATCCTTGTAAATGCCATGAAGTGCACAATATTACTAAAATAGATCCATTGGTATATCCAAGTATCTTTAGCCATTTTCATGCTTAATTCTCTACAAGAGCATGTCACTTCTTAATAGTGTTAGAATCTTCATGCTTTGGGATACTATGAGACATTATTGTTGTTGAGTCCAAAGTATATCTAGCATTTGTCTAGGAAATGGTAATTGAACATTAGAGTTTTGTGTAATTTAGTAAACCCAAGTCTTCCTAGATGCATCATCATGTATGTATTATAATTCTCGAGACCTAAAATGGGCCGACACTGGCTATAGGCACTAGCCGGGCCTCTATAACACTCACAAGACAACCCCACACAGCCTCGCGGCCAAGAGCGTCTGAGGATACACTACCCTAATCGCTACTAGAGATATTGCATTTGTAATGGAATGTAGTTCACCAACAATTGCCTTCCTTACTCCTCAAAGGGAGATTCCATATGTCTTGGTATAATATACTACGTAACACAAACACAAAGGAGGCAACCCCTCTGGCTGAATGCCGTGGCCTCACTGTAACTCTCCTACACCGAGATGATTGGCCTTAAGGTACGCTACTCTAACATAAAGGATATACGAACAGTCTCCACTCTTTCATTTTGAATGATCCAAGAGACTTCAATGTTTCCTCACCAAGCACTTTCCCTCATCTAGCCTATAGCAAGGGTATCCTTACACACTTCACGTTGGTCATTTATTAGGCAATGAAGTGCTATGCGTCCAGGTTTTATACCTGTGGCATACAAAATGCAGAAGTGTATGACCATTGTGCAAAAGCATTTTATGATTAGAAATCAGCCACGTGGTGTGAAAAGACAATTCTTTAGCCTACGCGTTATTATGACATTGCTAGAGGCTAGCACTAAGTTTCCTCGTGTTAGTAGTCTCCTAAAACTTAGATTATTATCGGCCTATATGCTATGCATAAACCAAATGAATCAGAATTTTATGTATTTCCAGCAACCTCTCACTTTTACAATAATTGTTTAGGTTTTGCAATGTTGCATAGGTGTAGGGTTCATTTTTATGTCATTTTTCATGTAGAAAGTAATAAAAACGCATTTTGACATTAAAAAAAGGGCGAACTAAGGCTTAGTCCTCATGCCTTAGTCTTTTTACACATTCACAAACATGAACCATATTTTTCCCTAATCATTGAGTGTAAAAATCTATTTTTCCTTCCATTTTCTCTATTTTTCCTATTTATCTATTCATGAAAATAGGGTATTTTCTAATCTATGATTCTTGAGTGATTATGAGAGCTGAAAGATAGTTTTTATCAGAATTTTATCCCATGTGAATTTCGTTTCCCCACCCAAAATTAAAGAAACCTTCGTTTTTCCTCTAAAAATGCACTTTTCGGGTTTGAATTTAATTATTACAATCATATATCATTACGGGTTTTTTATTTTTTCATGTAAGCCCTCGACCATGATGTAAACAAGATTCAAACAAATTTTCATCCCACACGAATTTCATTTAGACCATCAAACAACAAAAACAAGCAAATTTTCTTTATAAAAATGAAGCATACCGCATATTTGTGTGTTGCGGGTTTTTCGATAATTAGTATGGGCTGCCAACGGACTGACTAGCAATCATTCTTCAATGCTGAACACCTTCCTTCAGCCTCCTCTTGATCTTGGAGCAATCCGATCACCATCGGACAAGCATCCTTCAACCCCCCTTCTTCTTGATTTCCTTCATGTGAATCACCATTTGGAGGAGAGAGGTGGGGGAGAGAGAAAGACTAAGTTTCACTCTTTCGATGTGGGCAGTCATTGGACGGACGACGGCAGTGTTGGAGAGCATAGAAATTCTTCATTTTGATGGTGGCATTGGTTGCTATGGGTATAGAGACCCTCTGCCATGCCATATAGCCTCCCTTCCTTTCGTTTTCTATTGCCTGCCCCCCCCCCCCCCCCCCCCCCTTTCGCGTGTCATGTTTCAGTTTAGAGGGGGGAGGGCCCAAGGGTCACCCCCCTTCCACTTAGTCTGGCATCTGATTAATGATCTGAAAAATTTTGGCTGACTGTCTTAGGGTCCCCAATTGCCAACCACTTCGAGAAGTTCGATCTAACACCCAAAAAACTTATGAAAATTTTGCAATCTTCACTTGGTGTGTCTTCAAAGTGCTTTTGAAACCCCTCTTTTGCTTGTCGGCTTAAAATCGACCCAATTGAACTTCAACGAGATCCAATTTTCTCCTGAAATTTGGATTTTCTAGCCAATTTTTAGTACTTTTCTAGGGCAAAAATCCACTGCCTAATAATTATTAGGGCCACCAAGTAATGATACTTATGGAAGTCCCCCACACATTTATTTATATATTTTCAAGCTTTTTACATTTCTTTAACCTCCCAATTCTTACAAATCTTACTCCTTTCCCCTCGTAAACATAATGCTCACAAAATTCTAGATCAATACTCTTCAAACCTTAAAGCACCTTCTTTGAATGAAGAATCTCCATATACTATTTAATTCATGTGCCAAGTTTGTAATGCCATAATATTTTATCTTCTCTTGAAGAGCTCTTAAAGAAGCCATAGAACTAGAAGATTCAACATTACAAAAACTTCAATAAAGTGAGTCCACCTTCTCTCCTTTTACCAAAGCCATTACTCCCTTTGACACTTTCTGCCACTTTGATCCAAAAGTTATTGTGTATGGCCTGGTGATATTAGGATCCTTTCCAAACTATAGTAAAGATTGATGGGTATTGTATAACATTGATTGATAGATTGATGTGTATGGACATGTTGTTTAAATGTTTATAATAACTTGCCATGTTCACCATTCCCAATGTAAGTGAGGACTGATGAAACAAAATGGAAATGTAGATTCAATCTAATCTAGGGTATTTTGACACAAAGAACCATTAGCATAATTTAATATTAACTAATTTGACCATTACTCCCACAAGTAGATACTCTATGGTCATTCCTTCCATAGAACCCTCTAAATGATATTAGCAAATTAGTGCAGCATCTAAGCCACACTTATTGAAAGGGGTCTTAATTATAGCATACTCCTTATCCACATGAACATTTAAGTCCACTTTCCTCTTATTGCTTAATAGTTTTTGTAAGCAATGTAGGACAAGAAGGGGTGAATATTTGTTGCTATGGAAGAAATTGACAATACAAGCTTATCAATGTATTCTTTGATTTTCCAAGAGCAAGATTAATTTGGAGGTTCTATGGTGGAAACTCTGAGAAATGGTTATTTGAATGTACAATATGGTTAGGATTTTTATATATGAAGAATCTACATTTCATAAGGGAGGGGGAAAAGTCAAAATTTGGGGCCAAACTTAGTCTACTTTACCAATGTGGATCTTTTGAGAGAGGTCCTAGAACATCAAATAGTCATGTAACTTCCTCTAATGGACCCTAGTCTCACATGCATGGTATTAAAAAGGTAATACTAGTTTGTGCTCCAAAAAATTAAATTAAAATTAGGGGCACCTTTTGATATAAATAAATTTCTTATGAGAAATGGAACTTTGGGATTCACTACATGCAAATCCTTTATATCACATGCATTCAAGGCATGTTTAAAATACCTTTATCTCTAAAAAATTTCTATATTAAACATAATTATTTTCAAATTAAACATAATTATTTTAGGGGAGTCATGGAGTTATGTAACTCCATTTGGTGGACCTAGGTCCCACAAGTATGGAGGGTGAAAAGGATGGTTACTAGGATAAAAAGAATGGGAGATCCCCTACTTTTTAGGTGGGATGCCCAACAAAAACTAGGCTGGAGCCTAAGAAAATAAGAAGGTTAGAGTACAAAAAACATGAAATCATAACCATAAAAAGAGGACTAAGTGAATGCTAAGTATTCTTACTACATTTGTTACGAGGGCTTTTGTAGGAAGTCCACCCATTTCCATAAATGACTAAGACATTTTTGTGTGAAATTTTGTGTAACCTGTATTAGATATGCTCAATGCCCTATCCTTGTAAGGTACCACCAGTGATCCATGGTGCTCAAAGTTGTAAGTGTGAAAAACTCGGATCTAGGACATGGCTATGGCAGAAGCTATGGAGGTTGAAAGAGGAAGAGTGAACTCATGAAGACATTGACACTAACAAGACAAATTGTCACACAAGTGAATTAGGTTCCAAGATTGAGACTTGGACTCATAAACACAATCTTTGTGTGGACAGTGACATAGACACTTTACTGGAAAGAAAAGAGTACTATCATGCCATTAGAAAAGAGTGCAAGTGCTTTATAGGAAACTGAATGGTAGCACTTCTCCTATTGTGTATATGGGATTCTAGTCCTGAGCCCTCACTGCTCCTTACAAAGAGGCTAAAGTAGGTGTGATTGCAAACATCTCAACACTGCTCCTCAATCACAACCAGAGTTTCAAAGCATATAGAGGCTTTAGTAAAAGCAACACCTGCAAAGTGTGGACACACCATAGACATGGAAAAACACTAGAGGCTGTCACAAAAAAAGCTAAGTGTGGGTACTACAAACATGATGGACATCCAGAGGCTATAATAGGGGCCTCACAAAGTGTACAGAGGTTGTAGTACAAGGCTACATGAGGAGGTTACAACTTTATGTCCGAAGCATTAGGGCTAGGAAATACAAGGCAAAAAAAATCTATCCGAATAGAAGGACTGATGAGGTTTGTCCTTCTCCTTTCTTCTTCTTCTTCTTCTTCTTCTTCTTCTTCTGCTCCATGTTCTTCTTATTCTTTAACAACAACTAGATAGGCCTTTTGGGACCTTTTTCTGGCATGGTAGAACTTATTGGTATGTCTGGTCCTTTTATAGAAGTCACAGAAAAGTTGATCCTTCTTGGCTTTGTACCTATTGCCAACATATAGTGCTTGTTCATCTCTAGAGGTGCTTGGTTCTTCCTTAGTTTTTAGCTTCTTTTCCTCCTCTAACAATGATGCCTAGATATCAACAAGCTTTTGGCATATTGATTAGAGTTGTTGATACATTATTATATTCAGGAGGCAAACTTTTAAGTAGAACACCAATGCAAGCATCTTCTTCAATTTTAATGTCGATTTCTACAAGTTGGGTTAGAAGTCCTTCCATGTAATTTAGATGTGTGGCAAGTGATGTGTTGGACTTCATTTCAAGCCTGAAAAATTCAATTAAGAGACCATACTTTGATGACTTAGATTGTGCACCAAACAAGATGTCAAGTCTCTTCCATGTATCCTGTGAAGTATCACAGTTATCCACATGGTGGATATAGCTATCGTCTAGCTCCAGTTTGATAATCGCCTAAGCCTTATCATCATTATTTTGCCAAGTGATTGCAAGGTTCGAATCACGAGGCTTCTTTTCTTTTCGAGTGGTAATGGCCTAGAGGCCCTTCTTCATTAAGATGAGTTTGATGTGGGTTTGCTAGGTGTGAAACCCGACTCCTTTGAAGCGAGCAGTTGGAGAGTCTTTTCCCATGTTAGATGGCTAGAGCAACATCTAATCAACACCAAAATTCTCAGATTTCAGCAGCAGAAGAGTTGAGCACAAGTGCCAAGAAGCACTAGGTGAGTGTTAATGGACACTATGTCTATAGCTTCTTCTTTGAATCTTCAAACCTTCAAAATCCTTCAAGATCTTTCAAATCTAAGTCTTCATAATTTCATTGAGAATCAGTATTGAAACTTTGAAACTTTTCAACAATAGAGTTGAAATCTAATGTGTCAAAAGACACAAACAATGGTAGTGTGAAACACACTATGTAGGTACTATGCTTGAACTTGATGTCGAGCTTAAATGTCTTGTTGCTTGCTCTAGATCTTTCAATTTTGCAACATCTCCCCTCCTTACTGATTTTTTGGTTTGGTTAGGCAGTAGAATTTGAGTGGTAGGAGCTCTAGTGAGCTTGAGAAAGTGTAAAGGATGAAATTTGGAGCTTTGGCTATGGAGTTTGGATTAGGGTTTCTGACCCAAGCCTGGTTTTTGGCAGAGTGTGCATTGTTTACTCAACCATTTCAAGAAATTTTTATATGACATTGAAGCTTGATTAATGGGCTTCAAAAGCCCTATGGAGTTGGCAAGATCGCATTACTCACAGGGAGAGAAAATGGCCCAATTAGAACTGCGCTTATTTCTAACAACGATCTCATTTTTGCGCAATGCTAGGTTGAAGCGGCACCAATGTTGGGACGTGATGTGCCAGAAAGATGCACCTGAAGGTTAGAGAGATATCCTTAGAAGGAGTCTTGTAAAGATATTGCCTCTTTGGAGAGAGATCCAAGTCCTCCATGAAGGGTATGTCCTACAGACCATAGTCTGAGGTTATGGCAATAACTGATATAAGTGATAATGCGGAGCCTTGTGATGACCAATGTTAAGCTCTGAGGTGATGCAAAGAAGTGCCTTCAATAGATGAACAAACTCCTAAAGAGAGCTCCTAATGATATGGCCCGTAAAGAGAGATATGGAAGCTCCAAGGAGGCAAGGTCCTACAGGCTATGGCTGCCATGAAGGTCAAAGTGAGGTGGAAGTGGAATTGGATGGAGGTGGAGATGAGGTCATGAACTCAAGCTGAGATGGAAAAAGATAAAAAGAAACTAGAAGAGTGGAGAGGAAACAAGCCATTGCCCGATTGGGCTCTGATAGCATGTGAAAAACTCAGATCTAGGACATGGCTATGACAAAAGCTATGGAGGTTGAAAGAGGAAGAATGAACTCATGAAGACATTGATACTGACAAGACAAATTATCACACAAGTGAATTAGGTTCCAAGATTGAGACTTGGACTCATAAAAAAGAACTTGTGTGTGGATAGTGACACAGACACTTTACTGGAAAGAAAAGTGTACTATCATGACATTAGAAAAGAGTGCAAGTACAATGCTTTATATGAAACTGAATGGTAGCACTTCTCCTACTGTGCATATGGGATTCTAGTCCTGAGCCCTCACTGCTCCTTACAAAGAGACTGAAGTAGGTGTGATTGCAAACATCTCAATAGTAAGGCCCCCATTATGAGAAGCCATGTGTGAGCCTGGACATTGGTGGGTCTTGACTTGTATATCAGATGAGGTCTATGTGATGAGATGGCCAAAAGCTAACTATTGTGGGTCTAGCCTTTGGGTTAGACAGAGTAGTTAAACTGGTAGCAACTTGAGACACACCGCATCGAGTTGCAAGTAAGGAAGTTATCATGGACCCCTATTTTGGGTCTGAGGGCCACGGAAGTAGCCCTTGACTAGGGGTAGGGAATATTCCCTAGCCAACTAGTCGAGGTACACATGGAAGGTCGATAGACACATGTCCAGAAACACATGTACATATGGAAGGTCAATAGACACATGTGCACATGGAAGGTCAATAGACACATGTGCACATGGAAGGTCAACAAACAAGGTGTATATGGAAGGTCATTCATCATGACCCCCTTCACAAGCTATAAAAGATAGACCCCTTCACAGCTTTCATGATCTCACCTTTCACCCAATCAGAGTTATTTTAGCTAGCCTTAATCTCTTCACCTATCTTCTATCTAGTTCGCCATCTAAGCTTCACATTAGAAGCGCAGAAGTGGACAGAGCCATCTTTGTGTCAACTTGTTTGGAGTTAAAGAAAATTTTTGTTCTCCTCTTATTTGTGTTGTGTACTCTCTTTCTCTATCTCTTGTTGAAATTCTATTCATTGCATGTGCAATTTTTACATGGTATTAGAGCCTAAGGGGCTCTAGGGATCAAAGAATATGCAAGAAGCAAAGGCTTCAATAGCAAGGAGTAGTGATGTCGACTTTTGCAAGCGGTTCTAGCACATATTAGGAAGTAGTACTGGAGGTGGTGCTACTGTACATAGTATTTAAACATTGAGGATTCGTCCACAAACCTTTGAAGGTTAGATGGTATAAACTATACTTTATGGAAGTCTAAAATAACTAAAATCCTTGATTCTTGTGAGCTCTTGGAGACGGTGCTGGGGACTAACCTAGAACTACAATTGACCCCTTGACATAAAATTCGAGTGTGATGATTCCTCCAAATGCAGATCTTCTATAAGCTTGGAAATGAAGGAACACAGATGCACATTGTGCCTTAGTTACAAGTTGTTCTAATAATGTTTTGACTTTGATTCAACATACAACCAAGGCATTAGAAGCATGGACTATACAGAGAAGTTAGTACAAAACACAAAATTAAACAAGGATTCAAAACCTAGAGAATCAACTAGAAGTGGAGAAGTTTTCTAAAGGAGAGACGACTGAAGCATTCATCACTCAGATTAAGAATTTGTGCGACTAGAAGGCTAGTGCTGGGATACAAAAGACTAGCGAGAGGAGCTAGCTCAGAGGTGTCTTTGGATCTTTCCACCAAAGTTTGATGGATTGCAACTATCGTTAACACTCAAGTGAGACCTCAAGCTTTGACTTTTGAGGAGTTTTGTGCATTATTAATGGAGGAGGAGTTGAGGCTGAAAGCTCGAGGGGAGGCAGTAGCAATGGAGATGTTGCATTCTCTGCCAATGCAAAAGACAATACTAATGCAAAAGGCAAAGGTGGTTCCTCCACTAAAAATGACGGTGACAAAAAGAAGGATGGCAAGAAGAAATTTCAAGGAGAGTGTTTCTATTGCAAGAAGAAAGGACATGCAATTACAAGTTGTCATGTTAAGAATGCAAATGAAAAGAATGGTACCCTTAAAAGTAAGGGAAAGGAGATAGCCAACATGGGTAAAGCAGAGCTGGAGTTATTCATGGAAACCATCAAGGAATTGTATTCCTCGACACAAGATAAATCTACCACTGATTTATGGGTATTGGATAGTGGTGCATCCTGTCACATGACCTATAAGAAAGGTCTATATAGTTCTATGCAGCATCTACAAGAATCCATTAGTTTGACAATTGGAAATGATGCAAAATGCCCTGCTATGGGCATAGGTACTATTTCATTTGTTGCTGCAAATGGTGAAGTAAAAAGGCTTTCAATTGTGTTGTGTGTTCCAGAAACTAGGAAGAATCTCTACCACCATAATTGATCTTGGTCGTGAAGTGAGATTCAACAAGTGGCAGGTGTAGAAATTCTTGACAGTGTTGGCAAAGTTATTGATCGTTAGAGCTCTTGCTCGATCGCCTAGACCCACAGACTACTTATTGCTTTAAGCGTTTCAAGCCAAGTGCAATGGCTACCTCTCACATAGCCGTACATGCTCTCACACCTATGAGTGTAGAAAGCTTATCTCCATGCTCGATCGAGTTACCTCCTTCCTCAAGCACTCGGATAGCTCCATGATCTAAGGTGCAAGCTCAAGCAAGTTTGTAGTGGGAGCTCACACTCAACCGCCAAGACCCACGGACCGCTTATTGCTTCAAGCGTTTCAAGCAAGCTCTAATGGCTATCTCTCACCTAGCCGACACGCCGTCGATCCTACAAGTGCAGTGAGCTTACCTTGATGCCGATGTGAGTAACCTCCTCCGTCACACACCTCGGTAGCTCCACGATTCTTGATGCTAGCTCAAGCATCCTCAAGCCTCCTCTATCGCCAAGCTCCATCCTCCATAGCCGCGCGCGCGAGAAAAGAGAAGAGAAGAGAAGAGAAGAAGAGAAGAGGAGATGGTGAAGAGCTTCACCCTCTTGATCCCTCACTCCCACACACTCACTCCCTCACACTCTCACACTCCCTCTCTCAAGAGCACACACAAGCAATAAGAAGAGAAGAAGAGAAGAATAAGAGAGCTCTTGTTAGCCACACACCAAAGAATGAGCTTTCATTCACTTTTTGAACTTTATATACAAGCCCTAAAATCCCATGGGCACCCATCCCCTTTTTTACATGATCGGCCATTGTGGCAAGGTCCTTTTTCCATTTCCCTCTTCTAGCCTTATGCCTCTAGCCCATGCCCGTCTAATATTTTACAATTGGCATAGGAGGGAGCTTGGCGCTCTTTTACAAGAGATTTCCAAGTTTTTTGAGGTGCCTTTTATTTAAAATTGTGCCTTTGGTTTCGGCTTAGATTTTAGAGGTCGCATGCGTGTCTTTGCTCTTCTTCCATGCTTTTTCCGCTTTTTCCTTCATTTTTCACCATTTTCTGCCATCTCGACTTGGGGTTAAGTTTGATCCTAAATCTCAAAGCTCCATGCTCCATTGCCACGCGCGAGACAAGAGAAGAGAAGAGAAGAGAATAAGAAGAAAGGAGAAGCTGATTAGCTTCTTCATCATGGTTCCTCACCTTCACACACTCACTCTCTCACTCCCTCATACTTCCTCTCTCAAGCACAAGCTCAAGCAACCAATAATAAGAAGAAGAGGAAGAGGAGAGCTAGTTTTGGCTAGACATAAGAATGAGCTTCTTCATTTACTTTTTGCCTTTTATACAAAACCATAATCCCCTTTAGGCACCCATCCATTTTTAACATGCTCTGTCATTTCAACCTAGGTCTTCTTTTCCTATTCCCTTTCTATTTGCATTGTGCCTTCATCCATTCCCGTCTACATTTATAAATTGCATAGGAGGGAGCTTGGCACTCTTTTGCAAAGATTTAGAGTGAGCTTTTATATTTAAAATGTGTTTTTTCTCTTTTGCGCTTGTCGTGAAATTTTAAGGTTGTCCTTGCACTTTTGGTCTTTTTTCCTCCTATTGCTTCAACTGAGCTAACTTTTTTCGCTTTGCCCTGCATCTTTTTAATTTTCTTTTTGCATTCTTTGCACTGGGGTTCACATTACCCCGCTCCTAGCCAAGTGCTAGTCCCATGGCACTTGCTGGCACTTGTTGATGAGGGCTCGGGTTGTTGAAGGGTTGTCATGTGGGGTGATGATGGGGCTTCATGGAGATTGGCTATAAAGAAGAAGTATCATAAAATTGGATGAGAGATTGCAAAGGTTGAGGATAGATTTGAGTGAATAATGGGGGCCTTCGATGTCAGTGGTTGATTGCAGTGGTTGAGTGTACTTGAAAAAGACAAAGGAACTGCACTACCTGGGGGTGTGTTTACCTCACTGTGCAGTGTAGGATGAAGCATGTGGTATTGTCCCACACTTGAGGACCCACTTTGTGTTTATAGGAGGTGGTGTGGGTGTGACTTAGGGAGATAGGTCTAGCCATAGGTGCAAACTCCCTAGGTGTCACATGCCATTTATGTGCCTTAAGTGTGAAGTGGGGTGATAGGAAGGGCTAGGGGGTTGGTCAATCAAGGCCACCGAACGCATCTAACTTAAGAACCCCTAGGTACAGTGTTTGTGGCACTTTGATATTATATGAGAATTCCATTTCGTCTTTCTTCATTTTTGTTTCTTTTCATTTTTTTACACATAATACATGGTGAGAAAGTATGCTAGGCATCATCCCTATGCTCTTTAGGGGCTACGCTACAAGGGGGCCTAAGGGACTTGGTAAGGAAGGATCTACTCTGCAAGTAGCCTTTTATATTAATGCGTACATTTAGAGGTATAGTTGATAGGAAGGGGTGGATGCACTTGATGAAGTGGCTATCATTTATATCTTCCAAGATGACCATCCAAAAAGAAGGCAGGAGCATAGCCCTCATCGTGGGCAATTGCACAGCTAACAATATCTGCATTTAGATTTAAAAAAAGAGTGGTGGGAGTGGAGCCTCTTCCGGCATGGGCTTTTGTTTGAGAAAAATCCTAAGTACCCTAAGATAATTGGAGTCCCAAGAGGAACACCAGGGAGAAGAGAATTATCTTGCAAGAAAATCTATCTTGTAACATCAACAAGCTTTTATTTCATTCTTTTGATGACCAAAACAAAGAAAACAGCAAATCTTCATGCAGCATCATAGTAGATATCTCCCACGGATTTGATAGAATCAACCATAATCTTCAACATCTTCATAGAATTCTTCAATAGAACAAAGAACACAAAAGAATACACCATCTTTGAATGGAAATCAATCACATAGTATTCATCTTCAATGTCTTCATAGTTCCCTCTCTCAATCTCTCATATACAATTACACTGTTTTGATAGAATTGACTATCTCTGGATCTCTCCCTCTCTCTCTATCAATAGTACATCATCTCCTCACTACAATACTCTCATAATAACTCTCAATAATCCTTATTAGGTCGTGGATGCACGTCCCAAGAGGTATGTCTGATATGAAGAGTCACCAGAGCTAGTACAGTGTCTTTTCACAGCTCACTACTGTCACTGTCACTCAGTCTTCTCTTTAGTCTTCAGCAGCTGCTTCTTTCACTTGTTTTAGCTCTTTTGAACTTAGATTCATCCTTTCCAAAAGTTAGAAAACTTTTCCAAAGTCACACATACTTTCTACAGAACACTTACAGAAGGTCTACAGAACAGTTACAGTACAGCACCAGAGCAGCTACAGTACAATTACAGTACAGAGACAAAGCAAGGACAGAGGCTCTACAGAAGGTCTACAGAGGGTTACACAAGGTCATCAGAACCTCATAGCTCATACTCAAACCATTTCATACTATCAGAAACTATTCAATAGTCTTCCAAAAGATCTTAATCTTCATCAATAATCAATCCATGCTTCATACAGAAGAAAATCAGAACAAAACAGAAGCTATACAAAAGGTATATAGAACCAATCGGAACCTCAATAGAATATCATAGAGCTTCATATCTCCACTGAGAATCATCATGAACTTCCAAAACATAATCAATATCATCTAAAACACTCTCAAACACTTCCATTAACAACCATACATCACTCTAAATCCATCAAAAATCAATCATTCAGACCTCAAAAATAACAAAAATCAGTAAAAAATTCAGTCTTTTTCCACTCTCAACATATCCCCACACTTAGAAAGGAAGTGTCCTCGTGACCTAAGGAAAAGAATAATATAAATTCATTAAAGAGCTCAATTTTATATTCCATCGGATCTTCAATAATCTTTCCAAACCACGACCCCAACTTATTACCTGTATCTCTAAAAAAACTACTAAAGGAAAACTTCGTTATTCATTAACTCATTTGATTAATTATGTAAAAGTCATAACAAATTTGTAAAGGATATGAGAGGTTTTCTTTAGCTTTCCACCATAGGCTTTCCATCCATCATCACCATCAATAGTTTGAAAAGAGCTCTCGAACAAATTATTCTCAATCAACACGATCTCATCACATATAATTATTACAATACATACACACAAACACTAACACAACCATCTGAATGACACCTCCAAAAAGAGAGAGATATATAATTAAGAATCATCCAAAACACATTGCAAAGGCATCAATGAAGATGATCCCTTTTGAAGGCTTGATGGTTTCGAAAACGATCCATGCAGAAGGATTCATCTACAAATGTCTTTGGAGGATTTTGAAAGAATTGCAGGCAGCACATCCTTTCTAGCAAAACAAGCTATTTGCTAGGTAGACATAGGGCATGAAAATACAGGACATCCAATTGGTGGGAGTCAATGTTCACATTGACATTCATACAAAGCTTTGGAATGGCCTTTTGATTGTTATGGGAATGCCTATGCATGCATGCTAGATACCAAGCAAAATGAGCTGTTAATCTCATTGAAGGATCTAGAGATTGTGAATATTGGTAAGCAAAATGAGGGTAGTTCTGGTATGCTTGACTGGCAGTTGTCCAATCCCCTAGAATTATTGGCCAGTTAATCTAAGGTCCCGTAAGAGAATCAGTCGAGCTCCATCCTCTTTTTCTGGGAATTTGCTGATCAAACTCTTCATACTCACTAACCAACTGAGGGGGTTGAGAAATAGAAGTGGCTGGAGATGGAACTGGAATAAGTAAAAGAGGATGAAGAGAGGGGTAGGCAAAATCATAAAAGGATGAATAAGTTAAAGAAGGAGTGGCTAAAAATTTAAGGGAATCAGTTAGGAAAGGTGTTAATTGATAAACAGGAAAAGTAAAAGATATATGGATAGATAGAGAAGGGCATGGTGGAGAAGGGGAAAATACTCTATCTTCGATAAAAGAACAATAGGTAAATATAGGAATTTGAGGAAAAGATTGAGGTTGGAAAAAAAGAGATAAGATTACTGTTGAATTGGTTTGATAAAGGGAAAGATAGGTATCATAGTGATGAGCCATTTGTTGATAGTATAATAGGCTAGGAACAGAGGTACCTAAGACAGATCTTTGGTTAGTGCTCTGTACATAGGTAGAAGTTATGTTCTGACGTTAATTCAGGACCACAGAATCAATCATTGAGTGCCAGGAATTGTCAGGGTAAGTAGCCATTTTTGAAACAAGACACTGGAACATGTCATCTATCTGCAACTCCAAATAGTTGACATACAAAACAGCTTGCAAAACCACATCTCCCATATACCAGGCCATATCTACTTCATTTGGAATCAACAGATCACCTCGTAGATACATGTAAGACAGCAACATGGTATTCGTCGTCACAAAATCTTCAAACACCATACGGACCACTTCTGTCAGTAACTCAAGAGACCAAGTCCCACTCCAACCATCCTCTGGAAGAGGAAGATCCATCGTTGAAAGCTCCATATAAAAGGCCAACTTTTGTAATTGATAGTGGACAAAGAAAGAATGGTCCGGAGGAACATATTCCTGGAAATGCTCAAATGTAGACCATAACAAATCCATCCTGGACTGCAATCTTTCCACCTTATCTTGGAACAATGGACATAATGTGGCCCGTCTTTGAAGAACTGCCAAGTCCTGCTTAGAGATAGAAGGAATAATAGGAACATTGGGGTTTGGAGGAACAGATCGTGACTACGTCAGTTGGTCTTGCAACTGCTTAATTTGGGAAGCTTGTGATTCCGCTATGTTATGAGCAGTCTGTAAGGCTGAGAGTTTTGCATCTAAAAGAGTCTGAAACTCTTGAGCTTCTTTGGACATCCTCTCCTTCTTCTCTGAGACTTTAGTGACCTCTGATTGAGCTTCTGTTAATTGAATCTTCAAAGAAGATACTTCTTCTCTTTGAGTCTCAATCATTTGGGTTTTTTACTCCATCTGCTTAAACAGATCTGCCAGTGTGTCTTTAGCTGAGGCTAACTCTAATGTTGCCTTATGCAACTGGTCTTTGGACTGCATCAGTTCTTCATAGAAAGAAGCATACAGCTGTTGAGCACAGGCTGTCACTGAAAGTTTAATCGAACTCTGGATGTCTTTACAGAGGAATGGAATGGCATCTTCCGACACTAAACTGTTCAGTGAAGGGACTGATATATCCAAGGAACCTATGTGCTCTGAACAAATTGTTACATGTGAGGTAAACAGGGAGGCCACTGCCAGATGTAGCAAGAATTGTGACTGAAGGAAGAACTGAAGGAGTTTTATCTGCCACACGCTTCAAGCGCTTTCGCTGAATGACCAGTGGAGGAGGGGAATCAAGATCCTCTATGTCAATAGGTTCTGACTCTTCTGAAGGTGGTGGAGGAGATACTGGATCAGATGGAGGAGGTGGAAGCACACCCTTCTTTAGGCCTGAGTATGTCAAGAAAGCATACAGGTAGGTACCATATGTGACATTTGTGACATTTCCTCTAGTAACTTTAACAAAATGTTGGTCTATCTTTGTAAGCAGGTAAGTACTCCAATCAATAGCCACCCCTTTTAACACCACCCTGGAAGCTGTAAAGAGCTCTTTGGACAAGTAATGGGATGGTGTTTTGGCAAGCATAAACCTGTCTTGGAGAAACTAGCAGACTAACTTCCAAAGATGATCAGTGTGATCATGGAAAAAGATACTCCTGAAGTGTTGATCACTTTCTTGACATCCAGAATTTCCTTGGTCTGCTTCTGTAACAGCTTGAAAATCTCATTGTTGGAGAATAATTGTCTAGTTGTAACAAAGGGCTCTCCTTTGTAGGGAAGAGACAAAGCTTTCCCTAACCCTCGTGGTGTCAATATCATGGAAGCACCATCAACTAGGCTCGACTTCTTGCTGTATGATGCAAAGAACTCATTACACATGGATGGATCATCTGGAATCAAGGGGAATGAAGCAGCCACGAAAGTCGCAAGTCCTGCTTTCGCTATAGACTCAAAAGCCAGTAGGGAAGAATAATCCCTACTGACCAGCGGGACATACTGGATAGGAGGAGGAGTGTGAGGCACCATTCACATGGAAAACACACACACCACAACACAGACAATCACAAAGAATGCCTGCAAAACAACCAAAGGTCTATAAAAAAGAAATCAATCCAAATAAGGACACACATACACAAATGTAGCTAAACCATTTACCACCCCAAACAACCCACATCCTAGAAAAAATTCGGCATGACCTCTACACATATGTGAGCGAAAACTTCATGCGATGCAACAAACAGGCACCCAAAGCCCCGTATCAGGCAAGAAAGAGAAAAAAAACTATAAACCGTACCCGTAATCGTAACACATAAGCAAACCATAATACCATAAAAATGTACATCATGACCTGATCATAACCTTGACCAACAGTTTCAGCTAAGAGGACTTTACGCGCCCGTCCCACGAAGCGTGTTTATTAAAAAGGGAAAACAAGTACAGTGAGGAGGAATTATTTTAATGAAGGGTTCATTTTAAGAAATTATTAACAATGGGTGACATTTTATTAGGTTATAAACCTTAATAAGAAAATGACAGTTCCTTCTTAAAATTTTAATTACAATTTATTAGGATGAAACTGTGCTTTATCGAAACCCAGACTACGATTCCCAGACTGGGGTCTCTAAATGCAAATTCATTAATTAAAAATTAATAGTGATGTGGTGCGCTTTTTTGCCAGCGCATGCTTTTTTGTGACGATTGGTTCATTTTTATTAAAAATTAAAGTGCCTCTTAAGCGCACGTAGCGCGTGCAAAGTGAACGACTGGTTGATTTTAAATTATTAAATTGTGTGTTTAGCACGAATGCGTGTGAAAAAGTGAGTGAATAAAGTTCATTTTAGTAATTAATTGTGCTTAAGGGATAATGAAAATGAATAAAGCTCACAAAATAAATACCTGGCAGGGGTGTGTATGCAATAAGCTGAAGGCGCATAGAGTAGTCCCCCAAAAGCAATGAATCCAATGAAATAAAAACAAACACCACTGACTGAAAAAAATAAAGCACCTTAGTGTTTTTGTTGAGTTTTATTTTATTTTATTTTTATTTTTATTTTTATTTTATTTTTATTTTATTTGTTTATGTTTTTTAAAATTGTATTTTAGGTGTGTTTTTATTTTGTATATTATTTGGTTTGGTTTCTTTGTTTTATTATTTTTTTGTTTTTTTGTTTTAATAATTAAATCGGGATATATGACACATGAATATGTTATGAAGTGTAAGAGTGAAAATTCAGCCATCTTGCAAGTGTCAACAATGTATGTTAATTCATCTATAATTTTTCAACTGATTTTGAGAATTTAAAATGAATTTTTATAAAATGTAGTATTAAAATTAGGGTTTTTTGCTTTAAATAATATTTTTTCTTTTATGGAAATATTTTTAATTGAAAAATTATTAGCAAAAGAGGCAAGGGGGTTTGTGGAAATTTTTTGGATTTATTTTTGAATTTTTACTATTTTTAATGAAATTTACTCATTTTTCATGTAATTTTGAATGATTTTTTAGATTTTTGAAATTTTTACAATTTCTTGTTTTTAAATTTCCACTTTAAAAATATTATAAATAATTTTAGTAAAATTTTAGAATTTTTTTGCATTTTTTTAATTTTTAAATGAAATTTTGGAATTTTATGTATTTTATGTTTATTTTTATATATTTTTATATATTTTGCGGGTTGGAAAATAAAAGGCGGTACCTGGGTTGCGTGTGAATAGCGAAGGATGACTGCGTGTAAATGGTGGACTACAATACTCCACCGCATGAACAAGTCGGAAGCGCGTCCTTGCGCATGAACACTCGTTAGCACGCTTGTACTCAGCGGGAAAACAACAGAAGAGAAAAGGCAGGAACGGGCGCGGAATAGATTAAGTGAATTAAGTTAGCTTAGTCGGAGAAAGTCAATTAAGTTAATTTAGTTGAGGTAAATCAATTAAGTTAGTTAGGTTAGTCTGGTTAGTCAGGTTAAGTATGGTAAATTAGGTTACTTAGGTTAAGTCTAGTAAATTAGGTTAGGCTAGTTAGTCAGGTTAACTACGTTAGTCTAGTTAGGTAAGTTAAGTCTGGTAAATTAGGTTAGTCTAGTTAATCAGGTTAACTAGGTGCAGTAAGTTTAACTATGGTTAGTTAGGTCTAACTAAAGGTCAATTAATCTAACTAGAGTTAGGGAGGCTAACTGTGGTTAGGTTAGACTAACTAGTGTGAAGGTAGGCTAACTAGGGATTAGGTTAATTAACTGTGGGTTAGTCAATCTGACTAAGGTTAGTTAATTGAACCAAGGGTGAGTCAGCTAACTAGGGTTAATGTAGACTAACTAAGGGTGAGTTAGGCTAATTAGGGTTAGGGGTCAATTAACTAGGGTTAGTTAAATTAGGGTTAGTGGAATCAACTAGGGTTAGTTAAATTACTAACTAGTGTTAGGTTAGTTATTAACTAATGTTAGGCTAGTTATTAACTAGTGCTAGAAACTAACCAGAAGGGGGTAGGGTGGTTGGAGGAGGAGGAGGAGGAGGATGGGGATGGTACAGGAGGAGGAGGAGCGGCGCACACGGCGGCCTGGGGTGGATGAGAGAGACGACAACGGCGAGGCGGCATGATGGCGTTGAGGCGACGGGAGAGGGTCGAGCGGTGGGAGGGCGTCGAGCAGCAGGAGGGCGTCCAAGCCAGTGGGAGAGCATCCAAGCGGGGCGACAGACAGGGGAGGAGGAGAGGTAGGAGGGAGAAAGAAAAGAAAAGGGAGAAGGAAGAGGAGGAAGAGGAAGAAGAATAAGGAGAAGGAGGGGAGGAGGAAGAGGAAAGAGAGAGGGAGGAAGAAAAAGGAGGGAGGAAGAAGAAGGAGGGAGGAAAGTGGGGACACGGGCATAACGGCAAACATGTATGTATTTTTTTTCTTTCTTTTTTTGGTCTTTGTTTTTTGTGTTACTTTGTTGTTTTTTTTTGTTTTTTAATTATTAATTATTATTATTATTTAGTGATATATTATTATGATTATGTATTCGGTTGTTTTTTTCCTCGTTTTGTGTCCTTGTTGTTTGTTTTTTTTCCCCTTTTTTTTTCTTTGTTTCTTTTTTGAGGTGGGTTTTTTTCCTCTCTCTTTTTTTCTTTTGCTGTATTTGTTTTTGTAATGAAAAAAGAAAAATAAAATAAATTAAAAACACACCCCTGTCCCGTGCGCATGCACGGGCAGGGGTAAAAAAATTTGTAGTGACGGGGTCAAACGGGGCAGGAACGGTGATGCGTGAGCCATAGACGCCACGGGGGCGTCCCGAGGTGCGTAAAACAAAAAACAGGCGCATTCACACGCGATACGAGAAACGTGATCACACGGCAAAAAGGAATAAAAATTAATAAAATTCAACCTGTAACCGTAAAAATGAAAAATGTTCCAGGAGACGAGGGAAAAATGATGAAAACATGCAACACTGGCTCCACGGCAAGATCAGGGTGTTCACATGGAAAAATTGCAAAAAACAAGCCCAAAAACACATATGGGCATTAATATCGGAAAATCCGTGCATCGGAACGAAGTGTGAAAAGAAGAAAAATTGTGCAGAACAATGTGTCCAATAACCTATCATGATAAAACACAAATTCGATCGAGATAGGATGCGTTCACATGGGAAAAACCCAAAAAATAGGCCTTAAAATGGACTCAAAAATTAATACAGGAAAACCGTGCATCGGAATAGAGGAAAATAAAAAGAAAAAATGTCTGAAAGAAAGGAATTCACAGGACTAGCGCATCAAAACTCAGTTGGAAAGGAATTAGGAGGGGTTCATATTGAAAAAACCATGAAAAACACACCCAAAAACACTCGAAAAAATTAATAACTCAAAATTCGACAGTCAAAAGAGGGGGGAGAAAAAAAGGAAAAAGTGGGGGAAAGGCTGGCAGGACACGACTGTCAAATTAAAATGGAATTCCGGTGAAAAGAGGGGATGTTCACATGGAAAAATGTGAAAAATAGGCACAAAAAGGTCCTGAAAACCCGAAAAAATTCATAACAGATAAACCGTGCATTTAAAGGACACGGAATAAAAGGAAAAAGTGTCAGGGGAAATGGGTAGGATAGGGCTGGCACATTAGATCAGGATTCCGAAGCAATAAAGACACGCTCACATGAAAAACTGTCTTATTTACGAGAATTGCTTCAAAAATTAATAACTTGAGAACCGTCTGTTAGAACAGGGGTTGGTAAAAAGGAAAAATAGGCAATTCAAAGGGACAAACGGGACTGTAGGGTTGGATTGGGATTTTGGTGAACGTAGGGTGCGTTTGCATGGACAAATCACAAAACAAAGGATAAAGAAAAACAATCAAGAAACAACCCCGAGGACAGGGTAAAATAGCACGAAAGAGTGGGGAAGGGACCCCATCAGGGTAAAATGAAGTCACGACATAGATGCATGATCAGAACAGCGTATATGCCTGGGGGTATGCAACATAGACACGCAGGGAAGCGTCCCCACACTTAAGACATAACCATCACTGAGAAGCAGAAAGTGTAGGGTTAGAAAAACTTGGCCCATATTGCCGAGGAGGAATGTCGACTATTGAGATTGCGCCTTGTATCGTTGTCAGTGCAGGAGGTAACAAGGTATCTTCATAGCAGGGACCACGCGGTAGCACCCAGGGAGGTAGCTGGTTGAAGGAATCGCAGGAAATTTCGTCAATGGCGAGGGATATGGCACTCAACTCATAATCACTCAAATGGAATGAAAGAGCAATCATTCGCCCCATTACTAACATCACTCGAGGAAATAATAATGAAACCCAGAGCTCACACCCGGTTTCGGAATCGACAAGGGGGTGGTATAGAGAGAGTATGCCAGGGTGCACAATTAATGGTGCATCAGTGCGTCCAACCCCATCTGGCATAGGTGCAAGGAGGAAGGCCAGGGAGCCTTGTAGTGCAGTGTACAGAACAAAATGATGTGTCTTGTGCTGATGGCAAAGACCCAGCCCGGGGGGTGCAGAGGAAAATAGAAACGTACCTGACTCCAATGGTTGCAACGTCCCTCAACCCTCACCTCTTGATAATTGATTGAAGAACCATCAGTCACACTCAGCCCACCCTCTGTCTCACGCTCTGTTGATAGATACAGAGGGCAGCCCTTTCCTGAAACCCATTGATGTAATCCTCGCTATCACTTGTGCAGAGGTTGTATGCCTTGTGCGCATTTGGTGGTGCAACTGTGCATCCCGCCCTGTGCCAGCATACAGTGCAAGAAGGAAGTCCAGGGAGCCTTATGGTGCAGTACACAGGAACAAATCATGCTTTGTGCATTGAGAGGCCCATCCCATGTGTGCAACACTTCGTTCACACATCTCACCTCTCATTTTATTTGAAGGGAAAGACTGGTCACTCACCCCACCCTCTATCTCACGCTCTGTTGAAAGATACAGAGGGCAGCCCATACTCACGTCCCCACCCTGTTAGGATGAAAGCTCGCATCATTCAAGGGGTTAGTGATGAAGATCATGACGGCTATGGTTGTCATGAGGATCTTGAAGACGAGGTGTACCCAGGGAGGCAGCCTACAAATCTCATACTTCAATGACTTGTAAGAAAGGTCGTCTGTTAGAAGGATAGATGGACTAATATTGCAGAGACAGCACACCAAGGGAGGTGGCTTCAAATTACTTGCTAAAGAGGTTTTGCTGGTGACTCAGCTAACCTGAACTGCGGGGTGTTACCACATTTTCCACAGTCACCTGCTCGCCTAAGGGTGTTTCCACATTTTCTTGGAACGAGGCCTGTTATGACAGGGAATTTCTTCCTTTTCTCCCATAACAGTTTTGTTGTTTTTTTTTGTTTCTTTTTTTCTTTTTTCTTTTCTTTTTTTCTTTTTTTCTTTTTTTCTTTTTCTTTCGGTGAAAAAGAGAATGGTAGAAATACCATATATTAGGACCAACCTCGCCACCGTTGTTGGATCAGACGAGAAGAGAACAATGTCGGGTTGAGATGTTTCTGCGAGGGGTTAGCAGAACGAGACCATCTCATGAGGAGAATCATAAGGGCTATTAGAAGCACAACGAGAAGGACAATGCGACGCCCAAAAGGGGAAGGGTAGGTCGACTGTGATTGTCAAGATCCCCAGGGAGGGAAGTACATCTTTAGGCGATAGCCATTGATGAGAAAAGGATCATTAGAGGCATCAACGGTCTGCACTTGAACAGAGCCATTAGGATTAAGAGCAAGTACCTTATATGGGCCCATCCACTATTGTTGAAGCTTGCTAGGAAACTTGCCAAATCTCGAATCATAGGCTAGGACAAGATCACCTTCTTTGAACTCCTTGTGCTTGATGAAACTGTCATGATAGGCCTTGCATCGCGCTTGAGTGGTTTCCATGCACTGTAGGACCATCTGTCGTATCTCATCCAAGCATTCTAAGTGCAGGAGATGGAGTTGAAGTGACTCATCATCTCCCAAGCGCTCTTTAACTGCCACTCGTAAAGAGGGCAATTCCATTTCCACAGGGAAGACGGCTTTTGTACCATACACTAGCTGGAAAGGGGTCTGTCCTGTAGCTACCTTATGGGAGGTTCTGTATGCCCAGAGGGCCTATGTAAGTCGATTGTCCCAATTGCGACGATATGTGGCAATCGTTCTTGTCAGAATCGTTCGTCATGGCATGCTTTTAATACTATGCTGATTTCATCCCCTGCAACACATCTTCGCAGTACTTCATCTTTGCCCCTCTTGTACAGTGCACCGCCTAGCAAAGTGTAGGGGGATGATTCTAACAGAAGCTTCTTCTTCTCACGGCTTGAGATGCCAGGAGGATACTGTTGAGTTGCTAGGAGATTGGCTGTGTCTGCATACTAGGGAGTAATTGTTTCAACTAGAAACAAGGAAGCATCAGGAAGGTCTGGATCATCTTGTTCCTCTGCTTCTGTTTGAGGGATCCTTGATAAATGATCAGCTAGGACATGGGAACGGCTAGGCTTAGTGAGCACTTCAAAGTCAAACTCTTGGAATAGGAGCAACCATCTCATCAGTCATCCTTTAACATCTGGTTTGTTCATTAGGAACGACAGGGCTTCATGATCCACGTAGAGCTTGAAATGCGTTGACAGTAGATAGTATTGAAACTTCTCCAGTGCAAATACCATTGCCAAGCACTCAAGCTCTATCACTGTGTAGTTCCATTCTCTATCAGTGACCTTTCGGTTTGCATAATATATCAGTTGATCTAATTTAGAGGGGCCCTTCTGACATAGAACAGCACCTAGCCCTTCAATTGATGCATCTGTGTGCACATGGAACTTCTTCGTCCAGTCAGGAGGTTGTAAAATAGGTGGTTGGATAAGGCACTATTTGAGGGTATTAAAGGCTTCTTCACAGTCATCAGTCCAAAGAAAATCAGCTTCTTTCCTTAGGAGCTTGTGCAGAGGGGCTGCCTTGGTTGCAAAATGTGCAATAAATCTTATTTAGTAGCCCACATGGCCAAGAAATCCTCTCAATTGCTTGAGGTTTGTTGGTGCTGTTAAGGTGGCAATCTTCTCAATCTTTGTCGGGTCTGTTACAATCCCTTGTGCCGAGACAATATGGCCCAAAAGAACTCCTGAGGAGACGCCAAAGACACATTTGTCAGGGTTGAGAGAAATCTCATACTCTCGGCATCTATCAAAACATTGCTCTAGGTGTCCCCAATGCTCGCGGACTAAGCTATAGACACAGAAGTCATCAAGATACACCTCAATGAAATCATGCAAATGATTCTGAAAGGCAGCCATCATTACTCGTTGAAAGGTGGCAGGAGCATTAGAGAGCCCAAATGGCATCACTCTATAGGCATAGGTTCCCCATTCTGTGGTGAACGTTGTTTTGGATTGGTCCTCTTCTGCAATTTGGACTTGGTTATATTCGCTGAATCCATCCAAGAGGGAATATAGCTCATGGCCTGTCACTGTGTCCAACAGTTGGTCTGTAAAAGGGATAGGAAAATGATCCTTCTTCGTCTTCGAATTGAGCTTTCGAAAGTTCATACATATTCGAAGTTTCCCATTCTTCTTGGGTACAACCACAATGGGCGAAACCCATTCACTGTTAGCCACGGGATAAATGAACTCTGCTTCAAGAAGTTTTAATAATTCAGCCTTCACCAGAGCAGAATAATTAGGATTCATCTACCTTTGTCTTTGCCTTACAGGTTTGACATCGAGCTCTAGGTCAATGTGATGCTGGCATACTGTGGGATCAATCCCCTTTAGGTCTTTATATGACCAAGCAAACACGTCTAAGTTCTCTTTGAGTAGGTCTTGCAGGACCACTAGTTCTTCTTCTGGAAGATTGAGACCCATTTTTAGGTGATTTTCGATACCTTCAGTATCCAAGAATGTTACTTGTCTTTCACCTTCCACTTCGCAGATAAATGTCCCACGGATTGCTTTTGGATAGAGGTCTGACTCTTTCAAGAGAGTGGTATCCTCGTCTGATGTTCCACTAGAACTAGTGTCCTCCTTCTGAACAGATGACTCATTCGTCTATTGAGGTTGCTGGAAGGGTATCAGAGCTTTGTTTACTTCTGTGTGAGTGGTGATTTCTTCTGGACTTAGGGATTCATCTTCAGAGGATGCGTCCAGGAATGTCACATAGCACGGACCTTCTAGGGGCCGTGGCTCTGAGGGCTTTGGATTCTGTTGACAAGGAGCATCATCATCATCTTTTCTCTGGACTGAATAGTTAGGGTGACAGGAGCCACTGGTGAACTTAATTTTTATGCTTTTAATCCATTGCTTATACAGATTCTGCATACTTTGTGGTCTATTGGTCAACCCAAATAGAACCATGGCCATTCCATCCAACACCCTGAGATCTTCGGCCTCTGAGGCCTCTGTAGGGACATCAACAAGATTATTCTCTATCAGAGGAAATTCTTCATCTGTACTTTCATAACCTGCTTCATTTTCTTCCTCATCATTTTCATCCTCTTTCTCTGAGGGCTTTGTCTCTGCTTCTATAGAGGCTCTATAGGAGAAGAACATATCTTCTGTCTCTGCATCTGCTTCTACTTCTGTCACAGCTTCTGACTCTGCTTCTGGCTCTGGCTCTAGCTCTGGCTCTGTATCTGTTACTATCTCTGTGACTGTCTCTGTATCTGCTCTATATCTGTACTGTATCCGCTTTGTCTCTACTCTGTAACTGTATTGCCTCTGTACTGTCTCTGCAACTATCATGTAACAGGGAGAACAATATATCCATGCTTCTATTTCACTGTCAGAGGTGATTTCAAAAGTTAATTCTAGTTGAGGTAGGAGGTATTCACCCATGGACAAGGATTTTGCTTCCCTTGGCAGTTGGCTTACAGTGTCTTTGTTTTCTTAGGAAAGATCTGCTTAACAGCCTCTTCATCTCCTGATGTACCTTCTATTACCTTGTTGGAGGAGTCAGTTATGACTTCGATGAATGTGGATCTATTACCTTTTTGCGATCCATACAGCTTTAACACCGCTTTGTTGGGTCCTTTACCTAGGGTTAGGGTTCCTTTGAACCAGTCCATCCTGGCTCTTGCTTCAAAAAGCCAAGGTCTTCCCAACTGCAGAGGGTATGAGGTCCCATAAGAATTTGGTTTGACCACCAGATATGTCAACCAATAGTCTCTTCCTACAAGGGTTGTTTTTACGTATGGGAGGATGCCCAACGGTTTGATTCTGCTTTGGTCTGCCAATCTGATAAGCCACTGTGTAGGTTGAATTCCTTGCAACCCTAAGTCCTTCATTGTCACATCTGTCATTATGTTTATTGATGAGCCTCCATCAATCAATGCATCTGAAATGAAGCATCCTTCTATCCATACACTAATCTCTGGGGTTCTAGGATCTAGGAAGGCATTAGCCACATCTACTTCCTTTACAGGCTCTGGGGCCTTATTGGTCTTGGTCGTTGTTGAAGGAGCAATCCTTAGTCCACGTCTTCTTGTCAAGATGCTTTTGAATCTCTTTCGGCAGTTGGGATACAGCATCAGTAACTATCGGAATGTTAAGTTTGGTTTAAAAGTATCTAGGTCTTTGACCAAGTCATAATCTTTGATAGGATCCACAAGCTTCTCCAGCCTACTGGGGAATGGGGCTACACCCATTTTCATCTTTCCTTTTTCTTCTAGTAATTGCAGCATCGGCACTTCTTCTATTTTTGGAGGTGCTTCTATATCATCTATCTCCTAGGCCTCTGGTCCTGTTTCTGGGACTGCCTCTGTAACTCTCTATGGCACTACATCGCTCTGTACTGCACTGTACTGTTTTGTTTCCTGTACTGCTCTGTCCCTCTGTTGGCAGGTGGAACTTCACAGTCTTGGCAGGAGAATTATTTTCGTTCTGAACAACTGGTTCCTTCTTCTTGGTGCGCGTGACAGTAGCAACTTCCAACTCTACCAAATTGGAGGCAGGCTCTTGTACCTTCTGTTGGCTATCAGTGCCATTGGCCTTTACAGGGGCTAGGCTTGGACAATCCTTTGCAGTGTGGCCTTTTCCTTTGCATCGGCTGCATAAGGGCTTGTAATCCACAGATCTGGACAATTCGGGGAGATATATCCCTTTTCTCCACACCTGTAACATTCCACTTCTGATCTCTGACCACCGCCAGATTGTCGTCCTCTGTAACTTTGAGAGGAAACCTCCTTGGACCGAAATTAGGACCAAACTCCCTAGGCTTTGGTAAAATATCATGTGTTGTCATTTTGGATTCTAGCAAGTTGAATCTTGCATTTTCATCCTTCTGTCTTCATTCGTGCATCTCTTTTAGAGAGCAAATATCCTCTGTATGGTTCTTCCGCAAACAATAGGAACAGAAGGCTCCAGGAATGGTTGGTTTTCGAGTACATTCAATGGCTAGATGTCCCGCTTGATGACACTTTTCGCACCATGTATTAGAGCGCATCACATCTCTTCCAGCTTCCATAGGAGTGGATATATTGGCGGTATTCACCTTCAGCGTCTATAGCTACTCTGTAATCATATCCAGAAGCTCTTTCTTGATACTTGCAACTGAGTTGGATAAGTAGTCCTTCAGATTTTCACCTCCTAAAGTACTTGTAGTGGGATTTTGTGAAGCCTCTGTAATTACTGCATACACTGGTTGGGTCGATCCAGAAGGTCCTCTGTTCTGGCTCTGATTCAGAGCTCCTGCTAAGACTTGGGGTTGTTGATTCCAATTGGTAGGATTCCAACTGCTAAGACTTGGGGTTGTTGATTCCAGTTGGTAGGATTCCACTATTTTTGAGTCGCCATTGGAGGAACTGTTTGAGGCCACTGTTGTTGTGGTTGAACCATCATTTGAGGCACTGTCGTTTGCGGTGACCACAGTGGATTAAGTGCATTATACTGCGGCACTGTTTGCATCTGGGGATAGGGGTAGGGAACTATCCCTGGGATTGCATTTGGTGGGTATACCATTCCAGGCATAGGAGGGGGTAAGACTCCTCTTCCTGGAGCCATTGATAGCCTTGCTTCAACTTCGTTATACAATCTTGCACCTTCCACTGTAGCTTGCAAATTGACTGGTCTTCTCAATTCCACAAACTTGCCAACTTTTGGTTGTAGGCCCCTGAGAAACACTCCTTTCTGGATTCCTTCTTCCAAATGATGGTTAGTCTATCTCTTCAGGATGGATTCCATTCGCGAGACATAAGCTTCTACTCTTTCTCCAGAGGACTAACTTAGGTTCATGAACTCCTCTCACATCTGCTCTTCAAAACCTTCACGCTTGAATTTAGTGAGAAAGGCCAACTTCAGGTCGTCCCATGTGCCAAAAGTTCATGCTGCTTATCTCTCATACCACTAAAACGCCACGCCCTTGAAAGTGGCAGGGAATATTACTAACCAATGCTCAGGGGTTCTGGCATTGTTAGCCACACATGCTACCATGAATTCTGCTACATGAAGATGAGGGTTTTCATTGTACTCTCCCTTAAAAACTGGCAATGGGACTACATTTGCTGGCATGTCATCAATATTTCCATGACAAATCTGACTAGGAAGGGGACCTTGAGTCACCATGGGGACTTCTGTAAAGAGTGCTTTTAGGGCGTCAAAGGAGGCTTCTACTGCAAGCTCGTTCTCAGCTTTGATTTTTGCATTCTCTCTTCTCACATACCTCTGGACTCGTTCTAACGCTTGCCTCTTTATTGCATCATTCATCAGGGGGTTGGCTTCAACCAGTTGATATGTACTCAACAGGATAGTATTAGATAGGGCTTCAGTCTCTGAGGGATTCTTTGGCCAACATCTCTTCTACTTCCTGCTTTTCAACATCTCTGAATTCGGCTTTCAAACCACTACAGAGGGGAAGATATTCCGTTCTGAAAGTATTAAAACTCATTCTTCTTAAGATCGTTGTTGTGTCATTATAATAATGCCAACTTCTGAGGGTTTCAATAGTGTATGTAGTGAAAAACACTCTGTCTACCAACTTCCAGTGGGTTGCTAATTGGACAAACAAAAGATTGTCAGTGCACCAAGCATCCCACGTATCTTGCTGTTGAGCATCCACGAACAAATTTGAACTCTTTTCTTTCTTGTTTTTGTGAACCTCCACAGACCACGACTCCTGAAGCTTCTTCACAATCTCCCACTTGATGATGTCTGGAAACTTCTCAATGAATGCCAAATCTTCCATGGGTGGTCATTCTCTCTATTTCTGCTTTTCAGTTTGTTCCCAAACAGTTTGCCACCAAGATGCAAGTTTCTGCTGCTTCAACATGAAGAGGAAACAGTCCACCACATAGAGCATGCATCATGATGGTGACATGTTTCTGCCATTGTGGGATGAACTTCTTGTGGAAAGTGGCTTCGATGATAAGAATCTCCAACTCTTCAGTGGAAGAAGGAACTTTGCAAACATCCATTGAATTCATCTCTTCTTGGCAATGCCATTTCCTTCATTTTTAGCCTCTTCTGATGCTTGTTGATGGCAAGTTTCCCCGGATGCGCACAAAAAACATGGAGCCCCAAGAGGAACACCAAGGAGAAGGGAATTCTCTTGAAAGAAAATCTATCTTGTAACATCAACAAGCTTTTATTTCATTCTTTTGATGACCAAAACAAAGAAAACAACAAATCTTCACGCAGCATCATAGTAGATATCTCCCACGGATTTGATAGAATCAACCATAATCTTCAACATCTTCATAGAATTCTTCAATAGAACAAAGAACACAAAAAAATACACCATCTTTGAATGAAAATCAATCACATAGTATTCATCTTCAATGTCTTCATAGTTCTCTCTCTCAATCTCTCATATACAGTTACATTGTTTTGATAGAATTGACTATCTCTGGCTCTCTCTCTCTCTCTCTATCAATAGTACATCATCTCCTCACTACAATACTCTCATAATAACTCTCAATAATCCTTCTTAGGTCGTGGATGCACCTCCCAAGAGGTATGTCTGATATGAAGAGTCACCAGAGCCAGTACAGTGTCTTTTCACAGCTCACTACTGTCAGTGTCACTTAGTCTTCTCTTTAGTCTTCAACAGCTGCTTCTTCCACTTGTTTTAGCTCTTTTGAACTTAGATTCATCATTTCCAAAAGTTAGAAAACTTTTCCAAAGTCACACATACTTTCTACAGAATACTTACAGAAGGGCTACAGAACAGTTACAGTATAGCACCATAGCAGCTATAGTACAGTTACAGTACAGAGACAGAGCAGAGACAGAGCAGGGACAAATGCTCTACAGAGGGTTACAGAAGGTCATCAGAACCTCATGACTCATACTCAAACCATTCCATACTATCAAAAACTATTCAATAGGCTTCCAAAAGATCTCAATCTTCATCAATAATCAATCCATGCTTCATACAGAAGAAAATCAGAACAAAACAGAAGCTATACAGAAGGTATATAGAACCAATCGGAACCTCAACATAATATCATAGAGCTTCATATCTCCACTGAGAATCATCATGAACTTTCAAAACATAATCAATATCATCCAAAACACTCTCAAACACTTTCATTAATAACCATACATCACTCTAAATCCATAAAAAATCAATCATTTAGACCTCAAAAACAACAAAAATCAGTCAAAAATTCAGTCTTTTTCCACTCTCAATAATAATTGCATGTAGTAATAAAGGTGGGGTCGGGGTAGGATGAGAACTGGTTGAGAAAGTGTGTGACGGATGGTCGGATGTCCTGCTTAGTGAAGATTAGGCACTCCTATGGGCTTTATGCATTCACATTGTAGATCCTTGGTAAGTTGTATCTGCCATGCATTTTCGAGTTGTAATCTATCCCTATTCTTCGCGGATATGGCATGTAGATAGGGTTGTTGCGCTCATCTAGTATGGTGCCATAGAAGGCCATCCAAGTGTCAAGGTTGGTGTCCTAGATGCGTCGCCACCATTGTAGTTGGGCTTCGTGTCCGTTGACGGTATTTGGAATCTCCCAAACCTTGTCTTGCCAATAGTCTGCAGGCTCTCTTTGCCACCTTGTGGGGTGTCTTCTTCTCTCCTATGTCTACCTATTGCCTGCAATTGCGCGAGTGCGATCACCTTCTCCACCACCCTTAGAGGTCTGTCTCTAAAGAAAGAGGATAGTGGAAAGAGAACTCAGAGGGTCAGCTTTGATTTACTCATTGCTCCCAAACAGCTAGTTCTTGGGTCCAGTTTACAGGTGGCATTCCTCTCTTTGTGGGACCTCGACCTCAAGAACTTGTTGCAGCCTTGCTTGGAGTCTTCTTCGTGCTAGCTCTACCTACTCTCTCTACCTGTGTTTCCTTTCCACAACCCTCTTAGGGGTGGCTTCCTCACCTTGCTCTTCCGTGTGTACTTGCACTTGCTATGTTGGGCTTGGCACTTGCAATTCTTCTTCTTCATAATCTTGGCCTTATCCGAAGTCTAGTCGTCCTTCTCTTGGTAGTTCCATTGGAGCTATAGTAGGTCGTTGAGCTGGTTGTTTTGGCTCTCTAAACCCTCATCTAGCTGCTTCCAGCCTACCTTAGGTGTATTGTTGTTGTTTCTCAGTGCTTAGGCTGGTGCTCTTTGAAGGTACTCTTTCATGAATACCGTATCTTAGAGCTCGTCTTGTAAGTTCTAGCTTCTTTCACAACCCTTTCATGGTATCTTTACCCTTGGCTTGAGTCACATGCATGACTATGTTTAAAAATGCATGTTGTTGGACCTCAAGACTTGCCTTCGTTACTTCTGCCCTAGCTAGTGTCATGATTTATTTGCTTTCCACCAAGGGAGTGTTGGGGGTAAAGGCGCCTTTTCCTAGCCACCCGTGTATTACTACACTGATAGTACCCGCCACTGCACACTGCAAGTGGCGGGCACCCGTCACTGTCACTTTATTCTTTATTCTTTTAGTGACAGTTTGAATAAAGAAAGGCCCGGTCACACATTGTGACTGTTGGAGTTCCCATTTGTGTCTCCCTCTCTTCTTGCTCTTGCTCTCCGCCATAGCTCACTTCCAAGCAAGCTTCGATCCTTCTCACCTTTCAACTGGTATCAGAGCTTTGGATTAGAGCTTGATCATGGAGCTTGGCCCGACATTACTTCAAGCATTACTTCAGCCTGGATTGAAGACCTAGAGCTTGGAGCTTCAATGCCAGCCATGGCTTCTTCCCCCTGAGGTAAGATTTCATCTCCTGCCTCTCCCCAGCCTTGATAGGCTCTTTGCACATGTTCCTTGGCTTCATTGGCACCTTGTATGCCCCCATTTGCCCCCTAATCCTTAGCATAACCAATAGGTTCCACAGTCAACTCACGTTTTTTTTGCATATGTTTCAAAATCTGGCTAAAAAATCCCATTTTTTCTCATATCTCGAGCATCTAGAACCCGATTTAGGCAAGGAAAGAGTCTAACTTGATTTACAGTAAGAAAATATCATGCTCTTAGCTTATGTGATGCTCCTGAGGCTTGGTATTTGATGCCCAGATAATTTGGGGATGTTTGCCCAATGTTTTGAGATGCTTTGGGGCTTAGTTTGAGCTTCCATAGCTCGACTTATGCAGGGATTTACTACTGTACATTGTTTGGGTAACAAGTTTTTATCAGGGACGGCTTATGCATAATGCTCTTTATTGACATTCATGTGTCCTATTGGATGTATTGATGCTTGGTCATCATGGTTTATGCCCGGATATGCTATTTGAGAGATATTGAGCTTTGATTTGGATGTGGATACTTTGTTGTTGGTTGGGATTTATGCTACCTTAGTTGATAGGTTATTTTACCTTGAGTTTGGTTATGCCTATTGGTTTTGGGCGATGTCTTTGGGATATGCAATGAAGTATTGAACTTTGGGGTACGACATCGAGCTTGTCTTTGGTTTTGAATCTTCATTTGAGCTTGAGCTTGACTTTGAGATGCATTTGATGCTCCATTTTGGATGTACATATGGCAAGTATGTTACCTATGTCTGACTGGTCTTGACATGCTTGGCATATGCCACTACTACATGCTATTTACATTGTTTGGAGCCAATTGCTACTAGTGCCTTGTCCTGGCTTGCATCTGGCTTTCAAGAACTTACTTGGGATATTTCTTGGCTTGCCAGAGTTGTATTTGGGATACAATTGATGTCTATGGATGCTCTAATTGGAGGCTACAGAGCCTATATGCTCATGATGTCTTATTGATGTCTGGTCTTGGATCTTTCATCACTGGTACGCTCATATGCCCTTCTTGAGCTTCTTGGCTTGATCCATACAAATTTTCTGCTAGTGGGAGCATCGTTGGATGTTTGACAGACATTGAGTAGGTGGTTTAGGTATTGAGCTTTGAGTCTTCTGAGACTGGGATCTTCTTCACTTGGATGTTGCATGGTTGATATGCCATGGTCCGCATACATGTACTTGGGCTGATTTGGGCTTCGCACTCCCTGAGCATACACCTCTTTGTGTTAGGTGTTGCCAGTGTTGTGTACACTTTGCCCTATTACACAGGGGGTGTGTCGACTTACTGACAGATTCGTTTGACATGCTTGGATGTTTGCTCGATGTTTGTATGACTGTCATATGTTGATTTATGCCGGCTTGATGCTAGTTATGCTTTGACAATCAGTGGTTGACTTGCTGCATTGATTTTGCCTACAGTTTGCTCTCATTGTACCTTGCTGTAATTTATTATACCAAGCAGTTATGTATGGACTGATGTGGAATTTTCATGCTGAATCATCTTGATTTTATGTACTTTGGATGGTACTTGGTGGGCAGTATAATTAGCTATCATTTTGTGGTCATTTTGCCTTGGTTTTGGTGGTATTTTGGCTGCTTATAGCAGAAAATAGCAAGTAGTTTTGAATTGCACTAATTTGGATTGCATTATGGGTTCTTCTTCCACTAATAGTGCTATCTTCAACATCACTAAGCTTGATGGTACGAATTGTGCTTATTGGAAGAACCAAGTTTGGCAGGTATTGGTGCAGAAATCATAGATAAAGCTACTAAGGATGCATGGCGAGCAGCCTGAAACTATGAATGATGACGAATGGGATGAGCTTAATGAGTTATGCAGGTCCACCCTCATCTTGTCTCTCACTGAACAGGTGCATTACAATGTGGTTGAGGAAGCACAGAGTGCTTGGCAGCTTTGGGATAAAATTAAGAACCTCTATGACAAGAAAAGTCCAGCAAGTAAGACGTATTGGCTGAAGCAGCTTATGGACCTGCGCATAAAGGAGAATATGACAATGTTTGCTCATTTGAGCCAGTTCCATGCTATTCTCAAGAACTTGACTTCGCAGGGTATTACCTTTAATGATGAGGTTACTCCATTGTTTTTACTTGGGACTCTAAGTGAGTCACGGGATGTATTCCCACTACCTTATATGCTCCTGCTACTATTTTGAACTTGCCTGATGTAGAGAGTGCTCTTCTGTAGGAAGACGTTAATCGTAAGAACTTGGATGCCTCTCATGTGTTGCATGCTTTTATTGTTAGAGGCAGAGATGGTAATGGCAAGAATGACCGTGAGAATGGCCATGGCAGAGACTCGTAGAAGTCTAGGTCTAAGTCGCGTGGTAAGTCACGCAGCAAGTCTCTTGGGAGAAATGCTAATGTGACATGCCATCATTATGGCAAAAAGGGTTATATATGCCCACAGTGTCATGAATTGCACAACGAGAAGTGCAAAGAGAAGGGGAAAGACAAAGTACAAGAAAAGTCCTCTGATTGCAGCATTATGCCTACGAAATCTAGTGTGAAAATTGAGGAGATAAATGTCATGCAAACTAATGACTCTGATGAGGAGTACATACTTGCAGCTAGTTCCTGTGATGCTACGTCATTGTGATCGATGTTCACTCTATGTATGCGCAGTGCTGGCTTTTGGATTCTGGTGCTTCATTTCATGTTACACCATGCCGTGAGTGGTTCCACTCCTACCACACTGTCTCTGGTTCAGTTCGCTTGGGTGATGACACGTCACTTGCTATTGTTGGCATTTGGGATGTACGACTGCAGTTCTCTACTGACAATACTTTTCTGTTACAGGATGTATGTCATGTACTTGTACTTACATGCAGTCTTATGTCTGCAGGGCAGCTTGATGATGCTAGGTTTCATGTTTCATTTGGGGATTCTGCTTGGAAGATCACCAGTGAGACTTGTGCTTGCTAGAGGTGCCAAAGCTGGCAGCCTCTATCCTCTTGTAGTTGATGGGTCCTTTGTTGACCATGTTTTGTCAGTGGGTTCCATCCCACATGTATCTCTTTGGCATGCCCGTTTGGGCCATATGTCCTTGAAGGGAATGAAAATGTTTTCTAGTTTGCAGTACTTACTGCCCCTTGACTACGCATGTTTTGATTCATGTGAGCATTGTCTTTATGGAAGACATACTAGGAATACACATAAGAAGTCTGGTAGGACACGCATGAGTGAGCCCCTCGCATTGGTACATTAGGATGTCTTTAGGCCCATGCCCTGTCAGCCTATGGGTGGTGCAAAGTATTTTGTGACGTTCATTGATGATTTTTCGTGTAAAGTCTGGGCTTACCCCATTAAGCTTAAGTCCTGATGCCTTGATTGTATTTCAGAGATGGCTTGTATTTGTTGAAAAATAGACTGGGCATAGGCTGAAATGCCTTAGGACTGACAATGGGGGAGAATATGTGTCACATGCTTTTGAGCAACTATGTGATGAGAGGGGTATTAAGCATCAATTGACCGCCCCCTATACCCCACCCCAGAATGGTTTGATTGAGTAGATGAATAGAACCATCTAGGAACGTATACGCAGTAGTATGCTTAGCCATGCATGCTTACCACAAAGCTTTTGGGCTGAGGCAGTCAGTACAGCTGTGCATGTCATAAATAGATCACCTTCTAGTGGTTTGGATTTTCGGGTTGCAGAGGAGGTATGGACTGGGAAACCTCCATCTTATGTGTATCTATGTATCTTTGGATGTGAGACATTTTTCCATCATGTGCCCAAAGACAAGCGTACTAAGTTGGACCCTAAGAGTGTTAAATGCATTTTCCTTGGCTATGGGGATGCAAGCGAGATGGGTTACCGCCTTTGGGATTTGCAAGCATGAAAAGTCATCCGCAGTCATGATGTAGTCTTCCATGAAGACAAGGTGCATAGGCAGCTTGAGAAGGTAGTAGAGATACGTAGGGTTATATTCCAGGAGGAGCCACATGCTCCTACACAGCTAGTTGGACAGCATGCAGTAGCAGTTGGTACACATGGCCAGGGTGTTGGACCAGCTGCAGAGTCTGCCATGAGATAGACGTCCACCTAATAGATTTGAGCCCTCGATGCATTATGTCTTGGTTACAGATGCAAGAGAGCCTCTCACTTATGGTGAGGCTATGAGTAGGGGTGACAGTCACTCTTGGGAGAGGGCTATGTAGTCTGAGATAGACTCCTTGCACAAGAATATGACTTGGGATTTGGTTGCACTGCCTTAGGGCAAGAAGGCTTTGCCATGCAAATGGGTGTACAAGCTGAAAAGTACCCCTGGAAACCCCAAGCCAGCTTATAAGGCAAGACTTGTCGCTAAGGGTTTTAAACAAGAGCATGGAGTTGACTTTGATGAAGTCTTTTCTCTTGTGGTCAAGATGACCACCCTACTCTTGGTTTTGGCCTTAGTCGTGCAATTTTACTTGGATGAGCATGGGTGAAGGCACAATGCAAATAGGAAGGGAATAGGAAAAGAAGACCTAGACTGAAATGGTCAGGCATATAAAAAAGGGATGGGTGTCCCAAGGCGATTAGGGTTTTGTATAAAAGGCAAAAAGTAAATGAAGAAGCTCATTCTTGTGTGTGGCCAAAACTAGCTCTCCTCTTCCTCTTCTTCTTCTTATTCTTGGTTGCTTGAGCTTGTACTTGAGAAAGGGAGTCTGAGGGAGTGAGAGAGTGAGGGAGTGAGTGTGTGAGGGTGAGGGACCGTGGTGGATAAGCTCTCTATCTTCTCCTTTCTTCTTCTTCTCTTCTCTTGTCCCATGCGTGGCAATGGATCATGGAGCTTGGAGCTTGGAGCTTGGGGATTGAGGATCAAGCTTTCTTGAGCTTGCACCTTGGATTGTGGAGCTATCAGAGTGCTTGAGAGAAGAGGCAACTCGATCAAGCATGGAGGTAAGCTATCTACACTCGTAGGTATGAGAGCGCATACAACTATGTGAGAGGTAGTCATTGCACTTGGCTTGAAATTCTTGAAGCAATAAACAATCCATGGGTCTTGGCGGTTGAGTAAGAAGCTCCCACATTTTGGTTCCATTGTTGAGACAAACGTATTCAAGCTTTGAGTGCTTGTGTGCTCTCGAGCATTGAAGTAGGGTTTCCTTGAACCAGTGCTTGAGATAGGTAGGAAGCGAGGGAGCTGAAGAGGCATTCGATCTCCTTTGCAAGTAAGTTTTTCTGGTTTTTTGGATTCATGTAAGTAGGTTGGGTTAGTGAAAGTGGTTGCTTGTGATTTATTGCATTTAGGCAAGGAAAATAAGGAAAAATAGAGAAACAAATAGTAGAGTTATTGTTGTAAACATGGCAAAATATGAAGAAAAAGAGAGCTTCAAGGCATTAGAATAGCAAAGAGAGAGAAGGGAGAAGTAATACGGCAAGAGAGAAAGGGTTTAAGAAGGTAACATGGCAAGAGAGAAAGGGTTTAAGAGAGAGAGGGGGAAGTAACACGGTGAGAGAGAAAGGGTTTAAAAAGCCAAGAGGGTAGAGAGAGAGCTCATTTGGGTGCATTCAATTAAGAGATAGCTTGAGAGAGAGAGAGAGAGAGAGAGAGAGAGAGAGAGAGAGAGAGAGAGAGAGAGAGAGAGAGAGAGAGAGAGAGAGAGAGAGAGAGAGAGAGAGAGAGAGAGAGAGAGAGAGAGAGAGAGAGAGAGAGAGAGAGAGAGAGAGAGAGAGAGAGAGAGAGAGAGATACATGGCTAGAAACCATTTGGTGCTTGGCAATCTTCACCACCATGCCTTTGAGCCCCACATGTAAGCTTTGAGTGTGCCTTTGTGATGAATAATTGTTGTAGGATCATAGTTGAGAAGTTCATTAAGGTGTATGTGAGATTCGACAAGTTTTTCATTGTTCTAGACCCTTGACCGCCACACTCGGATGGATTCCACTCTCATTTCAGTCTCGCTACCAGTCAAATAGTCCGAGTCACAAGTCCACATGGACAACCAAAAATCGTCTAAGTTCCACACTCAAATTAAGACCTTGGACCTAATTCGACCTTGAACGGACAAATTCAAATGCCCCGAAACCATCCACTCAAACACTCACAAGTTTTGCCTTGGATGGCCGAGTGCCCATTCATTAGGACCCCAGGCACTTGGTCAGACCATTCAGACTTGAACACGACCACTCGGACTCAAATGGGTACTCGACTTGGATATCTAAATCTGAAACTCAGACGCTCCAACTTGGATGAGTTGTGTGAAAACCCAGAATCTAGCAAATTGGACCCACCCCAAGGCATAAAAAGGCTAAGCCCAATCTAGACGACACCCCATAGGACTCCAAACACGTAGAACAGCTCATAGTGCCACTAGACTCACAAATCACAATCTAATGGCCCAAAGAGCGACCACGGCACTGACTCTCAGCCTTATGTCTTGATAGAGACCCAGACTCATTGAGTGAATCTACTATCCCTCAGACACTGTTAAAGACTAGAATAAACCAGCTAGAGTGGTCATTAAACACACAAAAGAATCAACAAAAGTGTATGATGCATTGTATTGTTTTCATTGGATTTGCACACTCTATTAATTAAACACTTGATGTGCATAGAAACGCTGATAGCCTGATTTGACATAGTGCACTTTGAGGAGCACACCATTAGCAATTGAGTCCCATAACATTAAGAAGTGTTTTAAATTACAAGAAATTCATGCAAGATAAGATAAGCTAAACAAACCCACTAGTAGGAGGAGACCCCTTGACATTGAATAGTGGCCAAGGATCCTAATCACCAAATATGAGAGACTTGAATCATCAAATCGCTTAGGGAGAAATAGCAATAGGCACGATTAGGGATGTAGCTCTACCCGACTTGATCAATATCCTAGTGGCTCAAGAAAGGAGCTAGCACCAACTTGCAAAATGACGAGCTTGACTTGGGAGAATTCCCAGTTGACATCCAACAAGTGATGACCTGGTATGACCTGCAAACCAAAATGGAGCATTATGATAGAGCAATTGAGGACATCATAGCCAGGGTTGGCAAGGAAAGCACTGCAAAGCATAGCTACCTACAACTAAGCACAACGAGCTCAAAAGATAAGGCTAGACATAGAAATATGAGAGGTCCAATATGTCTTAGCTCTTGCCAATAGAACCAAGACATGACCGAATTCTGAGAGGGAGAGAGCCTTAGAGGCTGATCTTACGCTAAGTGAGATTCTTAGGAAGCAACTCTTAGACAACACAGCTACGGAGCAAAGCAAGTAGCTCTAGTGACTACATTGCTAGCAGGACATAGAATAGCCTTGAATTCTAAAAGCCAGATGAAGATACTTGTGGTTGCTTAGCAACTTGACAATGACCCGTATAGCTTTGTGGAGTAGTTTGAGCAAGTATGTGAGGCTAATAGTCTCACGAACCTTGATCAACATGCACAAGCTTTTAGACTGTGCCTAGGAGACAAAGAATGGATGTGGTACAATAATCTCTAGACAATGCCAAATGCAATGACTTTAATAACCTCAAGAGTCTCTTCATCAAGAGATTCTATAAGGTGGAATACTCTGACAACCTCATCGTCAGATTGATGAACATCAGTCAAAAGGACAAGGAGGATATCCAAGACTACGTCAACCATGTGCGGAGTCTCTTTAAGAGAATCCCAACCACAAAGTGACGTAGTCAATGAGTGGTCTCCACTGTGTTCATAAGCGGGATCTAAAGCGGCAAAGAGCTTTACAAGGACTTCATGAGCAACTCAACCCTGCAAAGGGATGTGCTGGCTAGGGTCTTCGAAGAATCCAAACAAGTGGATGACCTACTCAAGGAGAGGAGCTCAAGACCCACAACCCAGGATAGCATTGCCTCTAGAATCTTAGAAAGGGCTACGACCGTTAGTGAAAGATGCAACTAGAGCACCCACAAGACAAGGGAAAGAGTGTCGACTAGAGCTAGGAGTTGGCAAACATAAAGCTAGAGTTGGCTAGGCTGCAAGAGATGATGAGAAGGGCCACAATACAACCTCACGTGCAATGCATGCATTGTAGAGGAAACCACCTTTCAGCCAAGTGTATGGATCCTAGATCCAAACCCTGTGCCAATTGTGGTAGCTTTGGCCATGATGCAATGCATTGACAATTATCTAGGCTATTGTCATACTCCAGTCATACAATTAGTCTTAGTACCTATAGGGAATAGACTACCACCTTCCAAAAAGGGAGCTCCACTAGCTCTCCTAGCACCCAATGATTCAAAGCCAGCTGTCCCTAGGATGGACATCAACCCCATAGGGATACCTAGACCACTTGGACCCATCGTGACCAATCCACCGAGCAACGCTCCTATACATTACATATAGAGGAGACAAACGAGGACAAAGCATACGTAAATCTTTACATCTCATATGACAAAGAAGGTAATCCCATCTTAATGGATTTTAGACTAGTATGGGTGATGTTATTAGGTAGGGGAAGAGGTAGAGGTCTAGAAGGATAGAACCAAGAACCCATTACATGATGCTGACTTGCAGTCACCCAAGACACATCTCATCTCGATGCCCTGAAAAGGAAGTAAGCCAATTGAGACAAAGCAGACTTGAGATGCCCTAACTGTGGGATCACACACTTGTATGGTGAGTGCCCCTAGGCGAAAACCTTCCACAAGTTCGACTATCATGCCATCCATACCATTGGGAGTGTTCGGAGTTGAAACACTTGATGGAAAAGCCACACCAATTCCATTGAATGTCATGACCCAAGCACATGCAAAGCAGGTCGGTACTTCATTACCCGGACCTAGCAACCTTGATGCAACTTTGATAGGGAAGAGAAGCTATAGAAGAAGAAAAAAGCTGGCTAAGACAAGGATTATGCTTAAGACGTATAATGCCACCACATTACCAAAGGGAAAGCAAGTCACAGACACAGAAGCAGAGACATCTACTCCTATGATAGCAGAAAATAGAAGTGCTAAGGTTGGAGAATATCTCGATCTGAGCACCAATTAGAAGCTGATGATAAGATCAAGGAGTGGGTAAGAGAAGCCCAAGCACACCTAAAGGATGCAAAACCCATTATCAAAGATGAGATCAATGAGCTCTCTAGTGTGAGCACACCAGTCTCACTTACTCAATACAAATCAAGATATGCATCCACACCCCACGTAGCACTACATAGACAGAGCCTAGACGCCATAGGTGGCTAGACTTCCCAAGATCATTATTTGGCAAAAGGTCATAGAGCCTAAAAAAAAGCATGCGGTGGGCAACTTGCTCACGATGACGTTGATATCGACCATTGCAACCCTACCTTTGGGAGAGCTACTCAAGCAAAACTCAATACTATGGCAAGGTTTGAAGTAGTGGATAGAACAACATGACAAGCTTGGGGTGATCGACTTGCCTGACCACGAAACAGTAACACACATACCAAGCTTAACCTTGAACTTAGTACCTAAGTCCTTACACGTGAATGATTTTTGGGAAGGCATTGAGTTGCACACAGTGTTGCCTGTCAATGCATTAGGAGATGCTACAAGAAGGGAATTGTAGATATAGGAGCAGGAGTTGGTGTGCTTAGCTATGCAATTGTACCATGCTTGGGGTAACCCACTTGTGGGGACCACAAGGTTTAATGTCATGCTAGCTAATGGAATGAAAGTCAGACCATTTGAAGTACTAAAGGACTAGCCCTTGAAGATAGCAGGAGTCTAGTTCTCAGTGAACTTTATAGTAATGAAGGGAGTGGAGTACAACATCCTACTAGGACAACCCTAGATGCAAAATGCATGAGTGATAGAAGACTAGGGAAACGGTCTAATGTTCTTAGGAAATAATTTGAAAGGCATGAGAGTCAAGATGGACACTTGGAAAACCACTCCGATCAACCTAGATGCCATCTCTGCTATGTTGAAAGGAGACTCACAAGTCAACAATTCTTATGGGCCATTAACAAAGTATATCCCTTGCCCCGAGGGACGAGTGGGATTAGATGCATGTACTAGCCACCATTGATCTATAATGAAGAGGAAGATTATAAGTAAGCTACTGGGGCAACCGATGAGTGCCAAAAAGTTACATCATCTCAATTGCCACCACCAAAGAGTAGGGTCCTACCATCAATACCACTTTGCATGATGGCCAAGAGCTCTAGCAATCGACCAATACCAGTGCACCCACCACATGAGGCTCCAATGTTAAACCTGACTTTAAATGTAAGGATAGACACCATCACTGAGATTGAGGATGAGGATGAGGAAGAAGCGACACGTGCCTACCTACGCATATCAGTGGATTGCCCAAAAGACACACACCTTTGACGCACTTATTGACGAGGGAGTTGACTTTAATATTTTTACACACGATCATTAGATCCTCATTAGTCAGCCCCAATTGCAACCTACCAATGCTAAACTCAACCCATTTGGGGGACATTCCTACTCATTGCTGGAAAAGTGCAAAATAGCGATCTCTATCGAGACTAACAGGCATTACTAGTGGAGTTATCCAGCCCAAACCCCAACCTCGTGCATGCCTTAGACCCTTCTATAAGCAAAGATCCATCCTTACATTGGCCTCACACCTAGCCGCGAATATGAGGGATCACCTCATTATCTGTATCAGATGCTTGGATGCCACATTCACCATGCTAGCTAGGAGCTATGAACGTAGGCCTCCCCTCGATGAGACATTAGCAATGGAAGTGCTCTCCTTGCCATGCACTTGGGAGGAATATAAGTTCATGTTCATCAAGATTCCTAAAATGGACAAAGCCTTGATTAACAATGAGATCTCTTGAGAGCAAGCTTGCACACAACAACTGATCACATCCTATCATAGGAGCAAAGTCTCTACAACAGGCTAGGAGCTGGAAGAGCTGACAAAGCTAGCCGACTTTGACTCTTCCTTTCTATGAAAATGGTATGCTCTACGTCTCCAGTGGGAAAAAGAGAGCTTCCAAACTGCATGTTGTAGGTGGCAAGCGCCCATCATTGTCACTTCATTCTTTATTCTTTTAGTGACATTTGAATAAAGGGAAGGCCAGTCACACATTGTGACCATTGGAGTTCTCTTGCTCTCTAGCTCCTTCCACTATAGCTCTTGCTCCCAATTGTGCTTCCACTTCAGGGCTCATTTCCCTTCAACTGGTATTAGAGCCTTCTTGTTCATGAGCTCGAGCTTACTTTTGGTTTGCGGCACACTCTCAGCTTTCATTTGAATACCTTCAGCAGTCATCTCTTTGTTAACAACCATAGCTACTCCTTTGTTCGAGCTTCCTATCGGTTGCATTCTTCTTGGGTACTCTTTGAGCCTTCTTGAGCAAGTTGGAGCAACCCCCCATAGCCCTCACCCTGTTGGTGTAGCATCATGTTGTATTAAACATGTCATTTTTTTAGTAGCAGCTAACATTTTTCATCTACTATAGCATATCTTCTTCATTGGGCAACTATACAAGCACTTATACACTTGGTTTTGATGCTTGGCATTGATCCTTCCACTCTTGGCATTCAATTTGAGTGCTAAGATTTAGTTTTGGATTGTTATAACAATCCACATACTGTCATAAAATAGGCAGCACCTATCTTTGATGTCTACACTCATTGCCATTGGTTGGATGATGCCCGATTATACCCTGTTGATGCTTATATATTTAGGGATGCTATGTCATTTCTTGGAGTTGATTTTGGATTGATTTAACCACTTCATTTACTTTATTTTGGTTGAGGTTTGCTAGCTAGAAATATAGGGTAGCACTCTATTTGATGCTTCTATGGTCAACTTTGTTGGTCTTACGATGCCTGGTTATGTTGGGGTGATGTCTACATGTATGGGAATGCTATGCCCGTGTTATGGGTTGGATTTGGAGCTAATTTTGGTACTAAAATAGCTTGGTTTGATAGTGTATTCACTACTATATACAATAGGGATAAACCCCTTTTAACATGGATTTTATATGCCTATTGCTCTGGCTATGATTCATGTGTTCTATATGCACTACTAATGTGTACCATTGATCCTAGTACATTGGTATATCATATGCCCATGATTTGAGGTGGATTTGAGCTTGATTTGAGGACTAATTTATTGAGTTTTGATAGTGAATTTATTGCTGTAATAAGCAAGGTTGAAGCCTATTTGGTTAGTGTATGCTCTACCAATGTGGTTCATGGGTGCTTCTCAGGTGACTCATATAACTACATGGATGTATATGGAGGTTGGGACATGTCTTGTATTGCTTCGAAATGCCTTTTGAGCTTTGAACGACCTCCATCTTGGTTTGCATTTGATTGACATTGGTCTACAGTGGCATGCTTTGTGACAATCATTATGCCTATGGTCTATGCTTGACCCTTCGGTACATGCTTTGACGCATATATCAGAAATGTATGCTTCTTACATTGTCTGTGCTTGATTGCCACACTTGGAGGCTCAATTGGGTTTTCATTTGCATACTTTGGAGCTCTTGGATGCTTATTTGGCTTGTTAGAGATTTGATATTGACTGTTACATGATGTACTGGATATTATAGTGATTGATCCCCTGCTCTGGATGCTTTGTTGATATACGGTCTTGGCTCCATGATGCCTTATGCATTTACATGCTATCATTGAGCTTGGTTATTCGATTGACATCAATCTTTCTGCTAGTGGATGCTTCATGCTATCTCTAGATATTGCAGAGCTTGTGGTTTATGTAGTTGAGCTTCTTGAGTAGATGAGACTGGGATCTCTTACATGTTTATGCTCTTGATAGATACTTGTCTGTATTGGATTCTTTTAGGCTAATTTGATTCGTCTTCTCTTTGAGCATACACCGACCTTTATCAGGTCTTATCAACTAAGCATATACCTAACTTGGCTTACTCTTTGAGTTCTTTATGCTAGGGCTTGTATCCTTCTATTGACATCAATTGCTCTGACACATTTGGGTGTTTGGCTCATGGTTCTTGACTGCTACAATGTTTGTTACATGCTGGCTTCATCTAGGATCTAAATTGGTAGTCATACTCGACTTTGGATTACTGTTAGCTCATTGTTTGCTCTCTTTTTCTCACTGATGTGATTTATTACAACAAGCTATTTTATGCGGATTGTGATATATTTACTAAGCTTAATCATGTCGTTTTGATGTACTTTTGGTACTATTTGGTGGAAAGCTAATCATTTTAGCAGTTTCTCTTATTTTTAGCTTATTTTGGCCAGTTTACTACTAGTTACAATGGTCTATTTTTTGCATAGTCTACCTTTGTTTGACTCTTTATGGCTGGTGATCTCAAAGATACGGCTTTGTTTAACATTGTTAAGTTGGATGGCACCAACTATGGCTATTGGAAGTCTCAAATATGCAGGTTTTGGTGCAAAAATTACAGATTAAGCCACTAAGTAACAAAGATATTAAACCCAAGAACATGGATGATGATGACTAGGCTGATTTAGATGTATTGTGCAAGTCCACTATCATTTTATCATTCTCTGAAGAGGTTCACAATAATGTTGTTGAAGATGAAGATCAGAGTGCATGGAATCTATGGAAAAAGATTCAAGAACTTTATTCAAAGTAGAGCCCTGCTTTGCAGATATATTAGCTTAAACAGTTGATGGTTCTCCGTATGAAGGAGGGGACCCCATTGTTTGCTCACTTTAGCTAGTTTCATTATATCATGAAGAATCTGCATGAACAGGGTATTGAGTTTCAGGATAATCTGCATCCTTTGTTTATGCTTGGCACTTTACCTGAGTCTTGGGATGAATTTTGTACTGCGATCTATACTAAACAGACTTGATGGGCTGAAATTGAAAGATGTAGAGAGTGCTCTTTTGATTGAAAAAATTAACAAGAAAAACAATGATGCTTCCCATAGCTCACATGCTTTATCCGCTAGAGGTGGGAGAAGTGGCAAGAAAGATAATGACTATCATGGGAAGGACTTTGAGAAGTCCCAGTCGTTGGATGCAGTAAGTCATGTGGACATAATACATGCTATTATTGTGGGAAAGTAGGACATATATGGGCGCAATGCCATAAGATGCACGATGACAATCACAAAGAAAAGGGAAAATAAAAAGTGAAGGAGAAATCCAATGATTGCAACATTATACATGCAAAGTCTAGCGTAAAGATTGAGGAGATAAATGTCATGCAACCTGAGGAGTTTGATGGTGACTAGATCTTAGTAGCCTCTTCATGTCATGCCTCTCAAGCTGACCGAGGTTCAGTCTATGCATGCACAATGTTGGCTCTTGGATTTGGGTGTGTCTTTTCATGTGACCCCCTACCATGAGTGCTTTCATATCTATCACAGTGTATTTGATACAGTGCACTTAGGTGATGATCAGTCTCTTGCTATTGTTGGCATTAGTGATGTCACTCTACAGTTTCCCTCTGGTAGCACTTTTGTTTTATACATAATGTACGTCATGTACCCACACTGACAAAAGCCTTATCTCTGCTGTGAGCATCTTGATGATGCAGGTGATCATATATGCTTTGGTGATTCTGCATGGAAGATAACTCGTGGCAGGCTTGTTTTTACAAGAGGTGCCAAGTCTGGCAGCCTCTACCCCTTGGTTGTATTTGGTACTATTGACCATGTTTTATCAGTGGGTTCTTGTTGAGATATCGAGCTCCACTCGTGATACGCCAGGGTGACCGTTGTGTATTTATGTCACCGACTTGTCAGTTGCAGACGCGGTTGGTACACCGCCCATGAATAATAGCTACATGATAGCTATCCTTATCTACTCTAGTTCGTGGCTCAGTTAGTATGCCACCTTAGTTAGTTGAGTTTGGTTTGAGACCCATATATAGGGTTCTTCTATTTCTTTGTACAAGACTTCTTTTTGGCTTACACAACTAAGAAGAGAAAAACTGTTTTCAGCCTCCACCCTTGTGTGTATTCCCCCATTGTGCAAGCAAGAAAGCTACAAGTGAGACTCCTTCCTTCTCTCCCACAATCCTGACATGGTATCAGAGCCTTGTTCGTGGTAAGGAGCTCAAGAAAGCAAGCCAAGCTCGCGGTGATCTGGTAAGAGGAGCAGTGTTGCTTTCATTTTCTGTTTTGGGAGCAGATCTCTGCAGGTAGCACAGCCGGAAATTGCAGGAGTGCATTGTCTCAGGTTGAGACGCCCTTCGCGGTGAAGCAAGAGGGCAGTATATGCTGCGGGAAAGGGCTTTAGCCCTTGGCGACCCTGTTTTTTTGATTTGAGGCCATTTCGGGGCCTGTTTTGGAGGCGGAAGTTTTCTGCACGCACTCAGGAAAAGGCCCAATTTTATGCTGTGCAGCCACTGTTCTACAGGTCGGTGAAAAGTTTCTGTAGAAATTGCATCGTATGCTTGTGCGCAGAGACATTGGGAGTTACAGAATCATCCCTGTTGCCTGTTGACGCAAAATCGTCACTAGGAAGTGACTGTGTGGTCAAATACCACTTTCGCCAGTTTTACAAATTTGCCCTTGTGAGGGTGAAGCTGTGTTTTTTGCAGTGACAGAATTTTTTGCAGTGTTCTGTAATGGCGTCTGATTCACTTTCACAGATTGTCACTGAAAAGCTTGACAAGAACAACTTCCAAGCATGGAAGTTTAGAATGACGAATTTCCTTATGGGAAAAGGATATTGGGAATTTGTTGCAGGAAATGAAGAAGAACCAGTTCTTCCTGATGTTCCCAATCAACAGCAAATGCAAGCATTCAAAGCATGGCATGAGAGAGCCAGGAAAGTTATGTACTGGCTGTCTATCAGTATTTCAGACTCTATGATTGTGCATATTCAGGATGCAAGTACGCCAAAGGAGGCATGGGATACTCTGTCAAAAATGTATAGCACAAATACGCAAGCCAGGAAAATGCAGCTCAAGCAAGAGTTGCATAACGTGCAAAGAGAAAGTATGAGCATCAATGACTACCACATGAAGGTGAAGAAGATTGCAGATGCACTTGCTTCCATTGGGTCACCAGTGGAAGATGATGATTTAGTTTCTGTGACCTTGAATGGTCTAGGAAAGGATTATGCACAGTTTTGGACATCCATTTCCGTCCGTGAAAGATTTCCTGATTTTGAGGAGTTGATTGCTCTTCTAATTTCTGAGGAGCAGAGAAATGGTGGTGCATCTTCTTCAGGAGGAACTTCAAAAGAAGCTGTCTTCTACTCAAATGCTGGAAGAGGTAGAGGCAGAGGTAGAGGAGGCCGATTTGGAGGCCGTGGTAGAAATCAGAATATGCAGCAAACTCAAGAAAACCAGTCCTATGGAGGAGGACGTGGTAGCTCTAGAGGCAGGGGGAGCCAAAGAGGTCGTGGTGGATGGCAAAGAGGTCAAAATGCAAACAGTAATGTTGAATGGTACTATTGTGGTAAAATGGGTCATATGGCTAAAGACTGCTATAAAAAGCAGAATGACATCATGAATGGAAAACTGCAACAAGGAAATTATGCATCTTCTAGTAGACAGGGTGATGACAGAAATGAGAATTTGTTTATGGTGCAGCACATGAACAATTCTGTGACAAATGCAGAAGAAAGCAACGATGTGTGGTATCTTGACTCAGGTGCATCAAACCACATGACAGGTCATGCAGAATGGATGGAGGATGCAAGGAAAATGGAAAAACCAGGATTTGTGGAGACTGGTGATGATACTGCACATCCGATTGTGCAGATGGAAAAAATTTCTTTGTCTATGCAGGATGGGAAAAAGAAATACCTGTCCGATGTATTTCATGTCCCCAATATCACCAAGAATCTGGTTTCTGTTGGTCAAATGGTTGAACAGGGCTTGCAGGTCAGATTTAATCCTCATGGATGCTTTGTTGAGGATATGAAAAATAAAGGTCGCTTGATAGCAAAAGGAAAGAAGAAGGGCAGAATGTTTACGTTGGATGCAGACATGTCTGAATTGAGTGCAGCAATGTTTGCACATGGGACCGGTGTAGTTGCAGATATTGATATCTGGCATAAACGCATTGGTCATATTAATGTACAGCGACTTAAATCAATGCAGGCCCAAAATATTGTTGCAGGATTGCCTAGATTCAAGGTTGCAGAAATGCATAAGGTATGTGAAGCCTGTCAGTTTGGAAAACAGGCAAGGAAACCATTTCCTAGACATGTTCAAGAGAGTAAGAAGCCATTGGAATTGATCCACTCTGATGTGTGGACTACTAAAGCTGCATCTCTAGGAGGCTGTCATTATTTTGTTACTTTTATTGATGACTATAGCAGAAAAGTTTGGGTGTATTTTATGAAAAAGAAAAGTGAAGTTTTTGGGCATTTCAAAACTCTTAAAGCTATGGTTGAAAAAGAAACAGGTCTGCAAATAAAATGCCTAAGGTCAGATGGAGGGGGAGAGTACCTCTCAAATGAGTTTGCAAGGTTCTTGCAGGAGCATGGCATAAAGCAGCAATATTCATGCAGTCATACCCCACAGCAAAATGGAATTGCAGAAAGAAAAAACAGACATATTGGAGAGGTGTCTCGTGCCATGCTCAATGAAAAAGACCTGCCAGATTTTTATTGGGCTGAAGCAGTTGCTACAGCAGTCTACATAATGAACAGGACTCCCACTGCAGCAATACATGGAATGACTCCAGAGGAGAGGTATACTGGTAGGAAACCAGATATTTCTCATCTGAAAATTTTTGGTTGCATTGCCTATGTACATGTGCCAGATGAGTTGAGATCCAAGTTGGATCCAAAAGCTGAGAAGTGCATCTTTATTGGTTACTCTCTGCAGCAAAAAGGGTATAGATGCTATAACCCTTCTACTCGTAAGTTTACAGTGAGCAGAGATGTTGTTTTTGATGAGATGAGTAGCTGGTATAAACCAGTAAATGTGACTGATGATGTAGATGCACAAAATGGTAATGCTGCACAGAATTCACAGCAGCAGTCACAAAATATTAGTGGACCTGGAGCGTCCTCTAGCAGTGGTTCACATTCTTCACCATGGACAGGCAGATTGAGATTAGGAGAATCTTCTCAAAGTAATGCAGATAGTGGTATGCAGGTATCACGAAAAGGAAAAGAGAAGGTTGATCAGCCCATGTTTGATGTGAATGCAGGTCACTCTTATGTGGATGGTGAATCCAGTGGCTCAGAACAGAGCATTGATGATGAGTTGGGTATTCCTTCTATTGTTACACCTGGAGTAAGGAAGACCAGGGATGTTTTGAGAGCACCTGGGAGTGAACCCACTTTGCGCAGGTCTACCAGAGTTAGGTATCCTGTGGATAGGCTGAAATATGATGGATTTACAGCCATTCACTATGCATATATGGTCAAGGTGATACAGGAACCAGGTGCCACTTCTTTTGAGCAAGCCATGGGAAAAGAAAAATGGGAGAAAGCCATGGATGAAGAAATGGATGCCTTGGAAGCAAATGCTACATGGGAATTGGTACCTTTGCCTAAAGGTAAGAATGCAATTGGCTGTAAGTGGGTTTATAAGGTAAAGCACAATGCAGATGGTTATGTGAACAGATACAAGGCAAGATTAGTAGTCAAGGGGTATGCACAAATATATGGCATTGACTATGAAGAAACATTCAGTCCGGTTGCAAGGATGGCAACCGTAAGAGCAGTCATTGCTATGGCTGCATCAAAGGGATGGTCTTTACATCAGATGGATGTAAAGAATGCCTTCTTGCATGGTGATTTGCAAGAAGAGGTCTATATGGAGCAGCCACCAGGTTATACGCATGATGTTCATCCTGAGTTTGTTTGCAGGTTGAAGAAAGCCTTGTATGGCTTGAAGCAAGCACCTAGAGCATAGTCTGACAAGATAGGACAGTATCTTGTCACTATTGGCTTTCAGATTTTCAAGGCAGATTTCTCACTTTATGTGAGAAAAACAGAGAAAGGTACTATGCTACTTGTCATTTATGTTGATGATTTGATTATGACAGGTGACAGTGATGAAGATATCCTTCATGTGAAAATGCTATTGAAGCAGAAGTTTGAGATGAAGGATTTGGGAGAGCTGCGTTATTTCTTGGGCATTGAGGTGATTAGATCACCAAGTGGGATACAGCTCTTGCAGAGGCAGTATGGATTGGACATGCTGTCCAAATATGGGATGACAGGCTGTAAGCCTATTTCAGTTCCTTTGGAGCAGAATGTGAAGCTGAGCACAGATGCAGGTGAGCTTCTGGAAGACCCTACTATGTACAGACGCATAGTAGGAAGTTTGATTTATATGACTATTACCAGGCCAGATTTGAGCTATGCTGTTGGATTGGTAAGTCAGTTTATGCAGGCTCCAAGGAAATCGCATTTGGATGCGGCTAAACGCATACTCAGGTATGTGAAGTCCACATTGCAATATGGACTATTTTATGAGACTGGGGTTCAGATACAACTGCATGGATACACTGATGCTGATTGGGCTGGTAGTATTTCTGATAGACGATCTACCAGTGGATATGTGTTCTCTTTTGGGAGTGCTGCAGTCACTTGGAGCAGCAAGAAACAGCCTACAGTTGCCTTGTCGAGCACAGAGGCTGAGTACAGGGGTGCAGCAATGGCTGCATGTGAGGTAGCTTGGTTGCATAAGCTACTTTATGATATGCATCAGTCTACAAATGGGCCAGTTGTCATTTATTGTGACAACGTGAGTAGTATACACTTGGCAAATAACCCAGTCTATCATGCTAGAACAAAGCACATTGAGGTGCATTATCACTATGTGCGGGAGAGGGTTTTACTAGGTCTTATTGATCTAGTTTATGTCAGCACAGAGGATCAGGTAGCTGACATATTTACGAAGGCATTGGGCGCAGAGAAGCTGCGCAAGTTCAGAGACCTGCTTGGTGTGCAGGAATTGGGATTGAGCTCGAGGGGGAGTGTTGAGATATCGAGCTCCACTCGTGATACGCCAGGGTGACCGTTGTGTATTTATGTCACCGACTTGTCAGTTGCAGACGCGGTTGGTACACCGCCCATGAATAATAGCTACATGATAGCTATCCTTATCTACTCTAGTTCGTGGCTCAGTTAGTATGCCACCTTAGTTAGTTGAGTTTGGTTTGAGACCCATATATAGGGTTCTTCTATTTCTTTCTTCAAGACTTCTTTTTGGCTTACACAACTAAGAAGAGAAAAACTGTTTTCAGCCTCCACCCTTGTGTGTATTCCCCCATTGTGCAAGCAAGAAAGCTACAAGTGAGACTCCTTCCTTCTCTCCCACAATCTTGACAGTTCTATCCCACATGTATCTCTCTGGCATGCTCCTCTTGGGTATATGTTGCTTAAGGGAATGAAAATGCTTAGTGCTTTGTAGTATCTTCCGCCTTTTGACTAGTCACATTTTGAGTCATATGATCATTATTTATATGGCAAGTAGACTAGTAATTCACATAAAAAGTTTGTTATTCCATGCATAGGTGAGCCTTTGGCTCTTGTGCATTCAGATGTATGTGGACCCATGCCCTGTCACTCATTAGGGGGTGCGAAGTACTTTGTCACATTTATTGATTATTATTCATGTAAGGTTTGGGCTTATCCTATAAAGTAGAAATCTGATGTCTTGGCCATCTTTTAGCTTTGGCTTGCTCTCTC